>NC_133562.1:8772500-10022500 GCF_048773025.1 Camelus bactrianus
CCTTTCTCCATCCACACTCACTCTGAAGGTCAGTGATTTTCAACCCTGATTTATGTTAGAATAGCTTGGAGAGCTTTTAAAAACTCCCAGTGCCTGGAGCTGACCCTCAGTTATAATCTAGACCAGAGCTGGTCTAGGACGAGACCCAGTCATCCATACATGTTTTAAGCTCTCACAGTGATTCTAATGTGCAGCCAAGGTTAAGAACTCTTGTCCTGGGCCTATGTGATCTCATCCATCCCCACAGCTTTAAATAACATCAATACAATGGAAATCCCCAAGTATTTATATGGAATAATTATTATATATAAATAGAGAGATTATATACATCTATTGTCTCCTGCTTGAATTTCTCTCCTGAACTCCAGATTCAAGTATCTAACAACCATCTTGACATCTCCACTTGCATGTTTACTAGGCATCTCAGACTTAATATGCCTAAAATTAAATTCTTGATTTCCTTCCACCTTCTCGCTCCATCTGTTGTCGTCTACATCTCAGAAAATAGCAACCCCAACCTTCCAGGTGCCCAACATGAAAACATTAGAGTCATCCCTGACACTTCTCTTTTTCTCACACTGCATTTCAACGCATACATAAGTTCTGTTGACACTACTCTTAAAATATGCCCAGGATCCAACCTCTTCTCGCCTCCTCCACCACTACCCCCCCAACTCAAGTCACCATCATCTCTGAATTGTT
This sequence comes from Camelus bactrianus, assembly GCF_048773025.1. Taxonomy (NCBI): domain Eukaryota; kingdom Metazoa; phylum Chordata; class Mammalia; order Artiodactyla; family Camelidae; genus Camelus; species Camelus bactrianus. The sequence goes on from NC_133562.1 coordinate 8,773,203, forward strand.
GGTGTAACTAGTCTCACTGCTTTTGCTCTTACTCTCCCACAGTTTATACTCAACACAGCAGCCAAAAAAGTATCAAATCATGTCACCTGTCTGCTGAGAACACTTCAGTGGCTTCCCACCTCACTCAGAGAACAAGCCAGAAGTCTTTCTATGACTGCCCCGATCCGCCCGACCCGCCGCACTTCTCCAAGCTCATCTTCTGTCACTCTCTCCTTACTCACTCTGACCCAGCCACTGGCATCTTTGCTAATCCTTGAACAAATAAAACATTCTCCCACCTTAGGGCTTTTGCATTTGCTGTTCTTTCCACCTAGATTGCTCTTCCCCCAGATCTCTGGAGGCCCTGCTCCCTCACTTTCAGAAGGATCCTGTCCAAATGTTCAGAAGGATCCTGTCCAAATGTCACCTTATAAAAGAGAACTTCCCTGACTACCCTGTGTAAGAGAGCTTCACTGCCCCCACCACTGCCAGTCTCTAGTCATGTGTAGTGCTCTATGTTTCCTCATAACACCTCTCACCACTGACAAAACATGTATCTATTCGCATGCTCATCGTCAGTCTATAGAATATAGACAGTGAGCTCTCTGAGAGGGGAACTTGGTCAGAAGGGTTCACTCCTGAATCCCCACCTACTAGAATAGGCCTGACATTTATTAGATAATTAGACAAATAACTGCTGAATGAATCAAAAAGTGAAGCTATGGTGAACCAAAAGCTAGAATAGTGCCAATTCATTCAATCTTTCAGGGACTTTAGCGGTCATTTACTACAACTTAATCATCTCATATTTGAGAAGACTGTCTTGGAGCCATCGAGGGATCCACTGAAATACTCACAGCTGTTTACTGGTAGAAACAAATTAGATGCCATACCTTCTCCTGGTGTCCCCTATTCATCCTGTTTTCAAAAATCATTCCTTTCATGTTAGGATAAGTCAACAATAAAATAAGGTACACTTACACTATCATCACTAAGCTAAATTACTGAACTCAACTCAAATGCACAAACTGAGGTCCGATGAAAAGAGGAATTTCAAAGACAGTAAAACTAATAACTAAGCCCAGAATCAAATGAAAAATGGGAAGCACCTTTCCCACCACTTAACCCACATCCCGACTTCCATGCCACACTAAAATCATCATTATGTTGTATTCTTAATGTCCTCTTCAGTGTCTTTTATTGTTTCCATTAACAGATAGGAAAATTGAGGGAGACATCAAGAAGACAGAGCTGTCCAGAAACATTGACATAGAAGTACAATTCTGAGGTGGCTTATGGCCATGATTAACTGCACAGAGGCGTTTACTGAAGGGGAATAAAGGAGGAGGCATTTCATATCTAATAACCTGACTTTTATCTCCAGTCGCTTTAGGTATTTAGTATGTGTGAAGGAGAAGGACACTAGAAATCATATTAAGCAGGCCTACGGGCATCAGATCTGAGGATTGGGGGGATTTTTCTTAACCATTCAAGTTCTGTTCATTTGCTATAAGCAGCAAATCTGGCTCTAAGCCCGACCCCTATAATGGAAGATTAACATGATAACCGGTTGCACTACTTCCTCTCCCCAAAGACTCATCCTTAACTTCCTTTGGCTAAATCACAAAGTGTGTTTTTCATTTCCAGTTAAAATAGAGGGGGCCAGTGAGGAGAGAGAGAAAGAGAGAGAGAAAACGATGTAGTTTCTTTTAACCATCTTCCCAATTAAAAAAAAAACAACGCACTCAGCTTAAGAAAACAAACTTAAGCAACAGTCATTTTTCAGTTTGTCTATAAAAGTAGAATAATTTATTTTTTATTACAGAGAAAAGTTTTTGTTTCTTTAAAAACTACTTGAAATAGTTTCAAAGTGTTGGGAAATCAGTGCATGAATCAAAAACATATCCAAGGAATCCTGTAAATTTCAGTGAAATCCTGTTTGCCAGATTTGGAACATTTTTCCTCTGTCCTTTTGAACTTGTTTCTGTTCTGCTGCTCTTGCAAAATATCCTTATATATACTTTAAAACCTCTAACAGGGCAGTTCTCTTCACAGCTCACTTGCAAATCATTTGGTCACTAGGTAGGGATGTACAGGTGAACAGGGAAGGGAGCTGGATAATCTTCATAGCAGCATTGTTCCTTTCTTCCCTCAGATCCTGAGAAGACCATTGCAGACCCAGAGGTAGTGGCCTTATTTGCAAGAAGATCTAAATCTAACATAAGTTCCTGGACCACTCATGACAAAACACAGAATATGTAGGCACAGACCTTCAAATCTCACTGGCCTTTAAGACATGATGTAAGTAGGACAAGTGACCATGAGTGTTATGGAAATATGTAAGTAGGGGACGAGGAATGGACTAGGATTGGAGAAAACAGATCCTGTTTTGACTTTAATTTCTGTTTTAATGTGAAAGCCATGGAATTTTTAATCACCCAGTCCCAGGCTATAGTTGATGGTTATTATTCTGGCCACCCAAGAAGACATCTCAAAAACATAACAAAATATATTTTTAACAAATGACCTCATAAGATTTGGTAGTGTGTGTGCACACTTGTGGGACTAGACTGCTCAGTTCCTAATATCAAGAATATCCTTAACCCATCTGGAGACTTGTCAGCACTACTTAAGAAGGTCCTCAGGGCCTCATCCCAAATTCAAGATCCTTTTCCATCTTTGAAATCCAAAGGGGGAGCTAGTGTCACTTATCTAGAAAATATATGACTAACAGTTAAACCTTGGCATGATGTCAACTCAAGTATTCAGTTACTAGACACAGAAAAAGTCATTTGGAGAGGAAAAGGCACCTGGAAGCCCTTCTGTTCAGCCTCTGTTCACTCCATTAGGTGTTTATTGAATCGAACAATGCACAAGTTCTAGGCTTATTGAGTTTTCTCCTCCACACCACAACCTAATGTTGACAAAGGATCTTATGTAACCACCTCTGCTGCTGAAGTCAAGCATGGGGAGTTCCCTGTGGCCCTCAAAGCTCTGAGCTCCTAGTCTAGGCATCTTAAAGACTTCTGGCCTCCTGCTAGCATTACGTTCATTAAGTCATAATTGGCAGGCCTTTTGAGCAAGAAATGAGGATTCTTCATTTGGTGAAGGTAGGTTTGCCAGAACTGTCTACACATAGGATACATTCGGTCACAAGTCAGCACTGAGTCCAGGCAAGGCCAAAACCCAAGTGAGTCATGGAGGCATCACTGAAGGGTGCTAACAAGGGACCCCTGACCCCCTTCCCAGGTCTGTGGACCAGCTGTTTTACTGAGCATTAAGTTTATGTGAATTCCACACATATACACCTTAGGCAAATTGTAAGCATATTTGAAGCTTACCTTCCCAACTATCATTCTTCCTTTGACTTTATGGCTCCTCAGCACGGATGACACCAGGCCTTTCTGAATTCACACACAGGTTGCTGTCTACTGCTCTCCCATCACTGAGCGAGTTTGTAATGTCTCCCAACTAGGTGCCTCCCACACAGATGGGGACTGTGTTATCAGTTCCTCCTGAAAAGAAGTACGTCTACAGCAGGTATTCAGACATTCATTCTGAGCAGGTAAATGAATGAACGAATGGATGAGGTGAGTGAGTGAACAAACGACCACACCTACCTTCTTTTCCTCTCTAACAATAGGTCTTACCTGATTATCTTGTATGGCTTTCCTTGATTTAAAGGATTATCTCACATTTTTTTTTTCTCTTAGGGAATCAGTAAATTCTACAACTTCTTTGTCCTTATATTCTTTCTCTTAACCTCACCTCCCGAGTCTTACTTTGTAGTCAGGGCTAGTGGTTTCCCATCTCAGCATGCTATCACCCCATGTGGATAGATTGTGACCTGTGTTTCCAAGTAATCCTGAGCCGCACGGCAGGGGAGCCCCGGCCACCGCTCCTCTCCTCCTGGCAGCCTCCTCTCCCATTTTCTGACTGCACCAAGAGCCTCCCACACCTGAATTAACCTGCCCTGTATATCTGCACGTATCAGTATGTTAACATGACCCTGAAAACTCCTCCCAAACCAACAAAGATAATCTCCCTGTCACTGCTATACAAAAACACCTCCAAAAAGTGGAAAGCTGGGTTTCAAATCATGATAGAATTGCACATAGTTCAAAAAAGGAAAATAAAGCTCAAAGGTATTGAGATGATAATAGAGATTGTGTCAGGAAAAGTAAATCACTTATATCGCTACCTATCTTAGAGGTCCAATATCATTTTTCAAATTTTTAGTAATAATATAACTTCAATAACAGAAAATAAGTGTACTTAAATGCTAAACTCAAAATGTCAACTAACCAGCAGGATTCATTTTCTCTAAATTCTAATCCTAACACTCATGTGTACCACCAATGATCAAATACCAGGGTTGCCAGGAATTTATAAAGGTCTTAGAAATACTCTCAGGTCAGAGATCTGCTTACTGAAACTGAAGAAAAGAGAAAACAGAAACTGGAGTCTTTTCCATTTAACTTTATTCATGTTTTGGCAAAGGATCTTCTTATTCTTTAGTAGGTTATCCATGCTGCTGGATACCTCTCCCCACCCCTGCCATCAACTTTTTCTTAATAACCACAGCTGGTGACAAGTTTCCCTGACAGGGACAGGCAGTGATCATCACTAGGGGAATAGCCACACTGGGCATAAGAGCTGGCTCCGACACTTGACTGGTACGTAACTCAGGCAAATGATAAGCTCCCTGCACATTGACTTCTTCATTTTTAAAGAGAAGTTTGATCAGGTTTTTGGGAGGACTGAGTGAAGTATGTGAAAACACTTTGTAAACTACTTGTAAAGCTAATATTGAATATTTATTGAATGCTTAGTATGTGGCAGTCTCTGTGCTAAGAACGTCACATGCCTCCCATCTGCTAATCTAATATCAGCACTACTACTTGGGAAAGTCCTTGGGGTTCATCCCAAAATGAAATCCTTTTCCTTCTTTGAAATCAAAATGCATTTATCTAGAAAATATATGAGTAATAGTTAAGCCTCCATTTTGCAGAACAGGAAACTGGGCCTGAGATAAGTTATTTACTTTCTAAGGTCACACAACTAGCATGTTGCAAAACCCTGGACTAAACCAGGTGTATCTGACCCCAAGCTTTTAACTACCATCTGATTTTTTCCTGTAAAATTCCTTAAACAGCTCTGAACTACTAAGTGGTCATGAAAATTCTTTATTATTTTCCTTTTTCAGAGTAATTATGATGAATCAAAATGGTAACGTCCATTAAAACATTTGGTAAACCATAAAGAGTTAAATAAAAGTAAGTTACTTCAGTAAAACACCATCCTCTAGCAAGAAAAGGACGGCTATATTGTTTATAGGATTTATTATTAAAGCAAGTATATCGAGTGAATAGCATTTATTCCTGTTTATAGAAAGCATAAAAGCTACCAGGGGAGTTGCCTATTTAGATGTGAGCCATGGATTACTTCATGTTTTGTATAGTAAAAGTTCAGTTGTTTGGGTTTTTTTAATCTAGAATTTCCTGCAACCAGCAAGTACAGTGCTACATGGCCTAAAATATCTCCATGCCCAGGCAGATTTGAGTGTCCTTAAAACCCCTTTCTTCATACACTTTCCTGGCTCCAAGCACTGTCTACTTTTAAACTAAATCCTAAGTACCCCCTCCCCAAAACAAGAAAAAAGTAATGTAACTATCTATTACTTTACATTTCAAAGTCCTTTCTTTATCATTTGATACAGGAATGCTGAGGTTATCAGGGAAAGGTGCTTTGGCCTAATTTTGTAAGAAGGAAATTAAAATGCAGAAAAGATGAAACATTCATCTACAGTCTTATAGGCAGAATGTCCTGGAGTTGAGATTTGAATTCAGGACATCTGAATGTCCCCAGTTTTGCACTCCCAGGTATGTATCCACTTTGATGTGATTCCACCTTGGTTGCTAAGCTTCTTCTCCCGGAAGTATCTGCATCTATTCAATTCCATTCAATTCAACAACAACAACAAAATTATTGAGAATCAATTTTATATCAGGCATTTTGGAGGTGCTGGAAATTGAATGAGGAAAAGACATGGTGTCTGCACCAAAATAATTCCTAGTCTAGAAGAGGGACAGACACACCGAGATATGAGGCAGTTGACCTTGGTGTAGTGAACTAGAGGACTACTTTAAAACTTTCCTAGTTATGGGATAAAAGGTTCTATAGCAGCTAAAGGAGTTTTAGACATCAGCTGGCAGCTGAGGAGTTATTTGGTGACAAGGTGGTGAAAACAGGCTACGAGTAAGCCTTGGTCACGTAAGGCTGCCTGGCAGGAATCAGGACAGATGGACCTGACAGCCCCCGCTCAGTTTCCCCATGTTCCCTCTGGAATGACAAGCCCACCCTCTGTGACTGTTGGTGGCCTAGTTCTGGCAAATGCTCCATCTGCCTCTTCCAACCACAGCTCTCACTCCCAACACAGATTCTGGGTCTACCAAATCCCTCCCTCTAAACCAAGACTCCCCAAAGCCAAGAATCCAGTGCGCTCACTCTGCCTGATCCTGCTCCTGCCCCTGCCCCTTTATCCTCCACGGCCATTTCCCCCAGCAAATCTCCAGCACACCTAAACCTACCTTGGCATATGCTTCTTGGAGGACCAGAACATACACACTGTGCTTGGCAAAATTTAAACTGCAACAATGGTACTTTATAGGCCACTCGAAGCTAAGGAATTAAAGGCAAAAAAGTCATAAAAATATGGTTTGGTAGTATACAAGTAGTAAAAATTACCAAAATTTATATGAACTATTCACCATTTATGCCTAATTACCATGTGGAACAATTACAATCATGCAGATTATTAAATACAGGTCAAATTAACTTTTTTGTGGGTCTGATTAAGGCACTTAATGGTGTTCTTTGTATCTACTAAATGACTAAAAAGATTTTTTTAAAGATTAGAGAAAAACAACGTAGACAGAGACCAATTGTCTTCAAAATCCACGTATCAGAAAAGGACAAACTTTAAGTCGTCTCCTGAAGACACTTAGCAAAGATTTGTCCTTCTTGCATCTCACCTTGGGTTGTGAGATTTCAATTATGAGGAAAGAAACCACCTTCATTTCTTATGTGTGATCCTTTCAAATTTGTTTTTCTTCCAACCAAATACCGCCTTTCTGGGATTGCTCCACATTCTCCAGTGAAAGTGTTCATGTTCTCCAGGGCACCTGAGCCCACACCTAGAAATGTGCGCCCCTAGTTTGCTAACAGTGGACATGCCAGGCAGCCTGGACCACAGGCAGGCAACAGCTTGCGCTGCCTGAGTCACGGAACCCATGAGCCCCGGGTTAATCTTCGGACCCAGGCAGCTGCAGGTGAGTGTAGTCATGCCCCGTCTGTGACCACATGGGCTTTTCACCCTCTTGAATCAGCACGGCGCCGTGCGGGTAAGACAGTGCTGTCCCTGGGTCGCAGATAGGCAAGCTGAGACAGGAAATGTCAGAAGTTCACAAGAGAATGCCAAACCCTTACCCCTACTCCTCTTAGCTTTTGGGTTTGCACCCAATCTTCAAGGCAACCTTTTTGCCTTGACTCACACCGAGAAGCCAGGATAGATATCTTCCCAGGGCTCTGGGGACTCCTAATACAGGGTGGAAATTGCCAAGTGGGCTGTTTTTTGTGCAATAAATCTTCAGTGATCTGGGGGAGAATCAGGGGAACATTTCTTGGAGATCTATCTTGAAGGTAATCATCTAGGCGTTACTTTGGGCATTTTACATATCTTATCATATTTAACTCCCATTATAACCTCTTTTCCTGGTGAAAAAATTGGGGGTCACAGAAGTTAAATAACATATTTAAGGTCACACTGGAAGTGGCAAAATCAGAATTTGGACAATGATCTGTTAAACTCCAACATCTGTCCTTCACCATGTTACTTCTCAGGAGTTTTTCTCCGAACAGATAAAGGAGCTTAGAGTCACATAGGTACCTGTTTCCTATCCTATTTGCTGTAACAAATCACCACAAACTTAGTAGTTTCTTAAAACAGTACAAGTTTATTATCTCACAGTTCTGGAAGTCAGAAAAGTCTGAAAAAGGTCCCTGCTAAAAGCAAGGTGTCAGCAAGGCTGCATTCCTTCTGGAGGCCCCAGGAGAGAGTTATTATTTCCTACCTTTTCCAGCTTCTAGGGCCCACCATATCCCTTTCCTCACGGCCTCTTCCTCCATGGTCACATACATCATTCCAACCTCTGCTTCCTTTGTTACCCGTCCTTTTGCTGACTTTGATCCTTTGCCTCACACTTATAAGAACCCTTGTGATTACATGGGGCCGACCGGGATAATCTCCCCATCTCAAGATCCTTAACTTAGTAACGCTTGCAAAGTCTCTTTTCTCATGTACAGTAACATGTTCACATGCCTGAGCATGAGGACAGGACATCTTTGGGGACAATTTTCTGTCTATGGCACACATATATAGTGGGTCCTGTCCCCACCTTGTGTCCTCTTACACAGCTTGCACAAGATTCTTATCTGTCAGAATAAATCACATAACATTGGGGATGTCTACTGGAACCTGAAATTTCCAAACTGAGCAACATTTCTTTGTACAAAACGGTACATATCTATCACCTAAAAAGCCAAAAACATAGCTGTAACATTTCAACAAGACAATATATGGGTACTTCTTGCTTTTTGGTTGTTTTGCTAAGGAGGATGGTAACACTGGAACTTGAAGAAGCTAATAGTAAATTAATTTTATGCTTGAACTTCTTTCTATTTTGAATGTTGAAAAGTGACATAACATTTAACTCTTCAGGGTAACAAAAGACAGTAGTACAAATCATGTCTTTTCATTCAAGCTACTAGTTTCTTGCCTAAAAGTAAACTGTAATAAGCAGGCAAAATAAGTATCTTGAGGAGAGTTATTTCCCATTGGATCAAAACTAACAATTCACCTTGACATTATAATACATACTTGTTTAACATTCTTTCTGTGCCTTGAAATCTGTTAGTTTATCTTTCTTTAATGGGAATCACCACATAGCAAGTATTATATGTGTGTTTGTTTGTTTTAATATTTATTTTCCTGGGTTGAAAAACTTAGGAAAAGTAGCACAAACCAAACAGAACAAGTATGTAAAACTAAACTGTATCTAAATAGATGGAAAATTTCGTTAATACTCTTACAAGCTTGTGTTACTGTAAAAACGGCATATACATGACTAAAGAATTCGTCCCACTTTAAGTCTGCAATGTTATTCCACCTGAGTGCTGGAAAGATGAACTTGATGTACAGTGTCGACCTTCTTTGCAGTATTATAGACGCTAGGTGCTAGGTGCTGAGTGGCATTCGCACACATGACATCCTTCCAAAGAGGAACTATGTGGTAACAAAACTCAAAGTAACTTGGAGGGGAAGTAAAGCTGTAGAGTAATTTATCACCACAGTTACTAACTCCAATTCAGTACCAGAATTCACTAGTTTTCGGTGGAACTATTACAAGGTACAGGTTATACGCAGTTCCAGAGTGCCAACTGCTACCCTGTTCCTTCTTCTCCTGAAAGAACTCATGGTGGAATGAAAGTGATAAAGAATGAAGAATCGTAAGAATAACCTTAAACTTTGAATTTGATTTAATTTACCTTTAAAAATAATTACAAATGTATTTTTACAAATAATTAATACAAATATTGTATAAGTATGTGTACAAATATTTAATAATTATAAACATTGATACTTTACTATAAAAGATAACTTACTTAATAAGATCAGGACAGTTGATACAAAGCAGAAATGGGGAGGCCTGGACTGTCTTCCAGACCTTTTGTTTTATACCTGACATCACCTCTTTTTATGTCTGCATTGAACAAAGTTGTCAAGTAGATGAAGCATACTTTTGATGTCTCCCACATCTTATATTTGGAGTTCCCCCCAACCTTTGGTACCCCACAGCCCTGACGTCTGACTCCCAGGACCTCTACAGTGCAGTCCTGCAGCACTGCCCCATGCTTCACAGCTTCCTCTTCCCCAACAAAATGTTCCTGCCCAGTGTTCTGTTTCCTAGGCCTATGTTCTCTGCAGTGTGAATACGATCACGAGTGGGTCAGTATGTTATTTCTCCTCTGGTCACATATTGCATTTAACAGGCACTTTTCAGAGTTTATCTTTAACCAAAGGAGTTCATAGGAGGCAGCAGATATCTTTGATTGGGTACAACCTGAAATCTCACCCTACAGTACTTTTCCAATCAGTATGGTTTGCTTTTTTAGCACTTTGTCCCTTCCCTTATTATGCCTTTAATAACAATGGTCTAGTCGCTGAGAAATGTTTAACTTTTAACTGATTATGCATACATATAGAATCCAGTAGAATACACATATGTGTTCTTTACTTCTGACTCAAGATACCCATTGTAATCCACACAGAGTTTCCCTAGCACGTGGAGTGGTTCCTCTATCTTATCCAGCTTCTCAAACTTCTTTCTTAATTCATGTGGCCAACCACTTGGTCACTATGTCCCCATGCTTCAGGGGACTTCCCCCTTCTACAGAATCTCTCTTTCTTTATCCTCCACTACCATGAGCCTCTTGGTCTCTTAAATACCCCCAATTCCTCCTCCATCCTGGGAGTCCTTTCTTCACTTTGATTTTCAGAATGGGGTTGTCAGTCATTTCCTTCCATCTGAGTTTGGTTTTTCTAGGTGGATCAAGATAAGACTTCCACTAATGAAAACAGGGGAAGAAGTGGAAAACCAATCCTATTAGCGTCAAATATTTTCAAGACAATCACACTTTTAATTGCCAAGAAAGACTCAGCATAATTCTCCTCAATTTTTAGACTTGAAAGTATTGGTTTACTTTCTCTAGCTGAAGTTGCTCTAATTTGATATATACATAACTTCAGAAGGGGGATGGACAGAGCCCACGCTTCCTAGAAAGAAAGGGAGGGGAAAAACCTATATTGCCAGAATTCATTCATTGATTTTGCAAGTATTATTGGTTACTTATGCCAAGCACTAGGGCTAAGGAGTAAATAAGTCAGATACGGTTCTCTGCCCTACTGGAGCTTCTGATCCAGATTCTAGAGCTGGGACAGGCTTTAAAGACTTTTTAATTCAGTGATTCCCGAATTATCTACCAAAGATCAGTAATATTTTATGCAATGTTAATTGCTGTGGAGGGACGAATTGTGTTCCATGGTTAAATTAAGTTTGAAATGCCAGGTTAAACAAAGTTAAGCTAGTTTCCTCACTCCAGACCTTTAATATGCTAACATACATGTGACTCTCTGAGGGGAGGGGGAGAAAATGGGGTGCAATATAATAATTTGTTTTCCTCAAACTTATTTCAACACAAATCCTTTTTCAAGAGTACCGATTAACATCAACTGTTGACAAAATATATTTCTATAATGCTTCCAAGACCCCAGCCCAAATGCTTTCTTCTATACATGAGGAAACTGAGGTGGCCTAAAATGGTGAGGAGCAGAGCCAAGACAAGAAATGGGTCTCCTTATTATTACTCCCATGCTCTTTTGACCATTCCACAGTGTTTGTTTCTATTATCTTCTCTCATCTCCTGGCAGAATATAAAACATCAATGTTTCTTCCTTCTTTGCTTCCCTCCTTCATCTCAGATCATGGTCACAGTACTTGTCTTTTCACATGTTTGCTGAGTTTTTCTCTGTTGTTCATAACATTGGATCTTAAGTTCTTAGAAAGGCAAGGACCAACCTTACAGACAAAGAAATAGTGGACAGTTTGTGCTCAGTAAATGTTTGTAGACAAAAGAGGATGACAATTTCCCTATGCATCTCTCCCCCTAGCCTCACGTGGCCCTCCCTTCTATAAAGTCCCTCCCTCTGCCAATCCACAACCACTGAGACATTTTGCCTGCAATATACCATCCCTGAAAAGGGTTATTCTTGGTATACTGCCTTAAAAGTTTAATTAACAAGCTTTTAAATTGATTTTGCTTACTTACTCAAGAGCTTGCAGTAATTATTAATACATACGATTCACAGATAATTAACTCAGTGCTGGACAGAATACACAGAACATTCACCCTCTCACGTGAGACAGGCTGTAGGCAAGAATATTTGTGCGAGCACCCGGACTTATGTGAGTACGTGTTTAATTACAAAATCTACCTAACTACAAATTATATAATATGGATATGCATCTAGATTTGGGAAACTTAAGGGGGGAAGAAATGTCCTTTCACTGTCTCAATTTAAGATAGCCATGTCCCAGGGCTGCTATACTGCCACCTTGTGGTAAGCATGCATAAGAGCCAACTAAATAAATACAGCCGACCCTTCTTTAGTGCATTATTACATAATGACCCAAAGAGGAAAATACTTTTATTAAAGTGCTATTCAGAAAAATGAAATGTTTTACCATTAATTAAGTGTCTGCTGATACATAATTTGGGCCCTTCAATCAGGTTTGCTTGATAATCAAAACAGTAAATGTCACCACTGAACACTTACTGCATATGCAATACACCCTATTGAGGAATTCCCAAACTTGTGATATATAACAATAGGAACACATGTCAGTGGGCTCTGAAGCAAGCTCTAGTGGGTTATATTAGGAGGTGTGGCCTCAGAGAGTGACTTTAGTTGGATGTCTGTTCATTATCTGCTGGGAGAACAATGCTGACCTGGTCCACGGGGATCCGGTGGGTTGGGACCGGCCATCAAACATTCTACCTGCATGTGGTCTGATGGGCCCCACATGAGAGCAGAATGCCAAGGGGCTGAGATGCTCTGCTAACTATGGACAACTAAGGCTATCTCCTCACTTCTTGACAACCAGCCCTCTTTCCACAGGGCAAGCAAATCACCCAGAACCAGGTCAAGATAATATTTACTCATTCATTCTTTCATTCAACCAATAATGAATGATTCCTTCAACCAATAATTATTAGGCATCTACCATGTACCAGGCACCTGCTAAATGGAGGAAATACAATGGTGAGACATGGTCTAACGGTGAGACACAGCCTCTGCTCTCATGGACTTCACAGAGCACTAATTAGAGTTGAATTAGACAGGATGAGGCTCAATGGAAAGTGATAATTCCACATGTGCTGTCACCAATGCCTTCCAACCTGCCCCTGAGGGAACTTATGTCAACTTCTGAGAGAGAACGGAACAGTGACAACTCGAAAGACCTGGCCAGATACGAGTTTTAACATTCAGGAAGCTGTAAGAAACTGAGAGAAGAGACCCTCCATATTAGAGGCCCATGGAAAGATCATAGTTATGGGTTTATGCCACCTGATATGTGTTTGCTGAGTTTGTAGTATGAGCTAGCACTGTGCCAGACAACACTGACAAAACCCGGCAAGTGCCTCCAAGTAGCTCAATTTTCATCTCAAAACAAGCTATGCATGAAAAATTAGTTAACAAGAAAGATCACAAAGCAGCCTAAAATAAAATGCTAAAGGAATGGTACAGACAGTAAAGGACTGAACAGAGAAAGCTCCATGAAGGAGGAAGCAAATTTGTAATGAGATGGGCCTTAAAGAGGGTCAGGGATTGGACAGGTTGAGAAGAGGGGATGGGGTAAAGGAAGATCATCCCAGGTGACAGGAACAGCAGGGCAATGGGGATGAGAGGTGACTGGAAATGTACACTGAAGACCACGGAAGGAGTCTGAGATTCCTGGTGCCTGCTAATAAGCCCACTTTTCTGAGTATAAATAGAAATTTACAATGTTCAAAGAATGATTTCTAGTCTGAAAGTTTCTCCTATATTTTCTCCTAGCCTCAGTGACAGAAACAGCCAGTCAAGTGAGCAGGAAAAATGTCAGCAAATAATAAAGTCAGAAGTGGGTCGAAAAGGGCAAAGACCTATTTCTATCAAGTCTCCCAACTCCTATCCCCTGTCAAGGTTCTGGTCTTGACCTCAGGGAAGAGCCTGCATTTTCTCTCCAGGAAACAAGTTTCAGGATATTTGTCATATCAGAAGGGGGATGACAGCTTCTGGGAGAAGTGCTCAGAGTAGAAAATGTAGGGCTTACATCTCAGCTAAGGCATGACCAAGCCTCCAGTAAGGCAGAGAGCTGAGAAAAGATCCACAAGGTTCCCAGGGCACTCACACTGCAGAGGTACCTGGAGAATCAACTCATCAGCATCATCCACTGCCCTTATCTGCTGAGGTACCTCCTGAATTCCTGCCACTTCACTATCAAGTAACCTGCACACAGACTAACTTCCCCGGGTTCTTTCCTTGTTATCTGAATCACATTAGGTTAAGTTGTATTCCTTTCCACTCCATTATTTAACATCTACCTTTTGAGAATTTAAACTTAACAAAATGAATCCTTACTCTTGACATATGATCAATTACAGCTCTATGGCATAGGACTGGGATCTACAAACTAGAGCCCACGGGCCAAATCCAACCTGCTGCGTATTTTTGTAAATGAGGCTTGAAAGGAACGCGACCATGCACATCTTGTGTGTCTATGGATGTCTATTGATGCTTTTATACTACAAAGGCAGAGTTCAGTGGTTATGACAGAGACTATGTGGCCCACAAAGCTGAAAATATTTTTAACTTGGGCCTTTACAAAAGAAATTGCTGATCCCTGGCATAAAATAGATACAACTGATGATTAGAAGACTGAGGTTCAGACTTACTGGTCGAGGTCTTATAATCTCTCAGAATCTCAGTTTGCCACCTCAAAAATGGGAATGATAATGCCTGCTTTATCCATCTCATGACACTCCAGTGAGGAGTGAATTAAATAACACATAAGTATTTATAAACCTTGTATATGGGGCTCCAGTGCTCCAGGGTCCCTCCTCGGCCCACTGCAACTCTGCAGCAGCTCCAAGGTACTTCCCCTCCTTCCCAGGTAGAGTGAGCCCGATCTTCCTGTTTGCTGGCTTCCTTACCTTGGTTGGAGTCTTGTGCCCTCTCCCACAGCTGCTTCAAAAGGGCTTCCAAATATGCCATTAAGACCCTGCTAGTCTCTCCTGCCCTTTGGTATTTCTGTCACCCACAACAGATTCAAAGGAAAGGAATTCAGTCATTCATCAATGGATGACAAAGCTTTAGAAGGGAGAAAGCCAAAAGAAGATATCAGAAGACCACTGTGACTAAATCCAAGAATAATTAGAAGATACACACAGATGTTTAAAGCATAATCAGAAGACTTTGAAGACAGTGGCCAGAAGTCTGTATTTGATCCAGTGACTGGTGTGAAGTCCCTGGAGGACAGAGTAATAAGACTAAAGCAGCAGGTGCAGGGAAGGCTCTCAGCTATTGTGGGAAGGCTCCCGAGGGGCTGCCATTCTGTACGGGGCTTCTTCCCAGGCTCCATTTGACACTGGGACTAGGCCTAAAGTTACCTTTCGTGGCCTCCCCACCCCTCACCTTCTGGTTTCCTCTGTGATTAAGTGCCTGGCTCTGGGCCTGACAGTAGGCTGTAGCCTCCAACTCAAAGGAAGCCCAGCAAGAATGACCTTGGTAAACTCACTCTGCAGAGCACCGTGGATGTCGGCAAGCATCTCTCGGAGATTTACAGCCCTGAACCTAGTCTCCTGTTACTTAGTGATTCCGGTGAATTTTCCATTGAGCAGTAAGAGCAGGATAACAGCCCAGCTGTCCAAGGTTAGCAGCCTTCTGAAGTCCACCCAGTTCCACACAACTTCTTCCTAATGTTATACAGAGGAGATTTATTGGGATGTTTTTGCAGGCCAGGAAATTGCTACATGATTTTGTCATTGACAAAAGAGCAAACGTCACTGCCCAGTTTCTGTTGGACTTTCTCCACCTCATTAGCTTCTGAAGTGGAAATGATGAAAATAGGCTGATTCCTTATTCAGTTATCAGGTTGGAGGGCAAGCAACCCAAACAATATTCTAATTTCATTGTTTTCACTTCAGGGATTATTGATGGCAACTTTAGGGTACAGCTTATATTTGGATTTCCACTTGGTTTCCTGTTCTTGTGGGATCCATTTCAATTGCTACTTGGTTGGTAGCAACCAACTCTTATTATGTTGATACTAAACTAGTGAGGGAAAATTACAATGTCAGAAGCGATTTTATTTCCATCATCTTTGTAGATGTGTCAAAGCTAGTGGTCAAAGCTGGTTTTTCTGTAAAGATGGGAAATCTGTAGATATGCTATCACATAGAGTATCTGTCATCTACTCTTCCTTATAGTTAGGGAATTCCCAAGCCAGGCGTATTTGTTCTAGTGCTATTTATGTCTGCCTTGGCATAAAAGCAGTCAAAAAAAAAAAGCATGAAATATTAACAGAACCATAAATTGAACTGAATGCCCATGACAGCATCCGTACTTGCTATACTCCCTGTATGACACGAGTTAGGACCAGTAATAAAGGGCAAAATGTCGATGTAGTCAAAGATGATTTTTTGAACTGGGAAATTAGGCAAACAATAGGGCCACAACTGGTAGAAGATTGAGACATTGGAAACGTGAGTCATTTTTAGTGCTTTCTGATGCTCCTTCCCCCACCTCCCCCGGCCATCTCTCTTAAATGAGGTCTGAAAAATATTAGCAATCTACTATAATTGTATTCAACATGGTATTTTAGCATCCATTGAGCCAAGGGTATAAGGACGAGAGGAAGTACTCCCAAATTTGTGAAAGAGCTCTGGGTCACAGGAGGGAGGAATGCTTAAGTTCCAGGAGGTGCTCTGAGTCACTTACTCTTTAAGGCACATTTTCTACCTGCCAAGAATAAGTATGAATAACAATTTAGTATTTTACCTTGTTTTAAGAATTAGAAAGGAGACAGCTTTGGAAAGCCCCTTGGAAGCTTTAAAGTGTGACGATACGCCTTGTCCCTCCTCGTTCCAACGATGAAACAGAAAGTAAAACTAGAATATTTTACATAGAAAGGTGAAACAACGCCCCCTCTAACAGCTGTCAGTTGGTAATGGAAGCAAATTATCAATATTCAGTCCTGACACGTAGGGCCTTCTCAGGAAAGCAGCTCTGTCTGGCTGGAGACTGCCTCCACGTGTCCTCCTCACTACCTCAGTTTCTGCACAGCTCCCCCGCCTCCCTCCCTCACACACACATTCTCTGTGGTTGAGGGCTGTCTGTGAGGCTCCACTCCCTTCCTTTTCCCAAGTCACAGTTACAGGAACTATTGCAAGATTAATTCTCTTGTATTATATTTCATTCAACAGAATAGCAACGCAAGGGTTTTGGCTTCTGGAACAAGACTGAAAGAGCTTCTACATCATATTAAGTTCCTTGGGAAGAATCTTTTAAAACAATTTCATGTTGGTGAGAAGTGTCAGACTGGCGGTTTATGTTTATTCATCCAATAGGTAACGATTCACAATACTGTACAAATATCCCACCAATTTACAAGACTAGGATAAATTCCATATAAAAAGGTAATTCCTTAAGCATTCTCATATTGCAGTCTTCACATAATAAATGTGATGCCTTCTAAGCACTTTCATGTGAACTATGTCATTTATTCTTGTGAATCTTTAAAATAATAGTGATGATAATGATGATACTTAAACATACCACTTAGCATGCTTTAGCCAAGAGTGTTTATATCTTTTAACTAATAGACATTATTTTGATCAGTTTTAGGCTTACAGAGAAACTGAGTTATTTGTGTCTTTTTTAGAGCAGTTTTTCTTCTTAAAAGCTAAGCTAAGGTGATGAAAGTAACTTGTTATCCAGAGAGGTGATGTGTAAGACAATAAGCATGGACACTGGGACCAGATCCTAATGCTACCCTTATCAGCTCTGTGATTTTTGGTAAGTGAATTCCTTATCCTCTCTGTGCTTCAGTTTTCTCATCTCTAAAATGAGAATAACAATAAACAACATAATATAAGGGGTTATAAGAATTAAATGAATTAGCAAAGATAAGCACCTAGCACAGGGCAGAGCACAAAGTAGATGCTCAAGAAATGTTTGTTTTGTTTCCATTCACATTGTACCCCAGGAGGCTGAGATATTACCGAATCAAGGCACCCCACAGACACCACCTCTGGGATTCTGCTATTTTGCGTAAGTTTACTCTGTTTGAGGGCTTTTACATTAGACTGAAAAAGAAGAAAAGGTTCCTGTGATCTTCACAGAAGCAGGGAAATGGAGACATCTGGTTTCCCACCCAACCTTGTTAACTGAGCTTTTTGATCTGCTCTGAAGAGATGGGATTAAAGGGAAAAGTCAAAAGAGAGACAGCCTCTGAACCAGGGCAGGGCTCTGCCTGGCCAAGAGGAATGGTGAAGGAAACAGCCCAGCACTGGACAGAGCCCAGCAGAGTATAGCAAGGGCCCAAGTCGACCACCTAGAAGCCCAGAGGAGGCCGCACACAGATGACACTGATACAATCTGATACAATGCAAGACAGTCCAGGAAACCGCCAGGAATGCATAGGGAAGCCCTGCCAGGCCCTACATGAGTCAAGTGTTAATCCAGGTGTTAATGCTAGGAAATCTCATTTGTACTTCTAAGCTATGGTGCCTGAAGATATTCAGGTTGTGTCCTCAGCCATGTCATGGTTAGGTGCCTGTAAATCAGTCAGCCCACTCTGAAAGCCTTTTTCTGCCCTTGCTGGAGGAAAAGGAACAAGAATTTTCAAGGCATGCATACTAGTGTGTGTTGAAGGGAGGATGATGAGCTATGAAAACAGAAAAGAAAGCAAAAAGAATAAAGATTTATTTGCTAACCAAGAGGGCATTTGCAAATATATTTCTCCCACATCCCATCCAGAAAGATTTCAAGGCCAGGAAAATAAAAGCACCTGTCAGATATCAACTGATTAAAGCTCTAGGGAAAACCAGCAAATGTCTTCATTTTCTTATTCAAGGACTCTTTTATAATCAAACACAAGAGGAGAAAGTTTTGAGTAGGTGCCTGAGTTGTAAGATATATGAAATGTTTGACATGTGGCTTAGTTCTACAAAGAGAAACTTCCAAATAATTTATAGTGCATTTTTTTTTTCAGATTTCCACTTTGGAGGAGTCTTGAGATCTTATAAACAGAAATATAAGAGCTACAATTTTTTAAATGTTAAGAAGTAAAGTCTTCCCCATACACCAATTAATACAATTATGGATCTGTGACTTCAGACTTTAAAAGGCAATGACTTAAGTCAAGGGTCAACTATTTTTGGATCCTCCAGTCTCCTTCACAGTGAATAATACTTTCGTTGAACTAACACAACTCTCTGAGATTGATACGAGTCTTCCGGCTTAGACAAGCAGTTCAGCAGTTAACTTCCTTCTACTTCTTTCTCTGAGAGGGCAGGTCCTAACACATCCTTTAAAGATGGTATCACCAATACCCTAGAACTTTTCCCTGATGAATCACATTTCTTTAGATAAAAGAGTTGTGTGTAGACAGTTTCTCACAATGAAGCCAAAAAAAGAAAAAAAAAAGGTAAAAGATGTAGTTACAAAATCCCTTAAAAGAATGATTTGATGGTCTTTGGAAGTGACCGTTTTCAGTGTTCCCTTCTTATATCAAGCCTTAAAGCCAACCACATTAAAAAAATGTTTCAATCGATCTTAAAGTGATTTGATTCAATACTTGGTACCAAATGACAAAAGGGAAGTAAAAGACATCTCTTCAGGGAAGAATAAGGAAGAGAAGCTATACTTTTAAATATGAATTTTCATCTTTACCCTGCCCTCTGTATGAACAGACTACTTTGACTTAAGTCTAGAAATGGTTCGGCAAGTTCAATTCATCAGTGTGAACAGCTCCCTTGAACACCTAAACTGGTTTGCTTGAAATTAAGCTTAGAGGTGAATCTTCAAAAGTTGTTAGGTAGCATATGGCTCGTATCATGCTTTTCCTCATTTATATATGAAAAGAATTCTTTGTAATTCGCCCATGTATATAGTAAGCGGCAAAGTATTATTTGATTTCGGTAAATTCATTGAGAGGGCAAAATTAAAGATAAAAAATACATACCAAATAATTAAAATATTTGGTAACACTCTGAACCACCTGAAGGCACATTTACGTATAAGTTTAGATTCCTTCTTACCTACACTTGTTGAAGTGAGTCCTCTGAAGGGAAAATAAAAGATTATACTGTACTTGGCTAAGCTGTATTCATTTTTGAGTGGGTTTTAGAGAGAACTGGGGAAATTCCACTTAACTGAATCATAAATAGAGCTAACAAATTAGTCATTAAGTTTCAAAGGTTAATGTAAAAATCCTGTAAAAAACATTTTGTTTAATAAAAGTTTTTTTTAAGCAAGTAATACTAATCCTTGCAAGAGCACTGTTGCAAAATATATGTTGAACTTAAGTAACACTCAGTACAAGATGATGAGTGAAAGTGATTTTTCTTTCCATAATATTAGGCCAGACCCTGTCAGATATGGTCAACTTATATTTCACAGGCGAAAAGAAGGCACACTCAAGAATAGGTCCATCCTTGTGGGCTCCTGGGACACAGATGAGTAATTGCTGTCTCTATCCTGTGGTGGTCAGTAGCCTCAGTAGCCGCCACTCACTCCCTGTGTTGACCCACCATAAGGACATGTCCCCTCGTGCATCAGCAACAATTCTGTATGTAAGGAAAATACTGCCAAGGCCTCCCATTCTCAGCAAGCGGCAGCCACTCTTCCATCCCTCTGTTAATCCCTCAAGTGTCCCTCATCCCATCTAAATCTAATCCCTCTACTCTGCCCCAGACCTCGTGCTCTCCTGCCTGCCTCCTTGAGAATCCCGTACCATCTCTCCCTCCCTGTCTCTGGGGTTTAATCTTCCCTCTCTTCAGTGGTACCTTCTTTTTATCAACATTCAAATCATATGTGAGTCTCTTCCACCTTATAGAATCCCTCCCTTCAGCTGCTACCCTCTCTTCTACTCCTTTCCACAGCCAGACTTAGAGATGAAGTACTCAGTTCATCAACTGCTTTACCTTCCTCTTCATTATCCTCATCACTACTCTGTTGAGTGTTGCTTTTCTACTGACACTACTTTTGCCCAGGTCATCCATATCCCCCATGTCATTTAATCCAATGAACCCTTTTCTGTCCTTGTGTTTCCTCTTGGCATGTTTTGGGCACTGTAACCCCCATCTTCTCAGGGCTTCCTGACACTGCTGTCTGCCAAGTTCCCTCCTGCCTTGTGCCATCTTCATCTGTACAGATGACTCCTCTCCCCGTCCCTCAAGACACCATCCCAGGACCACTGCCCCTTCATTCTGTACACTCTCCTGGATGGTCTCATCAATCCCCATGGCTGCCATTATCACCCAACCACTGATGACCCACACACGTGCCTCCTGGCAGACCTCCTGAGCTCTAGACTCATATATTCAACTCCTTCTGAATAACCCATTGGGATGGCCCACAGGCCCTCAAACTCAACACATCCAAAGCCGAACTTGATCATTGTGATATTTTTAAAACTCACATCAGGTGCCACCCTTCTGCATAAAACCCTTCAATGTCTGCCCATCCTGCTCTAAGTAAAAGCCTAAGGCATTATAATGGCCTAGAAGGCCCTACATAATCTGTCTCCTTTCACTTCTCTATCCCTTATTACTCCGAACTACTCTCTCCCATACTCAACACTACTCTAGCCATGCTGGCCAGTCATGCTCGCATTGCAGGGCCCTCGCACTTATGTTTCCCCTGTCTGTTTTTCCTCCAGATATAGACATTTGCTCTCAGGGGGTAGGAGGTATAGCTCAGTAGCAGAGCGAGTTTTTGGTGTGCCCAAGGTCCTGGGTTCAACCCCCAGTGCCTCTGTTAGGGTAAGTAAGTAAGTAAGTAAGTAAGTAAGTAAATAAATAAGCAAGCAAGCAAGCAAGCAAGCAAGCACTAGCTCTCTCACATCCTTGAAAACTTCAATCAACTATCGCCTCTTGGTAAGGCTTTCCCTGAATATCTTGTATAAAACTCAACCCACCCCCGATCTAGCATGCTTTATCCTCTTTTCATGATTTGTCTTTGTAACACTTATAAATATCTGACACACTGTATATTTTATTTATTATCTATTTCCCTTCACTAGGTTATAGGCTACATCATGGAAGGAATTTTGATCCCTTTTGTTCATCGTTGTAGTCCTAAGTCCTCGAACATGGCCTCGGCACATAGGATACGTCAATAAGTAACTGTGGAATAAATAGATGAATCAATCTCCAACTCCTCACTCCCCAAACCTGAAATTCATCATTTCAGTAAATGGCATTCCCATTTACCCAGCTGCCCAGGACAGAAACCCAAGGCTAGCTTGGACTCAGCACAATTGCTCTTACTTTACATTAAACCATCACTCAGCCCTCCAGTTATCCTCTGAAAATCATCTTCCTCTCCCACCTTCTGTCACATAGTTATTTCCCATTCATCCTTCAGGTTCCAGCCTAAATATCACTTTTACAGACTATGTCTGTTATGTTTCCCTTTAAATGCCCAGCTAGGCCTAATACATGTCTGGCCCATAATAAGGGTTCATCAAATATTTGTTGAATGAATGAATAGCATTTCTCAGAAATGCCAGATTAGGTTCACCTGCTCTTTGTTGTTACGACACCCCATAAATTTCATGTAACACTCATCTCACTTTTCAATAGTTTTTTTTTAGTGTCCTTCTTTTCCACTAGATTATAAGCTCCCTGAAAACAGAGACCTGCATGAAAGTGGAAACAAGCAAAGGAAGGTCCTAAAACACAGACACGACTGGCCTGACTATGGAAGTAGTCATGCTGGTAATACAGGAAGTCAGTTGAATAAGTTTGGGGCAGGAGCTTGATTACAGATGGATCGATCCAGAGAACTGGACTTAACTCCACTTTTAGATATCAAAGAGAGTATAATAAATAAGCTGGGGAGATTTAGTCTCATACTTCCATATGAACTGGTTAATTTTTAGTTTGGTTTGATTATTAAATCACTAAAAGTTAGCCAACACATTATTCGTTTTTTAATTTACCAATTTCAAACACTTCTAATTTCAATCTTGTACATTCTCTTAGATATCAGATTGCAGTCTAACTGCTCTAATAATACACTTGATTAATTTACACACAGTTTAATTGCTAATTTAAAAGAATATTTATTTATATCTATGTAGATAGATAGGATAGACAAACATTCATATACATGCATACACACTCAAACATCCATTTTATATATGAGGAAACTGATACAGCATAATTTATTTAATCTCATGATCACACAATCCATAGATAGTGGAGCTAGGATTTGAACTGAGATCTGCGTGACTTCAAAATCCAAGCAGTTTTTGGGGGCAGAAGCTCCTGCACTCAGGACCCTCCCAGACCTCACCCTCTGTATCTCTTCCTCTGGCTGTTCATCTATATCTTTTATCATACCTTTTATTATATAATAAACTGGTAAACATAAAAAAATCCAAGCAGTTTTACTATTCCATAATATGATATAAATTCAGAGTGAAAGATATTTGTATGCCGAATTATGATAAAAATGAACACAAATTAAGATTATTTTAGCCCAATAATAAGTATTTAAGGTAGCTCATGGATGTATTTAAAATTAATTTACTCACAGGTGGTAAGAGAAATGTCTACCATGAAGGTCTATCAAATATTCTTTGATCTTTTGCTAGATATAACTGAGAGAGCCACTATCATCAGCCTAAACTCACATCCTCCTATCACCAACAATAAGGCCAGCTCAAGCCCAGCCCGCTTTATTATACCCTGAACATTTATCTCTACAACTTGAAGATAAACTTAAGAGTAAGACCATGCCTTTTTTCCTTTTTGTGCCCCACAGCACCCTTTGGTTCCTGTTGAATGAATGAATGATACGGGATGAAAAGAAAACAGAAACAAGTTCTTCTACCCACTTCCATTTCCAGCGCAGGCTAATATCAACAAATCATAGCCTTGAATAGTCCTAAATTCCAGAAATATATCATCAAAGCTGTCACATACACATTGAGAACCCTGACTCTGCATTTTATTATAATTTTGGTAAATATTAAGTACAAATGTATCAGTCAGTTTGATTCAACCCTCAAGCTGATTTGAGTAAATAACTATGAAGCACATATAATCACATAAAACTGAGACCATCAATAGCTAAGTTTATCCCAGTAAATAAGGATAAAGGATTTCTGAGAAGATTCAAAGTCCTGATGCTATGTCACTGTGGTGACATGATAGTACTGCAATCAAATGTGATACAAACTCTCATGCCTGAATAAGCTACTTGACTTTCTAAGGCAAAAGCTCAATAAATTATTATTTATAGTCATTCCCAACATAGTTATTTCTTTTAAAATAAATTACATATTATTATTTTATAGCTTTGAAGGCACATACATGTTGCCACTAATGTCTATTATGATCATCGTTCCATTAGAGAGTGACCCAGTCAACACTTGGTTCTAACCTATTTAACAGCCTGATCTATTTAATTGCCCCATTAGGGATTTTTAGTCCATTACAAACATTATTTAAATTATCATTGTCTTTGGCTTGAAGAGGAACAAATTAAGAAGCATAATTTACTGTTTTGATAGACTCATAAGGAGTTTTGATGTTCTAACACTCAAATTAAAACAGCAGCCACCAGGTAAAGAAGCAAGTCATGAGGATATAAACTAAAGAATACCAATAATTATCTCTGTACCTACTATTCTCTCAGCCTCCTGTCCTTCCCTTTCACTGGACAGATGCTCCTTATCCATCCAGACTCGGTGCTAACAGCTCTTCCTCCTGAATTAGACCCCTTTGTTATGTGCTCCCTCTACTTTCCCTGTCGTAACACTCAGCATGCTTTGTTGTAATTACATTTTTAATGTCTGACTTTGCTGCTAGATTATAAGATCCCTGAGGACAGAGTTAATGCCTGTCTTGTTTACCACTCTGTACCCAATACCCACAACAGTGCCTGACCCACAAGAGGTGTGAGATACATGTCTGTTAAATTGAAATAAAGTTAATTTGACCACTTCCAATGATTTGTAGTTTGGATCTTAGTGAAATCTGTTAGATTTACTTTCTATTACCTGTAGGAAGTTCATGTTGATGGGCAAGGAGTCACACACAAAGATTTTCAGAACAGCATTATAATAGATAAAAATAAGAAAATAGATAAATAGATTACTATAGGTATAGTCATATTAGAGGATATTTCAAAGTCTATATAAGGTTATATTTCTGAAGTTTTCTGAATGATATGGGGAAATTCTCATTATATGATATTAAATAATAATAAAATGATATTTATCAAGTGTTACGAGCCAGCCATTCTTCTAACAGCTTTATATATGTTAACTAATTTAATCCTCACAATAAATCTACAAGATCCACAGGTGATTCATATATACATGAAAGTTTGAGAAGCACTGACTATTCCCCTCATTTTACAGAGGAGAAAACTGAAGGCCAAAAGAGTTTTCCTCTTCCCAAGATCACACAGCTGGGAGGGTGGGAGGGGGTGGCCAAGAACAGAAGAGTTGGATTCAAATCCAAGATACTCAAAACTCAGACCAGTATTCTTTCTGTTATAACGCACTGAAAAGCTCTGAATATGATGGATCTTTCTTTTTCTCCCACCTCCAAATGGTTTTCACCTCATAGAGTACCTAAAGCTTGGTAATGCACAAAAGCCATGTCATTCCCTGAGGAAATTTAAAGTTGGCAGAGGGAGGCTTAGAAATTAAGTGCCTGAAAGCCAGTAACTGGCCCCAGAGATCTCCAAGGACTGCTGTCCAGTCCAAGATTCCATGACATCTGCACCACAGCCTTGAATAGGAACCAGAATGCTGGTATCCAATGCAGTGAGAATTTATTTCGTAGTTATCAAAGCAAACCAAAGGTTATCAGTGGGTTGGACATTTAAAGATTAAGTACAGCTGATCGCACTCAGCTCTTATGCAGGTAGCTTAACTTCAGTGGGTCTGGTCTCTCTCTGAAGGGAAAATGGAGGTGTTTATGATCCTGTATCATAATGGGTTCCAGGTGACCCAGGCTAGGCGGCTGAGTCAGGCCCTCTCTTCTTTGATTTACATGGCAGGATCCAGGCCATCCTTAAATTGAAAAGATATAGTAATGAGCAAATGCAGAAAAAGAAAAGAGAAAAAAAAGAGCTGAGGGAAAACGTGGAGTGCTTTTCCAAGTCCAAAGTGAGCTATGGCTGCCCTCTCTGCCTCAGAAGGTATGATCATAAATTACTAGCTAATGTTTAGCACTGGGGCTCTGGCTCATGATATATTACAGAAGACAAGATGCCTCCAAGCAGAAAACACTGTAATTGGGGAGCAATAACATCTGTGTCAGTCATGGGACCGCAGTTAAAGTGAACTGAAAAGTTACAGGCTGGGCTGCACATGCAAAGTAATAATATGCACATTTTTTAGCTAAAAAGATATGTCATCAAGATATGGACCTCTTTAAATTCTTTGGTGTCATGAGAGCCTGAAGAGTATCAGTAGGATCCCCAGATTTCTGTTTTAACATTAGCACTATGTTAGCCAACACCTCAAGGGAATTACCGTTTAGAAGGCAATGGAGCCTGAGGAAATCAGAGTTCAGGCTTAGTTTTCTGGGGCGTGGATTCCAGGTCGTTGTGCTGCTTTGCTGCATTGAGCAGGAAATCTCTCTGAGCCTCCTAATGTGACAAGGTCAAAGGATTCATGCACGACGGAGCTGGGTCCCAAATCCAGATCTTCTGGCTATAAATCCTGTCAGCTTCCCAGCACATCTCTCTGTTTGTTATGATGACGTTGATATTTAAATAATTATAATACAATGAGTTGATACTTATTTATTCTGGAACTAAAATGTGTGCTGGGGACCTTTGTTCCTGGATAGATCAAAGAAAAGAGAACTGATTTCTTGTAACCTTCCATTTAAAAAACTCTCCAGTCACATGGTAATTGCTAAAAAGCCAAACCATCTAGAAGTGTTCAGGAAGAGACTGCTAGTTGAGGGTAGAATAGAGAGATTTCAATTGAGTTAAAATTTTTGCCCAGATGGCCAGACTCTGAGGTCCCTTTGACTCTCATAACTGATTACTTTGGGGCTCACTACTAAGGCCAAAGTCCACCTGTGCCATTGAACACCCTCTTTCTTCATAGGGTGACCAGGACTGCCCCGGTTTTGCACTTAAAGTCCCGTGTCCTGAAACTGAGTCCTAAGGAAATGAGAACCACCCTACTTCTTACCACCATGCTGTGTCTCTGGCCCTTGTCCAAATCAGCACAGTGCTTTTAACTGCATCTTTCCACCCACACTATTAAAAGTGAATCCACACTATAAAAAGTCCTTGTCACTACACCATGAGTCTTGAGCAAACCTCTGGATGTTCATCTCATTTTCATTCCAACATACATACTCAGGTACCTGAGCAAGTACCTGGGTCTGTTTCTCTGTCACGCCCTCTTGGAATGATGCCTCAGGTGGACCATCTGCTTGGATTCACCACCAGACACTGTCTTTCAGGTCTACCAGCCCCACTCTCCTACTCCTGTCAGGCCCAATTTACATATTTTTGTCACTGGGACCCCGCTTATCGAGGAAGGGTGCTACTGGGTTACCCTTATGCCATCACTGCTGCCTAGTCCTAGTAAAGGTATGGTATAATCCAACACCAAAGCTACCACGTGGATTTCTTACCACCAAGCTACTGTATCAGCTGTAGATCTACTGCCAGAGTTCTTTAAAACCTGGTTGTTTGTAGCTTATATGACTCAATAAGAAAAAAATAAACAACCCAATCCAAAAATGGGCAGAAGACCTAAACAAGCAATTCTCCAAGGAAGACATACAAATGATCAAAGAGCACATGAAAAAATGCTCAATATCACTAATTATCAGAGAAATGCAAATCAAAACTACAATAAGGTATCACCTCACACCAGTCAGAATGGCCGTCATTCAAAAATCCACAAATGACAAATGCTGGAGAGGCTGTGGAGAAAGGGGAACCCTCCTACACTGTTGGTGGGAATGCAGTCTGGTGCAGCCACTATGGAAAACAGTGTGGAGATTCCTCAAAAGACTAGGAATAGACTTACCATGTGACCCAGGAATCCCACTCCTGGGCTTGTATCCAGAAGGAAATCTACTTCAGGATGACACCTGCACCCCAATGTTCACAGCAGCACTATTTACAATAGCCAAAACATGGAAACAGCCTAAATGTCCATCAATAGGTGACTGGATAAAGAAGATGTGGTATATTTATACAATGGAAAACTACTCAGCCATAAAAACCGACAACATAATGCCATTTGCAGCAACATGGATGCTCCTGGAGAATGTCATTCTAAGTGAAGTAAGCCAGAAAGAGAAAGAAAAATACCATATGAGATCACTCATATGTGGAATCTAAACAAACAAAAACAAAAACAAACAAACAAAAACAAAGCGTAAATACAGGACAGAAATAGACTCATAGACAGAGAATACAGACTTGTGGTTGCCATGGGGGCAGAGGGTGGGAAGGGATAGACTGGGATTTCAAAATTGTAGAATAGATAAACAAGATTATACTGTATAGCACAGGGAAATATACACAAAATGTTATGATAACTCACAGAGAAAAAAATGTGACAATGAGTGTGTATATGTCCATGTATGACTGAAAAATTGTGATGAACACTGGAATTTGACACAACATTGTAAAATGATTATAAATCAATAAAAAATGTTAAAAAAAAATAAAAAGAAACAGAGATGGGAAAGAACTACTCCAATCACATGCAAAGTCACTTATAAATAAGACTGTCGCAGAAAGGAACCAGGTAACTGAAGAAATTAGGGACCGACATGATACTTCTAAAACCAAATTAAATTAAATGATACTCTAGGTTAAACAAAACAAAACAACAACAACAAAAAAACAAACAAACCTGGTTGTTTGTAGATATGAGCCCTTTCCAAGGGCTCAAATACACCATTTTTATAAGTTTGTTTTCTTATTTGCTGACTAGTGTTGCCTTTGACCATATTGAATATCCACCTCATGCTGTACATAAA
The DNA here is from genome assembly GCF_048773025.1 of Camelus bactrianus. Classification (NCBI taxonomy): domain Eukaryota; kingdom Metazoa; phylum Chordata; class Mammalia; order Artiodactyla; family Camelidae; genus Camelus; species Camelus bactrianus. The sequence goes on from NC_133562.1 coordinate 8,802,111, forward strand.
AACTTTTAAACAATGAACTTATTCTTAATATGAAAAAAATTCTTAGCATAAATAGATTTATCCCAAGAGCCAAAAGAATATACAGTATGGTAGATTGGAAAGTCCAGTTTTTGTTTTTCATTAGACTGAAGCCTGGTGGTTTAAACTATTCTAAGGTTGCTGTTTGATTGTGTTTTCCATTTATATCGAAGATAATGCTGTAAAGGTGAAACTGTATAGAATGGATAAGCACTTAGCACAGAGCCCCAAACCATATGTTCAAAATGCATCTTCTTCACTCCCCAAAGTTAGGGACACTACTGACAATTCTTTATATGTTTTTTGTCTTAATTAATCTACATCTTATCCTATACAAAAAGGATCTGAAGCAGTCTTCTGGAAAGATGAACAATGTTCTCAGACTCTTTCTTTGGAGCATCTAACAAGCTAGTCTTGTGGAGAGAAGTAGAGAGGTTGAAGAGAAGATGCTAAGCTGTCCTGAGTTAAGATAGTGTTTAAAATGCTTTGAAATTCAGATCCCTACAAGCATCCTCCTGACAAAAGCACTGGAATAAATTTCCACCAGTGGCAGAAACTCCTGTTATCTGCCCTATATGTATTCTCTCCTTCTCTCTTACTAACAGAATGTCAGCCTTCCTCTAGGCACCCATTCATTCTCTCTTGCAGTCAGGGATGACTGATGAGGTGGAAGTGGAAGCTTCTACAAGGAGCTTACTCTACTTGGGGAAACAACTCTGGGACCTTCTGCCCTCTGTCCCTCCTCCTTCATTCTACCTAGTATGTGTCAGGCTGTCAGATGTGGCAAATAAAAATATAGGATGTCTAGTTAAATTTTAGTTTCAGATAAACAAGTACTTTTTGATATAAATATATCCTATGCAGTCTAGGACATAATTATACTAAAAAAATGTTTATCCGAAATTCAAATTTAACTGAGGATCCTATATTTTATCTATTTTATCATGTCCCCAAGAATGTGGACATGAAGACTGAAGCTCCAGCAGCCATCCCACACCATAAAGAGAACTTATGGCCAAAAGCCATACAAAAAGGATGCTAGAGAGGAAACATGGAAGAGTCCAGAAGACCAGGAAGTGCCATACTAACCTGAGACACCTTCCTCAAAACTTCTACATCATATAAACAAAGCTTTATTTTGTTTGAGTCACCATTATTCAGAATGTGTAACATGTAACCAAACTCAATCCTAAATGGTAAGCTACCATTTCCACATTCCTTTTCCTCTCCACCCTCTTTTATGCTCCTTTTTCTCTCCCTAGGGCAGATCATGTGCACTCTAGGTTGATTTTATCCATTTACAAGGATAAATGGGTAGAGGAAATCCCACACAATTATCTGTACCCTTCCTATACCTTAAGAAACAGTTTAAACTAAAGGAGGAAAATATAGAAATATGACCTGAAGTCCTTTAGGAAAAAAATATCTGTGTGACTCCCAAAAGACCATCAAGTGATGAAGAAATTTCCTCCAAGCACCACCATGAACATACCATATTTGGAGAGGTCTGTTTCAGGGAAGGTGTGAAATTAGGCAGAGATAGGAAGCACTGATGAAATGCTAAAGAGAAGGCAATACATCAGAAAATATCCAATGCTGTTTATCTCAGATTCTATGGCACTGTGGGTTGCATTAATAATTGTACTTATAGCTAATAATTATTAAACACTAATAAATCAGAATTATACTGAGCATTTTATTCATGTCTATATACATTATTTAACCCCCATCCTGATCCTATGAGATTAATATTATTAGTAACTTTATTTTGCATATAAGGAAACCAAGACTCAGAAAGGAAAAGGAACTGCTTCCAAATCAAAAAGCATGCAAAGATGTGCAGCAGGAGTTTGAGTCCAGGTCTTTCTGGCTCCAAATTCCAGATTCTGTGCTCTTAATCACAATTCCGTACTGTTTCCACATTATCTGATGATTTGACAAAGACATTTCAGAATTCAGTTCAGTTCCTTCATACACATACACACACACACACGTGCAGACACATATATATATGCATATACATATATCTAACTCCTAAAGTAGGGGGAAAAAGTATACAACTTCACAGGCAAAAGGATTGAGCACATGTTAAATGAATTGAAGCCCCACTTCCTGACATCCTGCACTTAAGCTCTGCAGATGAAAGGATGCTCTGCCTGGATTCAGCTCCCTTCTAAAAAATCGCTAAAAGCACAATACGAAACACCAGATTTTTATCAGGTTCGTTGTTACTCTGAGCCCCACTTACTGAGTGGAGAAACTGATGTCCAAAGACCAGAATGTCCTAGGAGAGTGTTAGAATTGATGTGGTGGTGGGGCACTGGTGAAGGGGGAGAAGATCCATCTGGAGAAGAATTAAAGTTTAACCTCAACTGACCTAAGCATCGTGTGTTTAACCTTCTCTACCAACTTGCTCTTACCACAGACCACTTCCATTTTAGGTCTCCTAAAATCACAGATTGATCAGGCACATCCCCCACACAGACTCCCTTTGTCATAACTTAGCTTTACAAGAGCGCCCACAATATTTGGAGAACGTTTAGCCTCCCTGGGCCCACAGACACAGGCCACGATGGTATAACATGATGAAGAGTTCTCTCTGAAGATTGCTGAATCACAGGAAAGGCACAATCCAAGCAGGAAAAATGTGCCTTGCACTTTTCCACAGAATTCACCTATTGCAAATGGGGGTGGTTAGGTTTCTATGAATAGGGCACCCAAGGAGAATAGCTAATAACAGACTGATCCAGAATTGAGAAAGAATAGCATGGCATCTTGCCCCAGTCATGAATAGATGACATAACAAAGAGAGAGGAAAAAGAAACAAGGAATTCAGGAGTAATGGGGAGACCAGGGCTCACCAGTCAGGCGTCTGGTAAGCACCGAGTGTGGGAACTTTTCCTTGCCTCTGAGACACATATTGTTGTCCAACAATGGCACAGCGGCTGACGTTGCAAAGCCTCCATTTCAGAGGAGAAACCAGCAGAGGTGTTCTGCTCCTCCTCTCCCCTTTGGGAAATCCTGGGAATTGCCAGCCAGCTTGCGGTATTGTTAAAGATGTGAAATAACAACATGGGGCAAGCTCTGTGTTTATAACAGGCAGAGAATGGGATTAATAGAATTCTCAGAGCGTTACGACAACGTCATGCAGTAAAACTTGCTCTGGACTGGGACACTAGTCGTTAACAGTGGAGTCCCTGTTCAGCCACCAACTTAACAAGAGACTTTGGCAAGTAACCCCACCTCTCTGGTCCTCAATGTCCTCACCTGTAAAGCAAGAAGGTGATATTGCTGGATTAATGAATCTCTTCATTCAACAATATTAATTGAGCTACAACTGCATAAATGAATGCCTCATGGATCTTACAGTCTAGTGAATATGACAGACAGTAAAAAGGTAAACTCATAAATGTCTTTGGTGATAAGGGCTATGAAGAAAAAAATCATCATAAAAGAAAAGAGAGCAATGAGTTAAGTTGGCATGCTAAAATAGGGTTGTCAGGGGAGGCTGCTCTGAAAAGGAGACACTGAGCAGAAACTAGAATGATGAGAAGAAGCCAGGTGAAGACCTGGGGAAAGAATGTCCCAGGCATGTGCAGCCATAAAATAGGAGCATAGTTGGCGTATATGAGGTACATCAAAGAGACCAATGTGGCTGGAGTAGAGAGAAAAAGGGGAAAAGTGGAGAGGAGATGGGGAGAAAAGTAGGAGCCAGGTTGTTTAAGTTTAGAATCAGTTTTTAAGTCTAATGTGTGATACAAAACCACTGGAGGTACTTATTAAGCAGAGAGGTACCTTGAACCCTTATTAAAAGATCACTCTGGCTGATGAAAGTAGATAGATCAGTTACTCATTCAATAATAATTTAATGAGCACCAATACCCATCAGGCTTTGTTGCGAGTGCAGGGGGTACCTAAATGAATAAAATAGGTCTGTGTTCTGATAGAAATTACATCCCAGTGTAAGACCACTTGGAAAACAATTATAGTGGTCTACTGAAAAATGATACTGATTTGGAAAAAGGTAGTAGTAATGGAAGTAATAAAGACTAGTCAGATTCCAGATTTGGTTTTTTTTGTTTGTTTGTTTGTTTCAGATTTGTTTTAAAGGCAGAGCCAAAAGGATCTGTTGATAGATGGATGGGGGGGGGGCAGGTAAGAAAATAAATAAAAGAATGACTGTGAGATAAATAGATAGATAGATAGATAGATATCCATCCCTCTGTCTCCCTCTATTTCTCTCGTTTTCTTGTTTTCTAAACTTAGCTAGCTTCTGGATGCATCCTTCTCATCATTCTCATTTCTGTCAATATCACCTCTTCAGAAAAGCCTTCCCTGACAACTTTAAAGTGCCAAGTTAACTCATCACTCTCTTTCCTTTTACTATTATTGTACCATTTATTGAAATAAGAAAGACTTTAGGAGGAGTATAGTTTTATTTGGAGCCATGATTTGGAGACTTTAACTTTAAGATGCCTACTTAATATTCAGAAGAAACATATTCAGCGAGTTTGACATATAGCTTGGAGGTCAGGAGAAAGGTTGGGGGTGAACATGCAAATCTGTGCTATCACCTGAAAAAGATATGCATGTACTTAAGAGAAGAGGACACAGTACTTTCTAGAGTATTACAAAAATTAGAGCTCAAGAAGGGGACGAGTAGCTAGTGAGACTGAACAAGGAAGGTGAGAATGTTGTCCCAGAAACCACGCGCAGGATGAGGAAAGCATTAGCTTTCTCAGCTGCTTGAGAGTTGAGTAAAGACTGAAAAAGAACTATTGGATTTGTTAATATGGAGACCATTGGTGACCTTGAGTGGTTCCAGTGGATTTATAAGGATAGAATCCTGATCAAAATGGGTTAAAGAGAAAGTGGGAGCCAAGGAATTAGAGACAGCTCTTGTAAGTTTAGACAGCTCCTTTACAGAACTGGATCACAAGGGGAGTAGAAAAATGGGCAGCAACTAATAAGAGGGGAGTGTTTGTTTATTTGTTTTTAAGATGGGAGATGCAATTTGAAAAACCAATTGTAAAAAAGGTCTTTTGACACAATCATGAAAATCTTCCCCAAATGAAAGTTTGAGGGTAATAGATAAAACTAGATTGGCAAAATATAATTGTTGAATTTGGATGGGGATATATGGAGTTCATTATACTCTTCTCTTTACTTTTGTGCATGTGTCAAAAGATTTTAAAGTGAGAAAAAGATGAGACCTAATTAGACTACAGCAGTGGGCCATTGCCATGATGGTCCAGACACATGCTAGGGTGTTGCCAGAGGAGGTTGAGTGGGAAGCCAGGACGTTAACCACCTCCAGGAGACAGTGAGCCCCCTCTCCCCTCAGTGTTTCAGTGGAGGACATGTAGATAGTAGTAACAAGACACTCTCTCCCTTCCAGCCAGTGTGATGTCAGCAGAGGCCTAGGGGGGAAGCCTGACGTCGTCCACCCCCAGCAAAAACAGAGTACCACCCCCATCAAGTGTCAATGGAGGCTGAGCGGGGAACTGTACTTCCGCCCCCACTTGCCAGAATCAAGACAAGAACCCCTTTCCCTGCCAGTATGGAATCAGAGGAGGCCTGCGAAAACAGAAGATTTAAATAAGCTTCATAGGAAAAGAATCTGAAAAAGAATATATATGTGTGTGTGTGTGTATATATATAATGTATATAAATATACATATATGTATAACTGAATCACTTTGCCATGCTCCTGGAATGTTGTAAATTAACTACACTTCAATTTTAAAAATAAAATAAAAATAAATAAAGCTCCGCAGTCTCATAACACAATACACAAAATGCCCAAGATACAAATGAAAATCCCTCATCATACCAAGAACCAGGAAAATCTCAACTTGAATGAGAAAAGACAATCAACAGAGGCCAACACCAAGATGACCCGGGTATTGGAATTATCTGACAAGAATTTTAAAGCATCCATCATAAAAATGCTTCAAAAAGCAATTATGAATATACTTGAAACAAATGAAAAAATTAAAAATCTCAAATAGTACATATAAACTCAGCATTAGGAAAAGGTGCTTAGAGAAAACGACACTCTTCCACGTTGTTCGTACCAAAAACTGAGTCCCCCAAAGTGAGGAGACCTGAATAAGTCTTGGTCCACAGCTGGTCTGGCGCATCACTGTCCCTGGAGTCCCGGCTGTTTAACACATCACATATTTCCCAAAACTCAGGCCACATTTTAGCAACTCCATAGACTATTGCATCACTGAATGTTTTCCCAGCCCGCTCCCTGGAAAGAAGGTTTACGATTTCAGAATGTCACTTCAGTAAGAATGTTTTATCCAAAGTGATACTAAGCCCCAAAGACTAAGATTTCAAGATTTCTTCAGAAGTTTCATCCTGCTTCCTGGAGTTGTTAACCTGAAAACATTTATTAGTACATTCCAGAAAAATTAGTTAGAACACACTCCAGGGAGACAAACAGAAATGAATTGTGGTGCTCATGCTCTAACCATTTCAGAAAATGTTTGCATGTTTCCTGTCCGTGCAACATCCATGGAAAGGGTCTAGAGAAACAAGGAGTAGAAAGAACACAGTGTATATATATCCTCAAAACTTGGTGTGTCTGTTGTTCTGTCTAGTTTTCGGCTCTGGCTCAGAGTTCACAATACCAGTGGATATGTGTTTTTAAACTCAAGGTAGATATAAATTTATTTCTAAAATAAAAGGAAAAGGAACTAACAAGTATTGACTACTTACATACCTACTATATGCCAGACTCTATACCAGACACTTTATGTGTTATCTTTTATTCCTCAAAATAACTCCACGAAGTAATACTCTTATCATCATGTTACAAATGAGAAAACTGAACTTCAAATTGTCAAACAACTCACTTCATGTTTCACACGGCAAAGTTATGGAACTGGATTTCTGAATGCAGAACTGACGGATCCCTAGGCTACTATGCCTCTCCCGCACCGTGAAGTTTACCAGTAGGTATCAGGTTCCCAAAAGGAAATTCCAGCTGTGGACAAATCCATGCCTCTCTTCCTCTCTTCCACTCAGGGAAGTTTTTTGGTTTGTTTTTTCTTTTGTTTTTAATTTTTATACAATTTTAAAAGTTTACTTTTCATTTACAATTATTATAAAATATTGGTTATATTCCCCAAATTGTACAATACGATACCCCTCAGGTTCCAAGAAAGGAGCCCTTTCTGTCTGAATCACATAATGACAAGAGGTGGAAGAGACTGTAGAAGTGATCTCTACTGACAACAAGCCCAATTAGAGAATTCTCATTCTTAGTCACTCCGTCAGGTGGCATCCAGCCTCTCTTTGATTACATCCAGGAACTGGATGCTCACTGCCACTTAGGGCAGACCATTTCCATATTTAAATAGTGAAGTTTTTCTGGAAGCGCTTTTGAAACTTGAGCCAAAGCCAGGCACTGAGCTATAATCCTAGCTTTCTAGGAAGCAAAGGTCTCCTTCACCACGGGGGTGCGGGGAAACACTCTGTGAAGTTAGAATGACCAATAATTCTGGTTTTCCTCGGACTGTCCTGTTTTAGCACTGAAAGTCCTATGTTTCAGGAAACTCTAGGTGAAATATGCCATACAGCTAAAAACATCACGGGCTTTCTAGTCATAAGATACCTGAGTTAGAGCCCCAGCCATCATTTAATCTGTTACAGAGCTTTAGGCAAATTAATTCTTTATTCTAAGCTTCAGTTTCCTCATCTGTAAAATGGGGATAATAATATTCGCCTTACAGAGTCTATGTAAGGCTTAAATCAGTAAAATATAAGAAGAATAATATATCAGAGGAGCTTACTAAGAGTGCCTTGCATATGGTGAGGGTTTATAAATGCTAGAAAGTACAGCTACGATGACTATACTTTGACATATATTGACCAAAATTCTCCTTCATTCCAATTTTCAATCATACTCCTTTCATCCTTTGAAACACCACAGAGCAAGTCTATTCTTCTTCCAAATGAAAACCTTTCATATATTTGAAGCTGCAGCATCCTCCATGCCACCCACTCTCTACCTCCAAACCTGCACCATTCCAGTCCCTTTTCCAGACTAAATATCCCCAGTTCCTTTGATCATTGCTAATGTGACATGGTTTCTAAAGCTCTGGCCCTCTTGTTAACCTCCTTCTAGATCTATCTCTCTTAAAGTACAGGCCAAGAACTAAGCACCAACCCCTTGATGTTGTCTGCCCAGTGCGAGGACACTTAGACGATTACCTCGTTTCTTCTGGATGCTCTATTTCCATCACACAGCCTCAGATCACATTAGCTTTTTGGCAGCCTTCACCCAGTTGGCTTATGTTAATCTGACAGTCAGCTAACACCCTTGGGCTTTTCTCTCATAAGCTCTTAAAGGAGGTCTCCCTTGTTTTGGTTTCAGCTGACTATTTTTAAGCACAAAAGCAGAGTCTAAATTTGTCCCTAGTAATTTTATCATGTGGGTTTCAGCCTATCCTTCCCAGTTATTGAGATGTTTATGGCTCCTTAGCCTGTCAGCCAACATATTAGCTGTTTTTGTCGGGTTTATGTCATCTTTAAATTTGATAAGAATGCTTCAACCCGTTGATTAAAAATACAGAATTTGAGGCCAAGAACAGAACCATTCAAAAAGTCTATAAAGGTTAAATCTGGTTATTAAAACTATTAAAACTTCTACCATTTGTACAGTGATTGCTGTGAGCCAGGGACTCAGTTAGACAATTATGAACATTATTTCACAGAACACAATTCTTCAGGGTAAATATGATTGTCCTCTTCTTACAAATGAGAAAACTGAGTCTCAGAAATATCAAATGTCTTACTCAAAGTTAAACAGCTAGTAAGTGTTGCAGCTGCATTTTGCACACAGGTTTGTCTGATAACAAAGTCAAAATTCTTTTCTACACTACCATGCTGCCTCTGGAAGGGGAGCTGCAGAGACCATGAGAAAAAATCTTTAAACCAAAGTCCTATTTGGAACTCCAAGGTTAGGTAAACCCCAATCCCCTCCATCCCACCTGCTTCACATTTTCCTGTGGCCTTCATCACCATGACCCACAGTCACAACTTAGGGTACAAACCCTTCTCCTCATACTACTCTCCTTTCATCAGGGCCCTGTCCTTCCTTGCTCCACCCTCACCTGTGCTGCCCTCTTTCCACTCCATCCTTTAATATTCCAGTCAGTTTTCAAGAAATCCTCTTACATTTTCACTTTTTTCCTAGAACACTCCCCCTTTACAACACCTGACATTAAACTAAAACCTAAGGGCACCACTTCCCTCATCGATTCCTCTCATAGAGAGAGATCCACTCATTAAATTGATCATCTACTTAACAAGTACTTACTGAGCAAATATCCTGAGCTGGGCACTGTGCCGGGAACAAGAAAAGAACAATGGAAAAAAAAGTGGTCCCTGCCCTCATGGAGCTTATAATATAGGAGAGGAATAGACATCAAATAATTACACAAGTAAGTACCTCATTACAAATATATGTTCTGAAAAGGAGAAGTTCAGTATTCTAGGAGAATATACAGTACAATACAGTAGATTCTAGACTGGACCATAAGAAAGCTCCTGGTTTAGAAAGACTCTTTTACTGTATTTGTTGAGCATCTATTATTATCTCAGATAGCAGTAGTACTTATTATATATGACATAATTTACAGGTACACAATGTTAATAAAAGACATAGAAGGAAATTAACTTTTGCAGTACAGTGTGATACTTGATACGTAAAAGATAAGCACACGAGCATTTGAATAAATTCTGGGAATCAGGGAAAACCTCCTGGAAAGTACTCAGCCTCATTCTGATGCATAAACATTAGTGAGCCAGAGAGAGGGGACATTCCAGTCAAAGGCAAGAGCATACGCAGGCTTTGGGGGTGGTTAGTTATATCCTAACACTTTCGGAGATCTGCATGGAGTTCCCTATGGTTAAAGCAGAGAGTATGTTTAGGGGTAGGGATGATTTTGACCCATCTATATGTCACACAGACGATCCAAGCCTTAAAATTAAAAAGTCTTCAAGGATAGATGGTGCTTCACCAATACAATGTTCAACTACAGATAAATTATAATTACAAAATTAGTGCTAGAAAAAGCTACTTGTGACTGAGAGAGATAGATGGAGTATGTATGTACATGTAGCAGAGGAGGATAAGAAAATGGAACAAACTAGGCTCCATAATTATTTTATAAACAACCCACAACAGTTTGACTACGAATTTGTTTGCAGTCCAGGTCATAACATCATAAAACATGGCCAAAAATGTAGCTATGACACTGCATAAACAAAAGGAAAATAAAGTACAATGATCCCATTACTGATCATTCATACTGGCATGCATGTCATTAATTAGACTAAGTTAAAGTGGGTTTAAGTATCCAACTGATGAAAGGAGTTTTTTAAAAGTTAGAATGTAGTGCAGCAATTTGTCTGCCCTGGCTGTGTTGCCTGCAGACAGTCATTAATCAGAAAGGGGACTACTACTTCCTTATGGAATTCAGCTTCAGTGATTTTCCTCTTGAACTTACCTGGGAATCTTCAACGTGGAGAGTCATGCTACATCCATTACTAATTGGAAAGTTCAATTCATCCTTCAAATGTATCTCCTGAAGCCTAAATCCTTCTCTTTATTCAGTCAGAATATACCAACTGAAATTGAGTTCTTTTCCATCTTTCACATACATGTTTCTGTCACTGTTAAGGATTAGGGAAATTAATTTTAAGGGAAGAGTTGAAAGCCTGTATGTGGGGTTGTTTAAACAAAATCACATCTTTAGCCACGAATTAAATGAACCAGACGATCTAGAAACTCAATTTTGAAGAGTTCACTCTATTCTGTCTGCACTATGGTTTTTGTTTGGTTTTGGTTTTATTTCTTAAAGTAACAACTGAAGTTTGGAGAAGTGACCAGAGTCTCAAATAAAATCTTGGGCTATATTTTTTTAATCTTATATACCAACAGATTATTTTACTTTCGGTTTAAAGACTGCCTCAATTTCTGACTTGTTTTTTAAATTAAGAAGACTTATCATAAGGAGTAAAGGTTACTAAGACATCAATCTTTCCCACCACACCAGGTTCGCTAATATAAGGGCTTGATCTATTGTTTGGGTCCATAACTGGCTGGGTCATAACTCATTATTATTAGAGTAAATAATAAGTGTACTTCAGACTGGACCTGTAATTTTCATTTTCACTTGCCCTCTGTCCTTAGCTCTGCCCTGCTAACATTAATGATTTAGATGCAAATATGGAAGTTATGCTCAACAAATTTGTTAATGATAAAAATTCAGAAAGGACAGCAACTATCGTTGATAAAAGAATCAAGGTTCAGAAAGAGCATGAGAAGCTCGAACAATGGACCAAATGTAACAAGTAAAATTAGAGCAAGTAAGTACAAGATTCTATACGTGGGTTCAAAATTCAACTGTGCAAGTGGCAATAAGTATGTAAGAGACTTGGAAATTTTTTAATAATAAAGTCAGTATTTGTCAACAGTGTGAAATCTAATGGCTCCTTATCGTGCTCTCATAAATATATAATATTGAGAATGAGAAAGTAGATGGCTCAGTAGTGAATTCAACTCTGGGCACATATTAGCGTATGTTTGGGATATGCTTGGTAAAAGAGCCTGAATGCATATTCCAAGAGAATGTGTTCAAGGAACTAGGTTACTTAACCTAAAGACAGGACTTGGGGAGCAAACAGTAGGTATCTTCAAATAGTTAAAAAAGGGATTCAACTTACTGTGCATAGATCCATTAAGGGAAGAAGTAGGACTAATAAGCATAAGTTTAGGAAGACACATGTCAGTGCAAGTGAAAGATCTTTTCTAGAATCAGACAAATAGTAAGGCAAAGATGGAATGGGCCGCCTCCAAGTCCCCTGCCCTTCACTGGTGGTGTTCTAGTTCAGGCTGGACAACCCCAGCTAGGAATATCAGCAAATATTGCAATGAGGACTCAAGCATTACGTCGATGATTGGACTGGACAGTCTATGATCCAGCCTTTTTGGACAAACTCAGCTATCACAAAGGGGCTCATCTGGGCCCCCACAAAGCACAAGATCTCTTTCAGCTGTCATAAAATATAGCCTTGAGGGTGGTAAAGCTGACAGAAAGCTAATATTTTAGTTGTTCTGCATGGGATCTTAGCCAAAAAGTCAAGAAGCAAATATATTTTAGTGGTGTGCAATGGCCTGAGAGAGAGAGAGAGAGAGAGAGGACCATTATTTTATTATGTGACCCTTCTTCCAACTGGGTGAGCTCATCCTCATGTTTCCAAGAACATTGCCCAGACCTTGTGGGGACTGTAGGGTGAAGTAACACCATACTTGGGCCTTTCAGAAAAATGATGTGCTGAGAACAAACCCAACTCGGGATCCCTAAACACAAATCTAAGGACCTTTTTAGCCAGAGCAAAGAATACGAAGACCCATAAAGACACACGTCTCAGAGATTAAAGTGGGGGATTTATTTACCTAAAAAGTTTTCAGAAATGTATCTTTAACGCTTGGATTTCCATTGTGATGCACTCAATAAAAGAAGTAAACCCACCATAATGTCCTGTTTCCCTTTATATCATATCCTCTAATAAAGGGTGGGGTCTGGGGTGTGCAGTAAAGCCTAGAATCTTTGTTTCCTTAGATTTGGGGGGGAGCATTTTCCTAATTCTGTGAAAATACTTTCTCCCTCTCTCTCTCTCTGAGAAAATTGTTGTCCCTGATACTTGACACCGTGATCACTCTCAGAACTACAGAACCAATAGCCAGAAGCATGAAAACTTTATCTCCCTCGAACCACAAGATAAATAACCAGAAGAAAAGGAAAAGCAAAAGTTCTCCATACTTTAAAAACCCAGGGTCTCTTCTACCAGAAGGTGAGGGGAGAGGGGTTGTTATTTAGCTTAATTAAGTAAGAACTTTCTTCTAGTCAGCTGTGCCCAAGAGTGAAATGGGCTGCCTCAGAGTGCATCTGTTCACCACTAAGGGAGGTGACTGAAGTCAAGAGCAAAGAAACCTAGTTGGTATCTTGGTCCTAAATTCCCTAGAGACATGCTTAAGAAGCCCCAGATGCCATTATAACATCCCAGTCAAATGGGTTTGCTAAGGAAGCAGAGGGCTTGTGTCTGTTTCCAATGGTACCACCACCACTTTTGCTCTTCAATGTTAAAGACATAAAATAGACACAGGCAGAGCTACTTTTGTTGAACTGTGTAGGAGTGGGCTTAGAAGGAGAAGGAGGCCTGTTTTTATTTGCTTTGAATTTTCACTGTTATGAGTAAAGCTTTTTTTTTAACAGAGGTACTGGGGACTGAACCCAGGGCCTCATGCATGCTAAGCATGTGCTCTACCACTGAGATATACCCCACTCCAGTAAAACTTATTTTGAAGATTCCTCACATATACCGGTGGCTTGAAATCCATCTGTATAATTTGTTGTTCCTCAAAAATTTGCATTATGCTGCAAGACAGGGATTCCAAAGAGAGCAAAAAGAGAACAACTTTATCATTTTCTCCCAATGCCCATTCATTCTCTTCTCTTCTGCTCTGTACATGAATCTAGGACAGGACTATTGACTTTTCTAATCTCTCTCAGATAATAAAAATACTCCCCCTAAAGTCTTACTCTCACTTTTATCCAGAAAACCAACTCATTCCAATAATTTAAATATCCCATATAACAGTCCCATATAACAGTCAAAAATCAAAAACCCCATCTTTATTTAGAGTTAATGCTTCTCTCATTCCCCGGCGTGGGCTGCTTCAGGCTGGAAGCCTGCCGTGGGAGAGAGGGACTCCGTCACAGTCACCTTCTCTGGGCACCTTCCTGGGTGCTTCTGGTCCTCCCTGCCAGCTCACTCGCTGTGTTTTCTGTCCTCTCTGGAAGTGGAGTAGGACAAAGGATAAAGTGACACTGTTGTGTAAGGAGCAGAGCACCCTGACACCTGAAATGGATGAGAGGACAGCTTTCTTCATGTTCAAACCAATAGTATGCTCTTCAAACCCTCTTTTAGAAAACTTTGTTTAAAATTATGCTCCCTCAATAAGCATCCTTCACAGAGAAGCCTTTCTTACTAGGTCTTGGCTACTGCTTAATCAGGTGACTATCTGCTACCACCACAGAGCAAAACTAGGGGAGATTTCTGCTCTAGGGATCAAGTCCAGGTCCAGAATTTTCCCACTCTCTTCTCTCAAAGTATTCCTTAGAGCATTTCTTAACTTATACATTTGAGTTAAATTACAGAGCCAGCTTCAGGCAAAATATTCATTAAATATCCTTTTCCAGTAGGCCAGAGACATACTTTCTACTCTTTAAAAATCAGTCATTTTTTACAAGCCACATGTATTTCCACCACAAGGTGGAGATTCATCCTCTTAGGTTCCTAAAAGTGATGTGACCCTATTGGATATACAGAGCATCTTTCTATGGAAAGAACCAACTGGCTTCCATCAAAGCATTCTGAAGTATTTATTTATAATTTCTATGGGCTACTTGCTAATCGCAAAGGGAAAGGTAAACCTTTACAATGGCATGATCTGGCACCTTAACCAAGTAATCAAGCTAAGCTGCACTAACAGTGGGACAATAGGATATTATATTCTTCCTGATGTGATGCAGCATAGAGCACAAAGCATCACTTACGATGTACTCTTGCCAGACGTGTTTAACCTAAAGCCGATGTCAATCTTTAGACATAATTTCCAGTTTATAGGAAATAAAGAAGATAAAAGAACAAGGCTAAAAACAAAAATAACCATGAGGAAACAGTAGGGCAAATACAGAATATGGAATGTCTTACAATTGGCATAGTTTCTTCAAAAAGTCCATGTCACAAGGAGAAAAAAATTTAGTGAGACTCTTCTAATGTAAGAGACTAAAGAGATATAATAACCAAATCAAAGCATGAAACTTCATGGGGTCCTGATATAGAAGAAATGACAATAAAAGATATCACGGGGGGAAACTTCAGTGTGTATTAGATAGTAGCTGTTATTAGGTAACTGTTAATTTCTTGAGGTATGATGGCAGAGAGTTACACAGTAAACTATGACTATAATCAATACATATGTAATGAAGTATTTGCAGATAAAGTGTCATGATGTCCAACCAATATGTATGTGTGTGTGAGAGTGTACACATACACACACATTCAAATATATTAATAATTTGAGTATTGTTGCTATTCAGGTAGTCATTGTAATGTTCTCTCAAATTTTCAGTATGTTTAAAGTTTTTATAAAATATGATTGAGCTGTCCCTATTTGTAGAGTACTTGATTTTCTATATAGAATATCCCAAGGCACCTACAAAACAAAACCAAAAAAACCTCCTGGTGAGAATGTGAAGAAACTGAAGCCCTTATACACTGTTAGTGGGAATGCAAAATGGTGCAGCTGCTATACAAAACACTGAAAATTACAAAAAAATTTAAAAATGGAAGTACCCCATGAGCCAGCAATCACACTTTTGGGTATCTATCTAAAACAATTGAAATCAAGATCTCAAAGAGATATTTGCACACCCATGTTTGTTGCAACATTATTCACAACCACCAAGAGGTAGAAATACTCTAAATGTCCACTGACAAATGAATGGATAAAGAAATTGTGATGTATACATAACAACAGTAGGTTACTCAGCCATAAAAAAGAAGGAAATTTTGTCATATATTACAACGTGGATGAACCTTAAAGACATATTGCTATATAAAGTAAGTCAGTTACAGAGGGACAAATACTACACATCTCCACTCACATGAGGTATCTAAAGTAGTCAAACTCACAGAAACAAAGAGTAGAATTATGATTGCCAGAGACTGGGGAGAGGGGAGAATGGGGAGTTGCCGTACGAAAGTTTCAGTCTTGCAAGGTGAAAAGTTCTAGAGATCTACTGTACAACATTATGTTTAGAATAAACAATACTGTTTTGTACACTCAAAATTTTGTTAAGAGGGTAGATCTCATATTACCTGCTTTTTACCACAATAGAAAAATATTTTTAACTTCCTAAAGCTAAGTTCAGCTCTGATGCACATTATAAGATCAATGCACAAAATCCATTGCACTTTTTTTGTAATACAATGGACATATGGAAACCAAAATTAAAAATAAGATGCTATTTTAAATTGCTCCAAAGAAAATGAAACAAAATATGTACAGGATCTATATTCTTTAATTATGAATATATTGAAAGGAGTAAAAGAAGACTAGGATAATTGGAGAGTTCATAGGTTGGAAGATTCAACATAATAAATTTGTCCATTCTCCTCAAACTGATGTACAGACTTAACACAATTCCTATCAAAACCCCAGCAGGGTGTTTTGTAGACATAGACAAGCTTATTCTAAAATTTAGAATAAGGAACCTAGATTAATCAAAACAACTTTTTTAAAGAATAAAGTGGGAAGAAGTAGTACTTCCAGTGTTGACTTCCTACACTACACATACAGCTACAGCAGTCAAGACTGGGTGGTGCTAGCAAAGGGATACACATACAGATCAATGGAACAGAACAGAGAACCCAGAAATGACTTACACATACTGCTCAACTAATTTTTGACAAAGGTGCAAATGCAGTTCAATGAAGAAAGGATAGCCATGTAGACAAATGGTGCTGGAGAATCAGACATCTACAGGCAAAAAAGAGAAAAGAAAAAAAGAATCTTGACCTAACCTCACACCCTATACAAATTTTAACTCAAAATGGATCAAAAATTTCCATCTTTATCCCACTCCTGATTGTCACTCAATTCACAATTCACAAGGAGGGTTCCAGAATGCTGAGAATAGTCCCAGGCTGACATCAGTTGAAACCATCAGACCTTGTGGAAGTTACTACTTGAACTTTTTTCAATTTGATAATCACTTCTGTGTGACTGCTTCACCAACGAACAAAGGATGGGGAAAGTGGCTGAACACAGAACTCACCTACAAACCAACCACTGAACCCAAAAGACTTTATGGCCTGGTACCATATTTTCTTTTCTTACCCTCCTATGTTTCCATAGAGCCCTTCTTAATATTGAGAATAAGAAGTTTAATCATGAAAAATTCACAAATAACTACTCCCATATTTCAGAGGCCCTCATATTCCTCTGACTCTGCTGAGGATCAAATATAGAGTAGGTAGTTCCTTGTTCCCTCATGATCCTTGAAAAAAAATATTTTCCAGTTATCCAATACAGTCAATTAACTTAATTTTTTGCATTGTTTTGAAATAAAATAATTATTTGTGCATAAAAATCAATTGGTAGCTGTGGGATTTGTGGACAGATGGTATCTGTCAGCTTTCCTGCAACTGCAAACAGTCTTGATTTAGGATGTTTTTCATCTTAAAGAATGAATAGGGGTTAAAAACATGGAGTTTGAATGCACACAGTCTGGGTTTGAATCCTCTTTATCCCTGTGACTGCATATTGAATTTTCTGTGCCTCTGTTTCCTCATCTATAAAACGAAAATAAAAATAACAATCTCATAAGGTTGTTGAGGATTAAGTGAATCAATATTTGCAAAGCACTTAGGATAGTGCCTGGCACATAATAAATGCTATTAAATTGTTAGTTTTTACCCATTTTGTCTCAATTGGGTTTTTCTTTATATTTCTCCTTATCTCTTTTATAAGCACTTCATTCCTACTCTCAAGCTTAACTTGGAAATGATGGAATTGTTCTTCATTATGTCAAGACAAAGTGTTATTGTTGGATTCCTCTTTAGGTAGAGACCTCATGACTGCATTAAACTTTGTACTATTGTAACTTTCTGAAATGTTGAGCTGGCTGTTGTGATGACTGTGTTCAGAAATAGCACAGAGACAAACAGTACCAGGATTTGAACCCAACCTACCTGCTGAGGAGCCGATGAGAGCTGCAAAACAAAAACCATGCTGTTTCCCAAGTGGTGAAGAAAATTTCCCCTCATTCCCTATTGGAGGAGCCCAGGAATTTCTCCTACTGACTAAGGTGCATAAGGATAGCATCTTGTAGCTGGCTGGCCCCAGGATTGTTACACCTGAAAATAAAATTTTAGCCCCATGGCTAAAAAATGTAATTTGCACTGTGCTTTCATTGCAAGACAATCTCTAAATTAAACCAATAATAATAATTATTCATAAAAAACATAATAATGGCAGCTTACATTTATGCATTTTTATCTTTACTAAAATATCTCATGTGTATTATCTCATTTGTTCCTTATGAAAACCTAACAGAATAAGTATTAGCCCCATTTAAAGATAAGAAGTTGAGACCCCAAAGGTCCAACTTACCCAAAGTCACAGAGCCAATAGTGGAGCCACCTCTCAAGGTGGGTCGTCTGGCTTCAAATACAGTGCCCTTTCTGTTGAGCCTGTGAAGAGAGCAGAAAGTGTAATAGAGTCTCTCTACATCTGAGAAACTCACAGCCTAACTGGGAAACAAAATGAAAAGTTAAACAATGATACAAGAAAATAATGCCAGTTTTACAATGTATGATTTTACAAGTGTGTTTATACGTGGGGATGTCACACTCTTAGTGGGCTTCTGGATAAAACTGCCACCAGTGGAGCATGGCACTGTTGCTTACCCGTCTTCAGTTTCCTGAAAGGGCCCATGGCCCATTTCTGTCTACTACCTGAAAACCTAGAAGAACTAGGAGAACCTGACCTGTCACCAGGAGCAGGAAAACAGTGCCTTATACATATGGAGATAAGAGATTAGTAAGAATTTACACAGTTCCCTCCACTACTGCTCACTCCTTCACAACATTATTCCACTTAAATAGAAAATATAATTCTTTAATTCATTTATTTGCAGGTAGGATAGGGCTCCTGCCTTCATGGAACTTACAATTTAGTGCAAGACAATCACGTACATAAGTAAATAATTACATATTGTGATAAGGGTTATAAAGGAACTTGAACAGCACACATGCTTTCCTAGAGACTAATGGTAGAGAATCATAATTTATAAAGCATTCCCTTTTTCTTCTGACCTCTGTATATTTGGCTTCTGCTCCTCTGAAGGGTGACAACTCAAATTTCACCATCTCAAAAAAGCCTATCTAAATTATGATCCCCACTGTTATTTTCCAATAAAGCACTCTATTTATTCCTGATAATTAGAGGAAAGAGGGACAGTTAGTATATAGGTCATAAGGGGGTTAGAGCTTGTGGAACACAGAGACGGCCTTTGTGAGTGAAGCATGGGACAGGTGACACAAGATGAGGTTGGAGAGGTAGCAGTGGCCAGATCTTCATACAGGCCTGGGGGCCATGGTCAGGAGATTGTATTTTATTTGATATGTAATAAAAAGTCAGTGAAGAGTTAGCAAGTGAACAAAATGATCCAATTTACATTTTTAAAAATTACTCTGGTTTTTATACGGAAACATTTTCTACTCATAAAATGTCTTCTATGATCACAAGTCACTGACAAACAATATGTACCACTTTTATTCTGCCAACAAACTTTAAAATCTAAAGAAAACAGATGATATTCTATCAAAATATAAATTCTCCAAACTGACTCAATGACAAGTAGAACACATATGCAATCCAACATCTATAGAATTTGAAAGAATATATCCTAATGCTCTACCATTAAAAATGGCACCAGATTCAGGTTTGCAGGTACGTTGTCTCTAAATCAAAGAACAATCATTCTCATGTTATCTTATTTCACAGTATGGGGGGGGGGGCCCAAAAACCAGAAATCTTCTTAATTCATTTTACAATTCTATCATAATACTAATACCAAAACTTGATAAAGATATTCCAATAAAGAAAACTATCATGCTTATAGTTAATAAAAATTTTAGAATCTGAAACCAGATAGTAACAAATCAAATCTAGTATTATGTTGAAATACTTTATTCCATGACCAAGTAAAGCTTGTTCCAGAAAATCAAGATGTTCCAATTTTAAGAAATACATTAGTGGAATTTATTAATTAAAAAATTAAAGAAGTGAATAAGTGATTATATGAATACAAGCCCCCCAAAATGGAAATATTGGAACAGATACTCCTGAGCTTAAAAAAAAAAAAACTCACATCTGAAATAAGTGTACTTTACTGTACAGAAATTATACCACAATAAAGTTGTTTAAAAAAAACTCTATAAAATAAGAAGTTTCTAAACTTGATAAATATATTAAATACATCAATAAATATTGGAAGGAAGAAAAAAATAATTATTTGCAGAGTATTTAGCACATGCCTGGAAAATACAAAAGACTCAACTGAAAAGCCATTGACCCTAAAAAGAGCATTTAGTAAGTTGACTAGATATATTAGCCCTGATAGGTTAGAAAAGAAAATGGGGGGTAGGGGGAGATAGCTAGAATCTATTCAAAATAATAACAAAAACCTAGAAATACATTTAACAATAAAGATATAAGATCTATTGAAAATATAGAAAAAATGAAACACATTATAATCCTAGGATGTGAGGAGGGAAAGAATTAATAACATTAAAAAGTCTATTATTCTCAAGCTAATGTATAAATTTAATGTAATATCAATTATAACCCCAAAGTATGATTTCGTTTTTGAAATGAGGATGGGGCAGAGGTTGGAACTACATAAAAAAAATTCTTAAATTCACCAGGAAGAATAAGTGTAGAATAATTCTCTAAGAAAATTCTGAAAAAGAATAGTGAAGATGGGACAAACCTACCAGATATTAAAACTACCATAAGGTTTGTGTAAACAAGTAATTATGGTACAGAAACAGTACAGGAAAGTTTATCAATGGAACAGACTTTAGAACAAATTGAAGTATATTCAGAAATTTAATATTTAATAAAAACAGCACTTCAATTCAATGTGAAAAGATGTATATTCTTAAAAAAAAAAAAAAACTAGAGTTGGGACAAATGGCTATCCATGTAGAAGAAAATAATATTAAGTCCTAAAATAAATTTCAGGCATAAGGAAGTAAATGAGAAAAAACTACATAAATATATTTTAAATGGTAAAATATTTTCATAAGCTTGAGATGTAGATTTTCCTAAACAAGATAAGAAACTCAGAAGCCATAAAGAGAAAAAACAGAATACTGACCACATAAAAAGCTGAAATTTCTTTACAGAAATTTCTCTGTAGGAAATTGTTTGGGTGGAGGGATAAATTGGGAGTTTGGGATTTGCAGATACCAACTACTATATAGACAAAATAGATAAACAACAAGGTCCTACTGTATAGCACAACAAGCTATATTCAATACCTTATAATAGCCTATAATAAAAAAAGAATATGAAAAGGAATATATATATGTACAACTGAACCACTATGCTGTACACTAGAAATTAACACAAAATTGTAAACCAACCATACTTCAATAAAAAAATTTAATAAAATATATAAAGAGCATCTATAAATCCGTTAAGAAAAATAGGCAAAATATTTGAATAGGTGCTTCACACTATTCAATGGCTAATCTGCATTTTAAAAGATACCCATCTTCATTAACCAACAGGGGAATTCAAACTGAAACCACACCAAGCTATCGTTTTCTGCTCACTGGATTGGCAAAGATTAAAAACAATATCACAATTGTTGGTAAAGAAACAAAAGGCACACATACTACACTGGAGCAGAATGGAAACTGATCTAGACACTTTGGAAAATTGAAGATGTATACATTCCAGAGAACCAGTGATTTTACTTCTAGAGCAAATCTTGAATAAGGAGACATATCTAGAATATACATAGCATAGCACGGAAGTCTGAAATAGTAAAATCCTGGGGAAAAATTGCTTACATAAACAATGTAAAAACACAACAAAAGAAAGATGAAGGGTTAAGTTTTCTAATATAGTCAGTCCACTTTTGGGGTGGTAGATGAATGGAGAGAGAAACAATCATTTCTTATTTTATGTTCTTTTCAGTATTGGAATTATGAGTGACTTACTTTTTGAGGTTGTTCAGTAGTTTCCAAATAAAACTAAGAATAATTGCACTGGGAGCAGAAGCCAGATTATGATAGATTAAGGAAGCAAAGAGAATTGATAAAGTAGAAGAAAGTGGTGACAGGAAAGCACGAGATAGTGAAAGTGAGGAAAAGTATTTTTGCAGATATTTTTGCATCTAGAGGAGAAAGTGCCAGTAGAAAACAGACATCACAGATACAAAAGAGGGCAGGAATGAGACCCAGGATGTAGGTGGAGGAATTACTTTAAGATAAGGGAGATACCTCTTCCTATGAGGTGGGATGGGATCTGCTACAGACAAGTCTTAAGGGAGATGGGAAGAGAACAGGAACGATGCCTTTCTGCTGATGGTCTCCACTTTCTCTTTGAAGAGGGAAAGACCATGAACACGTTGCTGGCTGAGAATGAGAAGAATGAAAGGGGATAGAATTCTTAAAGGAAGTAGTACATTTTAAAATAGCTGCTGTGGAAAAAGAAAATCAAGCTGACCAAGGACAAGAAAGAAGGTCTCTGAACTTTGTGGAAGGCCTGCCTGGAGTTTGTATTAATACCAAACTGACCGGTCATCTAGTTTTCTCCAGCTGTATTCCTAAAACAGAGAGCAGAACACTAGAAGAAGGATTCACCTAGAGTGAAAGATTGATTGGGTGGCTGGCACGAGCATGCAAGGGGTGGAAGAAATTGAGGACATTACCATGATTATCAGTGAAATCCAAGCCTGGTGGGGAATGAAATGAAGACAGGAGGATTAGCTAAACCAAGACAGTGACTCCCAAACTTTATTATGAACAGGAATCCCCTTTAGAGGAGTCCAAGGACATACTCTGAAAAATGCTAGTCTAGAAGAAGAGAAGTGAGTTGAAGAGACCTAAGATTCCAAAAAGAGTCAAAAATATGGTAGAGTAAGAATGTTCTGAAGGAAAATTGGGTGTGGCTTTGACCTTGGTGCATTTTCAGCAAAGGAAGGGAGTTTGAGTTTTCTTTGCATGCTGCTGCCACACATTAGATATCCTTCTCTACTTAATTTCTCCATTAAAAAAAAGATTAAGGTGCTATTTTTCCCTCCTTGTATTTAGTTGAGGGTTAACTGTCATACTGAGAAGTTTGAGGTGTTTTTTTTTAACTACAAAAAAGGTTTACTCCACTTGAGCCTGAGACCTAGAGAGATAATATACCCAGGAGACTTCCCAACCTAATGGTTTTCATCGTTAGGAAGTAGATGGAATTTTGTTTGTTGTGGCTTTGCTTTTTTGAAATATGGTTAATTATTGGAGCCGATAATAGTCAATTTAATGTGTCAACTTGACTGGGCTAAGGGATGACAGATAGCTGGTAAAATATTATTTCTGAGGGTATCTGAGGGTGTCTCTGGGAGAGATCAGCACCTGAGTATGTGGACTCAGTAAAGAAGATGCCTTCATCAAAGCAAGTGGGCATCATTCAGTCTGTAGAGGGCCCAAATAGAAGAAAAGGTGAGGGAAGGGAAAATTTGCTCTCTAAGCTGGGACATCCATCTTCTGCACTCAGACATCGGTGCTCCTGGGTCTTGGGCCTTTAGACTCAGACTGAATTAAATAAACCACCAGTTTTTCTGGTTCTCCAGCTTACAGATGATGGATCATGAAGATTCTTGACCTCCATAATCATGTGAGCCAATCTCTATAACAAATCTCTTCTTACACAGTCTCCCTTGGTGTCCGCAGGGTGTTGGTTCCAGGACCCACCATGAATACCACATTTGAGGATGATCAAGTCCACAGTCACCCTACAAAGCTGCGGTTCCGAATCCACAGATTCAACCAACATGGATCATTTTGATTTATACTATTGTGTTAATTTCAGATGTGTAGCACAGTGATTCTGATATATATATACACATACATATGTATGTATATATATTTCTTCATATTATTTTCCATTATAGGTTATTACGAGATATTTAATATAGGTCCCTGTGCTGTACAGTAGATCCTTGTTGTTTATCTACTTCATGTATAGTAGTTTGTATCTGTTAATCCCATACCCCTAATTTATCCCTCCCTTACACTTCCCTTTTGGTAACCGTAAGTTTGTTTAAAAAATTATTCCCTCTGATGCCCTGGGAATGAGAAAATTTCTGACTTCCCTTAAGTGGTTCTCCCCCCTTTAATTTTCATACAGTGTAGACAATCCATGTATTTAGAAATAGTTTAAGATGCATTTCAAGAGACTAGCCTAAATTTTCCACGACCAAATAAGTTTGAGAAAATCATATATTGTGTTTTCCTCTTAGAGATTTACAATGAAGGTTAGTTAATTTAAAGACTCAGAGAAGTCCTCCAGGGTTTTCCAAGTTAATTGAACACAGAACACATTTGTTCTTATAATGCCTATTAATACCCCATGAAAACACTTTGATTAACACTGATTCAGATCATGTCATCACAACATCAGTTTCAGCATCAGTAGCATTTGTTGTTCAGGGCATTGTGTGAGGTACTGCTGGAGATACTGGATTGTAAGATACAATCTATTCCCACAGATGATTATAATAAAGTTGAGCCAGAAATATAAATAAAGAGACAAATAATCATTTAAGGCACCATGGCATAAGTACCAAAAGGGTGGTCCAAACAAAAAGTGCAGCTAGGGTGCATAGAAGGCTGGATTGTTGTAAGCTAAGTGTTTGGGGGAAAGTTCTAGAAGAGTATGAGGCTTGGGTTAATCCTTGGGAGAAAACACACACACACAGAGGCAAAAATGTGGGTGGCATATTTGGAGGAAATGAGTGGACCAGTTAAGAGTTTGTTCAAGTAAGATTAGAGTGCAACATACCTTGCTTCAATTTCTATAATAAGGATTTGGATTTTATTATACAGGCCAAGAGAGCTGTTGGAGGTCTTTGAGTGAAGAGGGAGCATTTCAGAGGCAAGTATATTTAGAGAAAGTTGTGCTCCCCTCAACAATTAGAACAAAAGTGTTTAAAAAGGCTTTCTTCTTTACCTTTGTCTTAGCATAGGCTCCCCCAAAAAGCAGAGCCTGAGACAAGGTCTGGTGTACAAGGACTTTATTTTGGGATGTGATCCCAAGGACCCAGAGCTGGAGACTGGGAAGAGTACAAGAGGGAAGGGGGGGGCCCATGAAGCCAAGCTCCCCACCACTGTGGGCAAATGAAGCTTGATCCCCTGGGACCCTCTAAGAGAGCCATGAAGAATGCATCTCAGAATTGTTCATCTGAGACATGATAGAGAGAGGAATATTTATCTATCAACTCCCATCACCCTTTAATTAAGGGTTGTTCGCACATCTGAAGGTCCATATATGCCCCAGAGGCCCGAGTGGGTTTCTGCAGACACCCCACTTAGTGCAGACAGAGCAGCCCCAGGGCAGAAAGCAAGAAGTACACAGTGAGGCTAAGGCACAGGGCTGCCGAGTAGCACCTGAATGCAGCTGGTGACCCCAACTATAGATAGAGTTAAGAAAGATCCAAGAGGATGTCTACATAAGCAGTGTCACAACTTCCAAAGGAAGGTCAATTCAGTCCAACACTTTATTTCCAGGTTCCTACCTGAGTCCTGAGTCCTTTTTCTTCAATCCTTTGCACCACGGCCCTTGCACATGTGATCAACTCCAGGGTTTCTAGCATTGTTTTTTTGCCTCCTTCCATTTTCCCCTGTCATTCCAAAAAAAGGAAAGAAGGAAGGAAGGAACAAACGAACGAACAAACGAACGAAGAAAGGAAGAAAGAAAAAAAGAAAATGGCCAAATCTTGATACAAATGGACTTATTTACAAAACGGACATAGAAAACAAACTTACAGTTAAACGGGAAGCAGGGGGGAAGGATAAATTTAACAGCCAAATCTTTTGCTTCAACTTATTTACACACACACACACACACACACACACACACACACATGAATTTTCAGAGCTGTTTAATAAGGTACATTTAATGGCAAAAAGACCACCAGAAGTTCCCAAACAAGATGTGCATACTCTGTACGTAAAAACTAACTTCCAGAAGAAGATGGCGGAGTAGAAGGACGCTCGCAGGTCACCCTCTCCCACAAATACACCAAGACCCACATCTACAGACCCACTCAGCCAACCAGAGCACCTGTGGAACTCCGACAGAACATCGCCCTCTTCAAAAGATAAAGACGCCAAAAATCTGGTAGGAGAAAAGGAAAAAAGAAAGAACAAAAGGCAAAGCAGCGCGGGAGGGTCCCGCGGGGAGGGAGCGGCAAAGGAGGACTGGCGCTCGCTCGCTGGGTCTCCCCTCTCCCACTGAGAGGCCAGCGGGACGGAGGGGGAGCCTCCGAGGCTCGGATCTGTACAGAGCAGCCCTTGACTAACAGAACTAAGTTAAACGGGCACAGAGCGTCCCCCCCACACCCAGCCTGAGACGCGGGCCGGCAGCGGCGGGCAGGGCCAGGCTGCACAAGCCGGGCGGAGGACTGGGGCGGCTGCATGGAGGCAGCCCCGGGGGAATGCAAGGGGCTGCGCGCCGTGGCTGTGGGTGCACAGGTCAGAACAACCTGGGCCCTCCATAAAACAGCAAGGTTGATGTGCTCTCGGGGGAAGGGTGCACACCCCCATCTCTGAAATCCCGCGGAAAGTTTTCGGGGGAAGAGAGGCGGGACTCAGGCGCAGCCGCCATATCCCCCGGCGCTGAGCACCCAGGCGGGGGCGGGGGCGAAACCGAAACCCGCATCCGCACCGAAGGGCTTAGCAGCCTCAAAGGCCAGACAGAGACTGGCCTGCAGCCCGGGGCAGATAGGATCCTTCCATCCTGGTCCCTCAGAGAACTTGCTCCACAAAGACAAACAAGGAGCTGGGTTCTGGCTCGGAGCAGGGACAAGGCTGTCCCTCCGTCTTCCCCGAGCCCACCTGCGGAGCGCCGACCAGGGCGGAGGGCGCAGCCGCACAGAGCAGCGGAGCTACCGGCGGCGCAGGTAGAGCGAGAGCGGCCCCCCCCCCCCCCGCCTTTCGGGCAGGAACACAGCCCCTGACCGAAGTGCTGGGAGGGGGCATGACCCGCCCTCCTACCCGGCCAGTCTGCAACATCTGACTGCGGCATCCGGAGGGGCAGCGACCCGCCCGCCCACAGCAGAGGAGAGCTGCGCCTGACCCAGTGTTAGGAGGAGGCGCGATAGGCTTGCCGACAGGTGCTGGGAGCAGCACAGAAGAGGGCGCCAACGGAGGGCCTCTGAAAACAGCAAGCTGAGCTTCCAAAACAGGACGAAGAAAGACTTCGCATTAAAAGCACACAGACTCCAGGAGAACACCGACAAACCCACCCCCCCCTTTTTTTTTTAAAGCTGTTTTTATCTGTTCTATTTTCTATTACTCTCTTAATTTTTACTTCTTAATTCATTTCTATTTCTCTTGGGTTTTGATGTCCTGTTATTGATTAGACACAGGTTTCAAATACATCTATTCATCTCCCCCCCCCCTTTTTTTGTAAAGGTTTTAAAAGGACGTCTCAACCCGATTAATACTCTGCTTCAACTCGCTCTTCTGTTATTCATTATACACTGTTTTCAAACCCTCTTTCTCCCTTCTTTTAAAATTCTTTCTCTCTCTCTTATTTTTTTTCTTTTTTTCCTAAGTTCTATTCCTAAATAGGTATTAGATAGATAAAATCCTTAAGGACCAAAATAAACAACTGATACTCCATAAACCACAGTGCCAGAGAGGTATGAGCAAGATGAAGAAGCAGAAAAACCTTTCCCAATTAAAAGAACAAGAGAAATCCCCTGAAAGAAAGATCAACGAAATAGACATCGATAGCCTACTAGATCAAGATTTCAAAAAAGGAGTGATCGAATTGCTGAAGGAATTAAAAGAGATAGTGTTTAGAGATATAAAATATGTCAAAAATGAAATTGAAGCTATAAAGAAGACCCAAGTAGAATGGGTAAACTCATTGACAGAGATGAGGAATGATCTAATAGCTGTGCAAAGCCGACTAGATAATGCAGAGGAACGAATTAGTGATCTAGAAGACAGGGCAATAGAAAGCACCCATTCAGAAGAACTACAAGAGAAGCAAATAAAAAATAATGAAAATAGCATAAGGGACCTATGGGATAACATAAAGCGTCCCAATCTTCGCATAATAGGGGTCCCAGAAGGAGAAGAAAGATCAAAGGGGATTGAAAAGGTTTTTGAAGAAATCATGACTGAAAACTTCCCAAACTTAAAGAAGGAATCAGATATCCAAGTACAGGAAGCTCAGAGGGTCCCAAACAGGAAGAACCCAAATAGACCCACACTAAGACATATCATAATCAAGATGGCCAGAGTCAAGAATAAAGAAAGGATTCTAAAGGCAGCAAAAGAAAAGCAAAGAGTAAGTTACAAGGGAACCCCCATAAGGCTCTCAGCTGATTTCTCTACACAAACACTACAGGCCAGAAGGGAGTGGCAAGATATATTCAAAGCCCTGAATGAAAAAAAGATGCAGCCTAGGATCCTTTATCCAGCAAGGCTATCCTTTAGGATAGAAGGAGAAATAAAGAGTTTCACAGACAAAAAAAAAGCTGCAGGAGTTTAGCAACACTAAACCCATGCTAAAAGAAATATTGAAAGGGCTATTCTAAATAGAAAAGCAGCAGGATGCTACAGAAATGAGAAACTCACAACTGGAAAGGTGGTAACTCATGAATTACAAATAAAGTAAACATGAAATTATAAAAGAAGACATACAAATCGCTGAGAGTGGGAGAGGGAGGCAGGGAAATATAGAATATCTTTTTCTTTCTTTTTTAAATTTTTTTAACAGTAGGATGGGTTTGAGATCATGTTACTATCAGTTTAATAAAAACAGTTATAGTAATGGGTTAATAGATTTACAAAAAAGGGTAACCACAAGCCAAAAATTTACAGAGGAGTCACAAAAATTAAATAAAATCCATGAAAATACAAAGGAAAATTACCAAACCACAAAAGGAAGAAGAAAGGAACAAAGAGGATATACCAATTCAACTGCAAAGATAAGTTCAAAATGGCAATAAACACACATCTATCATTAATTACTGTAAATGTTAATGGACTAAATGCTCCAGTCAAAAGACATAGAGTGGCCGACTGGATAATAAAGCAAGAACCTTCAATATGCTGCATACAAGAGACCCACTTTAGGGAGAAGGACACATATAGATTGAGAGTGAAAGGATGGAAAAGGATATTCCATGCAAATGGAAAAGCCAAAAAAGCAGGTGTTGCAGTACTGATTTCAGACAAAATAGACTTTAAAACAAAGGCCATAAAGAAAGATAAAGAAGGACATTTTATAATGATTAAAGGAGTGATACAAGATGAGGATATTACACTCATTAATATATATGCACCCAATATAGGAGCACCTAAGTACATACAAGAATTACTAACAGAGATAAAGGGTGATATTGATGGGAATACAATCATAGTTGGAGATTTTAACACTGCATTAACATCACTAGACAGATCTTCCAGACAGAAAATAAACAAGGCAACAGAGAAATTAAATACTACAATAGAAAAACTAGATTTGGTGGATATTTTCAGAGCATTACACCCCCAAAAAATAGGATATACATTCTTTTCAAGAGCACATGGAACATTTCCCAGGATCGATCATGTACTTGGGCACAAAAGAAATCTCAACAATTTTAAGAAGATAGAAATTATCTCAAGCATCTTTACTGACCACAATGCCATGAAACTGGAAATCAACAACAGAGAAACAAAGGAGAAAAAAAGGAAAGCATGGAGATTAAACAATATGTTATTGAAAAAACAATGGATCAATGAGGAAATCAAAGCTGAAATTAAAAAATACCTTGAGACAAATGATAATGAAAGCACAACCACTCAAAACCTATGGGACACAGCAAAGGCAGTGCTAAGAGGGAAGTTTATAGCGATACAGGCCTTCCTCAAAAAAGAAGAACAATCTCAAATAAACAATTTAACCCACCACCTGAATGAATTAGAAAAAGAAGAACAAAAAGCCCCAAAAAGCAGCAGAAGGAAGGAAATAATAAAGATCAGAGAGGAATTAAATACAATAGAGATTAACAAGACCATAGAAAAAATCAACCAAACCAAAAGCTGGTTTTTTGAAAAAGTAAATAAAATCGACAAACCTCTGGCCAAACTCACAAAGAAGAAAAAAGAGAGAGCACAAATTAGCAAAATAAGAAAGGAAAATGGAGAAATTACAACAAACAAAATAGAAATACAGAATATCATACGAGAATATTATGAAAAACTATATGGAACCAAACTGGATAACCTAGAGGAGAGGACAAGTTTCTGGAAACATACTGTCCACCAAAACTGAATCAAGAAGAATCGGAACACTTGAACAATCCGATCACTAGAAAGGAAATAGAAATAGCAATTAAAAACCTCCCTACAAATAAAAGTCCAGGACCAGACGGCTTCACCGGGGAATTCTACCAAACATACAAAGAAGAACTCATACCAGTCCTTCTCAAACTCTTCCAGACAATTGAAAAGGAGGGAATACTCCCAAACTCATTCTATGAAGCCACCATCACTCTGATACCAAAACCAGGCAAAGACACTACAAAAAAAGAGAATTATAGGCCAATATCACTGATGAACATAGACGCCAAAATCCTCACCAAAATTTTAGCAAATAGAATCCAACAACACATAAAAAAGATTATACATCATGACCAAGTGGGGTTCATCCCAGGGACACAAGGCTGGTTCAACATACGCAAATCAATCAATGTAATACATCACATCAACAAGAGAAAGGACAAAAACCACATGATCATCTCAATCGATGCAGAAAAAGCATTTGATAAAATTCAACACCCATTTATGATAAAAACTCTCGCCAAAGTGGGTATAGAGGGAACATATCTCAACATAATAAAAGCTATATATGACAAACCTACAGCCAGCATAGTACTCAACGGTGAAAAACTCAAAAGCTTCCCACTAAAATCTGGGACAAGACAAGGATGCCCACTATCACCACTCCTATTCAACATAGTCCTGGAAGTCCTAGCCACAGCAGTCAGGCAAGAGAAAGAAATAAAAGGGATCCAAATTGGAAAAGAAGAGGTAAAAGTGTCATTATATGCTGATGACATGTTACTATATATAGAAAACCCTAAAAGGTCCACACAAAAGCTACTAGAGCTGATTGAAGAATTCAGCAAAGTAGCAGGTTACAAAATTAACGTTCAAAAATCAGTTGCATTTCTTTACACTAACGATAAATCAACAGAAGAAGAAAGTAAGGAAACAATCCCCTTTAAAATAGCACCCAAAGTAATAAAATATCTGGGAATAAATCTAACCAAGGAGGTGAAAGAATTATACACAGAAAACTATAAACCATTGATGAAGGAATTTAAAGAAGACTTTAAACAATGGAAAGATATTCCATGCTCTTGGATTGGAAGAATCAATATTGTTAAAATGGTCACACTGCCCAAGGCAATCTACAGATTTAATGCAATCCCTATCCAACTACCCAGGACATATTTCACAGAACTAGAACATATCATAATAAAATTTATATGGAACCATCAAAGACCTAGAATTGCCAAAGTATTACTGAAGAGAAAGAAAGAGGCTGGAGGAATAACTCTCCCAGACTTCAGACAATACTATAGAGCTACAGTCATCAAGACAGCATGGTATTGGTACCAAAACAGACATATAGACCAATGGAACAGAATAGAGAGCCCAGAAATGAACCCGCAAACTTTTGGTCAACTCATCTTCGACAAAGGAGGCAAGAATATACAATGGAATAAAGACAGTCTCTTCAGCAAATGGTGTTGGGAAAACTGGACAGCAGCATGTAAAACAATGAAGCTAGAACATTCCCTTACACCATATACAAAAATCAACTCAAAATGGATCAAAGACTTAAACATAAGACAAGATACAATAAACCTCGTAGAGGAAAACATAGGCAAAACATTATCTGACATACATCTCGAAAATTTTCTCCTAGAAGAAATAAAAGCAAGAATAAACAAATGGGACCTAATGAAACTTACAAGCTTCTGCACAGCAAAGGAAACCAGAAGTAAAACAAGAAGAAAACCTACGGAATGGGAGAAAATTTTTGCAAGTGAAACAGACAAAGGCTTGATCTCTAGAATATATAAGCAGCTCATACGACTCAATAAGAAAAAAATAAACAACCCAATCCAAAAATGGGCAGAAGACCTAAACAAGCAATTCTCCAAGGAAGACATACAAATGATCAAAAAGCACATGAAAAAATGCTCAATATCACTAATTATCAGAGAAATGCAAATCAAAACTACAATGAGGTATCACCTCACACCAGTCAGAATGGCCGTCATTCAAAAATCCACAAATGACAAATGCTGGAGAGGCTGTGGAGAAAGCGGAACCCTCCTACACTGCTGGTGGGAATGCAGTTTGGTGCAGCCACTATGGAAAACAGTGTGGAGATTCCTCAAAAGACTAGGAATAGACTTACCGTATGACCCAGGAATCCCACTCCTGGGCTTGTATCCAGAAGGAAATCTACTTCAGGATGACACCTGCACCCCAATGTTCATAGCAGCACTATTTACAATAGCCAAAACATGGAAACAGCCTAAATGTTCATCAACAGGTGACTGGATAAAGAAGATGTGGTATATTTATACAATGGAATACTACTCAGCCATAAAAACTGACAACATAATGCCATTTGCAGCAACATGGATGCTCCTGGAGAATGTCATTCTAAGTGAAGTAAGCCAGAAAGAGAAAGAAAAATACCATATGAGATCGCTCATATGTGGAATCTAAAAAACAAAAACAAACAAACAAAAACAATAACAAACAAACAAAAACAAAGCGTAAATACAGGACAGACATAGACTCACAGACAGAGAATACAGACTTGTGGTTGCCATGGGGGCAGAGAGTGGGAAGGGATAGCCTGGGATTTCAAAATTGTAGAATAGATAAACAAGATTACACTGTATAGCACAGGGAAATATACACAAAATGTTATGATAACTCACAGAGAAAAAAATGTCACAATGAGTGTGTATATGTCCATGAATGACTGAAAAATTGTGCTGAACACTGGAATTTGACCATTGTAAAATGATTATAAATCAATTAAAAAATGTTAAAAAAATAAAATAAAATAAAATAAAATTTTTTAAAAAAACTAACTTCCACAAGAAATTTTTCAATAAATGTTTACACTTCTAGGACAGTTCTGCATCTCCAACAAGAACAAACAAAAGCGCTAAAGTCATAGAAGCCATACTTGAAGACATGGTTCTTCAAAACTGCCACAACTAGCAACATTCATCATCCATTAATCCAACAAATATTTTTTGAAGACCTACTATGAGCCAGGTACAGTTCTAAGCTCTGGGAATAAAGTTTAAGAAAATAGAATCTCTGGGAATAAAGTTTAAGAAAATAGAATCTCTGGGAATAAAATTTAAGAAAATAGACTAAGTCTCTGTGCTCATGAAATTTATAATCTCGTTGCAGGGGAAATATACAAATAAATATTTTATATGTTGGTGGTAACAGAAACTATTGGGGGGAAAAAACAGTATAAGGGAATAAAGGATTGCCAGATTAGGAATGGAAGGATGGATGTTATCATTTTATATAGCATGAGTTATAAAATGTGACACTCGAGCAGAGGTATGAAGGAAATGAGGGGATAAGCCATATGAATACATGGGTAAGAAACATACCAGACATCGATAAAACAGGTACCAAGACCATGAGGCAAAGTATGCTTGGTCTGTCCAGGGAAGAGGGAGGCCAGTGCAGCTACAGTAGAGAGAGCAAGGAAGAATGTAAAAGGTGAAGGGTCAAAGAGGTAGCCTGTAGTATATGGGGTATGACATAGAGCCCCAGAGATCATTATAAAACTTCAGCTTTTACTCTGATTGAAACAGGAAGTCACTAAAGGATTTTGAGCAGAGGAGTCATATGATAAACGTATGTTTTTAAAGGATTATTCTATTTACTATGGAGAATAGATGTAGTGCACTGGGGCAGAAGCGAGGAGGCCAGTTAGGAAGGTAGATTAGAGATGATGATGGCCCAGATGAGGATAGCAGTGGGTTTCCTGAGAAATGGCAGGATTCTAATTATATTTTACATAGTTACAGGATTGGCTGATGGCTTGGATGTGCAATATAAGAGAAAATGAGGATTTTCAAAATGACTCCAAGGTTTTTGACCCAAACAACTAGAAGAATAGAGCTGTCATTTAAGAGGACTAGGAGGATTGTGGACTTGGGGTTGGAGAAAATTAAAAGCTCAGTTTAGGGCATATTAAGTATGAGGTATTTGTTAAACAAGTGGGGATGTTAAATAGGCAGTTGAACATAAGCAGTTGTCTCACTGCATGATTCTGAAACTTACAAATTTCAGTTATCACAATTTCATTAAGTAACGGCAGTCCTCCAACAATGTGGTTCAAATTCCAGTTACCCACAGTGTATTAACTCTGAGTAACTTCACTGCTTCCTTGGCCTACAAATCACCACACAGGTACCAGGTGCAGGTCATGATCAGTGACCATGTCACTTCTTTCAGAGTCTGCCTGTGATTGCTTGCTGCACATCTTTTATTTGGTTCCCACACAGACTGCAAAATGTGTTGTTGTGTTGCCTCCTTGTCTCCCAGTGATAAACCCATATGACATTTCACCAAAATGGGTATTCAAAAGAGAAAATTTGCCAACAAAGATGAAAGTATAGCAAAGAAAAAAGCAGTAACTGTGGAAGTGAAATTTGAATCACACATAAATGGAGTTATAAGCAGCACTATTTACAATAGCCAAGACATGGAAACAGACTTAATGTCCATCAACAGATGACTGGATAAAGAAGATGTGGTATTTTTATACAATGGAATACTATTCAGCCATTAAAAATGACAACATAACACCATTTGCAGCAACATGGATGTTCCTGGAGAATGTCATTCTAAGTGAAGCAAGCCAGAAAGAGAAAGAAAAATACCATATGAGATCACTCATATGTGGAATATAAAAAAAAAAAAAAGAACTTAAATACCAAACAGAAACAGATTCATAGACATAGAATACAAACTTGTGGTTGGCAAGGGCAAGGTGGGTGGGAAGGGACAGACTGGGATTTCAAAATTTGTAGATACTGACAGGCATATGCATAATAAACAAGATTATACTGTATATAGCACACGGAAATATATACAAGATCTTGTGGTAGCTCACAGCAAAAATGAATGTGACAATATGTATGTTCACGTATAACTGAAAAATTGTGCTCTACACCATAATTTGACACAACATTGTAAAATAACTATAACTCAATAAAAAATGTTTAAAAAAAACATAAACAGAGTTATAGAAGGAATAGCTGACCTGGCAGTGTTGTCCCTTCTACCATTCAAGAGACTCTACACACGCAGCCACAGGTGCCTAGTGAAGGCAAGCTTATGGACACAAAGGAGGAAAGCAACTGTAGTGAAAAGGATGACAGTGTCCCAGGGGAGATGATCCTGGCGAAAACCTTCACATTAGAGAATCTCTTGGAGATATTTCACAGCGTTGAAAACAGAGGCTAAAATGTTGGAAGCTGATCCAAACTTAGAAAGGACTATGATAATTTGCCAAGGCATAGAAGAGATGCTGGCTCTGTACCATGTTATACAACAAGAAGAAAGCAAGCACGGGTCAGACACTTCTTGGTAAGTATTTTACGAAGAAATATAACACGAATTCTCAATGTTTCTAATATTTCAAATTAGTGTACTAAACTAAATGAAGACCAGTTTTAAATATCAGGGGTCTTTTTTCATTTCCCCATACATTTATAACTGACAATAAGAGTTTTTACTTTTTGACCACATTTTAAAGGTTCCAGAACAGTCCCAATTTTTCTCATTGATTATTAAGAACACTTTGCCCAGTTTCAGTTTGCATGGTCATTTTTATGGTTCCACGCTGTAAAGTGAGGACTGCCTGTATGTGAATTTGGAATTTAGGAGAAGAGGTCCAGGCTGGAGACATAAATTTGTGAATTATCACTGGATAGATGATCTTCCAGGATGAGATCACCTTGAGAGTGAGCGTAGATATAGAAGAGGTCTAAGGACTGGGCCCAGGGGAACTCCAATGACTTGAGTTGAGGGAAACGAGGAAGAAGCAACAAAGAAAGCTGACAGGGAGTACTAGTGAGCTAGAGGGAGAACTGGGAAAGAGGAGTCCCAAAGTCAACAAGGGGCTTCAAGGAAGGTTTAATCAACTGTGCTTCTGGTGAGACAAGCGAGACAATACCTAGGAATCGACCGTGGTATATGGTGGACAAGATGAAAGCTGCTGGTGCCTTGGCAAGAGCTGGTTTCAGTGAAGTGATCAGAGGAAAGCCTGATTAGTGAGTTCAAGAGAGAATGGGGAGGAAAGGAAATGGAACAATGACTACAGACTGCCCGTCTGAGGAGATTCTCTGTTGGTAGCTAGACTAGGATGTGAGTCCAGGGAACTGCCTTTTTAAGATAGACATTATCACAGAACGTTTGTATGCTAACATAATTAACTAGAGCTGATACCAGGAGATGTTGATGCCAGAAGAAGGGACAATTATTAAGCAGTGTCCTTGAAAGAGGGTAATGTCTCATACTCAAGCTTTCCCTGGACTGGGACATGGCCCAACAAGAGGGCCAGACTCTGGACTTCTTCAGGATTGTGTTGCCTCAGCTATAAACTGAGACTGGACTAGACCAGAGGTTCTCAAAATGGGGTCCCCAGACCAGCAGCATCAGCATCACCTTAGAATTTTGTTTAAAATGCAGGTTCTCAGGCTCCATCCAACACCTACTGAATCAGAAACTCCAGAGGTGGGCCCAGCAGTCCCCCCTGGGATTCTGATGCCTCCTAAGGTTTAAAATCACTGGAACAGATGATCTTTGAAGTATCTTCTGACTCCATCTTCTGTAAATCATGTACTTCAATAAGCTATTCCTTCCAACATCTATTAATGAAGTTTTCATTATACCAAAGTACTATTTTCAAGTAAAAGTTCAAGAACCCAAGCTGTTTTCTCATTTTTGTCAGTCCCCAAAAGCCAAACATCTGTGTTCAGCCTCCACAAACAGTGAGAACATTTATGCATCTTAAAACCATGTTTATTCCGATTTTTAACACAACTTTTTCATGGTGGAGTATTCAACTTACTTTTGAGGGCGTCAGTAAAGACTGCATTTTCCTGTCATTTTTTATACTATTATAAGTGTAGTTTTTAATGAAAAGTCTTTGGGAATTAAAAGCTATTGCTCTCAAGATGTTTGGCATTGTTTTGTATTGCTTGAAGTACACTTTTCCCCAGGAGCAGAGCAGACAAGGAAAGACAGGTGACATTAATCCCGTCCCACACTGTTGTTCTCTGTGAACTTGGGTCTCTCCAGCCACACACTTGGAGGAAATTCCATACAAACAGAGGAAGCCAGACTCTTTCTGGGAGAACTCAGTAGCTGACTTACTACGTTAGACATTGATGCCTGCTAAAGATAAAACCTGGGAAAAGACCTCAGGTCCTATTCTCCATTGTTGCTGCCTGGGCCAGTGTGTATGTCTGAACCATGCACATTTCCCTGGGTGGGGGGGCGCCATCAGCATGCAGCTGTCTGTGACAGGATTGCTGATGTTTACAGTAGCAAGTTAGCACTGCTTTATGCCAAATCATGTTGTTTCTTATTTTAAAGATGAGAACAATTCCTTCTCCTCCCCACTCCATTGTTATTTGGTTTACTAGGCTTGCAGGAGAAGGAAGCAGTAAATTACTAAAGCAAAAAAGTGTAGGTCTCACCAGGGTGTGCTCCTCAAATCTGGATGAAGCTTAGCATACCAGTCTGATGTGATGACAGGGAAAACAGGTCCTCTCTGCTTTGTGGTAAGTTGGTTTGGGGAAATGAAATAAAAGTCATTAGACACTTTCCTGTGTCTGTGTCCACACCTTTCTAGAAGCTCCAAGTCAAGCCAGCTGTCCCAGTGCCTAGTTTGATGGCTCCAGAGAGCCAGCTGGTTAGGAAGCAGTAAGGACCCTCTGGCCAAGGAGAACACACTCAGTACTAGCAAGCCCTCTCTCAAAGGTTTCCCAAAGTCCTTTCCTTATTTCATTCCGTTAGTTAATATCACATTCTCCTATCAGTATCTGTTAATAATGATTTATTTTGGTGGGGAGGGAGGAAGGGGAGAATAAATATTTCCTCAATCATAAAAGTAAAAGAAAGGAAGATTTACCTTAAAGCACAAATGATTTTCAAACCACATCTATAGAAAGCCAGTATTTTAAAAAGGACAGCAGATGCATAAATAACTTACCTACAGTTAGAATAGATAATCTACTTCCTCTATTCAACCATCCTTTTGTGAACACTGTCACTTTCTGCCTGGCTCAGCCACCTCCCTCTACATTAGTGGTTCTCAACCCTAGCTGTACACTGGAGTCACCTAAAGAGCTTCAAAAATTACTGAGGCTTGGGCCCCACCCGCAAAGATTCTGAGGATTCGTAAAAGCTCTCTTTAGGTGGTTCTAAAACGTAATCAAAGTGGAGACCCTGCTCTGATGCCTACCACTCTTTTCCCCTCAGCTCTCCATCTGCCTTTCAAGACCAGCACCTCGGGTTACCCCTTCCCCAGGAAAGGACAAGATAATAAAAGTACACCTAGTAATTCTTAGGGCACAGATTCCCAAATTGCCTCATGCAAGAATCACTCAGAGCACTTAACGAAACGTACACATTCCTGGGTTCCTCCACTGGAGATTCTGATTTAATTCTGTGACAGAACCTGGAATCTGTATTTGCCCCCATGCAGTTCATATGAATAGTAAAGGTTGGGAAACACTATTTCAGGACTTTTCTACTCAAAGAGAGGTCCACAAACTAGCAGCATTGGCATCACCTGGGAGCTTGTTAGAAATGCAGTATCTTAGACCCCATCCCAGACCCACTTAAACAGAATTCACATTTTAACAAAATCTCAGATTATTCATATCACGTTACAATTTCCCTCTAATTGGTATCTCTAACTTTAATCTCTAAAGTTTTGATTCTTCATCTGCCCTATCAGATTCAAACTCACCTCTCCATTGCAATGATAAATAATTACTCATGAAAAATAATTATATTGAAACTGATAAAATACATTATCTGAATTAATGTAAATCTAATTACTTTATTCTGGTTTGGATAATATTTAAGATGAGACTTAGGCTCAGCATCAAGAATTGTATGTTGCACTCAGTTCAATAGATAATACTCTATTTAAAATTATAATAAGCACTAATTAGAAGTTCAGTGTTGGAAAGAACTTTAAAGATGACCAAGTCCTAACATTAATCTGAATTACTGCAAATCCTCAAGTCAAGTGTCCATCCAGTTTGACATGAACACCCCCCAGTGACAAGGAAGTGTCCATCCAGTTTGACATGAACACCCCCCAGTGACAAGGAAGTGTCCATCCAGTTTGACATGAACACCCCCCAGTGACAAGGAAGTGTCCATCCAGTTTGACATGAACACCCCCCAGTGACAAGGAACTCATTACCTTCCTAGACAGTTCATTTCGTCCTTGGTCAGCTCTGACCAAAAAAAAAGCAGGCATTGAAAAAACTATTTCTCTGTATTTCTTAATTAGAAAGTTTTTTTGTTTTTGAAAATTTTTGTAGAATTTTAGAGATCACAGGAGAGTTTGTAGCAAGGATGCAGTTTCTCTGCATGTTTAACTTATTGCAAATACTACAAATGTTTAATGGGTGGCAGGCAGCATGCTGGCACTATGTACACACTAGTACATGAAACACATTCCCTGCCCTCAATGTACTTGCAACCTAATGACATACAGAATAAATCAGAAGTTAAGTACTTTGTGGTATGTGACAAAACAGGGGTAAATGCAGGACCACAGGAGCTTACCAGAGGGTACCTAATCCAGTCTAGAGGGTAAAAGTCCCCAAGAAGTGACATCAAACCTCAGGCTGACGTATGAGTGACTGCATTTAACACAATTACAATCAATATCTCAGCAGAATTTTTTTTGTAGATAAATACAAACTGGTTCCATAATTTATATGAAGAGTCAAAGGAACAGTAAGAGCCAAAATAAGTTTGAAAAAACAAGATCAAAGTTGGAGAACTCACACTACTAATTTTAAAATTACTAATAAATATGGTGACAGTGTATTAATGGAGAAGGGATGCAGCTATAAATCAATGGAACAAGATAAAGACAACACAGATATAACCAACTGATTTTTGAAAAAGGTACAAAGAGATTCAAAGAAGAAAGAATAGGCTTTCAACAAATGATCATGCAACACTTGTACATCTATATGCAAAAAAAACCCCTGCCTAAACCTTACATTCTGTATAAAGATTAAATCAAAGTAGATCATAGATCTAAATGTAAAACAGAAAACTATAAAAGATTTAGAAAAAGCATAGGAGAAAATCTTGATTATCTTGGGTTCAGCAAAGAGTTCTTAAGCATGACACTGAACACAAAATTCATTTTAAAAATTAATAAATTGAACTTCACCAAAATTTAAAACTTTTCCTCTAATGTCCCTCAAAAAAACTAAACATAAAATTACCAGATGATCCAGCAATTCCATTCTTAAGTATATAGCTAAAAGAACTGAAAGCAAGAACTCAAACAAATACTTGTACACCCATGTCATTGCAGCATTATTCACAAGCCAAAAGATGTAAACAGCTCAAATGGCCATCAAATGAATTGATTAAACAAAATGTGGTCTATAGATAAACGGAATGAGCCGAAACATGTTACAACATGGATGAACCTTGAAAACATTATGCTTCGTGAAATAAGCCAGTCACAAATATTGTATGACTCCACTTTTATGAGATACCTAAAATAGGTCAATCCATAGAGACAGAAAATAGAATAAAGGTTACCAGGGGTTAGGCACAGGAGGGAATGGGGAGTTATAGTTTAATAGGTACAGAGTTGCTGTTTGGGGTGATAAAAAAAAAAGTTTCGGAAATAGGTAGTGGTGATGGTTTCACAACACTGTGAATGCAATAAATAATGCACTTAAAAATGGTTAAAATGGTAAATTATATATATGTATATACCTATGTACATATGAATTTATTGCCACAATTTTGAAAAAGAAAAGAATGGAGGGAAAGCTTTCCTTCTGTGAAAAGACACTGTTAGGAGAATGAAAGGGACAAGCTATAGACTGGGAGAAAATATTTGCAAATCACATATCCATTAAAGGACCAGTATCCAGAACATATAAAGAACTCTCAAAACTTAATAGTAGAAAAAAAACCCAACGTTTTTTAAATGGGCAAAAGAGTTCAACAGATACTTTAGCCAAGAGGATAAAGAATGGCAAATAATCACATGAAAAGATGCTCAACGTCATTAGCCATTAGGGCAATACAAATTAAAACCATGGTAAGATATCACTACACACCTACTAGGATTACTGCAATAAAGAATCATGACAATACCAAGTACTGGATGGAGTAACTGGCACTCTCGTATGTTACTGGTGGGAATTCAAAATGATAACAGCCACTCTGGAAAACAGTTCGTTCACTTCCCTATCAAATTAAATACATACTCATCATATGGCCCATCAGTGCCACTCCTAGTTACTTACCCTAGAGAAATAAACATTATATTTGTCCCGAAACCGCTACAGAAACTTTTATAGCAGCTCTATTCATAATCACCAAATCTGGAAATAACTGAAATATACTTCACTAGGTACACGGATAAGCAAATAGAGGTGTATCCACTCTATGAGACACTCGTCAGCAACAGAAGGGGACCAACAATTGATACTGTCTCAGTCAGCTCAGGCTGCTATGACAAAATACTGGGTAGCTTAAACAACACACATTTATTTCTAGCAGTTCTGGAGGCTGGGAAATCCAAGGTCAAGATGCTGACAGATTCAATTCTTGGTGAAGGACCACCTCACAAGGCAGAGAGAGGGAGATCTGATGTCTCTTCCTCTTCTCAAAAAGGCACTAATCCTATCATAGGGTCTTCACCCTCATGACCACATCTAAACCTAATTCCCAAAGGCCCCACCTCCAAATACTCTACATCAGGACTTCAACATATGAATTTTGAGGGGACACAAACATTCAGTCTATAACAGATACAAGCAACATAAATGGCTATCAAAGACATTGTACTCAGTGAAAGAAGCTGGTCTCAAAAGGTTACATACCATATGTTTTCATTTATATGATGACTGTGGGAAAGGTAACACCATAGGGACTAAGAACAGATCAGTAGTTGCCAGGGGCCAGGAGTAGGGGAGGATATGACAACAAAGGGTCAGCATAAGGGCGTATTTTGGGTGATAGAACTGTTTTGTATCCCAGCTGTGATCGCTGTGACATGAATTCATATGTGTTAAAACTTACAGAACTGTAACCCTCCCTCAAAAGTCCATTTTTCCATGCATTAGTTTAAAAATCAAACTAAACTAAAAGTTTTTAATGGAATCAGATTCTAGTCAGGGAGCTAAGTACCAGGAAAGAACATTTATTTAAACCTGTAGGTGAGATCAGTACTAGTTCTAAGTAGCTTATAGTGATGGTCGGTTTAAGGGAAAGAACTTTTTTTCATTAAAGTACTGGAACCACAGTTAACCTTAAACAAATGTTACAAGAGCAAAATACATGGAGACAAATTAGCACCAGCCTCTGAATGCAGAGCAGTGGGAAGAAGGTTCTCGGGGAGGGAAGTGAGGGGTATTACCCAAACATCAGCTTCCAGAGCACACCAAGTGGGGTCTGAGTTTGAGGAAGAGATTACTCTAAGAATAATATGTGCAGCAGTCAGACCTGAAGAAGGCAGAGGCAGTCCCTCAGTGTCCACTTTTGAAGGCAACGATTCAGAGGACCACTGACTGGGTATTTGAGCCCAAGAACAGTCTGGGAAGAGCATGGAGCTGCCTAGGAAATAGGGCCCCAGAGGAAGGCACTAGAGTGAGTGCTCCCTGGAAATTGTCCTGAGGAGACCTGCCAGCATAAACACCAACACCCAAGTTAAGCTTCCCCCGCATTAAAGGTAAAGGTGACCAGGGGGAGTTTCCAGTGGAATCCTGCCCAGTGGCTAATTACAAATGACAGAATCTAAATCTTCCATGCTTGGGTCTTCTCTGTTCAAATGGAAATAGAGATGGATAAACTGTTTATTTCTTTCATCTACTGGTAGGGGTAGGGTGGGGGACTCAAAGCTGTTCAGTTGCAAGGAGCTCTTAATTTAGACTTTCAAAGTGAGGGTGAATTCTTTGAAATAAAAGATAATTATAGAGGTGAGTATGTAATTCAAGAATTTTAATTATTATATAGAAAATAGTAATGCACAGTGATGGTTATCTTAAAATACCTTTACTAGGTACACCATATAGTCTTTGTATACTTTGTTTCTGAAACCCACCCCTTAATTTGGCAGAATTGTATGTAAATGACTGTAACTGTCCACCAGAGGGAGACTCACGACTGTGTTTTTCTCTTGGGGATCCAGGTTTAATAAGCACTTTTGAAACAAACATGGTTGCAGCAGGGGAAGCGGATAGGAAGGGATAAATTGGGAGTTCAAGATTTGCAAATACTAACTACTATATACAAAAGAGATTTAAAAAAACAAATTTCTTCTGTATAGCACAGGGAACTATATTCAATATCTTGTAGCAACCTATAATGAAAAAGAACATGAAAACAAATATATATATATATATATATGTATGTATGTATATATAGATATGTATGTATGTGTATATATATATGTATGTATATATAGATATGTATGTATGTATATATATATATAT
Source organism: Camelus bactrianus (assembly GCF_048773025.1). Lineage (NCBI taxonomy): Eukaryota > Metazoa > Chordata > Mammalia > Artiodactyla > Camelidae > Camelus > Camelus bactrianus. The sequence continues at coordinate 8,845,862 of NC_133562.1, forward strand.
ATGTATGTATGTATACTTATGACTGAAACATGCTGTACATAAGAAATTGACACATTGTAACTGACTATACTTCAGTTAAAAAAAAAAAAAAGAGGGTACTTTGGCCAAAATCTCTACCACATGTTGGTATAGAGTGAGGTAATCCAAGAGGGAGAAGAGATTTATGGTTCTGGAATGAGATAAAAGGATAAAGCAGAGAGGAGTGGTTCTGGCCTCCTTGAGTGTCCTGCTTTTCCTCTGGGCCTTGGGTGACTTTCTGCTCCTGATCCTCTGGGGTCTGCAAAGCTGAGCTGTTTGTCTGCCTTGGAAAGCAAAGTCCTTTGGATTCCTGGCACTGTCCATGCTGAACAAACTGTATAGGGAATACTCTCACCCTACCCACCCGCTGCCAAAGGAACGTGTCGTTCAGCGCAAGGAGGCATTAACTAAACTTCAAAAGATCCCTCCAGGGATTATAAATGTCCTGATGGAGCAGAGCCAAAGGTAATTCAACCCTGAGCCACATCACGGAATTTGGTGGAGGATGGTTTTAGTCTTCTTTGGAAGGTTTCCTTTGTTAATGCACTCAACAAGGACGAAGACTTTACCAGGACACAGGTATTATTTCACATTTTAAAAGGGATCCCTAAATAATAGGAAAGATCTAACAATGAAATGAACCCATCATTAGAAGCATGCAAAGGTTGTTCTAAAAGATCTCTGAATAGAACTTGTTAGTCTAACTAACAAGATTCTATGAAGTGTGTATATTTCACCTTTTACCTGCAAAGGGAGGTTCAAAACTAGAAACAACTCCTTTACAAACAGATATTAAAGAATGTACCAGTACAACTGTAAGGTGCTGCTGGGATTTTTCTCTTCATCATTCTTTTAAAATAAATCAGACATATTTCATTGGGCAATTGCTTTCCATTGATGATTACCTAATTTCCCACGTTAAGCCCCCAAACCAGATCTTGAAAATTAAAAAAAAAAAAATTAGGCTTCAGCTGACCACACATAAGGGAACAAACACACAATTCTGCATGGCTTGGCTGCAAACTTTTTTAAAAACCCCATCTTATTTTAATATCCAGGACTTCGGGGTCTTGGGGGTTGGGGTAAAAGCAGGGTCATAAGAGAGAGGAGTGCTTTTCCCTTCCTGCTGGCTAAAGCAGACTGGTATGGCGTAGCCGTGACTGGAGTTAGGAGTGCAGGCTCACAGATCTGTAATGGGAAAGAAGCCAGGGTGTAAGCATTCTTTTCCTTGGGCTCTAATCAGCTGAGGGAACCAGTGAAAGATGACAAACAGGAATGAGATTGCTTAGTGAGATCCTCTCCAGCCATGGTTTGTGATGCAAAAAGCTCAGAAGACTACAGGTGCTGCTTCAGCTGCAAACACTGAGCATGTTGGGACAGGCAGGGGATTGCCACGCACCCTGGCACTGGGTACTCACAGGGTTCCATGAACAAGGGGCCTATGAAATTGGCCAACAGTCATACGCATGGGAATTCATCTTTGGTTCCAGAGGACATAAAATGAACTGTTTCAGTAAAACAGAAACTTAAGGAGGAAAAACAAACCAGCATGAAATGTAAACGTAGCCATGTCTGTTTTGGTACTAGAGGAGCAGAGGTGATCGGAATGACCGCAGAGACTCTGACACCCCACCCCTTTTTTTGTCCATGAACAGACATAGAATCACAAGAACTTTTAGAGCTAAAGGTTAATCACAGAAAGGGATCGGTTTCCATCTCCCAGATCTCCCAGGAACAAAATCTGTGTAAGGAATCTGATGACATGTTCCTGGATTGTCCATAAAAACCATTTCCCCAAATAACATCAGCTAACTCTGGATTCTATCTTTGGGACTATCCCCAAATTCACTGGGGAAATCAGTGTATTAACTCAGTTCAGTTTTACCAGGGTATGATACAATTTGCAAAGCTGTGTCATAAAACCACATAGTTAGTGTGGATGAAAATACTATTAATTAGAGATAAGCATATGTCCAAGAACTTGCTGTAATCAGATCTTGTGGGAATTCAGCTCAGTACTTTGCCAATTAGAAATAAAAAATAGATTTAGTTGTGAAATGAAGTCCCCGTCTTACAGGAATAGATTTCCTGTGACTTTTTCTAAGAGAAAATTTGCTCACTTCATCACACTCACCTTCTCTTGATTAAGAAATCCAATCTTGTAGGAAATAATAAGCAATGAGCCTTCATTTTTGATATTATCTTTTAAAAAGACTTTCTAAAATTTTCCTTTTAAAAGTAGTTTAGGCTTGATCCCCAAAACAATTATACTTAGGTTATAAAAATAAAATTTCTAAAACACAGAATTTTTTTAGAAAGTTCTTTATGAGATAACAAAAACATAAAGATCACTGTGCATTTCTTTATAAAAATGGAAATTAGACATGATAAAAATGAACCAATCCCTTCAAAATCGAGTTTTTGGTAACTTTTCAAATGACAAAATAGATTTATTTCAGAGAATATTTGTGCTTCCTAATGGTGAAGTTGTAAGATAAAGTTCCAGAAGAACAAATTCTGGAAAGCTCAATAATTATATTTTTTTAATTTATAAGTACTAACTATACAGCTGTATGTTATAGCTTTAAAAATCATGTTATACTTGAGTGAAATGAATTTGATTTAATACAGTAATTTCCCAACATTTCTGAACAAAGCTCGCAGAAACATTTGACCTAGCCGAAGAAACACAGCTTTCAAGGTAGTTTAAGGTAGATCCAGGCTTGGAACACAACTCTCCTAATTCAGGGCTTTTTCACAGGCATCATGATGCTTCCCTCTGCCTCAGCCTAGACCTTCTCCAACCTAGCATGTGTCCCACACCCTCCTTTCAGTGCTGAGACTCTGCACCTCCCTGGTTTAGCCTCTCTGATGCAGCCCCTCATATCCTACCTGGCTTCCAACAGCTCATCCTTCTCTGATCATTTTTCCTTGCCCTCTGCTAATAAGGCCATGCTAACATGTGTCTGACCTTTTCTCCGTCAAAAAGCCACATCCCCTTCCCTCAACCCTGGAGCTATGTATTCTGCCTACACGGTAATAGTTGACTTGCCTAATAAATGCATCTGTCTATACACTAAGAAAAGAAGACTAGAGAAGCTCTCTCCCCTCCTAGGTGACAGGTACCCTGTTTCTAAAGACATAAAGGAAATCACAACAGCACTGAGGCACCCCAGGGAGGTGCCTCCCTTAAGTCTACACCCATGGATGGTTATGACCACTGACATTAGATCATGCCAATCCCAACAACCCAGGATGACCTCTACCTTTGAGAATAAGCATTTTAGTGCAAAAGTATTCTGGCCTCTGGTTGGACCAAAATGAATGTAACAATAGGGTTGGCAGTTTACAGACAAAATGGAAAATAATGACGACTAATAGTGAGCACCTGCTGTGAGCCAGATACTAGTACTGATTAATTAATTAGCAAATTAATTAATTCAACATATATTCAGGAGTAACTGACTACATGCTAGGCACATTTTAAGGTCTGGAGGTAAGAGTGAGCATGCTGCTTTCAAGATGGTTCAATAAGATCAGAATATGGAGTTCCAGAAGAGGGTAAAAAGAGATGAAGCTCAAGAGGCAAGATTAAGGGCAAATAACAAAGGAGTCTTCGTGCCACATGAAAGAACTCTTTTAGAGAGAAAGAACAAGAACTTCAGAAAGGCATCAGGCCTGAAGGTATAGATTTGGTAGTTTTTCACTGTATCAATAATCCTCACCAAAGAGTCTAGAAAAGTCAGCATTGTTTTTCCTACTTGACAGACTAAAAGCCCATAATGTGCATCTATTGATTTTATCTGACAAACCCCTTCCTCTCCATCTAGTAACAGCCTCCCTCTTCTTTTAGGAAACTGCTCCTCCCCATCCCATGCATGTGGTTCAAGTGGAGCCAGTGTAGTGCCCTGTGCCCTCCAGGGCCAGGACCCAAGCTGGGCCATTACAGTAGCTTACATTTCTGGTCAGTCTTAGGGTGACATGACCAAAAGGAGGAAATTTTTACCTAGGTTTCTCTGAATTGTAACTGGGGTGAAGTACCCCTTCCTCTCATAGCAAAGTTTACACATATCAGCACCCTAACTACTGACACATAGCACAGAGAGGCAGAACTACAATGGGAGGGAATCAAACAGGGGTCCATGAGAAGCAAAGAGAGGAGGCCCAATTGCAATAAGACCTTGTTTCCCGTTGTGCTCTGTTACACCCCTGTCTTTCCAGTTATATCCATAGTGACTCCCTCTCAGGATTCAAGCTAGTTCAAGCTGAGTTTCTGTCACAGGTAACCAGAAGTCCTGACTAATACAGAAATTGAGATTTAGGTAGGTTAAACAACTTGACTGAGGCAGGTAGGAGGCAGAACTTGAAATTATACCCAGGACATTCTGGCCACTACACCATGCTACAGAGTACATGGTTCTAAGGTGATGCCCACTTTATGGCTGAGACTTTGTGGTTAAGTGAATGAAAAATTAAAGATGGGTCAAGAACCAGGTTCAAAATCATACAAGCTCAATTACTGTAACATTAGGCAAATCAGTTAATCTCTTTGAACTCCATTGTAAAATGAAATAGATATCGGGGCTGCCCACTTTATGGGTGTCTAATTAGAGGCTGCCCCATGTGGGAACACTTGGAAAACAATGAAGTTCTCAAATACTTTGAAACTTTTAGTTACTTTTATAACTAAGAAAAAAGTTACAAAATACTATCCCAAGGTAAGTATTGCCAATCTCTATCAGTCATAGAAATGTGTATTAAATTCATTCTCTCATTGCTTAAACCACAATCACAGGGGTGGGAAACAGAAATCCAGAATGTTATCTCATCCATGTTACTTTCTATCTGAATAAACAGTCACTTCTGTGTTATTGTTGTTACCAAACATTTATTGAAAGCCAGACATGGTCTAGCTGCCCTGAAAAATACAAAATCTAGAGAAGTCTTTGGGAAAGGCAGGAAACCCAGAGCAATGGTTGGCATGGTACTTGGGAACAAGAAAGCAAGGTGTGGTTCCCAAGTCCCCTTCAGAATTAATATGGTAGTGTGTCCACATTCTAAGCCTGTTCTGCGCTGCCTTTTCCATCCCCCTCTCGCATGGGGCATTCTGAAGACTGGTAAGATAATTCAGCATGCATGTCTTGAGGACAGAGCATGACGTTCTGTAATTAGGCTTGGTTCTGTTTATTGCAGACACCACTTCATTTTTGAAAACAGAACCCTGTCTTTTCCTTTGGGGTATTTTTTATGACATCATAAGGATGTCACTGTTTTTCTTTGCTGCACAGGTGTACCATGCTTAGACGACAGGAAGTTCTTTATCTCAGAAATGCTCATGTAAATCTCATTTAATCAAAATCAAACTATATCCAATATGTAATAGGATCACTGTAGAACTCATATGGGAAGTGGTGTTGTGTACAGGAAAGAGTGGAGGCTGGGTGTCAGAAAATCAAGATTCAAGCATTAGTTCAATCATTTCCTACTTGAGTGATTCTTACAATTCATTTACCATCTTTGCCCAATAGTTTTCATATTGGTAAAATGAGAATAAAATGGGTCTTTTACCTACATTATGAATTTTCATGAGTACCCAATGAAATGTTTTTGAGTAGGATAAAGAAAGACTAAATCCATGCCCTCTGGGGTTTCAGTCCCTATTCATAAAAACCCAACTACAAGAATTGGAAACAATGAGGAAGGGAAGGCAATGGATCTGAAAATGAAACCATCTCAAGCAATAGACATATTTCTGCACATAGCCAGGACTCAGTAAGTATTTCCTGACTAAATAAAAAACATATTTAACTGTATCAGCCACCATTTACTATCCTGTGCACTGGAAATCACAAGCAGTCCTACACCTAGGTGGCACTCACTTATTCTTACAACAAAGGCTATCAGCAACCTATCAAAAAATAACTCATTATCAGAGGTGATAGTTCCCATGTGGGAAGAAAACTACATATTTTAAGTCATTCATTTGCCTAAGGAGTCTTCTATGTTTTAAGACAGTTCTCAGAATGTGGTTCTGAAGACACCAGCACCAGAACTTACCCCAAAGTTACATTTTGAAAAAGCAGAATCCTGGATCCCAGCCCAGATTCAGTGAATTAGAAACTAGGTAATTTGTGTATGACTGAAGGATTATGCTGTACACCAGAAATTGGCACAACATTGTAAACTGACTATACTTCAATTAAAAACATATATATACCAAAAAAAAGAAACTAAGTAATTTGCATTTTAACACACACACAACAAACCCTCTCTTACACTGTAATTCTAAAGTTTGAGAGCAGTTTTTAGGTTTCTGGAAATAAGAAAAACTATTTTTTTTATTGAAGTACAGTCAATTACAATGTGTCAATGTATACAGCACAATGTCCCAGTCACGCATATACATACATATATTCATCTTCATATTTTTAAGAAAAACTGTATCTTTAGAAAAACCTAGCTCAGAAGAAAATGCCTTCAGCCTTCTGGGGTTTTTTTTTATGCTAAACATAATAAACACTTCTAGTGAGTCCTGGAAATTCATCATGCTATAAACAGTTAGCTGAAACTGCACTAAACGTATTAAAAAAAAATCAGTTCCTAGAATTCCAGTGTTACTGTGAAGTAATACAAATGCTACATATCATATGCATAATAATCTGCTGGGTTTTGTTTTTAATATTTGGATTATTCTTAATATCTGATTTTTTTTTAATGGAGCAAGACTGTAGTCAGAGCAAGAGCATGATGAACTGGGATCCCTCTTTCTTGAGGGTGGGGAGGGCAGGCACCACACGACCATAGGAACCAAGCATCTAGCAACTAGGCAGCCACTTGACTTGGTGACTGTCAAGAAGAGCAAAGTGGGTAAGATTTTACCCTGCTTGTGTGCTAACCAGTTAGCCTGCCAGTTTCACGCGTGCTGCTTGAAGACACAAGATTCCTGGATCAGAGAAAAGGACTTGAGCACTCAAGCCATAGCATAAGCACAAGCTTCATATCTGTATTGGTGTCCCCGTCCCCAGGACCCACAGTGGCACAGCTGGGGACGCCCAGGTGGATGCTGGGCTCACCATGGATCTGCATCACAGCTGAGCAACCTCAGGCTTAGGAGACCCGAATCTCATAATGGCTGCAAGCAAACCTGCACAACCTTTGCTCCAGAAGGAGACATTATTATACTGGATAAAAAGCAAACCTCTGCTCTGAAGGGCGATGCTATCTCTGTTTTCTAAGACTGTGCACTATAAAACACTGTTGAAAACATAATCTGAAACATGAGGCTGTCAGTGCCTCTATTCACTAGATGTGCAAGAGCCCCACACAGAATTGTCTCCCAACAGTGACTTAGCAGGTTCTGGAAAAGACCTAGAGTCACATAATAACATCAGCCCATTGTATCATTCATTTGCACCAAAGAATATTTAGTGAGAGAAAAGCCCTAACTCCACTCCCTTCTTTAAGAAAACAGAAGCAGAGCACACAGAGCACACAGGTACATAGCAGGTACTCAGCAAGTGCTAATCCCCTTCCCCAGGGCCCCTACACGTTTCCTTCCACATGATCTTGGTGCTCTTTTCTTTGACATAACCTCTTATGTTCCATGTCTTCAGCTTCATTTAAAAAAAAAAAAAACTATCAAAGCTGAAAGTATGAGTCACAAAGGAGTTTCTCCCAGATGGCTCTACTTATAATTTTCCCAAAGATCTAAAGAACTTTTTTGGATGTTTTGTCTTCGAGTTTGACTTTGTGTTGCCATGCATGTGTGATACACTAGGTGGTGCTAATGGCCTGATCTGAGCTGGGACGCTTTTTCCAGTGAGGTAAAAGGCTAACCTGTCACTTTGAATAGCTGCTTTCATACATGGAAAAAGAGTATGTCTCAATTATTAATAACTATACTTTTTGAAAATATAAGGGGGAAATAATGCTTTAAGTTAAGAATGATCATGGGTCTTTTCCTTCCTGAAATTATTTATAACCAGCTACTTTGTAAAGGACAGATTTCAGCTATAATTCTACAGAAATGTTGATCTTTAAGAAAAGCTGTAGCCTGAGTGAAATCTTCTAAACTAGAAAGTCACCAGTCCTGGAGGAGTGACAATATGGAGAAACGCTTTGTAGAGCAAGGCAGAATTTCATTCCAGATCCAGGCACGTTCAGGCAAGAATTTAAGAATACAGCCAGCTGCAGGGGGAAAAATTCCTCCGATGGTCCAGATTAACAAACAACAAAATCACTAAACTAAAGGGCTCCTTTACTAATCTGACTAATATGGTCAGAAACTTTAAGAAAAAAGAAAGTCTGGTCTGAGTTAATTGTTCAAAGACTAGCAGCTTACCAACCAGCACGCAATCCAGTGCCAATATGAAACATAAAGGAAGATTTGTGTGAGTCATACTTTCTCTGAATTGGATTAAAGGAGAGAATAGTTCTAATTTGTAAATGTTAAAAGCATCTCTCACCCTTAAATAATTCGCTTATTTGTACAACTAAACACAAACACCAGCGTTTACTGTCTTTGTCCTCTATGGATGTTGGCACCATATCGGGCAGCATCCTTGCAATACCACACTGATGTGCCCTTACAAAGCACAGAATAATAACCTAGCCACACCTCTGCCTGGTGGAATTTCCACACCAGGTCTTTAGAGCTCCATTATATAACTCATGAAACTCTCTTTATGAATGGCTACACCAGGAACTTTGGCACCTAGAGGATTTTTTTTTTTTTTTTTGGTAAACTAGATTATGTTTAAGTAAAGATATCCGCTTCACCTCATAACTGGCAAAGGTCTCATTGTTATCAATAAAAGGAGAAGTTTAAAAATAAGTAAGGAGAAAAGAAATACAGAGGTAGATAATTGATTGGGAACATATTAGTTCTTGAATAGGTAGTAGACTCAGTGTCCATTACATTATTAAAAGCATAAATAAATGATTAAAAATAAATTAAAGAGCCATTTATGAAACAATGACAATAGCATTTTATAAACCAAGGATTATGATGAATTCAATTCTACTGAATAAATAAACAAACAAAGGAAGCATAACTTATTGCACATCAGTATGACTGTGCCTTGCCCTTTGCCCTGTCAGATCTTCTGCTCAGTTTTGGATGATAACCTGTGCAAAGATATTTCAGAATCAGGACATCTGGTTCTTCTACCTCGGTGGGAACTTGGTGAAGAAGAGTCATGCTGATGATCTTACAAGGCTTCGGGTCAGAGCAAGGGGGCAGGTGCCTTCTTTCTGAAGAATGAAGTGTATCTGGGTCAGAAGAAGCGGCAGGATTGTCCTGGGAGAACTCCAAGTTCAAAGTCAGGAGCTTCCACAGCAGCATATTAAGCAAGGGTGCTAAGGAAGATCAGGGATCCCAGAATGGGGTCAGGACAGAAAGGGACAGGTACAGGCACCCTCCCCGCCAGAGACCCCTGACAGCCAGACCCAAGAAGTGCAGAGGGGAAACTTGGGACAAAATCATAGGGAGATACAGCTCAGAAGATGGAAAAAACCTCTGGTTTTGCTCAAGGTTAACAAACATTTTCTATAACAATCCTTGATGTTAAATGTCTTCTTAAAACTAAAGATCATGTCTTAGTAATTTTTAGTAAATGCAGAATGCTAAATACGGCTTAAAGCCTTTGGTTCATTATTTGGAGAACCTGTTTATTTATTCTTGGGACTCTTTAGGCATCAGGATCACTGTAAAGAAAAGGGGATGGAAACAGAGAAGTTAAACAACAACGGACAGACTGGGTCCTGAATGTGACTTTCACATCCCTGGTAAGAGACTTGCCTATGGACAATTTCCTCACTCTGCGTAACTCTGTGTTTAAGATAATGTGTATCAAAAAATTTACTGAATTGGATGTCCTCATTAATGTAGGATCTAGTTCATTCACATTTCCTCTACTGTACTGGTCCCAAATGTGAAAGCCTAAAAACTCCTATCTTCATTACACTGTCTCCTGTGCCAGCAGGGCACCTGATCCCCTTCCCAAGACGCCAGAATGCTACAGAAGCTGCCGATGCCTTGGAGTCCAAAACAAATGCATTAGCAAGTCCCTGGAAGTGCACAACAAACACTGGTAGGGACTTTCCATCCTGTCAAGCAAATTCATCGTAGACCTTCTTAGCCCAGTCAGTCATCAGGTTAAGCATAATTCTTTGATGACTTGTTAAAGGAAAACAAATAAATTGGAGGCAGTTCAAAGGCAGAGACTATATTCTCAACTTCTTTGTAACGCCCCACAGTAACATGGCACCATGCTTGGTTGATAGCTGTTCCTTGATTAACAATTAGCTTTTCTTGATTTAGCCCTTTTATGTGCTTTTCAAACAAAGAATAGGGCGGTGTAATGAGGGCTACATGTGCAACCGGATAATCTTAACACACTTTCCTTGACCATCAAATTTACTCAAAGACCTAGAGGCATAGACATTACATTTATATATATTTTTTAAAAGTGTGAAAAGCAGCATGAATTTTTAAGATAAAATATAAAGATCAAAGACAACCTATACTTGCAGCTGGACATTTGAAGATACACTCTCAGACCTCAAGAGGTCTTTGAATACACTGTGGCCTTGAATACACTGAATATGTTATGTTCTTATTAAATCCTTCTATATATAAAACACTCATGGAGAATTTTTTTCTGTTCTCTCTAATTGTATGTTTTCTGGACTGGGTTCTTTCTCAGTCTTGTTATCCTGTCTCTTACTTGTTACAATTTATTGATTTATTTGCTGTATTATGCTGACGTAGCTGCCACTTTGTCTCTTTTCATGTTAATTAACATCAGAACTTCTGTTTACATCTTCTGTTTGTGTTGCTGTGGGTGATTTCTCTTTACTCTCTTTGCATCTTATCAAAAGATTGTTTCATTGGTTTTTAAGATGCCCATTTTATGTATTTTAGCGTTTCTAAAACTTGGGGGCATCTTATAATTTAATTGGCAGCATTTTTTTTTTCTTTATTTTGCTTTTCCCTTGTAGGCCACAGTGTAAGAATATCTATTACAAACCTCTACCTTTTTCAAACTTCCAATGTCAAAATCACTTTGCATACTCAGTAGATGACCATTTATCCTACCTCATAAAGAAAATAAAACCCATCAAATGGGAAATCCCTCAACTTTGCATCACAAAATTCAAAACTCCGTAAGTCTTCCTTCCAGTTCCTCCTGTCTAAGGCTAACTCTTCCTCTAAGTTTTGAATCCCACTTCCTTCAGCCTTCTTTGGAAACTCAACCTTTCACCTGTCTCCTGTCACTTAAGATTCTTCAAACACTTCTGCTAATTCCTTCCCATCAACACTAGGTCATCTTTTAAAAATATATAATAGCCTCCTTCGGTGTCACATTCCTTTTTCTCCTTCAAAGCCAATTTACTTAAAGATCTGTCTAGATTCACAATCTCCATTTGCCCAACTCTGACTCACTCCTTAACCACTTCAATTTGTGACTCTTCTGTTTTCAGCAAAAACAGCTCTCAGCAGGTCACCAGTGACCTCCTTGTTGCTAAATACAACGAACTTCAGTGTGACTTGCACTCGCAGCAGCATTGATGGTAGCTGATCACTCCTTCCACTCAACACTCTTCCCTTAGCTTCTATTATGACACATGCTTCCAGGCTTCCTTCTACCTCTAATTATTTTTTTCAATACCTTTCATAGTATTCTCTTCCTCTGCCTGTCCCTAAAGTTTTTTGTTCTACAAGGATCATGCTCAGAACTTTTTTTTCACTCTACACACTTTCAAGTATATGAATCTATGTACTTCGGCGGATCCTATTACATCTATAAGCTTCTAAATTTATAGCCCTATTACCAGATGTCTTGCCTGTATATCTAATTATTTGTTGACTATCTTAGTTTATAATTTCCACAACCAACTCAAACTTGTCAGGTTGAAAAATGAACTCAATCTTCCATTCTAAACTTGCTTCTCCTCTTCCTTGGCTTCTGTAAATGTCACCAACCAGTTGTTCAAGTCAGATTCTTGGGAATTATCTTTAACTCTGTGATTTCCTTCTCTCACAGCTAATCACCAAGTTGGCTGGTTTTACCTCTTAATAAAGTTCTCTAAGCTACTCTCTATCACCACTGCCATTGCCTATTTCAACTTACTATTCTCTATTTCCACTGTTTCTACAACAGTCTCCAACTTTCTTTCCAAAGTGGTTTTACTAAAATTCAAATCTGATCACGCTACATCCTGTTCCCCATAAAATCAATAACTGGCCACCACCAATGGGGTAACCTCCAAGCACTGAAACCTAGCATAAATGATCCTTCATAATGATGGTTTCTCCATGCTTCCCCAAATTCATATTGTGTTCCTCACATTATACACTGTAGACACACTGAACTATTTACAGTTTACTAAAAACAGCCAGGTTCCCTTTCTGCCTTGCATATGTTATTCCACCTACCTCCATCACTCCTGCTCCTCCCCTTGGCCTCGCTAAATCTTAATCATCTTTCCATTCTCAAGTCCCTTATTTCAGGAAACCTTCCTGAATTCCCAGTTAAAAGTTAGATATCCCCTTCCTAAATTCCTGCACAGCATTCTGAATTTCCCTTAACACATTTTACTATAAGAGAATCGCCTGTTTGCTTCTCTAAAGCTGGTCTGTAGGCACCATGAGAGCAAGTATTAAACTGGTGTTAAAAGTTACTTTTAAAGATATTCATAGTGACAGAAATGTAAATATTTAGTTCCTTTATGTGAATAAACAAGTTCAGATTCTGTGTCTCCTTTACTAAAAGTTGCTATTCCCCTACCATATATATTAGAAAATTCAAGAAATGTGGAGAGAATTACAATATGCTTTACTTCATATTTTGCTTGTAACAAAAGCACTAAATTGGAGGAAAACTGGAATTGTCATTTATTTCTTAGCAACCAGGTAAATTTTATATAGTTAGGTATGGGTCCCAAATTTTTCTTAAGTCATTTCTTATTGTTAACATGGATGATCTCTTTTCAAACAGGTAGGCTGTGTATATTATAAAATAAACTGGAACACTGAGAAGAAAAAAAAAAAAAACAGGAAAATCAGGTAATAACCAAGCAGGATCATTTATGTTCCAAATGCTGGCTTTCATTCACCAGTGTTTTTTCCACTGAAATCTTCAGACATAATCCTCCACATAATCATGCTAAATTGACATAATTCTAACACCAGTAGGTGGTTTGGACAATTCAGTGTTATAAAACCCAGGCATTTGGAGTTGTTTACTGAAACAACTGATTGAATTGTTCACTTTTCAAGGGGCTGTATTCGTTTAACATGAATGCAACACTGTTATTACATCAGATCAAGTGCAGAAAGCATTCAAATTTTCCCTCTAAAGAGTGAGCAGTTTTCACCCACCAGGACAGATGATTATTATAAAAACTTTTCCCCTTACAGACTATCACCATGCAATTTGAGCCATGAGGTTAAATTAACGTCTATATTAACATAATATTCAGTTCAGAATGGTATCTTGTGAAGTAGGGATCTTTTCTATCTTACTCACTGTTGTTTATCTAGTGCCTACGTTGTTAAGCATTCAGAAAAATATTTGTTGAATGAGTTCATGAGGAAAAAAATCACCAGTCTCCTATCTATCCAGATAAAGCATTTTGCCTATAAAAAGTCTGACCAGTCACATTTGGTGCCTCAACATCTCCCAACATAAGGACTCCTGGGTAATTATGGAACTGAAAAAGCACTGTTGGCCGTACTGATTTGGGTTCAAGACAGCAGTTTCCAAACTTTAGCACGCATCAGAATCGCCCGGAGGACTGGTTAAAATACAGATTGCTGGGCCTCAGCCATGTAGTTTTTGTCCAGTAGGGCTGGGTGGGGCCTGAGAATCTGCATTTCTAACAAGTTTCTAGGTGAAGCTGATGCTGCTGTACAGAGACCACATTTTGGGAACCATGAATTAAGAGAATCAGACTATTCGGTAAGAATAGCCTCATATTTTGTTGACTGATACATTTTCTGCAAAAAGCATGTTTACAAGCAGTACGGTATCCAACAGTAAATCTTTCAAGCTCAATTAGTACCTGTCAATTCGGTGGCAAGAAGAAATTCTGCAAGCATGTCATTCTTCCTGATACTACAAAACTGTCCGAACATTCTCACTTTTAATTTGCTTTGCTAGGCATTATTTCTTAGACTGGGTTTCATTGCTCTCCACATTGTAAGATATTATCTAAATAACTTTTGTCAGTAAAAGCATTAACAAACTATAGTTGCTCTTCATCAAATTGAAGTATGGTAGGTACATTAATAGTAAATACCTCCAAACGGAAACAAGCCATATGGACAAAATTTTGGCACATTGGTAAAAACTACATTTACAGTAATATTGTTAAAGTTTCTAGCTTCATCTTTGAAGCCTTGCCAGTGGGACATACCTCTTTGTTAAGGATTTTGCAGGTGCCTCAGAAAGGCTAAATAATACTCATCTTTTAGCAAAAGCATAACCTCTTGCAGGTTTTAGAAGTGTGAATCCATTAAGGCTTTTTTAACAAAAGAAGTGTTAAATAGAGGGTACAATCCTTAGTTGCTCTAGTTGAAAGTTTAACAAGTAATTAAAGAACAAAAGCATAGTGGATTTGCTAACCCACCCCTTGCTCTGAAAGGTATCACTTTCTTTAGAAGCTTTATATATCTCAGCAGATAAGTAAAATAGAGAATTGAACATTTAATCTAGTTATTCAGCAGAACCTCAAAATTGTTCATGTTGGAGGAAGGGAGAGAGATGGGGAGAATGCCTGAAAGAAGGAAATCACTCTGCGTTTCTCCTCAAAATATTACCTGGAAGGGCCACAGGTCTGTGTTAGCCATGCCAGCACCTGCTGGAGAGAGTCTTCCCCTCCCACCTGGGGCAAGTGCTAAACAAGAAATGATTTACTTCAAATGCTGCCAAGGCTGAGTATCTAAAGGTTCAAGTTGCACATCCAGCAAGGAAGAAGGTTTGGGGCAAGTGCAAGCATCTGAGACAGCACAGGAAGGCTTTTTGACAGCCTCTGGTTGGGGATTTTGTCAAAAAGATCTGCAAGATGCCAAGTTAATCTTGAGGCTTCTTGCCTCACCTCCTTTTATGTCCCTCCCTGAGCATTCTTGTGTAAACTTGTCCTCAGGATGTCTTTCCGCCTGCTATAAACTCCTACCTCTGGGCAGCCTTGGCACCTCTGCCTTACCCTGAGGCCCTTGAATTACTTGCTCATTTCCACATTTCTATGCTTTAAAACCTTTCTTCGAGGCAGGAATGCAAGATACACCACATTCTCCTTTCTGAGTCAGGCAGAGAAAGCAGTCATTTTGAGGCCAAGTAGCCTTTTACTCCGGCTATATCCTCTTTGTCCCAGAAGAACTTCCTCCTCTCAGGAAATGAGAAAATGAGCTACCTTGACAATTAATTACCTAGGAAGGACTAAGCGAGGAGCTTAATCTTTTGAAGAACCAGTTCCCAGACCATTCTGATTCAGAGCAAAACCCTGAGCTGAGCTGAATCCAGAGGGAAAAGTGGCCAGCACACCATGCTGCGTGTTGCACCCCTCCCCGTGCTGCTGGCTACCAAAATCTCTCAGTCTGCTCGGAATGCTGTGACAACATGCCACAGGTTGGCTGGCTTAAATAACATAGATTTATTTCTCATTTTATGCAAAATGGATAGGCTGAGAATTTTCCAAATGTTCAAGTTCTGGTTCTGTAACTGGTTTAACAATTTCTTCTTCAGTTCATCTCTCTCTTCTCATATTTTGCTCTAAGCAGGTAGGAGGAAACCAAGCCACTCTTTCAACACTTTGCTTAGAAATGTCTTCAGTTCAGGCAATTTAATTGCCTGCAAGTTCTACCTTCCACAAAATGCTAGAAAATGAACACAATTCAGCTACGTTATTTGCCACTTTATGCCAAGGGCTGACTTTTCGCCAGTTTCCAATAACATGTTACTCATTTCCATCTGACACCTCACCAGAATGGCCTTCAATGTCCTTATTTCTACCAACATTACATTATGTTCATGATTATTCATGTATTCTCTAAGAAGATGGAAGCGTTCTCTCTAGCTCTCCTTCTTTCTTTCTGAGCTCTCACCAGAATTTCCCTTACCGCTCATATTCCTCGATGCTCCTCAAAACTTTTCCAGTTTCTACCTTCTAACCATTTCCAAGGCCACTTGTTTAGGTATTTGTTACAGCAGCACCTATTCCTTCCTCTGAGCACCACCTCTTACCTCCAGCACCATCTCTCCCTCCAAGCAAAGTCCCATCAACCAGATTAGGATTTCACATTTTTTTTGTTGTTGTTCCTCTTTCCACAGATCCAAAATAATAAAAGTTTCTTATTTACCACATGAAATCACACTTGTCCTTCCCTTATCCAACCTAAATACTATTCAGCCTTTATCTTAACTATTTAGCTTGGGGGGCTTACGTTGGGCCCTCCCTTTTTTCTATTAATTCTTCATCTCTTTTTCAGGATCCCTTCTCTTGCTTGTCTCTTAAAAATCTATACTCCTTAGGTGTCTTTCCTTGGCTCTTATATCTTTTCACTTTAGAGATTAATAATCCTTCTCTTTGGGGAGTTAAGAATAAGAAAAAAGCTATGGGAGCCTCTTCAGAACATATGTTTATTAAATATTTTAAGAGCTTATTATGTGCCAGGCACTGCCCTAGTCGCTGAGGATATAGCAGAGAACAAAACAGACAAGATCCCTGTTCTCATGGGGAAGATACACAATAAGAAATAAGTTTAAATACATACATGATTTCAAATAGTGATAAGTGCCATGAAGAAAAACAAAGCAAGGTATGGAGAGTCATGGAGAGGAAATATTGCGTCAAATGTTATTTAAAACCATGACTCTGGATGAGATCACCTAGGGAGGACAGCAAATAGAGAAGAGAAAGCTGAGGACTCAGCTCTGGGGTATTTCACTCTTTTAATTTCAGTAAGAATAGAAAGACCCAGTGAATCAGACTGAGAAGGAAGCAGCTGGTAAGAAAAGAAAAGAAAAGAGAAAATACAAGCTCTGGAAGCCAACAACAAAAAAGTGTTTCAAGAAAGGAGGAGTAATCAAGTGTGTCACATACTGCTGAGGATGAGTAAGATGAAGATTAAAAATTGTTTATTGAATTTGGCAAGAAAGAAATCTTTGCCAATCACAAGATCAGTTTAAGTGGAATCAGAGGACAAGAGGCTGACTGGAGTGTGTTCCAAAAATAATGGGAGGTGATGGAGTGATAACAGACAACTCTTTCCAAGAGAATTCCTATTAAAAAAGGGCAGAGAAATAGGAGAAGGAGGAGTGAGGTGGGACTGTGGAGTCACAAGAGACCTTTTTCCAACGGGACATATTACAGCATGGGGAAAGGTATGATGAGTAAAGGAGAAACCGATGATGCAAAAGAGAAAGGGGATGATGATTGCAGAAGCAGAGTCCTTGAATACAAGAGAGGAGACAAGATCCAGTGCACAGCTCTAGAGAGGAGCTTGAGCAGCACACCCTGTTGCAACAGGAATAAAAGCAGAGCGTGTGTACAGATGCAGAGTAACTGGTAGACTGGATGGTGAGATGGTAAGGTAGTTCTCTTATGATTGTTCTTATTTTCCCAGTTAATTAGATGTCAAGTTATCAGCTGAGAGTGAGGAGAGACGAAGGGTTGTTAGAGGCTTGAAAAATAAGATTGCTGCGCTGCCATGGGAGGATTGATTAAAATAGGTGGTCATAGATTTAGACTGGGACCAGTCCGCACAGTTGGACATTTTCCTCCAGCTACATTTAGTTAATTTCAGATTAAAAACTTCTGTTCTACACCCTCTCTCTGAGTGACTTCATCCAAATTCATGATTTAGCTGATGCTTATGTCTCGTGATTCCCAAATCTGTGTCTTCAGCCCAAAACTCTGTTTGGGATTCCAAATTCATGTCTACTAGATTTCCCAACTTAAAACCTCCCATGCACCTCTTAAACTCAACATATTCAAAACTAAAATAGTACATTTAAAACTACTCCTATAATCCTTAGCTCTGATAAAGAACTGCCATCCATCTAATGCCTAAAGGAAGTCGTGAAGTCCAGCTACATTTCTTCCTGGCACACTCCACTCCTTGACCCCCAGTCAGTCTTGTAGCTCCTACCTTCTTCACATCATGCATATTGTTTCCTCTAATTTCACTGCCATTTGCCTAAATTCAGTCCTTTGTCACTTTTCACCTGAGTTCCTGCAACAGTATCCTGTCTCCTTGATGCTAGTCTATCCCCATTTAGCTCATCTTCCACACTGCTTCCAGATTTCTCTTCAGAAAATGCAAACCTCATTACCTCACTCCCCTACTTAAAATACTTCAAAAGTCTTTTTTAGCTCACAAAGTAAAAGTCACTTCAAAGTGTGACTCTGACTATCCTTTAGGCTAATATCCTACCAATTTGCCTCGTGGATTTTTCTTTCAGCCATTCCACGTTAGTTGCAGTTTGCATGTTGTGTCACA
The DNA here is from genome assembly GCF_048773025.1 of Camelus bactrianus. Taxonomy (NCBI): domain Eukaryota; kingdom Metazoa; phylum Chordata; class Mammalia; order Artiodactyla; family Camelidae; genus Camelus; species Camelus bactrianus. The sequence continues at coordinate 8,864,385 of NC_133562.1, forward strand.
CTTATGTACCTTCAAACATATCCCTCTTTTGAAAAATCTTCTCCTCACCTGCTATTACTACTGGCTCCTAGACCTTCCTTTAAACACCATCCTGAAATTTGCTGCAGGCAAACTTCTTATGTACTCCCAAAGCACTGTGAGTATACTAATATTCGCTGATCACACTGACCTCACCTGACCCTACAACCTCTCCAGCTACCTCCTCATTTTTCTACTTTCCTTTGTAGCAAACCCCATCAAAAAATTGTCAATATTCACTTTGTAACCCCTTCCTCTCTTCCATTTATCTCTGAGACACATTTAAATTGATCTTTTCATCTTGACTCTTCTAGCAAAATAACTCTTGACAAAGTCATAAACATCTCTGACACAGCTGTAAACAACGGTCATTCCTTAGTCTTCATCTGACTGACCTATCACAGTTGTTGCATTTGATACAATTAATCACTCCCTCCTTCTTGGAAGACTTTATTCTCTTGGCTTCTAGGAAGCACTCTATCTTGGTTCTCTTCCCATCTCACTAGCAGCTACTACTGCATCCCCTCTGGGCTTCTCCTGATCAGCCTGATCTCAAAAACGTGGAGTGCTTTTCTCTATCCACTCACTTTCTGGGTGATATCATCCCTTTCATAGCTTTAAATGCCTCCTATTAAGGATAACAGTACCCAAATACATATCCTAACCCAAAACTCTACTCTGAACTCCAGAGCACCCACCTTAACACAGGCATTTGAATGTCTAATTGACAGCTTAACAAACTCCTTTGGCAATCCTTCCCATTTCAGTAAATAGCAATTTCTTTCTTTCAGTTGCTCAAACCAAAAACCTTGGAGTCATCCTTGACTCCTCTTTTTCTCCTATACTTCACATTTACACCACCAGTAAATCTTGGAAGATCTGCCATCAAAATATATCCACAACCCAGCCACTTCCTACTCATCACCCTGGTCAGCCCATTCTCTCTTGCCTGGGTTATGCAACAGCCCCCCAGCTGGTCTCCCAGCTTATATCCTTGTCTCCCTTCATAAAATAGCCAGAGTGACTCTTCGAAAATTAGTTGTATTCCGTCCCTTCTCTGCTCAGAATCCCTAAATTATTCTCATATCAGAGGCACTACAATGGTTTACAAGACCCTACATAACTTAGCCCCCACTAACTCCCTAAACACATCTCCAACAACTCTTTCCAACACTCTGCTGCAACTACACTGGCCAAGCATGGTCCTGCCTCAGGCCCTTTACAATGAATGCTTCCTCTGCTTACTGTGTTCTTCCCTGAGGATATCCGCATGCTCACTCCCTCACTTCCTTCACATCTCTGCCATCCTCTCAGAGGCCTTGTCTGATTAATTTTCAATTGTATTTATCATTATTTCTTATATTGTTTGTTTATTGGTTTATATTCTGTCTTACTCCATTGTAATGTAAGCTCTATCAGGACAAGCACCTTATGTTCACTGCTGTTATTCCCAGCACTAGAATAGTGCCAAGAGCTCAACAGATGTTCCATATTAAATCAAATGGATTTAAATACAGGTTCACTTATGTGTCTTCCCCCCAGCTAGAATCTATACTCTTTTAAAAGAAGGATCATATCATATTCAACTTTAAATCCCCTTTGCCTAGCACAATGCCTAGTAAGTGTTCAATCTGTTCAAGGAAAAAATGAGTTAATAAGTATACAACTCAGCTGCAAGCATGAGGATGTCTAACAGCCCTCAGGAAAGATGGTTAACAAAAAGTTGACACTGTCAGCTGAATGAAAGGAGAAAAAGCACTCCTAAGAGAATGCGGACTCCAGAGGTGGCAGGAGAATCAGATCAACTACTGGAGCTTTGCATTCCCTTGGCCACAGTGATGGTTTCCAACATGGATCTCCATCAGAACCATGGCTTCTAGGACAAAGACAAGTGCTCTGTCTACTAGAACACAAGCTGAGAGGATGTAAGCTCTGAAGTCTCGGTCACCATCTCGCTATCATATGAAATTTTAAACTAAAGAAAACACCACAGAAGACAGAACTAGAAAAAGGGGAAACCAAATCCTAAAGGCACTGCTCACACTCTGCATTCATACTGCCTGAATATCTACTCCCTTTTAAATTATATGAGTCAACACATTATCTTTTTTTGCTTAAACTGGTTTAAATTTGGGTTTGGGTCACTTGCCATAGAAAAAAAATTCTTGATTAATTCATGATCTTTTAAAAATGCAAGATATTCTGATTGACTATGTGTAGGCCACGGAATCTGTATTTTAAAAAGGTCCCCAGAAGTATCCATCGGGTTCTGAGTTGCAAACAGCAAACCAAAGTCTGGGAGAACCAAAGCAAAAAGAATCCATTAAGGACAATAAGCATCTTACATAATAAACAGGAGCACTGGAAAGCCAGGCTTAGGGCTATGTAGGGAGGAATGAAGTCCAAAATTGTGCTGCTAAACTCATCCAGTGAAGCAGTCACTAATGCTGCCAAAGAATACTAACCACTATGGCTTGCACAACTGCCCCCAGGAACTCAATCTTGGGGCAACCACCATCATCTCTAGCACTGCTGCCACTACTACCCTGTACATTCAGTTTGGTTGCAGCTACTCCTGCAAACCAGTCTACTGCCACTGCCAAGCCAGAAGCTTGATTTTGCTACTACTGCTAACGTTACTAGAAAGCCAGAAGTATTTTTCTATAATTCCCTCTCCTTTGCATCACTAGCTTCTCTGCACCACACTGGGATTTTCAAATCCTAGAAAAGAAGACAAGTTATGCCTTACAGTAATATTCATCAATTGGAGAAGCCTCTAATCATGCATTCCACTCAACTATGACCTGAGAATGGATCAACCAAAAGAAGTCTGTTATTCTCTTGCCAATGAGCAAGACATGAAGAGGCTCATTCTTTGCTTGGGGGGGTCCAGAGTCTGATATACACCACTGGCATTGTTTCCCTATTTCTCATTCCAAAAGATATTATAAATATTTCTGCTCATACTAAGTATACCATTTTGATCAAACTACTAGAGCAATCCAGGCTTACAAATAATTTTACAATTTTTAACCAAATTCCTCAGTATATTTATGGTTCATATAATCTACTAATCCAATGCCCACATGCTAAAGATTAAAAGCACCTGAAAGAAAATTATTTTAGACACATATCCAGGAGTTTACAAAATATGTGGCATACTTGCCAAAAACCTTATAAAGACAATTTTCTGTAATCTTAAATTAGTACAATTAAACATCAGAAATCTTTCTTTATAACCCCTGCTCTCTCTAGCGTGAGAATGGGAGATTTTCCTTTCCTTCCACATGGAGATTTGTCCTCAGCAATTATGTTCAAACTATTCTAGCCAAACAATTGATCCCATCTCTAATGATCCATTGCTTCACTCTGCTGTCTGTCTATGTTCCTTCATGGCCTCTGACCATGGAACTCTGGAAAAATGAGTTTGACCTCTTCTTTCAACTCAATATGAAGTGTGGCTGGCATGCTCCCTGCTTCTTTCAATATGCAGCCTGTTACACACCATCAGCTTTAAGCTAGTGACATGGTGAAGATTCTTGGGTGATTGGTCAGATCAAAAATGGAGACTTTTCTGGTCCTCTTGCCACAGTAAAATTTGTTTCTCACTATGGCCCCTGAACAGCTGACAGAGTCCCAGCAGAGGAGTCATCTTCCCAGACCTCCTTTCAGGCATGTAGACCCACATGCTGATTAGTAACCTGCAGGTACTTCCTTGATCACTGATAATATTTTTGACTAAGACTTCAGACTGCACCCTATACCTAATTTGTACACTGCCACAGTACCACTGGTGGAAAGTTTTGCAATCCACCTTTCCCCTTTGACAGTTTATTTCAGTGGATCCCACACACAGCTAAGGCTCTGAGTCATTGTCTGTGTGTTTTTCCATTGCACAACCTCAAGGAAGGGCTTTGTAAGTGTTTGATGATGGGCTTTTACCTGCACCTTGGTTGGATCCCCTTGGAACACTGCTAGAAGGTATCCCTCCTGAGCACTGAGCTTATGCCAACCCTTTCTTTTTTCTCATCTTTGCTCTCTGACCCCTGGACCTTCCACCAATAGCCTGTTTGGTTCTATTTAGGTGTATTACCTCATGCACAATTAGACTTGTACAGCTCTTTTCTTATAGCAAAAGTAGAATGTAGGTCACTGTTATCCAAAGATCTGAATTAACTGAAAATCTACAGGAGGCTCTGGATCATAAGCCTTGAATCTATTCTACAATGAGCACATTTCATATCCTGCTTTAATCAAACTACAGAATACATAAGATTTATCAGATAGTAGAAACAGATGGATCTAAGAGACTTCCTAGTTATTTTCCCTTATAAAAAACACAGAAATTCAGAGAGTTAAATTTTTTAAAAGATAAATGGCTACTGACAAACAGATCAGGGACTAGAATCCAAGTTCAGGGTTCTTTCTTCTCTACTACTCTGCCTTTTCTCAAATTTTTTTTCTTTTTTTCATATGTAGCCATTCTGTTAAAGAAAATCTTTGCATGTAGTTACTTAATGAGTGACTTCATGGGAGGGAAGTGAGAAGGAAAACATACAACAATGCTTTATACAATGGGGTTGTAGGCTGAATAATGCCTCCCAAAGATGTCCATATCCTAATTCATAGAACCTGCGAGTATGTTACACTACATCACAAAAGAGATTTTACCAGTGTGATTAAGTTAAGGATCTTGAGATGGAGTGATTATTCTGGATTATCTGGGTGGATCCAAAGTAACTACAGGAGACCTTTTCAGTGAATGGTGAGGGCAAAAGAGTCAGAATCAGAGAAGGAAACATGATGACAGAAGCAAGGTTGGAGCGATGTGATATGGGCACTCAATTTATCATTGCTGGCTTTGAAGATGGAAGGGGAACATGAGCCAAGAAATGCAGGAAGTTTCCATAAGACAGAAAAGGCAAGGAGGTAGACTGTCCCCTAGAGCCTCTAGAAGGAATGCAATCCCAATGATGAATGCAGTCCTGATGACACTTCTATTTTAGCCCAGTGAAGCCCACTTTGGATTTCTGACTTCCAGAACTAATCAGTTCGTGTTATTAAAACCACTAAGTTTGTTGTAATTTGTTATAGCAACAATGGAAAACTAACACAAATTTTGGTGCCAGAACTGTGGTGCTACTATAACAAATACCTAAAAATGTGGAAGTGGCTTTGAAACTGGGTAATGGCTAGAGCCAGAAGATTGCAGTGAGAAAAAGTCTAGATTGCCTTGAACAGACTGTTAGCAGAAACACTGATGTTAAGGACTCTGCTAGTGAGGGCTCAGGCAGAAATTAGAAAGAGGATTTTTGCCATATAGTAGCAGAAGTTTAGGTGAATTCTGTCCTGCAGTTATGTAGAAAGCTAAACTTGTAAATTATGAACTTGAATATATAGCTGAGTAGATTTCCAAACAAGGTTTTGCAGGAGCAGGCTGGTTTATTCTTGCTGCTATAATAAATTCCCTGGGGAAAGAGAGAGAGAGAGATTGAGGGAAGAACCAGGACTTGGTAATTTGGAAATTCTCCGTCTATCTGGATTGCAAAAGATGCTAATTTTAGGAGATTCATTTTAAGGGAATTGTGCTCTGGAGAGAAATCCAAGAATGTAGCTGGACAACTTTAGGCTAGTGTCTTAGATCAAAATATCAGAGTACAGATGGTCCCTGATTTACAATGGTTTGAGTTATAACTTTTTTTTACTTTACCAAGGTATGAAAGTGATATACGTTCAGTAAATACTGTACCTTGAATTTTGAATTTTGATCTTTTCCTGGGCTAGTGATAAGCCATATGACACTCTCTCATGATGCTGGGCAGCAGCAGTGAGCTATAGATCCCAGTCAGCCACATAATCACAACGGTAAACAATCAATACACTTACAACTATTCTGTACACATACAACCATTTTAGTTTTCACTTTTAATACAGTATTCAATAAATTACATGAGATATTCAACACTCTACTGGAAAATAGGCTTTGTGTTGGATAATCTTGCACAGCTGCAGGTTAGTGTGTTGTGAGCACATTTAGGGTAGGCTAGGCTGAGCTATGATGTTTGGTAGGTTAGGTACATTAAATGCATTTTTGACTCCTGATATTTTTAACTTATGATGGGCTTATCTGGAAGTTGAGGAGGATCTGTATTCAGTCACACAGAGGGATCTTTAAAGAGATTAGGTATATGATTTATAAATCCCCTCAGTCATCTTAGCAGGAGCCAGGAATAGAAATGGGGTTATCCAGAAAAGATCTGTAGAAAAGCTTCTTATATAATGGAGTAAATCCCATGAGATATGTAAGAGACCTACAAGGTTCTTAAGAATACCATACCAACAGGAATGCTGCCAGCTTGGACAGAGAGAGTATGAAATGAAAACACATTGTCATGATTAGATAAAACTAATCAGCTGCAAATATGTGCTACTTTTTGTCAAAAAAGAAGGATGGCTTCAAGGGCATAGATCCAGCCACGAACCCAGTGGCAAAACTGTGAACTACAGAGGATTATTCCTAGGCATTAAAATATGATGCTTGCCTGGCTGGATTCTAAAATTGTTTGGGACCTATGACTCCTTTTTTCTTTCCATTTTCTTCTTTTTTGAAAGGGAATATCTATATTCCTGTACATCTGTTATCCTAAGCCTAACCAATTTTGAAGGCAGGTAAATTGTTTACTAGTTTCACACAAACAGAATTGGAAATAAATTTTTCCACAGGATATATAATACCCAGAGTTACATCCATACCTAATTTACTAGATTTAGATAATGATATTTGAGACTTTTGAGGTGATGAGATTTTAGGCTTGAGTTAATCCTGTAAATAGTTGACATTTTGGGGCATCTTGGGATGGGGTCAATGTATTTTACAAATTGGATGAGTGTGGATCTTTAAGACCACTAGTAGGACTGTGGTAGGCAGAAGTACGGCTCCCCATGTATTTGAGGTATACAATCTATGCAAAAGTAAAATGTATGACAACAATAGCACAGAGGACAATAGGAAAGAAATAGAATTATACTATTGTAAGGATACTGCATTAATGCATTATGTGTGAGCTAATACAAATATAACTTGAAGGTACACTGTCATCACGTAATGATGTATATTGGAAACACTAAAGCAACCACTAAAAAATAAAACAGAGAGTACAACAAAATGGAGATAAAACAGAATTTTTAAATACGCAGTTAATTCAAAAGAAAGCAGAGAAAGGAGCAAAGAACATATTGAACAAACAGAAAACAAACAGTGATACAGATCAGTGTGTATACAGATACACAGCTTCAGAGACATGTGGGACAACATCAAGTATGCCAACATATGCATAATGTGAGTTCCAGAAGGAGAGGAGAGAGTGAAAGGAGCAGAAAGACTATCTGAAGAAATAATAGCTGAAAACTTCCAAATTTAATAAGAAATACGAATCTTCACATCCAAGAGACCAAACTCCTAGTAAACTTCACATATTGGATACAATCCACATCAAGACACATTTTAATCAAACTATTGAAATCTAAAGACATGAAAGAATCTTGGAAGCAGCAAGAGATAAGTAATTTATCACATACAAATGATACTAAGGAAGACCAGTGCTAATTTCCCATTAGAAACCACGGAGGCCAGAAGGCATTGGGGTGACTTATTTAAAGTGCTGGAGGAAAAAAAAAAAAAGGCTGTCAACCAAGAATTCTATATTCAGCAAAATTATCATTCAAAAATGAAGGAGAAATCAAGACATTCTTAGATAAATAAAAGCTGAAAGAGTTCATCACTAGTAGATCTGCCTTACAAGAAATGCTAAAGGGACTTCTTCAGACTAAAATGAAAGCACCCTAGACAATAACTCAAAGCCATATGAAGAAATAAAGAACTCCAGTAAATGTAACTATGTAAGTAAATGGAATTGGCATTTTATTTTTGGTTTGTAACTCCTCTCTGTTTCCTATATAATTGAAAGCCAAATGCATAAAAAATAATTATAATTCTATGTTAATGTGTATACAACATATAAAGATACAATTTGTGACAACATAAAGGAAGTGGAGCTTTTAGGAGCAGAGTTTTTATATGGTACTGAAACTAAATTGATATCAATTCATACTAGATTATTATAAATGTAGGATTATTAATTATAAGTCTCATGGTAACCACTATGAAAATAACTAAAAGTCTATACAGAAGAGAAAATGAGGAGAGAAGCAAAATCACACACAAGGGAAAAAAATTAAACACAACTGAAGGCAGCATTAGAGGAACTGAGGAACAAAAAAGATATGCTATATAAAAACCAAATAGAAAATGGCAGAAACAGTTCTTCCTTATCAACAATCACTTTAAGTATAAATGAATTACACTCACCAATTAAAAGACAGAGACTACCAGAATGGATTAAAAGAAAAGAAAAAACAACCCAACTATAATGCTTCTAAAGGAGACACTTTCCATCCAAAGACAGTTTTCGTCCTGCATTAGAAGCAAATAGTTGTTAGTAATTAAAATGAGAAAGACAGTATGTGGGTTCATGGAGCATGGGAATGGTGGAGATCAGGAGTTTAACAGTGCACACCTTAGGTCTGAGATGTCTGTTAGACACTCTAGTGAAGATATTGAAGAGGGTGAATATATGAATCTGAAGTTCAGGGGGAAGTCCAAGCTGGAAACAAATATTTACAGTCATCATCATAGAGTTGTTATTTAAAGCCCCAGGAATAAATGAGATGTAAGCAGAAAATGTGTGTAGATAAGAGAAGAGGTTCAGAAACCAAGTTCTGGGTCGTTTAAACATTAATAGGTTGGTGAAGAAGAGGAAACAGAAATGGTAGCTGATGAGGCAGGAAAACCAGGGAAGCCCAGTGATAAACATATTCTAAAGAGAAAGCATCAACTTTGTCAAAGACCATTTGTTTTTTCTTTTCAGGTCTGATTTGGGATAGCCTCACCTCATAATTCGTGTTTTCTCCTCAGAGGGTAGTTTATTCTTAAATCCTAAGGTTTGTCCATAAAAAACAATGATAATGAGTTACACATGGTTCTAATGCTGTGTATATGTGTGTGTGTGAGTGTGTGTGTTGTGTGTGTGTGCAGTGGGGGTGGAGGGAGTATTATAGTCTAATACTGAGAAGTAAAATGGGAAAATCATGGACTTTGGAGCTACTCCTAGCTCCAACCACTTTCATATTAGTTCAGTAGCCTTGGGAAAATTACTTACATTCAGTTTCCCTGTGTGTGCAATAAAACTAATAACATCTCATAATCTACTGTTAGAATCAAATGACTTTCTATGGTTAGCACACATTTGATGCTGTCCAAAACATACATAAGACTTTTGGTCCACACCAAAAGGTCCTCAACATTTGGTCCTATCCAAAACCATTTGGCATGGACCAAATATGGTCACAGACATTTTGGATAGGATCAGATTTCAAGGGCCTATTGGCATGCACCAAATGTCTTATGGGTGTTTCAGACAGGACCAAACATCCTGCAAGGCTTTCTATTTGTATAGACGCTATAAGAGCTCAAGAAAATTTCATCCCTAGCTCCTCTCTGACATAAGGGAATATTCCTATGTTTCAACATTCTTTCAGCTACTAAAACTGAGTATCCTCTCCTGATGACTGGCTTTCCATCCTCTGTAGCAAAATAGTTTTATAAGGAAAAATTTATTCCAAATGCTGATATTTAGGAGGAAATGATTTGATTCACTCAATGAGGCTTCCCTAAGAAAAAGGAAATATTCTTTAAACAAGATTGCTCTGATACTAAATGGGTGGGGAGGGAGAGGAGGAAAGAGAAAAAGAAAAATTATAAATGGGTTCATTGGAAGCAATGGAGATCAAAATAATCCTTTGAATATAAATATAATGCAGCTCTTAAATCAAAGCTCCTTCCCTAACAGCATCACAATTCTTACCCTCTTTCTTAACTCCTGATAGTCAAACCCATTTTCATATCTATTATCGATATTAGCACTTCTCTTTTGTAACACAAAAGTGTTAGAGTTGCTCTTCCCATTCCAAAAGCATGATTCTTTCATACAAAATTTATTCTCTTTTTATGTTGTTGTAATTTGGGGGGTTGGATTGAGTTGTACTTCTTTGTGCGGGGACGTGAGTGAGTGGGAGAAGAAAGAAATTACAGAAAAGAGAGGCTCATGCAATGAAACTATCTGTGAGCCAGAACCCTCCTAGAAAGCTGAGGTGGTTGATTTTTTCAGGGAATCTTCTCAACCTCTTTTGACTTGGTTTCTTTAGTATGCCTCCTTGCTTACACCATTTGGATTGAGTAATCAAAAAAAAAGGAGTATGAAAGAAAGTGAATTAAAAACGCTTTATAGATACACGGATAGATCACAGAAAGGGCAAGAAAATCTTAGTTATGTCACAAAAGATAAATGAGCTTCAAAAATCACATATAATCTATTGCACTATCTATTACAGTTTAAGAATTCAACAGTACTTATCAGCTTACCTGCATATCCCAACTGCTGACTCTAGCACATAGTTTCTGTTTTGACCCTAACATCACATAACTGTTTATTCATTAAGACTGAGGGAATTTCTACAGTCCTGAACAGGGGTCACTGAAGTTGAAATCTCTCCTTTCTCTGCCTTATTTCCTTATAAATCCAAGGTGTCTTTGGAGATAGATAGGTACTGAGTAATCTGACTTAGCTTGGCCATACAGGCATCTGGAGAATTTCTCCTGATAATACAATCAGAACAAAGAAGTCTCAAAAGTACAATGGACATATGCAAAGGTATGCTCCACCATTCTTATTTTTTCTACCCAAGATTTATCATTACTCCCAAAATACCAAAGGATAGAAAAAACAGAGATACCAAAGAAGGAATGAATTTAGAGAAACATTAAAAAGATAATGATTTGTCAAGATAATAGGAAAAAGCACATAATCCAGCAGTCAAAAAAAAAAAAAAAGGTTACCTAACAGGACACAGGCTGAAGATAACCGACATAAGCCGAGGAAATGCCTTGGATTGCCAAATGACAAATTGCCTCCTTATCAATCTCATTGATAATTACCAAATTTTTCTGGTATGGTGTCAGACTCTAATAATACCGCTGAAGTGGATAAAGAGAGAAAGAAAACAGAGGAAAGAGAAAAACAGGGTAAATAGCTACTTAGATGAATAAAAATATTTGCATGATATAGGACTCACAAATCACTCTGAGGCCACTGCACTGCACCACAGACTAGAAAGCAGGATTTTGCCCCTTCTAGCCCCTCTGTAGGTCCAAAATTCCACAGTGATATTGATAGTGTGACTATCTGGATGGGCTGAAACATTCAGTTATACCATGGCCACATCTGTCTGCAAAAAGGCACTCGCATATATCAGCTGCTATGGAACCAGAGAGAATGGAAGTTTAGGGTCTGAATCATCTAACCTGGGCTAGACTTGTTATTCCACTTAAACATGATATAAACTATTTAGATACATTTACTAAGTTTGCCTTCTTCTTCTTTAAAATTAAAAAAGGAATGTGCTCATCTGAATGGTGTTAAAATAATTATTCCAGAAGTGCCACTTAGCCTATTTCTTTTCAGCTGTTATCAACTGTAAGATACAGATATGTCTAACTCAGTGAAGACTAGAAATCATTAGCAGCTGGGTTACCATGTGCCACAGTCTCACAGACCTCCTGTTGTGAGAGCATAAGTGACTGACAGTCTCAGATCCTGTCCCTCTGGATCCACCCCTGCATTTGCCCCAGGCCACACTTCCCATGAACTGCTCCCAGGCAATGACAGAACATGGCAGAGGTGCTAAGGCAGGTCCATTCCGACAATATGTAGAACTTCTCAGTGATGGATTCCAGGACTCCCCAGCAACATGGTCAAGCCTTTCTTGGCACTGCAGTGCAGTCTGTGACACCTCCTACCCAATCCTCTGTCCTTCCCTCTTCCCTTCTACACTGACAATCTAAAGCTTCTTCCTGCCTCCCCCTGCTCCCTCTCCAAAAACCTCTTTCATGTCTAATCCCACCTTGGCATTTGCCTTGTGGATTCAAACTAACACAGGTGATACAGAGAGTAGTCTGAGAAAACGAGCAGGAAGATGGGAATTTGGGACCAGCTCACTCCCCAAAACATTAGAATAAAAGAGTGCTCTCCTGCATGATAGGTAGGGCACAGAGAGTGCCTCAGACGAGGTGGGGGACCAATTGCTAAAGATTTCACCTGGGGAAATGTCCCAGTGGAAGGGAACATTGGTACAGGTCCAATCATTCAGGCGTTTGAAAGACAACAAAGTGGCTACAAAGATGACTGAGTTGACTGCTAATTAACTGCTCAGTGGTACTGATGCCCTGCAGAGAGGTAGTGAGAAATGAGGGCCATTGACAAGCAGTTAAAGGGTCCTTTTTGGTTGTTTTTACAGAAGCTTTCATCTCCTGCAATGGAAAAGAAGAAAAGGGAGCAGTAGGCTGCAGATAGACAGTTCAAGTTGCAGAGCTCTAGTGATGTTTGGCTATCAGCCAACGTAGGTCTGTTATGCTAAGGTGAGGATACTTGCTGGGGAACACTGGAACCCAAAAAAATGGATGGGAACATTTGGATGGATGATTTGCACATGTTGGCTGTGCAGGTCTCCCTGAATCTTCAGAGCCTACAGAGATGGTCTATCCATCCCTAGCCAGATAAAGAACCTCCACTGTGTTGGAAAATACTGCAGAGGCCGGCCACAACAAGGAAGCAGATGCCCCCACCTCAGGAGCTGCCCTCTCCTCCACTCTTGGCTACCCAGCTGAGGACCTGGCTTGGCCTGATTAAAGAAGAAAGAGATTGCAAGAGATAAATAAACCTAATTACATCCTCCCCCACCAAAAAAAAAGTGGGGGGGAGAGAGATTGCAAGAGTTCATTAGCACGAATGAGCAGCAGCCAGGTGACCCTGGGACTGGATTTTAAGGGTGCTTGATGAAGGGCCAGAATATGATTGGGTTGGGTAAGCAAGAATCGATTGACTTGAAGTCACTTTTTCTGGGATGTGGGACTTAAAACCTGTCAAAGATTCCAGGTTATAGGGAAAACTCACTGCTAGGATGGCTCTGAGAAGTCTGATAACAGTGATGCCCAACACTTGGCAAAGCAGAAATGCCCAACACTTGGCAAAGCAGAAATGCCTGAGTTGCTCTGACAGACGCTAGAGGGAAAAATAAAGAGGCTAAGGGAAGCGGACTAGACCAAGATGTGAGTGAGGCAAGAGAAGTACAAGGGGGCAAATTTTAAGAAGCCACTCACTCTCAGGATTGTGTAGGAGCAGAGTCTCCTGCTCACCCTCATCCTGAACCTGGAAGTAGGTATGCTAGGATGCACAGTTAAGTAAGGCCAGAAGACCTCCCAGAGGATTTGTTCCATAGGAGCACTCAGAAGAAACATCTTTCCCCATAGCCATCAGGAATGCACTAAGAGAGGCAACAGTATCACTAAGAAATTTGGTGGTGGCTCTCCTGTAAGCCACAGAGAACTGTGGGAGAAGCCAGCACTGAGCTGACTCATTAATATTCATGAGATGGTAAAACTCCCTGAAGTACATATAGAGACCAGGTGACAGCATTTAACTGCAGAAGCCAGAAGTTGCAATCACCTTAATGACTTGCAAGATCAGAGCAGTCAAGAGGTTTGACCCACAGGAAGTTGTGAAAATGGTTAACAGAGCACGATTTCCCTAGGAGCAAAATAGAAGGGCTGCCAACAAGTGTACTACTTAACATTAAAAAAAAAAAAAAGGCAAGAATGGAAAAACAAGAAGCCAGCAACAATATCTATAAAAGTCATGGACCTTTGCTCAGTTCACAGACCCAAGCAAATCTTGAGATCCAGAATCCCTTGGCTAAATACCACAGAAAGTATGTACTGTAATGATTCCTATGAGACCCACTACAACAGCAACTTGGCAATTGGAGCAACCCCCACATTGACCCTTCGGCCTATGGGGTAAGAGCTACCATAGTGGGAAAGCCAAGTGGAAATCTTTGAAACTGTCCTTTCCCACAGTCAACATAGTCAAAAATGATACTGCAACCTGGAGATGATACCAGACATTAGTTCTGCCATTAAAGATCTAAAGGAGGCAAAGATGGTGGCTATCATATTTTTATTTAATTCACAAATCTGGCCCTTGCAAAAGTCATTCTTGGAGAACAGTTATAGACCAAGCTCAATCAAACAGTATCCCTGATCATGGCTGTGAAATTGTACTACTACCCCTCTTATAATGTTCCCCTCAGAAAGAGGTACGCAAGGGAAGTTGCTCCCCAGACCAATGTGAAGAAGTAGATCTGTGTGGCTCAAGGGTTAGACTGCAGTAGTCATGAAAATGCTCTCTCAGGCCACTTGCTGTGGGAGCATAATTGGCTAACAACCTCAGATCCGGTCTCTCTGAATCCACCATTGCATTTGCCCCAAGGCCACACTCCCCATGGACTGGTTTCAGCCTGTGATAAAGCACAACAGAGGTACCAAGACAGCCCATTCTGGAAATACGCAGGACTCCTCAGTGACTGCAATTCCAGGATTCCCCATCAGCCTGGCCAAATCTTTCTTGGCACTGCACTGCAGTCTGAGACACCTCCTTGGTCCTTCCCTCTCTTCTTCATGAATGATCGTAACACACTCCTCCACCTTCTCCTGCTCGTTCCCCCACTAGATCTGTTTCTTAGTGGACCTGAACTAGCACACCCTGAAAGCTTGAGAGAAAGGATCTGCATTTCCACTGGCAACGTTTTAAAACTATACAAGGTGATCAGAGACATTTAGTTCTTTATTTTTACTACAACAAAGGTTATCTGTTAGAGTCTGAAGATGATTAAGAAAATAAACCTGGAACATAAGTGGGCATCCTGGATCACGTATAGGCACCTTTGTTGATCTATTTTTGCATAAAACATAGCCAGAGCACAAAGGGGCAGCTGCAGACTCAGAGCCAAGGTAAGCATGCATTGTACTGTCGGTGCCAGCCACACAAGTGGGATCTGCCCAGAGCTGGTCTTCCTTGTGTTCCTAACTTGTCTGAAAATGTTTAGAGACTGTCATTCCTGGATCAGCACTTTTAATTTGAGTCTTGGTGCCAACAGTACCTTTAATTTTGTGGTTTCCATTCATCTGCTGTTGGCGTGGCTGTTAATGCATGCAACCTCACCCAGAGAATAATAAATGGTTCCCCGTTTCTGGTGGAGTAAACCTAGATTAGAAGCAATAATTTGGTGGACTCTGCTCAGATGAGCCAGTTTCTACCAGGTTTGTGGTTGATTTAACCTAAAATGAAGTGCAATGATCTATTTGCTTTCCAGATATGTCCAGGATTTTAGGAGTGGTCCAAAATTACTTTGGATCCATGAAAGGTGTGGTTTTTCTAGGAGTCACCCAGAACTAAGGGATCCTAGAGTTATTCTTGGTGACTAATGGACAAATCATTCAATGTCTCTGTGCCTTCATTTCTTAATGGGTATAATAATCCCTCCCTTTGAGAAGGTTGTGATGCTTTATATGTTTGTATGGAATGCCTTAAAATCCTTAATTGGGATAAGGGAAAAAATGTTCTCATATGTAGCATTTTCAATTTAAGGACAAAGAATTGATCAAAACTTGAGGCTTAGTTCATTAGGCTTTCTTAATTTAATTAATTTTATCTATGCTGAAGTCTCTTGAATGAACATTTATTGGCACATTTTATTTGTCAAGGGTGTAGACTGTGCCTAGCATATCTTTGGCAGCAGTACCTAGCACTATGATGGATATTTAATAAATGCACATCAACTTGTAGGAAGCCAATGTAGCAAAGTGAAGAAGTCACTGACTATGAATCCCAAGACCAGGATTTAAGTTTCAGCTCTATTAATGCACTATAGAACCTTCCACAAATCATTTGACTCTAATTTTCTCTTCTGAGAATGAGAACATTGGTATTAATCATTTCTTAAGTAACATATAGGTTTTTAAAAATAATCTATCACAATTTGTGATGTTATTACTCTTTTATATTAATCTACTGATGAGCCACTTTTTAAAAAGAAGAAACATGGAGATGTTTATAAGTAAATATTTTTAATTTTATTTTTCTCAAAATTTATACAGCTTTTTAAAAGACATTGTGGTATAATTCAAAGAGTACTAGACCTGTATTCTAAAAATGGATTTGCTAAAAAGAGTATCTATATGTATAAATGAATCACTATGCTGTGCACCAGAAATTAACACAATTTTGTAAATCGACTGTATTTCAACAAAAAAAAAGAGAGAGAGAAAGAAAAATGCATTTGCTACTAAATGTTTTGGGGGATTTGGGTAACATTTCACATTTGTAGGACTCAGTTTCTTATATGTAAAATTAGGGTATTAGATTAATTCTAAAAACTCTTCCTACTCAATCTGAGGTCTATTCCAGTTCTAATAGTGTGTAATTCTTCTAAGTGACATGTAAAAATGTCTTTTTTTCCTGATTACAATGGTAATTTTAAAATACTCATTTAAAATGTTCAAAGATAACAAATATACTAAGTAAAAATTTAAGAGCCCATTGTAATGATGTTTCTTAGAGATTAGTGTTAAAAGCTTGGTATGTAATCTCAAATTTTTCACTGATATATTTACATGGATGTACTATTACATAATCTATTATTTTACAAAATGAAAGCACATCATACATACTTTTATGATATTTGTTTTTTTATTTAATAATATATAATGAACATCTTTCAACCAGAAATATGTAGCTCTATCTCATTCTTTTTTATGATTCTTTCCTTTGAATGGATGCATCCAATGTATTCACCTATCTCCTACTGATGAACATTTAAATTGTTTTGAAATTTTTATAGTGGGCATTCTGGATCACCTATAGGCATCTTTGTTTATCTATTTTTGTATAACTTTGGAAGTATTTCTTTAAAGTAAATTCCTAAAAGTGGAATTTCTGGGTGAAATGGTACAATTTTATATGTAGAGCCAAACTGTTTTCCAAACAACTGTTAACAATTTACAACTCCACAAACAATGTATGAGATAAAAACACCAGGTGGTGCTAACCATGCTAATTCAGGCATACCATGTGGTGAGAACTGGGGAGGTTTACTATCTAGTTTGGACCTTTGCCTCAAAATAAATCTATACTAGTGCTGACATAGAAGATATACTCTTAATTCAGGTCTGACTGGTCCTCCGTCAGGCATATCACATGTGGTCCCCCAAAGCAGAACTAGTGCCAATGTGTGGAAATAACAGACAGGTAAATTCTGACTCAGTAAAGAGAAAAAACTTCTTAGCATCAGAATTTTTCCATTAAGGAGTACACTGCTTCTTAACTAGTGAGTACTATATTATTATAAATGGTATATTATAAATGGTAATCAGCTGAAGGCTAGATGACCTTTTATAAAATAAGTAATTAGATCTGATGACTTCTTTAAAGTCTCCTTCAGATTCTAGGGCTCAACACACAGATTTGAAGGATAAGAATTAGGGTTAAATCTTCCCACAGACATTTGCCTAGACTCTGTTTCATGTCAGAATGACAATTTTTATGTCTTCTCTATCCTCCTATTCAAATATTTCATTAGGTTAATTGTTGTAAGTTTAGATAACTATTTCTTTCAGAGCTCAAGGTTAACATCTCTATTTCCATTCAATTATTCAACAAACATGTATATTATGTGCCAGGCAGATTTCTAGCTGGAGATCTGACAGTGAACAAAACAGATGATTTTTGCTCTCACAGAATTTATAGATTGTGCATGTAAACATAAGGCTACATTTGCAGGCTGCCATAAACATGTACTTTAACTGACTACAAAATTAATTGGCTAGGCTGTCCAGTAAATCTGAATATGTCCATTAAGAAAGTAAGAAACATGTGACCATTTCTCACCATTTTTTTTTTCAGCAGACATAAAACAGAGCAAAAAGCAGAAATAATTCCCTGAACATCTGAGGTAAAGGTAAGAGCTGAAATAATTATCCAATCTAAAAGTAAAACAAACCAACCACGTTTACTTTAATGGTCTAGGAAATTGCATCTGTGCTCCCTTTTCACCTACAGATCTTCACGGTCCCAAATTCTAAGATTAGAAACCTCTGAATACTCGAAGAACATGGACATTCTCTGGCCCCAAGCCCAATGACACATTTCCTCTGACAGAAAGGCTACAGAAACAAGAGAAAACAAGGAAAGGTTCACAGGATGGCTTGAGTTGAACTGTATGTGTTTATGTAGAAAAGTGCCAACCAGACCACGCATCAAGGAAAAAACATCATAAAGAGATTTCCCAAAGAAATCCCTGAGCCAAAACTCTTTCTCAGGTAAAAATATCATTATCTCAGGGCACATTCCTCTCCTATCATGCATGCATGAGCACAGTGCTTCCTGCTGAAAGCTCATTCTGAAAATAAAATGCAGTCCCTTGGTGAGCCTAGCTTCCCATGAAGGCAGGGCAGAGTAAACAAAATAATCCCCACTTTTGGTTACATTGATTTATTTTAGGTAGGATCTAGAATGTTCAGGGAATAGAAATCCTCTGAGAAATTCTGGCCCTTTGAAATACATCCCTACCAGTTAAACTTGGCGAAAGGTTTTTAAGCCTCATTTTTAAAACATTCAGCAAGGAAATTTCTATACCTCAGGAGCTTAAAAATAAAATCAGTTATTTCTTTGTCAGGTTTCCAACCTAACATTCAGGGAAAACCATCACCCTTTACCCTATGGCCCAAATGTGTCCCTAAACTCATGTAACTAACTGGGGATAGACATAATCCCTCTTCTATAATTGGAGGCTAACCCACTTGGTGTTTCATTGGGCTTGGTGGGGCCCTGGTGGGGAGGGTATAGCTCAAGTGGTAGAGCATGTGCTTAGCACACATGAGGCCCTGGGTTCAATCCCCATATACCTCCTTTAAAAATAAAACCTAATTACCTCCTCCCCTGCCAAAAACAAACAAACAAAAAAAGACCCTCACCCTCAAGGAGAGCGAAATCCTGACACAGAATGTACA
The DNA here is from genome assembly GCF_048773025.1 of Camelus bactrianus. NCBI lineage: Eukaryota > Metazoa > Chordata > Mammalia > Artiodactyla > Camelidae > Camelus > Camelus bactrianus. Next base: position 8,883,421 of record NC_133562.1, read on the forward strand.
CTTTGACTTTTTTTAGGCTGCAACAAATGAAATGGTCAATTTTGGAAACTGCATACAAGCAAGATCTCATTCTTCCAGACCTAAGTTTCTTCATCTATAATTTGAGGATGTTCAACAAGATGAGCTCAAAGATCCTAGGTCTAATACTCTGTGATTCTAAGAGTTACAGGATCAAGTTCATACACAGATGCACAGGAAAATATATGCATAGGTGCCCTTTGCTACTGTAATTTTGTTACAGAAAGAAAAAATTATTCATTTAACAAGTATTATTGAACTCCTACCTTGGGCAAAGCCCTATTAAATAGGTACTTTTATGATATGCAAATGCTAAGAGTTTATTGGGCTATTTACAGGGAGAAAATTATAAACTATTTTGGGGGCTTGAATTCTTTGACCTTTAAACTCAATTTAACTTTCTCTATGTCAAATGCTTGGTCATGCCTAGGAATTCTAACAGGGATGCTTAACATCTACAGTCATAATTTTCTTCCAGTGCCCTTTGTAGGCCCTGGGCTGAGTCTATGAATGAGAAGGAACAAGCTGAGCCACAGGAATTTCACAACTTCATTCAGGCATTCACGTCATTATAAAGGATAATTTATGAAATTATAAATGTGCCAGATTCTCCCAGCATAGGTGCTCACTCTTATGAATAAGAGATAAATCCTAAAAGTATGTTAACTCTTTTAGTCAATCAATCATTCACCCCACAAACATTGCCTGGGCACTTATTACATCAGGCAGTGGGTTTGGATTTGAGATATGGAAACAAACAGTCCCTTTCTTCAAGGAGCTCACATTCTATTGCACAAAACAGATAAGTAAACAAATAACTTTGCACTACTTTTTGACAAGTATTTGTGCAAAGTTCTATAATCATATGACATGGCAGGAGAGGGACATCAGAGTACTTAATTCACAAAGAAGGCAACATCTGAATTGGAATTTTAAGATATAAATTCCATGCAGAGGGGATGGCAGGAGTAGGGTGGGGAATGGAAACTACAGGCTACAAAGCATACACATTTATGATTTTTGTGTCTTTTAGGTGGAATGACTCTTTTATCATTATATAATGTCTCACTTCATCCCTGGTGATTTTTCTTTGCTCTTAAGTCTACTTTGTCAGGTATCAGTATAACTACTCCAGTTGTCTTTTGATTAGTGTTTGAATGATATGCTTTTTTCCCATTATTTTACATTTAATCTTTCTGTAGCATTATATTTGTGGTAAGTTTCTTATAGATAGCATATAGTTGGCTGATATCTTTTTACCCATTCTGATTATCTCTTTTAATTGGTGTGTTCATTTACATTTGATGTAATTATTGATATATTTGAATTTAGGCCTACCATTTTATTATTTGTTTATTCTTTCTTTGCTATGTTTTTTCTTCCTCTGTTACCCTTTCCCTTCCTTCTTTTGGGTTATTTGAGCATTTTTTAGTATTCTACTTAATTTATCCATTGTGTTTTTTTACTGTTTTTCTTTGTATAGTTTGGGGAAGGGGGTCATGGAGGGGTTGGTTGCTATAGGTATTACAGTAAACATACTGAACTTTTCTCAGTCTAACTAGAATCAATATTTTTCAACTTCAGATACAATATGAAAGTGTTTTCACAATACAGATTCCTTTACTGTCCCCGAATCATGTTGTAATTGTCTTGTGTATTACATCTACATACATTGAAATCCCATCAGACAATGTTATAGTTTTTGCTTTCAACTATCAAATATATTTTAGACAGCTGAAAAGGAGAATTGTCTATTATACCTACTCAGATATTTGCCATTTATAGTGCTCTTCCTTAATTCCTGATGTTCCAAATTTCCATTTGGTGTCATTTCCTCTCTGTCTTAAGAACTTCAATTAGTAATTCTTTTAAAGAAGATCTGTTGGTGATAAATTCTATTAGTTTCCTTCATCTGAGAATGATTTTAATTTCACCTTCATTCCTGAAGGATATTTTCACTGGATACAGAGTTCTGGGTTGACAATTCTTTTCCTTCAGCACTTCTAAATTGTCCCATTTTCTTCTTGACTGTGTAATTTCTAATGACAAAACTGTAGCGTATACTTGAATAATACATTATTTTTCTCTTGCTGCTTACAAATATTTTCTTTGCCTTTCGTTTTCAGCAGTTTGTGATGTGCCAGGGCATAGCTTTCTTTGGATTTGTCTTGGTTAGTATTCACTGAATTCACTGACCTTTTTGAACCTGTAGATTTATGTTTCTCAAAATTGAGAAAGTATACTTTAAAAAATATATATAGGTATTCTGTATGACTCCACTTATTTGAATTCATAGAAATTCATAGTCAAATTCATAGAGTCAAAGAATGGAATGGCAGTTTCCAGGGGCTGAACTCAGGGAGAAATGGGGAGTTGCTAAGCAACAGACATAAAGCATCAGTTAAGCAAGATAAATAAACTCTAAAAGGTTCAATAATATATTACATCTTTTAAACTTTTCTTAAGAATGTAGATCTCATATTAAGTGTTCATACCACAATAAATTTTTTTTTTTAAATTTTAAGGGAGTGTATACTCTTACTTCTTTGTGAGCACATTTGTCAGATAATTCCAACAGCTGTGACACATCATATCTGTTAACACTTACACAAGTTGAGATTTTCTTGGTTTTCAGTTCTGTTCCATACGTGTGCCACCCAATTACCAGTCCGAGACTTGGGCTATTATCTATCCCTGAGTTCTGTTCTTAAGGTCTTTTAAAGGATTAAAATTGCAGTATTGCTTCCATTAAGCTGATATTTGTTTTCTCCTTTTGCCTAACTGTAAGTAACCTAGTTCAACCACATGTGAAGTTTGTTATCCTTTGGCCCACTAGAGGTACTACTTTGTTCTCAGAACTACTTTGTTCTACTTCTTCCTGCTGTTTTCTATTTTACCAAGGTGAAAGACTACCATAGATTCAATTATATAAAGACAAAATTTGTATTCAGGAGAAGAAAAGAATCTCTTGTTGCTCGATTTGACAGCAATTTGAATCCCTGCATGACTGGACCATTTGATTGTGCCATTTAAAGCAACTAACAACAACATAAAAAGCCCCAACATTCCAAAGACTAGCCAACTGAATGGCCAGTGACACAAATAAAGAATTATTTTTAAAAGAAGTTTGGGCCACCATCTAATATTTTTAATTACTACACAGTGCTGAATCATTTAAAGAGATTTCTCCTTTTATGTGCCTAGTTTTTCAATGCTACTAATGCTTATTAATCTTAAGACCTCCACAGTCTTTCATAAAATGAAAAATTCATAAAAGAAATATAGGCAGGAGCTACTTCTCCCAAAAGGCATATGTCTTTATACCTAAATAGAGTGCTAAATTTTTGAAAGCAGAATCACATCTTTGTTGATATATGCTATGGGGCTAAGTATAATGCCTGGCAAATGGAACTGTCAAAGATAGAAAGGAATGTGGATTATTAGCCTCGATGTTAAAGAAGACACACGAAGACAGTTAATGCAGGAAGAGGTGATAGAAACAGATTTTGTATATATCAAGGCACAATGAAATTGGCTAGAAGTGGGGAGAAGTTGAATAAAATTTACCTGCTGTCTTAAGAATATATGGTAGGAAAAGAGTGGCTGCAAATTAATACAACTGGCTTTCCAGGTGACAAAGAAAACAAAATTTATGATTCTATCCTACCAATGATGATAGTTCAATAAAAACCTCTGTTCATATACAGCACATTTTTACCAAGTAAAGCATTCCTTATCCAATTAAGCTTTGATGGGTAGCACAAATTTTAAAAAGAATTTGTGCAAACTTTTCCCAAGGCTTCCCCTCACTCCACATGTGAAAGACAAATATAGCTTGAAATGGAGGCATTAAATATATTTTGTTTATTCTGATAAATATTTACACAACTACAATCTTTAAAAATTCTGGAAGGGGGAAGATAGGCTTCCACTAGTCACAAATTGAAGGTAGGAACATGATCAGAGCAAGAGTGCATATGGAAAGACCACAAATAACCATAAAGGCTGAGATCACAAGTTACCAACTTAGGGTTTTTAGAATGGCTAGCTACCTGATACACAGGTAGGAGGTAAGACTTAGTAAAGTGGCCATTTGTTTATAAGCAGAGTGATTCCCCAGGGAAAAACATACACAGATTCCTCTTTGTGGAGCTGATGAAGATGTCTGCTCTCACACCAACCTAGTTATTAGAGTATAGTCATTTTATTTTTAGGATGTCCTCAGAACCTAGAATGGTATTCTACACATTATAAATTCTCAATATAAAAGAATCAAGATCTTTACTATGTAGTTATATTATGTATATCTGTTGACTGGTTCAATTTAAAGTATTTCAGTGGATTTTCTCCAAAATGCACAAAGACTATAATATGAAGTTTATGATTTACTGCCAGTCCTAAATGTACTATTTCACTTGAATTAATCATCAACACAGTGCCTTTGAATATAATGGACATTCAATAAATGTCTGAAGGATAAAGGTATGAAAGAATGTATTAGCCGGACTATAACCCCTGATGAAGGAAAGGAATTGGCTCACTCTTTCTTGTGGCTCCCTGCACCAAGCTTTCGGAGCCAGCATGCCCACAGTGAAAGAACACCACCTGAATGAAGCTTCACAATTGCTCTCTCATTACCACTGGGCTTCTGGCATCCAGCACATCTTAGAGTTCTAGTGTTAAGGAATGCATTCTGAGCCTCTGCCGGCACAGGCATGTCACAGTGATGCTTTTAAACCAAACCGGAGCTCAGATTTGTTTCAAGTCTTCACTTGTTTTTGATGGAAGGTGCGCTGGCAGTTGTTGTCATCATTAGCCTTGTGGCAATACTTTTTCCCTTAAGTGTCTCGTGTCTCATATGAAAGCTTGAAGCTTATTAAATAGGGAGGGACTTCAGAATATATGCCAGTGTCAAACAGTAAAGTTTTTATTTTCTCTTGTTGTAACAAATTTAAAGGTCTGAATTTCCAAATCCTGTTCCCTAACACCACTCAGGATTTTAAGTTAGATAATGGAGTGAGAATAGGAAGATCCCAATTTTCTTCCCTTTATGATCTTTATCATAGAACTATGTAATGAACTAGTAAATGAAACATTTAGAGCCTGCTAGGCACTTGGGTATGGAATTCTCCTGCAATCTTGATGTTTATGGGATGAGCGAGCTGTCCACCCATGTTCTGTAACCCAGAGAGTCAAGATATCTGAATTTATATGAACAACACAATACTTCAGTGGCATTTACATTTCCGTGGCAGCTGACCCAAGTGGAACATTTAGAAATCCACAATAACTAATGTTTCTTGAGCACTTACTATGTGTTAGGCAACATCTTAAATGCTTTACATCATAAAATTTTCACAAAACACTCTGAGGCAGATATTTATCTCCATTTTACAGATGAGAAAATCTTGGATTAAAGAACTATGGAACTTCCTCAAGTTTTTATCCACAATAAGGAAGATTTTTTAAAAAGAGTAATTAGCACTACCTAATATTATGAAAACATCCACTCTACTAGACTGAATATTCCTTTAAGGCATGAACCGTTATCTACTTCATCTTTGTATCTCTCACAATATCTAGAACAATGCTTCACACATACAAACTTCTTAATGAAAGTTTACTGAGCAAATGAAAGACTCCATAGTTCTTGAATGGCTTTGTACTTCTCTGTCTCTGTCTCTGCCTCTCTCAAAGTTTCCAGTTTTTTCATATCAGGTGATAAGTTTAAGTTCTAAAACCATTAAATTCATTCATACTCTCAGACACATATATGTGTTTACCAAGTTTACCAGGAATCTTTCTTCTAATCCCAAAAGGTACAAGCCTCTGGGCCCAAAAGCAGCAGCTGCTTAATAGGTGAACTTCAACACCACGCAACAAGTTGGGGCAGGTAATTAAGGATATAGAATCTATTTGAAATTGCAGGGGAAATTTTGGGAAGTAGAATGTATTTATCAGAGTTGGAATTTGGCCAGGATTCTAAGGAAAACACCAATTACTCTTTGATAATATAAAGTAGCATATAAACACTGTTTAACTGACTTTCTGTCTAAGGTAGGAATTTCAGAGACCCACAGAAGGGACACTTCATCCCCGGACAAATTCTTCCACTGAGAAGAGTTCTTTGTACTTTCATAGTAACCCCTTGCACCTAACAAAGAAAACCTCTTCACAGGTTAGTAGCAAAAGTGAATCCTAGTTAACAGAGTTGAAGGACGTAAGAGGTCTTTTCAGTAGTTCAAGATATTGTGCACATTAAATTCATTTAGATAGCTCCCTTCTGTAAAGTGTCTCTATAGTCTCAGAAGAGACCCTAAAAGAGCTGATTTCATCAGAATGGAAACTTTCTCAGGCAGCATCTCCCTAAGATAGGTGTGGTCTTTCTTGACACAAAAGTAAGGGAATAGATTAAGTAACTTTCCAGGATCTCTAGCCACCTTCATGATAGAATTATATTGAAGAATCTACACCAAAACATAATAAATAAAAAAGAGTAAGGAATCTATAGGTTTAAGAGCTATACCAACTAAGAATAATGTGTGGACCTCATTTGAAATCCAACTCAAGAAAAGCAGTTTTTAAAGTTTAATTGGAGAAACTGAACACCAATTGAATATTTGATGATATTAAGGAATCTCTATTAATTTTAAGTGTGATTATGATAAGTATATTTTAGAGATAGATACTGCAGTATTTGTGAATGAAATTATATAATCCCTAGAATTGACTACAATATGCTACACGGTGGGGAGAATTTGGCAAGTGTATGGATGAAACAAGATGGTCCGTGTTTTGATAACTACTGAAGCTCAACGATGGGTACGTGAGAGTTCATTATATTTTCCTCCACTTGAGCATGTTTGAAAATTTCCATAATAAAAACTTTTTAAAATAAATTAATACGACTATTCACAATAGGCTTTAGCACAGGTGAAATAATGAGCCATGACTCAAGTGCAATTTCTGGTAACATAATTTTCTCTCCTTTCAAAAAAAAAAACATACAAAAATGCAAATAAATGATAGTGGCATCTTTATAGCAATAAGCTTGAACTTTTTCTAATTCATAAAATAAGTAAATCAATCCAACAACTTGAGTGAGCTTGGAAAAAGATTCCTCCCTAGACAAGCTGCCAAGTAAGAATGTAGCCCAGCTAACACCTTGATTACAGCTTGGTGGGACCCTAAGCAGAACACCTCGCTAAGCCATGCCCAGACTCCTGACCACAGAAACGATGAGACAATAAATCTGTGCTATTCTAAGCCAATAAGCTGGTGGTAATTTTTTACAAAGCAATAGAAAACTTTTACAGTAGAAATTTTTAAATAGTAATACGTAAGAGTTCAACTGAATCTTGCTATGCTTTGTTTAAAAAAAAAAAATGCAAAGCCAGAAGGTTTGCCTGACTAAAGTCGGAATGGCTTTAAAAAGGACTCCTACTCCACCCTGAGAAGAACAATTTTTCAGATTTAGCAAGATTTTTTTAAGAGGACACAGTAATTCCAGAGGAAATAACCTAGGAAAACTGGTGTCTGCTATATCGGATTTAGATAGGAAAATGGACAGTATATCCATTAATCAGTTCTTCCAGTTTTTGCTTCATGTATTTTGAAGTCTATTGTGAGGCATATAAACATTTAGGATTGTTATGTCCCCTTGATAACTGCCCTCTTTATATTATGAAATGACCCTCTTCTCCCTGGTAATATCCTTTTGTCTGAGACCTACTTCATTTGATGCCATTATAGACACTTTGTCTTACTTTTGATTAGTGTTAGTATGATATATTTTTCCATTCTTTCATTTTTAACTTTTTTGTGTGTGTCTTTTATACCTAAACCAGGCTTCCTGAAGACCATTTACATTTAATATTACTATTAATTTGGTTGGGTTTAACTTCACCATCTTGTTTTATTTCTATTTGGCTCACCTGCTCTTTGCACTCTTATTCTTCTTTTTCTGCCTTTTAGAATTTTAAAATGATTTTTATGATTACATTTTATCACCTTGATGTCATATTAATTATAATTCTTTGTTCCAGTTTATGTTTATGCGTGTATTTGTGTGTGTAGGTGGTTATTTTAGGATTTACTTATCACAGTCTACCATCAAGTAATATTATATCACTTCATATTAGCATAAGACTATTACAAGAGTATACTTCCATTTCTCCCCTCCTGGTCTTTGTGCTACTGTTTTCATACATTGTATTTCTGCATGTGTTGTAAATCCCACAATATGTCTACTTTAAACAGTTATCTTTTAGTGAGTTTTTTTAATAATTAAAAAAACTTATGTATTTACTCACATATCTACCATTTCCAGTGCTCTCCATTCCTTTGTGTAGTTCCAGATTTCCAGCTGGTATCATTTTCTCTTTAACATTTCCTATACTGTAGGTCTGTTAGTGATTATTTCAAAGTTTGTGTATATGAAATGTATTTCACTTCTGCTTTCATTTCTGAACAATATTTTCACCTGGTATAGAATTATAAGTTAACAGTTTCTTTTTTCAGCACTACAAATGCTGCTCCACTATGTTCTGGCTAGCGTTGTTCAAACAAGAAGTCTTATGTCACTGTCACAAGGACATAAAATGTCATTGACCTTCTTTATATGAATAAAGAATATAGTTTTTCTTCTGAATATAATGTGACTTTTTTCTTACTGGATGCCTTTAATATTTTTATCACTGGTTTAACATTTTTTTCTTATCACTTTTTTTTAACATTTTCTCTTTATCAATGTTTGTTATGGTGTGCACTCTTCACAATTCTTGTACTTAGAGTCTGTTGAGCTTTTTGAATCTCTAGGTTTATTATTTTCAGCTATTATTTCTTCAAATAATTTTTTTATTTCTCCCTTACTCCTCTTCTTTGGAGATTCCAAGTACATATATATTAGGCTGCTTGAAGTTTCCCAGTTTGCTGATTCATCATTGATTTTCTTTTTTTCAGGCTTTTTCCCTACTTGTGTATATTAATTTCCTAGGACTACATAACAAATTACCACAAACTGGGGCTTAAAACAACAAAAACCTAGTCTCTCATAGTTCAGGAGACCAGAAGTCCAAAATCAAGATGCTGGCATGGCTGATTTCCCTCTGGACATTCTAAGGGAGAAACTGTCCTATGCCTCCCTCCCTGCTTCTGGCGATTTCCAGCATCCTTGGCACTTCGTGGCTTGTAGACACATCACTCCATCTCTGCCTCCACCTCCACGTGGTCTTCTTCCACTCCTGTAGCTTTCTTCATTTAGAAATCTGTGGGATCACTGAGCTTCACTACCTGATATCCATTATCTGAAAGCTGTCTTTTCATATGTTTTGTTGTTGTTTTTCAGTTGTTTCAGACAGGAGTATGAACATAGTCTCTGTTCTCCATCTTGTCCAGAGGCAGATGTCTCCCACCAATCTTAAGTACAGTTGTCTCTCTGTATCCACAGGTACTGCATCCATGAATACGGAGAGCCAACTGTACTATGCCATTTTACATAAGGGACTTGAGCATCTGTGGATTTTGGTATTCACAGGGGTCCTGGAACCCATCCTCTGTGGATACCAAGGGAGGACACAATTGGTATAAATACCCCCCATGAAATTTGGTATTTCTCATGTAATCTGAAAATTACATGTATGTCTCACAAATGCAGTATCTCTTATACAATTGAATCACTAAAGAAAAAGTCAGAGTTGTTTATAATGATAAATAATTTGAACAATTATAGACATACTCCTCATTTGAAGAACCGAATGTGCAAATCATTGAGTTGTACACATCAGAGTTGTTGGAATGCACACCAACAATTTTGTTCTAGGGATTTTATTTTACCCTGTGGAATCCAATATACATAACTTTCCAGACTCTTTTAAAAGATGAGAAAAATTGAGTTCAAACAGTGAATTTTTTTCTTTAAACTCTTACATCTGGGAAAATTTTCATTAGTGGTTTATTCAGTTTCTCAAAGGCCCCTGTGTCAGAATAACATGAAACTTGATACTAATAAATTCTATAAAGGAGGCAAGAATTTCTAAGGCACACTGGTAGCTGCCTACAGCAAGACCTTTTAAAGTCTAGTAAATAACAGAAAATCTTCTACTTAGGGGATGCCTTGTGCCCATTTCATCACAGTCTCTGTGCTCTCAAGGAGCAATACTCAAAGTGTTCATTTTAGTGGTTTATCAGGAAGGAATGGAATATCATTCACTCTGATTTTTTTTTCTTCAAAACATTGTTGAATGGTTTACCCAGTGAGGAAATAGATACTAAGTTTGAATGTTATAAATTTCCTGTAGTGAAGTTCAGTCAAGGAATACACAGAGAAAAGTTCTAGGTATAAGAAAACACTGAAAGGCAAATCCTTGAGCATTAAATTCTAGATGGTGTAACCCAACACCAGCATGAGAGGACTCACAACTCTGCCCACACACTGTGAGCCTCCAGAATACCTGTCCCTGCAAGCCCGGACATTCCTTTAGCCTACAGCTGCTTCAGGTAGTGAGACTGCTTGACTTGCCATGGCAAGGTTCCGTGTATTATGAATATACAGTGGAGAAAATTATTTGAATGGACCCAATTGTATATCATGCCATGTTCCACTAGGTCTGGTCAGAGTAAAGATGGGGACAGAGCCTGCAGTACAAATCATAATTGATTAGACTGTCTCTTCACCATATTGGGAAAAGACTGTCGACTGGCACATGGAACATTTTCTAAGATGTGCGTTGGATGCCAAAAATGGAAATAGTGACATTCTGAGTCACCTTTATGTCAGGCATTAGATATTTATTCCTTCAGGAAATAAATTTTTAACCAGAAATTACTTCTATTTCCATAGCCAAGTCTCAACTTTGTAGAAAAAGTTTTCCCTCAAGCCTAAGATATTTCTACTTTCAGCAATAATCTTAGATTATGCAGGGAAGATAGTCTCTGACTTTTTAGATGATCCTTACCTGTTGCTGAGCTACAAAGGGCATCTCCTGTTGGTTTTTTTTTTTTTTCTCTCAAAAGAAAAACATTCCAAAGAAAAATATTTTTCATTTGTGTCTCTAGTTTTGAGTCAGTCTTCAGGGTTCGGTTGCCATGGAAATTAGAACAGCAGTTCCTTTTAGCACCTGAAGTTAGCCTCTCAGTGTTTTCAACATAATCTTGAAAGTTTTGTGTACTGGATCTCATTTGTTTCCTTATCTGTTATATTTGATTAGAAATTAGTGATACAGGTGATGGTTTCCCAGTCTTTGAGAGGGACAGATTTGTTTAATGCCATGAGACTTGGGGTTTAGTACCTTTCATCTTAGAAACCAATATGAATAAATCAATTCTTAATAGGTAAAATACCACTAAGAATCAGAATCTATTTTTGATAGTGCTCATATTTATTGGATCATCTTGAACAAATATGAATATGGCAGAGCAAGAGCCAGCTTCATAAATTACTAAACCCAATGGACTATGAAAATGTGGATCTGTTGTTCAAAAATTCTTAAAAGTGTCACAACAGAGCATTAAATCAAGCACAAGATCTTCTGAGGGCAGGGCCCTCTGTGACTGTACAATTCATATACACACTGAGACAAAAATCACTGCTAAGACTCCCACACTCTTTTGCTAAATTTATTACCTATTCAGATGATTGGACACACCATTTATGATGTCTTTCTTAACACCAATGCAAAGTTCACAGTAGTGCCATTAAAAAAGAGGAAAAATAGCTCTTTGTGATAAGGAAATTAAAACATTTTAGCATATTTTATAAATTAGATAATAATTATTATTTAATTATTGAGTTTAATGGTATTTTGGGGGAGACTATTTAAAATGGGTTCTAATTTCACTGACCAGCAATCCCCAACTGTTAAACTCTTTTATGATTCTTATAATTCCTCCATCCGAAATCACTGAATTAATATTGAAATCAGCTTTGATAATGGGAAGCCAAGGAGCTAAGGTGGATGGAACAAGTAAGAGAAAGCAGTGGAGCTGAGGACATCAGCATTTTGATATCTCATGACCACATACAGCAAAGACTGCATATCTTAGTTCAGACTGCTATAACAAAGTATCCCAGGCTGGGTCACTTACAAAAGAGTAGAATTTTTACTTCTTACAATTTCAGAGGTTGGAAGTTCAAGACTAATGTGCTGGCAGATTGGGTGTCCAGTGAGGAGGGCCTGCTTCCTGGTCCATAGATGGCCATCTTCTCACTGTGTCCTCACATGGCAGAAAGAGCAAGAGAGCTCTCTGGGGTCATTTTATAAGGGCACTAATCCCATCATTGGGACTTTACCATCACCTTTCAAAGGCCCCACCTCCAAATACCCTCACATTGTGGATTAGATTTCAACAAATTCATTTTGCAGGGACACAAACATTCAGTCTGTGGCACCTCTACAAATAACCACCACCATATATTGAGTGTCTGTGAGCCAGGCACTGTAATGCACACATTAAAGGAGGTATTCAAGAAAGTAAAGCGAGTCACTTAAAGGAACAACACAAAAAATTGGCATCAGGAGCTATTATCAGTCATGGTCCAGACACACTCAAACATTAAACCAGGTAATTGAGAAGAGTTTATTAAAGGGGCTATTTCAAAAGTGTGGGCGTATTTGAGAGAAGCTAATAAGGGATAAGGTAGTAGCCTGTGAGGCTAGCAACAGCAGGAGCCCCATGGGGAGGAGAGTTCACTATGACCTGCAAAGGGCAACAGTGTACAGAAGGCCCCCTGACAGGAGCTATGGTGCCCGTTAGAGGAGCACAGCCAGCTGAGCTGGTAGTGACTTCACAGGAAGGGAGCCAGGAAATTAAGTGCCCAGGCTCTACCCTCCTCCCCTCCCCGCTCAGTGCTCAGCATGGACCAAACTCAACCAGAGGCCACAAGATAAGGTAGCTTAATACGTAGTCCAGTGGTTCTCAAACCTTAGCATGCATCAGAATCATCAGGAGAACTGGCTCGTTAAAAGTCAGTTCTGGGTCTGCTGGGCCCACCCCAGAGTTTCTGATTCAGTAGGGCTGGGTGAGGGCTGAAAATATGCATTTCTAGTAAGCCCCCAGGTAATGCTGATGCTGCTGGTCCTCAGGCCACACTCAGAAAACCACTGATTTCATCCAAACAGGTCAACCTCTTTGGGCAGAAAGCAGGGTAGAGAAGGGTGCAGAGTGCGATTAGAAGACATTCAGTACAGGAAAAATGGAAGCTGGTTGGAAGACCACAGGCTTGTTTACCATCGAGGAAACAGCTGTCTTTGATGGTAGTTTTTTTGTTTTGTTTTTGCTTTTTCTCCATGAATGCTAAAAGATTTATTTTGTTGCCTTGGTGCAAGCAAAAAGAAGCTTTAAGTATTTTCAACATATCTCCCAAATAGCCCCTTTAAAGCTCCCAAACTTCAGACAATATCTGGTGTAGACTGCCTCTCACCAATCATAACTGGTGCCTGCAAGAAGGGTGTTGACAGGCAGAGCAGTAAAGAGCCTTGATTTTTTTCCCCTTATACTATGTTCAAGAGCCTAGGGTGCTCTCTTGAAAGGAAAATCTAGAAAAATGACAGCTTCAATGCTAAATCTATGACAGATGCTTATGAATTTCCTGATTATAAGAAAAAAATTATTAGGTTTTTGGTGAGTGGGATAATCAATCAAGACTTGTAGTAATGAAATATACGGCTGAAGCGGACAGTTACATGTCGGTTATTTTGCAGAGTTTGCTGTTACTGGTCTTTACGGTGTTTTCATTAAAGACCAACAATGAGAATATGCTGAAGACTTTGGACTACTTCCTAGCAAAGCAGAAATAGAATGTAAAACTAAAAAGTAAAATTTTTTTATTATATTATGTAAACAAAGTAGAACACTTCAGAGTAATGAATGACCTACTTGGGAAAACTTGTAGACAAGGGTTCAATCTGTGTTTGACAGTGGAAAGCTAGTACCAATTGCCAACAGAGGTCTTGGGAAACCTAATTTACATGAAAAATGAAAAGCTCTCAAGAAACATGACAAGCCATAATTACTGTATTTATCTCCTCAGGTCCTTTAACATTAACTTTTAGTTGTTTACTCAATATACACAGCATTTTTTATTTTGTATGAGATTTTTGTTAATTTAAAATTTGGAAGATGTGCACAATGTTTTCTGTTTTACCTCGGGGAAAAGCTGATGAGATGTCAGAAACAGATTAGGTTTAGATCAATTATTTAAATCAAAATTCTAGTTGCTACAGTACTGGGAAGAAAGGAAGTGGTAATTGTTAACCTGCATACTCTCTATTTATTTACTTATTTATAGGCAAATTTCTAAGGCTATAATCACCTTAGCAAATACCAATTAAAGGATTAAACCAAAGAATTATTCCATCCAGAAAGTCACCAAGTTCTATGAGCTGTTTACTTAGCATTATATGGTTCATCTATGAAATTGGTCTTATCACTGTGTTCTTCAAAACTTGTATTATGATCAAAACAATGCTGTATAAAATGGGGAAAGAATGGATGCACTAATACCCTCTAAATACACTAAGTTGGATTATTTGGCCAAAGAACAGAAATTAAGTCAGTCCAAAGATGAACACTTGTAAGCCATTTTGCCCACAATGTTATTTCCCTCTTCCTCTGAAAACAGCTTCTTTGCTCTAATTGCAAAGAAGCAGCACAACCCTAGCCACTGTTTTGGCCACGATGAATCCTAGACATAATGGGACCTCCATAATGGGGTGGAATCTCAGAAAGAATTGAGGATAAATGGATCTGTGTGAGTCTGGTCAACAGTTTAAATAACAGTTCCTGGGATCAGGGGGCTAACTCTGGGCTGGTTTTTTTGTTTGTTTGTTTGTTTGTTTGTTTTCCTTTCCTAAGAGGGTTGAAGAATAGCAGAAAGGATTTTTCTCAACCAAAGATATAAAGAAGCAATCACAACGACAAGGGTAGAGGAACCAGAGACTCAGTATACTCAGTATAGTCAGGATCCACAACTCTGGATCAGCAACCCACAAACAGGAGGAATGTTACAATTGTAGAGATCCTCTTCAAGAAGTGAGGAGTCCAAGTCCCACATCAGGCTCCCCAGCCCAAGGTCTTGCTCTAGGAAGCCAAGCCCCCTGAAGGTTTGGCTTTGAAAACAAGCAAGGCTTATATTCAGGGGATCCAAAGGGCTATACAAAACAGAGACTCCACTCTTAAGGGGTGCACACAAAATCTCACGCGCTCCAAGTCCCAGTGCAGAGGAGGTAATCTGAAAGGAGCCTGGGTCAGACCCACTTGCTGATCTTGGAGAACCTCCAAGAGAGGTAGGAGGCAACTGGGACTCCTCATGGGGATGGAGTCACTGAGAGCAGCCATTTGGGGAAGCTCATTCTGCCTGAATAACAAGTGCCATTTTGGAATTCTCCCTTTAGCCTATTAGCACTGGAGGCCCTGTCCCCAAACCCATCAGCAGGCTGACACTAGCTCCAAGACTTCTTGCCAGGTAAATAGCCATGTGAGGACCCAGCCTTCCCTCTAGCAGACTAGCAGCAGACCTGCACCATACCCCAGGCTCACAGCCACCACACAAGGCATGGTCTCACAGTCAACCAGGTCAGGAGCCAGCCCTGTCTACAGCATACCCACAGTCATCAGCCCCCACTGCAACAGAAGGGCACATGCAACTCACATGGGGGGGGGGGGTACTCCTAGAGCATATAGCTCTAGTGACAGAGAGTAGCATGCTCCTGGGCCCCATAAGACATCTTCTAAATAAGGTCACTTCTCCAAGATCGGGAAATATAACCAACCTACCTAATACACAGAAATGAACACAGAGAATTGGGCAAAATGAGGAGATAAAGAAATATGTCCCAAACTAGGGAATAAAATATAATCCCAGGAAAAGAACTAAACACAGTGAAGATAAGTAATCTACCCAATAAAGGGTTCAAGGTAATGATCATAAAGATGCTCACCAAACTTAGGAGAAGAATGGATAAACACTGAAATAAAAAATATACTAGAAGGAATCAGCAGTAGATTTGGTGATACAGAGGAATGGGTCACCAATCTGAAAGAAAAAGTAGTGGAAATCATCTAAGCTGAAAAGAAAAAAGAATTTTTAAAAAATGAAGATAGTTTACGAGACCTCTGGGACAACATCAAGAATACTAACATTCATATTTTAGGGATCCCAGAGAAGAAAGAGAGGAAAGTGCAGAGAGCTTATTTGAAGAGATAACACCTGAAAACTTTTCTAACCTGAGAAAGGAGACAAACATCCAGGTCCAGGAAACACAAAAAGTCCCAAACAGGGGACCCAAAGAGGTCCACATCAAGACACATTATACTTAAAATGGCAAAAATTAAAGATAAAGAGAGAATCTTAAAAGCAGCAAGATAAAAGCAACTAGTTACTAGTTGCAAGGGAATTCCGTGTAAGACTATAAGCTGACTTTTCAGCAAAAACTTTGCATGCCAGAGGGAGTGACAAAATATATTCAAAGTGATGAAATAACAAAACAACCAAGAATACTCTACCTGGCAAGGCTGTCATTCAGATTTGAAAGAGAGATAAAGAGTTTTACAAACAAGCAAAAGCTAAAGGAGTTCAGCTTTGCTAAGAAATATTAAAGGGACTCCTCTAAGCATAAAAGAAAAGGCCACAGCTAGAAATACGAAAATTATGAAAAGAAAAATCTCACTGGTAAAGGCAAACATACAGTAAAGGTAGCAGATTAGCCACTTATAAACCTAGTAGGAAGGTTAAAAGACGAAAGTAGTAAAATCGTCTCTATCCACAACAGTTGATTTATGTCAGATGGCTGGCATTGAGGACCACATCACTACTGTTAGGCGAAGTACTGATAGTGCCTGGCATGCTGTAGCAGTGCAGTTGTTAAAATTTTTACATGTACTGAACTGGGATGGGATACAGTGGAAGAAAATGTTCTAACAGTTATAATACCTCAGGCTTTTATGGACGTACTAATTATAAGAGCAATGGACTCAAATCCCTGTTGTTGAGTGCCATCGATGAACTGGAAAAGGACAACCAAAGGTTAAGGATAGTCATTAATTTAAAGGAAAATGCAAAACTTGAAACTCAGAGGTCCTCCTTGGTAGCAGAAGAAGAGACTGATCCCTTGTAGCCAGAGGACAGAAAAATCTAAGGATTTAATTCTGTGTAGCAGAGTCCCGGAAAAAGGTGAGTTCTTGTTCTGCAAAGTCTGGTACGTCAAAGTCCGGGCCCTGGTGGAGAAGGATGTCATAGTCAGAGCCAAATGGGGTCGTGGATATCTGAGTTGATTCATATTTAAAAGCTTGAAACCTCTGCTTATTCCCCTAAAGCCTCTGGGCTTACATAAATGGTCTAGTCCTCTCCGTTAGAAGCTAGCCTTCCACCCCACCACCCTTGCTTGGAGATAAGGAATGTTCTCCAAACCCCTTCCCCCAAGATCAAGCTCCTCTTCCCATGACCATCACTATAACTAGGGTCAAGCCTCAATATAACCAAGAAGAGGAAGTTACAGGCCTGCAAGGGAGGAAAGGGACTGTATGCTGAAGGAATGAGAGAATCTAGCCAGTATATACCAGCAAGGGCTTGGAAATTATGCATAGGATTAGATTCTGAGGGTAATGGATCAATGGAAATGGACCATCCTTTGTCCGTTTGCCCCAGAAGCACTCTCCCAGGATACAGGATTTAGCAGCTTGGCCACAACCCAGGAGACAATGCTACCAAGCTGACAGGATAACTCCCGGAAGCAGAAAAATATTCAATGGCCTATATTAAGTAAAGTGGAAATGCCAGCATTGCCTTGGAAAATGTTGTGGGAAGTGACCAAAAGAATCAAAGAGATAGTTAGTCCAGAATGGATATACTGTATAAAACCAGAAACTCACAGCTAAATATGTTCCATGTGAGAGCCTAGAGGGGAGCTTATTTTCTAAAATTGATGGGGGAAAGCACCAGAATCATTGACAAGTTCAGTGTTGACTATCCTCTATAAGCCAAAGCTGAGAGTAGGAGAGAGAGTGTTAAAGAACTAGTCTTACTGATGGTAATACAGATGACAGAGCCTCAGATTATAGAGGCCAGTGATGAAGCTAAGCCAGCAGAAGCAAAGTGGGCATAGCTATCATAAGGAACAGCAAGTTCATTGTGGAAGTTGGCAGGTGGGGGAGGCCTGAACCACAGAAAGATACAGAGACTTTTTAACAGGGCATAGTACCCTTGGGGCTAGATAAATAAGAAGCCAGGAAAAGTATTGCTCAATCTCAATGATGAAAAGAAATCAAAGATGGATGAAACAAGAGGCTGAAGGTAACTGCACAAATAAGAAGGTGCACTCCCTTACTTGGTTCCAAGATAGTGCTCAGAACCAGAACTCGTTGACTAAAGGAGAAGCCAGGGTCCCACGGATCCTAAAACACCACGACAAGTATACACAGGAATGATTCTCTTGTTCTTTCCCAAAGACTGTAAGTTATATTTCAGAGTAACCAAATAATTGATGAGGGAAAATCTTTCTTTATAGAATTCCAGCTAGTACATCACCGTTTTGGGACTCCTAGTGAAACAATGGATGTAAGTGACCATCATCAATGGATGCTTAAACCCTACGTAAAAAGTTGATGGAAGCTTTCCAGTGGGTAAATCAGGCTAGCAGCACTAACAAGAGGACAACTGTTAGTTATCTTCTGATGTGCTGTAATAGGAAGTACAAGACACCATCTAATATCCTGCCCCCTCCAAAAAAATCAAACCCGATGATAAACAAGCCTTTATAAGTTAATTCCAGTTTTTAGGAAATACAAGATACAGAAGAACAAGTTAAATGACACCATGAGGTAAAAATGAGCCAAATCCAGAATGCAGAAGATTCTACAGATGAATGAACCAGCTCCTCCAACAGTTCAGAAGAGAAAAAGGAGGGCCGTTACAGATTAAAAGAAACTTGGGAAAATAACAATCCCACACAACATAGACTTTGCAGCCTGTGTTTTCCTATTGCTGCTATAACAAATTACCACAAATTGAGTGGTTTTAAAACAACACAAACTTATTATTTTATAAATTTATTACCTTCTGAAGGTCAGAGGGCCAAAAATGGGCCTCACAGGGCTAAAATCAGTGTTGAGACAGCATTCCTTCTGGAGACTGTAGAGGAGAATCAGCTCCTGGCCTTTTCCAGCTTCTGGAGGCTGTCCACATTCCCTGGCCAATGGCTTCCTTCCAGCAATGGCATCACTCCAGCATCTGCTTCTGCCATTATTTCCTTCTCTGACTCTGACCTCCTACCTCCCTCAGTAAGATCCCTTGTGTTTACACTGAGCACACCCAGATAATCCAGAATAATGTTCTCATCTCAAGATCCTTAAGTTCATCATATCTACAAAGCCCCTGTTGCCATGTAATTTATTCATAGGTTCCAGGGATTAAGATATGGACATTTGATGTGCGCTGGGGAGGGGCATTATTCTGTCTACCACAGATTCTGATTCAAACAAAGCAATTGTAAAAAAAAGACACTTGTCAGAGAATTGGGAAAATATGACCATAGGTTGGGTATTATATGTAGGAACTGTTAACTTTTAAAGGAATGATCATGGCATTTTGGTCCTGTTTTTAGTGTAGGCCATCTGTTGGAGATGCTAACTGAATTATTTACAAATGAGATAATATAATATCTAGTATTTGCAATGAAATGCATTTTAAAAGAAAAAGAGAAATAAATGAAACAAGATAGGCAAAATGCTAAAAAAATTGTTAGAGTTGGCCTATGGTAACACAGGGTTCAGAATTCTTTTTTTTCTACCATTGTGTATATTTGAAAATGTCCACAATTTAAATTTTTTTTTAAATGAAGGATAATATGGTTTAAGAGAAAAGAAATGGAAAGGAAAGGGGAGAATCCAATGCTTCAATGAACAGTTCTTATCTATGTATCTTTGCATACCAGTGTGAATGGATGGTAGGATAAATTCTTAGACACAGAATTGCATTTAAGATGTTGATAGTTACTTCTTTACATGTATACTAATGTTGAACAGTTAAGGAACAAAATGTGGATGAGTCAGGCTTCTCACTCTCAGGGATGAAAGATGCAGATAAACAAGAAGGGAAGGACAGAATGAACCCTGTGGTGCTGGATCAGAGTCAGAGGCATCAGTATGAACTCATGTTTAGATTAATTTATATACAGATAGATACAGACCAATTATAAGTATATGTGCATACATGGGTTAGTATATATACATATGTTACCTAGCTCTGCCTGCTGGGAGGAACGAGAAGCAATCACATCCCAGGAGCAAAGAGCAAATCCAGCAACCATACCTTGGTTTCTAAATGCCATTTCCCAATAAAAGGAACGAGAGATCCTTAGAGAAATGGCTAATTCTAGGGTTGGGACAGAGAAAGAAAATAAAAGATAAGCCTTGAGTTTCTTGCAGTACCAGAAAATAAGGAAGCTCACAAAAAAAAAAAAAAAAGGATGGGGCATGTCAAAGTGACAGAGGAGCCAGCCTGAAAGAGGTCCCAATGGCCAAAGCTGGGACAATTTGGGCACCAACAAAAATAACACAGTATTGGATAATAATCCCAAATTATAAAATAAATATACATGAGTCAATACTGAACATATATAAATGGTCAAATAAATAAAGTAAATGGGGAGAAGAGACATATTGTACTTATTGTGCATAAATTAGTCCTCAATAAAGTTGTAAAGGAAAAATGATTGCTGAGTCAATTTACCAGTAGTGTTCACAGCTTAAGTAAAACTCCTTAGACATTTTGTATAAATTATATTTGTAAAACTCAACTCCAGGATGCTGGAAAAACAGAGTTTTCCCTTTTTCCAACTCAAGGAGTTCAGGGTGCTATTTCCCATGTACCTAGTGAGTAGACCTTTCCTTTGTCCCAAGGGGACATTAAATAGAGTTTTGGAATCAGCTGGTTCAAGTAGAAATAAGGAATCTCTTTTCAAGCACAACTTTAAGAGGAGAAATTGTACCTGACTGTAGGTTCCATATTATGATTATATTTTGCAAATTCACTTTAGCCATCTTTATCAAAATCTAAAAACACTAAATATCTTGATTAATACTTTCCTTAAGACCAGAGGCATAGCACTTCCTTCTAAGTAAAATCTCCTTAATATCTTCAAGTAATGCTTTCTATAGTACACATGAACTGTAGCCACAGTGCTACAGAGAATTGCCAGTAGGTATTTTGAATATCAAACTTGGTCTAAAATCTATAGAAACATCAATCCTAAAATATAAAGTAAAACTGATTTTGAAATTGTTAATTCCTGCAAAAGCAGCTTTTAAACAACTGAAGAAATGTGCACTTGTTCTTAAAATGAAGTTACAACATTGTACAGGAACTCTACAGACAGTCACAGCAGAATAACGTGTTTCACAATTCAGTTCAGATCAGTTACATTTGGTAAATTGGAAAAAGAAGTAATAATACACACCACCAGTGTGTTACATTGTTCTTGTTAAACAACAAAGCATTGAGCACTTTGTATTAAGCAAAACACTGGATTTAGAAAAAGTAAAGAAGCTAGGTTCTTTACTGATTATTCACTATTTTTAATATACAATTTCTAATATTTACGAAGGAAGATGAAATTTTTAAAACTCTTAGACATGAAAGCAATAGGAATAATTAAATCCTAAAATACGCACTATACTTTACTGATGTACACCTCATTAACAGCATATGACAGGAAAAAGGGGTTATGCAAAAAATCTAGAGATATGAATGACGATAATAAATTGCTTGAAACTTTATGTTACCCTGCTAGAAAATGGAAACTTTGGTAAGTATTATCAATTACTATCTTTTGCATTGAAGAGATGAAGTCTTTATGTAATTCTGCCCTCCTTTTTCCCCTGTCAGCTATAGCTTGCCAAGTGATCTGAGATTCATACCATCCTCATTCTCTAAGGAATAACATGAAAGTGATTGCTTGAAAATAAAACGAGGGACTGAAATCCTATACTTCAGAAGACAGAATCAGTTACCTGACATTCAATACCAACCCTCACCATGTTAAGAATGTCAGTATTTCACATGCCCCACTCAGGAAAAGAGCTGTTTCAATACACAATCCTGTGGCTTTATTCAGTTTGGTTACACCTCAGAGGGTTTAATTTTATGCAAACCTTTCAGATAGTGCTCTTGGGATAGGAGCAAACACATACCATAAGGCAGCAGTTGGAAGTTCAGAAAAATAAAAGCAACCTGGACTGCTAATGCTTGATGAGAAGTTTGGCCTTGCCCTGGAATTAGCCTTCAAGAACTGAGAAAGAACTAGAGTGTTGGCAACTCCCGAGATAAAACAAAATGTAAACATAATGGAATGAAAGACGATCTGGTTGTATCTGGGGCTTATATTATGGCCATAAAGGGAAATGGCAATGAGAAGTGGATGTCAGAGATTTAACTAAACTGAACTGATTTCATGAAAGGCTTAAGAATCAGCCTGACTGGGGAAAGAGAAGTGAAACACCTGCACTACTAGTCTACACATGAACAATGCATTTATTTTCAAACAAAGAGCAGATAATGCTCTAGCTTTGGAAGGGGAGATCTATTTTTCAGAGAAAGTATGGACACCTGAAAGAAACACAAGGAGCATTGTGTTTAGGAATGAAACATGTGATCTAGGGAAATGCCAGTTTATCCAAGCTTTGGCTGAGTTACTGCTTTGTTAAGAGAAGGGACATATTTTTGAAACAACTGTGATTAACTGAGGTTTAATGTGCCATCTTGTAATCACCTATAATTTTAAAAGATTACATTGTAGCTTGTAAGTCTGGTTAAAGAACAAATCAGGTGATGTTTTTTAAAAATCACATGTGTTTTATTGTTTAGAATTTACCCACCAATACAGAAGAACTCTATGTTTTCCTACTTACTAAGAGTAGTTTTGTTGATTCAATTTGGCTTCTCTGCCTTCAGTTTCTTAACATGGTTGTATCACCATCAGTTATTTAATATTTCTCCAAGTTTACTAATTACGCTAAGTGACTAAAAAATTCACTCTGTACAACTGTGATTTCGAATAACATATACTTTCATAATTTATCTTTAGTTGATCTTCTTGCTCCGTGTTCTCTTTAATTCAGACAATAATACTCGAGTGAATTCTTCTTATACGTTTTAGAACTAATAGACACAAGAACTCTTTGAGTCACAAGTTAGCACAAAGAATGAACACAGGCTGCTGGCATTGCTTTTTTGAGTCTCATGCTATTTCTGAACAAGGGGGCTTTCTCCTAGCTCTACTCTTCAGCTGTGTGAGTTCATGCAAGTTTGACACTTAGCCTCTCCACCCTTCTTTTCCCCAAATATAAAAAGGGGGAGCTATCTCACAGGAGTATTCTTAGTATTAGATTGTATAGTTAGTGCTTATAAAAATTTACCAATACATTTACCAGTCTCTTTGATCAACATTGTTTCTTACACCCTACTCCTTTTTTCCGCATTTAGCTTTCTTCTCACTGAAGTACATCACTTAGTGTTCTTCTGTCACCCATACATATTCCAGGGAGGTGAAAGATCCCTGCTTTACCCTATTTCTATTCTTGTTCTAAAAGACCTGATGTTTGTCAAAAATGTTTTTCAGTTGCACCTCAAAGGAAACACAGTCTACTGCCCTGAACAGTTCCAGCCTAACTGCAAGAGCAGCGCCTGTGCAGGGCAAATCTAGGAGTGTCTGAAAGTTGCCTTTGCTTCATTACCATGCTAAGATCTCTGCCCAAAAGGGGCCTTGTACCTTGCTAGGCACAGTTAGCACTATGTGCAAGGGAGCCTGAGGGACTGCACATGCCCTGGCTATTCCTGAAAATCTCCACCCTTTCCCCTAGTTTCTGATGATGCATCTGCCTCTTTCTCCTTAAAAGTCCCCTAGTTTCCTCCCTGCAGAAGAAGGTGTCTTTAGAGCTAAGACATAAGTGTATAGTGTTGTATGCACTCTTCCATTAAGAAATTTTAAAGAATGCAGCATTCTTATTTAGTCAAAACTATACAACCAGAATAAAAGATATGGATATATGGAGGACAGGCCACACCAGTTTCACATAGTAAACCCTCCTGAAAAGATCCTTTATTAACCTATTTCTCCCAGATTCACTCCCTCTGGTACTTGCCACATCTTTTAAACCTCTGCTCCTTCTCCTCTTCTCTGCAGCCTGACACATCAATCTGTGTCTCTTCTCCTTTTTTATAATAAGAAGTATTATGTTACTTCCTCATATTCTCGCATCAGTTCATAAAAAAAGAAATAGACTGTATCATCACCATTCATCTTTAGAGTGTTAGGGGGAGATATATAAGTTCCATATGATATGCAAGGTAACCTAAGGGGGGAGCAAGAGTTTTATAAATGAAAGAGATAATACCCCAATTTTTCATTGGATTTCAGTATATAGCAATATATTTCTGTCTATATATGCCTAATTAAGTGCATTTATGAATTACTAAAACTAATCCTCAAATGATGGCTTTAAAAGGCAAAGAAAAGGCAAAATGAAGATAACATTAACAAAGCAAACACAACACCAAACAACAAAAAAGTAGGTTAATCTCTTCTTCATCAGCCTACCCTCATTTAAAAACAGTAACACTATAATCAAATCTGGCAAGAAACCAGACAAAATAATTTAAAATTACTTCTCAAACTATTTAAATAATTGCAATTATCACTAACAATGAATTTTATCATGCACGGAGATGTTACTGGTAACAGAGGTACGTGTATATAATTTATAAATAACTTAAGATCAGTAGTCAAAAAGGCCTGGAGACCACTGGGCTAAAGCACTGGTAGCACCATTCGCACCACCCCTCTTACCCGACCCTACTCCCAGGCTGGGCTGCTTTTGTGAAGGTCAGGCTGCTGCTCTGAGCTCCTATGCAGATCCCTTGAGCGCCTAATTTTCTCTGTTCCCGCTTCCCTCAAGGTGCCTGGAGGAAGTCTGGCCTTGGGCACCAACTGAATGACGTGAGCCTGTTTTCCTTTGCCTCAATTCTGGATAGATTACCTGAGTTTCCATCTCACTTTCTAGTTCCTCCTGTCAACTTACAAAGCTGGGACCAGAGCCAATTTTCTAGTTTGAATACGGTTCATCATTTTGATCCTCATAACCCCCTGGCTCTCTTCTCCCTGGTACCTAAGAAAGAGCCTGGCAGCCTGTGTGGCTGGGACAGAACTAAGACCAGGGCAGAGAATGCCAACGCCTACAGTTCTAATGAGCCATTCACAATAACTTGCTCTGAGGATAAAGTTCCTAAAATCTAAAGTTAAGAACAAATTTTATTTACAGGTGTGTTTAAAAATAATAAGGTAAAAAAATGTAAACAATGGAAAAATTAAGAACCAACTATCAAGTTCCAAGTGCTTTCCTAGTATAAAGATACATTTACACTGATACTTCTTTGAATCCCATACTTTGTTAGTCTGTGAGTTCCTTCAAGACAAGGACGATGCCTCATGCATCTTTGTTTCCGTAGGCTTAGCACTGAAAATAATAATTAGTATTATTTTTAGCTATTGCTACTACTTTTTAAACATTGACTATGTGCCAGGCTCTCGCTAAACACATTGCAAATATCCCATTTAATCCTTTTAATAATCTTATTATCCTTCTTCATAGATGAAGAAACTAATCTCAGAAGCCCAGTAACTTACCTTAGAACTTGCAACTAGTACATGGTTGATCAAGCATTTGAACACAGTTCTTTCTCATTTTGAAACCCAAACTCCTAACAACTATACCATAATGCCAAGGAGGAAAGAACTGGAGGAGTAGGAAGGGAGAAGCTTGCCACTGCCTTCTAAGTCAGAAGTAAAGGCATGTTGCTACTTAGAAAATGTGACCTCCAGCCATGTTTCCAGCTAATTAATTACAAGTTCTCTGGCATTAAAGACACTGGTCATTACTCTTTCAGACATAGGAAGTCTCTTTCTAATGTGTCACAGCAAAAAACAAGTCATAGTGACACAAGTATAAAGTTAAGGAAAAAATATGACACATAGACTTTTGTAAAGGTGACTGAGGTTATCTTTCCTTGGTGAGTCTAGTTATTATTGCTGGCATATAAAGTGAAGTTATTTGCAAATTCGTATATCTTAATTTGGCACAAGGTATCAATTTAAAGGAAAAAACTATGGGTGGAAAAAAAAATCACTGCTTACAGCAGCACTTCGAACCAGAGTGATGCAATTTTCATTACATGTCTCCTCAAGTTGGAGAATTCATTAGCACCTAGGTAGTACTTAGGTAATTTCAAACAAAGCAAGTTGTAATATTTAACCATAAGTTCATCTTGCTTTGTACTTCTGTGACTTCATATTAGAAGTTTAAGTACACCAATTACTTCAACATTAAATACAGATATAAAATACCCATTTCAAGTTCTTTCTCTTTTAAGTCTTGATGAATCATAAAATCTTCTCAGTAATAAATTCTCAAGGGTTTATTCTACTATTGAAGTTAGTTTTAGTAATAAAAATTGGAAAATATACAATATTACTCTGTCCAATTCTAAATAAATTTTAATTTACACTATTTACACTGGTTTTTTAATGGTAGATAAAGCCTAAGGTGACTGACTAGTTCCTAACTGTTCTCACGTCACTGGAAACTATCTCTGGTCAACAAGGATGGACCCCTGTCAGCCTGATAGGTTCTAAGTAACCTCACACTGGCCAGTGCTGAGTGATCAGGGGTTGATATGTAACCTAAACTTCATCAGCCTGATTCTCTATCCTGGGGATTTGGAATTGGAACCCAATTCTAATCAGCTAAAGCTGCTTACTTAAACTGACTTGCTATAGTGAGGGCTTCTCCCCACCCACCCCCCGACCCTTATAAACGCAGAGAAGCAAAAGTAACAAAGGTAAAAGGGACCACTGGTCTCTACACTATTTTAGCAACAAATACCAGTGCTAGGGGCTGAATTATGTACCCCCCCACCCCCGGCAAATTCATATGTTGAAATCATAACTCCCAGTATCTTAGAATGTAATTGTATTTGGAAACAGGTTTTCAAATGAGCAATTAAATTAAAATGAAGTAGTTAGGGTGGGCCCTAATCCAATATGACTGGTGTTCCTATAAAACCAGGAAATCTGGACGCAGCTACATACAGAAGGAAGACACAGGGAGAAGATATCCATCTACAAGGTAAGGAGAGAGGCCTGGAACAGATGCTTCCCTCATGGCCCTCAGAAGAAACCAACCCTGCCAACCTTGATTTCAGACTTCTAGCCTACAGACTGTGAGAGTACACATTTCTGTTTTTTAAGCCACCCAGTCTGTGGTATGTATGCGGCAGCCCTAGCAAACTAGTACAACCATAAAGGGATGTGTCTTCGTTTGAGCTGCTTAGGATAGAGTATAAAGCCCTGAGGGCAAAAGTATCAGAAGAGGCAGAAACAATGGAGACAGTAAAGCTACTCTGCATGACATCAGAAAAAAACTGTTTTACCTCCTGAAGAAAGAAGGATAATTCAGCAGGAAAGTCTGAAGTGGAAGGACTTTTGTGGATGAAGGTACAAAGGGAATTTCTCAGGAGTGGTTGAAGCTATCCTATCCCCCAGCAATCAGTGCTGATTATATTGCTGTGATATAAATCCCCAAATCTTCAACAAAGTCTGCTAGATATGGAAACAGCGACCCAGAGCCAGAGGTGACCAGGAGAGCATCAGCCTGGCATTCCCCCAGACCCTTATTTCACTGCCCCTCACTCAGAAATCTATAGAATTCCATATAAGCCTCCAGAGTCTCAATGAGTGTGGAATACGGTTCATGCCAACATTATCTAAATCTCAAGTCCTGGGATATTTTAGCTGACATTTAGACCTGCAAAGAAAGGAAAATAAAGTAGATTTGCAGATAAATGCAGAAACGAAAGCCCATGTGCCCCAGAGAGGGAGCAATGAGCATAATGAGGCTATTTCCTGGTTCAAATTCCCCATTTAGCCAGACTGACTCCCTGCTTTTGAAATACCTATATTCCTATATTCTTCCTAGGATACCTTTATAGCCTCATAAATCTCTGCTTTTTTTGGCTTTAAGTAGCTCAAGTTAGTTTCATTTGTGACAAAAGATTTTAACTAAGATTTGTAAAATACACGTAAAGGGGGCATGAAAAATAAACAGCAAAACCAGGTAGATAATTATGGGAGGTTTTAATCACACCTGCTGCTATTCCAGGGAGAGTATTTGATATTACAACACACAGTGAATAATGGTGCTGTCTCGTTTTTCCAAACTAGTGTCCTGCAGAATACTTCACACAGTAGTAGGTAGGAGGCTAACAAGTATGATAGTATGCTATAAAAAAAAGAGTGTTCTGCACTCTTGGGAAATACTAACACAGAATAAACAGCTGGTGAGCAGCGGAGGAGACTGTTTTCTGGAAGAGGGTGAATATAAAACCCCTCCTCACTCGCTGAAGTGGCAGAAAAAAGAAGGTATGTTACTGAAAGGAATTTTAAAGGTAATTATCTCCTTAACAATAACAAATATAAATAAAAGTAACTAAAGAATAAAATAAACATCAGTTAGAGGATCAAAATCTAGTTCATCTCTAAGCCAGTATAATGTAACGAGTAAACACATGAGATCCAAACATAAGCTGCCAAAATCACTCTATTTCCTCATTTCTAAATAATATTTACTTTATAATGTTTTATAAAAATTAAAAGTTACTATATAAAAAGTGCTTAGAAGTGGCAAGCACGCCAAAATATTAGTTATTTTTATGAAAAAGCTATAGTCCCAACACAATATTGAGGGAGAACAAAGTTGGAGGACTGACTACTGGACCTTAAGACTTACTATAAAGCTACAGTAATTAGGACAGTGTGGTATTGGCAAAAGAATAAAAATAGATTAATATAATAGAATCTAGCCAAGAGATAGATCCACATAAATATAGTCAATTGATATTTGACAAAGGAGCAAAGGCAATACAATGGAGCAAAGAAGAGTCTTTTCAGCAAATTGTGCTGGAACAACTGAGCATGCAAAAATATGAATCTAGACACAGATCTTATACCTTTCACAAAAATTAATACAAAATGAATCACAGACATAATGCAAAGTGCAAAACTATAAAATTCTTAGACGATAACATAAGGATAACCTAGAGGACCTTGGATATGTCAATGACCTTTTTTTCAGCTATATTGAGGTATAATAGACAAATCTGTAACATATTTGAAGTGTACAACATGATGATATACATTGTGAAAGGATCCCATCATCAAGTTAATTAACACATCCATCACCCCATATATTTACCCTTTTATTTATTTTTTAATTTTTTTGGTGACATTTACATTCTCAGCAAATTTCAGTTATATAATACAGTATTACCAACTAGAGTCACCACATCTTCAGACTTTATTCAGCCTACAATTGAAAGTTTGTACCCTCTTACCAGCCTCTCCTATTTCCCCAACCCCCAAGTTCCTGGCAACCACCATTCTACCCTCTCTTTCTATGTGTTCAACTTTTTTTTAAGTGATATTATGTAGCATTTGTCTTTGGCTTATTTCACTTAGCATACTGCCCTCCAGGTTCACCCGCACTGTCACAAATGGCAGAATTTCCTTCCTTCTCATGGCTGAATAATATTTCATTGTATATATACATACATACATAAACACAATGAAATATATATATCACATTTTCTTTACCCATTTGCCCATTGATGGACATTAGTTTGTTTCCACACCTTGGCTATTGTGAATATGCCACAATGAACATGGGAGTATAGCTATCTCTATGAGATATGATTTCTCTCCCTTTGACTATATTCCCAGAAGTGGGATTATAGTAGTTTTAACTCTAATTTCTTGAGAAACCTCTATACTGTTTTCCATAGTGGTGTACCAGTTTTCATTCCCACCAACAATGTACAAGTGTTTCCTCTTCTCCACATCCTCACCAGCTTTTGTTATCTCTTGTCTTTTTGATAACAGACATCCTAGCAGCTGTGAAGTGATATCTCATTGTGGTTTTGATATGCATTTACCTGATGATTAGTGATGTTAAGGACCTTTTCATATACTATTGGTCATTTATTTGTATGTCTTCTTTAGGAAAAATATCTGTTCAGGTCCTTTGTCCTTTTTTTATTTTGGTAATTTGCTTTTTTTGTTATTGAATTGTATGATTTCCTTGTATATTTTGGATATTAACCCCTTATCAGATATGTGCTTTGCAAATATTTTCTCCCATTCAATAAGTAGATCATTTCCTTTGCTGTGTAGAGGCTTTTTAGTCTGATGTAGTCCTATTTATTTTTGCTTTTGTTGCCTTTGCATTTGGTGTCAAACCCAAAAAATGTCAAGGAGCTTACCCTCCATTTTTCCTTCTAGAAGTTCTACTGTTTCAGGTCTTACATTTAAGTCTATAATATATTTTGAGTTTATTTTTGTATATGGTGTAAGATAGTGATCCAGTTTCATTCTTTTGCATGTGGCTGTCCAGTTTTACCAACACCATTCATTGAAGCGATTATCCTTTCCCTGTTGTATATTCTTAGCTTCTATGTCAAAATTAATTGACCATATACGTGTGGGTTTATTTCTGGGCTCTCTACTCTGTCCCATTGATCTATGTGTCTGTTTTATGCCAATTTCATACTATTTTGATTACTATAACCTTGTAATATAGTTTGAAATCAGGGAATATGATGCCTCCACCTTTGTTCTTCTTAAGATTGCTTTAGCTATGTGGGGTCTTTTGTGATTCCACACAAATTTTAGGATTATTCCATTTCCATGAAAAATGCTATTGGAATTTTGATAGAGATTGCATTGAATCTGTAGATTACTTTGGGTAGTATGGAGATGTTAACAATTTTAATTCTTCTGATCCATGACCACAGAATATCTTTACATTTATTTGTGTTTTCTTCACTTTCTTTCATCACTGTTTTATAGTTTTCAGTGTACAGATTTGGCCTCCTTGGTTAAATTTATTCCTAAGTATTTTATTCTTTTTAAAGCAATTGTAAATGGGATCATTTCCTTCATTCTCTTTCTGATGGTTTTTTGTTAGTGTACAGAAACTCAACTGATTTTTGTATCCTGAAACTTTACGAAATCCATTTATTAATTCTAACCGTGTTTTTGACGGAGGCTTTAGGGTTTTCTATATAATATCATGTCATCTGCATATAAAGACAATTTTACTTTTTCCTTTCTGATTTTGATGCCTTTTCTTTCTTTTTCTTGCCTTATTGCTCTGGCTAGGAATTCCAGTACTATGTTGAATAGAAGTGTCAAGAGTGGGCATCCTTGTCTTGTTCTTGATCTTAGAAGACAATCTTTTAGACTTTCACTGTAGAGCATGTGTATTCTGCTGCTGGATGGAATATTCTATGGCTGTTAGGTCCATCTGGTCTAATGTGGATGGAATGTTCTATACATTCTGTTAGGTTCATTTGATCAAATGTGTAGTTTAAGTCTAATATTTCTTTCTTGATTTTCTGTCTAGATGATCCATCCACTGTTAAAAGTGGGGCATTGAAGTCCCCTACTGTTTTTTTTCATTAGTGAGGATGTTACTGGGAGTGGGATTAAGGTTCAAGGAAAGTAAACCATAAATTGTCAGAACTGAAAAGGAGTTTGAAGAGCATCTAGCCCCCAGTGCTTATTTTACAGATATGGAACCTAATGCTTAGAGAAAAGAAAACATTTGCTCAGGTCACCAAGTCAAATAGAATTTGGTTCAATTCATGTAATATATATTTATTGAATGCTTCTTTATATCTAAAAGTATGGGGTCTTTTTTTTAAGTTTCATGGTTTTATTAACAACACAAATACAATGTGCACACGAGCTGTCTATTCATTTTCTTCACTGTGCAGCTTGGCATTGGTTTATTGGGGAGAGCACATAGTTGGGTTTTGCATTTTTATCCAATCTGACAATCTCCATGAAACCACTAAATTCTACCTGAGTAAAACCCCTCTCTTCTCCATGGCCTGGATACTCTCTCCAGGCAATAAGCTGGAGTGATTGTAGGGCTCACCTTATTTGTTTACTCTCTCTTAGAGATTACTGTTCTTTGTTGACTGATGTACAGTGTCTTGAAAACCACTGTTTTACACATTTTGCCCTTGTTTGTTTTGTTTTGTTTTTCCTTTCAGGTGGTAGGGTAAATCTGATTCTTATAACTCCATCTTGTCTTGAAGCACAAGTCTTAACACTTCACTCTTTCAATATTATAGACTCCTTCAAGGCTATAACCTACAACCTTCTTCAAACAAAAGTTCTTAGGTTACTAGAACCACTTCCCATGGAGAGCTGAAAGTGCCTGTAAGTTTACAAATCCCTGGAGCAGCCAGTAGCCAGTGACTGGTTCAGGAATATGAAAGCTTAGTTCCTTTGAGATAAACTTTTTTGTAATTTATGCTCTAGAGTTCCCTGGGACCAGGCTGATGCTGAAATCATACCCTTACTTTTCTTACTCTCCTTTCTAGTCCTGCCTTCCTGACTCCCTTACTAGTTTCATATTGAAGCATATTTCTAATAAATCATTTGTACCTGAACCCATGTGTCAGTGTTGACTTTTGGAGAACACAACCTAAAATTAACCTGCATTTTAAAATTGCTCTTCTGTAAAATGTTTCCTTGATTGGTCTACCTTACTATCTTGCTTTTGCTCTCACATTTTTTAAATTGTTCACTTGCCTAAAAGAACTTTAGAAGTGTGGAGGTGAATAGATATTTAGAATATATCCAATCAAACTCCATCATTTAATAATGAAGCAACTGAGGCTCAGGATGTTAGATAAATAACTAACCCATGTTTCCATACCCTAAGAACAACTGAGGCAAGTTCAAAATCAGGTTTTCTGATCCAGGTTTATCCAGGTAAAACATGCTCCTAATTTCATTGTGATCAGGTTTTACTAGCTATTGGATAGTATGTTGCAACAGCAACATATGAATATTGGCAGATATAAATGTTTGTGCAAACTTTTTCTGCAGGTGCAAGTTTGTACTTGTACTAGTTTGACTGCCTTCCTCATTTTATGATCTTTGAACATTAACCCTTATAAAGGGTAAAGTAAGTAAACACGTGCATTTTAAAAAATCTTTTAAATTTAAATCTAAAACCAAAATTCACATCTTCTCTTTCTCTCCTCTTCTCTCTCTCCCTCTTCCTCTGCCCCACTTCCCATCTTCCCTTTTCCTCCCTCAGTCATAGGCAATGTGAATTTGAAGTAAAAATCACAGAGTCTTCAATACTGGTGGCCATGCTGAGCTTTAACAAAGAGAAGAAATGGAGCTACCTCTGGATTCCATATTTTCATCTTTTTCAATTTATTCGTATTTTGTAACACATCCTTCAGTAGTTTTTTAAATTTTACTTTCTGGTAGATTTCCTTAAGTTTATCTTCCAACTTCTATTGTCTTTATTTCTGTCATTATATTTTTACTTTCCAATATCTCTTTTTATTATCCAAAAGTTCTACTTTTAGATAGACTTCTGTTCTTGTTTCATGTAATCACCATCTTCTCTTATTTCTTTGAAGAAATTAACATAATGGATTTTTTAAATTATTATTATTCTGTTCCCAACATTGACTATTTTCTGTAAGTTCTTTTTATCTACTGGTTTCTTTTTGTCTCTTTGATGTTAGATATTCTATATCTTAGAATGAGACATAAAAATGTTTATTTGCAACTCTAGGTGGAATTTATTTATTTATATTAAGATGATGTTTATTGGTAGGAGTAACATTAAAGAAGAGTTTTTCATTTTTGGTACTACTAACATTTTAGATAGATAATTATTTTGGGAGGCAGTGAGGTGGGCCATGGAGGATGTGCTGTCCTGTGCATTGTAAGATATTTAGTAGCATTCCTGGCCCCTATCCACTAGATGCCAGTAGCACACCTCTCCCCTACTTCCCCCAGTTGTTTACAATCAAAAACTTCTCCAGACATTTCCAAATGGCCTCTGGAAGCAAAATCATCCCTAGTTAATTACCACTGAATTAGGGTGATGAAAGTTTTGAGAATTTCTTGGAGAAGTTCTCCAGTTTGGGGCTTTTAGAGTAAGGCATATGAACCTGGTTACCAGTATTCAGAAGCTAAGGAGAGGAATGGATCTGGGAATCTCACCAGTTAATATAGAGACTTTTGACCTAATTTCTGTGGTAGGCAGGATAATGGTTTCTCAAAGATGTCCACGTTCTAGTCCTGGGAACCTGTGAATATACTGTTACATGGCAGAGGAGAACTAAGGTTGTAGATAAAATTAAGGTTGAAAATCACTTTACCTTAAAATGGGGAGATTATCATGGATTATACTGTTGAACTTAAATATAAAAGAAGAAGGCAGCAGAACCAATGTTAGAATGATGCAATGTAAGAAAGACTTGATTGAGGGGACGGATACAGCTCAGCAGTAGAGTGCATGCTTAGCATACAGAAGGTCCTGGGTTCAATCTCCAGTACCTCCTCTAAAAATGAATAAATAAACTGAATTACCTCCCCCTACCAAAAAAAAAAAAAAAAAAAAAAAAAAGAAGAAGGAAAGAAAAAGAAAGAAAAGAAATAATGGAAATAAATATTTATGTTCAATTACCTTGTTTAACTATTTTTATTTTTAGCTGACATTTTAGTGGACCCTAACTATGTAATAGATTTTTGGATAGATACTCACATGAATTATATTATTTGAATCTTAAAGTAACCTTAGGTTAGATACTAATTTCATTCATATTTTATAAATAAAACAGATGCCTGATTCTCATGAAAAAGCTAATAAGGAACAGAATTGGGATGGAACCCAATTTCTGACTTCCAAGCCTATTTTCCTAACTAATTATGTAATCTTGCTAATTTTCACAAGTTTCACTGTAGCACAGGGGTCAAATCCAGCCTGACACTTGTTTATAAAATTTTGTTGGAACACAGCCACATCCATTCATTGACTATTGTTTATATCTGCTTTTGTGCTACAATGTTAGAGTTGAATAGCTAAAATAGTGACAATCCGGCCCACAAATCCTAAAATATTTACTCTCTGATCCTTTATGGAAAAATCTGCTGACTCCTGCTCTAGACAATAACCTTATTACTAAGTTTTGAGGTCATGGTGTCGTCAGGTACCTAAAACTATCGGTCATGGTTAAAAAGGAAAGTCTCTAAACCAATCTCCTTTGTAAAGTCTTTCCCGTACTCAGTCATACCTGCTCCCTTTTCTGTGCTCCTACCTCAGTTACTCTAATTATAGTACTTAATGCAATTTGATTCATATGAGTTACTAGTTGTGATTCCCCTAGGATCTAGCAAATTCTGCCCCTGAGTAGATATTTACTTAATGAGTATTTATTAAATACTTTCTAAGCGTCAGTGCTAGACAGTGGAGATACAAAGATGAATATGGCAACCTGTGATTAATGTATAGTCTATTTAATTAGGTACAAACAGAAAAGAAGCTGAGCATTGAGTCTGAGCCTATGTCCCTGTAACAAATGCAGCAAGATCACTGGAAGTACTTGGGTAACATCCCAGACTTACTGAATCAGAATCTCTGGAGGTGAGGTCTAGTAATCTGTTTTCTTTGTTAAGTCTTTGAATTTTACTTAAGCAGGAAAGTTGGAGAATTACTCAATCAGTAGATAGGAAACACTGTCTCTAAATGTGTATTATGAGTAAGAACAAATCTCATACGATCTCCCTTAATACAAACCAATTTCTGTCAAAATGTGATCATGTGTTGCTCACTTCTTGCATCCACAAGATTAGTAGACATGCTTAACTAAGAACTTAGACATTGTTCCCACCTCTTACTAAACTTGTCTTTTTTTCCACCACTGTAGCCCCGAACCTGACACAGTTCCTAGGACATAGCAGTTATCAAGAATTTGTGTTCAACTGTTGAATATCCAAGGTAAACCTCTCCAAATTGTACTAGTATACAGAAATAAGAGTTTTTCCCATTTTAGACTGGAATGGTATGAGGATCATTGAGTACAAGGAAGATAACACACCCAGGTAAATGTTTGGTCAACCCACATCTTGTTTTCCTCCTTCTAGAAATGCTCCCTTCAAATATTCAGGGCCACTGCCCTTATGGGGAATATCAACCCCTCATCCCCAGGCTGAGCTAGACCAAGTGGACCAGGGGAAATGTCAGGCATTACGGATTCTTCTTCATCGCAGATAATCTCTTTCTATAGACTTTAGTCTGCATTTTAAAAATGATTACCTACCTTTGAGGATGATAGATATTCAAGTTATTTGCAATAAGAGGCTTATAACAATGGACTCTTGCCGTACCTGACATAGATCTACCCCTCCCACTAGAACTGTGAATTATTTTGCTGGAGGCTACAACATTCTGAGCAGTTTGCTGGGAGTTGACGGGAGGTGGGGATAACTCACCGGGTACAAGCTTAGTAGAGCTGAGCCGCTGCAGCTTGTTGGGCTAGCCTTTGATGCAGACTGGTTGGACGGGTTCTGGATCTACAGAAGAACCGGTCTGACTGGCCTGTTGTGCCAACATATTCTGGTTTGATTCCATGTTCCTCAGACGGTAGAAACCTGCCCAGCCAGTTAAATGAAAGGCATATTAGGTTATCCATTGCACACCTTATATAGCTTAGATGCAGCAGAACTCTTCCACATAGCAGTAGTGTCTAGCAAACTCTAGTGTGGTCCAGAGAGGTGTCTCCCACTGATTTACTGTGTAAGATCATAGCTTTAGGGAAAGTCAGCAGTGAAAAACACCTTCTGCTTTTGACCAAGAGCAGAAGTTTTCTAAATAAATTGAAGGGTAAGTTAATATATTTTTTATCTTTCTCAATTTTCTATGTACTTTTAGAAGGTTAAATTAAGAAATGATGTTTAAGAAGATATCTATTTTTAACATGGTAATACTTGCATTATATCTTTTATACAAAGCTGGTTAGATGTTGTTTTATAATACTTGCACATATGTTCATTGATTTGTTTAGGTAAAGGTTACTTGGTATATAATACACTTTTGCTATACTTTTTTGTAAGGTGGGCATGGCTATAGTCATTAAGAAAGCTGGGTTAAAGAATTTTGCTAAATTTATTTTACCTATTGATGTAATGATTCATCTCAAGCCATCTACATCTTTGATAATATACTATTATGTTTTACAGGCTGTTGCTATATAGTAACATTTTATATCACAAATCTAATTGTGGATAAAATAATAACTGTCTTTTTAAGGCACACAAAAAAATTGCTGGCCTGCTTGGTGATCCTAAGTACATTAGAAGAAAAATTCACTGCAAGAAGTGAGGAGTGTGAAAAACAAAGATTGTGGAATCTGGTAACTGATTAACTATTGGAGCTCAAAAGCACTTGCTGAGCTGAATAGAAAGGAATGAAGACAGGTTTTGTCATGCCTATTAGGTTTGAAAACCTTTTTAGGTTAAAGAATATTTGGATCTTCCTTTAATTTATATTTTAAAATAATTATTTTACCTCTCTCTTTCATTGATCCAATTAATTTATTTTAAAAATTTGTGTCGTTTAAAATGAAAGTTACCAACCCCTTTAGATTTACTTTGACATACCAAACTACCCCCTTAGTTATTAATATTAGACTGAATTGAATGCACACATCTTCTGGGCATTCAATTTAATATAAAAGCTGACATATGAAATTTACCTGGGAATTAAAATAACTTTCAAAAACAGATTTATACTAAATACTTTCCTTTCAAGGATTATCTGTAGGCCATCATGACTTGCCTCGAATTGAGCAAGACTGATGCATCCTTTTCATTGTCCCTATAGAGTCCTCACTTTGTCATTTTGTTCAAACTCAAAGGCTGTAAGAGTTCCTTTAGGATTGTAATAAAGAACTTTTACAAAGTGAGAATAAATGTTCAGATGAGATTTCTTTTTTTGCAGGGAAATCTTTTGGATGCTTTTTAGTCCTACTCCATGGCAATTCTGCATAAAACTTTAGACAATTCAGCTGAATTTCTAAAAAGCTATGTAATGTTGAATCTTCAAAAGGAATGTGCTGATTCAGCAAACCAAAAATCAATTTTATTCAGCATAAACTATTCTGACAATTTTTGGAGACTATGGATCAAAATTTTTAGTCGGTTGAATTGTTTTCTTCTCAATTAGTTTTCAGGCTAGATATAGATATATGTCAGTAGAGTATACTTTTAGTGTTTCTGGTAAATATATATATATTTTAAAAATTTAAACCATACTATGTTTAATATACAGGGCTTGCTGTTTGAAGATAAACTTAATTCGGGATTCAAACTTATTTATTAAGCATTTTTTATGTTTATGGCTCTGAGGAAAACTATTTAGGAACTAGATATATATTTCATATAAAATTTGTGGGTAAAATCTCAAGTCTAACTACATTTTGGAGAGATTCTACAGTTTTCACTTAATAGGATTTTTGGTTTCAAACATAAGAAAATCCTTTTAATTTGACTTTTACGTACTTTCCATAAATTGATTCCTTTAAAATATTGATACATTGTGATATTTTTATTAAAATTAAGGATATATGGATTTATCAATCAAATAAGGAGTGTGTGTGTGTGTGTGTATGCATTAATATAGTCTTGTATTATCTGAGTGTCCAGGTCAGAAAGTGTTCTGGTCATTTAAAAATCTTTTTTTTCCTCTGTCTACTTGGGGATGCATTCCTTTGTCTTTATTTCTGGCCACACAGTTTCACACAATGACTCTTTTTATCAACCATGCTAGCTTTCTCAACAACTATAACCTCTCCCCTTCCTGAAAATATTCATGTGTTTCCTACCAAAAGCACTTAGAATCATAACATTTTTGAGCTAGAAGGACTCTTATAATTACTAATGAATTCAATTTCTCATTTTTTAGTTGAATGAAAAGCCCAAAATGTAGCTAAATCACTATTACACAATCTAAGGGTAGATGTGGGACCATAACATCCCAGCTTCCTGAATACCAGTGTAAACTAATATTTTTTCACTACTCTACATTAACTCTCTAAATAGTACATGAAATCTATGTCTTCTGAAGGATTTGTTAAAAAAGTAAAATTGTGTTGTATAAGTTAAGGAGTATTTGCTGAACTAAGAAGTTATTTGCTTTTATATTTTAATCTATATAATTATTTCCCCCAAGCTTTTTTGATACAGTGGCTGAATTTATGAGGTTGCCATTAGCAATGAAGGTAACTACTTTTCAAGCCCTAATCTCTTAATGCCATCACAAAATTTTGCATCAAACTGATAAGAGTACCTCACATTCCTTCATATTTGCCCAGATTATCTGTGGATCCTGCTGTCATTTTCTGACTCATTATTGCTTTAAATTGTCTCAATTGTTCATTTTCTTAGTATATTTGTATGTATTTTTGTATTATTTTAGTCACTTTTATGTGGATATAGTTTAAGATTTGCCTAAGAGGTCAGTACTTCTAAAATTTGGTTAGAATTGACAGGAAAATGTCAATAAAGTTTTGAAGACCAGAACTGCAGGATTCAAAACCCATCTTAGAGGTGATAGAACCTGTTATTTAAAGAATGAGATCTTAATACAGTGCTTTGCACACAAGTGCTTTGCACAAGTGCTTTAAATGTTTTTAACTTGAGGAATTCCAAGGAAATAAGACCACAGAAAGCTTGAGAACCAAAGGCTCAAAGTTTTCAGTTCTGACTCTTGGAGCTAAAAGGTAATTCTCCTAAGCCTCTTATCTTTTCACAGGTAAAATCTTACCAGAGGGATGCTTCTAAATTTGGTAAATTTAATTCAGTCCAAGAGGACTCTAGAAAAAAATCACTTCTATTTGTTTCTTCTCTTTACAATCAAAAGAAATGGCAGTATATTGAAAAACATATGGGCTTTTGAGCCAAACTAAAATGGGTTTGAATACTGACTCTGCTAAACTAGTTTACCCTTGGGAATTATTTAATTCTGAGTTCTCTTTTCTCCATCTGTAAATCAAGGAGACTAATACCATCCCCTAAGAGCTGTTGGAAAGTTCAAATAAGATATTGTATGTAAAATACCTAGCAGAGCTTCTAGAACATAGTAGGTACAGCACATCAATATTCATCCCACCTCTTTAATAGACTATATAATAAATTTCAACAAATAGCTTGAGTAAGAGAAGTCAAAGCTTAATTTAGAACATAGATTTTTTTGCCAGAACTAAAATTAAATCAGCAAACTTGGAAGGCATTAAGATTTAATATTGGAAAATATTTTAATCTTATTAAATTAAAAAAATTAGAAACCCATATAATTGAATCAAATTAAAGAATTGGTTCAAAGAGACCTTTGTTAAACATATTTTGAGAGCAATATACTAAGGTGATTAAAAGGCTCAAAGAATTTTTAAAAATTCAAATTTCAATCATCTATACCAAAGGAATTGTGACATAGCCCAAATTATACCTTATTTGTGCCTAGTATCTGAGTTTTTCAAAGGCATTTTACATGTATTTATATCTATTATTTCATATGACATCAGATTAGTTGGCCAAGGATTTCTATATGCTCTAAGAATTGTGCTCTTTCTACTGTTTATTGAATTATTTCTTCAGAGCTCTAGAGTATGTTTTTCCTCCAAAAGATTCTCTTCTGAATTAACTTACTGTAAGTTAATATTAAGTTATATTGCATTATCTTGAGAGGAAATAATGATAGGGTGAGTGAGTCTAAAATGTATTAGATTTAAGAAGTAAGATAGAATAGGATTTAACATTTTCTAAAAATAATATTAAATTAGCCTCAGACTGATAAATTGACTAGGAGATGGAGTTAATGTTCAAAGTTCACACATGAGATGTTTATAAAATGTATGGT
Source organism: Camelus bactrianus (assembly GCF_048773025.1). Taxonomy (NCBI): domain Eukaryota; kingdom Metazoa; phylum Chordata; class Mammalia; order Artiodactyla; family Camelidae; genus Camelus; species Camelus bactrianus. The sequence continues at coordinate 8,924,275 of NC_133562.1, forward strand.
CAGAAGGGAGTTCAGAATAGTGTGAACAAATATTCTAAGAGCTTACCTAACTAAAGTTGGGTCAACTGACACATCTTCTAATGTGTGAAGAAAGAACAGGAAAGAGGTTATGACTTGATATTAGAACCAACAAATAGATCCACTTATAACACAAACTAATCTTATTGCGCTCTTGCAATCAACTTTAATATCCTGAAAGATGTTTAATTGCTATACAAATAAGCTTTATGTGAATACTACAGTTTGAATTTATATCCACGGTAAGTGCATTCTGGTTTTCTCTTAAATTGAATAGCCTGTATGTAGATGATATACCTAAAGATAAAAGTACCACTTCACCAATTTAGCCCACTAATTATACATTCTTATTAAAACTATTAGATACACAACCAATTTAACTTTATGCTACTATTCATTAAATTAGTATTTAATCTGCATTTAATTTTCATACATTCAGAGGTGATATTACTATAAACAATTAAAAAGAAGGCAGGGAGTAATAAAATTAAAATATATTTTTAAAATGTTTATATATAAATAGCTAATTTGGATAATATAGGACTAACAACTAAACTTGATATGCATCAAAACTAACTGGGAAATAGAAAACAGTATAGCTCATCGTGTTAAACACATATAGTCTTAAAAGTAATCAGAAAATTGTTATCTTAGAAAATTATGTATTAATGACAAAGTGAAAATGCAACTTATGGCAAATTTTTATTTCAAAGTTATATCTTAAGTCTACTCTCTTGAAGGTTCTTTGCCTATCCTTTTTATAATGATTTAGATTAGGAGTGAGAAACCTTTCCTATATGAGAATATTTTAAATCTAATAAATTTCTAAATGAAACTTGAAACATTAAGAAATACAAGACTGATAACTTTCTACAGCTTGCAGTACAATATTTATGGACATGGAACAATAGTACAGAGTTCTGTCATGAGGTCTTCCATAAATAATGTACATTTAACATACATAGATCTTCCTCAATTTATGATCGGGTTATGTCTTGATAAATCCACTGTAAATTTAAAATGTCATAAGTCAAAAATGCATGTAATGCACCTAACCTACTGAACATCATAGCTTAGCCTAGTCTACCTTAAATATGCTCAGAACACTTACTTTAGCCTATAGTTTTACAAAATCATCTAACTCAAAGCCTACTTTATAATGAAGTGTTGACTATCTCATGTAATTTATTGAATACTGTACTGAAAGTGAAAAATAGAATGGTTATATGGGTACAGAATGGTTTAAGTGTACTGGCCATTTATGTTGGTGATTGCATGGCTGACTGGGAGCTTCGGCTCGCTGCAGCTGCCCAGCATCACAAGGGAGCATTGTCCTGCATGTTGCTAGCCTGGGAAAAGATCAAAATTCAGAATTCGAGGTATGGTTTCTACTGAATGTGTATGGCTTTTATACCATCATAAAGTCAAAAAATCGTTAAGGTCAAACCACCTTAAGTCGAGGACCATCTCTACAGGTCTAGGTTTGGAGGTCTCCTAATTGAAAGTAGATGAAATACAGTCTGAGATAGAAGGATCATTCACATTTCTGAAAATATTAATCTTTGATCCATATTTATAGAATAAGTAATGAATGGTTGATACCATCTACATAGCATTTTAGTGAGCTGTTACATTCTGCTCTAGTAGTGTCCAAGAGCTTGTTTGACAAAATTTAAAACAAATATATGTTGCTCAGGAACAAGTATACTGTTTTTCAACTCTTTTGGAGAGGAAATGGGAAGTGAGGGAAAACAAATATAAGAGTGCACCCAGGAATTCATCCCCCACTATGGGCAAAAAGGCTCAATCATAGTACCTTCTTAGGAGCCATGAAGCTGCATCAGAATTGCCTACCAGAAAACATAAGAGAGGAGCATTTATGCACCAGTTCTGACTTTCAACAGTTAAGGGTTGCCTCACGGGTTGTTAATTTCCTCACACTTTTAGGTTGTATTTCCTTTCCCAAAGGCTTCAGAGAAGTCCCCAGGGCCGAAAGTCAGGTGAAAGCTGTCAGGAATCTGGTTGCCACTGCAATGACTGGAGCAAGCAGGGCCCAAGAAGTATCCAGTACATCACTATTATAGGACAAATACAGTCAAACTGCTTTCCCCTTAGTTTAACAATATACTTTTAACTAATACACTACACAACTAAAATGGACTGTTTGAGAAATGAGAACAGTAATTTCAATGGAGAGTGAGGAACTTTAGCCTATTTTTGTCTGATGTACTTGATCCATTCCCACAAAACCTGAGATGCACAGAAACTTGATCTTCTGTGAGAAAGGTATTTTCTAATAAATTACATTTCATTTCCTGAATTTGGTTGCCAATTTTTAAAGAGCCAAATTGCAGCAAAATGAACAAATAGTACATACTCTGTAAATACTCAGCACTGATCCAAAGACTTTATTCTTTAAGTTTACATTGGTAAAATTGAAGTAAAAATAGATTGACTACATTAGACCCTCAAATAACACTATAGTATAACACAGAATTTTGACTACTACAAGTTTGTCTTGGACTATGTCCAATAGTGTCTGGTTACAAAAACTAACTCATTATAACTTATAATGTGATCCTGGAGCAGGGTTTTGAAGAATACGTTAGATGAAGGCTCTCATCAAGTAGATTAAAAATAGAAAACTGAAGAGCCAGTTATGTGCTTTAATTAAGTAAATACCATACTTGTTTGCCCAATGATAGAAACTTAGCTTAGAGAAAATGAGGAAGAAATAGGTACAGATAAAAAAGGAATCTGATCAAAATCAAATCATCTTTTCATTTAACTTGAATTATGTTAGAATAAAATAATTATCGGAGTTTTAAAAAATAACTATTTCTTAGAAAGTGGTTAAATTAGCTAATAAATTAGAAAAGGGAAATTGAAGAGGGCATAGAAATAAGAAAAAGTGGGGACACACACTGCTGAACAAAGTCCAATAATAACAGATACTATTTGCAAAAGGAGTTATCAAACATACTCAGGTCTTCACCGAATTTGCTCAGATTATAATCAACTTGATATTAATACCCCCTTTCTTGTATTTGAAGCTGAATAGATTGCAATCTTTGTTAAATAAATAATTTCTTATGACCACTAATTTCTGAAATAAATGAATAAATCACTTTCTCCTTTCTATGCAATTTTGCAGTTGGGCTAGATAATTGTTACAATCCCTTAGAATATAATGGAAATAACAATATGATAACTATTTAACTACCTGACTTATTTAAACTTAATTATTTGAAGAAAATAAGATACGTAAAAGCACTTTTAAACTTAAATAAATTGTAACTTAATCCCTTCTATAATTATAAATCTCTCACAATTTGCATAGCAATTCAAGAATTTCACTACAATTCTATAATTTTAGCAATTGAAAAGATCTCTCTGATTAGCTATAGCTCTTAAATCTATTATTAACAACAGTTTCTTATACTATTTGAATACATATATATAATCATTCAATCCTTAACTGTCCTGTGAAATATCCAAGATATATATTATTATCTTCATATCACTGATAAACAACCGAGGCACAGAGATGTTAAATTACTTGCTTAATATGATTGTAATGAAAAATTATAATTAGTTCAAAAAATCAGGTGAAGCTGCTGATGATTTCCCACAATCAACCTATACAAATACATTACTATGTAATTACAGTTTGCAGAATTCACAATGACTTCCTACAGCAGAATCTGTGCACATGCCTTCTGCCTGGAAAGCCTTCTACCACTCTCCTCCCAATAGGCAAGCTACCTCAAATTTCTATGAAATCTTCTTTAAGAAATTTCACACATACTATCTCATTCTTACAACAACCCCTTTAGACACAGTAAGTATGAGTATTCTCATTTTTCCAGTTGGGGAAATAAGACTTTTCTAGGAAACATGTAGATAATTAGAGATAGGGCCAGAGCCTAAACCCTGGTCGTCCTTCAGCTCAGGATTTGCACAGTACCATAGGCTGGGAATATGGCTATATGCCATTGTTGACTATAGAACATGGCCTCAATTTTTCGGAGAACTTCCTGCTCTGATCCTTTCCGAGATTACAACATAATTCCAGGCCCTTCAATCTATTTAGTTTTAAACTTCTTACATGAAAGAATCTATAACTTGGGGCTGGGAAAGCTAGTAGAAACACTTGCTAATTCCATTAGGAGTCAATTCACATTCATTTCCCAAATATCCACATCTACTATAAGCCAAGTAAAAGAGCAAGTGTGCCATAATCACTAAGAAATAAAATTATTATTGAAAAAAAGTCTTTAAAAAGTTAGATTAATCCATATAATAGTGCTTCACTCCAACCTTGACCAAGACAGCCCAGTTTATTTTCCTCTTCTCAATGAGACAAATCAAATTACTATCAAATTTAAAAGTCCTTTTAGTAAACTTATATAACGTAAAGCTTTCTGAAGTAGACAGAAAAATGCATTGGGACTTCAAATTAGCCTTCAGGTAATAAAAATTTTTCATAAACTTTATTAGTTATTTTCTCAAAAACAGTTTCTAAATTAAAAACAGAATAAGCTTCTATAGATTCTATTATTCAAAAATAGCATGGTATACTGAAAAGATCATAGACACAGGAATTATGCCCAGAAGACTGGGTTTGGAGTCTTGGGTCAACTGATCCACTAGTTTGTACATACACCATCTAATTTCTCAACCTCTATGAAAAGACGAAAACTGTACCTGTTCTACATTTATGACACAGTTGGTTATAGGTTCAAAAGAGAAGCTATGTAGGAAAAGTATTTTGTATTTTATCTTTGCTAGTTTTTCTCGAATCCATTTTCTATCGGTATTAAAGAAACAACTTTTCAACTAATGGGAATTTCAGATTACTATCAATAAACCAAAAAGCACAATTCTTTTGTGGCTTTCATTATCTGTATTATAATATTCTTTAAAAAGAGTTTATATAGATCTATACATAGTTAAGAAGGAAGTACTCATGACTACGAAAGGTCCTTTAAATCTTCCCTTTTTATTAGTTTATATTTCAAATTCCTTATAGCTTCTGACCATATTACTTACCACCCAACCAGGACATTTTTAAGAGTAAATGGGAGTCCTGTTAAAAGTTAAGCCAGAAGAATAGACATTAACTAGAATTGTTGGTGGTAATCCAGGGCACATGGTCACTTTATACAAGAAGTGTACTAGATTTGGGAAGAGGAATTCTATCTAACCTAAATAATCCACAAAAACAAATTGCCCCAAAGGGTGAGAAGTGAATTAAAACATAATTTAATTTCATTATTCATTTTTAATACTTCTGATTATAACTTAAGTAAAATTAAAAAGTATTGGCTAAAAATGAAGTTCTCCTTTAAGAACTTAATTCTGAACATAAAATATTTTTGGAAAGGTAACTATCAAAGCTTCCTTAACCTTAGACTAACACATGGATTAGGAAATGCAAGAAGCCAATATTTTAAACAAAGTCTATTTTTCTCAAAAATAGTTAGAATGGGGAAAAATTGGGAGAAAAAAGTCAGCCAGTATATCTGAAGACATATCTGTAATTTGAGAAGCATGAGTACATTAAAGATCACAACTATTTGCCAGCAGTGAATAAATTCATCAATTCATAGATGGAAAAATTACCATTTAAGATGTGAATCATTATTTTTTTAAGTGGACAAAGCAACAAATATTAAACTTGTTTGTTCTTGTGACCCTATCAAGAAATGCTTTTATTAATAGACTCCAAGTGTCAGTGACTTGTTCCTACAGTTAACTCTTCATAACATTTACCATTTACATTACTGTAAATAAATGTTGTTCCCACAGCTTCCATCATGGTAGCATTATACATATGTAAACAAGACAATGCTGTATAGAGCTATATTTACTGAATAAAAAGATAAAGATTCATTTCTCAAGATTCCCAAAATAAAATCCACTTTTCTACTCTACGCTCTTGGTGATCACTCTTAAATTCTTTTATCATCTCTATAGCAATTAAGCTCTGTGCTTCTTATAAATGCCAGTGTTAGAGAAAGAGCCTAAGTGCTATCTAACAAAATCCCTGGGCTTCATAAACCTATAGGCATAGGTATGAAATACTGCCCAAGCAGCCACTGTATATAAAAGACGACCTTGAAGAAAAAGATGCCCCTTTCCATTGACAATAAATCTTTTTGCAATAACAGATCATTAACATTCTTAATCAGCCTACCATCATTCAAATCTACGCATATAGGCAAGCACACAGTATACTGTATCAGGTATAAGGAAATGGTTCTTAAATTGGACAAATTATACATCTAGTAAACCTCTGCCCTTTGCCGATGTGAACTGAAGTAGCTAAGTATTTTAAAACACAAACTACTTTAATAGTTTATAAAGGGAAATGAAGAAGGTATATGTAGCCATAGTGATAATCAAAGTAAATAAAGCTTCTTTATCTAAGTTGGAAGTTGGCTACACTACAAGAGGCTAATTTTTCTAACTGGAAAACAATGTATAATCTTTAATGTCTGTTATCAGCACTTTAATGACCACCTAAGACTGTCAAAATAAAAACTGTGATACTGACATCCTCCATGAATGTTAACGGTATCTTTTATAAAAAGCAATTATAAAACTGCTCAACCTAACTGGAATCTTGGCACCATCAACTCAAATCATAAACAAAACATTCTGGCACTTGGGGCAAGATCACTAATTGAAGTATATACCCCTATTCCCAAACAACACTTAGTAATTACTGTAAACAACTTTTTAAAAATTAAATCAAGTGTTCATTTAGGTTGATACAAATTTTGACAGTTAATATTCTTTTATGTTAAAGCTTTTCTTCCCTTTTATTGCTCTTATTATCTTTATTTTATTTTTTTATCTTATTATCCCTTTTGTTCCATTCTTAAAATAGTTCTGACTGTAGTATACAGCTCACTCCAGTTTACTAGTATTGTGTGTTCATATTAGAAGTCCCGGACATTATTATGTAAATAATCATAATGGGTTTAATCACTAAATTTTTTGCCTGGGGATACATGTGTCAATGCGAGGAGGGGAGGGAAATGGTGTGATGTGCAGAGTGGGAGAGAGATGGGAAATGACCAGCAAAAGCAGCAGAAGTAGCCTTAGACTAAGAATCAGATATCAGCACGGTAGTCCAGCTCCATCCTAGTTCTTCAGGTAAATCATGTAAACTTACTTGTTCACTACATATGCTAGGCCTGTGCTCTCCAGTATGGTTGCCATTAGCCACACGTGGCTTTGAGCACTTGAAATGTGGCTAATCTAAACTGAGATATCCTGTAAAGGTAAAATACACATCATATTTTTGAAGACTCGGTATGAAGAAAACTAATGTAAAAAGTCTCATTAATAAATTTATATACGGATTACATGTTGAAATGATTATATTTTAGATAAATTAGGTTAAATAAAATATATTAAGTTAATTTCACCTGTTTGTTTTTATTTTTTTTTAATGTGACTACTAGAAAATTTTAAATTATATGTGTGGTTCTGTTGGATAGTGCTGTGCTAAGGCTCTCTGGCAAGACCTAAGAATAAGAAGGCACAGTCTCTACTATCAAGGAATCCCCCATAGCTTAGTTGGGTAAGATAAAAGATACAAAAACAATTACAATATAATGGTATTAAATGTAGTGACGAAGATACACATGGGAAAATGAAGAGAATACTATTTATGGAAAGGGATAGGAAGGAGGAGTGAAGAAAGACATTAAGGTTGTCTCCTCCTAGAAACTGTACTATCTGAGCTAAGTCTTAAAGGATTAAGTATAAAAGTGAATTATATAGGATCTGGGTGGAGCTAATTTCAAGAGAAGAGGATTGTATGAGCCAAGACAAAGAAGCAGCAAAGAACAGGAAGGAGGACTATAAGCAGTCCCCTGTTTTAGAGGGAAAGGGTGAGGCAACAAGCAGAGGTGCAAGGTTAAGAAGGGCTTCTGTGGCATTTTTAAAGGGATTGGATTTTAGTCTTTTTGTAATGGAGAGCCACTGAAGGGTTTTAAGCAAGGGAATGCCAAGATCAGAAACTAAGGTTGAGCTCTCTGGCAGCTGTGTGGAAACTGCATTAAGGTGCAAGACTGGAAGCAAGGAGGCTCTAGTCCAGGTAAAAAATATCAGGGCCAAAACTAGGGCAATACTAGTGAGGATGGAAAGGAAAGCACTAGTTAAGAACTGCATTTAGGAGGTGACATCAGTAGTATACAGTGATTGACCAGTCCTGACTCCATGGAAAGGGGGTTGATATTATTCTAAAGTGATGGGAAGACCCTGGAATGTCTTGAGCAGGGGGGTGTTATATTCTGATTTAACTTTTAAAGGATCATTCTCATTGCTGGAGAATACACTGTAAAGGGAAAAACAGTGGAAGCAGAAAGATATTTCTGATTTAAAAAAAAAAAAAAAAAGGAGGCTATTACTGCAGAAGAGGTTTGAGATGATGGTGGTTTGCCCCAAGGTAGATACAGAAGAGCTGGTGAGAAGAAATTGGATTTGGGTTGCATTCTTCTCTGCAAAATGGTATTGCCTAATTCACAGAGTTGAGAAAGGAAAAGGGAAGGTCAGGAAGATCACACCTGTTGAGTCCAACTGTTTAACCAAGAGGTTAGGGTGTCTGCTGAGACTGAGAATACTGTACAGAGGTTTGAGGAAAACAGTGAAGGTTTAGAAGACAGCAGAGGCAACAGAAGGAGCTGAACAAAGGCGATTTTAGGGTTTAATTGATGCCCGACATGAGGTCTGAAACCATGTAATTTTAGTGATATCAGTCTAACATGTTATGTAATTTTTTCCTTCACAACCCTCAGTTACCCAGCTGTAGGAGAAGAATGCAGAATCAACAAAGAGCTTCTGTTGTAAAATGGCTTGTGTTGGATTATTCGAAATCTACATAGTTCCAAAATTCTACAGTTCTAAGAATCCTAGAGTTTTTTAGTGCTACCGCACAATTTTTCTTATTGTGGTTAAAAGTACATATATAAAAGTTACCATGTTAACCATTTCACTACACAATTTTTAAATCAAGCCTCCTAACCAGTGGCCTCCAATATGTATGCTAGGACATTAAAATCCCAGCCCTCAAGGTGGCAGTGCTGGGCCTGAGGTGGCTGGAATCCTAATTTCTGTATCCTTTGGATAAAAACAGTCTCATCTTTTTATCACAATATGTAATCAAGTATTCATTTTCCAAGTATTGAAAAAGTTTGGGAAGCACTGTTCTAAGCCATAAGATTTGAGAAACCTTGTATTACAAAGAATTCAAAATATCTGCTTCTCTGTTAATGAAGTTTTCTCATAGATCTTTAGGACTTCATAATTTATTCCACTATGTGGGTCTTAAGCCTCCTTACTGGAGGCAAATATCTACACCGATGCCCACTGCTTCCACTGTTAAAGTGACTATCATAAAATTCCATAAAGAGAATCTAAGGATTTTGAATGGATTCAAAACTATTCTCCACTTAAATTTAAAAAAAAAAAAAAAAAAAAAAGAATCCCTCAAGGGATGCCCAATTCATTCATTTATCCAGAGACTGGCAAGCATTGGGTTAGTGTCTGGTGATAAAAAGGTGACCTCAAGAAACTTGAGTCTAGTAGGGAGACAGAATTAATTAAATAAATAATTTAAACTGTAATAAGTGTCAAGTGGGAAGGTATATAGTGGATCTAACTGAAAAGACTATTAAAACAAGATAAAACTTGGAAGTGAATGATAGTTACTTTAACAGGGTAATGAATGTTCAGCAGCCCTCTTTAAAGATACCAAGGTTCCCACAGCATTGCTAGGATCGTAGAGAAACATCCTACTTTGCCCAATTGCAAGGAGTAAGTAAGCTGTGATATTCATCCTTTAAGATCAAGGATGAATGGGAAAATTACCTTTACACTTGATATCTATGATTGCCTAAATACAACTCAACGTTTTAAAGTTTATAATATTACCCTGTATTACAGAAAAGTGCTAACCTTTTTTAAAAGATATCGTGATTCTCGTCTCTTACTTTCTTCAGCTTCATTTGCAGAATTTCTAACACTAAACTGCTTATTTTAGAAAACCAAAATAAATAGGAAAATATACTAACAATTTGAATGTTATAAACAAACAGCTACAGAAAACGTTGACTTAAAAAATTTTAGCTAACAGCATGTTGTTCCAACATATAATGCGTCATTTCTGATTCCGTCTCATTTCAGGTTCTTCGGAAACTTTTTCTAACCTGAGCAAAGTATACATCGTTTTGTACAAGGCCACGCGACCTAGTCCTGTCAGGTCACATCACTAAACTAGGTAACAGCTACGAGGCCTAAGCTACGTTAGACTCAGCCGTGTCCATTCCCTCCTCAGTGAATTTTAACGTTCCATCTGGTACAGGCCACTCGTACGTGCTTTTCCAGAAATGGGCTTAAGTCAGACAGACTGACAACTTCTCAGTAAAACCTGAAGCTCCCCACAGCGTGAGCCTTCTCCAGGGCACCTCAAAAACGCTGTGGGGGCCGCCAGCTCCTGGAGCCGCTTCGACGGCTGAGGTGGCGCTCACTCTCTAGTCACCGCCCCTCGGGGTAGGACGCGCGACCCACCCCTCTCCTCTTCTCAGGGAGGGAGGGGCGCCGCCTCGCTCTGCGGAGGGAGGAAGGGACGTGACGTCGCGGGAACTCCCGCGTGACGTCGCGCGGGCTCCGGGCGGGGCGGGGCGAGGCGGGCGGGGGGCCCTGGGGCCCTCCCCCACGCCCGGGAAGCGCGGGCTGCCCCGAGGGGGTGGCTTTGCCGCCGCGGGTTTGGCACATTAGTGAGGGAAAGAGGAGAAAAGCGAACGACCGTCCCTCCCCAGCCCCAGAGCCTGCCCGCTGCCCTGCTGGGTCTTTCGAGAATCCAGAGGCAATCTTGGAAGTCGTGAGTAAAAGCAATCTCCTTTCTCCCACCCAGAGCGCTGGGTCCTAGCGGCTGCTTCCGGTCTAGAACGGCGGGCTGACCGTAGGCGTTTGGCCCCGGGGTGGCGGTGGTTGTATGGCTCTGGGGCCGAGTCTGAGGAGTAGGCAGGGGGTGGGGCCGGAGCGAGGATTAACTCGCTCTCGTTTCTGTCCTCGGGCTCCGCACCTGCTGAGACCCTGCCTCCCGGCGCCGAGCCCGCCTCGCGCATGCGCCGACCTGTGCCGGAGGGCGCCGCGCGCGCTTCCGGCGCCAATCGTGAGGTTCTCCTGTGGAGCGTCTCGGTAAGGACGGCCCGCTAACCCTGTCCGACGCGGGAGGAGCGGCTGATGGCTAAGGGTCCTGGGATGGGAGCCTCCAGATCTCCGCTCTGCTCGTAAGAGGACCACTCAAAGTCACTGTTCATTTGTTCAGGGCCCTTGTGTGATCTGAGGCGCGGCTCTTGCCTCACTGTATGAATATGTGTGGGGTGACAGGAAAGAAAACTTTTACTGAGCATCTTCAAAGTGGTGGTTTAGGCAGCAGCAGGATGCATAGGAATGCATCAAATTATTGCAGACCTTTGAGCCTAGAATGCAACTTGAGAGGCAAGATGCACATTTCTGAGAAATTAAAATGCATCGTCTTGCAGCGAACAACGAAATGCTCAGTATCAAAAGAAATGCCAGCAAAAAGTGCTGGGCTTGCAGGATAGATTGGAAAGGATTTTCTGAGTCAGAATTTGCAAATTTAGTATTGATAAATTGTTATTATGTGTGGGGGGTGCACTTAACCTTTTTACCTCCTCTGAAGATAGATATGTTTCTTAAAGGTTGCTTATTGTACACTATTTGTTTTAAACTAATACTCTTCAATTATAAATTGTTCATTGAAGTAACTAAAACTTTGTTTTGAACTTTTTGCTTAATAGAAATACTTGCCTTTTGTTTTTTGGCTACTTACAGGTATTTTTGGAGTTAATTGGCATCACAACTTAAGTTCCAGCCCTGACATAGACATATTCTAGCAATGTGACCTTGGACCAGTTACTTATCTCTTAAACCTGTTTCTCCAACTCTAAAATGAAGTTAATGATAGTAGCTGTTTTATTCAGTTTTTCTGAAGATTAAGTTAAAAAAAAGAATATAGAACAGTACAACCCCTGGTATATAGTGAACACTTAATAAATGGTGTTTTTTATTGGCAATAGTATAGGCCCATTGACTTATCTTTTAGGGTTAATAAATAGATGAATACAAGCCTCTTTGTAAATAAAGCTGTATTAATGCAGAGCACCCAATCCCACGTTTAAAAACTTTATGTAAATAATAAACATACACAAGAGAGACACTAGAATTATGAACCACTCATATACCCATCCACTGCCCAGCTTCAGTAATTGTTAGAGTTCAGTTCTGCATGATACATATCCCCAACCAACATCCATTTATTGTTTTAGCTGGAATATTTTAAAGCAAATCCCAGTGAACATATCACTTTACCTGTAAACACCTCATTATTTATCTTTAACAGATAAAGGACTTTGTTTTTAACCTGACCATCTCATTATCATATCCAAGAAAATAAAAAAGAATTTCTTAATATGTAAAATATAGAACCTGTTCAGTTTTCACTGATTACCTAAAAAAAGTATATTCACAATTTTTGAAAAGCTTAATAAATGTATTATTAATTCTTTACTGCTCTATAGTTTACCAGGTAGCTTCTCACATGATATTGCTCCCTTTAGAAATACCATTGCTTATCTTAGCCTCTTCATCAAAGACCTCAAGAAATAGCAAGAGACAAAACAGTTTGGGTACTTGTTAGCAATGGTAAGGCATTGGCTAAGGAGCCAGATGTGAAGTTTAGTAGACTTTTTAATCAGTTTACTTTTTTAGTAGTAGCTAGTTAATGGTTTCAGTTTAAGAACACATGTTAAAATATTTATTAATCCACTTGAACTTCTTTATGGCCTGTTGCTTCCTTCAGGGGCTACACAAGTAATAAATTTAATCATGTGCCTTTACTCTGAGAGGCACAAAATAGCTTTACCCTAGTGGCCTTGTTATTAGATGTTTCTGTATTCATAGATCTTTGCTGTGTCTATATCTTGCACACTGATATCTCTTGTTATGAAAAAGCTATTCTGATACTCATGTTAATATGTCAGTCATCTTTCTTGCTTTTCTACAGTATGTGTCTGTGTATAGAGTTTGTGTATATATGTGAATGCTTGTTAAGTCAAGAATATCACAGAATGTTTTCCAGTTTTTGGTTCAACATATTACATTCCATATCAACTCAAAAGTTAAAAAAGCAATAAATTCTTTTAGAATGGTGAATCAATACTGACCACGAATGATTACAAACTTCTGTATATCAGAATCCTTTCAATTTAACATAATTTAGGCAGTTAACTTCCTTGTAGGTGGAATAAAAAATTTGCCTGAAAATTTAGCTTAACTCAGTAAGGCCAGATAACTGAAATCGGACTTTTCTCACCATAATCGTCTTTTCTCCTCATTTCCACCCTCCTCCCCTTGCCCCTGCCAGTTCTAAAGTGATTGTAGGTAAATATGGAAAACAGAACAACTGGCTGGGCTTGAAGTCATCCTGACTTCAAATTACATAAAGATAAATGCAGAACTCATTTATGTTGCAATCTGTCGTTTCAGGTATTTAAACTAGCCAAAGACAATTTCAGACCTATATAATGTAACAGAAAAGGTCAGAAAACATTAGGCAATAAAGTGTGGAGCATATTAAGCAAGATGAACATCTCGGGAAGCGGCTGTGGAAGTCCTGGTTCTGCAGATGTATCTAATGACTTTAAGGATCTTTGGACAAAACTAAAGGAGTGTCATGATAAAGAAGTACAAGGTAACTTTTTTAAATACTTACAACAGTATTCTGCGGAGACTAAATTAGTAATAAGTAATTTTGTATGACAGTTCAAACTTAACCATTTTTAAAGGACCTTTACTTTTTGCAGAAAAAAATGGAGTTTTTTCTGATTCGTTTTTATCATTGAATTGTTACTTTCTAACTACAGACAGCTGCTGCAGGCTGTAGCTCTTGCACCAGATGTAGTTATTTACTTGTAATAGGTATGGTGTGGTGGAAGGAGCGTAGAAATTGTTGACTGAAGAGCTGGATTTGAATTCTGATTTCATTTATCTACTTCCTCTGTGATCTCGGTCTAGTTACATAACCTCTAAACTTAATTTTCTTCTGTAAAATTATTTGCAGAATTGTTTATAGACATAAAAATACTACCTAGGTCATTCAGTAAACCTTCAGTTATCTGTTTGCCACTGAGCACTGAGATACAAAAGTAAATGGCAGTTTGCCTTCAAAGATCCTGCAGTCCGATAGAGTCATGTGAACAGATAATTACAGTATAATGAAACCAGTGCTAAAAGGTTTATGTGAAGTGCAGTGAACGTTCAGAGGATTGAGCTGATGCCTTTGGGATGAGTATATGGATATTATATGTGATTGTATTAATGTATACTATTAAAATTAAACAATTAATGCTAAACTCAAGGTTTGATATTAAGCCTTAACATACCTGTCTAATTCTGTGGTGTTAATGTAACAATGTTTTTCCCATGTGTGGGAAACACTTCATATTACATTTGTTTCTTGATTACCTGTTGCAACCATAGGTTTAATACTGCAGTGCTTTATAGTTTTAAGATTAACACTGGAGAGCCATTAAAATATGATCCACCTCAATCTAAAGTACATTGTGTGGGTCTGTGTTGGAACTTACCCGTGGTAAATTTAGTTTCTGGAAGAACCTCATAATGGACTCATCATTAATTAATAGGTTCTGAAATATGAACCCCAGTATTCTTGCAGCCTCAGAGTACTTGGAGACACTTGTTCAAGAAGTGTTTTGGGGAGCACTTACTATGTGCCAGACCTTGTGAATGGTAATATGTATGAGTCATATATAGTCCTATTTGTAATGTACCATGTTATCTGGGGTTATAAAGGAAGAACCGGGATAGGTGGGGTGTGTGTGTGTGTGTGTTATACTATCAGACTATCAGACCAGGCTTTACAATTGAATTAAGTCTAATTATCCAGGCATAAAAGATGGTGGGGGGAGAGGGAGGATGTTCTGAGTAGTAAGAATAACATATGCAAATTTATGGATAATAGCTTGATTTTATTCAAGGAACTATAGACAGTTTGTTGTATCTCCAAGAAGGAATGGGATGGGAGATAGGAATTTACTGTTGAGGTGGACAGATGATGCTAGAAAAGTTGATAGCTTCACATTATGTAAAACAGTATATAGTGTGCTAACCCTAAAACTTCCATCTCTGTGCCTGCTTTCATTGATTGAGAGTGGATGGGAATAGTGCTATGCTGGAAAAGAGGCCCTGTGATGGAGTGGTTAATTCCCTGAATTCTGCATCTGGACTGCCGGTATTTGAAAGCCTTATCCACCACTTGAATAGAGGTGGTGACCTTGTGCCAGTTATTTAACTTTATAGTGCCTCAAATTCCTTACCTATAAAATAAAGATACTAATAATAGCTACCTCGTATTGTATTATATACCTTAATATATGTATAGCATTTGAAAGAGTGTCAGGCAGATAGCCATATATGTTAGCTGTTTCTATCACTATGAAGCAGCAACCATTATGTATTATCAATGCCTGCTGTGAACCATACCAGCTGGAGACAATGGGATACTACAAAAAAGTTATAACAGGTTTCACATACTGATTACTTTTCTTTAGCCCCTTTATGGTTTTTTAAACTGCTGACTTCTAGGAGGATACAGAAAAATGACCAAAATGATAAACATGAGAAAGTTGAAATGGTTGGGAAATTTAGAAAATTATTATTTTCCTGTCTTTTTGGTAAGGGAGAGGAATGGGGATTTTTTTTTTTCTGTCATTAGATATACATTATATAAAATTTGTATTAAACATTTTTAAGTGTACAGTTCAGTGGTATTTAATAACACTGTACAGCCATCACCACCATCTCCATAACTCTCTTCATCCTGTAAAACTGAAATTCTGTACCCACTAAACAATAACTCCGTGTTCACTTCTTCCTCCAGCCACTGGCAACCACTATTCTGCTTTGTCTCTATGATTTTGTCTATTCCAAGTACCTCATATAAGTGGAATCATACACTTTTGTCTTTTTGTGACAGGCTCCTCTTGCTTAGCAAAAATCTCAAGCTTCATCTATGTTGTAGCATATTACAGAATTTCCCTCATTTTAAAGGGCGAATAATATTCCATTGTATGTATAGACCACATTTTGCTTATCCATTCATCCATCAGTGGACATTTGGCTTGCTTCTATCTTTTGGCTTTTGTGAATAATGTTGCTATGAACATGGGTATACAAGTATCTCTTCAAGGCCCTGCTTTCAGTTCTTTTGGGTATATACCCAAAAGTGGAATTGCTGAATGATAGGGCAATTCTATTTTTAATTTTTTGAGGAACCATCATACTGTTTTCCATAGCGGCTGCACCATTTTACTTTCCCACCAGCAATGCACAAGTGTTCCAGTTTCTCTACATTCTTACCAAAGTTAGTTATTTTCTCTTCTCTCTTTCTTTCTTTCTTTGCCAGCCTAATGAGTGTGAGATGGTATCTTATTGTGGTTCTGATTTTCATTTCCTTAATAATTAGTGATTTCTTTTCATATGCTTATTGACTATTTGTATATCTTTGGAGAAATGTCTGTTCGAGTCCTTTGCCTATTTTTTAATCAAATTGCTTTTTGTTGTGGTTGAGTTGTAGAAGTTCTTTGTGTATTCTTAATATTAGTCTCTTACCAGATATATGATTTACAAATATTTTCTGTCATTCTGAGTTGCTTCCTCAATCTGTTAATTATGTCCTTTGATGCATAGAAGTTTTTAATTTTGGTAGTCTAATTTTATTTTTCTTTTGTTGCCTTTTCTTTTGGTATTATATCCAAGAAATCATCGCCAAATTCATTGCCATTAAGCTTTTCCCTTGTGTTTTCTTATAAAAGTTCTATAGTTTTAGCTCTTATGTTTAGGTCCTTCATCTCAAAGTAGAGTTAAATTTTGTATATGATGTAAGGTAACTGTTTATATACTTGGTTATTCTTGGCTTGTTGGCCTTTTTCCTATTGATTGATAGGAGCTGTTTATATATGAGGCAGATTGGTTGACTTCAAATATATGAAAAGGCAGGAGTTCAAATTTGTTGTTAGTGGTAAAAGATCTGATTTTAAAGTGAACTGTACTTATGGTCATATGTCCAGGGACAAATATGAATATTTTACATTAATTCTGTTCTTCACTACACTATACTGTTTTTCCCCCAGAAAATCTAGTGTGAAACATTGAGGAAAGATTCTGAGTTTTAGACTTGACTTGCTGTTCATTCAGTGAGTGAGTTATGAATTGTATGGTGGGAATGGTAGCAGAGAAAATAACAGAGAAGAAGACACAGTGGGGTTTTGGGGCATTGTATTAATTCTCTTTAAGAAAATATTTATGCAATATAATTATACAATGAATGATAGCAAAAATAAGCCACATACAAGACAGTCTGTCTTGGTAACACTGATAACAACAATGTAATTAGCTACATGCACTTCTTTTAAAACTGGAAAGGAATAATAACATCTCCCAACCTCTGCTGTAGGCCAAGCTTTGTCTTTCTTTTGGTTTATAATGCTATGACCCCAGCATGTACGTTTACCAATAGGAACAGCTTCAAGTTTAAACTATCATAGGATCTATATAGTATTAAAAAAAAGTTTATTTATTCCCTGGAGGTAAAGGAAATACAAATATTTTGAAGCAATTTAAATAAAACAAGTTGTACTTGAGTTTTTATTAAACATTTGATAGAGGAGTATTAGCATCCTGCTGTCTTCAAGCATAAGGTTAAATTCTTTATCCTTCAAAAAATTACTTTCTGTTTTTTATAACTGGTTTTAAGAAGATCACTAAAATTTTATTATGTAGAGTCCTTATTTTACTCATCTTTCTACCTACTGTTCCTGTAGATAAAAATGCTTGGCATATAGTAAGAAATTAGTAAATGGTATCTGAATTGCATAGTTTATAGCTGCATCAGTGGAACATTTTCTTAAATATCAGTTTTTGAAATTTTATAATATATAAAAAAATCAAAATTTTATTTCACTAAAACTCTGAAATACTTTACTACCCATTTACTTTACATTTTCCATTTTTAGATAATACTGTAGAAAGTTGGGAAAGGAAAAATAAATCACCATTTTACAAGAATGACATTTGTTTATTCTTTTTTAGTTTTTAAAAAAATGCATGTAGTTTTTTGTATTGTGACAAGTGTACATACTGTTTTATATGCGACTTATTTTTTGCTGTTGTTTCGTTACTTAACCAAACTGCTTGTTTTCCTTGGCACATAATTGTCATCTTAGAATTTTCATACATTTCCATTTAAAACTGGGCCAGTTTCATTTTTTAGGTTCTTAATTTAACAAGGATAAAATGTTTGGCAGATTTCTTCTCCATGTTCATTGGTGTGTCAGGGTCTTCAGGAGACTTCTGTTTAAATTTTTTTATTTTTATTTTTGCTAGAATTTTTTTTTTAATTGAAGTATAGTCAGTTATAATGTGTCAATTTCTAATGTACAGCATAAAGTCCTAGTCATGCATATATATATACATGCAATCATTTTCGTATTCTTTTTCATTAAAGGTTATTACAAGATATTGAATGTAATTCCCTATGCTATACAGAAGAAATCTGTTGTTCTATCTATTTTTATATATAGTGGTTATCATTTGCAAATCTCAGACTTCCAAATTTATCCCTTCCCACCCTCTTTCCCCTGGTAACCATAAGATTGTTTACTATGTCTATGAGTCTGTTTCTGTTCTGTAGATGCATTCATTAGTGTCCTCTTTTTTCTTTTTGAAGATTTCACATATGAGTGATATCATATGGTATTTTTCTTTCTCTTTCTGGCTTACTTCCCATAGAATGACTATCTCCAGGTCCATCCATGTTGCTGCAAGTGGCATTATTTTATTCTTTTTATGGCTGAGTAGTATTCCATTGTATAAATATACCACAACTTCTTTAAGGAGACTTCTATTTTGTGATGAAGAAGGATCAAGAAAAATAGTAAGAACAGCATGCCATTATCAGATTATTTGTGGGTCATGTAAGACCCACAAATATTACATAGTGGATAATTTTTTTTAAATTGTATATCCCTCATGGCTATACTCTAATAACCATCACACTCCCAGGAGCATTAGTCTATATACACTGAAAAACTTTAAGGGAGAAATACAGCAGTTGTTGATGTATTTGATTAATATCCATTTGCTTTATGAATGGTAGATATTGAATATATGTTTGAGCTAATGAAAGACAATAACTTCTGGTATATTGTAATATAGTGATTACTTTTACCAATTTTAAAATCACTTATGGATTCTTTAAAGTATTAAATGAATGAGCACTACTTTTTTTATTTTAATTAGCATGTTATTTAAAAACATTTTGGTTGGGACCAGGCAGATTTGTTGAAAGCAAGACTTTTCTTAACAGTCCTTTGTCAATGTGCTCCACATAGTTCCATATAAAACTAGATCTTCTGACTCTGTGATAACATCAAAGACATGCCTGAAGGGTACTTAATTTTTTTTATGGTAGGGGATCCACTTGGAAAAACTATTATAAGAGGCTATTTGAAAGACATCAAACATGGACTTATCAGGACTTTGCAGGTCTTGAAGTATATATAGGAATCAAAATTGACTCATTACTTTTAAACTTTCATGTCAGGTTAAAAAATATGGAAAAGAAATATTCTGAATGGTAGCACTTGAGGTATATAATTCCTACTTAGATATTCAGAACAACTTAGATGCATCTGAATTCATTTGGATACAGGTTTTTGTTTTGTTTTGTTTTGTTTTTTTGCCTTTTTAAATGTCTTTCAATATCAAGTTTATTATTAAAAAGCACTGATAATAAGATTTTTAGAATGCCACCATTTTAATAAATGTTTTTTGTGTCCATGCTAGGTTCTGCCATTAACATCTTGTCTAGTAATAATTTTCTGCATCTGGTAAATATGGGTAATCAGTTTTGTAGAAAAATAGGCAGATTTTTTTAGGACAAAATTGGAACCCCATTGAAGAAAAGGGAAAGTATGGAGGCTCTAATATGACAGGATAAATATTTCTTGATTCAGTTTTGGATTGCTCCACTTATTTTCTCAGATGTTTCATCAAAAATACCAAAAAATGACATTCATATTAAGACTACACAAATTAGCAATGAAAAGAATTGCATGTCATTTTGGTCTATAGCATCAGTGTCCCACTCATCATTAAGAATCACTAATCTTCAGGGAAATGCAGATCAAAACCACAGTAAGATATTACCTCACACCTGTCAGAATGGCTGTCATCAAAAAGAACACAAATTAACAAATGTTGATGAGAATGTGGAGAAAAGGGAATCCTTGTACACTGTTGGTGGGAATGTAAATTGGTGCAGCCACTCTGGAAAAACAGTCTGGAGGTTTCTCAAAAAATTAAAAATAGAGCTAGCATATGACCCAGCAAGTCCACTCCTGGATATATATTTGAAAAAACAAAAACTAATTTGAAATGATACGTGCACTCCAGTGTTCATAGTAGTATTATTTACAGTTGCCAAGATACAGAAGCAACCCCTGTCCATCAACAGATGAATAAAGAAGATATGGCGCATATATATATATACACACATACATACATATACACACAGACACAATGGAATACTACTCAGCCTTAAAATAGAATGAGTTTTTGCCATTTGCAGCAACATGGATGGACTTGGAAGATATTATGCTAAGTGAAATACGTCAGACAGAGAAAGACAAATACTGTATGATATCACTTATATGTGGAATCTAAAAAATACAACAAACTAGTGAGTATAACAAAAAAGACTCAGATATAGAGAACAATCTAGTGGTTACCAATGGGGAGAGGGAAGGGGGAAGGGCAATATAGGGTAGATTAAGAGGTACAAACAATTATATATAAAATAAACTATAAGGATATATTGTACAACATGGGGAATATAGCCAATATTTTATAATAACTATAAGTGGAGTATAACCTTTGAAAATTGTGAATCACCATATTGTACACCTGTGAGTTATATTATGCATCAACAATACTTCAATAAAAAAAGAATACTATTAGTAACACTCACATGTGTTATTTTCCTATTTGCATTAAAACATAAATTGAATAAAATCCACAAAAATTAATTTACCCATTTTGAGATAATTAAATCTTAAGAGTAAACTAAGCACACCTTAAATATGGCTGTATCTCATAAAGATAGGTGTCTTTTACTTTGGAGTTGAAATCCCATTTATTAGGTAATTACAGAAATACTAATTGTGTTTTTGGTAGACGTTTAATTATTTAAGCTATGTATAAAGCCATTATTTGTCGAGAATGGTATTATTAGGCTTACAGTTTACAGCTCAAAACCATAAACAACTTGTACAGTGACAGTACACACACCTATGGTTTGTTCTGGGTAGCGCACCAAAATGAGTAAAAATTAACATCACAGTGAATTTTATTTTGTTTATAACAAACTGAATTCTTGCCTTATTTCTGAATGCTTACTTAAATTTGTTTCTTGTGTTAGGTGACTACGTATAAGGGCCCTTAATTGTTTCATTTCCCCCAGAATTCATACACACGTGAGTATAGGGTTAATTGTATGTAATACAGTGCTTTTTGTCTTTTGAGCACTGTTTCCTCAATAGGTATCTAAGGTTGCCAGTGTTACAATCCCAAATTCTTTTTTGAACAGACTGCTTGTTCATACAGGAGCTACATTGTTGTACAGCCTCATTCCTTCCAATGGGTGTGGAGCAGGATTAAAGCACACTTTATAGGGGTTCTAATTGTAGATGCCTAATTGACTTGATGAATAGCAAATGCTAAAATTTAAACACACACACATACACACATAAACTTGTTTTAGGGCTGATCTGCATGACAGGACAAATGCCTCACAGGTGTTGAATACTTAACAAGATAAAAGAGTAGACTTTCCGTATTTCCCGAGATTTTTCTTTTGAAGTTTATATGGATTTTCTATCCCATTGTTTCTTTTCTTGAAATGGTTCATGGCAATAATCCATTTCATCTTGGGTGCACTTTTCACTTCTAAAGGTGGGCCTCAGTTTTAGAAGTTGGCCAAGATTAAAAACAAGAAAATCTGTCAGCAAGTAAATTTTGCACACTTTGGGAATGGTAGAAAGGAGTGAAAAAACTGCTCACTCTGGCCTAGTACGGTCACAAGTTGTTTTCTTAATTCTTCAAGAATGATTTGACTCTTCACTAAGTACTTTCAAGGTCTCTTCAGTTTGTCTTCACTACCTGAAAAAGAAGGAAGTTTCTCTAGCTAGGAACTTGACAGATGGAAAAGATTTCTTTTTTTTTT
Source organism: Camelus bactrianus (assembly GCF_048773025.1). Classification (NCBI taxonomy): domain Eukaryota; kingdom Metazoa; phylum Chordata; class Mammalia; order Artiodactyla; family Camelidae; genus Camelus; species Camelus bactrianus. The sequence goes on from NC_133562.1 coordinate 8,946,698, forward strand.
TTAACATCTTTTATTGATTTATAATCATTTTACAATTGGAAATGATTTCTTAAAAATCAAATGATCACATCAGTTTTTATTTTTAACACTTAAAAAGTGTTTTTCCTTTATTGTTATGTTTTATATCTTAACAGTGTTCCAACTCTCTTAGGGCAAATATTTTTTCATAAATTTTTTTTAGCTTTTTAGTTTGAACTTATTGTAGATTCACACTATAGAATACGCTCTATCCAGTTTATCCCAGTGGTAGTATCTTGTATAACTGTAGTACAGTATTACAACCAAGAAATTGATGTTGATACAATCTACCAATCTTATTTAGATTCCACCAATTTCATAGGCACTCACTTGTGTGTGTGTATTTAGTTCTGTGCAGTTTAATCACATATATAGATTCCTGTGACTACCAAGGATTCCTCATGCTACCCTTTTTAAGTCCCCAGCCACCTTCCTCTCACCCCAAAACCTCCAGCAATGGCCACCCATAATCTGTTCTCCATCTCTACAGTTTTGTCATTTTAAGAATGTTATATAAGTGGAACCACATAGGATGTACTTTTTGGATTGGCTTTTATTTTCACTCAGCATAACTCCCTTACAGTCCATCCAAGTTGTTGCATATGTCAATACTTCATTCCTTTTTATTGCTGAATAGTACATATGGTGTAAGGCTATACCACAGTTTTGTTAATTTTTTTAACAGTTCACTCATTGAAGGACATTTGGGTTGTCTGTACTATTTTTAGCTATTATGAATAAAGCTTCTATGAACATTTAGTTACAGGTTTATTCATTATATTTTTTCACTATTTTATTCACAATATTTATTCAAATTGTAGGCCATAGAATTGAGTATAAAATGTATCATATCAGTTGGATATTTCCTAGAGGTGAAATTTGAAACATAGGGCAAAAGTATAACACAAAAAAAATTCTCCAGGGCCTTTAGTTTTCCATAATATCTGGATTTCCTAGCATTAAATCATTACTATTCGGGCAGTAAGAAAAGGTGACTTCCCATTTAGTATCTATATGACTTTAACCTCATCCCTAGACAGCACCATGGAGTGAGAGGCGGTGGGGAAATGTATAGATATTTTTTTCTAAAACTCTTATTTATCTAAATGATGTTGTTCAAAAGAGTGTCCTAAATTAAATAGATAATGAAAAATCCTGTTCTTAAAAATGACAGATGTATTAATGTTTCTACACACATTATATAGAAAGCTTTTCTAAATGTATAACATATTAGAATCCATAGATAAATACAAAAGACAAATAGTAAATCTGATTTTTCAGAAATTAGTTAACTAATAAGCATTTGTTAGGGATTAACTGTGCCCCAAATAAAGGAAATTTTTGAATAGATACAAAATTTTAAAACTTTCAATGAAGTGTTAAGTATTCTTTGTGACTATGAGTTTCTCTATCATTTGAATTATATTCTTAGGTTAGAATCCAAGAAGTGAGATATTGATGAAAAAGGGCCCCACTGTATATTGCTAAATTTCTTTCCGAAAGAATTATACTAATTTATATTATCTCCTTCAAAGCATGGCACTGTAGTTTTGCAACACTTTTATTAACATTAAGGTATTAAAATTTTTATAACTTTGCTAAGTAATTTGTTAGGTTTAGATTTATATTGTTGATGATGTTGGATTTATTTTCATGTTTGTTTAATAGCTATTTCTCTCTCTCTCTTTTTTTTTTTTTTTGGTTAATGGAAGTATTGGGGATTGAACTCAAGACCTTGTGTATGTTAAGCATGCACTCTGCCACTGAGCTATACCCTCCCTGTTTTTCTCCTTTTAGTTATTGTTTCTGAGAATGAGAAATGTCACTGTGTTTTGTCCATATCCTTTCTTTGTAGTTTCAGTGCCCATTGGCTTACTTTCTGTGCAATAATTACCCAAGTCCCAAAGGCAGTGGTCTTATATTTTTGTGTCAGACTCAATTAAAGTTAAAAATACATAGAACACAAATAATACATATCTTGAGCTAAAAGCACTAGTTGCCCTTTGTTAAGTACTTTTTTGTAAGCAGTTGTGTTCCTAGTCCAGGACTTCCTGACACAATCTGTTTTAATCCCAGAAGCCTTGAGTCTACATAAGCACTATTGCTGTTAGCAAATACGTAGGCTGTGCCAGGACATAAACTTTCATTTATAGTGAACTTCTAATTATATGCTTGCCCATGCTATTAGAAAGGAAGTAACTCACTTTAGGTGGAGAAATTTTCATTCTATTTGGCTGTCACACAATTGACTAAAAGCAATAATGTTGCAGATATTTTTTTGTGACCTCAGGGTAGAAGTAAGGGAAATACACTTAAAACTAATGAGACCTGGCTCAGTGTTCAGAGACCAGACTCAAGTGACTTAATAGTGTAGCATTAGGCTCATAAAGAAACTTATTAACTGCTTTAAAAGTGGTAAAGTATATAAATAAAATACTGTGGGTTTTTTTCTTTTTTTTTTTTCAGGTTTGCAAGTAAAAGTAACCAAACTGAAAAAGGAACGAATTTTGTAAGTATCAGTATATATAATACTGATGTCTTATTTATAAAGTAATAGATATTGATATCCTGTTTGATCTCAGTGTTTTATTTATATGGAAATTAGCTTTACTTAGCATGGACCCTGTATAGTTGATGGCGAGTTATTCAAAACTCTAAAGGAAAAAGAGTAATAATTTTGAATATAGCCTTAGTTAATATTTGCATATATTTATATTCTAACATAATTTTTATATATGTATAATCTTTTTCCATAAAATATTTATTAAGATGGAAACTGATCTGTAAAGTCCTTAGGGATTCCCATCTGGAAAAAGCAGTTAGACAAGAAATCAATAACTATACTGTATTTGTCAGTCAGTTCATTGTTTCAGACCTGTGTTTTGATGATCGTTGTCTCTGCACATGGTTAATGCTTCTCTTTTGCACAAATTCATTTAGAAAATTAAACATACAGAAGTGTTGACAGTTGAGTATTTGTTAAATACTCCCAAAATAGGATCAGTGAAAACTTGATGCTGCTTCTATATTAAATACATTTTCTAGAAGTATTAGAAAATCTTTTTTTATTATTAAATGAGAAACAGCCTAATTAACAAATTTCAGCTCTCTGTTATTTCCAAAGTTTCATGTATCTACATATGCTACCAGAAGAGTGTTTGTTGTGTAGTACGCGGCCACTCTTAGATGTATTGTTTTTTCATTCAGTATCAAATGTTCAGCCAGTATTTAAGAAGTACCTTCATATTGGTATCTGACATTTTGACTTAGTTGTTTTGCTCATCTCTTTTGTTGCTAGTGATCTTTCATTCTAAATTTTATCAGTTTTGGCACAGTCATTTGAACATCTCCTTTTCGTGGCAGACTGGTTTGTCACTCTTATTTGATCTGATATTTTAGACCCTTGAGGGGACTGGGGAAACATGTTTGAACGAAGATATTACCCTATATTTTCAGCTTCAAGACACCATAGAAAATCCCAATTCAGTTTCTAATAGGTTTTCATAGAATTAAAATATATGCATACTTTATATATGTGACTTTTATGAAATATAATGATGGAGGGATAAAATGTAACATAACCTTGGAAAGTAACCAGGTAATCCACTACAAGAAAATTTTAGATATCTTTGTTTTTTCCTGACTAAAATTATAATGGCAGATACCTAATAGAACTTACTGTGTACCAGTACTGTTCTGCATGCTATATATTTGTTAGTACTTACTTACTTCTTGCAAATTTCTTATGAGGTAGATACATATTAATATATCCACATTTTGAGTCACAGAGAGTTAAAGTTACTTGCACCAGGTCATGCAGTGGTGGATGTTAGCTGAGATTCAAACCTAGGCATCAGGATATAGGGTTAGCGTACTTACGCTTCATGATAAGCCCTGGCTTAAAAGTAGTACCAGATAAAACTTTAAGCAACATAAAACTTAGTAAATTAGAAAGTATAAACACTTCATAATTAGAATAGAGATGATATGAGTAGTTATCTGTTATTTACTTTAACAAATGTAGACAAAAAAAAAACCTAAATGTATTTTAATAGCAGTTTTGACAACATTGAGTCAGTGGTGGCATCAGAATTCACTCCAGTGTTCCAGTGTTTGATGAATGCCTAGCGCTCAGGATGATATTTCTATAAAACATAAAAATACTGCAGAGCAAATTTTAGTATAATTTGAACTATGATTAACAAGATATTCAACCCTCACCTTCTAAGTTGTTTGTTTTGATACAACAAATTCATGGTAGGTAAGTGGTGAGATCATACTTTGGAGTGCTTAATGACAGAATAATCTTGTTAGAGTATTTTTCCCTAAAAAACAAACAACAACAACAAAAACTTACTTCTTGACTTTTAGAGATGCACAGAGACTAGAAGAATTCTTCACCAAAAATCAACAGCTGAGAGAGCAGCAGAAAGTGCTTCATGAAACCATTAAAGTTTTAGAAGATCGGTGAGTCTTGTTCTTGGGTCTTTTTGAGTAAGAGGTGATTTCTCTCTTAATAGAGTATTCATTAGTTTTCATTTGTAATCAGTTCTGAGACTTAAAGTGATCTTTTTTCCCAAGCTTATGTCAACTTTGTATAAATTCTTTATGAAATTAAGAATATACTCTTCCTGGCATTCTCTTTTCTCCCTTGTGTATTTCTCCACTTTCAGGCATCCTAGGGATTCTTTTTACTGAATACTCTCAAAATAATGCCTGTTATTTCACCTCCACATACCAACTTTTTTCTTCCCCACACCTATGAGGTTAACACTCTACATTAGAAAAGGCTTTCAGATTTTGCTGTATTCCATTGTCTAAAGTGTAAGTGCTATTTAGGACTTTGAAATACTTATAACAATGTTTTTTGCTTTCTTTATAGTTAATATTTTTCCTTTATTATCATTTTTATATATGTTACAGAGGGGCTGATAGTTTGAATTTCCCACTGTGCCTTTAGTGGTAGAGTAACCTGATATTCTGCATGTATGCAAACTAAAGTTGAGTACTCTTTCTTCTACAACTACTCCTCAGTGGATGCACATTTACTTGAATAGTCAGCCTATTGTGGAATAATAGACTGGTGTGGGATGCCTGTGTGTTCACTTGTATGAACAGGCAAAGGATTTCAGAGCACAGTAGCTGGAGCCAGTCATTTTATTTCTCACAATAAGAGATAACACTTTCAGTGGCTGTCACACTCAAAGTCTGTATTTACTTCCAGCATTCTTTCTGTTTAGTTGATCATTAGCAGGGTGTTTAGGATCCAAAGTTAATGCACTGAAAAAAATTACAAGATAAAGTTTTCATTATGTTTTGCTTGAATTGGCTTAATACAATTGGCTCTCCATTTCATCCCCAAGATACAGTGTTCTTCATCTTAGCTCTTGTTTTTTTTCATTGAAGTATAGTTAATTTACAATGTTGTGTTAATTTCTAGTGTACAGCATAATGGTTCACTCATACATACGCATACTTATATTCTCTTTAATTGTAGGTTACTACAAGATATTGAATATAGTTCCCTGTGCTATACAAAAGAAACTTGTTTATCTATTTTATATATAGTAATTAGTATCTGCAAATCTTGAACTCTCAATTTATCTGTTCCTCCACCTTTTCCCCCAGTGCGTAAGTTTGTTTTCTATGTCTGTGAGTCTGTTTCTGTTTTATAAATAAGTTCATTTGTGTCTTTTTTTTTTTTTAGTTTCTACATACGAGTAATAGCACATGGGGGGGGTGTGTGTGTGTGTGTGTGTATGTGTGTGTATATATATATATATATTTTTTTTTTTTAGATTCCATATATGAGTGATATCACATGGTATTTCTTTCTTCTCTCTCACATGGCTTACTTCACTTAGAATGATGTTCTCCAGGTCCATCCATGTTGCCACAAATGGCATTATTTTATTCTTTTTTAAGGCTGAGTAGTATTCCATGGTATAAATATACCACACCTTCTTTATCCAGTCATCTGTTGATTGACATTTAGGTTGTTTCCATATTTTGGCTATTAAAAATTGTGCTGCTATGAACATTAGGGTGCCTTAACATTTCTTCACTTTATGATTTAAAGTTTTGGTTGTTCTGTTATCCTTTGCATCTTGTGCTTCTTTTCTTAAGTGGATTTTTCTTCTCCCATTGAAGTTTTTCTAACTTAATCTCCGTATTCAGTTAACATATTTAATTGTTAAAATTATCTTTTTTATTTTGCATTTTCTTAAAGCTTGATTCTTTTCTATTTATGATCTATGGTCACTAATTTCATGTGGATGTTACTCTGCTCTGCTGTTTCTTATCCTTTCATTCTGTTCACCTTTACATTTTAGAGAGGTGGGCCTATAATTCATTACATGGCATTAATTTGGGGATGGGGCAAAGAGTGTGTAGCTCATTTCTTTATACACATGCTTTTTCTTTCCTTTCTTCAAATTCAAAATTTCCTTCTGGGATTACTTTAAGATTTGTCCCTCACTTCATGAAATTTCGTTTAATGAAACCAAAAATAATCTGGATCTGACTTTTTTTTTTTAATGTAGGAACTAATAGATTTGAGGAGTCACTTTATATCCAGACATCCAGCAGTTAATCTTCACCTTAACAGTATGAGGTAGACAATAAATCCACTTTACGTGGGAGGAAACTGCACTGGCAAAGAGTTAAGAAACCGTCCCAAGATTACATAGTTAGTGGATAATTAGGTTAAATTTGACCCTCCAAACTCTCCAGTTTCTCCTGTTTGATGATGCCTTGTCTGTGTGTTGTCTTAATTTTATAAATGCTGTGTAAATGAATTACAATTTAACTGATTATCTCAGAGTAGTCAGGCTTGATCTAAAGTTACCAAAGCAAGTACTCTGAAATATTAAATCTTCAACATTGCCTATTGTCTAGCCTGTTTTCTTGGAAGTTTTTTTGTTGTTTTTGGTTACTTTAAAATTGCTACTAACTGAATACTGCCTTTAACGTCAGAGTAGGTAACATTTGGTGAAGTTCTGCCTTACTTAAAATTTTATTTTAATTTTGTGTCATATGGATGAATGATATCCAAGGGAAGCTTTAAAGAGCTATAAAAATTAATGTTTTGCTGAGACGTTTTAAAAGCAACATGTAGTTTGTTGAAATTTCTAAGTGGTAATTCTGAAACTTACTGTTTACTCTTCATAAGATGAAGCAATTCTTATTTCTTATGCTAATATTGTGAAAACATTGTGAGATGTTTAGATGAAAGGAATTACCCAGTAAAGATAAATTAGATAATTAAAAGTTCTAATTTTATTTGGCTTGTTTATGTTTTGCCACTACTGTTATTACATTTACAGACCTTCCTTCAAGGAACTAAAGTATTTCACTTAATCTAAGGAACAGTCACTGCTAAAGTAGAAGATAGAAAGCACTTTTTAAAAAAAAATTTGAACAAAGCAGTTAAACCATGGCTGTCTGATAGATTTTAATATTTTTAAAAGCATTTTTGGCAGTCATAGGAATCTCACATTTCAACTGTTGTTAAAAGAGAAAATTGGTACTCATAATCAGAAGATTGGTGATTCTGTAACTATTTTTCAATTACTGGACTCTGTCTTTTTTTGTTTTGCTAACTCTTCTTACTCATAGATTTGAATTGAAATGTATTCTTCAGGATACCTTCCCTAACTAGTGTACACGGTTGAAAAAATGTAGGCCTGTTTTTCCTTTTTATTGTTTTTCTTTTTTTTTTTTTTTTTTTTTGCTCATTTTTTTTTATAGCTCACCCTCAAGCAACTGCTTAAAAGTGCACAGGAAGTAAATTTTCAGTGTCCTTGCATGTCTGAAATGTTTTTATTTTACTGTTGCATTTAGGTGATATTTTGACTGGATATAAAATTCTAGGTTCAGAATAGTTTTCCTTCAAAACTTTGAAGACATTTTTTCATCTGTTAGCATCCAGTGCTAAGAAGACTGATAGCATTTTAATGTTCATTCTTTTATAGGTAATAAATTTTTTGCCCTTTCTGGAATGTAGGATGTTTTATTCTTCTGAAATTTCATAATGGGATGTGTGTGTGTGTGTATGCATGTGAGTGTTTCCTTTATTGCACTGGACACTCAGCCTGTTAACCTGAAGACTAGTATCTCTTAAGGTCTGGCAATTTTTGCCTGTTATTTCCTCTCTCTGTTTTTGTAGTTTCTCTTCTTGGTCATAAACTGATCCTTTGTAATTGTGCTCTACACTGGAATTTGACACAACATTATAAAATGATTATAAATCAATAAAAAAAGTTAAAAAAATAAAAATTAAAATTAACAAAAATAAACTGATCCTTTGTAATCATTTGTCTTGTTTCTGTTACTTGTTTTTTCTTCCATGTTCTGGGAGATTTCTTCTCGTTTATTCTCCAACCCTATTATTGAAGTTATTTTAATAATCATATGTTTAGTATCTAAGAACTGTATACTGTTTGTTGATCACTGCTTTATATATATGTTTGTGTATGTGGGTACCCTTTTGTTGTTTTATGTCAGCGTCGCTTCTCATTCTTCTAAGAATACTAGACAGTTCCTCCTGCCTTTTGCTGCCAGATGTCTTTTGTATCCCCTGTATTCTTTCCTCCAGAATCAGTTGTATTTATTTTGATTTTTCTCTTTCGTGTTACTGGTTTGCTTTATACACTAGTGATCTTTGGTTGTGTGTATTTAAGAATGCACAACTGGCTTGAATTTTCTGCATTAATTGGCGTGATGTTCTCTGCTTTTTATTGTCTGTCTTACTCCAGCCCTTCCTCATTCTCCCTTCCCCAGGAGCTTTCCTATGAAGAGGAAGATCAGCTGAGGACTCTGTGTATGTTACAGGAGCTCTACTTTTCAGTAAGAAAATGGGGAGTTGCAGCTTTGACTTGCGTAGGATTTTACACTGGGGCGCTGACACTTGGCTACAGCCCTATTTTTATAATTTCTCTAGTGATCCTCCTTTAACTCATTGCTTATTTTGGAGTGCATTATTTAATATTCACATATTTGTGGATTTTCCAAATTTCTTTCTGTTGTTTTCTAGTTTAATTCCATTGTGGTGAGAGAACATACTTTGTATGATTTTAGTGCTTTTAAACTTACTGAGACTTCTTTTGTGACCTAGAAAATGGTCTATCCTAAAGAATGTTCCAAGTGTGCTTAAGAAGAACGTGCATTTTACATTGTTGGCTGGAGTGTTCTATAGATGTCAGTTAGGTCTAGGTGGTGGTTAATGTGTTCAAGCCTGCTATATCCATGCTGATTTTCTGTCTTACTTGTTCTGTCCATTATTGAAAGTACATGTCTACAACTATTATTGTTGAATTTCTATTTCTCTCTTCAATTCTGTCAGTTTTTGCTCTGTTATTTGGGGGCTTTAGTGTTAGATGTATTTACAATTGGTCCATCTCTCTCATGAATTGATCCTTTTATTATAAAATTAACTGTCTCTAGTGACACTTTTATCTTAAAGTCTGTTTTGTGTGATATTAATTAATGTAGTTACTCCTGCTTTCATTTGGTTTTCATTTGCATGGTATATGTTTTTCCATCCTTTTGCTTTCAGCCTAGTTGTATCTTCAAATCTGAAGTGTCTGTTGTAGACAGCATTTGTTGGATCTTATTTTTTTGTCCTATCTCACAAATTCTGCCTTTTGATTAGAGTGTTTAATCAGTTCATGGTTAACGTTATTGATATGGTTGGATTTATGCCAGTCATTTGGCTTTCTATATGTCTTATGTCTTTTTTGTTCCTTTGTCTTTTTCTGTACCTGCCCCCACTTTGCTCTTTTTGGAACTCCTATTGATATGATGGACCTTCTAGAATAATCCTCTAGTTTTTAATCTTCTCTATTTTGATTTAATTTATTTAAATTGAAGTAGCCACATGTGGCTTGTGGCTATCATTTTGGACAGTAGTTATAGATTTTTCCCACCATTGGCTTTGGATTCAGCATGCTCAGGTCAGTTTCTGTTTGCCCACCGGATGCCTTGCCCACCAACTGCCTTGCCTTTTTTTTCTCCCCCCTCTTTCTTCCTGTCCTCATAGCCTTGTGTGCTTAAAAATACACATATATCTTTACTGTAGTTTTGTGGGATTTTGGGAGGGAGCAAAAATACATGCAGGTGTTCACCTTGTCATCTTAGATCTTGATTGGCCTAATTCCTGTCTTTGGAATCTACTCCAATTAAACCATGATGCCCAACTCTTTAGTCTAGAAATTCTAGTTCTACTAATGCAACCTATGATCTCTAATTTTTATTTTTAATGTCTATATCAACATTGTTGATATGAGCTTTATATAAAAATCTAAATTCTTTTTATTTGTTTTAGTTGTATAGTTTTCACATTTTGTCTCCTTATTTTAAAATTTATGATATGTACTACCATGCTATGACTTCCGTAGACACAGACTTAGGGTATTGAGTTAAAATTACTATCTTAGAATTTATATTTTTTAAATTTCTACTGTGGGGTCTGTGTCTCTTTTTTAACTATGTTTTTTCCTGATTGTATAAATAATGAAATTAGAAAAATTTTGAAAAATATAGAAAAACACTAAGCAGAAAATCTGTAATACTGGTACCTACAAGATAGCTGTTATTAACATTTTGGAATACACTTTACATCACCCAGCCCTTCTGTGCAATATCTGTATTTTCCTCTTCCCTTCAGCACTCAGAAATAATTAGTAAAAGCTATTTTTTATTTTTATTTTCTGTTTATTTATTTTTTCTTAATGGAGGTACTGGGGATTGGACCCAGAACCTCATACATGCTAAGCATATGGTCTGCCACTGAACTATACCCACCCCTCCCAATAAAAGCTGCTTTATAATTTTTAACACAATAGTACATTGTGAATTTCTGCTAACATTAGAGTCTTTTTTTAATGCTGAAAAGAGATTTACCTTTTTTTAAACTATGCATTCTTTGACAAAAACAGCTAAAAAAGTAGTTGAACACTTATGTGGTATATGCTATGCTGAGCGAAGCAGGTGCAAGCTTGCTTAAGATACAGTTCTGCCTGTTGGTACTGGACTGGGTTCATATTTTTGCTATAATAAATTAAAACAAGATCAGTTTCTTTAATAAGTTCCTTTGGATAGAGTTTAAATTGGCATATTTTTACAGAATTTCACTCAATTGCAGTCTATAGAAAATGATGTAGTAGCATGCTTTCAGCCTATTTGAGACTATATTAAAGGCATAGTAACTAGTTAATTTTCTCTATATTTGCCAAGTCAGTTCTTTAGATGTTCATAAAGTATACAAAATCTTGAAATTTAAATATAAGGAGGTATCTTTTAGTAGTTGCAAACTTTTTTTTTAATTCCAGTTTTATTGAGGTATAATTGACAAATGAAATTTTTTTTAAAAAGTATATATCATGGTGCTTTGATAAATGTATACTTTGTGAAAGGATTCCCACCATCAAGTTAATTAACACATCCATCACCTCATGTATTTTTTATTTATATATTTTTTCATGAGACCATTTAAGTTCTACTCTGAAAATATTTTGTTTTTGTTTCATAGACTAAGAGCAGGATTATGTGATCGCTGTGCAGTAACTGAAGAACATATGCGGAAGAAACAGCAAGAGTTTGAAAACATCCGGCAGCAGAATCTTAAACTTATCACAGAGCTTAGTGAGTTTCCTTTCTTCATTTATTAAGTATTTAAAGCATAGTATGCTGAGGTTAAAACCTATTATTAAATTTGTTACCATCAGATGGATTATTTACATATATTTTTCTTTATTTAAAAGTTCAAATGTCCTTTTTTCCCTTTTCACAGATTTAATCTCATGCTAATTTTAGTAAGAAATAAGGTATAAAAAGGTTGTGCAAATACTGTCCATGTTGGCCTTAAAGTCTCACCAGGTGTAAAGACAAGAAGCAAATTTCTTCTGGATATGTCTATATTTGCTTCTTTGGTTTTATCTTTATTTCATTTATTTTTGGTAAAGTTAAACACAAAGCAGACTATTTAGTGTTCTACAGAGGTGTATACTTTTTTGGATTTTCACTGTGTTTTTGGACACATTACTAATAAGTATACCATTTTTAGTTTATTCTTCTTACCCACTTAATGTAGGGTTTTCTTACCTTTATCTTTTTCAAATTAATTCCATCTTTTGACTTTTCTATTAATTATATTGCTATCCTCTGGTTACATAAGCAAGAATGACTATATGCTCATTGTTTTAAAAAGAGATAGAAAGAACATAGTTTTATTCTGCTACTATTAACAATCTAATAAACATCTGTCCAGGTCCGGGTTTATCTATCTTTCTAACTGTCTCTGACCCTCCTTATACCCCCTCCTCTCTATTCTCTTTTAAATTTTAATGGAATCATATTACTTTCTTGTGACGTGTTTTATATTATTTTAGACTATGTATTAGAAATCTTTACATGTTTATCTATTTAGGTCTATAGATTCTGTGGTTTGTGTGTATGAATGCATGCATGCATTTATTTAGGAATATAAGAATATTATTGATGAGTAGAAAACTATTACATTTTAATAGACATAGTTGAGATTCACAATTATATTATCATTAGTACTTGAAGTAAACTCCAGTCATGTCTAAAATATAATAATCAGATTTTTAGCAACTTTAACTGTCTGAAAAATAGCCAAAAACTCAACAAGCAAAAAACCTAGATGTTAAAGAGTAGACAGCCCTTTTCATGGCTGCATGGTGTCGATGTCATTTATTTACCCGTATTCTCATATTGATGGGCAGTTCAGTTTTTGGTTGAGTGTTTGAAAGTGTCCATTTCCCTACATCCTCTTCAGCTTTGGGCAGAAATGTATTAATTGATAACATTAATACCACAGTACCATTACCTTACCTACCAAAGACTACCCATAATTTGATATTCTTTAATAGCCAGTCAGTATTCATATTTCTACAGTTGTCCATTTTCAGGTAGTTTGTAGCAGTTTTTGTTGAAACCTGTCAATCATAGATCACACGTTGCATTTGTCATTTTTTAATCTGGAATAGCTCCCTTCCTATTTTTTTCTTTCATGTCATTGACTTCTTGAAAAAGTAAGGCCATTTTCCTAAAATTATGCCACTTTCTGGATTTTTCTCATCATTTTCTTTATCTTGTTTGTTTACTTCCTGTAAAATAGAAATTCTATCTGTAGTCCAGATTAAATATTTTTGACAGCAGTGCTTCATGGGTAAAACTGTCTTATTTTGCATCGTATCAGGAGCTAGGTTGTCAGGTTATTCCACCCTTAGGGATTGATGGCCAAACTTCTCCATTATTGAAATATATTTTCCCCTAATATCACCAAGTAATCGATTTGGGAGGATGGATGTGTGATACTATGAAATCTTTTATAAATACAATTCTCTCTCAATGTCTTTTTAATGGTTTTAGTATCCATTGGTGATTCTTGCCTGAATTATTTAATTAGAGATTACAAAATGATAATTTCCCATTTCTGTTATTCTTTCTACATTATCGGCTGGCATTCTTCTGTAAACAAGAATTCTCCCTCATCAGTTGGGGCTATTGGTTACCTTGGAATATAGTTTCTACTAGAAAGACATGGTACATCTTAATTTTTTCCCTTTAATTGACAATTTTCAGAGTAAGATCATATATGAATTACCTACAATGGTGACAAATGAGGTTTTGTGTGTTGTGTATGTTTTGTTTCCTTTTGCTTTTGACCGGAATGGGGCTTTTTGTTTTTGAGTATGATACATGGAATTTTACATATTCAATGTGTGTCAATCAGTTATGTTCATTGTTCTTACTGATGCTCAAATTATCTCAGTCTCGTCTGCCTACTCATCTTTTGTGATCACTTCTGTCATGTTCGTTTTGGGTCTTCCATCTTTTAAATCTTTGATTATTTCATTACTTCGTAAGATAATTCTGTAATCTGAAATACTTGAGACTCCATATCTGAGTTACTTTCCGCTGACTCCAGGGGTAAGTGAATTAGGATCACTTTGGCTCCATTCCAGGAGCTGAGGCTTAAACTGGAAATCTCAAATTCAGTCCCTCCACCAGTGCTGATACCAACATCTGCTTGTTTGCACTGCTTGGGTTTTAGCTCACAGCTTCTTTTTGTTGTTGTTGATTGTGGTGGTAGTATGGGGTTCTCTTGGATTTCCTGTCCTGTGAGCTCAGCAATTTAGTAAAAAGTATATTTTTATGCAGGATCTGGTTGTTTTGTAGTAAGACTACTGTTGGAATATTTAGTCACCTCTACTACTGTCAAGTGTTTGCTTAGTCCAAGGAGGTTTTTTTGGTTATTTCTTTGAGTGTTTGTTCCTTTCCATTCTCTCTTGTTTCTTCTTCTGGAACTCATTAAATTGATGTCGGATCCCCCTTGTGCCTAACTTTTCTTTTATACTTTGTAACTTTATTCTTTTGTGCTGAACTTTAGAAGAATCACTTTGGTGGATATTATCAGTGCTATCTTCAATCACATTTATTCTTTCTTCCCATGTATTATGTTTTTGATTTTTACGATCTTTGTTTCTTTTTCATGGCATCAGCGTTTGAAATCTTTCTGAAGATGTCACATATCTCTTGTTTCCTACATTAAAACTACTTATCCAGAAGTTAATTCTTCTCTTTGACTAGCTTATAATTTTTTTAAAGATTTTTGTGTTTTTCAGGGTTTTGTTTGTTTGTTTATTGATCTTGATTGTGTATAATTGTAGGTATTTCTAGATTGATGGCTTGTTAAATGCAATCTTACTTCATTAACCCAAGGAAGAATCCCTCCTTTGCTAATAGTGAATGCAAGTTCTGACTGACAGGAGCCCTACTCCAGTGGCTGAAAGTGGGAGGGAGAACACTTGACTGGAGAGCTTTTCTGTCGGGTATATAAGTAGTTTATCTTCTGGGTATGGAAATGCCTTCTCTAGTGATCACTATATGTTACTTAGAGCACTGCCCTGATATCCTTGTCTCAGTATTTATTAATGGATTCCCCTGTCTTAAAACTTCTAGATCTCTGTCCTCATGGCTTTAGCCTAAGAGCAACTATTAGCCACTCTTTATTTACCCATTCAGCAATTTCTGGGCCTTGCTGCCGTTGGAATTAATATGAGGTTCTGCTGGGGAAGCCCACCCCACACTTTTTTTTTTCAAAGGCCCTTTGTTGTATTTTGCCATCAGTCTGAACCTCTCTGTTTTTAAATCATTCAGGAATTTTTTTATAGTTCTGATCTGCTGGTGGCACCCTTCTTGGCTTTTCAGTATGGCAGCTGACTTATTTTTAATAAATCAATCTTCCCATCTTTCATCTCTGAAAAATGATACCTGATCATCTTTTAAGATAAAGTTCACATTTCTTAGCCTGGTTTTGAAGACTTCCTACCATTTATTATACTTAATCTTTCTTTCAACTTTGTTCCATTCTCTGCATAGAATAGTCACCTGTCCAGCTCAGTTGTCCTCCCAAATCCTCTCCTGATTTTTCTCAACGACCCAAAGTAACCTTTTTCTCCTTAGAATTTCACTTAGTATGATTAACTTCGTTTCTGAGAGGTTAATTGTACTTATTCTGATACCCTTGTCACTTTCAATTGTAAAAAAATATGTGTTTATGTAATATCTTGTCTCTCATTAGACTACACTTTCCTTTTGGTGCTTGTCTTATCTTAAGGTTTCCTTAAGATCCTCCACAGGAGGTAGTTTATTAACCTCACATATTGTAGCTAGTCAACAAATTTTTATGTACTCAGTGTAAGAAAATATGTTTAGATTTATAAAGCAGTAAATTATTAACAGATTTTTGGAGTATGATTAACTTTGTTTCTGAGAGGTTAATTGTACTTACTCTGACTTGATCTCTTTGATATATCCCTCCTAGTAAGGCACATACTTAGCCAATGATACAATATTAAGGATTGATTAAAATTTTGTGCTGGCTGCAGTAGGAATTATAACCCAAAATTGAATTTCTGCTTTATAAATAAGGATAGATAGGAAAATTTAGTAAAGGTAGATTCAAACAAGCAGATACTACTTCATTGGATATATTTAAATTACTGTTACCATAATTATTCATAAAACAGTATGACTAAGGAAGAAAATTTCCTTAATGTGCTTAATGTTATAAAATTACACTGATAGTCAGTGTTGTATTTTATGATCAGATTTATTTCAAGGTAAATGACTCACTAAAATGGTATTTGAAATTAGTAGGACTGAGTAACCAGATGGAATGCTTTCTTGTCCATGGTATGAATAATTAAACCGTACTCCCCAGTACATGAGGTACTCTTTCTTTTTTGCCTACAAGCATTACCTAAAATTATTAGTTAATCATTTACGTGGAACAGGTTCAATATGAGATGTAGTAATCACTACCTAGTAACAAATTAGTTTTGAACAGTAGCATGAACCTTGACTAACATTATGACTTAGAATTTGAAATCCTAATTTCTCCGTAATTGTTGAAATTATTGAAAAAGCCTTGACATATGTGTTAACATTGCTATAATTTGTGCTGCTTTTCCACATTATATTTAAGTGAATGAAAAGAATACTCTACAGGAAGAAAATAAAAAGCTTTCTGAACAGCTGCAGCAGAAAATTGTGTAAGTATTTTTTCTTAATTGTGGCAGAAAATTGAATATTTCCCCCAATTTCTCTTTCTTCATTTTACTTAGCTATGCAAACTGTAAAGATATATTAAGAGTTAAAGATTTCATTTTTTTTAAATTATAAAATGTTCTGCAATTGAAAATATAAAGAAAATCACTGTGTTTTTGTTTCATTTTGGGAGTATATATAAAGAGCGTATGCATCTCTTAAGTTAATGTATGAATATAAAGTACCAGAACATTTTAATTTAAAGCATTTTGATTTTTATAACTATTATAAATAATAAATTATTCCAAATAAATTATTTGAAATACTTACATTTTAAATAAATATTTGAGTTTTGTTACCTCCCTTTCAGCCTGTCCCAGAAGCTTCATAAAAGCAATCTAAGTATTTCCTCTTACACACTTCTCAGGTCTGGGGAACTTCTTCCTTCTGTTCCTCTCCCCTCTCCCCCTATTTCGTTTAATAAAAAAATGGTAATTTTTATCCTGGGTACCAGTTACTCTTCTTTGTGTTTTACACTTATTATTTCTTATCCTCACTATGATTCTTCATGGTAGTTTTATTATCTCTGCTTTATAGACAAGCAAACCAAATCTCAAAAAATAAAATGATAAGACATCACTCAGAACCCCATCTTCTGAGTTAGAGGACTCTGTTCTTTCCATTATCCAACAGTGTCCTAAAAAAAAAGAATGTTTTTCTGGATCTAGTCTGACTGATGCAGAGCAGAGGTATGGCCAGTTCTTAGTTCCCATTTATATAAAACTTACGTAATATTTTTTAAGAGTTAGGATTCAGGATAGTCTTAATGATTTATAGGGTTTTTAAAGGCTCCGTTGCATTTGAGTGGACATCCACAAAAACTCTGGTAAGCTATGTGGACGTAACATACTATTTTGGCTTAGAGTAGTTACTGTTATGTGTAAACACATCTCACAAGTGGAATTAACATCTTTATAGGTATGCTTTTAAGTAGTAGCTGTCCAATAGCATTTTGATATTTCCCCATGTTATCAGTCCACTGAACATTGGTAGCCAAAGACAGTTTTGAGGGGGCCTAATAGATGAGGAAAGATGGCTGTGGGATCAGACTGAGGTTATCAAACGTGTATATGAAAATGTCAGCACTTTTTACTCATGGTACATATTTGAAGTGAGGCCAAAACATGAATCCACAATCTTTTCTATATGATTCCAAAACCTGAAAGGTTTTTTTTGAAATGTTATTCACAACCTAAGCTCATCTCAACTGACAAGATGCTATTTATTATAGTCCTTATTTGTCCCACTTCCTGTGAGCATTTCTGTGCTTTGCTGTGGAAATATCAGTGTGCTTGACTACAAGTTGATACCTCAGGCTCCAATGGAGGTGTTTTGTAACAAGCTGTATATGCTCTGAATTACCCTTAATTAAAAAAAAAAAATTAAATTCTGAATTACACCTGGTTCCAAAGGTTTCAGATAAGTATTTGTTAACCTACATTAATTTTTGTTATGTAAAGTAAGTTAGCAATACGGTATTTTGAACACATCAGCCCTGATATTTATGAATACCAGAGATAAATAAGATAACTAGTCTGTAGAGGTTAATACAGAATTATGTGAATGCCTCCAAAACCAAGGTTAAAAAGTGTATTGAAACTAGATAATGTCATTTTCTTGGTGAAATATGAGTTCTAGTTTATTTTTTAACTAGAATTATTTTATTTTTAACATTCTCAAAAAATTTTTCTGTTGAAGCTCATTGATATTTTAGAAAAGAAGTAAAAGCTGAAGTTTGAAATTACAGTAAAGCTCAACATATAGATGAGCTCAGGGCATGTATATTTTATTTAGTACAAACCTTGCAACAGTGTAGGAGGTAATCTATTGTGTCTTTCAGTTCTCTCCTGAAATTTAAGATAGTTATTCTCATAAGCCAACTTCTTCTGTAGCTTGCTATCCTCAAATTCCCTTTTGCTTTCAATTTTTAAAAAAATAGCAAATATTATCTTATAAGGCAACCTGGTTTCCTCTGACTGCCTAAACCACTGTAAAATCTATTTAGTGCCTGAAATTTCCCTGAACTTTGGAAAAAGTATTACTTGATTTATACTTTTTCTTACTAAATGCAGTAATTCTGACGCACCTAAGCTCTGTTTGATGTTACAGATACCTGTATGGTATGGTAAGTGTTTAGTGACACTATAGTAAGAAATTATTCAGAAAAAAATTTGTTGTTACAAAGTTCAAAATATGTGTTCAACTCTACCAATCACAAAAAGCAAATAATTAAATAAGCTACATGTTGAGGTCATGACTCATTTTGTTTTGGGAAATGGATGTGATGGGCCAGTGAAAGTCAAAGAAGTCTGTCTACACTTCAGGGCTATAGGATTCATTTCATTCAGTGCTCACTTCTAAATTGAATTACTTATATTACTTCTTTAAGAAATAGCCATTGTTTCAACACTTCTTACACAAGTTCACTCTCTCCCAAGCCTTTTTAATTTTAGTGAGATGATACTAGTAGGAAGTTCTGCATTTGGGTAGAAATCACTGTACTTGTAAGTGATACTTGCTGATTCTGATTTTGCCTTCTGGGACCACCTGGAACAAGTTTACCCCCTCTTCTACTCGATAGCCCTTTGTATGCCTGAAGACAGCTACCAGGGCCCTCCTGAGTCTCATACTCTTCAGCATAGATACCCTGTGTTTATTAACTATTCCTCAGTGAAATAGCATTCCTTCAGGACTCTTCAAATTACCATTTCTCTTTAATGTTTCAGTTTATCGATATTTTAATTAAGAATTGAGTCTTCTAGATACAGTCTGACCAGTAAAGCAGTACTGTCCCGTCTATTTTTCTATATGTGGTCAAAACACATTACTGGTGGTTCCTTACTGGGTTTACTGCTAACTAGAACCCTTAAGTCAGAGTCTTCCCTGTCCTCTACTTGTAGACTTTTTGTGTCAGTATAAAAATACAGGACTTCAGAGTCATGGCTTTATGGTAGTTGTTGAGAAAACCTTTTATCAAAAGACTCTTCATTTTAAGATAAGAGCACTATTGATTAAATACTGTTTTCTGGGCATTGTATTATATTTGTATATATATGTTATTTCTTTTTCACAACTTTCCTACAAAAAGAAAGTAGGAAAGTACAGTACTGTACCTACTTAATAGATGAGGTGACTGAGGCTGAGGTTAACTTACCCAATGTGACTAGTAAGTGTCAGATGCAGGATTTGGACCCAGGTCTACCTCACTTCAGGGTTTGTATACCCTTTCTTTAGTTTGGTGCTGAAACAGCCTTACAAGTTTGCCTGCATGGTGTCACCCTGTGTAGGTGGCAAGGCCTGAATTCTCTCTCTTCTAGCTCACTTAAGTGAGGCTTTTCTCTTTCATTTATTCTGTCCTATTTGTTTTTTTTAGATTTGGCCCATTTCAACCTCTAGGAGGTGGGTCTTTAATACGTTGATTTTTTTCCCCCACTGTGTATTAGGTCAGCTTTTATTGTCAACTTTGTGTCTTCCACAGACTTGATAAATATTCCACCAGTGCCCTGCATCAAAAACTAGTAATAAATGTTGAACAAAACCTGCCTGAGGATGGAGCCCTGAGGCATACTACCACAAGTTTCCTCAGTGATGATAATTCTTTGTGTGGTGTTCAGTCGTTTGGTGTTCAGTCATTTGTACCTTTGTATATCCTCTTTTTGTTTACAATGAAAAGATCTCAAGAGATTCATTGTCAGCTGCCTTCCTGAGAGCTAAACAATATCTATATTGTTAGAAGAGCTATAACTACTTCATTAAATTTGAATTATGTTTTAACTGGAAGTTTAAGTTCTTTAGAGGAGGACAAAAGCCTGAATATTAAAAACTTTTTTATAGACTCATTATTAAGGGAGACCTACGGGTTTTTGGAAAAAAAGACAACTAAAAGTAGTTCGACAGGAATTTAAGGGGACGCTATCAGACTCTTAGAAAGAAAAAGATGACCAGTGTGCATAAATAACCAAAAGCTGTGGCATAAACTTTTAACTTTTCTCAGAAAATCAGAGTGCGACCTAATGCTTTAAAGAAGAAACTTGGTTAACAAGTTTGAAAGTTGTTTTTTCCCCCTTTTTCTTTAATGACAAAGGAGGACAAAGCCCGCACTTGTTTACTTAGTTTAGCCACCTCTAGTTAGTGCTAGTTTTTGGTATTTTTTTTTTTCTCCTTTTCCTTTTGTGATCGCAGCCACTTCTAGATTGACTCTGCCAGGAAATTAATCTCTTCTCATGACTCATTCATGTTTCAGGTTGAATTTTTATGACTAATAGGCAGGTAGTCTGTGACGTGATTAGTTACAGCAAGGTCAGGTAGATTTCATGCTCCATTAATTTGTAAGGGTTTCTCATATGACTTTAGCTTACTTTGTTTTTTCCAGAATAAGATGGTAGAATTGTAGGTAGAGAGTAAAAATTAGGTATTAGCTCTAAAGATTTTCCTCAGTATAGAACATAGGATTATAGACCATAGATAATACTGAAATTATTCAGGATATTAAGATATAAATCTGTGTTAGAATAAATTAATCTTTGTATTTTAATTTTTAAAAAATCTCTGTTGGTCATAATTTATAAAAAAAAAAGTCATTATTCTTTGTTTGGAAATACATAGTATTACAAATTGATACAAGTACATTAGGACAGACTGATAAAAATTAGTGGCAAATAGGATCCGTAATGGTTTGACATGGAAAAGTCAATTGAGTTAAAGTGAAATAACTTTATTTTACTTAATAACCACAATTCAGTTCAAACCCAGTCTTTAAGTGCCTTCAGTCCTGAATTGAATCAGCACAAATTTATTTTTCTAGTGGAATTTGGGAATCTCATATTCATTCATTCAACAAGTATTTATTGAGCATGTACCAAGTATGCACTGTTGTAGACACTTGCGATGTATCAGTGAACCAAAAAGATCTTTATCCTCTTAGAGCTCATATTCTGGCAGGTGAGCAGTAAACAAACCAATGTTAGAAAACAATAAATGCCATAGATAAAGTAACAGCAGAATAACAAGTAACAGAGTACTAGGGTGTGGGAAGGGGGCTGCAGTTTTAAATAGCATGTTCAAAGCTAGCATTGATGAGAAATAAAACTCCAGCAAACACCTAAAGGAGATGGGATAATTAGCCATGCAGTATCTGGGGATGAGCATTCCAAGCAGATGAAACAGCTAGAGCAAAAAACCCAAAGTATGCTCCAGTATGCCTGGTATTTTTGAGGAGCCTCGAGGAAGCAAGGGTGGCTGGAGTGGAATCTAATACGAAAGTGGTGCAGAGAGGTCATAGGAGGAGGGGGACAGTCAGATCACACAGGACCTTGTGAATCATTGAAAAGACTTTGGCTTGTGTTTTCAGTGAAGTGGGAAAATGTGGCAAGTTTTAATCAGGAGAGTGACATATTAGGACTGTTCTGACTGATGTGTTGAGAGTACTGTAAATGAGCCTGGATAGAAGCAGGGGTAGAAACTCAAAGTTCGAGTCCTACTTGTAGTTAGTCATTAGTCTTATGTTCTTCCTAGACTCATGATCTTAACGGTTTCTCAGCTCTATAGTAGGGATAACACATTGAGTGCTTAACAGTATTGTCCTGGGAGTCTGGCTGCCAGGACTTAGATCCTGGTTCTGTTACTGTTGTAGTAAATGACTTAACTTCTGTATCTTTATTTTCTATTTTTAAAATGAGAGTAATAATAAGTAATAAGAGAATTATACTCTATACTCTTACTATTATATTCTCAATAATGAGTTTAATAATTAATAAGTAATAAGTAATAGTAATAATGAGGAGTAATGCTCTGCTTCATGCAGTTCCAGCTTCCTTCTCTGACACATGTACACAGTACTGCCTGCCTGTACTCAAACTTGGAGGATCCTCTGCTGATTTTCTCTGCCATTTGAAATCCCTATAATTTTACCTCAGGTACCACAAACTACACTTGCTACTTTACTTCTCACAATACTTTTCCACACCTGGTACTCTGATCATTTGGGGACTTCTCTAATCCTTATATTTAGACTTGAAACATTAGATGCAAGGAATTACCTCTCTTACAGCTTCATACCTCTATTCTGCCATGATTCCTTAGTATATGATAGATGTTTTAATAAATATTTGTTTAACTGATGTTCTTTCAATTGTCCTTATTTTCCTCTAGGAATAATCAACATCAAGCAACTGACCTTGAATCTGAGGAAGATGTTATTCCAGATTCGCCAATAACAGCCTTTTCATTTTCTGGTGCTAACCGGCTACGAAGAAAGGAGAACCTCCACGTCCGATACGTAGAACAAACACATACTCAACTGGAGCACTCTGGGTGTGCAAATGGTGAGGACTGGTTTATCTAGTTCTGTTTGAAAAAAAGAAAGGTATTTGTCTGTTGTTAGGAATATAGTCATTGTTCAGGTAACTTATGTTACAGCTGTAAGTTTAACTTCCATTAGTGCAGTGACTGGGAGAGCATTTTCTGCCTGTATTATGTATAGATATGCATTGTTCATCTTAATATGTAAGAGCGAAGCATTTTACAAATGTAGTGAATAGTTTTTTCCTTTTTTTTATTTGAAAAATAATCCTATGTGTATATACCTGAATGGGATAGAAGGAAAGAGGAAAGTAAACCTAATTTCCACCTACTGCGTGCCAGTTATTATGCTGAGTGATTTGAATACATTATTACTATATTTTAATTCTCATGACAGGTTTGTGAGGTAGCTGTTAGCACCTTCATTTTATAGATGAAGAAAGATTTGCTCTTTAGAGGGGTTAAATAATCTGTCAAATAAGCAGATGACATAGATCTTCCTGGCTCTAAACTTTTGTATTTTCCAAGTCTTACCCGCAGCTACTCCCACCAGTAGCTGTAACTAGCTACTTTTATTTGTTATAATATGTGGCAGTTGGTAGTAAATCAAGAAGTGGCTTTATAATGTATCTACTTTGTGGTTTATCAGTGGCATATTTCTAATTCCAGGCCCAGTTTACCATTTCTGCTAAATGCTTTGGAACTACCTTTTCATTAGAGTCCTGAAATTTATCCTGTTACATGATACAGTGCTGTTTTTTGGGGTTTTTTTTTAACTTTTTTTTGTTACTTTTAATATTGATCTAAAAATAAGCAGTAAAGACTTTCATCTTTAACCTTAACTGTTTGTAACAAGGAAAGCATTGAGGGGAAGGGGTATACATAGTTGTAGAGATATTTTTATAATGCAGGTAAGTTGCTAACAGTAGCTATAAAAAAAATAGTAAATCCTAATCTTTGATATTAGAAAACTGACAGTTTTTGCTCTATTTTATATGGGCTTGCATCACCATCTAGTGGAAAACAAAAGAACTGTTTAAAAAAACCTCAGATATAATTAGCAAAAAAAACATAAGATCATCAATCTGGAATGAACATTTGTGGGCCTTTTAGTCTGCTGTCAGACAGGACATGAATCACTACAGATAAGCATAATTTAGATCATGTTTAAATCCATCGGAAAGAATATCTAGGAAAACAAATCATAGCAATTTTCTCTTTATTAGGGAAGCTGTCTTTTGTATCTAGTAAAAATGCTTTTGGCTTATTTATTTATTGTATGAGAATAACCTGTAACTATTTAAAACTTAATTTGTCAGTTTTAATCTTGTTCTGATCATTTTTACTTGGAATCTGACATTTTGGTTTTAAAATACAAGATCGCTTTTGAGCCATGCAAATTATTTTAAAACTAATTTAATGACTAATTATTCCTTTTCTCTTTCTAATCATCCATGCATGTTTATTTTAAAATTTATAGTACTTTTTAATGATATTTTCTACTTATAATTAGTAAAAGTCTGTTTCCATTTACTTTGGTCCTTCTTTTGGTTTTCTTTGAACTAAACCCTTCAATAGTGGAATGATTTCTGATAAAGCATGTTTCAGATTTCCTACCAGAAAATAAAAACTAAACAAAGATTGAAAAGCTGTGTGATGCAGTATTCGTTGCAGATGAACCCACTGATTTGCAGCAATACACAAGGAAAAGATACATTAAAATATTATAACTCTACAAGGATTAGGTCAGAAGAAGCTTACCTGTTCTGGTCTTCTCTCTCCCACTATCTTAACTTCCATCCAGCTTTGTTTCTTAGTGAAACTAAAGGAATAAACCTTTTATGAGAATATTAAAATTATGTCAATAAAATGCGCTTCTAGTGCATTTAAAGATAGGTTTGTATTGGGTTATCTATTTTCTTCATAATTGTTTATATATAATCTCTCCTCTTTTTTCTCTTAGAATTGAGAAAAGTTCCAAAGTCTTCAACTCATCCACAACATAAACCTAATGAAACTGAAATTCTAGTGGCTGACACTTGTGATCAGAGTCAAGCTCCAGTGGCTAGTAAGCAAGATACTGAGATTACTTCATAAGTTTAAAATTTGAGGTTATTGGTGGGCAAGAATAGCCAACTGTCTGAATTGGATAGTATTTTAAAATATTTTTCATATAATTTTGTTTGCATTACTTGTTGTTTAGAAGTCTCTTTCATATTGGAAAGTAATGTTATCCTATTATTAATTCATATTTTTATCCCTATCCATGTTAATCAAGTCTAGCTAATAATTTTAAGTAAATAAGACTTTACTGTGCTTTGCTCATTCATTCAACAAATAATTGAGTGCCCACTGTACACCAGACACTAAACAAGACAAAATCTTTAACCTCCTAGAGCTTACAATCTGGTTGAGGGAGAAAGAAAATAAACAAAGAAATGTTAGATGAAGCAGGGGCTCTGAGGAATAATAAAGCAGGGTGAGAAGAGATATTAGAGAACCTCACTTTAAAACTGACATTTGAGCAGATTCTAAAGGAAGCAAGTGAGTCTTGTGGATATCTGGGGGAAGCCATCCCAGGTGGAGAAGTCAGTGAACACAAAGGCCTTAAGGTGAAGGTGCTTTTGGGTTTGTTTGAAGAACACTAAGGAACACTTGTGTGGCTGGGGCAGAGTAAGTGAAGGGCAAGTGTGTTCTTTAGAGTTGCTGTTTGCTAAGAAGAAAGAGACTGGGAGCAGCAGGTTTGCAGGGTGGGGGTGAGATTAGCAGTGGTTAGAAATCTGGAGTTTGGTTTTGAGACTCTTCTGTTTCAGATGTTGGATAGACATTCAGATAAAGATTTTGGATGGGTAGGTGGGTATGATTGTAGAGGAGTCTAGGAGAGAGATGTGAATGAAAGTTGGTCAGCATGTAGGTGGTATCTGAAGCTGTGAGACTGGATGAGATTGCCAAGCAAGTGAGTGAATATGGGGATGAAAAGAAGTTTAAGTACTCAGCCCTCGGACACTCCATTATGTCAGGGAGTGAGCCTCAACAATTTTTTATTGGTCTGTGCTCAATAACTCCTTTCTCTCAACTCCCATTCACTCCAAAAAGAGAAAGAAAGGGGTGCAGGGGAAGTGAGGAAGGAGACGGAAGAAGAGGGGTAAAGGAAATACATTCTCATGCTCTCTTCTCTTTCTCATACATCGAAACTGCTCTGGCAAAAGTCATCAGTGACCTGGTTGTTAAATCTAGTGAGTGCTTCCCAGTCCTTACCTTACTTGACCTTTCTGTGACGTTTGACATCGAGTACTCTCTCAGAGTGGTGCCACTCTCTTGATTGTCTTGCTTCTTACTGTTCCTTTTTCACCTTCATTTGTTGGCTAGTCTTTCTCCAGCTGTCTATTAAATGCTACTGCCCCCAGTATATATGATCCTTGGCGGGTTCTCTGATTTTTTCTTTCTGGAGGAATCTTCAGTTAGAGTAAGTATTCTGCTGTCACCTATATGATAATAAATTCCAAATCTATTTCTCTGAGACTTTTCTTCTGGAATCCAAACAGCCAGTATATCTGTCTGCTGTAGAACATCTGTACCTGGGTATCCTTCCACTTCAGCATGTCTAAAGTTGAAACTTACCTGTGAAACCTACTCATCCTTTTATTTACAGTTTCAGTGACTGACACTTTACATACCTCTGAGTTACCTAAATCAGAAAACTTTGAGTCGTCCTAGACTCCTGCTTCTTCAACTCACATAGCTAAATAGTCACCAGATCTCATCCATTGCACCTCCTACATGTCTGTCGTACACACTCTTCTGCACCCCCATTGTACTAGTTTTGGCCATCGGCATCTCTCATGTAATCTGATTAATCCCTTTGCCTATTAGTGACGGCTGTTTGTTGTCAGCCTGTCTGAATTACCATTTTAGCCCAAATACTGCATCTGTTTTCCATTAAAAACCCTTAGATATCTCTTCATTGCCTACAGGATAGATTTTAAGTTCTTCAGCATAATCTGATCCCTCATCACCTGTCTGGGCTCATGTGCTACTACTATTACATATTTTACACTTTGATTTCCAGCAGTTGGACCACATGTAGTTCCCTGAACATGTAACTTTGTTTCACATGTTAGACCCTTATACATGCCTAGAATCCTTCTCTCTGCCCCTAGCCCAGTTTAATTCCTTTTCCTCTCAAGGATCAGCTTAGGCCTCACTTGGTAAGCTTTCCTTGGTTTCTCAAGGCAGATTTGAGAGTCTTTCCTCTGTGCTTAAATCACCTCTTTTATGTACCTTTAATGTTTATCACATTTTATCACAATTCTCTTTTTAACCTTTCTTGGTTCAACTAGAGCAGCCCATAAGCTCCTTGAAGACAAGAACTCTTTCTTTTCGTATAGTGCCTAGCACAGTGCCTGCAACGTGGCATGTGCTCCCTAAGTGCTTGTTGACTTATTGAAACTGTATGCATAAAACTTTATAAAATATTTGAACACAGGTGATTTCCAAATAAATATGTTAGCTTAAAACTTGAAAATGGTGCAGTGCTGAAACTCTGCCACAAAATATGTTTTCATGAAAGGTACTATATAAATATGGTTTGATATTCATGCTGTATCTTATGTCACAAGAAATACATTTAATTATATAATTTTTACAATTTTTCGCCCAGTGGCAATAAGAAAAACAATCTACCTGTTGCATTCAGTTCATTTAGGAAAAATAGAAAACCTAGCTGAAAAAGATATTTGCAACTTACTGCCATTTATAGTAGATATTTTTGACTTTTTACACAGAGTTTTAAAATTTTTTCTGTGCCATCTTGTAAAGTGGTCCTTTGATCCTTTTTCTTTCCTTTTTTTGTATTTTCATACATCTATTTTCTGTAATTGTATAATTGATTGTTGTTTTTTTTAACTTAGAAACACATGGAACAAGCAGTTACCCTACTGACAATTTAGCTACAGTTGTTGCTGAAACACTTGGTCTTAGCCTTCAAGAAGAATCTGTAAGTAGTTTTTTAGTTTGGTGATAATATGAATTAGTGTCTTTGTAGGTCAGTTTTTAGAGAATTGAGGAAGAGAGAAATTATTTTATCCAAAGATTATTGGATAAAGGCTTAGAACAAAATTGATGTGGCTAGAAAGGCCTGTTTCTATTATCCACGCCACGTCATTCCAGAAATCCTGAGTCTTCAGAATTCTTGGGATAAAGGTTGTGGGTTGAGTCAAAATTTAGAGAAGTAATGATGGCTTAGAGGATTTGACTAACCCTCTTCCCTGCCCGTTCTCTCCCCCATACCCTCTTCCAACTAGGGGAAGACTTTAAGAGAAGACTTGTTGATTTCAGAATTTATTGGATCTTTTCAGCACCCTTTAAACCAGAGTTTGATTTGGAAAACAGGCTGAATTCTTGGGTCTACTACAGATGCTTTGATTCTTAGTGCCAATCCAGTTAGACTGAATTCTTAGGGATTGAGATAGAAATTGACCCCATGATTTTCTTTTCATTATTTTAGTGCTTCCTTACATCAGGCACATTTACTTTTTTCCCTAACTGATCCCTAAAAAATGGAAAACTTGAGTTTTTTAACTTTAAGAAGATTTCAATTTGATACAACTTTAAAATAGTATTCTTTTGCTTTAGTCAGTAAATGTGTGTATGCTCTTATAAAATTGCCTTGCTGTTGAATTCCTAAAAATTGAATTGGTTTTTTACTATGTTTGGATTTTCTTTTTCTTATTCTTTTTTTTTTCTTTTTTGGTACCTTCTAGTTTTAAATCTGTCTTCAAGTGATAGTGGGTAGTTTTTAATTTTGAGCTTTAAATGTGTTTTAATGGTTTCTAGTTCCCTCCTACCCTTAAACCTGGCACGTCAGTAGTTCAGACACCAAATATGTTAAGGAAACTGATCTCTAATGACTTGCTGCTCAAAGTGCTCAAGTCAGCAGCATCTGCATCCATGGAAGTTTGTTAGAGATAGAGAATCTCAAACCCAACCCCAGAACTTCTATTTTCAGCAAGATCCACAGTTGATTTTTGTGCATGTTAAAGTTTAGGAAGCACTGTTCTTTAAAGGGTCCTTTTAAGTTCATCTCCTTTAAGTATGAAAATATAATCATCTCTGTTCCCTTTCTTTCATCTAAATAATGTTTTTTGGAATTGGCAGCCACCAGTCTGCTTTCTGTCCTTACAGATTTACCTATTCTGAATAATTTATATAAACAGTATCATATATGTGGGTTTTGAGTTTGGCTTCTTTCACTTAGCCTATTTTTGAGGTTCATCCACATCATAGCATATATCAGTATTCCATTCTTCCTTAAGAATAAATAATCTTCCATTGTATTTATGTACTTTAAATGTTATTATTGAAGGAATCTCGAGGCCCCAGGAGCCCTCTTGATGATGAACTCTACCACTGTCTGGAAGGAGATAACAAGAAACCACCTTTTGAGGAATCTAGAGGAAATAGTGAAGATAGTTTAAGGTAATTTGGGGCATTTTGGTAAAAACTTATAAACTGTCAGTGAGATTCTATTACAGTGAGTTCCATATATTTAAACTGTTTCTCTCCCACAGCTTGTTACTCTGGTTGTATTAGTTTTTATTTAAAAGGCTGTTTCCCCCAGTTTATGACCAGTTGAGGGCTTTTTGCTTTATTGGAGAGAGATGGGTATTATCTTTAGGTTCTTTCTGTACTTCTAGCAAGCAGTACTTAAAAGAGGTCACAGCCTTGTTACTCTGCCCCTTTAAAGATCCAGTCATGCCTTTGAGGTTTGCATTTTCAAAAACTGGATGTTATATCAGATCCACTGTAAGCTTGAATGAGCCTCCAAGCTTGTGTCATGTCTTGTTTTTACTAATTTCAGAATATCCGTTAACTGACAATACCTACATTTATGTAGCATTTTGCTTTTTAAAAGAGCTTTCAGTACTAGATACATATATCATATTTAATTTGTCATCATAGTAACTCATTAAAATAGGTTTTATTACCCCCATTTTTTACAGCTGACAAAACTGTAGCATCACAGAGGTTAAATGTCTTTTTAAGGCCACACAACTATTAAGTATTAGATCCAGAGCTCTTACCCATTCTGTGTCTTCAAACTTAACTCTAAGGCTTTCTTTTTTTTTTTTTTTAATTGAAGTACAGTTAGTTACAGTATGTCAATTTCTGGTGTACAGCATAATGTCCCAGTCATGCATATATATACATATATTTGTTTTCATGTTTTTTCATGAAAGGTTGCTACAAGATATTGAATATAGTTCCCTGTGCTATATAGAAGAAATTTGTTTTTATCTATTTTCATATATAGTGGTTAACATTTGCAAATCTCAAACTCCCAAATTTATCCCTTCCTACCCCCTATCCCCTGGTAACCATGGATTGTTTACTATGTCTGCAAGTTTATTTCTGTTTTGTAGTTGAGTTCATTAGTGTCCTCCTTTTTTTCTTTTCTTTTTTTTTTTTTTAGATGCCACATATGAGTGATATCATGTGGTATTTTTCTTTCTCTTTCTGGCTTACTGCACTTAGAATGATGATCTCCAGGTCCATCCATGTTGCTGCAAATGGCATTATTTTTAATGGCTGAGTAATATTCCATTGTATAAATATACCACAACTTCTTTATCCAGTCATCTGTCGATGGGCATATAGGTTGTTTGCATGTCTTGGCTATTGTGTACAGTGCTGCTATGAACATTGGGGTGCATGTTCTAATGTTCTTTCTACTACCACATCCTTTTCCTCTGCTAAAGGCAGGCTGGGTCTTAAGTTATGTTCAGTTTTCTAGTGTAAGAATTTTGTTTCTTGCAGTTAACTCACGATAAGATTTCATAGCAACAGAATTTGGGTCCCCAGTGGGATTTATTAAAGTATGATTTTCTTATATAGTGATTTTATTTAAGTTACTTAGAAAAAATATATATAGATCAGAATATCATGGTACTGAGATAAGTTTGCTGTATCATTTTCCTGCTTTTTTGTCAGCCAAATAAAGAGAAACCTGCAGTTATACTGTGTCTTAAACTTTGGTTAATGTTCTGCCTCTAATATGTGAATAAGACCTTACTATTAATAATTCTGTATTAGCAAAAGTTTTCTCATTATGCCTGTCTTATAATTTTTAGCCTATTTCTTTAGTAAGAAAAAAGTTTTACCACTTTTTTTTTTTTTTTAGATTTTCAGATTCTAATTCAAAGACTCCTCCTCAAGAAGAACTGACTACTCGGGTATCATCTCCTGTATTTGGAGCTACCTCTAACGTGAAAAGTAGTTTAGGTTTGAATACAAGTTTGTCCCCTTCTCTTTTAGAGACTGGGAAAAAGACCCATCTGAAAATAGTGCCTTTCAGCAGCACTTCTCATTCTAGATCAGAGAAACTTAGATCAAAATCTGAAGACAGTGCCTCTTTCACACATCATAATCTTGGGTCTGAAGTGAACAAGATCACCAACCAGTCATCTTCTAATAAGCAGATGCTTATAAATAAAAATATAAGTGAACCCACAATGGGACAGGATAGTATTGATCCCATTAAAGATACTGTTACTGATAAACATGTGGTACCCTTGAAATCATTGGTAGGCAGAACCAAAAGGAAGAAAATCGAGGAAGAAAGTGAAGATGAAGTATGCTGCCCCCAGGCCTCTTTTGATAAAGAAAATGCTTTTCCTTTTCCACTGGATAGTCATACTAACATGAATGGAGACTATGTGATGGATAAACCTCTGGATCTGTCTGATCGATTTTCAGCTGTTCAGCGTCAAGAGAAAAGCCAAGGAAGTGAGACCTCTAAAATCAGATTTAGGCAAGTGACTCTCTATGAGGCTTTGAAGCCTGTTCCAAAGGGCTCTTCCTCAAGCCGTAAGGCCTTGAGTGGAAGCTGTGGGTTAACCAAAGATTCCCCAGAAGAGCCCTGTTTACAGGAGTCCCTCCTCCAGTCTTTGAATAAATCTCCGGATAATAAAACACTGTTACAAATAAAGGAAGAAAATCCTATCTTTAAAATCCCTCTACGTCCACATGAAGGTTTGGAGACAGAGAATCTTTTTGATGACATGAAGGTTTGTGTTAAATATTCAAGGATTTTGATTTAAATGGTTGTTTGTGATTTCACCTGGATGCTAATAATTCTTTCTGCTCTAGGGTGCTGGTTCTCATGAGCCAATAAGAATCAAAACCAGGCCAGTCCATGGAGCATGTGAACTTGCATCAGTTCTTCAGTTAAATCCATGTAGAATTGCTAAAACAAAGTCTCTGCCAAACAACCAAGGTATGTACACTATAAATAGTATTTCCGTTGTTTTTCTTTATGACATTAAATTGAGTATTGTAATATATTTACATTCTTTGAGTAGATTGACTTGTTTTAGGAAAAAAAACTGTATCCCAGCATGTTTCTGTGTTTATGGCATGATTCTTACTGGTTTCATTTTACATGTGATTTTCCTACTTCGCTGCTTTTTGAAAAAATAGACATCTTTAATACCTCCTCTGATAGGTGATTTTATAAATTTATCTATTTTATGTAGTTATTTATTTTCTTTACAAAAGCTTTAAAAAATTTAAACTATACAGACTTTTAAAATATAAAAAGTGGAAATTTATCATTCAGATCTTGTTCCTCACCCCATAGGTCTGTCTTTTTCTCTGCATTTACATGTGTATGTATAAACATATGCATATATTTTTATGGGTTATTAAACTCTTGTTTGAAAACAGTGCTCTAATATATATGTGAATCTTTTCATAATTTTGCTGTGTTTAAAAGGAGACTTTTTGGGTTTTTTAGCCACCAAATATTTCTGTGCTTCACATTCCATACTTTTTCTTTTACTCTTCATTGTAATCTTACTCCTTCATTCTGGGTTTATTTTCCTTTTTTCCTAAAGCACATTCGTTAGTTATTCTTCCAATGAGGGTTTTAGTCTCTGTAGATACAAAGACTTTATTTCACTCTCATTCCTGATTTTTTAAAATCTTTTTGTTTTTATTTTTTTCTTGGTTGCTCTAGGGATTGCAGTATACCTGCTTAACCTTTCACAGTCTACTTAGAGTTAATGCTGTACCACTGTATGTCCTATAACTGAAAACTCCTCCAGTGTTACAATTTTAACTTAATTTTTTTAATTGAAATAAAAATAAGTCAGTTATAAAATGTACAGTTCAGTGGTTTTGGTCTAGTCACAGAGTTGTGCCACTATCGCTATAGTCTAAGTTTAGGATATTTTTTACACCCTAAAAAAACCAGTACTCATTAGCAGTCATTCTCCATCTCTCTCCCTTCTTCCCTAATCCTAGGCAACCACTTAATCTACTTTCTGTCTATAGATTTGCCTGTTCTGGAGTTTTCATATAAATGGAATCATACAATATATGATATTTTGTGACTTCTTTCACTATTTCCTTTTTCACTATCATGAATAATGCTAGGTTGAGCATTGATACACAATATTATGTCAATGTATGTTTTATTCTTCTTGAAGTATCGATAGGAGTAGGATTGCTAGGCCATCTGCTAACTCTGTTTTTAACCTTTTAAGAAACTATCTGACATTTTTCCAAAGTAGCTGCGTCATTTTACATTCCCACCAGTGGCATATAAAGGTTCTAATTTCTCCACATCTTCACCAATACTTGATACTGTCTGTCTTTCTCTGGGTGTGAAGTTGAATCTCATTGTGGTTTTGATTTATTTGCCTTTTCCTTGATGGCTAATGATGTTGAGCATCTTTTCATGGGCTTATTGGCCATTTGTGTATCTTTGAAGGACTGTCTTTTCAGATCCTTTGCTTAGTTCTAAATGCAGTAATTATCTTACTGAGTTGTAAGGGTTCTTCTTATATCCTAGATACAAGTCCTTTACCAGACAGGATTTGCAAAACTTTTCTCCCATTCTGCGGGTTGCATAATGTTTTAAAGTGATGAGAATTTTTAAAATCCGTTCTAATTGTATATTTTTTTCTCCTTATCTAAGATGTATCCTTTGAAAATATCCAGTGGAGTATAGATCCTGGAGCAGACCTTTCTCAGTATAAAATGGATATTACTGTGATAGATACAAAGGTAAGTTAGAAAGTAGAACCAAAGCCCGTACGGTTATTCCAGTCCATTACGAGTCACCCTGCTCTCCTCACTAACTCTGTGACCCTGAGATAACCATATACCTTTCATATACTTCATTTATTTATTCTGAAAACTAAGAAATAATACTACTTATTATTCCAACTTTATAGTATTTTTGAAAGGGTAATAATATTTTTTGACTTTAAAGATCTTTGCTTAAAAATATAGGTTTAAAATAATGCAAAATGCTAGTTACATATTTTAAATAATTTTTTATCAAAATAATTCATCATATTCCTTGATTAACTTCATCTACTCTCAAGAAAAGAATTTCATTCTCCCAGTTGGCTATTTTTTAAAATACTTCGTATTTTTTAAAATTAAAATTCATAGCAGAAATAACTTTTAGCTTATATTTAGGTTCTACATAGTTTGAGGAGTTCTCTTTCACTTGGTAGCATATTAATAAGTATTTAACAATTGCTAGAGTAATATATATCTGTCAAGAAATCAAATTTGATTAATGAAGTTTTGTTCTTGGTGTACGTTGATGTTCATTTCTGTGAGGCCGATTGGAGAAGAAAGGAGAAGTTCCAGGGATTTTGGTAGCATGTAACTCTCTTCCTTGGTAGTAAGTCCTTTTCCTAGGCTTGAGAGAAGTTGCTCGTGTATTGGTATATAAAAGCTAAAAATGTTTTACAGGCAGTTAAACCAAAATATATCTATATTCCTAAAGGCTAAAGGTAAATATAACTTAATGCTACTAAGATGTAAGTGTACACTTAAAAAAATAGTTAAAATGGTTACATTTATGTTATGTATATTTTATCCCCCCTCAAAAAAGTAAATGTAAGGCCGTAAGGGAAGAATTGTTAAAATTTTGAATTTTTAAATGTTTATTTAGGATGGCAGTCAGTCAAGATCAGCAGAAGAGACAGTGGACATGGACTGTACATTGGTTAGTGAAACTGCGCTTTTAAAAATGAAGAAGCAAGAGCAGAAGGGACAAAAAAGTCCAAGTAAGATTTGATTTTTTCCTTAATTTTAATACAAATGTGGAGAGGAGTTTATAGTCATACCATTGCACTGATGAGCGTAAGTGACCCCTGCACCATAAACCAGTCTTTTCCCCCCCCCGTTCTCATAACACTAGAGTTCTCTTAGTAAAGCTTAGTTTCAATACTTCAGGAAAAAAACATCTTTAGTAAAAATAATTTTTATTTCCGAAAGAATTCAAGTCGTTTCCAGGAGCCAGCAAACTATGGCCGGCTGCCAGTTCTGTAAGTAGTGTTTTACTGAAACCCAGCCTCACTCACTTGCGTATTTATTGCCTGTGGCTGCTTGCGTGGCAGAATAGCAGAGCTGAGTAGTTTCTGCAGCGACCCTGTGGCTCCACAGGTCTAAAGTATTTATTAATCCTTTAAGAAAAAGTTTGGTGACCCCTGGTTTAGATAATTTTCTATAAAAGGTGTAAAAGGGACTCTTGAGAGTCCTGTTTTAGAAATATGATTTTCCGAAGTAGTTTGATAAGGAAAGGGGTGGGGGCGGTCCACTGAGAAGTCTTGGTACAGATCTGCAGATTAGCAGTAAACCAAGAATGATGGTGCATATGATGAGTGCTACATTCTGCTATATTCTGCTTCTGTAGAAAGGGGGATTTGGCTAAACTAGCTCTTTGTAGTGAGAAACTCTTAATTCTTCACCTGACACCTTGATTTTCTAAAAGAGGTAGAGTAGGAATAATGGAAAGATTTTGGTTGGCACAACCTTAGAAACATTCCTGACTACAGGAGGCACATGACATGAGATGAACTAGACTGGGAATAGCTGTCATTCATCACCCTTATGTGTTGAAGGGTTAGGACCTGCCTAACATGAGGTGCAGTGCTAAAAGCAGAGGCATTTTCCAGTGATCATCTGTTAAAAACTGAGGACATTCAGACTGTGTCATTTCCATCTTCTGCTGAATATTCCATAGTCTACCTGCTCAGGGCCCAATAATAAAACAGCCAGTCTTGTCCTTGCTTCTTACAAAACACCTTCTCCCTCACTGCACCAAATGCAGCGAGAGAAAATTTTAATAGCCTTTGTCTTAATTCTTTGTTCTTTAGTAAAGAATAACTATCCGTATGATCAAGTAACTGGCTGCCTATGTTTAGAGGACAGTACCTGTTAAAAGAAAAACCTTAACAGTGATTGTCTTTTTTTGTAGTGAAGGACACTTAACTAACTTCCTTCTTAAGAAGATAACTTTGCTTTTAAGATTATTTTATTCGTGGTACCAGCTCCTGATAATGTTTTCCTCAGTGTTGTAGAAAAGGGGAAAACTAAATTATGATAGCTTTAGTTTCAAATATATCTAGTTGATCTAAGAAGATGATAATTTCCCAAATAGATTTGAAGCAAGTATCATATGGAGGTGAGGTAATTTTGACTAAATAAAGTGTTACGAATATTACTGCTATATAATAACTCACTCCGATGATACAGAGGGTTAGAACCACCACCACCTTCTCGTCTTCCATAGTTTCCATGCCTCAGGAATTCAGGAAGGGCTGGGCTGAGTGTTTCCTGTCTCAGGGTATGAGACCGGTACAGGCAGACAGATGGTGGCTGGAGCTGGAATGGCAGAGGGCTTTTCAGATGGGAGAGACATGGCATCTTTCTCCTCATTCTCTCTGGGCTTCTGCATATGTATGGTCCTTCCACATAGCCTGGGTTGAGCTTCCTCATCACGTGGAGACTAGGCTCCCAGAGTGACTGTCCCCAAAGAGCAAGGCAGAAGTGCATGGCATTTTTGTAATCTGGACTCAAAAGTTGCAGAGTGTCACAAAGACCTGCCCACGTTCAAAGCAAGAGAACATGGCCCTCACTGCTCAGTGGGAGGAGTGCTAAGATCACATTATAAGAATAGCACGTGCAGTAGGACATATTGTTGAGCCCATACTTGGAAAAAAACAGTCTACCTATTTTACCCATAAGGTAGATATTTTAAAAACCTAGAACTGGTTAAAAAATAAAACATACCAATAAAACTCCCAATTACTGCTAATATTGCTATTCAGAAAACGTTTTTACATCTCTGGTCTGTGTTAGACTTACTAGATGCTGTGATAGATCAGAAAGGATATAGTCTCTGTCCTCAAGCATTTGATAATCAGAAGTCAGACCAAGAGAAAAAGGAAGCCCGTAACTTACTGTGATTCACTAACAGCATATACAGAATGCTTTGTTTTGGGAATGCCCAGCACACTGCCTGGCATATAGAAGTTACTTTTACTTACACGTTTGACCCTCAAAGTGAAAAATAAACACATTTTTAATCATCGAGACCCAATTCTCTGTTGGGAGCTGGAGATAGCAGTAAAGAGAACAAAAGTACCTACCTCATGGAAGTTACACTGTACAGACGAATGTGGCGTGGTGGACGATGGTAAGTGGCAGTGCCAGAGAAAAGTGAAGCGGGGCGAGCTGCTAGAGCACCTGCACCGGGGAAGGCGGTAGTCATTTCACAGAGTAATCTTGGCAGGCTTCAGAGTTGTCACATTTGTTAGCCAACTGGATCTATTTGTGTTTTTAGTAAACTGATGTTTTTAAAAATGTGATTATTTAATGGAAATGTAGTTAGTACTCTGAAGATGAAGTTGGCACTTTGCATATCAAATATGGAATTGAATTCATTATTTCTATAGCACTAAACTACCAAGTGTTAATGATAATGCAAGAAAGTACTTTTTTCTACCACGTTAGAAAAATAAGCAAATAAAAATCTATCAAGATTTTAATGTCAATCATTTATACACAGTTTATTTAAACTTGATATTTTTCACCATTTATTATGCTGTGTTTTCTGTTCCTCACAGTTCCTTTTGGTAATTCCTTTTGGTTTAGCATGAATTATACATGAGGTGATACAAAAAGATTTTTTTAATGTTTATAATGACAGTAACAAAACCTAGCATTTTCGTCACACGTATAAAGGATATTTAAAGGCATAACATAAAGCCATTGTAAATGTGCAGTAACTACCCAGACTAGGAGTTTATTCTTGCCTCATACACACCTGAATTATTTTGTGGCAGTTCCTACAAGTTTCACATTGGTCTGTAGAAAGCAAAAAGCTTGCTTGTTGCCTAAGTCAATGCTCTTTTACGTAGACGGAGAAAGAAAAATGAACGATAGTTTGGAAGATTTGTTTGATCGGACTACACATGAAGAATATGAATCCTGTTTGGCAGATAGCTTCCCTCAAGTAGCAGATGAAGAGAAGGAATTGTCAGCTTCTACAAAGAAGCCAAACAGTAAGGCAATTTTCTTTCTAATTATGGTTTTTCCGTTACACTGAGTTTAATAAATTAAGTCATCATGCTAATTAATAGAGGCTTAATGAGGTATCAACAATTAAAGTTTCATTTTTCTTGAATAAACTTTTTTCAGTTTTTTAAAGATGACTTCAGATTAATAGAAGATACAAAAGATAGTTCAGAGGGTTCCTCTATACCTCTTACTCAGCTTACAAAAATTTTGAGAAAAATCTTTATTAAGTAATAAATTAATTGTTATAATTGAATGAAAGAGAGAGGTCAGAGAAACAAAGAAGAAACCAGGAAAGGAAATTGAGAAGTTGCTGCATCCTGTGAAGTAGGAGGAACATGAGAGTGGATGGTGTTCTGGAAGCCAAGTGAAGAAGACGTTTCTGTAAATTCATTATTCCCAGCCTCGACCTCTCTCTCCTGAACCTCACACTTGAATCAGGGATGGAGATATCACTTCACACCCACAAGAATGGTTAGAAAAGCTGATGATATCTAGCGTTAGCAAGGGTGTAGAGTAGCTGAACTCTCAGCATTGCTAGTGGAGTAGAAAACTGATACTTCGGAAAACAGTTCAGCAGGATTTTTTTTTTAACAGCTTTATTGAGGTTGGTAGTTTTTTGTGAAGTTAAGCATATACCTCTGCTGTGACCCAGCAATTCCACTCCTAGGTATATACCCAAGAAAAATAAAAACATGTTCACGGAAAGATGTGTTCAAGAATGTTCACAGCAGTGCTATTTGTAATAGCTCAAAACTGGATACAACCCAAATGTCCATCAGCAGGTGAATAAATACAAATTGTGGTATGCTCATGATGGAGCACTACCTCACAGCAAGAAGAGGGAACTACTAGACTCAGTGTGCATCAGTCTCCAAAACCTGTTGAGCTAGACGAATGCAGATGATGAAAAAGAATACGTACTACATAATCCCATAGATACAAAGTTCTAAAACAGACATAATTAAGCTATGGTGACAAATTAAATCAGTGATTTTGGGGAAGAGACACATAAGAGGACACTCCTGTGCATGAGATACAATGGAATAGGAAACTTTCAGGGGTGATGGAAGCGTTCTCTGTCTTGATTTGGGTATCAGTTACACTGGAATATACATTTGTCAAAATTCATCATAGTACACTTAAAATCAGTGTGTTCTGTATGTATGTAAATTATACAGTAAAGTAGATTCTTTCAAAAAGTCCTCAGTGACTTCCCATTGCACTTCAGTAAAATTCAAACTCCTTTTGGCTTCCAAGACCCATCATGATCTGGTACCTCCCAAGCCTCATCGTCCCCAACACTTTTCTTTATTTGCTTAATCTCAACCACATTAGCCTCCTCTTAGTTCTTAAAAGGTACCCAGCTTTTTGCCATCTACGACCATTAGCTAGAATTTTGCCGGTTCCTACCTTTTCTCATGGCTGACTTCTTTTTATTCATTAGTTATTACCTTATGTGCTCTTCCTCAGATAGCCTTAGCTGTCTGCTTGCTTGCTTGATGTTTCCCTCACTACAGGGTAAACTCCATGAAGACAGGAGACCTGGTTTCTCCTGTTTTACATTTTATGTCCAGAACTTAGCACAATGCTCAGTAATTTTTACTTGAACAGATGATAGCAGTTAGCTGTTTGAATCTAGACAACTTGGGATTCAGTCCAAGGGCTCTACTTCTTATTTTGTCACTCATTTTCTGATAAATTTTTTAAATCTTTTTATTTCCTAGTTATAAATGACCTTAAAGACACTAAAAATCAACAGAATAAGTGAAACAGATTAAAAGCTGTCTTGATATTATTGTTTGGTGCCAAATTATAATAGGCATCTGAGTGGTTCTTTTAAAGTTTAAAATACTTTTATAGTTATGATTTTTATCTCTTCAGTAATTCTGAGATGAGATAATTAAAAGTCTTATTATACAGATGAAAAAGAATTAGTTATAGAAAATTTAAACCAATTGCCTAGGGACCTAGAGAATAAAATTCAATAAAAACAGAAGTTTTGATACATGTCCTTTTTTTTCCTCAGAAAAGTTATGTTCTATGTTCAGTTTGTGGTATGTTTGTTTTATTTACAGCTCATGGTGATAAACAAGATAAAGTCAAACAGAAAGCATTTGTGGAGCCATATTTTAATGATGAAAGGTAAGTTGGTCTGGGTTAAGACCAGCAATGCGATTGGAAGTTCAACAGAACTGTCTTGTCAGAGTATCTCTGATTAAAATTGCTACTTTGGTTAAAATAGAATGTATATCATTTACTTTATGATCATAACAGAAATGAACTCAAGTATGAAAAAATTTGACAAATTTTTAAAATAAGGAAATTTTTACCACCACTATTTTTTTTTGACAATGGTAACAGTTATTTTCTCTGCTTTATTATATTTTATTCTTACTCTGTTTTACTGTAAACTTTATTTGAATTTCAGGAATTGAACACTGAATACTGTAACTTTTATATAGTACAAAC
Organism: Camelus bactrianus; assembly: GCF_048773025.1. NCBI lineage: Eukaryota > Metazoa > Chordata > Mammalia > Artiodactyla > Camelidae > Camelus > Camelus bactrianus. The sequence continues at coordinate 8,987,507 of NC_133562.1, forward strand.
TTTAGATGGTGAGCCTTAGGTTGTGTTCCAGAATTATTTTAGAATTTTTAAATTTTAAAAAAAACTGTAAGCATCTTGATTTTAAAACCATAATGATACTTTTTGCCTTTTATGTAAATATTGCAAATTCTGTAACTTTCAGTCATGTACTTTTCATTCTAGGAGTGAATTAAGGCATAGTAATTCATTCAAAAAAACTTTTTATGCTTTTTTTTTCTTTAAGTTATGATGTTGGCAAGTTAAGTCACTTAGTAAGTGAAGTTATTCCTTATACTTTGACTTGTCAGAAATTTTAGAAATCTGACAGGCCAAGATAAATTTTTATTGATTCCTGTAGGACTTTAACGGATAAGAGCTATCATTTGGTTGCTAAATGATTAATTCTTTTTATTTACCAGTTTTCCAAAGAAATAGTACTGTAGCATCTCACATGTGACTTGAGAGTGTCTTGTCTAAGCATCATCATGAACTCATGGATTATATTTGATGTGTTTCAGTCCATTGCAGTTACCACCCTTACTGATTCTCAGATTGTCCCATCTTTGCCCAGTGGAAGCCTCTTGAACGGACACTGTACTCATCCTTCATAGCTTCCTTGCTTCTGGTATAAGATGTTCTGGGCTCTCTTCTGCATTCTCTGCAATAGGCTGGAATCTGCCATTTCTCCAGAAGCCCTGGTTTCTTTAAGTTAAAAATGGTATTTAGGTCAGTCTTACTGCTAGGGTTGCTTACTGCTGCAGTTAGCCATTGTTTCTAGACCTTTTAGGTGGGCATTTAGAAATAAAGTTTTTGTTACATTTTGGTTTTTTAAGATAAACTACATTTGTTCATACTGATAGCTGCAGTCAGGATTTCTCTAACCTCCTGTGTCACATCTCTATCTACTTTCCCGCCTACTGAAAATCCCACTTCTGTGCCACCAGCATCATTCCTCTGTTCCACAGAACAGTGTCAGAATAATTCAGACTATCACCAATAACATGATTTATGAAAATGGTTTAAGACTTGTGTCTTTTTGTCCTTGAGATTTATCCTGTTAGAAATGTATAGTCAAATCACTGTTTTCAAGTCACTTAGGATAATTATTTTCTATGTAGTTATGCCACCAACCCAGTATCCATGTTTATTTTGCTTTTGATTTTTTAGAATTTTCTTTTTAAGGAATTATGTATATGATACCAGAGGCTTCAAAAAAGGGTTTATTCTAATAAGTCTACTGTCCTTATCCGTTTCATTTTGTTAACTTCCTGTTCCTACAGATGACTGTCTGTTAAAGATGTATGTTTTTCCATCCATTTCAAAAAATAAAAGCAAATTTCTATCTATATATCTTGATACTGGTAACAGATGTAGGTAATGCTATACATGCTTTTCTCTACTTTGCTTTATTCATTTAACTGTATGTCCTGGACATCACTCATGGTAGTACATAGTGATATTCCTCATTTTTTTTTAGTTTCATAGTATTTCATTGTTTGTACTGTAGTTTGTTCTAGCAGTGAGCATTTGGGTTGTTTACAGTTATGCTCGCATGCATAGTGCTGCAGTGAATAGCCTTGTGCATTCTGTTTTCAAATTATTGCCTGTGCTTCTTTGGAATAGATTCCTAGAAGTAAGATTGCAGACTAAGAACTGTCATTTCAAATGTTTCATAGTAGAAGTTCACACTGACTTTTTAATACATGAGTAATTTCATTTATTCTGAAACCATTAGACAGCTGCAGATAGAGGAGGTGGGTAAAGATACAGGGATGGTAAAAGCCTCAGTTAGCCTGGTTCCTTTCTCCACCGAGAGTACCAGCAAACCTGGGAAGATGGGTTGTGTTGTATCAGGGACAAGCAGCTCAGTAGCCTTGCAGGTGATGCTTGGCGTCCGCTGCCGCTGCCAGTCTGCTAGTGGATTCCCTGCGGCGTTGTGGCACACCACAGAAACAGATAGGATTCAGAGGATAGGATATGGCTGAATTTATTCTCTATAAACTAAGACTCCATAAACTATTGGAAAGAAAATAGTCATGGCAATATTTTTTTATGTTGTTTTTTTTTAATTCACTGCTTCAGAGTTGAGAGTTGTTGGATTTAAGCATGAAAAGGGCCTATAGCCTGATATGTTTTGAAATTGAGCAGTTAAAACTTTCTTTGGAGAAAAGTGCTTGCCAACTAGAGGGTCATGTGGTAAAAATACCTCAGGGGAGTAGATGTGTTACCCACAAGCCATTCTCAAAACCAGTTTCTGTTGAAGTTCACTGGGGATGTTTCTGTTATAAACAAATATATATTGATGTCACAGAAGTCTTCCTTTACTTACTTGTAAGTTTGGAGTTTTCTGTATTGGGCTTTTAAAAGCAGGATACATGTATATTAATAAAGAAATGTTCATGCTTCCTGGTTGCATTTTCTTACCAAAGTACTGGGTACTTTATCAGTCCATACCTCAGTGGCTTCCACCCTTCCTAGGTATCCAGTGGTTCATGACAGATCCGGTCCATCTAAGGACAAGCACAAATGGGAACTGTGCCTCATATCTGCAATAATTTAGGGTGGACGGAAGCAGCCAAAGAGATTTTTAGAGAAAATAGCAAATGACATAGAAACGATTCTATTCTTTGGGAAGAGTAGGTTAGCCCTCATACGTGGGTTCTTAGAACTGAGTTAGCAGAGGTGATATTCTCGCTCTTGGTTATGTTATAGAATACCAATTCCTGAGTTTAATAATACAGCATTCCTTTTTAAATAGGTTATTTTATGTTTTACCTCTCAACCTAATCACTGTTTTCAGCCACCAGAGGTGAAAATAGGAAGTAATAGTTACCTTTTTCATTTAGAGAAAAATACCCATAAAAATACCTGGTGTATAGTAGGCACTTAATATTTTAGCCAAGAATGAGTGAAGAAATTCTTGGCTTTTCTCACATACTGAGGAAGCATTTCAAATAAAATGAATGAATGTTTTGGGATTATTTCTCATCTGGATGTTCACCTTTGTTAATTGAAAAACTAAACCAAAGGTCTTTTGTTCTTCCCCTCCCAGAGAGACTAGCTTACCAAACTTTCCTCACATTGAGGTGATTCGGAAAAAAGAAGAGAGAAGAAAACTGCTTGGACACACATGTAAGGAATGTGAAATTGTAAGTACTAATAGAAATACTGTCCTTTGGGGTTTTTTTAAGTGTGGCTTTATAGATCATAAATGCATAGTTAGAAACCATACTTGTAACCTAGAAACAAGCTTAAGCCAGGAATAACAGAATGAATACACAGAGGACACACACACACTGGCTAGAACCTGAGAGAGAGATAGATGAAAACGAAGACCCTCAGTTTCTCTGAGGTGCTCTCTAAGTGCATCTGGAGCCTAAGCACTGGTCCTTAATTTCCAGCTTAAGACATTTGTGCCATTTGTCTTCTCTGTATTTATTTGTATTTCTTTTAATTTTCCCCCCTTGTGTTATATTACAGCATAGGCTCTAATACAGATACTATTTGGGGAAATTTTTGATGTTTCAGTAGGAAACTTTGCTATAGTATTTTTTACTTAAACACCAGCCTCTCAGGAAAGAGATACACTCATAATTGTTTTCTTCTAAATAACTAATACACGCACAGGCTCTTATTTTTCCCCCGAACATTTTCCTTTCTAAATGAAATATGATGAACAGGCTCTCCTTCATCCTTAGAACACAGTTACGTTTTCCTTTTATACACTGGGTGTCTTGGACTAGGTATGTCCTGAAGTAGGCAGTACTGTCCTGTTACTAAACAGTCCTAGGCAGGTTCTGTGTTCTTGAAACGTGCTGTTTTTATTTCTTCCCTTGCTATCCTTTAGCTGTTGAATGCTTGCTTCCAGCAATGTCCTTCCCCTGTTAAATTTTCTTTTTAACAACTATGTCTAGAAAACTTGGTAACCAAGCACATTGAAGTTATGTATGAATAGATTACAGCGCAGGTAAGCATTTGGTGAGAAATGTGCTCTCATACACTTAACAGTGGGAGTGTGAACTGAGATCACTCTTTCAGAAAGCAGTTTGGTGATACAAACAAAACCTCCAGTGTCATGAGTCCTCATAAAACAAATTGAATATATTGTAATTTCTTAACTAAGGAATATGGTCTGCACTAAATAAACCTCCAGTTTTTAGTTACTACTGGAATACTGCCAATTAGGAAAAAATCTATTGCTGGAAACAGTGTTATTTGCTTTCCTTCTCTCAGGAATCACTTTCTGTGCTGTAATCCTGTCTCTGAAAACATTATTTCATACATTTTATTCTATTTAAGTTTTTTTAAGGTAGAAGGTAAATCTATTCTGTTACTCCCTTATGACCAGGAGTGCAAAGTGCCAGTCCCGTGTATTTAAATATTGCCTGTATGCTTACAGTTCGTGAGTTTTCCCATTGCCTGTTCCACATGGGGAATATGTTACACAGGTGTGGATGTGTAACGGTCATCTCAGATTTCACATGTCCAAAAGTGAACGTACAGTTTCTACCTCTGATTCTCAGCCCTCACCTCTGAGCCTTCCCTATGTCCATTTTCCTAGTTGTGTAAACCAGAGGTCCTGTAGTTACCCTCTGCATTTTTCTTTCATATCTCAGTAACGGATCTATCATCAAATCCCACTGATTGTACTTTTAACAGCAATGAATGGTCTTTTTTCCTAATGATCTTTTTAGAACAAAAGTTAAATCATGTAACTCCTCTGCCCAAAACTCTTAAATGTCTTCCTCTCTCATTAAGAAATGGAATCAAAGTCCTTATCAAGGACAACAAACTCATGCCCCACTTCCTGTCTGACTTCATCCTCTTAACACTCTCCCGCTTGACTGCTGTGTTATAGCTACACTAGCCTACTGTTGTTTTCAAGTATGTTTTAATTTAGTGGCAGTATTTCCCTAACGTTGATTGATAACCATGATTCTCTAAGGGCATCCCATCCCAGTTCCCTGGCTAAGGTAACAAAGGCTTATACTCACAGCAGTGAGAAGGAAGAAAAAGGTCTTAGAGGATCTCTATATAAAAGAAAAATCTACATGAAAGAAAAATATATTAAAAAACTTTTACTTCAAACTTAAATTCCATTCCTAAGTCTGCCACTTTCAATAGATGATATTTTCAGTAAATCATCACTTTTATTTTCAGTGTCTTGAGTAGAATGGAATTAGCTAGCTAAATTATGTGATCCTGTGATGTGTTCTGTTAAACTTTACTGCTTTATTTTCTTTAGATGTAGAGCTTGAAGACCTGTGTCATTCTCACATATAAGTTTTCTCTTTCTTTGCATGAAGTTCAGGTTCTTTATGATCAGTTGCAAAAAATAATATGCCTTTGATCCTAACTGAAAAATACAGTTTAAGGGAAGTCATGAAGCCTGCAACATTCAAAGCTTAACTTTTATTTTAAAAAATTGTAGTACCCCACCAAAAAAAAAAAAAATTAAAAAATTAAAAATTGTGATAGGAAAATTACTTCAAAACACATGTTACATCCTAATAACAATTGAAAAAAATGTGCTGTTCAGGATGCAGGCATTTTTGTTATAAATCTGACAAAGATGAAGAGTTAGCACCAGTAGATAAATCAGCTGCACCACCATGCACACTGTAAATTCGGCTGATACTTTTTTTCATTATGTGACTTTATTGATCAAGTTAGCAGTATGTTGATTTACATTGTGATACAAGCACCTTTTCTCATTTGTGGAGTAAGCCTTTCACAGACCAGCACTAATTACTGTGTGCTGCTATTTCTACTGAATTACTAATTCACTTAGCAAGCTGAATACTTTAATAATTTTCTTAGCTTCTAGTTCAGTAAGCACAACGTTCCATTTATTATCCCTAAGTGGAAAACTTAACGAGCTTTATTGTCAGTATTATGCAGATTTTCCAGCAGAAGAAAGAGAAAAGAAGTTGGCTTCCTGCTCTAGACACCGATTCCGCTACATTCCACCCAACACACCAGAGAACTTCTGGGAAGTTGGTTTTCCTTCCACTCAGACTTGTATGGAAAGAGGTGAGAGCATAGATTATAACATTCTGGATTTTTTTTTTTAATACTGTCTATACCCAAGTCTAAACATCAAACTTTTTCTTCATGGTTCTCTACCTTGTGCTATAATTTGGGTGCCAGTTTTGTGACATAAATAATATATTTCCTAAAGATAAAAAGCTTATCTCAACTCTTGAGATAATTTCATTGGAATCCTAGATTATTTATATGCATTTTAGTGGGATTGTGCATGTGTTATCCTGGTTTATCATTCAAAGTTCAGAAAGTAATTTCTCTCTTATCCTATCATCAAAATGACTTAATAAAATAAATAACTACAAAAGTTGCTAGCAAAATTATGTTGTTAAAAAGCATCCTTTTTTAAAAGTGACTACTATGAATTTTAGATGTGAAAACCTCACTTACCCAGAATGCCAGTTATTTATAAACCATATTTGAGTAAAAAGAACTTTGGGAGAAACATTGAGATGCAGTTAGCTCCTTCAAATACAGCACTTATGTTTAATGTAATTTGAGAACGTATGCAGCTTTAAAGCTCCTGATACTTAGAAGAGAGAAGATAGTTCTTCCAAAAGCTGCAAAGTCTCTTACAGCTATTACCACATTTCCACTTTCCCCACTAGCAAGTCCTCTCTGACGTGACCCTTCTGCTGGTCATCAAGTAGAGTTAGCCTGGATAAGCCTGTGTTTGCGCCCCCCATGTGGCCCAGGGGGTATGGCAGGGCACAGTCCTCCCCTGAAAACTACATGACTGGACACACCCTAGGAGAATTGAATAGTGTGAAGAATATAGGGACATGTCATGTAATCAAATAGCTACCAAATAAGCACCTGGAACTTGTCATAATAGTAAAAAGTTCATGTTTAGCCACTTGTCCCCATTTGCAGCCAAGGGGAAGCAGAGTAGGACAGTGCTTAAGAGCTCTAGCTCTGGCTCTGGAGTTAGCTCTTGGGCAGGGTCCCAGCTCTTCTACCTCCTGGCTCTGGGAACCTGAGTGAGCTGTCTTAACTTCCCCAGCTCTCCGTTAGTTCACCTGTGAAATAGGCAGAGTGGAAGCCACTGCAGGAGTGTGAGCGTCATCCCAGATAACGTATACAACACATTTGATGTTTGCTGCTATTTTTAGTATAAATGAGGAAACTGATGCAAAGTAGTGAAATCACTCATCAACATGACACAGCTAATAACAGAAGAATCATGTAAACTTAGAAGGCATTACATGAGACATGCTTATGCTGAAACATGTATGTTGCAAGTACAGTTTTCTAAATTTGTAATTTATTTTTAAGGTTACATTAAGGAAGATCTTGATCCTTGTCCTCGTCCAAAAAGACGGCAGCCTTACAATGCAATATTTTCTCCGAAAGGCAAGGAGCAGAAGACATAGATGTTGAAGCAAAAACAGAAGAGGGCAGTCTTTTTCTTTAGTTATTTATAGTTAAAGTCGGTATTAAACACTGATTTTTTGATCTTCTATAAACTGATTTATAAATCATTTTTCTATTGAAAATGTTTTTAAATGGCATTTACCTACTACGCAGACAACTATTTAAAATGTGGATAAGTTTATGTTGTATTTTCTTGCTCTGCACCTTTAAAATAAGGTGCTTTCATTTTGCACTCTTAAGTTAAGAGCTGTTTATTTACTTTTAATACCCAATTACAATTTTGAAAATATGGCAGTTGTAGTCTGATTTGTCGCCTTTCAGATCTTTTACTCCATATTCCCTTGGTATTCACATTCAGCCGTGACTCCATGCTAATCATTACAAGTTTTCATTCTCTTAATCAAATTGCTCTTATGTAGGTCATTCCAATGTCTGGCATTTAAGTCTTCTCAAAAAAGTGCTAAATGTTAAGTCCTTTTAACTTTCTAGCTTCTCTTGTTGACTTGAAAGGAGGTACTGCTCTAGTGAATTCCTTTCAAGATGACTACGAATGAACTTTTTCCTTACCCATATACTATAAATTAACATCACACCCTGATCTTATCATAATAGTCCAGCTCTTCACATGTTTTCTTTTCATCATGCTTGTTTTTCCTATTTCTCATCGGTCAGAATTGTTACTTGGCTACCTCTAGTAACAGAGGTGAAATTAGAGCTCGGGACTGCCTGATTCCAGAATCAGTGCTTGTATCCACTATAGTATAGTGCTTCTAAAGGCCAGGAGGCCGAGAAACACCTGGATTGGAACAGGGCACCACAGATGTGCAGTTAGAGCTAAACACCTCCAGTGATTTGTTTAAGAGAGACAAGAGATTGTCTACCTGATGGCTTGACAGCAGTCCAACCCTTTAACTAGCATTTTTCATTTTTTCTCAATCACCCTGTAAGGTTGGGTAAACCGAGGTCCTTTCATCTGCTATTGACCAGCTCTACCTTTAATTGAAGTAATGAAATTTATGCTTTTTAAAGACACTTGAGTTAGACAGATGCATTTAAACTCAAAACTGCAGTTTGTGACACATAGCACACTGTCAAACTTTAAATGTATATGAAAGGGCTTTCTTCATTTGTAAAGCATTATTCATGTTAGACAGTGTTTTCAAATATGTATCAGTCACTGTTTGTATATAGCTATATATAGTTTCAGGTTGCCTATGAGCTTTTTAAAGTTGACCTGTGATTTAAACTTTGAAAGCATGCAGAACCTCTATGTCAGCACTGAACATTGGACTAACACCTTTTCTGCCTTTGACAGGCATTCCGATTAAACCATTTGAAATCCAAGGTTGTCATAGGCAGTGGTTTGAATGAGTTAATCACTAGTACCCAAATGTATACAGAAGATACAACGTGCTACCTTGAGAAAAGAACAAATGAAGCAGAAAAATATTCCCTAACACCTTTCATGTAGTGAAAAATCTTACAAAGTCCAACTGGAAAGGCAGCTGTTGGTAGGCTCCAAGTATTAGTACCTCAGTTTAAACTGCATCTAGCATTTGTATTTAAAAGTTCACAGAGGACATTCTTAGGACCTCTAAAACCAGTAACTGAAAAATGGCAAATATTCCTTCCCCAGGTTAGCTTTAATTCATAATTCAGTTGTTAAAAAAGGAATAGTGTTATATAAACCAAATAACATTAATACATTTACTTAACATTTACCAGGCACTATCTTTCCAGGCATAATACTAAGCACAGTATCAGAATCAGGCAGAATTTGACAGATGTTTTCCAATGGGGCAAGCTTTTGAAAAAACACACACTTAAGAATCTTCAGTTATCCCTGACATTTTTTTTAACTCTGTTTTTGTGGCTAGGGGTAATTAAGTTTATTTATTTTAATGGAGGTACCAGGGATTGAACCTAGGACCTGGTGCATGCTAAGCATGTGCTCTACCACTGGGCTACACCCTCCACCTGTCCCTGACATCTTAACATAACAAGCATGAATTTTGAAAAATACCACTTCAGAAACAAGCATTTAAAATACATCTCGATTTTTACCATTCAGCTGTCTATTCTCAACAAACTTAGCAGTTTAAGACATATCTCAAAATCTCTTTGCTGAGCTGATGCTGTTAAAATGGTTCCTTAGAAGGCTGAAGTGTCCTTAGACTCAAATCCTTCAGCATGCACTTAAGGAGTTAATGAAGCAGTTGTCTACTGTGACACCAGCAGAGGCCACAAGAGAGCTATTTTTGGAGGATAATCAGTGGAAACTAGGGGCTGAATGGGATGATCATTTACAAATTTCTAGGATAAATAGGGTATGAGTTGTAAACCTTTGGTACAGTAATGAGAGCTCACTGGGCAAAAACAAGCTTGTCAACATAGCTATTGTTAGAATAAAACAAATCGCTGAGGCAATAATTCATGGTCCTGAAGAAAAAATTAACACTGTGTACTTACCATATGCTAAGCATTCGGAGATACAGAGATGTGAGGTCTGTTACTAAACAGTGGGAGACCGGATATAAACATACAAAGATGCCTAAGAGGTCAAAGGACCTTGGACTGAGTGCCAAAGAAATACTAAGGATTATCTGAACTTGAACTGTGCCTGCAGATGACTTAACCTAGAGAAGCAGGTCAGAGACAAACCAGGGCAGGAGTACCAGCTCTGTCACTTAGAGTATGACATGGCCAGTGCACTCAAATTCTCCCACCTTCCTGTACCTTCAAATAACAAGGTTATCGTGGGGACTGGATGAGATGCTACAGGAACTTGCCTCAGAGCCTGGTCCATAGTAACCATTCAGTTCTTGATAGCTGTTATCATCATTGTCGGTATTGCAGAGATGGTGGTGATGAATCAGAAAGCAAGCCTCTTGGACAAGTCAGAATTTGAGCTCCTCCTTAACAACTAGGTTGCATTTAGAGAGACTGGAGGAGCAAGGTGGGAGACGGGTCTGTAAAGGAAAAGGGTCACAAGGAGGCAGTAGAACAGGAGGGGTGTTACCGACTGTGGTGAGGGCTTTGAGGAGAAGCGAATTACCAGGGCAGGAGAGAGCAGGGAAGTCACAGCCCACAGGGCACATGTGGGTGCTTAAGTCGGGATCTCTAAGGAAACTGCACAGAGGAGTGTCCACGACCCCGGCACTCCTCCTAAGCCCCCGGATCCTCTGCACTTTCTAACTGTTCAAACTCTGAAGCAGGGGTACTCCTCCACAGCAGGTGTCACTTCTAGGCCATGGAGTCATTTTCAAATGCTGTTATTTTTGAAGAGTGAATTTAATTCCATAAATTTTATTCCATAAATATTAATTGACCACTACTTACCTGCTCATACTGAAATCAGCAAAGACTAGAGGCAGAAACAGAAAAGCGCTCCCAGGCCCAGAAGAAAACCAAAAGACTGAATTAGTACTTTTAGAAGAACACTCTCAAAGGGACTTTCCAAAACGGACACAACCTTGTTTCATAATTCAGGGCTTGAAAGAGAAGCCAGTTTGCCTGTCTGCAGATGCAGCACACAGAAGGCTGACAGCTCAGCTGGTGAGTGTGCGTTTCAGGTACAAGGTGTCTGCTCGCAACACCACCTGTGCCCCAACTTACTTTCCTGGGCACCCCATTTGTTCCAGACAAGAGGGGTAGCCAGGTTAACCTGACACAGCTGCTGAATTATCCAAAGATGTTCCCTGGCACACCCCACCCTCTCTCTGCATAGAAAACAGATGAAAGCCTCCACTGTAGGAAAACTACAGTGGGAGGCCTGTCAAGACTTCCTCTGAAAATACTAGAACATGACTTACGTAAGTAATGTCCAAACACCTCCAAGAGAGAACAAGGTGGAAATGTCAGAAATATGATCACCTGTGAAATCAGCTGTATAAACGAAGATGTTTATCACGGTTCTATTTGTCCTTTAACAATGTAAACATTGCATGTTTTCCATTCATTAGAAACAAATAAAAACCTATAGTCTTCATCTCAGGAGGAGATAACCCCCTGCTGTGAGGATTTTGTCTCCCTCCTCCAATCATTTTATCATCTAATTCCTGTGACTTGCTCTCAACTGAGTAGACTTTTCAAAGGCTCCAGAATTACCCCCATTTGCCTGTGATCCTAATGAAATGCTCCTCATTACAGTATTATTTCTTCATGGTCAGGCTTTCTACAGAACTCCAGGAGGCTCCTGTTCAAATGTGAACATGCCTACCTATACACTGAATACTTTAATGGTCATTTTCACCTGAGCAGCAATTCATTTCTCAGGTAACCAGCTGCCATGCTGGAAAAGGAGAACAGGGTCCAAGGTACAATGTACTCCCCATGGAGCAGAAGGACCAGGCACTGCCCAGGAAATGCAGCAGAGTCTGCCAGGCACCCCAGAGTTTGTTCCTTTGGGTCCCTAGAGTTGTATGTACCTGCAGTGAGCGCAGCAATGATGGTGGTGGGCTTGCTCTTCCATACTTGTTCTTTAAAGCTACGCTTTTTAACATTCTGCATAGGGATGTTTGTCTTGAAGAAAAGCACTTGCACAATTGAGCTGCATGCTGAACTATCCACTCTGCATGGAATGCTGTTACAAAAGAAGGAATAACAAATATTATGATTATTCAGACTTGATTATTTGGCAGACATTTTTTCAAAAATGAATGAAGTAAGCCTGTTACTGCAAGGAAAACAACCTTCCATATTTGTTGCCAATGATAAAATTTGAGATTTCAAGTAAAAATCAGAATTTTGGAAAACTGGTACTGCTACTTTTCTGATGAGATCGGTGACAGTGTTAATGAATGTGACTTTTTATCATATGCTGAAATGTGTCAACATCTAGGAGATCTACATACCTCAGTTGAATCAATATTTTTCAAATGACCAATGATTTATTACAAATCATGTGTAGATAAAAAATCCAAATTGCAAGATAGCCCTATGGGTTTTAATGCAACAGAGTACAAAAAAATTCATTGATATGGTTTCAGATTCTACATTTGTAACTGACCTTTAAGAAACTGCCACTTGTTGAGTACTGACATAGCATCAAAGACTAAAATCCAAAATTATCTGGGAAATCCATTAAAAATGTGTCAGGCCTAATTTTTATTTTCTCAACCAAAACATTATCACAAACTGAATACAGAAGCAGACAAGAATCCAACTATCCTCTGTTAAGCCAAACATTGAAGAGATTTGAAACATCTGTTTTGTTTTTTCAGATTTTGGGTGGGGAGGGTAGGTAACTAGGCCTAATTATATATATTTATTTATTTTTAATAGAGGTACTGGGGATTGAACCCAGAACCTCATGCATACTAAGCACGCACTCTACCGCTGAGCTATACCCTCCCCTAAGTTTATTTTTTGGAACTATATAGTAATTTTTCATTAAAATTTCATATTTTTTGTCAAAATGTAATGGGTTTATTTTTGTTATTTTTAGAGGAATTAATAAGCATTTTAAGTATCTTTTAATTTCTAATATGATAAATATCAATTGATAAAATGTAAATAACCAAAGCATATCTTTTAAGTTGAAAGGGATCCTGACACCAGAAAGTTCAAGAACTGCAGATGTGGTAGGGAGAGAATGCACTTTGGGTCAAACCAACCCAGGCCCCATTAAGGAGTCTGCTACATTTTAGCTATGTGACCAGGTGAGGACCATGTTGCTGGTCCCCAGTTTGTTTATATATGTTAATAGCAAAACCAATCTTCCCTCATAGGCTTGTTAAGAATATGAAACAAAACAAAGTAACAGGCTTCATGTCGAACACAGAGCAGGAACTAAAAAGAAAAAAATTAAGAAAATTTAGTTTCTTTCCTATAAAAAAAGATTTTACTTCCAGGATGTAAGACTTCTCTACTGGTAGATCTAAAGTCATAATCTTTTGTAATGCTTGGAGGATCATCTGCTAGACAATTTCAAGACTCCTAAGAAAGGAAATCTCTTCACATGAGATACAGGGAGCAAGAGGGCCATTAATGGCTGTGTGGCTCAAGGTCACATTAGCCACAAATTAACTCATCAACATGCAAAGAACGTAATGGCTACTCTATAGATTAGTACGGGGAGGGAGGTGGGAGAACTAGAAAGAAAAAACTCTATGTTAGGGGGGAAAATATGCAGATGAGTACATCCAAGCAGGTGTATAGGAAGAGCGTGATCTGAAGTAACTGAAGTTCTAAGACGTGGCATTCCAGAATAGAATTGAAAATTTGGCCTGTTTTCCTGGACTTACACTTTTTAAGGGAAATGTTGTGCTTATGATTAATGTTCTTTTAATGAAAATTTTAATGATATAACTGTGGATTCTCATGTAGTAGTGAAATAGAGAGATCTTGTGAACACCTCACCCGGTTTCCCACGATGGTAACATCTTGTAAAACTATAGCTCAATATCACAACCAGCATACTGCCTCCAATACCACCCACCACCTTAATCAGATTTCCCCAGTTTCATCTGTACACCTTTGTGTGTATGTGTATTCGGTTCTATACAATTTTATCACATACTCAGGTATCCACCTGACAATAATCTGTTATCCATTTCTAAAATCTTCTTATATCAAAAATGCTAGATAAATGGAATCACACAGTATGTAACATTTTGGGATTGGCTTTTTTTCCCTCAGCAAAATTCATACAAATTTTTGCATGCGTCAATACTTCATTCCTTTTTACTGCTGATTGCTATTCTGTGGTGTGGATGTACTACAGTTTGTTTATCCTGTTGAAGGACATCTGGGCTATTTCCGGTTTGGGGCTATTACAAATAAAGCTGCTATGAACATTCAAGTAGTAATTTTTGTGTGAACACAAATTTTCATTTCTCTGGGAAAGTGCCTAAGAGTATCATTACTCGATCATATGGTAAATAGCACGATTCGTTTTATAAGAAACTGCCAAATTGTTTTCCACAATGGCTGTAGCTTTTATTTTACATTCTCAGCAGCAATGTATGAGTGATCCATTTCTCCACATCCTTGCCAGCATTTGGTGGTGTCACTATTTTTTATTTTAGCCACTCTAATAGGCATGTAGTGATATCTCATTGTGGTTTTAATTTGCATTTCCCTGAAGGCTAATGATGCTGAACATCTTTTCATATGCTCATTTGCCATCTGTATATCATCTGTATTCAGAAATGTCTCTTCATCTTTTTTGCCCATTTTCTGATTGGATTGTTTTTAACTGTTGAAAATGGTTTATAACGAAGTGGAAACCTGCTTACTTTTGTCAATCAAAGCCCATCTTGTAAAATTTATTTAAATGGAAGTCAGCTTTACCCCATAGCAATTTCAGAGCTGCTAGGGTTGTTTACAGACACCTGGTGAGTACCAGTTTTTATGTTAGGGTCAGAAAAAAATAAAGCAGGTCGACTCCCTAGATCCTTAGGACTTTTTCTTTCTGGGACAAAAGATTCACACATACCCCTCCCAAAGCTCTGTTGATTCATACCCATTTCTTTGAGCAAAAGTGTGCTAAGCCCAGTATGTGCAGCCTCAGGTGAAGACATGGACTGGAATGGCTTGTTTCAGTCCAGAGCACCTGGAGCCCCTGTTCCTCAATGATGGTCTTGAGGGTCAATCACCTGGCACAACCAAGAGCGTTACTCAGGGCTGATTACTGGCGCACTCTGTAGAACGGGGCTCAGAACAGACTCAGCTTCCAGACTGTCACATGGCCAGGGGTGTGGGCAAGAGTTAAGGAATGGACTGCAGATACATCTAACTAGGGGTTCAGAAGACAGAACTGGAGAGCAGACGGTGTGGAGGAAGGTGGCTGCTGCGTAAGTACTGTTTGACCTCAGTCAGCAATCCCGACGTTGCAAGCCTCTGCCCCTCCCTTATCAAGGTTCTTAACATATCAGCACTGGCCAGCACTCCACAACTTGGAAAGCTTTTCTAAGCCCGACAAAGATTTTTTTAAATTTATCTGGAAGTGCTCTTCATTTTAAGCTTTGATTCCACTGTCTGCACATCCTTTGATGTCACGTAAAAAGATCTTGTCATGCTGACCTTGCCCTGCTGAACACGACTCTACCACTTGCTCAGAGGAACTGAAGGTATCTGTTTTCTCCTTCAGGAAAAAAAAACAACAAAATTTTCTGATTTTCTTTCTTTCTTTTTTTTTTCAGTTCCTTTTAGAAGATAAGTTGACAGTGAAACACACTGATTGGTCATGTTATTTTTAAATGAATTTTTAATAGCAAATAATTTGTTCCATCTGGGGAAAGGCTGATGGCATTTTCAGCAACCAGGCACAAATCAGGATGGATTATTTCCAGCACTTGAAATAAAGTTTATTTAGATCCACATCACACTGGCTGCTCAGTGTCAGTGGCATTTCCTGACCCTGAAGAGGGGCCAAGCCCTTGGCTGCTCCTCTCATCCCTTGAGGCCACTTGCGTCTCACAATATCAAAGACCTTTTGCCCACCACCCCACCACCCCTCTGCGGTTTCTGCCAACAGTTTCAGGGCGGCAGTGGCGGGGGTGGGGGACCATTGTGGTTCACACTGTGGTGGTAGTTCACACTGAACCTAACCCAGCCATCGGCAAAGGCACTGGGTGGTGTCATGCATCAGCAGCCAAGCTTGGCTTCTCTGGGTGCCATTCCCAAAGCACACAGCCTTTCATCTGAGAAGAGGGAGCATAAATAGCCAGCAAGCATTTAGGGAGAGCAAGAGATGAGATAGTCCGCGGGCCCCATTTTGACCCATCCAGCTCTCATCTGCCTTTCAGTGGCTCCAGAATTAAAGACATTCAGAAAAAGGAAGGAAAGAACAGTTATTTGTACACCCATGTTTATAGCAGCATTATTCCCAGCTGCTAAATGGTGAAAACAACCCAAATGTCCCTAAATGGATGAATGGATTAACAAAATGTGGTATATAACTGTTGGTGGAAATGCAAATTGGTGCAGCCACTGGGAAAACAGTATGGAGCTTCCTTTAAAAAACTAAAAATAGAGCTACCATATGATCCAGCAATCCCTACCCCTGGGTTTCTATCCAGAAAAGACAAAACTTCTAATTCTAAAAGATAGTGCACCCCAATGTTCACAGCAGCACTATTCACAATAGCCAAGATATGGAAATAACCCAAGTGCCCACCAACAAATGATTGGCTTAAGATGTGGTATATATATATATACCATGGACTATTACTCAGCCATTCAAAAGAATGAAATACTGCCACTTGCAGCAACATGGATGGATCTAAATAATATTATACTTGAAGTCAGACACAGAAAGACAAATATTATGTATCTCTTATATGTGGAATCTAAAAAGTAATATAAATGAATTTATTCACAAAACAAAAACACTCATAGAAAATAAATTTATGGTTACCAAAGGGGAAAGAGGGGATAAATTAGGAGCATGGGGGGGTGCGCCTAATTTATTAGATACAAACTACTATACATAGATAAGCAACAAGAATTTATTGTATAGCATAGGGAACTACACTCAGTATCTTGTAAAACCCTATAACAGAAAATAATCTGAAAAAATATATAAATGATTCACTGTGCTGTTCACCTGAAACTAACACAATATTATAAATGAACTATACTTCAATTTAAAAAAATGCGGTGTATACATACAATATTATTCAGCCATGAAAA
This sequence comes from Camelus bactrianus, assembly GCF_048773025.1. Taxonomy (NCBI): domain Eukaryota; kingdom Metazoa; phylum Chordata; class Mammalia; order Artiodactyla; family Camelidae; genus Camelus; species Camelus bactrianus. The sequence goes on from NC_133562.1 coordinate 9,004,541, forward strand.
GGAAGGTAATTCTTATACGTGCTACAGTGTGGATGAATCTTGAAGACATTATGCTAAGTGAAATAAGCCAGACACCAATGAAAAAATATTGTATGATAAAGTACCTAAAGTAGTTAAATTTGCAGACACAAAAAGTAGAACAGAGGTGACCTGGGGCTGGGAGAGCAGGGAATAAGCAGTTGTCTAATAGGTGGGGAGTTTCAGTTTGGCACGCTGAACTGGTCTGGAGATAGATGGGATGGTTGTGCAACAGTGTGAATGTACTAAATGCCACTGAACTGCACACTTAAAAATGGTTAAAATAACGAAACTTGAGGGGATTATGCTCAGTAAAATGTTAAAGAAAAATACTGTAGGATTTCACTTCTACGTGGAATCTAAAAAACAAAACAAAGCAAAATCAAACTCACAGAGAACAGATTAATGGTTGCCAGAGAGAAGAGGGTTCAGGGGTTGGGTGATGAAGGAGGTCGAGAGGTACAAACTTCTGATTATAAAATAAATTCGTCATAGGGATGTAATGCACAGCATAGTGACTATAGTTGGTAATACTGTATTGCAAATTTGAAAGCTTCTAAGATATATAGCACAGGGAACTATATTCAGTATCTTGTAGTAACTTATAGTGAAAAAGAAGATGAAAACGAATATATGTATGTTCCTATATGACTGAAGTGTTGTGCTGTACACCAGAAATTGACACATTGTAAACTGACTGTACTTCAATAAAAATATATTTTTTTTAAAAAGGCCATGAAAGCTGCTAAGAAAGTAAATCTTAAGGAAAATCTTTTTTCTTGTGAGCTCTCATCACAAGAAAAAAACTATTAACTCTGCATGGTGACAGATGGTAACCAGACTTATTGTGGTCATTTTTGTGTACAAATGTTGAATCATTATGTTGTACACTTGAAACTAATATAACATTGTATGTCAACAGTACTTCAATTAAAAATTTTAACTTAAAAAATAAAAATTTAGAAATTATAATTAAAAAATAAAAATAGGAAAAATAGTATTCCTCACTATAGATACCTACAGTATCGATTCTCACAAGAGAAATACGTTGCAGAAGAAAAAAATGGGTTAAAATTGTAAATCTTATGTATATTTTGCCACAATTTTTAAGAAAGGAAGGAAAATGTGTTGTGTTTTTTTTGCTGCCTCCAGGTCCTTTTCTAAAGGAAGGCATCTGGGTGTCATCGTTACTAGGTGAGGTCATGGTTAGTGACTAAACTACCCAGTGATGTGCTGGTAAATGTTTAACAACTGGCTCTCCAACAAGAACAAAAAAAACCCCACCTGTGTACAAATACTGGTACATAAGTTTACCATAGATTTTACTGATATAAAAGATATGAGTCACCCAATTTACTACTACTACCAGGAAAACATACAACACTTTAAATTCCACATAGCAATTGATTTTCAAGGGATGATTTTACTGACTTTTGCTCAACTCTGGTGTCTGCAGCAAACAATGTTACAGCCCTGACATGAACGCTGGTTGATATGTTCATGTATTTTTAACAAGTAGGACAAAAGTGAAACAATAAAGACACTTTAGAGAACACCACTCATTCATTAATGATGTAAGCAATTTTTTTGATGAATCAGATGATAGTTTTGGAACACTGGAAGAATACTGCCTCAATTTCTTGTGTTATTCATGATGTAACAGCTACAGGACAACACACTATTAAGCTTAAGCCTACATTATTATTGTCTTCACTATGTTGTTACATTTAGACGATCAATAAAACAGTATTTTAAGCCTGGATTTGTAACATTTGCTGATTTCCGTGATGTAAACACTCCCACTGTGGCTGATTTCAATCAAACAATGTGAAGTAACTTGAAGGTGAAGTTGGGAAGAGCTATGTGGTGACAGCCACAGATGGTACAGTATTTCCACACAACAGACGTAAGATCCATAGATAGACACATACAAATAGTAAAATAAATCAGAACGTGATGAGTTTTTAGTATTGTGTTTTAAATATAATTTATTTAGTTGTAAATATTTAATATGTAAATATAAATGTAAACTGTAAATATTTAGTAACATTTAATAAATAATTTAATTTTTACAATATCTGTGTTTAACAAAATTCCTGAAAATGTAGCAGTTGGTTCTCACAGGCCAGTGCACACCAGGCTTGGCCAAGTACGAAACACCTTGTTTCCTGATGGAAATCACAGAGCCATGGAACAGCTCCCCACCTCACCACACCCCAGGAAGCAGAGAAATCAGGGGTCCTGGCCACACTGGAACTCACATCTCTCGATTTTTCTTCTTTCTCTGTTTTGTGTTCCCACGGATCTTGTTTTCCGGCGCAGCACTCTCTACACAGAATTTCTCACAGAACCCGTTTTCTTCTCCGTGTTTCCTCTGTGGCTCCCTTTGGATTGTTGTCATCTGTTTGTTTCTATTCCCCTGTTTCTTTCACTCTCACTGCGGTCTTGGCTGTCCTCCACGTGTTCCCCTTTCTCTTTTTCCATCTGTCAGCACAGAACTTTTCAGTTGCCATTTTCCATGGTTTTGGCCAATCTTCCCTCTCTTCTTTTTCTAACATGGCAGGGGCTTCATTTAAAAGGAAGGGGGGGTGGTATAGCTCAGTGGTATCAGTGGTAGAGTGTACGCCTAGCATGCTTGAGGTCCTGGGTTCAATCCCCAATACCACCATCAAATAAAGAAACCTAATTACCTCCCACTAAAATAAAAACAAAAACAAACAAACAAACAAATAAATAAATAAATAAAAGAGGGGGGCGCTCACAGGAATCCATGTCTGTCAGAGGACCATGAGCAGACTCAGCCTTCTGGGTCATTTTCTTCCTAATTTTCTGATGCTCAATGCAGCATTTTAATGAACTCAACCATCAGAAGAGTAGGGGCAGCTCTACAGGATAGATCTTAAGTGAGATCCTTGGGGTAGCTGCCCATTAAATGGGATTTCATTAGTGAGAAAAACACAGCACAGGAGGAACTGGTGGAAAAAGTTAGTAAGCCCAAGGGAAGGTCAGTGAACCCCACTGGCCCATGCACTCTGAGACTCTGACCCGATCTCTGCCCTATCCCAGTGTGTAACAGGAAGTCTTTAAAGTCTTCTTGGCCTCAATAGAGTTGAGGAAGGCCTGGGGGATGGGGGGCAGGGAGACCAGCTCTCTCAGGTTGTCCCTACACCTAGACGTGCCCTGCTGTCATTTCTGCCCATTTTCACACACAGCGTTCTATGCAGCTGCTACCTTCTCACAGAGCTGCAGGTGGGAAATGAGATGCAATACCTTGGCCTCCTATCTCCAGCGCCACCTGGGAATTTTTCTGTACCCCTCCCTGCACCAGGTTCAGCCCAGTTCACCTGCACGCTTTTCTCCTAGTCCCTCTCCTTCCAAAATCTTAACAGACTCTCTAGGAAAAAGCCCTGGTTTGTAGTGTTTGCCAACTTCCATGGTGGACACACTTCTACCACAGCTGATTTCAAGCTACTGAACTGTGGAGTTGAGGAAAGATGCTGGCTCTCAGGAGCAGGTACCAGCCCATGCAGGCACACCCCTGGATGTTGAGGCCACTATGGACGGCCAAAGCCAAATTTTCAGAAGCTAAAATGCTTCTCTATCAAAAACCCAGCTCTTAACGAATGGAAGCCTTGGCTTTCAAGACTTTTCTCCTTGCTGTGCATCTATTTTATTTATTTTAGAACTCAGAACTAAGTAAGACTCTGTCTGTCAGCTCTCTCCTGAGGGTAATGCCTCCTATCCCTGTGTCCCCAGGAGTAGGAGAAGGCCAATGGGTACAAGGCGGCCTAGAGAAAAAGAAACCTCAATTATTATCTCAAAACATTACCCATCACCCACTTACTTTCTTTTTAGTGTTTGAAATAGCAACTGTACTGTTAATAAAGGCTACAATAAGAATCCTCTAACAAAGTTGGTATGAAATTAAAGTAAATGCCAGTTAATAGGCCCTCTACGTGAATGGGGGGGGGAGGAAGGGGGAGAGAGAGGGAGGTAGAGGGGAGAGAATGAAAATGGAGGGAGGGAGGGGAAATATAGGGACAGTCAGAGGAATAAAATTCCTAAAGCAGAGTTACCAAAAATGTGATACATTTTGTTCACATTTAGCAAATCAGTGGTTTCAGCACATGCACTCACTAATTACAACTGTATGTCTAAAGTCATTTGACGCTGTCATAAGATTAAATGGGGGTTCTTGAAGGCAAGGCCCAGGTCCCGAGGGGCCCTCCCTACACATCCCCTACCAGGGGTTCTGACCTGTGTATAGTCAAAGCTCAGTCTTGTCCCCAGGCCCTCCCCTCTTCCCTGCCCCCCGAGACTTGAGGGCAGAGTTTTGTACACTACTCCCCGGCCCCCACCTTCCAATCTGGCGGGAGACCCCGGCAGTGGGAGAGCTGGGGTGCAGATGCTCTGGTCCTTTGAGACCTGACCCTGAGGTACCTAAGATCCACCTGGAAAATGAAAAGTAAGAGAATCTTACCTATCAAGACCATCTTTTGATCGCTTGCCAATTATCTCCTTTCCCCTCCCTTCACTCTGACAGACAGCAGACTGTATGAGGCACCTCAAAGTGTCTTTCACTTTAAATAGTGAGAAATAATTAAAAGTGAGAAGTGACAAAGATGTCAGATTCCAATTAACCTAATTGCTGATTTCTTTCGGAGCCTGGGGAGAGCATGGCACTAAGCCTAGGGACTTCCCTACTAGTTGTGTGACTGCAAAAGTTGCTTAGCATCTCTCAGCTGTGGTTCCCTCATCTGTAAGTGGAAATAATGCTTACACTATCTAATCAGTGTGAGGAGTGACATTTTATGTAAAAGTGATTCGCAAACTAGAGGGTTTTGTTTTGTTTTTCGTTTTTGTACCCTTCAGTTGTTCCCCTCTTCAATGTCCTCTCTCTAGAAGTCGTCACTATTGGCAATGTAATGTATATGCTTCCAGGATTTTCTTCAAGGAGTTGCCCATAGAAAAGACATCTACGTGTATGGTATGTGTGCAGTAACATAAGTAATGCATCCATTATTTCACTAACCAATATGGCTTACACAGTTTTTATGTCAGTATATATAGGTCTACCTCATTTTAGAAAATTGCAATATGGTCTTCCATTAAAAGGGTGCACAATTATTTATTCAGCCATTCCTCTTTTTATGGATATTTTGGTTGTTTTGACTTTTTCACTGTTACAAATAATATTACAACCAAGAAGATCCTTGTACTTTGCTTCCTTTGGCACATGGTTTAAGTGTCTCTCTGGGGCAGCTATTAACAGTGGAACTTCGGGGTGATGGGTTATACATAATGACCCTTTAGGTGGCTGTACTTACACCCATATTCTCTCCAGCTGTGTATGAGGATACTCAGTGGATGTGAATTTCCTCCATTAAAGTGAGGCTGAGCACCACTTTATACAAATCTTGACCATTTTTAATATTTCTTTTATGAATTACTGGTTTACATCCTTGGCCCATTTTTCAGTTAGACCTTTTTTCTTTCTTTCTTTAAACGATGTGTTAATTCTAACCCTTCATTTGTTGTTGCTTTCAAAACCAGAGTTCTATACATACCATTGTTATCATTATTCAACATTGATTTCCTCAAAGACGGAGACACCTCTTATCTCTGGAACCACGGCATCAGCACGTAGCCTCGCCCAGAATTGCCCTCCATGGATGTTAGTGGGTTGAATTATTGAAAGAGGCACTCCCTCCAGTGAGAAGTCACAGTAGTTTTTTGACAGAGATCATCTAAAATGGGAATTGGTTAAGCTGGTTTTGAAGTGTGAAACGACAAGGCAAGAACATGAAGTCACAAAGAGATAGTCACTGCAGGAAGCAGCTACCACGCAGGGGCTGGCGTTAGTAGAACCTGGAGCCTGAGGAGGGGCCGGGCTGGGCTGGTGTCTCTGAAGTGGGTGTCAGGGTGGGACACATGGCAACTGGAACTTCATGCTTCTGGAATCACTGTGGCAGCCAAGGTGAAGACTCACTGCTGTGGTGACAGGCGGTACAGAAATGGGCACGTGCCTTCGCCCCCTCCTGCCCTCGAGCTGCCCTCTAGCGCCCCCCCCCCCCCCGGCAGGGCCGAGTATAGCGGAGGTTGAGCTGACTAATAACTGGAACACCCTTCTCTAATTAATCAGGGGACTTTTGCCTGTAGGTGAAGAAACCAAGGGCTACGCTTTGATGACTTCCTCCCTCTTTTACATTGCCTGAGAGTGAGCAGAGGAAACAGGAATGTGGTAAATGAGCATCACAAGGGTCTGAGGGGCTCGGAGCCCTGCCTGGCTGAGGCCACCCCCATCCAGCACAGTCTGACCCTTCTGCAAAGTCCTGGAGCCTCCAGCAGGGAGTCACGCGCATATCCACATGGAGAAATCCGCTCTCACACCTCTCACACCACGGGCCAGGGCAGGAGGAATGGGGAGAGCGCCCTGGCTCTGGCTGGGACCTCACACCCACGACACTGAGGGGAAGATGCAAAGAGGTCCTTCTTCCACAGCCCCTACCGCTGGCTGCAGGAGGCAAGAGCACCCCGCACATCCTGCGGGTGATCTGACCTGGCTCCCAGGGCAAACGCCTGACACTTGCCTTAGTAGATTTAATGACAAGGAGAAATACAGCACTTTTGCTGACTTCTTACAAACCCTGCCCACCCCTTCTCCAAAGAGAACTGACTATGCTGAGGTTATAAGACTTCCTTGTCAGTAAGACTGATTAACTCCCTGGCTCAAACCTGAAAAGATTTGTGTTTTCCTTTTTAAGTCAGAATCTAAATGAAACTGTTATTTCCTGCAAGCCTCTTGAGCTGATGTTGAAGAGTTATCATCCGTCTATTGCACTGCTGCCAATAGGGGGTTGACAGAGGGCGACATGGCTCAGGAGAGGAGGAGGGATTTCTGCTACTCCATGAAGAGTAACCATCTTTACACACTCAGCTCTGATTCCCCCCAGAGAGAGGAAAGCAAGAATAGATGGAGTAGAGGTTATACTAACTTCTCATCTTAGCTGCCACCCTTCCAAATGGTTTGCATCTCTCTCTCAGCAGTGGTAGCACCATTCAGCACCATGAACAGAATCCACACTGGGGAGACAGTGCTACCTTCTGCTCCCACTCCCCTTCTTCTACCTCTTCTCAACAGGCTGCTTCCCCTCAGACCACCTGGGACTGTGCTGTGCTTTCCTGCTGGCCCCTGGCTACCTGGCTACTTGGCACCCTGAACCCCACCCAGCCTACCTTGTGGTCAGGTCTTCTCTTCCCAGGCAGAGTTTTGTGCTCCAGACCATTCCCTCATTCCATCCTCCCATAAGGAGTTTCCTATTTCAGCCTACTAGGGCTCTGTATTTCCCAAGGGCTTGATTTGTTATCTTGAAAGATAGGGTGGAAGGGAGGCCCGCAATCCAATGCACAACAGAAATTCTTCAGATCATGGGCATAACTTTATGTAAACCGTTAGCTACAGCAAATCCCACCAGGTTCTGTGGACATGGCCAACCAGCACAGCCACCACGCCCTGAGCGCAAACAGTGAGTGGGTCACTGACGGGCACTGCGCAGCAGCAGCTGGGAGAGGCAGCACCTTCTCTCTTATCTACAGGCACCATCAACCACAATGGAAGCCAAAGAGAGTCCACAGAATGGGTAAATCAGCATCTGCATGCAAAAGGAGGGCACTTCAGAGCTGTACACATCTGGCCAGAAGCTATGCCAAATGTAACCAGGGGACAAGAGCACCTCTCCGGCAGATGACAGACAGCAGTTCGGGCCCAGTGCATCCTGAGGACTGAAACTTTTCTTTAAATGACCTATTTTATCACATCATGACTGACTGCCTATTAGAAGGATGATGCTCTGTGTGAATTCTAGACCTGGGAGAGGAAGCCAAAGAGTAACTACTGGTTGGTATTTATCCTGTGCTGCAAATACTGTCTGACAGGTCACTGGATAAAATAAAAGCCAACATCTACAGGATATTTAATATATGTGCCAGGCCAGAGGTAAATAAGCTTTATGTCCATGCTCTCATTTAATCCTTACAAGCACATGATGACGTAGGTTTAACCATCAATCTTTTGTGAGTTTGATTACTGGGAATCAGTCTCCAAAAACTGATTTGCTCTGGGGATCTGATGATACTGAGTATCTGAAGAACTTACAAAACTAAGAGTTAGGAACATGGTAACTCCACCAACATACAGCTGCCCTGAGGGTGCAAGGCTGAAACAGATGGCTGGACTCTCTTAAATTTGATTACCTAAGAGATCATCTGTTCCAGCCCTTGGTTAACCCAGGCAGCTAATCAAAGTCATGCTTTCCTCGCAAGATGCAAGGCTCCAAATGTGTAAAACCCAAATTAGAACAGAGACATGATATGGTGTTCAAACGAGCCAGTCTCTGCAGAAACTCAAACTGTTTCCATCATATATGTGTTACTTTCAAGGACTCATAAATAGAAACAAGGATGCATTCCACTAGAGACAGATGACATATCTCAAACAGCTTGTAAGGGACAAAAGTGGGTGTGGGGTGGGGAATGCATTCACTGGCAAGGATTCTCACTGCCCAGGAAAGGAGAGGAATCCCCACCCCCGCAAAAAAGGCATCTTGATGGAAGATTTGAAACTTGAACCACTGATATTATAATCTTACTGCAAAGTATAAATATCTAAAAGGAGAGTGATAATCGTCCTAACATTATACAGCTTTCAGCCTAATTTCAGTCTGAGCTGATGACTTCTGAGCTGATTGCCTGTGGCGTGTGGAACACCCAATCCGCTGCTCTCACATAATCTAAACCAGGAGGGGCAGGAGTGCTGTTATTGCACTAAGATGAAAGTGGATGGTGAAGTGGGTCTGGTTTGGTAATTAGACACTTTATTGTAGCTCCCAAAAAGTAAAGCTAGGCCCAGAAACTTTGATAGTAAAATATTCCTACATTCTTCCAAACACCGATATTGATCTAAGAGGTATATGCTTATGGTAACAGAAGTATAAAATACGAGGATTGAAGATAAAACTTGTAAACAGTACGTAACTTTGACCTGAAAGACAGGGAAATAGCCTCCAAATATACACATATGGATGAATGAATGGGGACCCCAGGATACTGCATCAACATGGATGTATTTTTTAAATATTCAATGTATACATATTTATATTTTTAGTACATATGTATTTTAAATACTCCTTTTTCTCCTTGAAGACCATGATCCTAGGGTCCCCATTCATTCACACACACCCTCTTTCTCCTCAATCAGATAAGACTGTAAACAATAAGCATAGTATTTGTGGTATTTCAGTTTAAGGATGTGGGGAGTGGTACAAAAGTCTATCTATTTCTAAGACTGTGTCTCCACACACAGGGACAGAACAGTTCCAACAACTCTTCCAACTGTCTCTTTCAATCAAACCAAGCATGGTGATCTGTCCACACCCCAGTGTGATTAGAACATCTAATCCTTCCAGATCTCCATGACTGTGTGGACAGAAAACATTGATCAATCTGACCAAAAGGTACAGCCAGTGTAATTCTTGGAATTTTCCTACTGCAATTATTTTAAGAAGCAGTTTTAAAAGGAGAGCAATAACAAATTTAATGAAAGTTTGGATGAGTCTGTGGACCAGTGAAAATAATTTACAGGCATAGAATCTTTTTTTCTGATTATTAAAGTAATACAGCTCATTGCAGAAAATACAGCAAAGCATAAAGAAAAAAAAAATCACCAATAATCCTACTCCCGCCTTGGCTGTGAACAAACTTTCAACCTAAGAGTTAAAGCTAAATAAATCTTCCAGGATCAAGAAATGTCCTTAAGTGTTCTGGTGTTTGTCCTTCATTCCAAGAGTTTCTCATCCACAGGCCCAAAGTGCATGTTGACCCTTCCTAGGCCAGCCTTTGTCTTGGGCAAGACTGGGGGCCACTATAAAGTGAATGTCCAGGGTCTCCAAGGAGGCTTCTGCCCAGGTATACTGTTTTAATCTGCTCACCAGAACCCGAACTCAGGAAACAGCATTTGTTATTCCACAGTGAAATCTGGCTAAGTGTAAATACCCATTGCCTTAGACTCATTCACACGAAAATGTAAATAAACTCTGTTAAATGTTTCTACAAGTAGAAAGGGGGACACCCCAGAATCCTAGGCATCTAAGTTAGGAAGCAGGGTACCATGAAAAACAGTCATCACTCAGGAATGAGCTATTCTGATGTCAGGCAGCCCTTCTTGTTAGTGACTCTTTCAAAGCCTAAATGGATCCTGTTGTAACCTGAAACATGGCTATTCTTTGAACAAAAGCCATCTAAGGGGGCTTGTCCTCCAGTGAATTGGTGCTATGGTAACTCCATCACCTGGAAAAGCTGGCCATGCACACAGAAGTCAAATCAGAGACATCATTTCTTTTCTACCTTCTTCTCCTTTGAAAACAGCTTCTTTGTCTCACATTTCCTAATTGTTCAAATGAATTTAAAATAGGAGGGAGCCCTATCAGGCCAAGCTGCCCAGTTTCACATGAGAATTTGTCATCTTTCCATAGCTTACAGTCTTCTCACAGTTTGTTTTAATGTTTGAATTAAACTTGGCTTTGGGGTCACTGAACCCCAAATTAATTAAATCCCTTAAGTTATCTTTGAGAAAGAGTCATCCTGTATATTTATTAAATAAAATTATCTAGTGTCTTCTTTCAGATTCTTTTACAATGAACGAATTCCCCTTGTTTCTTGGGAATTCTTTGACATTCCAAAAGCTTCTGGCACATTTTACATGAGACTTTTCTAGGTTCTTCTTCCTTAGAAACAGGAAGTTGACAAAAAGCCCCAAACATTTATTTTAGTTCCCAAAATTGGGATGAGAGAAGTTCAATAGGTTTTAAAAATAGTAAAAGCCCTTCAACATGAATTTGGTCTTTATCAAAAGATTCAATGTATTTAAATTTTGTTTGAAATTTGACCAAAACCTGCCTGGTTAGGTTTGGAAACATCTTCACACTCAATATTCTTATCCCTGCAAATATTATGCCTGGAAAATTGCCTTATTTCTGCTCTTTGATGGGATAAATGATTATAATAACACAAACACCCATGACAATAAAAACTCACTGTCACTGAACTATTCTATTCTCTTTTTTTGGGGGGGGGGTAATTAGATTTATTTATTTATTCTTAGAGGAAGTACTGGGGATTGAATCCAGAACCTCATGCATCTAAACACACATTCTACCACTTGAACTATATATACCCTCCACACCCTTATTCTCTTTTATAACAGGAATTGGTATATTATCATCCATGGGCCACATGCACCTCGTTGCTTTTTTTTTTTTAATTATTTGTTGAGGTGAAATCCATATGACAGAAAATTAACTGTTTTAAAGGGAACAATTCAGGTAGGAGGGTACAGCTTAGTGGTAGAGTGTGTGCTTAGTATGCACAAGGTCCTAGGTTCAATCCCCAGTACCTCCATTAATAAGTAAATAAATGTAACTACTTCCTGCTCCAAAGGAAACAAAGGGAACAATTTAGAGGTATTTAGAACATTCACAGTGTTGTGCAACCACCACCTCTATCTAGTTCCAAGACATTTTCAACATTCCAAAGTATAATCCTATACCCATTAAGCAATGTCTCCCCATTCCCTCCTCCCCCCAGCCCTTGGCAACCACCAGTCTGTGTTCTGTCTCTATGGATTTATTTATTCAAGAGGTTTCATATACATGAAATCACACAATATGTAGCCCTTTGTGTCTGGCTTCATCCAGCATAATGGCTTGGAGGTTCATCCATATTGCAGCACGTGTCAGTACTTCATTCCTCCTACGGCTGAATGACATTCTCTTGTATGTGCATACAATGATTTGTTTATCCATTGATGGACATTTGGGCTATTTCCACCTTTTAGCTACTGTAAATAGTGCTGCTATGAACGTGTGTATATGTACTTGTTTGGGTCCCTGTTTTTAGTTATTTTGATCTATATACCTAGTTATATATCTAGGGGTAGAATTGCTGGGTCATATGGTAATTCAATGTTTAACTACTGGAGGAACTGTCAGATTGTTTTCCACAGTGGCTACACCATTTTACTATTTTATTTATATACACCATTTTAGTCCTGCCAGAAATGTATGAGGATTCCAATTTCTTCACATCCTTGCCAACACTTGTTTTCCTTTTTTTTTTTTTTTTATTGCAATAGCCATTCTAATGTCATCACTTGCTCTTGTGAATAAACTCTTATTGGGACATAGCCATGCCTATTCATCTATCTACATGTCTACAGCTGCTTTTGTTACAATGGCAGACACTGTATGGCCCACAAACCTAAAAATATTTACTATATAGCCCTTTGAAAGTCTGCTGAACTCAAAAATAACAACAATAAAAAGTTAGCTGAACTCTATTTCAGAAGATTAGCCCTTGTTTCTTTGCCATTTTATTTCACAGCTCCCCAGAATAAGACCAAATAATATTGCTGTGACCTTGGGTGAGTTAGTTTATTTTTAGTCTTAAATTTCCTTATCTATAAAAAGACAGAGTAGGGACTAGTTGATTTCCAAGTTCTCTTTTGGAACTTTGTAAGAATCCGAAAACTATATTACCAAAATGGGTAATTTGCAGTTTATGCTTTCTTATGTAGTCTGTAACTTGCTCAGCTACCTTCTAGCTTAATTTCATGGTTTCCTCTATTATCTCTTTGACCTATTCATTATACAAACAGGGAGGAGCAGCCAATGCCTAGCTCACATTGTTCTTTCTCTGCACCAAGTTGCGATGATTTGGTAGGACTGGCTAGAAAGGTAAGCACAAAGTATCAAGCGGAAATTCCTGGCTCCTCTAATGAGGAGAAAAGGAATCCTGTCAAAACCAAATGGCATCATTGATGATTTCTTAAACACACAGCTGCGCCCAATTTAAGACCAAGTCCTCTTTCTCCAGCTCCTCAACCCAGTGAGGATGGGGCAGGGAGAAAACAAAGAGGGAATGAGGTTATTTAATAACATGTCACTAAAGGCGTGCCAACGTTGAACACTTCATATTAATAATCCATTCTTCGCATTATAAGGCCGGGAGGAGGACCGGGGCACTTAAGGCGCACGTGGATCTGAACATTTCTGCCAAGACTTTGGCGTGGACAAGCCCCTCATTTTCAAAGTAGAGAAACAGAAGTTAAGTGTCTGGCCAAACTCACCAGGTGAATTCGTTGCAGAACGTGGATGAGACCAAGGTGTCCTGATACCACCAATCCAGGGAAGGAGGAACCAGGGCAGCGTCTGCTCAGGAGAGAAAAACAGGTGTTTTGACATGAGTGGTCCTAACCTGTCAGGGTGAAACGGACAGGGGGATGTCCTGCTGGTCTGACCAGAATCCACACCGCTGCCGTGGTCAGAAGGACCCACCTGTCCAGAAGTCACTGGAAAACAGACCTGGGCGCTTCGTACCCTCGGGTCTCTAAGCTGACTGGAATGAAGCTGCACCAGGAACCCAGCCCCGTTTACTCATCACCTGGATGGAGCTAGCCGGTGAACAAAAAACAAACACTCGGGAGAGGGCTCAGAAGGCTCGTGGCCCTCGCTCCACACAGGAGGAAGCTCGGGCGGTGCCGCGGCGCGGCCTGGGCTCACCCAGCCGGCCCACTTCGGTCACTGCAGGCTCTGCCCATGTAACCCCAAGCCCTGCCGCTGGCGTCCAGAGTTGGCGTGGGGTGGCAAATACCTGATAGGAGGCTGTTATCACTACCTTGGAACATTCTCAACCTCTTGTTCTGAAATCCCTCAAAGTGTCACCAGCAAAGCCCACTGGGGTCCCCAGGTGGCGGGGGAGTGGGGGTGTGGGAATAAGATGGAATCCGGTGATAAGGTCTAACCTGTTCCCTTGTGCTTCCTCCAGTTTCACTTGCTCACAAGTTGCCCCGTACACAGGCCTCCAACCCAGAACTTCAGACCAGAGGTCCTGGTGAGAGGACGCCAACACTTCAGCTCCGCGCCGTGTGCAGAAGGCTGCGCGCGCACCTCAATCCAAGATGGCGGTGACGGGCTGTGCGCAGAGGGGCTGTGCGCAGAGAGGCTGTGCCCGGCACCGCCTTCCAGAGCGTGAGCAGCGTAGCTGGGCCGGCCCCAAGAACCCCGCCCCCTGACAACCCCACCCCCTGACAACCCCGCCTCCCTGAGAACCCCGCCCCCTATAAAGATCCCTATAAAGCGCCCTGCCTGTGGTCTGGGGCCAGCCTGTGCTCTAGCATGTAATCCTCAATGTCTCCATTCTTTGATCAAAGAATAAAGTTTTCCCTTGCTTTTGAACTGAACTCCGTCTGGTTATCTTGGCACAAAAGACACAGGGCAGAAGGACCCTTGGCTGGAGCCTGACAACAGTAATAAACAGTAACTAGTCAGTAATAAAAATTCCTTTCCCTCCCTAACTTTATTAAGGTATGATTGATAAATAAAAACCATATATATTCAGGTTGTATAATATGATTTTTCTTTCTTAGGTTGTACAATGTGAATTGCTATACTTACCCATTATGAAATAATTATCACAATCAAGTTCATTAATACATCCATCACTTCACATAGTTACCTTTTTTTTTTTTTAAGTTCATTTTTAAAATCCAGGCTCATTTGCTCTCTATTCCATGCAGTTTGAATCTCTTGCTGGTCCCACGTCGCTTCCTCCCCACACTTTCACCTGTAGTGTGACTCTGTCCGCAGTTAAACATAAAGTCCCCAAGGACAGCATCGTGCTTCATTCACCTCTGTATCCCTAGCGGCTTGTACAAAAATGCCTTTAACACCAACATCTATATCAGCTGTGTCTTTGGCCTTAGGCAGGCATTACTGCTGTTGAGGTGAAGGGGGCAAAGGGAACGAAACAAACACTGAATACCTACCTTGGGCCAGCTGAGGGTCAGCCATGTATCTGCTAATTCTGCATGTGAAACAACCTCTTATCAAGCCCACCCAGACCTGGCATTGATCATGGAAGCTGAGAGGGGGTGAAGAGGGGAGTTGGATGATGGTAGCAGCTGGAAAGGAGGGGAGGGCAGCAGCCAGTGATAAAGGGGCACCCAGGCAACACTTGGCAGAATTACTGCACTCCTACTCCTGTCTGCTGTGCAGCAATCACCAAGCAGGAGCCTGGTCTCACTCTGGCAGGACACCTTAGTGTCCTCTTCCTGGCTGACCCCTTGTGAGAAGCATTATGGTATAATGGAAGGGGCGGGGGCTTCAGAACCATAGAGACCTGGGCTCAAATCTTAGCTCAGCTGTAGCTAGCTGTGTGAACTCAAGCAACTTACTTAACCTCTCTTATCTTCAGACTCCTCTTCCAAAAAATAGAAATTAAAAAAAAATTATCACAGGATTATTCATTCCTAGAACAAATATTGTTTTGAATCCTCATTTGTATCATCTCTGATCTAGTCAATGGGAATACAGTAGTTTCCAATATAATACATACTTAAATAAATATTTGTTTCTTTCTCTTCTGCTATTTATTTCTTAGTCAAAAGCACAGAATCCTTAGAGAAATCTCCATTTTTTCTTCCTCCAGTGTACATTGTCCTCCAAGTAAAGATCATCTAATAAAAACAGTAACACCTAACACTTACCAGGTACTTATTATGAGCTAGGCACTATTGGAGGTACTAACTTAATGCTCAAAACACAGATTGATTTTTACAGATAGGGAAAAAAAGACACAGAGAAGCTAAGGAATTTGTCAAGGTCACACAGCTAGTGGCACCCAGTTCAAGTCCACAGCCTGAACCAATGCATTAGAGATCATACATTTCAGCCCCTCTGGATGATACCATGTCTTCAGAGCTGTCTCTCTTCCCCATCCCTTCTTTCCGTTTCTCTTTTCCTCTCTTCTCCTTTTTCCTCTCAGTTGAAAAAACTGAAGGTCACTTTGGACAGTTAGGTGACATGCTCAAAGTTACACAAGTCCCTGTGACATTTATCCTGACTCCCGTTCCCGAGCCCTTCCTACAACACCATGCAACACTAGACGATCAGTATGCAGGCAAGTGGTTGAAATTCATTACTATTTTGAGTCAATAACTTATATGACTTTATCCTCCCAGTTGTAACAATTATTTGAAGGGATCAGATCTGATGGTAAAAAAAAAATTTCCATTAGATACCATTATGTTTCTTTTACTTTAATTAATACCTATCTCAAATGTGTGCTTTGTTTTTGCTAGTGTTGTTTGAATTTCTGCCCCCATAAATATTTGCACTGTTGTCTTAGTTTTAATTAGTTTCTGGCATTTTTCTTGGACTGGTTTTGCAATGGGATGGGAGTGTTTACAGTCTGGCCTGCCATCTGTGAAACTCCGCATCCCCAAACCACCATAGCCTCAGCTCAGAGATGACATCGATGTACAGTCAAAACAAGCCCAGGCGTGTTTGTGAGGAAGGCAGTGCTATGTCTGAGCTGCTGAGTGACCCTGAATCACCCAGAGACAGCCATCACAAGGGGGACACTACAAGCAAGCCTCCACCAAATCTTCCAGAACTTTGCCCTTGAACTGACACAAGGTCACCACAATCCAGAATATAATTCTAGGCAGAATTTGTTCTTGTTTCAAGAGGGTACTGAATGCAGAGGAGATAAGAGAGTGAATAGATGCCACTGAGAAATTGGGGCATAAGTCTACAGAGGCCAGTGCAGGTGATAAATGAGGCATTGTAAGGAGAATACTGTTGGCAAATAGAAGAATTTCCCAGCTCACCTGTATGAGTCAATGAACTCCTCTGTGTTCCGATTTCCTCATTTGTAAAATGAGAGGAATAATACTCATCTTGCTGATCACCTAAGGATCACATGAGAAAATTAGGTAAATGAGATCAGCCTGAAAACTGTAAAGTGCTCTAGAAATACGATGAATTATATTATTGCTATTCTGTAATGTTTACATAAAGGAAGTGGAGTTTCACTGGAAGAACCAATATAACAGCAATTTCCACTAAAATGCGCCATAAAGAATAAGGCAATTCACTGAGACTTCTTTAAACCCAGGGAAAGAGAGACAGCTTTGCAAGCATAAGGTAACAAAAACACAACAAGGTAGTGTCAGATGGGGACTGTGCATCCCCACCAGCCCTGAGTGTTCCAGACACATGGGGGAGGGTGGGGCAGGTGAAATGTGCAGCCTGGGAAGAGCCGGCTCCTCCAGGTGCACAAAGGAAACCAGGAGCAGTCACTGGGCTGCTGCCCCCAGGTGAGCGGGGTCTGACACCAACGCAAATGTCGAGAGACTGCTACGGGCTGAACTGTGTCCCTCAAAGGCATGTGTTGAAGCCCTAACCCCAAACGTGACAACATTTGGAAATAGGGCCTTTAGGAGGTAATTAAGATTAAAAGAGGGGAGGAGGGTATAGGTCAAGTGGCAGCGCACATGCTTAGCATGCACTAGGTCCTGGGTTCAATCCTCAGCACCTCCATTAAAAGATAAACAAACAGAAAACTAATAATAAATAAATAAATAGGCCTAATGACCCCCCCAAAAAAATAACATTTAAAAAAAAAGTTGTTTTAATGAAAAGAGGGTATAGGGTGAGGCCCCAATCCAATAGGACTGGTCACTTTATAAAAAGAAAAAGATCTCTCCAGCTCTCTCCTTCTCTCCTCCTCTCCCTCAGAGGAAAGGCCACGTGAGGACAAAGTAGCCATCTGCAAGCCAAGAAGAGAGGTCTTACCAGAAACCAAACTCTGCTGGATCCTTGATCTTGGACTTTGCAGCCTCCAGAACTGTGAGAAAATAAATTTCTCTTATTTAAGCCACCCAATCTGTGATATTTTGTTATGGCAGCTGGAGGAGACTAAGACAGTCACGATCTTTATTTTTGTTTTACAACTGAAAAGAAAATCAAGTTTTCTTTGAGATATATTAATCTTTGTAACTTTGACCCATATACCTACTGAAAATTAAAAAAAAAAAAAACAATTCCAATGGAAAAGTCTTGTTGGGTTCCCTTTTCTTGCAAGATGATAGGTAGCCTAGAGAAAAAGTGTTAATTTCCCACTAGATCCTGCCCATCAGTTCTTATCAGAATCCATCTGCTCCTTTTAGAGTTCACAAAATCATTGGACGTCAGGGTTGCTGTTACTGGTCTGGCTGTCCCCAAAATTTCGATTTCATTCCAATAGTGGAAAGGCTAAAAATTCACATGCTGGATTTTTACCACCTAAGATCATATCCTGGCTCTTGTATTTCTTGAACGTGAAAATCTAAGAAACTTAAAAAAATCTTCAAATCCACACCCCCCCCGAAAAAACCCCTCCAAATCCCAGTTTCGCCACCTATAAAAATGAGAATAATAGTAATAATAATAATGCTTCTACCTTGGGCTCATTGTAAAGAGGAAATGAAATAACATACCCCAGTGCAGTATCTGACACCCAGTAAGTGCGCAGTTAATGTTGACTATTACTATCAATCTTAGAAAAGTCAGATATTAAATACAAAATACTCTGCAATCAAGTTGAGGCCAGATCTCTCATTAGGAAGTCACCCCCAGTACTCTGTACACAGCTGGTAGCCATCTATTGATCTGTAAACTGAGTATTTATCAGTAAGAGTGAGAGGAGGAAAAGGTATTAGAGGAGAATGACAGTAAAATCCATGAAAGGAAGTCCAAGTCAGTAAATCCTTTCACTCGAGACAAGTAGAGCCATTGTGCACATGACACAGAAAGGTATTATTTTGGCAAATATACTTACTGCCTCTTCAAACATCTTGCTTGTATGGTGTTTGAAGGGGATGTCAACAGGGAGGGCTAGCACGGGGTAGGCCCCTCCCCAAACTGGAGTATGGGGGACCCTGGGGGATGCACAGGACACCCAAGTCCACCAGAAACAAACACAGCTCAGCTTCCTGGAGCCCTGATTTAATGAAGCAGAATGCAAACATTTGCATGATTTTTTTTAAAAGACAAAATATGATACTTCAAAGAACTTTCTGGCATGCCTTATTCTGTTTCCAGGTTTCCAATCGTGTCTCCAGTTGGGCAGGGGCTGTGTACTCTGCTCTGCCAGGGAGCTCTTGGGTAGAGGAAGAGCCCAGACGAGGAGGCAGCTCCCGGCCGGCCACTGCTTCCCTGGATCATCCCAGCAGCCTCCCAGCCGCTTCCTCCTTCCCTGCAGTGTGATCTTCAAAAGCCCAATGGGTACAGCCCATCCTCCCCAAGGAAATACCTTCCACACCTCCCTCTGGCCTAGGGGGTAAAGCCCACATTTCTATACCTGGGCACAAGACCCCTCACAGCCTGACTCTCCACAGCCTTGTAAGCCCTTGACATCCACTGGCCCGCAACACATGCACTCCCTCCACGCCTCCACCCCATTCTCCCTCGTGCCTCCCCTGTGCCATCCCCCTGCACCTTGTGCCCCCTTCCCAGGCTGCTCTGGCCCCCATACCTTGGCTCAGCTCTGAGATCTCTTTCAAAGTCCCATCCAGCAGGAAGCTTTCCCCCCTCCACCACCGCCTGCCAAGGTGCTGGGTGTTCAGAACGCAGAGCAAGGTTAATGTGCTAAATACTATCTGTATTTAACCATCAGTGTTCACTGGCTCTTAAATTAGTATTTAACTGGCTGTCAGGACTGCTGGCTACAACTTTGTTCTCATTCGCTTTTCTGATTTGTAGAGAATTTTTCTTCACGAAGATGAACTGCTTTTTTGAAACGAAATGTCAGCAGATTTTCTTACTTCCAAACAGAATTAAAACAGGAAGTGAGAATCCAGTGTACTTCACTGTGACAAAAGTCACATTATGAAACAGAAGTGTCCTTATTTCCAGCCTCCCCATGGATGGAATGACGTTCCAGGACTCCCAGCTGAGCCTCCTGTCAAATTCACTTCAAGAGGTTCTCGCTGGCATTTATTTCACTCCCAGGTCCGGGCAAAACGTCGCAGGGTTTTGAATGCGACTCTCAGTCAGATCGTGGGAAGGCAGGGGCCGCAGAGAGCCAGGCTGGGGGCCAGCTGGAGCTGAGAAGACGCGAAAGTGTTTCCTTCATTAAAAAAAAATCCTTTTGTGGAGGAAGTCCTGTGTCCCCAAGCAAGTTCTGACTTCAAAACAGCTGAGCTAAGCTCTGCCAGCCTCTTCCAGAAAGAGGGAGAAGAGAGATGCCTGTCTTCTCTCCACACCAGGGCACAGTGAATTAACAATGAGTTCTGTTCGTCTTGTAAATAACAAACCAAACTCCATTCATGTTTACCCCAATTTCTCAGTAGAAACCAAAACTGCTGTCATGACATCACCAGCTCCCAAATGCTGCTGCTTCTGGTTTTGTCCGATCTTGTTCATTTATTTTGTTGTTGTTTTCTTTTTCCCACAGCTGGTAGTGAACGATGATCAATAAATTAATGAACGGAAGAAAAAGGAATCGACAAATCGTCCTAGGAACACAGGAGTGTGCCAGAACCAGCAGAGAAAGCCATGAGACTGAGCCGTTTTCTCTCATTCTTATAAATATGCAAATACTTTATCCTGCCCGAACTCTATACAGCTCATTCATTTTTGTTGTTGTTTTTGTTTTGTCATTCAGCCATTCATCTAACCGTTACCGAGCTGCTGTTGGAAGCCCCCCGTTAACACAACTTTAGTGCCTCACAGTTACCCCCAACGACTTGCTAAAATACAGATTGCTGGACCAGGACTAATTTCCAATTGTGTAGCAATGGGGTGGGTCCCTGAAGTTTGAATTTCTTAAAAATTCCGTGGTGGTACAGATGTTACTAGCCCCAGGAGCACACTTTGAAAAGCACTGCATGACTATATCCACCAGCAAGTGCCCTGAATGTCCAGGACGGAAAAGATGCTCAATAAATATTCATTAAACTGAATTGAAGCCTCTTTGAGAAAAATCTAATTCTGTGAGAAAATTCTGGGCTCTGAGATAACAGGTTGGTTTGTACAGATATTTACATGTTTTCCCAGCTGAGACAGAGACACAAGTGGGCAGGAACAACTTTTTAGAGCAAGGTGCTCTCATTTATAGGTCAAATGTTAGGTCAAATGTTAGGTTGAGGACAGAGTATTTTGCAGCTGATCTGTGAGCTAACATAGGTGTAGACACCTTGGGGATTATTAACTAAAAACAGGAAAATCATTCTATCATCTTTAGAACATGCCCCTGCATTTGCCTCCTTCTTTTCCTCCTTCCCTCCTCCCGTTTCCCCCTTCTCTGCCCTCCCCACTTCTCCTCCATCTCTGCAAGGCTATCAGTTAATATTTGTACACATACTTTGAGTTCCTGGAAGACAGAAGCTGTATTGTTGCCAAATGAAATAAATCATTTCTCTCTGTTCTTTAAGAAGGTAAACAGGGCATTATCATCCCCCTCAAATTTGTCTTCTTTATAACGTACTGTTTATCATACTTTAAGGTAAACAAAATGCCTTATTTTTTTCTGGCCTCTAAGCCCATAGTCCAAGCTGATTTGTGGTGTGGGTTCACCAGTTGGCAATTTTAAATAATATTTTAAAATGTATAACAGTGGCTTGTTTTCTACAAATAGCATCAGGTCTAATGTCCTCTTGTGTTCTTGGGTCTCTCACTATCGTCAAGGTATTTTATTGCTATTCACCAAGTAGCCAACCTGGGGAAGCATAAATTATATGGGCTTATAATTTAGTTTTTGTCCCCTCTTAGTTATCTTTGCAAAGAGAGAAAGATAACTTTATAATTCTTACAACTTAAAAAACATACGTAAGATGTTAACCAGTTTGTATTTCAGATTAACATTCCAGGTAATAATTTAATGTAGCTTTTAGTGTAATGTGTCTCATACATCAGCCTGGTTCTTTTTTCAGTGCTTTGGTAATTTTTTTTAAAGCTTTCTTTTTATTAACATTGAGAAGATAAATACTCCATGTAAGCATATTAAGGGAAAAAGCAATAAAGACACCTAATGAAATGTCTAGTAGCAGATAGACATTTTTGAGATACCTCTGCATCAGAATCACAAATCACACTTTTAACTCCAGAAGCTCTAAATATTAACCTTAGCCTTAGCCTTGTCTACAGAGAGAGGTTGACAATATAAACTGAAGCTATGCTTTCTCTCATTAAACAGCACAAACAATCTGTGAGGGTGGTCATCAGCCTCTCGGAGGTTTATTGGGAAAAGAGCAGGCTCCTCTGCTTCCCAGCGCACAGAAACCGAACCAGAACCAGAATGCATATGGAAGCCGTGGGATCCTCCAGACATTGATGGTAGGTAGCGAATAAGAGAAGACTCTAGAAAACTATACAATCTCCTAATCTCTTTTTTTACAGATAAATGATAGAGAGAAAGATGGTAGATAGAAAGAAGCCTCTCTTTGCACATTCCTTTGTGTTTAAATTTACTGTGAAAACCTTATTCTGAGGCAAGCATGCAGGAGAGGAGAGCACTGCACTGCTTCCCCCACCGTCTACTCTCCAACCCTCCTGCAAAAGCGCAGTCCCCCCCACCCCAAACTTCAGTCATCCCTTCTGACCTGACTCTTACTCTCTGGAAGTTGAGGGAACAAATGAGATAAAAGTCTCCTTTGGGACAAACTGTCCTTTGGGTGATTCTAGGTGGAGATATTAAGTGACCCTTTGGTTTTCTCCACCAAAATGATGCATGTGTGCTAGCAAACCACACCTCACATGAAAATGTTCCCAATCTAAAGCTCTGTAATTATATTCAGAGCAATTTTTAGTTGCTGTTTATCATCTTTCAAAAATTTAGTTTAACAAATATTTATTGAACTTGTACATGCAGGTGTAACACAGAAGAACATACCCGACTCCATATTGAATCTATTCCTGTAGCTCTAACCTTTCTGCTCTGTTGCCTGTTCTTGGTCATGCTGGCTCTGCACCTTTTGTAAAAGAATGTTGCCTATAGCCTGAGATATACAGGAGAGCCTGTACTCAAGACTCTGACCTGTAAAGGCATAACACTTTGCCATCCACATAGAAATAAAAAGTTGCAGAACAGAGAATAATAGTTGTCTTGTTGGAAGTTTATAGGAACATTGTGACCAGACCTACATGCACAGCTACAAGAACAAAGGATTTTAGCACCAAGAAATTTGCAACAACCAGCCATACCCCCTCCCCTTTTAGTATAAAAGAAGCCTGAATTCTAACTCAGGTAAGATGGTTCTTTGGGACACCATCTTCTCTGTCTCCTGGCTTTCCAAATAAAGGCTCTAGTCCTGGCCCCAACAACTCATCTCCTGATTTATTGGCCTGTCGTGCAGTGAGCAGTATGAGCTTGGACTTGGTAACACAAGGAACTTGCAAAGCACAGATCTGGTCATGTGATACCTTAATTCAAAAGCCTTTGGTGCCTCCCACCCACAAAAGGAAGTCAAAACTGCTCAATCTGACCTACAAAGCCAGCCTTGTCTTGCAGCATGCCCCACGCCAGCCTCACCTGGCTGCTGCTCACTCTTTCCACTCTGTCTCTCTCATCTTCCTGAAATCCCGCTCTGCTCTTCCCTGCACAACTACTTGCCATTCTTCGATTGTCCATTCTGGAAAACCTCACTTAAAAGATACTATTAAGTCCACACAGAATGAATTGCTCATTCCTGTTCATTGATAATTTCAGCGGTTCACGCTTTCATTCAACAAAGCTTTTGTCTGCTATGTACTGAGCACGTTGTGTTTGCTTCCTTTCTTTTTAGGACAGTTTGTAATTACTGTATCCCTGCTTCTATCATAGGGATTTCCCACTGATGACAAAACTATAGCAACTGGTAATTCTTTGATTTCACAAATTATGGTCCTCACTTAATAAATATAGAATCAAGAATTTTAAAATTTAAAAAGCAGCTAGTAATTATCCCAGAGTGTTTGTTTAGTTTTTTAATTATGTACGCTCTGTTACCTAATCATGCTTAGCACAGCCATGGGAGACATCCTCCTGTATTCAGGCTTTGTTCAAGTTTTATTAAATTTAGGTCTTCCCAGAAGGCTTCTACTCAAGAGAATAAGTATTGTTTGAAGCTCCTTGGAATCAAAAAGCTCATTCCTAAGGAAATAAATAGCTACTTCACATGATCCATAAACAATGTGCCAGCGATTAGCCATCAACCCTGAATTATTAAGATAGCCAACTTTTGTTTTTCTTTTGACAGATGCTTAAAATTCTCTCTAAATCTCTGTGCATAAACAAGCCCCAGTTTATGCACATTTTCACTGCTGCCACTGCAACAAAATATTTGATTTTGCAGTGGATCTTTGAAAAGTCTCCACTTCGCCTCCCATATATATATTCCCTCGAGCTGGGGTGCGTTTCCCAGCATGAATCTAAATTATAACCAGTTGTATTGCCAGAGTCAAGTGAGGAAAGCAGAAACCAATGTGAGTATTTTGGAGGGAATTTAATACTGGGGATTCAATACATAAGTGATGAAAGAGTGGAGAAGCCAAACAGATCAGCAACAGCTGGGAGCTGCTATGGCTGAGAGGGCAAAGGGTGCTGACGGAACCCAGGACTGGGGATCACCTGGCAGAAGCCAGTACCGAAGAGGAGGAAAAGCTGTAACCAAAGCTGTAACCGCCCAAGGTAGAGAGAGGCTGCCAGGGCTTCTACCCATCTCCCCCCACCTTCCGGGAGCCTCCACTGGCCAATGGAAAGTACAGCTCGCCAGAGGGCAGGGAACCACCTGAGAAAGAGCGGAGCAGAGGCGAGGCAGGGAATGGGTCTGACAGCAAACAGGAACACAGTTCATGCCTCTGAGCCCCAGAGGTGAAGTTCCGTCACTCAAGTGTTGCCAACTTGCAATCCAGACGCTCTCACAGACCCCCTCATAATCCCACAGGCAACAAGCCCGAGGTAACCAGGTGCTGACAAATATGCCCCTCCCTTATCCACAAGGTCTGGCCAACTTTGGGGAAATGCCAATCTAAATTTTTTTTTGTTTTTCTAATTAAGTTTTTAAAATAATTTCCTAAGGTAGAAATTAATACCTCTGTATTATGATCATGTCCCAAGTTTACGTTTCAATTGCTTTTCAGAAGCTTATTTCCAATTAATAAATGTCTTCCATTTCAACACTTAATATTCAAATATCTGCTCAGAAACATGCATCTTAGTCCTACTTTTGCCACATTTATTCCCTAGAGGTCTTTCTTGGTTTCATTCTATGTTTAGCATTACTTTCAAGTAGCACATTGAGAGCTTTAGGCAAATTTAAATAATCTCCTTTAAATTAGAAGGAAATTCAATGCACTGCAGGATTCTTTTGTTAGGCTGAGCCCCAGTCATCTGAAAGTCATTTGCCCAAAATATTTAGCATGTACTCTTGGGAAATTCTGTGCATGCTGAGAAGATCAGAACCATGTAGTGCAATAGGAATCTACTAAAAAGGACCTAGAATGAGGGAAAGCAACATTTAAAAAATCATATTTCTATTCACAACTAAACAGGAGTATTGAAACCACCTTAACTTTTGGAAACTATAATCTTTAGAAACTTTTGTTTACATTTAAACCACAATATACACTCTTTACTATTTTACATCCATCAACTTATTAAAACAGCAAATGTTCATTACAGAATATTTGGAAAATAAAGAAAAGTATAATAATCTAAAATTTTGAAAAAACTCAACTCCAACATCCTAAAATAACCTCTGTTAACGTTTTGATGCCTATCTTGTGTGCTTGTGTGAGTAAAATAGTCTTGGGGATACACCACACATTACAGTTTTGTATCTTGATTTTGATCATTTACCGTTTTATTTTGAGGATTTCCCCATACTATAATTTTCCCCAAGTATGATAATTTATTAAATTATTTCCCTTTTGTTAGACATTTTGGAACTGCATTGCTACTTATCCCTTGACAAGCCAATATGAAAAGACTGGTTTCCATCTATAAAAAAGGAAGTAAGATCATCCTGAAAGAAGCTGGCATTTCCTCTTCTCTGCCTCTAATTATCTCTTAGCTGTCTTTGGTTTCATATCAACTGCATTTGAAGGCTTCTCCTTTTGTTATACTGAAGAGTAGGCATGAGAAAAGAGGCCACCACACAGAGGAACTTGACCAAAGGAGTGGATAATTATTACATTATTTTACGTGCATATTTTATGGAATCTTTTAATGGAATTATTAATTATGAAATGGGTAATTATTAAAGTGATGATTTGGAAGAAGATAAGCCTTGTTCTTTATAAATTGCAGGTCACTGCTGACATATTTAAGAGCATATATACATATTTATATATATATTTTATATATATACTTAAGAGTGTATATGTGTGTATATATACACACACACATACATTTAGACACTTAGAAATCCATGAAAAGTGACTGATGAATTATGAATGCCAGAGAAGGCTATGGTTAAGCACCTGATTTATTTGGGGGTGCTCATTGGGTTTTCTTGTTCCTTTTGTGTTTTTTTGTAGGCAGCAATGATTTGGAGTGGGATTGGCCCAGAGAAGTCTTTACAGCACTAAAAACTATCTTATTAAGCAGTTATACTATACCATATATTTATATACAGAAAGAAAAACAATAATTGTAACAAAAACATAAGATTGTTGTGAGGATTAATTAAATGAGATGCTGCATAAAGAATTCAGCTCAGTGACTGGCTAACTGAAAATACTCCACAGGTGTCATCATCTTTATCTTCATTTGAATAGAGCTTTATAGCTTACAAAGAATTTTCACACACATTTGCTCTTTTAGTTGCCACAACTCAGAGAGGTAGCCAAGGATGAGGATCGCTTTTGTCTCAAAGTCCTTCCACTCTGCAGCTCACGGTGGTGGTGGCCTGCTCAGTTGCTGACTGCCATTTAAGTGGCCTGCTGGACTGAATCATTATACACTAAGACTTTGGCAAAAGCAGAGAGAAAAAGTGGACAAGCTTGGCCAACTATTCTCTATTCTAGCAGAGAAAATGGCTCCAGACTCTCTGAGAATGAACTGTTTGATTTTAGGCAAGGTCCTTAAATTGCCATCAGTGTTTGACTAATGTCAGAAATAACATCACTGCACTCTCGAACCTAGGGTTAACGTTAAAGCACAAAAGAAGATACAGCAGTCAGAATTATGTCTTTTTAGGAGTGGAACTTAGAAAAATATTCTGACAAGGCTTTTCTAATCAGAAGTACACTTACTAACTGAATATAACAATCAAGCATTCCTTTGGAGCATCTCATATGAACATTTAACATCTCTTGCCTTCTGCTGGATCTGCTTGCAACCCAGGTATACAGGGATCTTTCAACCCATTCCTAACACAGATCTTTACTCTTTTTAAGCACCCAGATAAAGGCAAGAAATCGGAGGGGAGTTACATTTGGGGAAAAAACTCTAAGGGGATAGCGAGCCACAATCCAGTGAGACGCTGGCTGAAAAGTTGCATCCCAGGTCAAGGTCATGGTTCCCTGAATAAACTGAAGAGCCTGGGGGCCTCAGAGTCAATGGTTTGGCACTTACGAGTGCTCCAGGTCAAGCTTAGTGTTTACATGGCTCATCAATTTGTTTTCAAAGAGCTGCCCCAAAGTCAGCAGGGTTAATCAGTTCTAACCATTGGGCAATCAAATAGTCAGCAAAGGCATTTCCACGAGGGTACGAAGGCAGGCAGGACGCATCATTTGATCGTCCTGATCGTTTAAGAACCAGTCATGACAGATCCAACCATTCTGATCTCCCTTGCCTATTAGCACTCAAACATTAACTGACTCAACAAGTGTTCCCCTCATTTTCAAAATATTTTTATAGTCACAGTTGAAAAGCAATCTCTTTGGCTTCACTAAGTACTGAGACAGGAAGTATAGCTTAAGACCATCAGCAGAAGGAGGTATCTTTTCCAAATGAGCAGGATAGGCAAGGAACAAAACAGGAAGGCTGGTTAACTCACAGACTCAGACTCCCAGCCTGGTGGCGAGCTTTTTAGGGAATACAAAGAGAGGCAGAAATAGAAATGATATCTGGATGGTGTTAAACTATATTTCTCTCCACCTGAGAGAAAACATGGATGTCGGTGGCCGACTACAGGTCACCAAATGAGCACAAATAAAACATGGAGCAGTAATAAGACTTGCATGATCCAAATAGCTGCTTAAAGTCTCCTTCAGCTAAAAACAGAGCATCTGATAAATTCTTGACTTGTCTTGGCATTGTTGTCTCAGACTATAGATGAAGCAAGCAAAGTAGCTGCCACACTGGATTCAAGTCTTGAGAGAGCCAGAAAGAATGTGCAGGTGATGTGGAAGGGTAGAGTCCTGGAGAATCAAGCAAGGGGTTCACCTTAACCTTTGTGGGCTTCACAAAACAAAAAGACACCCAAAAGTTTATCAAAAAGCTGCATGCAATGAATGATTCTATAATTTGCTTCAGAATTATCCAATAGCAGCAGGAAGTGGGTGGAGGCTGGTAGGTGGGGGTTTAGAATAAAACAGGATTGTCTATGAGTTCTAGATAATTTCTGAAAACTAGGCGATAGATCCATGGGGGCTCATTACACTACTCTCTCTATTTGTGTATGTTTGGCAATTCCCATAATAAGTAAAACAAAACAAATGAAAACAAAATGATATGACTAATTCCAAAGCAAAACAAACAAACAAAAAGACCCAAAAAAACTCTAAGAGAGAGAATAACTTAAAGATATGACAAGCTTTCAAAAAAAGAAACAGTCTATTGGCAGAGGCACAAACAATTCCACTTAGGGAGAAAGTGTGTGTTTTTGGAGTGTGGGGTTGGGAGGCAGCATCAAAAACCATGTAACTTGACTAGGAGCCATTTGGAAACTTGTAGGGGCATTTTTGCTTGTTGTAATACCTGGGGTGCAATGCTGGTTCCCAGTCATAGAAGCCAGAGATGCTAAAAGTCGTTTAACCCAAGGACCATAGAATTGTTCCCCCAACGCCAGTAGCATCCTCACTGAACAGAACGGACGGAGGAAACCAAAGTGCCAAAGTGGCTACCTTTGGGAACTCTTTCATTAACCAGATCTTAAAAGCACATGGCCCATGAATGGGAAGGATAAATAGTAAAGAATAAATAATAAAGACTCACGTATCGAGGGGAGGGTATAGGTCGAAGTGGTAGAGCACATGCTTAGCATGCACGAGGCCCTGGGTTCGATCCCCAGTACCTCCTCTAAAAAAAGTAAATAAATAAATAAACCTCCTCCCACCCCCCCCCAAAAAGACTCACATATGATTGTAAGAAAAGTTTCAAGAAGGCCAAAGACTGAGTGATTAGACACTTGTCAAGACTCAAACGTCAACACTGTATTGAAGTACAATAAGAATATAACCGTTGCAAGTTTCAGAAAGAAGGTAGAATTTCTGATAAGCTAGAAAAGGTAGCACAAACGTGGTTAAAAGAGGGCTGGAGAGCAAAATGGTAAGTGGGTAAGTCGTGAGAAAGCACCACCAGGAACTTACGCCCATACCCCAAGGAGGCTGTGCTAGGTCTGCTCACCCTGGAAGACTCAACCCTTGCCTCAGGCTCAGGGAGCCATCCTGTCCCCATTAGGAAAATCTAATAAACCACATGCCAGTAGCTCCATCAGTGAGTGAGCAAGACTGACCTCTGGAAATAAAGTTGCTGGTCTGGCCTCTCATACTACTGGCCAGGTCTTAACTTCAAGGGGCTTCTAGTCTGGTTTGGGGAAACAAGATGCATTGAAACAACAATTCCAAATGTCCAAAAACACCATAAGATAAAGTCCTAAATGAGTTGCACAGATGACGCACAGCATAGGCCAAGGAAAGGAATAGCTGTGGCTTGAGTCAGCAGGGAGTGACACAAAAGAAGCTGTAACCCTGATCTTAAAAAGGGACAGGTTTTGAATAACCACCCCCGCCCCCAAAAAAGAGAGAGAGAACACATTTGTGGAAAGTACAGAATTGGTGGGGAGGGCAGGGAAGAAAATGAACAAAGGCCTTATCCTATGGCCATGTCTTGACTTAGGACGTAGAAACCTTAACAACTTTCCTAGCAGGCATGTACTTGGACTCTGGCCTTCTCTTCTGGCTCAGGCCATGGATATTTCTAGGCTCTGGACTTCCACAGTGCACCTGCCCCTGACTCACTGCTGCCCAGCCCTCGGATTTTCCTGTACTCTGGCCTCGATCTCTCAGATCTCTTTTGGCCAAATGACCCAGTGCCTCAGCCTGATACAAGGAAGTGTCACTTGTCACCTTTGGACAAACAGCTCAGACACAATCCTAAGAAAGGAAAGGAACACAGTGTTTTACCTGAAGAGGAAGCTGAAGTCTTTGGGTGCTTTCATGTAATCAAATCCAAGAGAAAATTTGTCCAAAAATGTTCTCTTTTCCTGTCTAGGCTTTGATAAATGCCCTTTAATTAATTCATTTTTTATTTTCTAAAAATTTCTAAAAACCTGATAGAGAAATTCACTTGAATGCATCATGAATGACAGACTGGAATGTTTTTGAGTAATATTTACTAAAACAGCGGTAACTACATCAGTAGCAGGGTGGTATCTGGAATCAGCTTAAAAAGCCTTGATCCCGAGTTTTCCCAATCCAAATGGCAGAGTAGGAAGACCCTGAGCTCGCCTCCTCCCACAGACACACCAAAACCATGACTACACAGAGAAAAGCTATCCCTGAGGACGACCTGAAGACTGGCAGAAACGGCTTTCTACAACTAAGGATACAGAGGAAAGACCACAGTGAGACGGCGGAGGGGCAGAGTTGCCGTCCAGTCAGAGCCCACACCCCGGGTGCGGTGACCCATGAAGTGGGAGGGAAATCACAACTGAGGAAGTCGCCCTGCAGGAGGGGACCCGCACTGGGAAGACAAGCCCCGAGGACGCTTGGCTTTAAAAACCAGAGGGCTTACGTCCGGGAGAGCAGGAGGCCTGTGGGAAACTGAGACTCCACTCTTGAAAGGTCTGCACACAAACTCACCTGCTCTGAGTCTCAGTGCAGAGGCAGCACCTTGGAAAGTTCCTGGGTCATATGAGAAGGTGATTCACTGCCTAATTTTAGGGCAGGGATCTAGTGGAACTTTCTCCAGGACCAAAGCGGTGGTGAGCACCGTAACATATCTATCAATAATTAAGTGTACATGGAGTAAAGGGTATAATACATAGGGTAGCTGAATGCATAAACACTAATTTGAAAAGATATCTGCACCCCTATGTTTATTGATTGACAGTAATCAAGATATGGACACAACCTAAGTGCCTGTCGATAGACAAATGGACAAAGAAGATGTAGCATATATACACAATGGAATATTACTCAGCCACAAAAAACAGTGAAATCTTGCCATTTGAGACATGTGTGGACCTAGAAGGTATTACGCTAAGTGCAATAAATCAGACAGAGAAAGACAAATACTATATGATCTTACCTGTATGTGGAATCTAAAAAACAAATGAACAAACAAAACAAAATAGAAACAGACTCATAGATGAATGGAACAAACTGGTGGTCACCAGCGGGGAGGGGTGAGGGATTGGCTGTGGTAAGTAAGGCAGATTAATAGGTACAAACTTTCAGTTATAAAATAAGTCACAAGGATATAATGTACAGCATAGGGAATGTAGCCAATAATATTATGACAACTTTGTGTGGTTACTAGACTTAACTCTGGTGATAAATTTATAATGTACATAAATATAGAATCACTAAGTTGTACACCTAAAACAAATATAATATTCGATATCACCTACACTCCAATTAAAAAAAGCTTACGGTTCAGCCAGAAAGACAATCCATGTACATGGAGAAAATACCATATAAATTTTAAAATGGGAGTTGGGGGACTTTTGTCACAGGAAGTGCTATTTATATACAGTATTTTAGAATTTAAATAAATGCTCGATTTATTATTTTTTTAAAAAAATATTGATTCATCAGCTCTACTAAGAGTTGGTGAACCTGGATGAGTCATGATGCCAACTGTGACCAAAAAAGCCTGCTGTGTAATTCATGTATATGTTGGGGCCGTAATACTTATGATAGTCTGAAATAAATTACTGTGTTCCTTCTACATGTGATTTAAAAAAACAAAACTACGTATCACACATCTTTTTTACCTCAATTAAGTTACTGACGTTCACAGACCTGTAATTAAGAAAACAAATTATTTTCCTTCTAAAAATCAGAAATTGTATTTCCTAGTAAAATGCCCAAGGAGACACAAATTACAGCAGGGTTGGCTATTTATCAAAAATGCATCAAAATACAGTGCTCTTGGAGGCGGGTGAGGTGAGCGTAAGCCGAACGCTGTGCTTTTTCTTTGTTTACTGGCTCTGCCAACACCATGTTTGGGTTCGTGGGTTGGTGCTTATCTGAAATCATGTTGACACAGGCATGAACGTTCTGAATTTTTGAAGGATAAGGGGGTGTGTGTGTGTGTGTGTGTGTGTGTGTGTGTGTGTGTGTGTGTGTGTGTGTGTGTGTGTGTGTGTGTGTGTGTGTGTGTGTGTGTGTGTGTGTGTGTGTGTGTGTGTGTGTGTGTGTGTGCG
The DNA here is from genome assembly GCF_048773025.1 of Camelus bactrianus. Classification (NCBI taxonomy): domain Eukaryota; kingdom Metazoa; phylum Chordata; class Mammalia; order Artiodactyla; family Camelidae; genus Camelus; species Camelus bactrianus. Next base: position 9,037,011 of record NC_133562.1, read on the forward strand.
CGCGCGTGCGCGCGCGCGCGCATGCGTGCGTGTGCGTGTGTCTGAGGCTGTTACTGCTGTGCTTGCTGGATTTCTCTTAATGAAGAGCTTTGAGAAGCTGTAAAAATTTCACAACATAGATACTTGATAACAACAGCATGTTTTTCTTGGGAAAAACAAGTGGAGACTCAAAGCAGTTGATACTGTTAATACGCTACTGTTGAGCCAAAAAACCGCTCTAGAGGGAAAACTGGAGAGCTCCTATGAAGACAGTTTTCTAGGCAGTTTCTAGGAAGACCAGAGCTTGGATACATCACTTTAATGTATTGATAATTGAGTTTTTAGAGAGGCTGTCCTCAGCTCTTTATTATGAGCTTTCAATTTTGTTCTGTTCCACATTTTAGGAGATTCTAAATTGCTAATACCAACATAAGTTGATGAAGGGATTTCCTCTGAACACTAAACTAGAAAGAATACTTTTTTCTCCCAGAGTCCAAATAGGACACAAGATAAAGATTCTAGCACAGCATCTTCTACATCAAAGGTTCTTCAAGGAGTCACTCAAATGTCTGTTGATTGATCATTATGCAAAAAGCAGATCAAAGACAAATATTAAAATGAATTGTGAAGCTTTGGCATTTTCAAACCCCACGCGCATGGAGTTTTACTCACTGAAAGCAAGTGTGCTTCTGTCTAAAATCTTACTGCGGTAAAATTCTTCAGCTACGTACAGGAAATAAGTTGTCAACTCATATTTGCATACTGAACACACTTTGATTCTAAGAAACACAAATTATAAGTATAATGTTATTTTCATATAGCATAACTATGTTCAAATGCAATGTACATATCACTGATTTGCGACATCAGCCCCTGCCGGACCCGTCTTCTACACTGCCTACAGAAAGCAGATAAACTACCAGGTCAGAGGCACAGCCTCCCTCAGCCAGGCTGGGAGAACATTCCTCAAGCCTGTTGTCCACGGTCCAGGTGTTTGTCCAGAAGCACCAACACAGCCAGCAGGTCTCTTCGGGATCCCCAGCCTAAGTTTCTCCTGCTGTTGATGGAGCCAAAACAACACTGCAAGTATGCCCCCCACGACACGGTGTATCCGTTAACAGTCATTTACTAAACAAAACCTCCCCCAAACCTCAAATAAACTAATAGTTTTATCAAACAGACTCTTTAAGACCATTTTCCTTTATCTGCTTGTTCGAGAGTGAAAGAGCAGAAACAGCCGGAAGTCTATTAACTGTCCTCGCCTGCTCCATTCTAAACCCCAGTGCTAACTGGTTCAGTGTTCCAGAATTCGCAGAACAGAACACTTGTAACAAGGTGTAGTGTTTCTACTCATACCATTTCTGACACCAAATGAGGGTTTTTTCCTCTGCTCTCCTCACACCAACTAGGTGCCCTCCAATTCAACTCAATTCTGACAGGAAATACCTAGAATTAGTGCAGAGCCCACAGGCTTGAGGGCTAAGTCCCACTCAACTGCCCCGCCTTCGGATGCTGTCGGCAAGTCCCAGTTATCATGGGTACTTCAGACCAACGGACTGTAAATCTGGGGGTTCTTACAACCCTTTCCTCAGGTTTGCTAATTCACTAGAGCAGTTCAGAGAAATCAGGTAAACACTTGACTATTTACAGCGTATTATAAAGCCTTCAATCAGGAATATCCAATGAAAGGGAAGCACAGGGCAGGGTATCAGGGAGGGATGCAGGCTTCCACGCCCCTCCTGGGTGTGCTGCCCCCCCAGCACTGCCATGTGCTCACCCACCCAGCGGCTCTCCCAAACCCATTGTTTAGGGGGCTTTAGGGAGGCTTCATTGTGCAGGTGTGATAGGTTAAGTCACGGACCATTGGTGGTTGAACTCAGTCTCTAGCCCCTCCTTTTTCCTGTAGGTCCAAACCTCAAATCAGGACTTGGCCTTTCTGGAGACTAGCCCCCATCCTCAAGCTACCGAGGGCCCCAAGAGAAGCCTAATTAGAACAAAAGAGACTGCTTTCATCCACGGAATTCCAAGGGATTTAGGTGTTCTGTATCAGGGATCGGTGACAAAGACCAAATACATATTTCTTACTATAATCACAAAAGGTTTATTACTTTTATTGATTTAGTAGAGAGAGGAACAAACCCCATAACTCCCTTCTGTTTGCTTCAATACCCCTCACCTCACTAGGAAAGCTTCCTGGCAGATGAAAACATTTGCAGCCACGAGAAAATGGTTTTGTTTTTAGGGAGTACTTCTTTCTAGAAGCTTCCTTTAGCTTCCCTTCCCTTCTGGCTCTTGCAAGCCAACTGTCTGTTGATGGGTCACCATGCTAAAACCAGATCAAAAATGGGTACTAAAAATGGATTCGGATGTTCAGGCTTGTTCAAACCCCAAGAACATGGAGTTTCACCCATTTAAAGCCACCCTTGATCCACGGATCAAGACCCCTTTTCTCACCATTGTTGGTCTTCCCATTGGTCACCAGCTCCCCAGGAGGTCAGTCTAGGAAACTGCTATGGACCTTTGGCCGGAGGAAAGTGGAGTTCAGACTCTGCGGGGCCCAGCAAAATTGGGGAGACCTACCTAAGAGGGACGGAGGGGGAGAAAGTGCCTCTACGCTCGAACTGTTCCTACAGGAGTCCCAAAGTCTCCTCCCTTCCTGCTCATCCCCTCCTCTCATCCTCACATTCACCAAAATGACTCATAGATTCTCACCTAAAAGTGGTTATTTTTGAATTTCATATGACAGAAACTTCTAGAGACTCTGGTCATATATTCACACATACATTTTGGGATACACTTTTCTCAGAGCCTTTGAAATACTTCCAATGACAAGAGTTGACTCTTCTAGGCTCCCAGGCCAACGAGAGTATTATTCTTAGGTTATTGGTTCCCACCTGCAGTGTCGGTGAGAACTGGGAGGAGCTGGAAGCAAAAGACCCCAGAACAGATGAGGGCTTTGAACCTCAGCAGGGCTGGAAGCATTCCAAGAGCAGATATCACAGTCCCTCCCCTCAAGACCTCTGAAAAAAAGCACCATGAGAAATAAAGCAACTGTGCAGCCAAGGCTGAGTCCTCACACAACTCCAGGGGGCACCGTTCAGGGAAAACAGGATGAGCAGCCCCCTGGTGCTGTGCAGATACAGGCCCCTGAGAACAAGGCAGCTTTTTTCCACAATGTGTGTGTTGCCTGAGAGGGCTTCCTAGGAGTAGGGCTGTTTCCTGCCCTGGGCATGAAGCCGCCCTGTGAATCGGAGAGGATGTGGCTGTCGGCACATATGACTTAATTCTGTCCCTCATCCACCCAGAGCCCTCCCTGAGGGCCTCTTCTTGTTCTCTGGAAACAATGCAAGCTTTGGAATGAGGAATTTTGAAGACTGGTTCTGCTGCTTGAGGGCTGTGTGGCCTTGGGTAAGTTACCTGCCCTCTAAGTCCGGGTTTCTCATCTGTCCAGTGGGTTAACTGCACCTAATACTTGCAGTTACTACACTCAGTAAGAGAATTCCCCCTTTCCTGGTAGACTCTGGGCCTCTGTGTGTGGAGTGAGGGTAAGGGAGGGAAATGAGAAGGGCCAAGGTAGGCTGATATGATTTACAAGGGAAAGAACAGAGTTGCCAGAGGAAGAAGAAAAAAATCCATCAGAAAAGGATGAGAAAGGAGAGAGAGGAGAAAAGAGCCACAGTGGGCCGGGCTGGGGGAAGACTTGGGAGAGTGTGGGGGGAAAGGAGGAGATTCATGGCTCATGTACGTGAACTATATTTAGAGACAGCTGGGGGACTCCGTGTGATTATTAAATTGTCCTTTAGCATCTTTAGAGATAACTCAGTTGAATAAGCAAACAGTTGTATCAAAGAGGCTGTTGAAAACCACTTCCTTCATCACCTTGTCCAAGAATGAAATAAGAACAGAAACACTCAGAAACCTATTAAATTAATGTCCCCTCCTTGGCTCCATCCTCACCCCCAGCTATAAACTCCAGTAGGTCAAGTCGTCTAACACAGCATGACAGCCCCCGCCCCCAGTGGGCGTGGCTGCTGGCACAGGGAAGAGGCCAATCTGATGTGTCACTGACTTTATTGTCTTCTGTGGTGTTCCTAGTTTTCGAGCCCAAAGGTTGAGCAAGAATTACAGCCTCCTTTGATTTCATTGTCGTGGGTCATGGGTCCCTTGAGGTGTGATGTGGAGCTGACCACTTTCTGGGAACCTTGGAGATGAGCCATAAACCTTCTAGCTCATTTATGTCATTCAAGCTTCCTCAATCCAAAAGAAACCTCATAAAAAGTGAGCGAAACCACTCGTACATTTTAAGACATTTCTTGATCTTTTATACTAGCAGTAATAAAATGGAAAAAAGATGCCTTGGAGCAAAGGAAATGTTTTCATTTATACCTGTGGGCAGGTAGTATTCTGCATTGTGAAACTGATGGGTTTTACTATTTGATGCAAGTATCTGAACACACATATTTTTAAAACTTCTTCCTTTTTTCTGTCCTGTAACATTCACTAGTTTTAGTGGTCCCCAAAGTGAAATGGGGTGGTTTTATATAGGACTTATATTTGGAAACAGGGTCAGAGGAATTCATGAAGGCTGAACCATTGGTCGTGTTATTTTTCAGTCTTAGAGACTGTTCCCATCAGACTTCTCTGAGTGATCTTTGTGTAGCCTCATAAAACTGAGAGCCCAATAAAGAAGAAAATCAGTAAACCTTGCTTCCCTCTTACTATGCAAGTTCGCACACCCATCTCATTTTTGCTGCAGAATGTTGTAAGTCACTTAAGCTCCACCCCCATGAGCAGTACACAGAACTAATTGTATCGTCCCTTTTATTTCTGCCCAGAGGAGATAAAGCAAATAAAGCAAATCAGTTGTCCATGAGACTGACATGCTCCCTATGGGGCTGGAGTTGAGTTTGGATTAACAAAGCTCTCCACTCACAGATCTTTCCACATGACGGAGACAGGAGAACAAGAAAGCTGATGTATATTCTCTGACTCTGCGAGCACAGAGCACCTATTCCCAACAGTCTTAAAGATTTACTCCAGGATAAGCTGCAAGTACCAACATTCACCAAAATTTCTCCCACCCCGACTCTATTCTCAGGAGAAAATGGACAGTTGTAAATGTGTGCCCATGGCGCCAAGAGATATTTTCAAAGGAAAGAGAGAGAACTGGCATTCTCACCTGTATTTCAGGGGCAACTTCCACACCACTTAAAAGAAATAATGGTATTCTTTTCCTGAATAGAAAAGAACATTAGCATAGAAAGCCGAAAAACACAAAAAAGAGGTGAGGAAAAATAAAATCACAGAATCCTAAAATTTTTGCTGTAAATCTTTCCAGGCTTCTTCCATGTATGTTATGACTATGGAATATATATACATATATATGATGAAAAGTAAAATGACTCTGTATTTGCTTGATAAGTTGAATTTTTAAATTAACTATATAACATGAATATGTTCCCACTTCATTAAATATTATTTCATATCAGCACTTGAAATGGCGGGATAATGTTATATTGCATGGCAGTGCTATGATGTATTTAACCAATTTAAATTAATTTCAATTGCTGAACATTAATCCCAATTTTCTGCTATTAAAATCAGTACTTCATGAAGTGTCTTTGTGTATAGACGTTGGCAAACCTCAAGCAATAAATTCTTTGGCATAAATTAGGGGATGTTGCAATGCCAAGTCACAAGCATGCCCATTTCTAAGGTTTTTGACATGCAACTTAAACATCAATTTTCAGTCTTCCTAGTCTTGCCAACATGTGGATTACCTTAACAAAAATACTTTGCCAATTTGATAAAAGAAAAATGTTATTTCAGGGTGGTTTGACTATGAAGTCTATGATCACTAATGAGCGTGAACTTTTTTTTCCTTCTGTTTACTAACCATTTATATTTTCTTCTTGTTTTGAGTATTTATCTCTTTTCCCTAATTAAAAAAAAAAAAAAAACTTGTCTTTTTCTTACTGACATAGCAGACCTCTCCAGATACTAAAGACTAACCCTTTGTTAATATATCGACAGGTTCTTCCTGGCTTTCCATTTGCCTTAATTGTATTTATGATTTTTTTTTTGATGTACAGAAGTGTTTCATTTTTATGTGGTAGAAACAATCAGTCTTCTCCTTTTTGTGTCCTGACTTTGGCTGTATAGGCTTAGAAAGCTTTCTCTAAGTCCCACAGACTTCTGTCAACAAATCATAATCACGCACTGCCTGGCGATAGCTCTCTCTTTTTTTTTATTAAAGTATAGTTGGCTTACAATGTTGTGGTGACAGCTGTTTTATTGTTGGGCAAGTTATAAATAGTAATTGAAGGCAGGTACCAGCTCTTATGCTTATTTCCCTCTTAAATGTCCTGTATTTAGTAGATCACAATCCATTCACTAAAAACACGTTTTAATTGAATACCTACTACATTCCAAAAATATTAAGTATAGATGAGAGAGACACAGGACACAACTGCTTCTTCGTGAATTCCACCAGCACACGTTGTATCATTAATACATGTGAACAGTGCAGAGACCAGGGCAGAAAAGCAACAGATACAAATCAGAAGAAAAAAGTCCCTGTCCCTGGAGAAATTTATAGTTCAGTATACTATCGAGGGAGTAAAGAAAGGTTAAGATTTAAGAGAGAGACGGATGAGTAACTGCAAAGCAGGGAAGAACGTTTAAGAACCTTGTGAGACGGGGAAAAAGTGTTCACACAATGGGAATTAGGGAGGGTCTGTGGAGAAAGTGGCATGTGAGGCAAGCCTTCCAGGTCAAGATGAAGAAGAGAGCATTCTCTTCTTGCCCTCAAAGAGAAAAGGAAGCAGGAACATTAGACCCAGTTTCTCTCTGTAGTATTATTTAAAAAAAAAAAAAAAAAAAGGTAACCAGCCAAATGTGCTTGTAATCAACCCACAACGCCTGGAGGCTCATCAGGGAAGAGTTAGCATTTCTTTATACTGTCTTTTGCATTTACATTTGGCTTGTGAATTTTTTTGGTGTACAATTTTTTCTTATGCAGGTAAATCTTCCTGGATGGCATGGCAGACTGTATTTCCCAAGGACGGCCGCACCAATATCTATCCCATTACATACAATCCTCTTAGCATGTGACCCTAACAGGCTTCCTTAAAAGGCGGAGTCCCTGTTCCCTGCCCTTGTCCCTGGGCGGACCTTCATAACTGCCTCAACCAACAGCATGTGGCAGAAGTGCAGCTGCCTGACACCCTAGGCTAAGTCCTGAATGGCGCTCTTAGCTGGCTCTTCTCTCTCTTGGGACACTTGCTCTCTGAAACCAGCCATCACATTGTGAGCAAGTCCATGCTACAGGGAGAGACTGGATGCGTGTGTTCTCACCTGCAGCCCAGCTAGATTTCTGGTTAACAGCCAGAGGAGTGAACAAGGAGGAGCTGAGGCTCATGACATGATTTACATCTTGGGATGATCACTGCGGCTTCCGGAGACTTGATGAGCAGGGAACTACAGGTTAGGAGTGGAAGCAGGGAGCCCAGACAGGGGGCGATAGCAACAATCCAGGACAGAGATGATGCAGTTTGTGTAGGCGAGCCGTAATCCTATTTGGGAAATGTTCTGAAGGTGGAGCTGCTGGGATTTGCTGACGGATTGCATGGGAGTTGGGAGAGAAAGAGAGGAGCCACTGACTATGTCTAGATTTTTCACCTGAGCAGTTGGGTCCTAGGGAAGTGATGGTGTCATTTATTGAGATGAGGACACCTGAGGGAAGGGCAGCTTTGCAGGGCAGGGCAGGTCAACAGCTGGATCGAAGGCATGTTCTATGAGAAGCCTGTTTGACACCCAAGAGGAAAAGCTAACAGTGGGTTAGTGAGTTGAGAGCTCGGAGAGAGGCCTAAGCTGGAGATACTGGCATATAGATGGCGTTCCAGCATCTATACTGTGGCAAGGGAATGACCCCAGAACGTAGCTTAAAACAGCTATTTCACTTACCTCTCAACTTGTGGGTTAAAAATTCAGGGCAGTACACAGCAGGAATGTTTAGCCTCTGTCCACAATCTTTGGGCCTCAGCTTAGAGGACTCAAGGGCCAGAGGCAACCTGATAGCAGGAACTGGAATCACCTGAAAGCATCTTTACTCACAAATCTGGCAGTTGAAGGCGGCTATTCATGGGGACCTCAGCAGGGGCTGTCAGCTGGAATACTTAGAGTGGCTTCTCCACGTGGCTTGGGCTTCCCTGTAGCATGGCAGCCCTGTGGTAGCGGGACTGCTTACATGGCAGCTCGGGCTCCAAAAGTGAGCATACCGGTGAGCGAGGTGGGGGCTGTCTTGTCTTTCCTAACTTAGTCTTGGAAGTCATGCAGTACCGTTCCCACCTCATTCTCTGGGCCACAAGGAGAGTTACAGCCTCCTGGATTCAAGGTGGGATGGGGAGGAGTGTGGATAGAGATCCCTTCTCTCAATGGAAAGAATGTGAAAACCACATTGCAGAAGAGCATATAGGATGGAGACACTGTTGTGGCTGACTCTGGAAAACACAACCTGCTACAGATGATACTGATTTAGGGCCTTGTAGTTGGATGAGATTGCTTCGGAACTGAGTGTAGACAGAGAGAAGAGGTCCTGGACTGAGCCCCAGGCCTCAGAGTTTAGAGATTGGGAGGAGGAGCCAGTGGGCAGAAGGAAGCCTGGACCAAATGCCATTTCTTGCAGTGGCTGCCACTTTCTGCAGAAACTCCTTAGCGAACGGAGGTCAGAACATGTTCTTGCATCAAGCTGCAGGTGGGGACCAGAACCAGCCCTCCCCAAGTGGACACGACCTGGAGTCTCAGCTGAGCACAACCCCTCAGCCCCACCAAGATGATCAGTACGTCTGGGTCCTGCAGAAGCTCAATCTTCCATAACACAAGGCAGGGTAGAGATGGGTGGACTTAGACCCCTCCTATGAGGAGGGGAACCCCCAGCCCAGTTAAACCCACCCTTTTAGAAAACTTTTTTTGCCTCTTCTTCAAGAGCTAAAGGATCCTCCAATGTACTCAACTCTAAAGAAAATTTAACATCCAAACAGTAGCACCTGGATTTAGATTCAACCTGACTTCAGTTTTCTCTAAGAATAGTGGGTGAAGGTTGCCTGACATCTTGGAGAATTACCTAACCTAAGAGAGTCCACCTCCAGGAAACTAGACTGCCAGAAGTTCCCTAAATGGCAGGTCCCAAGAGGTAATACAAAAGAATTAAGTTCCTCTTCACAAAGTCCCTGCTGTAATAGTTAAAATAAGCAGTCCATGTGTTGGAGCTGGAAATTCTGTTATTATACAAATGTCTTGCTGAAATGGGTCTGACCTCTACAGAGATTTATAAAGAACGAGGCACGTGCTGTTCCTTTAATGTTATTTTCGTTTATGCAAATGATGCCCTGTTACACCTGGTAATGCTTAACTACTCAGTTAAAAACAACTACATAGCAATTTGGACCACTCCTGGGTCCCCTCACTGTTTTGTGGTTTTATGCAATTCGTATATTGTATACAGGAAGGCTTGACCTGGAGCAGGCAGCAAGAAATGTGTAATTAGAAACACTTCCCAAGGAAATTACGGTGACAAGTGAAGGCTTGAGGATTTCCGCAGGAGCCCGGAGCTGCAGATATTCATTATAGGTACTTAGGAGGCTCAGCTGCCCCGCTGAAAACCATGTCTAATTGCCGTGCGGAAGGATGCAGGCGTGGGGGACAGCCCGGAGCCAGAAACGGTGTCTATGGCAACACAACGCTCCATTTTTAAACTTTTCATTGCATAAAAAGAAATTGCTTAGGATTTTTTACCCGCCCCCCCCCCTTTATCTTCCTACCAATTTCAGAATTTGTACCAGCAGGGATTACCCTCCAGGTCTAGCATTTCCTGGTAGCTAATGACTAGCTGGGTTAAGTGCCTTTTGCTTTACCTCCAGCGTTATCGGCTCCAGCCGGTCATTAATTACTGCACCAGGGAACATTTTCCAATCGAATTATTGTTTAACCAAAACAAAAGAAAATGAACTTCTCGTTGCTGTCAACAACAATTATCAACCCTCCCTGAGAGTCTAAATGGGAACAGCAGAGGTTTCACACTGAAGGAGAAGTGCTCCTCTGGGCGAAGCACTTAGGAAGTGCTTTCTCTGGATACAGCCAAGTTGCCCAGAGTCCTGTTAAGGATGGTTCGCTGTGGGCAGGGGTGGGGAGGATGCTGACCACAGTCAGGAGACCCAGGAAGCTCATACATGCACCGCCCTGGGTCCCCAGTCACTCTCTCTCAGTGTCCATCTAACACCATCACTGTTAGGCCAAATGCTCCCCAGATGCTTCTATAGGAGTGTCTGAGGGGAAAAGATTGCTTTCCTGAGCAGTGAACAAGTGACTTCTGCATGCACATAACAACCACACTTCTGAGTACTGACAGCGTGCCCCGGGGCTTACACACACGATTGTGAGTGAACCTCGGAATGTGCCTCCCGCCCCGAGGACAGTACAGTCATTATCCCTATTTCACAGATGTGGAAACTGAGACCCAGAGAGGTGAACTCGGCCAAGATCCACAACAGCCTGGTGAACAGCAGAGCCCCATACTCGGTTTCTAGTCTTTCCATCAGCACCTCAGCTCTTTGTTTTTAAATTTTTATTTGTGCTAAAATACACATAACATAAAATCTACCATTTTAACCATTTAAAAATATTTTCTAATATTATTTTTAGATTTCTTTTGGGGGATAGGTAATTAGGTTTGCTTATTTATCGTTTAGAGGAGGTACTGGGGATTGAACCCAGGGCCTCACGCATGCTAAGCATGCACTCTACCACTTGAGCTACACCCTCCCCCCTGCCACCTTTACCACTGTTAAGTGTGCAGTACAGTGGCATTAAGTATATTCACACTACTGTGCAGCCATTACCACCATCCATCTCTAGAGCTCTTCATCTTGCAAAACTGAAACTCTACCCATTAAACAATAATTCCCCATTCCCCTCTCCCCAGCCCCCAGCAACCACCATTCCACTTTCCATCTCTCTGAATCTGACTATTCTAGACAGTGGAATCAGACGGTATCTCTCTTTTTTGTGACTGACTTATTTCACTTAGCCGTGATGTCTTCAAGTTTTATCCATGCTGTAGCAGGTGTCAGAATTGCCTAACTTTCTAAGGCTGAATAATGTTCCATTGTATATATACAACACATGTTCTTTTTGTCCATCAACTCATGGGAGGACACTTAGGTTGCCTCCCCTTTTGGCTCTTGTGAATATGCTGCTGTGTTTAATTCTTAACTGTTAAGATACACTGAGACTTGGAGATTGTTAAAGGAGGGCGCACAGCCATGGGCTACCTGACACTCCCCAACCTGGGTGGATCTGCCAAGTACCATGTGGCCCATCAGCCCACTGGAGAAGGTGCCATCTCACTGGCAGGGGAGAGTGATGCTCAAAGCCAAAACCTCCTGCAGGTCGGCCAGTTGGAGAGCCACAGCTCCACACTGGCACACCTGATGAGAAACTTAGGTATTTGATGCCAGTGTGTCTCTCTGAGCCTTAGGTTCTGGAAAACAAGGTTCTTTGCATCCAAACTGCTCAGTCCAGACTTGACTGTGGGATTGCCCAGCTGGACCGAACGTGTCCTGGGATTCCACTGACTCATCTGCCAACGCCTGCCGGCTTCTCCACCCGCTGGTTCTGAGCGTCACTGGGTATGAGCCGTGTTCCCTCCAGAGGTTACCACCACCCCAGGGTTTTTGGAAATGTGAGGGGGCACTTCTGATGGTCATAATGATCTGTCTGGGGGACACTACTGACATTGAACATGTGGGACCAGGGACATGCAGCGTCCTGCCATGTGTGAGGCAGTCGCCCACCACAAGTAATTGTCCTGTATCCTGAATCACTTCCAAACATCTCATTAAAACGTATCTTGAAATAAAAAAACTTCATTATAATTATCTGGGCCTAAAACCTAATTATGTTTTACAAATGAACACAAAGTAATCTTGCATGGTTTTCACCTGCACCAGATTTTCCAGGAATGCAACTATTGAGTAAATTAAGGGAGACTGTATTTTTTTACACTTGGAACTTTACCTAGAGTTGTTCACCATTTTGGAAAATCACGGCAATCTCAATCCTAGTATTTGAGTTGCAAAAAAATAATGTACAACTTTATCAGCTGCATTTAAATTGCCACATTCAAGAATCTACTTTAAGGGCAATCCTACCTCCTCACAGAAGGGGTCTATGTCCCCCACTCTCTCCACCCGACCTGTGTTAAATCTTCTAGTGCAGTCCTGTTCCAGTATTCATATATTGAAATATACATCATTTTTTTAATAAATTTCTCTTCTTTTATTTCTTCTTTTACATCCAAAGCATGATTATTACATTTATTTTTAAACATGACATGTGCTGGTTGATTATGTTAGACTGCAAATCCTCGTGCAAAACTCTTGGGGCCAAATGTGTTTCAAAATTCAGAATTTTCCAGATTTTAGACAAGTAGTATGGGGCACCTACAGTATGTTATGTAACCCCTCTGCAGGCTCTAGAACAGCAGCCTATAATCAAGCACACGTATTTCTACAGCAAAACATATAAACAGACACATAGAGTGGGATGAATTAAGTCTACGTATAGCTTCAGATCAGCTCAGGGCAGGTTTTGCTGACAAAACACCAAAAAAACAACTTTGGATTTTCAAAGTGTTTTGGATTCTGGATAAGGTATCGTGGCCTTCTATTACCTGTGGCTCTTGGTGAAGACAATACAATGAATGGGGCAGTTTAAGAACAAGGCACTGGGTCATTGCACCAAAGCCATCACACGCAATGTCCCCGAGGTAACTGACCGCACCTGACGGCTGCCCCAAGCAGGGCGGGTAGGTGTTCTGTGAGCTCAGCACTGCTGGCATTCCAGGCTCCTCTCCCTCACTCTCTGCCCAAAGGTAGGCTGTTCTCTTTGTCTGAAATCCCACTTTATCCCCTTGTTCTCCAGGTGAGGGATTCCTTCTCAAAGCCCCAGGTTAAATGTCACCTATTTATAGGACTTCCTGGAAACTTCCCAACAGCATCTGTCACTCCCTCCGGCGAGATTCCTGTAACTCTTGGTGTATTCATTCATTCCAGAAACATATTTTTTGAGTGCTTACTATGCGCAAGAGACTGGGCTAGGCTGAAGAACATGGACCCTATATGACCTTGGATTTCATGGGATGTCTCCGAAGGCCCTGCTCAGGGCATAAGACACTCATCGGGCCCTTGTCCTTGCCACTGGAGCAAAGGTCCCCTCCCAGAACAGTTCTGTTCCCACAGAGACAGGAACTCACATTTGTAGGGCAGCTACTTGATGTGCCAAACACTCTGCAAAGTTCTCTTCTCTTCAGAAAGGGGCTACTTCCTGGTGTGCCCAGGAGACAAAGTCCCAGGATAAATGTGCTGCGTCGTTCTAGAATTTTAATTGCATTGAAAGATTTGGAAGGGAAAGTTAATTAGTGTAAGGTAAGTAATTTAAAACATTATTTTTACATTAACTCAACTGTGGATATATTATAGAGCAGAATGCTAAATTAACACACATTGTTCTTAATTTATTATTTGAAGAGGTAATATATATTCATGAAGCAAAATTTGAAAGGTATAAGAGAGTCTAGAATAAAAATATACCCCTCTCTTCTCCAAGCACCCGGCTTCACTCCCAGGAGGCAGCCACTATTTCCAGATTCTTGGGATTCCTCCCAGAAATCATCTATACATAGTACAAGCTAAGTACCTACGTATGTGGAATTTTTTTTTTTTTTGGTATATATTATGAGCACAAAATACACAATGCCGCTCAGCTTGCTTTTTTCAGATAACACTACGTTTTGGAGACCTTTTCATAAATGTTCATAAACAGTTCTTTCATTCTTTGGGGGGAGGGTGGAGCTCACTGGTAGAGCACACGTCTAGCACGTGTGAGGTCCTGAGTTCAATCCCGAGTACCTCCATTAAAAATAAATAAATAAACCTAACTAGCATCCCCAAAAGTTATTTCATTTTTTTGAATAGCTGCACAATTTTTCTCTGTATGGATGTGCCAGAATTTGTTAACCAGCCCGGGGATGGTTATTTTCAATACTTTCCTATTACAAATGACGCTTCAACAAACGTAACCCTGAATACTCTTCATTTGTACATGTGTGAGTGTATCTGCAGGATAAATTCCTGGAAGTGGGTCACATGGAGCACCACACAGCCCACTTGCCCTCTGAAGAGCTCTCCCAGTCCACACTGTATCAGGGTCTCTGCTCCCTGATCCCTCAGCCAACGCACCACAGATAATAACGTGTCCTCAAACTTTCTGACCTTGGCCAGTCTGGTAGGTGAAAACTTGTATCTCATTAGAGTTTTTATTTGCTTTTCTTAAATTATGAAGGACATTGCATATCTTTTTTTTTAGATGTTCAAGACCCATTTGTATTTTGTATTCTGGGAACTATTTCTTCAAATCATTTGTCCCTTTTTCTACGGAATTGTTGACTTTGTTTCTTATCAATATTTAAGATTTCTTTAAATATGAAGGAAGGGTCCTTTCTGAGATGTGAATTGCAAATATTTCCCTCTAGTACGTTTGTCTTTTGATTAGTTTGGTTCCTTCCCTTCACCGCCCCTTCCCTTTTGGTCATTTGTTTTATACACACACACACACACACACACACACACACACACACACACATATAAGCTGAATTTACCTTTGCTTTCATAGCTTCTGGGCTTTATGCCGCATTTAGAAAGGCTTCTCCCCTGTCTGGGATGATTTAAAAAATATTCTCTCACTGATTCATTCCACCAAAAATGGATTAAGTTCTCTCTGCCAAGCTCTGGTTTAGGTGCTGGAGTTGCAGTGCTGAACTCAGCATACCATGAATACATGTTCCGGGTTCTTTTGCTAAAGTCTTTAGCACTTGTCCTAACTACCTTGATGATTTCATTTTTTTGCATTTAAATCTTTCTTCCATCAGGAATTTAACCCAATGTAAACTGTAAGGGATCTTTTTATTTTTTCCCAACTGGCAACCCAGCCAATTCCAACAACACTGACTAAATAATTTCTTATCTTTACTAGTTTGAGATGTCAGTTTTATCATATGCTAAATTCCCATAGCCCACACATTTCAATGCTAAAAAGAAGACCTCAAATAAATGTCCTGCTTCAGGCTTCACCAACAGACCCTTCAGGCTGTTGGTCTACTCACTTTTGTCTTTAGGAGCACTTGGTGACAAGTCTGAGTACCATTGACATCTTTTTATCTTCTTTAGTCTTCACAAGAGTAACCCCCAAGGTAGAGAGTATATCTCCATTTTCCAAGCAAGGAAATTAGGCCTACAGAAGTTAAGAAGGTGCCCCAGTAGGCTAGATCTTATTTATCTGCCCCACACCTCCCTTCTCCTGGGAATTGCCAGCTGTCCCCCACACCATCTGTCTGCCTCTGGGAGTGAATGCCTGTTAGTCAAGATGAGAGGTCCAGGGCCTGCCCTGCACAAGCCCTGCCAATCAGTCTTTCTTGGTCAATTTGAAATGGAAACCCAGAGGGTCCAGGCTCTGTAGGTTATAAAGGTGGGAATCTGGCAGGCCCACATTTCTTGCCCAGTGGACTAGAGGAGCAGAGTCTGCCGAGGGAGATGATGGGGCCTGAACCAGGCACTGAAGAAGGCTGAGAGCGAGAAAAGGCAGGCCCCCAGGCATTCACATCCACAGTCCTCCGTGTGCCTGGGCTCCAGCTGTATTCCTGTTTCTGTGTCCCTTGAGATCTTCCTATTTCTTTGGATAAATTCTCCTTAGGCTGCTTTGACTTGGGCTTCTGTCACCTGCAATCAAAGGGATCCTAGAAGATGGCCGAAACAAGCCTGGTCCTGGAATAGTTTGTTTCCAACACCTTCTCTCCAGTACATCACAAAAAGGGCCCAGAATGCTGTTTCAGCTCTGAAACTGTGTCTCCGAGGGCAAATGAGTGTGTGACTATGGCCAGTGTGGAAGGCTTCAGAGGCCAGTGTCCTCAGCCATCCACCATGTGAGCCCATCTGTAACTACACCGGGGGATGGTGACGGTACAAACACAAAGCCACCTTCTCTTTCCATCTGATCAAGCTGTGTTTTAGAAAAATGAGATCTTCCTATTTTCCACTGGGCCACTGTGTGACAGTGCAGGAGAGAAACTCATGCCAGAATTTAGCCAGAGTCTTACGCTCTCATCTGCTCCCCTCTCCCTGGGGTACTTTTGGTTCTTTCGGGAATTATAGCTGCCCCCCAGGTTGGAAATCTGGAAGCCAGTTTCTCCTCAATGCCTCTCACCCTTGACCCTTCTTTTCCATTCTCACTGCCAATTCCAAGTGTTACTGCCTCGGGCTCAAATTGTTGCAATAGAGTTCTAACATTATTGTCCCGTGCCTTTGATGGCCTGAAATGCCCTATGTCACATGTACACTAGAGTCCAAGTTCAAATGTCACCTCCTCTGGGGGCCTCTCTGACCCTGAGCATTCAGCCGCTCCCTGCTGGCACAGACCTCCACCCTAAGATGTCACAGAGGGAACAGCGTGAGCAGAGGCACAAACCCCTGCTCAACTTTTCTGAGCCTCTGTCTCTTTATCTGTCAGACAGGATAAACAGCAGGGCTGTGGTGGGAATTCAATCAAACTAGTAGGTCAGAATGACCGTTTCAGGGCCTAAACATAAAGGGGAACCCACCTTGTTCCCTTTGCTCTCTTTCCCCAGGTTTCTCAGCAGACTGTTAACTCTCTGAAGCCTGGGACCTTGCCTCACTGGCTGCCTTGCAGAGAGCATGGCATAAAGCAGAGGCTCGATGCACACTGCATGAATGAAAAATAAAGGGAAGACAAAGGAAAAACCCTCTCTGCTCTTAAGTCTCTCTGTTCAACCCCATGTGCACATTTGCCAAAGTAACACTCCTTTGGTTTGGCTTTCAACACACGTGTCACTTCTTGTTTAAAAATCACCTCTGGCTCTCTAGGACCCATAGGTTCAAATTCCTTCTTTTAAGATTCAGGGCCCTCATGATCTGGCTCTAAATTCTGTTTTTTCAACATTCTCTCCCCTTATTCCCTGCTACAGCCCTTTTAATGTAGCTGTTCTGGGAGGTCTATTCATAGCCAGCCACTTTCAAAAAGTCCTTTCCTTTCTTATCCCTGTCTTTGCACCTTCATTCATGCTTGGTTTCCTTACTAGAAGGCATTTCCTTCTCGCTGCCTCCTACCCAGCTGTGGCAGAGACGGCCAGTTGCTTCCTAATATCCCTCAAGAAATTGAAAAAAAAAAAAAAATCCCCTATAAGTCCACCATTTAACATTTGGTTATATTTTCTTCCAAGCTTTATTTCTATGCATTTAAAAATATTTTAAAAATTATTCATTGGGAAGCAGTGTCTATAATGCCACACACTTATTTCTATTTACATAAGCAAAAAGCAGCAAATAAAAGTCACCATAATCCTACTATCCTATGCAGTGATTTAACTTTCTGGCCACAGGTACTTAAGAAGCACATATTAGTATTTAAAACAATTCCATTCATTTCTTCTCAAAGTTGAGATATTGTGATCTATCTAATTTCTATTCTGCTGCATTTGGCAAGCATTGTTCCAAAAAACATTTTTCATATCATTTCAGAAAGCTTGGTAAAGAAAATTAAAAAAAATAGACGCACAATATCCCATTGTTTGAGAAAACCGTAATTTTCTGAGTTTTTCCATTGCTCCACATTCAGGGATTTTTTTTTTCAAGCTTCCTTTATTTTAAACAATGTTACAATGAATATTTTTTTGTGCATAAATGTTTGAACTTGTTTCTAACTAGCTCCTTCGGATTATCACAGTAAACTATGTTTCTTGAGTGCTCACTGTGTACCAAGCATTAACTGAACTGTTACTGTACTGAATCCTCATAACGATGCCATAAGGTTGATATTATCATTCCCATTTCACAGATGACCTAACTGGAAGCACAAGTAAGTGGGGTAACGTGGGGCCGAAATTTAACACGGCCAGTCTAACTCCCAAGCCCATGCTCTCAATCGTGAACTCTTTTAAGGCTCTTGATACATTTGCCAAATGACTTTCCAGAAAGGAAAGTTCTAATCTACGCCAGCAGTGTAAGAGTGTCCATCACTCTTATTTCTCCTTTTTTCAAGTGATTGGTAGGCACATGCATTTCACTTTCTGTGAGCTGTCTCTTCACGTAGTTTGCTCATCGGTGAACGTTATCACAGACCACTGATTATCCCGGCTGAACTTCCCAGTGGCAGGCAAAGTGATGTTTCCCCCGGAATCTAGCCACGTTTATCCCTCTCTGATGTGAGAGTAACCTGAACAAACGCAAACGCTATAAATAATGCTTTTATTCCTGGGAGACACAGAGCCTTCTAGGCCCGCCAATTTATGCACACTCTAGAGGGCCCTTCACTGGAAGCCAGTGTGTGCCGGCCACGTGTGAGCTGCATGTTCCGGAGCTATAATTACATAAGAGTAAGAAGTGCTTTTTTTCTTTGTATGTGAGGTTATTCATGCATACCAGTATAATTTCCAAAAAAAAAGGTTAATTTCAAGGAAAATAAAATCAAGAGTTTGCTATAATTCAAGTATAAAAGTAACACAACAAAGAAAATTCACTGATTTTCTTTAAAATGCCAATTTCATAAAAATTCTGCAGGTGGATTTTGGGTGCCATTATGGGCATGAATAATCTCCTTTTGGAAGACTGAAGACCTCCCATGGAAGCACCTGAAATGTATTTTCTTAACACAGTTCTGATGCCAGGTTTCTTCCAGGACAGTTCACGCCTTCGGCAGTGGAACGGGATGGCCAATCGGCAGCGTGCTCCCCTGGGGCTCCTTGTGTAATGACATCAGCCACCATTCACAAGCACCCACCACGTGTTACACACTTAGGAGGTGCACACACGCCTTGGTTCTAATCTGCACGATAACGATGCGAGGTAGACAGGATTTGCTCCAGCCTTGAGAGGAAGAAGCTGAGGCCCAGAGGTCACAGGTTAGTGGGAGAGCTGGGAATCTGAAAACCCAAACCTAGGCCCATTGGCTGCCCCACTCTCAGGAGGGCTTGTGGGCCGGACCATTCATCATGAACGGTTATCCCTCTTCCTCTGCAACTGGCTGGGCCGCATCCACGGGAGAGCTCTGAGGGGCCAGAGGAAAATTCGAAGAGTAAATGCATGTGCACTGCTGTTTTGGATTTCCTACTCTAAAAACACTCTGAAGGTGACGAAGGGTTACTGGCACGTCTCCCCAGATTGACGATGGATCTCAGTCCATTCTTGCCTTGAGCTGTTGTCCTTGGTAAATTAGTAACTCACGCTTACATGACTGTATATACAGTCCAGCGGACACGCCCTATTGTCTAGTTTTCTCAGCTTCTCATACGAATCGTAAAAGTCTGAAGGCCCCACGTTGTACTAGGGAGGTACTGTGGTACAAGATCTTTCTTACTCTTTCCTCCACATAGGGTGAGGGTTCAGAGAACAAATGATCCTGTTTGGGCCCATGGATGAACAAGGTCAGGGGCTGCTGGTGCCAACCCCCAAGGGACGGGCAGGCCCACGGACAGGAGAAGGAGACCTGGAGAGTGGGACCGTGGCCAGGAGCAGGAGTGCCATTTCCCCGGGGCATCTTCTCCTGTGTAGGGACAGGAGAGCATCCTAGGTGGGGGGTGCTGGGGACAAAGGTTGAGACAGCCCCTTCTCTAGGTGGTGTGCTGGGGTTTGGTTGAACCCTGTGCATACAGCTGTTTCTCTCTCTTTAAAAAAATACTTATGTATTTGGGTGAAAATATTACCATGACTTCCTCTGCTATTAGCTGGAGGGCTCCAGGATGGGATTATAACCTGTTCTTGTTCACAGGACCTAAGCCAGAACCTAGTGTGAGATTGGCATTTAGGAAATACTGAGATGAGAAACACAAGTAAGTCACATTCTACAAGTCACATTCTGCAATCGGTGGCTGTTTATTACTTATTGAGTTTATTTCTTCATTCAAAAGCCCTGAGCTTCTAGTTAAGTCCTATTTAAATGTTGTATTTAGTCTCAGATGTCTTGGAAAAATTAAGTATGGAAATTAAGGTATCTTTGCCAAATTGTAAAGGGAGAAACAATAACGCCCCCTCCCCCATCAATTTCTATCCCCTCCTCCCAGGACAAAGAAGTGATCCAGAGTCCCCATGGGGAAGGTGAATTTCAAGAGTTGGGGCCTTAACGACTGCCTCTTGGACAGTCTCCATTTCCAATCTTGGAAAATCTAACTTTCATTTGATTAAGGAAAGTAGCAGGTTTCTCACCAACCCTATGCCTATATTTTATGCCTATAAAAAGCAGGCAGCAGCCTGCACTTTTACGGAACATGCAGTAAAATCATCTGTTCTGAACTGGAGCTGACATCCGAAGTGTCTCATGGTCCTGCCTGCCTGGCAGGACTAGTGAAAACTATAAAAACCTAAAACTTAAAACATCCTGGCCTTTGTTAGGGGCACCTTCTATATTTTGCATTTTTCCAGTAATAGCTACCTACCCGAGACCCTCTGCTAGTTACAGCATTATACTATCACTAATCCTCACAACTCTGCAGGGTGAAATATTACTAAACCTACCTTTGCTTATGAGGCAACAAATGCCAACATTTTGTGATTTTTCTAAGCAGGAGTCCCCAAAGGTCATAAGCCTGTAAGGGCCTCGCTGGCATCAGAATCCCGTGTTAATACCACTTAGGTGGCTTCTTTAATGAGTGATATCCACTGTCATCTCTAAGCTAATTTTCAGACTTCTTGGTCTGCTGAATTTTTTTTTTTTAAAGGGCCAGTGATTACTTGTAGGTTCTTTTTCTTTCTTTCATTTTTAAATTGACTCCCATATGTGTCAATCAAAGCAGTTCATGCATGCAATTAAAGTTTTCAGAATGGGCTTTTGGAAGGAGCAGTATGGAAGTAAATGGAAAAAAACAAACCCTGGCAAACCAGTAAGAGTTACACTACAAGTTCTAGTCCTCTGTGCCTGCAATCCATAAGGAATTTGCAGAATTTCCTCTTCCTAAACTGTCCTCCTCCTTTTTTCCTTTATTTCCCAAGTCAACTGAAATCCTGGCTCTTGCCTGAGGCCTCCCCTCAGATAAAAAGCTTCTTTTTCACACTATGATAACTTATATAGTCCCAGTCAATTGCTCATTTGATCACTTAATCAGAGTCTGCCTCACATTTTTACTTAAGTATGTCCTGAGCTTCTGGTAGTCACTCAAGGGCACAAGGGCCTTTAAAAGCTACACTTCTTTGTCTACCTTTTGTAGCAAATGGTGCTGTGCACATAGAAGTTGCCTAATAATACTTGATTCATGTATAAATAGGTGAAAAATAAGTGAATTTGGAAAAATTCAGGAGATAAGTAGATTAGGATAATATAAAGAACAGATCTTTTAAAAAGTACTTTAAAGTTTTATAAAATGTTTCTCAAGCAACCTCATTGGTACCTCAGAATAACCCAGAGGAAACTGGCTTAGAGAGGTTAAGAGACTTGCTCTTGAAACCCAGATCCCCTTCCTCCAAAGCTTGTTTTATTTCCATTATAGCTGGCTCTCAAATTTGAGTATGAGATTAAATGCGGAGATGGCCCCCGTCATAAAACATCCTCCCCAGCAGAGGGCACTATAATATGTATGGGTCTTAAGAGTAAATTCGCTTATTGGCCCAGGTAGTGACCTTGGGCAAATTATTTAATTTTTCTGAGCCTCATCTGGAAACTTTTGAAGATAATGACCCCCTCCCCAACTCCCTTGCAGAGTGGTCATAAGGATTAGAAATATTCTGTGGCTAGCAAACAATAGGTGAACTACATCTCTCCTGATCCCCATAAAAGCAGTTTGGAGGTTAAATCAATATTAATTCTTGTTTGATGCTTTAATAAATATTTGAAATTATTTTGGATATTTAACTCTTAAAATAGCCTAAGGGATGCATCAAATGGGCAAAGAAATGAATATTGATGAAAAAATTTTAATACCCAGTGCTGGCAAGAGTGAGGAAGCAGATTAGAACAATTTTTCTGGATTAAGAACATGATATGCTGTTCGCCCCAGCATCTATTTAACCCAATAAAATAATATTGGATGGCTAAAAAACAAAGGATGTCATCACTACTCTTTATAACAGCAAAAGACGAAACAACCTAAATGTTCAATGTAGAGCACAGGCTTAATAATGACAGTTTCTCCAACAAACTGAACACCATGCATCAGAATGATGCTATAGAAGAACATTCTAAGTGGAAAAATAACCACAACACAGCAAGCAAAAATCACAAGACACAAACAGCCTGCTTTCACTTTTGTTTAAAAATACACATAGGACAGAAACCAAAATTGTATTAGTTATTTCCATAGGAGATGAGATTATTAGTGAAGCTTTTTCCCCCTACTTCTCTTTGCTTATCTTATTCTCGAAACATTCTGCAATTAACATGTATCCCTACTGTGATTAAAAAAAAAGTTTTTTCTTTCACAAGTGCAGAGTTGTTTTATTTAACATTGCCTGCCAGCACAACCAGGCCAGCTGTCAGGTAAATTAAGTGAGTTGTAATAAAGCAGCTTGGAAGTTTCAAGTAGTTAGTTAAACAGAATAATTAAAATCCTAATGAAATTACACAGAGCTGGTCATTTAGCTGCTGTAAGGTTGCTATAAATACATACTAGGTTCCACTTTTTCAAAAGGCCTAAAAATGGCATAAAATAAAAAATGAACAATTGTCCCTGTAAAGGGCCATGTGCCACGTTTGTCCTAAGCAACTGTAACCTGAACTCACCCATATCTCATCCTCCAGGCTGGCTGCATGTCTCTGGAAGGGTGTATTTGCTCTACATTACTCAATTTACTTTTCTGAACTCGAACTGGAGTGGAATTTCAATGGAGAATTACCCATTAGCAACAAGGCTAAATTTAAACCTTCAGTTAAATTAATCCCTTGATCTTAAACACATTGCTTCTCCCTCAGAAAAGTGTAGAGAGGTTTCTTAGATGTCAGAGTGCAATTCAGTGTGACAATTGTTCCTACTGCATTTGGTAAGTCACCCAAACCGCACAGGGAAACCCGCATTCGTTTTCAGTTCGCTACTGGTACCCAATTCCATCCCCCAGACAGGCATTTGTTGGGGGTAGGGCCGGGGTACAGCACCGGAGACTCCTCGAAGAACCAAAATTTCAACTCTTTAAGAACCATCAAGTCCTTGGACAGGTCTTGATAGAAGACATGGTAGATGCCAAATGGATGTTTATGAAATAAATGACAGAAAGTGTGCATATTGTTTCCAGTTTACATGGGAGAAAAAGAGAACATAACCCACAAAAATTTGAAAGGTGAAAAGGGGAAAAGGGTGTGAGGCCATCTTAGCTTACCTCTGTCTTCAGGGAAAACGGAGCACGTTTCTGGGCCAAAGTAAAAATTCATATTGGCCTTTGCTAAGAGATGTAAAGCGACAGCACCATCAAACGGAGGTGAGTGAGTTAGTCTGGCGGTAGGGATGACGTTTGCGCGCCTGGGGTCTTATGCACACCGGGGTGGGCATTTATGTCTGGGGCTGCATCCTCAGCCTGTAAATGAATGAGACACAAACTCAACGGTTAGAGGCAGCTTCAAGGTAGGACTGTCCACATAAGGGGTGTGGTCCTAACCGTGTGTAACTATAAGGACGTATTTCTCGGGGGCAAACGGCAGCTCGGAGTCCAGTTAACAAACTCGCAGGTCAAATCTGCGTCGCTCTAATTAATTGTCCTGCAGACCCACAACTCTCCCAAGACCACATCCTCATTCCGTGACTCACGGGGTTCTGCTCGCGCCCCCAATCCCAGTCCTAGCGCGGCGGGGAAACGTGCTCGCTTCCCTCACCTGGGCGCGCGCCCTGGGAGCCACCAACTCTCCCCGCAGGAAGCTCAGACTACCTTGACCGCCCGGCGGATCCCTAGCCCCGCCACCCGCTCGGCTTTCCCTTCCTCCTCCTCTTCGTCCTCCTCCGGCCCCCCCGCCTCCCGCCGCCTGCCTCCGCGGTCGCCGCCTGCGGCTTTGTTTTCCTCCCAGGTTTCATTCCCCACACGTGATACTGTGTTTTTGCAAAGAGCGCTTCGGAGCGCGAGCGCGGGGCGCGCGCACCTATAAATACGGACACTCGGGCCCGTGAGCCGGAGACAGCCGGGGCGGGGAGGGCCCGGGACCGAACCCCCAGGCGGCCGGAGGGCGGGCGGATTGCCAGCGAGCCGTGCGCGTGGGCCGGGGCGACAGCGCCCCCCGCCTGAGCACCGAGGGGCGAGCATGGCCCGCCCGCTGGGGGGCCGGGCCGCCGCGCACGCCGCCCGCGCCCCGCGCCC
This sequence comes from Camelus bactrianus, assembly GCF_048773025.1. NCBI lineage: Eukaryota > Metazoa > Chordata > Mammalia > Artiodactyla > Camelidae > Camelus > Camelus bactrianus. The sequence continues at coordinate 9,061,379 of NC_133562.1, forward strand.
TGCCCAGCCCGGGTCACTGGCGCTCGCGCCCGCCGCTTAGCACTCGGGCGCCGCTCGCTTCTCCCGGCATCGCGGAAATATCGCCGCAGACGGACACAATGGCGGCGACTGCCGCCACCACAGCCGCCACCGCCGGCACGGCCGTCCGCAGCAGCAGCAGCAGCAGCAGCAGCAGCAGCAGCAGCGCCGGCACCGACGCCGCGGGCACCAGCAGATTGCAGCAACCGCCGCCGCAGCAGCAGCCCCAGCCCGCGGCCCCAGCGCCGGCCCAGCCGCCGCCGCCCGAGCCCCCCAGGAAGCCGCGCATGGACCCGCGGCGCCGCCAGGCTGCCCTCTCCTTCCTCACCAACATCTCGCTGGACGGCCGGCCGCCGCTGCAGGATGAGGAGTGGGCTGGCGGCGAGGAGAGCGGTGCGGCCAAGTCGGGCGCCGGCAGCGCCTGCGGCGCGAGGACTCGACTCAGCCTACTCGCCGCCGCCGAGCGGGGCGGCTGCAGCGCGCTCGCCGCGGCGGGCACGGCGGCGGCGTTGGCAGCTGGATCTGGCTCCTGCTTCCCGCCGCCCTCGCCGCTACCACTCCTGGCCTCCGGCGGCCATGCGGCCGTGCTCGGCCCCGGGGCGGCCCGAGGGTTCGCTGGCCCCTTGGGCGCGGGCCGGGCGTCGGGGGAGCAGTTGCAGACGCCCCGGCTCGCGCCTCTAGCCGCCTGGGCTCAGCTGCAGCTGCCCGACGGGCCTGGGGGCGCCGGGCAGGAGGAGTTGGAGGAGGACGATGCCTTTACCAGCGTGCAGGTGCCGGCGGCTGCCTTCTTGGGCTCTGGGACCCCCGGGAGTGGGAGCGGCAGTCGAGGCCGCCTCAACTCGTTCACTCAGGGAATCCTGCCCATCGCCTTCTCCAGGCAGACCTCGCAGAACTACTGCTCCCTGGAGCAAGCGGGCCAGGGGGGCAGCACCAGCGCCTTCGAGCAGCTGCAGAGGTCCCGGTGAGTATCCAGGACGACTCGCGTGCCTTACTTACCTCACGTCTCTCCGGGCTGGCTCACTGCTGCTGGACGCGGGTCGCTCCGACCTTCCCGCGCGCTGCCGGATCCCTGGGCTTCTGGCGCGAATTCCAAACCACGAGGGCACGCGGAAGAGGGAAGGCCCCTAAGGAGCGAGCGCGCGCGCGCGTGTGTGTGTGTGTGTGTTCTCACGTATGTGCACGAACCTGGTACTCAGAGCAGAAGCACCATCCTCTTGCAGTGGTTTCGGAGTTAGGGGTTGCGGCAGCCCATTGAAAAGCGGCACCAAAACCTCCCATTGCAAGGAGGCGATCACGAACTTCCAGAACCCTGGTCCGGACGCGGAGACGCGTTCTCCCCGGCCAGGCAAGACCAGGCGCGGCGCAGAGTCCAGCAGTGGGTCCAGCCGGCGGCTGAGCGGCGCGTGTGAGCCTGAACTTGTCGCAGATACGCCGTGAATCCCTTCTGAGAAGTTCTGCCTGCGCTCAAAGTATTCCTGTGTCCCAGGAAAAGGGCGTTTTCCTTTGCTCTCCTAAGAAAAGTCCTTATATTCCTTTGAACCAGGCCTTGGGGGTGGGGGACAGGGAGGAAATAGGGCTTGAGGATTTTTTCTTCCATTCCAAGATGAATTTGCTGAAATAAGTGAAAAGGTTGTTGTGTTTGCTCACTTAAGTCATCTGCAGGTATCAGGCATCTTAGCAAAAACATGAAATTTTGGACATTTGCTTATTGTTCAGGAAATAGCTAGAGCTTGTCACCGTGTGTTCCAGGGACTCTGGGGACTTAGGTCAGCGTCAGGCAGCGGGACTGAAGGCTGGAATAGAACAGGGGTGGGGAGCAGGGAGGCTCCCTGGGAGGGAGCATCCTCCCTTGCTAGGAAGGCCTCCTATGAAGTTAGTTACAGTCTAGGCTCCTCATGGCTCAGTTATATTTTAACCTCCTGGGGCCTCAGTTTCCCCTTGTGGGACAGGACCTTGTCAGCGCGTTGCAGGCCTCAAGATGAGATGGCAGAACCTTTTCAGTTACACCCTCTTTCCTGTAATGCTCTTCTGAACTTGGGCTTCTTCTGGCCTAAGTAAGAAGGTGGCCTGTTGGAAAACTTAACTTCCTCCCCCAATGGACAGATGGGGAAGAACAAGCTGGGCTCCTCCAGAATTTTGCTCTAAGTCTCTTTCTTCCCAAGTGGTGAAATCATGGCCCTGCTCAGTATATGGCATCCCAGTGTGAGTGCACATGGGCTGCAGGCAGGGGTGTGGAGCCTCAGACAGCCTTGTGACTGCACAGATGATTAGCAACACTGGGCACAGGTGACAGACTGGGCCTGGCATTTCTTGTCAGAGCACGCATCTCTCCATTAGCGGGCCAGTGCACAGGAGGGGAGGGGAATCCCTTTCTGGGCGAGTGGTGCGGACTCAGCAGTTTCAGGACAGCTTGACATCACACACTGGCTCATAATCACTCTATAGTTTGAGCGTAAGCCCAGCTTGTCCAGAGGGTCAGGACAGGAGTTGTAATAAACATGTTACTCTAAGCCAGTGTGCAAGACTGGCCTGTGCCAGGTGGTAGACAGATGTGTTCCTGTGCTCAAAGCAGCTGGAGAACAAATTACTTTACACTTTATCTCCAAATTTTGTTTCCAGGGAAATGGAAGATCTTGTGTGTTAGTGTTTCTTACCTAAGAAATAGCCAGATTTAATCTCTGATCCTATAACTATGAACCCCTTGAATGCTTCACTGATCCCCCCCCAACACACACATTAAGATGAGTTAGTCAATATAAGATGCTTCCTTACCTGACAGCCACATTCATCTTACTACTTCCGAATTATCCGTATCTGGCAACTTGATGGGCATTTTTTTCAAGTACAGCTGTCAACAAAACAGCGTCAAATGTAATGTACAGAGAGGAAGTAAATGGGTAAAACAGGGATTTAAGAAAGGCCCTGAAGAGCTAGTTTGGCCACAAGCTGTCAAAGTAGCCATGAAGTTGAAATCTCCTGGGGCACTTTGTTTCTGACACCACCTAGCTTTCAAAAATTTTGTCTTAAGTCTGTTGGTTTTATGATTGCTAGAGAGTCCTTTCACCTGCCTAGATGAATTGTAATAGAGTATAGACTCATTTGAATAAGGCCCAGGGCCAACTTAAGAGTGTCATTTGCTTTTCTGGTGTGCCTCCCTTTAAGAAATTCTACTACCCTGGGTGGTTCCATATCCTATTTCATAGACGTTCTCCTGGGGTGTTGTTTTTAAAACAAATTATGCTTCCCTTGGACTTGTTCCTTGCAATTTAAGGAATTCTATATAACCTTACTGCTCAAAAGTGTGAGTTCTTGGACCTTCAGAGCTCTTACAGAGGCAAACCCTCAGGCCCCCCTCGAGATTACTTGAGTGCAAATCTGCATTTTAGCAAGATCCCCAGATGATCCAATGATTCATATACAAGTGAAAGTTTGGAAAGCACTGCTGTAGTTAATCTGAAATCTGCCCCCTCCTTTTTTTGTGTGTGGATTTGGGATTTCATATTTTGGGTTGTTATGGGTATATAAAAATCAGAATCCCCTGATCCGAAATCTTGAAACCCTTTTTTTGTTGTTGTTAACTTCTGTTTGGCCACTTGTAAAACTAATCACAATTATTACTTGGATTTCCAACCCTTGAAATATGACAGAGGAAGATTTCAGTGCCCAGGCCTTGGCACAGATGTGTCGATGGATTGCTGACACGATTTCTACACTCTAGGCTGGATATGTGATATTTATCACAGTGAATACTCGTAGCCACCTTATGTGTAGTAGATTCTTTCACAGACCCAGTATTGGCCAGGATAGGACCCTGGCTCTTTGAGATCCAAGCCTGACGTCTTTCCCTCTGCCACTGGACGGTATCACTGTGCCTTGTATGCAGTAGGCCCAAGGAGGATTTTGGAGCTGTTGGCTGTAAATGCTTGTGTGGGACGCTGCAGGCCAGTCAGACTGGTGTGATTCTCTCCTTTCCTAGTCATCCGACCCGCATTTAGTCTCTTTGTTTGGGCCCCCCAGCTTTGCTGCCACTTGCCGGTCTCTACTGAAGTATATAGAGAACCCAGGACCAGGGGCCTCACAGCTGGGGCTCCAGGCCTGCTTGGGAGGCCAGTGTGCTGAGGTTTGCCCTACGGCTAGGTGTCCAGGTGTCCGAGGTGGAAAGCCACAGAGCTGCCTTCTAGCTCGGCACCCTGTTGTGTTCTCTGCTTGGGTGGTGAGCACTGCACGAGGAAAGTGTTAATAGGTGAAATGGAGTGTAAATTTATACAGTGTGTTTTAAGGCTTTCTTTTGCTTTAAAAATTTCGTCTCAGGCAGCAGCTGGCAGCAGTCCTGAGTGACTCCACTTCCTAGCGCTTCTCAATTGCAGCGGCCGCCCTGAAGCGGAGTGGAGCCCAGGTGAACAGATGTGCACTGCCGGCCTGTTGGGAAGGGTGCACGGGGACCTGGGGGTTAATTTAAAACAGCATGAGGGTTTTGCTTCTTAGAACAGCTATGTTAGCCTTGTGCCTTGTGGAGACTTTAGTCTTAAATGGAAAGAGGGCATGTGGTACAGAAGAGCTCCAAGTCCTGGATTCGAATCCTGGTGGCCCTGCACAACTGTGAGCTCGTAAATCAGCCTTTCTGGGTCTGTTTCCTCCGGAGAGACTTGGCCTGGGTCTTGGGCCCTTTCAAGTGCAAACTGCGCCTGCATTTACTATTGAGGGCTGACTGTGTGTGGGCACGTGATGAACGCCTTATGTCATATGTATGTATATGTGTTTAGAGTCACCTGGGGATCTCCAGAAAAGGCAGATTCTTGTCTGCAGGTTGGGGGGCTCGGTTCTGCATTTCTAAACAACTCCCTGGGAGGCAAATGGGCCTCACTTTGAGGAAGGAGGCTTCACTGGGGCTAGGATTGTTGTACTTTTAGGCTGAGGACACCAGGGCTCAGAGAGCTTAAGTAATCTCCTCAAGGTCAGTCATCCATTGGGGCAGAGCTCAGGCTCACACTGACTGCTTTGGAGTGTCTAACCAGCCCTCCCTCTGCAGTGTCCCTCTTGGGGTGGGACCTGGACCGGTGCTGAATCTCTGGTCTCTCATTTACTGAAAAGAAAAACATAAGCCAAATAGGGGCTCTCCAACCAGAGTAAGGGAGGGGGACAGACTTTCTCCCAACTTTGTTACCTCCCTGCTTAGTGACTTCAGGCAAGTCATCGCACTGTGTTCCAACTGTATGCCACTTGACCCTTCTGGATTTTAGAAGTCTGGAAAGAACTTTGATCTCCGCCGCAGTAAGCAAACCCAAGTTATTGTTGAGCCATCTTTCCGGCAACATGCATTATGGAAGCCAAAGCCGCAGTCCCAGGCCGGCTGGGCCCTGGACAGGATGCTCACCCAGGACTCCTGCCAGGGCCTGAGGCAAGTGGCCCGAGCTTCACCCTCTGTTCTCCTTACAGTCACAGAGTTGTCCTGTCGTGGGGGAACTCAGAAGGGAAATACATCGGAAGCCTGCTCACAGCTGGCAAGTGCCCAGCGAGGGCAGCGGGTTCAAGTGTGACCCTTTGCCCTCTGGGAAGGGTGGGGGAAGCCGCAGCCTGGCTCTGCACTGTGTCCCCATGGCTGACCCAGGGAACCCTGCCTGCCTGGACTTTTTCCCCTGGAAGGAGCATTGTTAGGTAGGGAGAGGGCCAAGGGCAAGTGGCCTTTGAACACACTGGGAAGGAGCAGTAGGTGAGGCCGAGTGAGGTGATGCAATGTAGATCAGGGATGCCAAATTAGGGCCCTGCCGCCCTGGGCTCTGGGCCTGCCCCTGCCCGGCCGGGAACGCTGCGCAGGTCGCTCCCCCGCCCAACATCCCCCCTGCCCCAGTTTCCTTGTAGGATGAAAGCACTGGGACTGATGACCACTGTGTTCTTCCAGGACGAGTGCCCCAAGCGTCCTAGCCCTGTGACCTGCGGGGGCCAGGCAGTTAGCCTGGGGACCAGTGGATGACTTAACCTGCATCTCAGATGCAGAGGTGGCCTGAGTTTGCCCCGTGTGGCTCCATTTGGCAGGATGTGCACTCCTGAGTGAAGGAGTGGGTTTCCTTGGGAGTGAGAGAGAACTTTTTTATAAAAGACATGCTCAGCTGTGCCCCCTCTAGCCGTGGAGGTGTCACGCTGGACTGACTGCTCTAGGAGGCCGTCCAAGCTGGAAGCCACTGCCAAGAGGCCATCCGTCCCCAGCATCACCGCCCCTGTTGCAGAAGTGATCTGTAGTCCCCTCCTGTTGTTAAAGGGCTTCAGGTTTACAAAGTACTTTTGTAGACATTGATTTCAGCCCCTAACAGCACCGAGGGACAGGAATCCAAGGTTACACAGTAGGTAGAGAGTAACTTTAGGAGATCTGTTGTCTGTCAGGTATGTCACAGAGGAAATTCTAAGTTGGGGACCTAATGCTTTGTATTATTCAACAAACACTGAACATAATGAGTATCAATTATGAGATGCCACTACCAGTTATGGGAGGTACAGATGTAAAACGTGGTCTCTGTCTGTTGGGAGACACAAATAAACAGGCCCGTTTTTCTAGTGATGAGCTTGGTTAGAGGTGATCCTGTTGTTTGAGCCCCCACTGGGACAGGGACACTTCACACCCCCAAATATAAGACCTGGCTCTGTGCTTTGATGCAGTTTTGTTGTTTAACTACCACATCCCAGGTGTTAATTCTAAGCACCTTTCAGGGATCAAGTGAGTTCACATTTATAACATCCCTCAGACAGCACCCCTGCGTCACCCCCATTCTGAAGCACAGAGAGGTTAAGTTACTGGCCCAGGTCCCTCAGCCTGTCCTTGGGAGCTGGGTTCACACCCAGGCAGGCTGGCCCCAGAGTCTGTGCACTTACCCACTGCTCTCTCTGCTCCACTGTGGTTTGAGTCAGGCTCATAAATGCTTGTTCAACTGGCTTCAGCTGAACTGGGCAAAAGGTGGCCTAAGTGACCTTTAAGGGCATTGCTAACCCTGTGGTTTCCTTATTTAGGTGTCTGCCTCTCTGTCCCTCAGGGAGGACCTCTGTGCATGAGGGCCCAGAGGACAGTCCAGGGTGGACGGGATTCCGTGACGACAGTGATGCAGTCCTGCCCGGTGCCGGCCTGCTCCCCGTCTTCTCGGCCACACCTAGACTCCTGTCACCTTTGTTCCATCTGAGCTTTCCGCGCCGTCCACTGTTCATAGGGAGGTGGGAGAGGAGCAGCAGCCTGGCACCCCCAGGAATTGGGCTGTGGCTTGGCTCTGCCTTCACTTTGGGACGGGGTTCTCATGTGTGAAATGAGAATAATCATACCTCCTTTCTGGGCATGCTTCCTTTCTTTGGACCCTCTGTATCTTCTCAGCATCACCCCTTCCCCCTAGCCCAGGGGTCGGCAGACCTGGGCCCATGGCTGTTTATCATAAGATTTTCTGGGAAGCAGCCCCTGTCTGTGTTGTCTGTGGTGGCGCTCGTGCTGCAAGGACAGAGCGGAGTTGTCGTAGCAGGGACCACGTGGCCGGCAGAGAACTATTCTCTGACTCCTTACAGAAACGTGTGCGACCCCTGCCCAGCCCCGTGCTCTGTCCCCTAGGTATGTGCTGGTTCCCTGGTCCCTCCCTGTCCTTGTCTCCTGGAGGCTCCTGGTTTCTGTTTGGACCCTTTTCCCCAGGTGACAGAGGGACCTTTCTGAAATGCACATCCAGTTGGGGCAGTTTTGAATTCCTCGTGTTTCACGTGTGGCCACCCTCCCACAATCACGAGCCTCCCTGCATCCCTGTCATCTCCATGCTCTGCTGCCTTTGCAAAGGGCACCTGGGCTCTGGCACCCACAGGCTTCTCCATGGGAAGGGTCCCCTCCGGACGCCCCTTCCTCCCTTTCAGACCCATCACCCTGCAGAGCCCTGGCTATGGTGCTGAGCACGCCCTCCTAGGGGTGACTTTCTTCTTCCCTGTGGGTCTGTGCGCCTGCCCCTGGCCCCTTGCTGGTTGGGGGACTTGCTAGTGATGGGCTGGGGGCTCCCCCCACCCCCAGTTTTCTAGGTCTTTTATTTTATTTGGTAATGCACCAACCTACCAACTCCTTCCTCAGTCCTGCAGCGGTGAACCTCCCTCCTTGAATGTTTCTCCCCTGTCGTCCACCCACCCCACCCGACCCACATCTGCTTCTCCCCGCTCCCCAAAGGAGGGGAGGTAACACCTATGGAGGTCTGAGCCCTCCCACATGCTGTGGGCTTCACATGCATTATTTTGTTTTGTGTGGCAAAATGCAGGGATTATACCCATTTTAGAGCTGTGGACACTGAGGCTTAGAGGGTTTAAGGAAACTTGAATAAGGCCTCCTAACTGGAATTTAGAGCTAGAATTTGAGCCCTGGTTTCTCTGGCTTCTAAGCTGGGTTTCTCCTTGGCTCTGATGACGGCCAAGGAATCTGTGAGCTGGTAACCTGCAATCAGTCATGGTGGGAGTATTTACACCACAGGAATCAGCCAGTGTTACAAGCCAGGGTTTTGCTTTTTTCCTTCCGGAGAGCTGGTTTGTTAGCACGTGTACCAAGGGCCTCACCACACATCTCTTTGTTCCATTCTCCCCTTGAGGTCCATGTTGAAAACCAGATGTTTTTATCAGAATCTGTTACTTCACATAATCCTGTGAATTTCCCACAGGGTCACTACCACCCATTTTCCACCTCAAAAAAATACCTCATCGCCCCACTGCCCTCAAGTTTTGGCCTATGTACAATTTAAAAACCAAACTTTTCACAGATACCATGGGCTCCAAATACAGACCGCTTAGTGTTACATGTAGGAATCATAAAATCGTTAGCTGTTACTCTCCTTTACAAATGTGATGTATTTTTATTTTTGTTTGGTTTTTAAAAATCCTCCAAGGACATACAATCAATCAGGGTTTCCTGGTTTTTTTTTTTTTTCTTCTTCTCTTTTTGTTTGTGTTAGCATCTTGGATAACTGCACATTAGTTTATGTTTAACAGGGTTATCTTTAATGTGGTTTGGGGTTTATTGCTGCACATTTGGTCACAAAGACAAAAAGCTTGTAAAACAGCATGCAAATACTAGAAGTTTAGGGCTTAGAATATTGTAATAACATGTATGTGCGTGAACGGGCCCAGTCTTATCCCTGATTTAAAGGCCCGGGATGTACTTAAATCTAAGTTTAATTCTATGACAAATAGATGATGAACCATTCAAGAAGAGACTTAATATTCGAGAATGCCAAAGATTTCTGTGTGCCTAGCACACTGATTTTTATGTTACAGCAGTTTATTCACTGATCCGATGACATATAAAGCAAAATATGTACTTTGATCACCTTAGGTTGGGGATTGGAGGGCAGGCAAAGTCTGTAGCTTTTTGCTGAAGATCTAAAATTGGCATATTGAGGGTGGAGGGATGGGCAAACTAGGTGAAGGGAATTAAGAGGTGCAAACTTCTATGTTTTTAAACATCGAACCAGTTTGTTGTACACATGAAATTAATATAATACTGTGGTCACATTTCAATTAAAAATAGTAAAAAAAAAAAATGGGCACATTAGGGGATAAATTGTTGATCTGATGTTGAAAGGTAGTTCTTGACGAAGTTTTACATTTCACTGAGTTGAATAAAGTTTGCTCTTGGAGAAGGAGTAGTGAGGAAGGAAGATGAAATTACAAATTCCAAGGTGACTGGGTGAGGAATTGAGGGGTCAGTTTGTCCATCACAAGACGAACATCTGATAATTAAGTTCTACTTACTTGTTTGGGACTTTACAGTGTTTTCATATCTATTAAGTCATTTTCAAGAGGCAATGTGGTAGCTGTTTTGTAGACGAGAAAATGGAGACCATGAAGAATTAAGTGAGTGTCCACGGTCATGACCTCCGTACGTGGCAGAGCTGGAATCTTGAAACCTGTGCTTTCTGATGCTGGGCCGAGAGTTTTTAAACAAACCCAAAACTCTAATGTAGTTCTATCACTTAAGAAAAACAAAGAATTAAGTGCTGTGAAAGTTTATTCTCCCTCCTGCCCCAAATCTTCCACTTGTATATTTAGTTAACCTCAAGAGAACAAAAATCCTAGGACCTCATCCATTTCAGACCTATGGACCAGAGTCAATCAAGGTCAGAGTGTTAAAGTACAAAGAAATATTGTGCTATATTTTTGGCCAGCCAGCCCCTTCTCATCAAGCAAGGATGCTGATTTTCATGTGATAACCTCCTGAGACAGGCCAACAGAGAACCCTGGTTTGGAGCCTGAGGAGTGGAAAATTTTCCCAATAACAGCAGCTCTCTCCAAATAATAGTTTGGTGTCATTTCCTCCTTTCTCGCACCCCTGCAGCTTGGCCTCCTTCTCAGCAAATTGAACAGTTTCAAGAGTAGAGAGACCACCCTTGGAGTCAGACTGCTCTTCCACTTAGCGGCACCGTTTAGGGAAGTCAGTTAACTCCTCCGAGCCTCAGCATCCCCACCTGTAGGATGGGGACAGTCATGCCTGCCCATTTAGGGGTGTTGTGAGCATGAAATTGAGAAGCACCCAGCAGAGGCTTGGTCCTTGGTAGTTGATCGGTAAAATTTTTTTAAACAGCTGTTACTTCTGTTCACAGTTGCCCTACACTATCACTCAAGATGCAGTTGAGGAGCTTGACAGGGTCTGCTAAGACCATCGAGACTGGAGCTTTTTGCTTCCAGACGATTTTCTGCATCATTTCAATTTCATAAATAATAGTGAAATAAAATCAGGAGCTAAGGGAAACAACACCCCCTCCATTAGTGCTGCATTTTGTCCCTGTTTACACTGGAAAGTAACGGTCTCAGGGACAGGGAATCAAGCAGGGGTGAATTCACATGTTCAGCCTTGTACCCTGAGAGCACCACAGCGGTGAGGTTAAGAGCAACAGCTGGTCTGGCCCACATGCAGGCGCGAAAGATGCCGCCCAGGTCTGTCAGGGCCCACGGGAGGGGAGAGCTACGTGCAGAGACAATTCTGGAAGAGGCACCTCTGCTCCCTCCCTCTGTAGAAGCTGTGGCCCTCATCCTGTGGTCCGCCCGTGCACTGCCTGTGCTCTCTGAAGTCCTCTGGGTCACCCATCTCTGCAGCTCTTATGTGTACTGGGTTGAAGAATGTCCTCCAAAACTCATGCCCACCTGGAACCTCAGAATATGACCTTGTTTGGAAACACAGGCACACCTTGGAGATACTACACGTTTGGTTCCAGACCATCACAGTAACAGGAGTCACATGAATTTTTTGGTTTCCCAGTGCATATAAAAGTTATGTTTGCACTAAACTGTGATCCTTTAAGTATGGAATAGCATTATGTCTAAAAAAGTCCCAAAGTACATGCTTTAATTAAAAAATACTTTATTGCTAAAAAATGCTAACCATCACCTGAGCCTTTAGCAAAGGGTAGCCTTTTTGCTGGTAGAGGTTTTCAGATATTGAGAGAACTACCTGAATGTGACTCAGACACAGATTGAGCAAATGCAGTTAGAAAAATGATACTGGTAGACTTGCTCAATACAGGGTTGCCACCAATCTTCAATTGGTAAAAGAAAAAAAAAAGGCAATATTTACAAAGTATAAGAAAATGAAGTGCAATAAAAGGAGGCGTGCCTGTAGGGTCCTTGCCGACGTAGTTAGTTAAGATGAAGTCATTCTGGAGCAGGGTAGGCGCTAAAGCCCATGGCCGGTGTGTTCACAAGGAGGCCGCGTGAACACAGCGGCTGCGAGGAGCACCATGTGGAGGCAGAAACCGAGGTTGGGGTGATGTGTCTACCAGCCAAGCAACGCCAAGGGCTGCCGGCAGCCACCAGCAGCAGGAAGAAGCAAGGAAGGACTCTCCCTTACAGCTTCCAGAAGGAGCCAACCCTGCCAACACCTCGATTATGCACTTGCAGCCTCCCAAACTGCAGGAGAATGAATTTCTTTTCTTTGAGGCCCCCTGGTTTGTGGTGAGCGGATACAGCAGCCCCGGGAAACACACGCATGCTGGCATCTCAGAGTTAGACTTGGATCCAGTTCTCTGCCCAGATGGACCCGCCTGCCTCCCCCTGGCCTGTGGGAAAGAGCAGAAGATCCAAGGCAGAGCCTGAAGGTGGGGCATCTAGGTCGCTGAGGCACCGTGGAATTTGGGGGGGAAACCTAAACCCTTTGCTGAACAATTGTTTTTATTGATTCCTTGAAAGAGCTGTAGACCAGTCATTCTCAGGAGGTGGACCCTGGACCAAAGCACCAGCACCACCCGGGAGCTGGGTAGAAATGCAGTTTCCCAGGCTCCACCCCGACCTCCCGAATCAGAAGCTCCGGGGCTGGGGCCCAGCAGTCTGCCTTTACAGGCCCTCAAGAGTTGGGAACAACTGCTGTAGACAAAGCCTAGTATTTATTGTACCTCCTGGAAGATGTAAACAGCGTCTGGTGTTAACATGAAATATTTTTATTTTGCTTCCAGACATTTCTTCTAGCACAAGTCAGTGGGAGTCACCTCCTGACGCAGGGCTCTGCTGTGAGCCCTGTAATTCAGGTTTGAGGCTCCACACAACCATTTTAGGTCCATCACTCCTTTTTGTTCACCAGTGGCCACACTGTTGATCTGGAGAGCATCTCCCAGGCATGACTCCCATGCGCTCCCTTCTCATTAGCTTCTTCTGCCTCCCTGTGGCTGGTGTATCTCTGCTCTCATTTCTGTCCCGAAGCATTTTATGTTTACCTTTATTTTATGGTCTAGAGCAGTGGTGATGAGGATAGAGGAGGGAGTGGATTCCACACAGATTTAGGGTGCACTGGAGTGGACTTGGAGATGGATTGGCTGTGGAGGGCAGGAGAGACGAGGCATCAAAGGAGACCCCCTGGGCTTCTAGTGTGTGGACTGATTGGATGTCAGAGCCATCTCTGTGACAGGGAGTGGGGTGTGGCCACAATCCCATGCTGCGAGTTTAAGAAATACTCGCTGGAAGAAAAATTATACACCTGAAGGTGACCTTGTTTCTTCTCTTTGTCTTCCCTCCTCCCAATAATCTTGTGCCTTTACTCTGCAAATAGCTCAAGGTGATAAATAGGGTCATAAATAACTTTTTGACTGAGGATGTGTACATTTTTCTTTTCCTCCCGAAGTGGAGAATGATGTTTCTGCTTTGAGAGAGATCATCTCAAGGTTTATGCTCATTTCCACCTCTTTTGGCCTACAAATTCAGACCTTTTAAGGTCAATGTTAACTATGTCAATTTCCAAAAAAAGGGGGAAAAAACCCCACGTCAGATTTTATTCATTTAATTTTGGTTAAAGACATATAATTTCCTTTTATTAAAGAATACCTGTGAGTGAGATCATGAGATTTTTTCCAATTTCTTAGTTCAGCTTGTGCATATTTGCAGCTAATTACCAGGTGTTAAAGTCTGAGTGATCTGGAGTATGGAGAATAAAGCTATGCTCTCCAAGAGAAAAAAGGTGCCTTTGCAAAAGCAAAGGTATAATATAACGGTCTGCTGCAGTAACTAAACAAGTACCCAGTGCCTAGTGATTTCACACTTGCTCTGTGATTCAGAGCGAGATCGTTGACGCAGTCATAATATTCCAGCAGCAGCTGCATCTTTTTCTTGTTTTACGGGTGGTTTTTCATAATAAGTGCTTACTGCTCCTGAACGTTACGAGCTGCAGAGCTACATGGAAATCACTTCACATCCCAGATCTGCCGTTTTCCGGGTGTGACCATAGGCAGGTTCTGTAATCTCCATGAGCCCCAGTTCTCATCTGTGAAGAGCGGGAAATACTAATAATCGGATACCTCATAGCATGACAGCTGGGATTAAATCCGGTGATTTCTGTAAAGCACTCTGCGCAGTACTTGGCACATAGTGAGTTGTCGATAAATATCGGTATCCCAGCTACTCTGCAGGTCCCCTGTGTGCTTCGTAGGAGCTGACATCACTATGTAAAGGATTGAACTCTGGGAACTTTGTTTTGGTCCCCAAGGCACATATTGCTCAGCAGAGCCAGGACCCTTTCTGACCCTGAACTGCACTCCTGCCACTGAGCTTTTTGGCCTCTGTCATGTGTGACATTTTATCCAAACAAGTTTTGTGACCTTCCTTAGCAAAACAGGTGCTGTTTCAGGATCTGGATGGTTTACTTGATACTTGCGCCGAGAATATGCACAGATATTCGTTACCCCCCATCCAACCCACGTTTGACTCTGGATGTGTCAGTGGGGAGCTGCTGTGTGTATGCAGAGTGACTAAACGAGGTGTTTTATCTGACCCTGTTCGCTCCAAACGCAAGTGAACAATTGAGGCCGGGCCGATTGGAAGAGACGGGAATGATACATTTCCATCCAGTTATCCCATCTGGATACCCCTCCCTGCGAGCTATATTTCACAGAGCTCAAAGGGTTTAGCCAGCAGAGCTTCATTAAGAGGTGCAACATTTGTTATACGTAACTTTAGTTCTTTAGAGCCAGGAAAATAAAAGTCAAGACTGAAATATAAGGAAACGGGTAAGATACGTGCCGGCCGGTGAGATCTGGAATTACAAAAAAAAAAAAAAAAAAAAAAAAAAGTGTTTACGGGGGAATTCAGCTTTGATTTTATATTCTCACAAATTGATACCAGATGCCTGTGTTTCAGACAGACTCCCAAGCTAATCTGAGAGTGTGAGTTGGAAAACAAATCACTTTGCCATTTGGAATGCTGATTGATATTTTAGAAGTTTCTTTTTGTTTTCAAAGGAGAAATAATGCATATTACAGGCCTAGCAAACAGAATTTTTATAAATGGCAATTAACAGAAGATGCCCAAGGGAGGAAGTCTCCAGTTTCTTTTTATAACCCTGGCAGAAGTAATCGAGGTGACATTTTATTAGTATTGGCATCCCCCTCTTGCCCTGGGAGCTGGTTCAGCCTTGTGCAGCCCTGTCCAGAGCCGGTAGCTTCATGCCTGTTGTGCTTCAACCTTGGGTCAGAGGAGAAACACAGAGCCCTTGTGTCCGGGGCAGCCAGCCTCGTGTGGTCTCCACGTGGCAGGACCCTAGGCTCATGGGGTAGCTCTCACATTTTCCCCTACTGGTTTTAAAAAGTGGCTTTTCGTTTTGAGTCTTTATACATTTGGTCTCCACAGTGTTCCCTTCTCCTGCAGGCTGTTTTCCTCACTGGCATTGGAATGACTCATAAAATGAGTCTTGAGTAGCCTGACACCTCTGCCGCCCCACCGCGTTCCTTGAATGCTTTCTGAAAGGTGCCTCTGTGTGAGCATGCACCCTGACTCTCCCATCTGAGTGGCCGGAGAGTCGCCTGGGTGACCGGGAGAGCCGAGTCTGGATTCTGGCTCCTCACCCTGGACACTGTCAGATTTGGGTGAGAATCTTTCTCCAAGGCTCAGCCTGGAAAAGAGGCCTGACAGAGCTGGGTGGTTGGAAGATCACAGGAGTGGAGTGGGGTGGGGTCTCTGGCAACAGAGAGGGGCCTTAGTACTCCCTCCAGCAGCCGGGCTGTTAACTTTCAGGAGGATGAGAAGGGACCTCGAAGAGGCCCAGAGCAGCGAGTCTGCCATGGAATGAAAGGGTGAGAGCCGTTGGCCCTGCTCACTGGGGCTAACGTTGGCCAAAGGCTTCTGGGCTGTGGACGGAGACCCAAGGGTGCCAAGACTGTGTTCCCAGGACTTAAGCATCTTGTCTTTCAAGCTTAGCCTTGTCCCTCTTATTAGCTGCCCCTGCTCCAAGGGAGTGAATTTGTATTGTAAAACTTTTAGTTTATATAGTAGTACAAGGTTAAGTTCTATCAAGTTGCTATGAACCCTGAATGAACTGCAAACACTGACCACTGGACCATCGCTCCCAGGGAAATAGAGGGTGGGTGTCCTGCGAGCCTCAGGTCACATTTTCCTCATCCATCTGGTCAGTACATAACCTGGTTTTACGTGTGTTTCTGTTTGAAGATACCTTCTTTAATATATGTTGTTAATTCATTAGCATTGAACCCACGGCCAACAGTAACTCATGCCTGGACGAAGCTTTCTCACAGTTTTCCCCGTTGGTCACATACTAGACAGCACTTCAGCGCTTGGCCTGGGGACCATCTTAAAAAGCAGAATCACCACCAACAGGCGTGAAAGTGCAAAAACAGTGTGGTACTGGAAGTACCTCGCTAAGGATACTTGTTTGCAGTGTGAGAGCTGAAGCTGGAGGACGCCTCAGCTGTCCAGACCCCCTCCCGACTCTGCAGATGCATGTGGCCACAAATGACCGTCAAAGTGCTTTTGATCTGGGGGTACAAGCAAATATTAGCAAGGACGCAAATAAATATTAGGAAGGAGGCGAATTCAGCTACAGAATCTACAAATAATGAGACTTGACTGCCCTTTATTCAGGTATGAGTATGTGCTGTGTGCTGAGGGTTCCCAAGCCTGGGCTATCTTTGAAGGGGTCCTTTTTCTGTTGTGCAGAGTCCTGCCCCATCCACTCTCACATGTATTCCTGATTAACACCCTTGAGTGGGGAAGGGCTGGCGTTATTGTCTTCCCTTTATTGATGAGGGAACCAAAAACCAGAGAGCAGATGTGACTCGAAGTCCCAGAAGAAAGTGGAGTCTGACTTTCTGGCCACTTCCTTCCCCCTCTGCTGTGCAGGCAGGTGCAGTTACAAGACAGGACGAGTGCTTTGACCAGCAGAACTTGAATGCTGACATCAGAGTTTAATACCGCGGAAAAAGTTATCTTCCTAATAATTTCTCCTAGATTTAATTAGGCAAAGGCGGTGTAGCGCTGTGACTAAGAGCGTAAATTCTAGAGCCAGACTTAGGTTTGAATTTAGCTTTGCTACTCCCTACCTGCGTGGCTTTGGGCAATTTCTAAATAAAGTAAAACCTTTTCTGGTGTTTGGTTTCCTCTTTTGTAAAATAAAGATAGTATTAACACCCGGTGTGTGTGGTTAATGTGAGAATTCTGTGAGTTCATTCACATTCAGTGCTGAGAACCGTGCCTGCCTTAGACCCTCTCTGCATTAGTCATGACTATTATTTAGCTGATAGATGCTCAGGAAATGAGCGTTGAGTCGTCAACAATGGCTCTTAAATTAGGCAAATGGTAAAGTATGATTATAAGTGCACAGCCCAGAGCCAAGAGGAGATTTTGCAATTTTCCAGCCCTTTTGATCCATTTGGGTTACATAGTTCAGACCTGGAAAATCTGTTTTAGAGCTTTATTTATCCAGTTTGACTGTCAGACTTTTGTCAAGTCCCTGCCATTTTTGATGAGTGGACAGCTAATCAGATGAGCAAATATTAGCGGGCACCTGCTGGGTTTAATAGTCCCTGCCTGTGAATATTTAAATAGCAGAAGACAAGAATCTGAGAAGTCACAAGGGAGAGCATAATTAAGGCATATAAAGAACAAATTTCCATGTCACCCCAGAACCTCCATCTTTTTAGCTACTCAAGTGTATTTAAAACTGCCAGAGTTTTCCTTCCCTTCCTTCTGCCATTCAGTAACTGGTACAGGCGTTAGTCAAAGGCAGTCACGTGCCCCACAGGGATGGGGAGCAGATCATGTGGACAGTCCCCAAACTGGAGTCATCCCAGGACCTGGCAGACATCTGTCTTTCTAAGCAAGCCCCAGGCAGTCCGCCCATCTCCTTGGAAATGCCTTTCATGTCACCAGCAGAAGAGAGTCACAAAGGATGTAGCATTATTTCCATATCTATGTAATTATGATATGGTGGTGATTTCAAAGATTGATTCTTTTTTTCTCTCTGGAAGCCCCACTCTTGGGCAGTCTTGTGACTTTCTGCATTTCTTCCCTCCCTCCAGAGACCTGGGACTCACAGTTGAGTAGCACAAAATGAATCTTTTGGCCGGGGGATGCTTCAGTTAGGGACAAGGACATAGGGCAGCAGACTGTGAGAGCAACGTTAGGAAATTTCTGTTTGCTTTCTAGAAACAGACTTTGGAACTTTCCAGCCCAGGGGGAAAAGGGGGGCCAGGCAGGGCTTTCTGTTATTTGCTTATTAAAAAAAAAAATTGCAGACCTGAATTCATACTTGTCTTACTATCTTTTTTCTTTTTTTTTTTTTTGTGGGGGAAGATAATTAGGTTTGTTTATTTATGTATTAATGGAGGTACTGGGGATTGAACCCAGGACCTTGTGCATGCAAAGCACTCACTCTACCACTGAGCTACACGCTTCTCCCTGATACTTGTCTTACTGTCTAATATTAAACCCTGGCTTTGCCTAACCTGCTCGCATTCATAGCATAAGCCCCCCAGAGTTCTCTTGTTAGAAAACTCCTATTTTCTTAAGGGGAAAGGCATCTTGCCTATAAGCAAGTATTTTGTGACACGTTTCAAGTAGACCTTTTCCCCTAGATGTTTTTTTTTTCCTACTGTATTCACTTTTTATCAGTGAACAAGCGGTTCTTTCTTCCATGTCAGTGTTTATTCAGCCCAAGGCGTTGGTGCAAGATATGCTGCTAAATAGATCCAGTCAGATGATCCTGGCTGTGTGAGCTTATAAAAGACATCTGTTGAAGTTTAAAAATAAATAATTAAAACACATGCAGAGACAAAAACTTGGTTGCTCCTAGCAAGATTAAAATTAGTCTGCTGTTACAGAGACTCTATATTTTTCTCAAAAGAATTTATAATTTTTTTTTCAGTTCATCTAATCATAAAAATCTAGGTAGAGAAAATAACAGTTTGACTTTTTTTCTTTTAATCTCATTGTCAAGTTACACCATTGAAATAGCCTCACCTGGCACTAGGAGTCTTTTATGTGTCTGGCGAGTTGTAGGTAATTCTTGTCTGTGGCTCTTCTAAAATTACCTAAATTAGAGAGGATTCTCCCATGCAAGGACTTTCAGAAAGATGTGTTGATTCAGAGAGCTGTTTTGATAGGGGATGGGTTACTGGCATCTTGAATTGAGAAATGAGAAGAGATACAGGCAAAGACATCTTCCAGTTTTCCTTTGCAAGCCCCTCTTGCTTTTAAATCTTGTCTAAGAAAATTATTACTAATGAACATAAGTATTTATAGGGCAGGAGGCAGCTGGGAGATGAGCTCCTCCACTCCAGGGCCCTTCCCCAAGCCTTCCGGTCGGAAACGACCTCCTCCGTGGATAACCACGCTGCTGCCTTGTGTTAAGTGCCCGCAGCCAAGCAGCGTGACGTGACTATAAATCCATATTCACCAGCCTCAAACAGGCACTCGTGGTCTTGCTGCGTTTCTGCATCAATTCCCTCT
This sequence comes from Camelus bactrianus, assembly GCF_048773025.1. Classification (NCBI taxonomy): domain Eukaryota; kingdom Metazoa; phylum Chordata; class Mammalia; order Artiodactyla; family Camelidae; genus Camelus; species Camelus bactrianus. Next base: position 9,080,603 of record NC_133562.1, read on the forward strand.
CCCATTCTCCCAAAACAACCTCTGCTTCTCCTCGCTCCTCAGACCCTTCCCGAAGCCCCTTCTGCATCCTCTCTCTCAGCCCCCCGCCCCTCCACCGGGCCTCGCTTCCCCTCCACCTATCTAGAAGCAGTCTCTCCTTCAGAGATGATTTACAAAAGGAAAGGGAAGGTTGGTTTGAATGCAATGATTCCTCATCAGACTTGGTGCCTGAAAGTTCACATTTCAGGGGAAATGAGTGATTTCCTGCCTGCTGGAAAGAAGCAATTCTAGGGATTTTTTGATGTGTGGTGCAAGCAACTGGGCAAGAAGTCACTTAATCATAAGGGGTCATCTTACCAACCTTTTATCCCATTTCTTGCCCTTCCATGTGCTTTCTTCACTAATGGCTCTGTTGATCCTTTACTGTCACCTGGAATGCAAGCACGGTACACATACACACAGGCATACTTAGGTCTCTGTGTGTAATATGAATGCATCATTTTTTAGAACTCCATATTATTTTCTGGTAACAAAAAGGAATACCTGTGTGAAACATTTAGAAAAAAACAGAAATTCAAATTACCCAGAGATGACCAGTTAATGTTTTGGCATAGGGCGTGCACAGATACGGGTGGGTTAGAACCCGTCAATTAACCTTGGTTATGGTGTGTGTTCTATTCTCTCTCTTTTTTTAATACTAGAGACCAAAGTGCAGATACCGTTTTGCAAGTTTCCTTTTTTCACTAAATTATGAATCCCTCCCTTGTCATTAAATCGCATCTTGCACGTGTCTGTTGGTGGGAGCTTATTAAATTTTCTCCGTGGTGTCAGAAGTCAGTCTGCAGTAGGTTCTGGGTCGATTACAACTTCTCTGCTGATGGTCTTAACGGAGGAGGAAGGGTGGCATTTCCCTCATTTTAAAGTAGGAAAAAAAACAAGGAGTAGAAGTTAATTTCTGAATGACTGAGCCAGGGCGCGGGAAGCTGGAAATAGAAACCAGATCTCTCGTTCACTGGTGCTTGATTCACTTGATAAAACTAATCTCAAGATCATTGTTAGCCAAAATGATTTCCCCTAATCTCCTGGGAGCGTGCTTTCATATTTTTATGTTTGCTTAATGGTCATTTCAATCCCACATTTTTTTTTTTCCCCTTCCCACTTAAAAAACAAAAACTTTCCAGGCTTCGTTGGGAGACTTCCTGGATCTTTCCCCTCACGTGTCTGAAAACGGGGCCACGTAACACACACAGCCTGGGACCCACCAAGAATCCTCGGGCTCCCGATGGTCCAGCTGCAGGCCAGTTTTTTCAAAAAGCTGTTTGGAAATTCAGGGTCTGTTTTACTAACCAGATGCCTCCTTTTTTGCAATTATATTAGCTCATTCAGAATTTACTTTAAAAGACCATCAAGGTGCCATGCTCAAGAAAGACATATGGGGTAGTTTCTGTCGATTATAATTTGTACAGTGTTCAATGAGTGCTAACTGGTTTGGGGGTTTTGAGGAGCTGATGATTTGGGCTTGTTCCATCATTTGACAGGTATTTATTTTGCACCTAATATGAGTTAGTCCTGAACTTAGCCCTGAGTCACCTAGGAGAACCAGACAGGAGAATCCATCTGGACAGTGCAGGGCGTGCAATGACAGCCTCATCCAGGATGCCACGGGAGCAAGGAGGAGCTCCGTGTGCAGAGATAGGCGAGAGGGAGGTGGGAAGGGACCCCGACGCCGAAAGCTCCAGCCTATGTGTGCCCTGGGGGCCCTGTGGGTGGCTTTGCCTCCTTGGAGGGAAAGGTGTGTTTGGGGCAGGGAAGGAGATGGGCACACAGGGACTGCGTAGAAGCAACAAGACGGTTCCCATAAACACGGGAGCTGAGCTGGCAGCCCTCTGAGTGACACCTGTGGCTGTGTGGGCAGCTCCTGGTTCTGCCTCTGCTCCTTTCACACCTGTGGCCCCTCAGGGCCCCTCCAAGGCAACCCTGGGGCGTCTGATGGGACTGATGCCAGTTTGCCCTTCCAGAATTCAAGAAACAAAAAAAGCCAGGCATGGAACTGGCACAGATATTTGCCCACTCATGTTCATAGCAGCGTGATTCACAACAGCCAAAAGTTGGAAATAACCCAAGTGTCCATCAAGGGATGAAAGTCAACAAAATGTGGTCTCTACTACTATCCAGCTTTCAAAGGAAGGAAGTTCTGACTCATGCAACGTGGATGAATTATGCTAAGTGAAAAAGGACAAATACTGTGTGATTTCACTTAGATGAAGAACCTAAAATAGTGAAATCCACAGAGACAGAAAGGAAAATGGTGGTTTCCAGGGTGGTGGGTGAAGTAGAGAGTGTTTAATAAGAGCACAGAGTTTAGGTTGGAGGGTAGTGACGGTGCACAACAATGTGAGTGTATTTTCAAACTACTATATACAGAATAGATAAAACAACAAGGTCCTACTGGGAACTATATTCAATAACTTGTAATAACCTGTAATGAAAAAGGAATATGAAAAAGAATATATATACATATATATATGAATCACTATGCTGTGCAGTAGAAACTAACACAGCATTGTAAATCAACTATATTTCAATTTTAAAAAGTTATTACAAAATTTTAAAAAGCCAATGTGAATATATTTAATGCCACCAAATTTTACACTTAAAATGGTAAATTTTCTGTTACGTATGTATATTTTACAATTAAAAAAAACCTTAATAGGGAAAAAAAAAAATTCCAGGGCATAGAGCAAAGCTGAGCCCCAGGACAGGGCTGACAGCTGAGCCTGGAAGAGAATCCCCCCACAGGAGCCCACGAATCCTGATCTCTACCAGGCTCTAGTCTCCTGAGGTCCTGATCTAATGATTAAACACATTAAGCCTAGAGTGTGAGGAAAACTCAGGTATTTCTAACATTAGAGGGGCCTTAGAGTTCCAAGAATGAAGTGTCCCCCGGCCCAATCCAAGGTTCCAAAGTTAATTGTTTTTAAACCCACCATTCCTGCCTGGTTGGGTAAGGAGTTCTTGTTTCTTTGGCAAAATAGCTTTCATTCGAAAATAAACTTTGAAATGGAAGCTTAAAGGCTTTCTGTCAAACCTAGCAGAAACCCTTAGAGCGTCACTTTCAAACAAACATCTGGAGAACTCATCAGAATTTGAAAGGACCCTGGGGCAGGTGTCCTGTTGCTCCGATAAGTACATGAGAGGGTTTAAAGCAGCGTGTGACCTGCAGAGCCTCTCCCAAGACTCCTTTGAAGTTTCTGCTGATTGGAGCCAGCAACTGTGTGGGGTCACGGGTGGCCAAGGGGCACGTGGCTCCTGCCTGGGCTTGGCGGTGGCCGTATGGGCAGCCAGCCCTGTGTGAGGGAGGGATCCCTGAACAGCCCTCTGCCCCTCCCAGCTCCTCTTTGGAAGACAACCCACTCCTTCCCCCATGATGTTATAAGCTGCTAGTTCTGGAAGAGATGCAAGACTGCAATCTCCTTTTCAAAGCGCCACCCCAGACTGTTCGGTATGGAAGTTGCCCTGTTCCTTACCTACCACCTCCTGGCCCTGGAGCCTTGGGCAAGTTACGTACCGTGTCGGGACCTCAGTTCCTCCATCTGTGAAATGAGATTCTGAATACTACCCGCCTTACAGGGGGCTGTGAGAATTAAACGCAGCGACGTCTGTAAAGCCCTCAGAGTGCTTGGGTATAAGGTTCACAGCATGAGAGAGAAACGTAACGGGCCTGCCGGCCTTTAGGTCTGGTCTGATGGCTCCTGAGAGCCTGGGTGCTGTCTGAGGGATGTCTCAACACAGACAGGATGCACGTCCCCTTCTTCCCACACCTTCGCTTTGGCCTCTGACAGGGGGCGGTGGGGGGCTTCCCAGCTTTACACTCAGTGTTTCCAGGCTGCAGGACCACACACCCAAGGCTTCTCGGGCGGCGCGTTGATGGGCCTCGGGTCCGTTTATGCCCCTTATGCCTTTTAGTAGACTGCTGGGTTTTTATGAACCTGGGAACCTGGGCTCTTGATGATTATGAGGCATTAAATCTTGGCGCCAATTTAATAGGCCCAGCCCGGCCTCAGAGTGAGCCTCGTTTGGTCTGATGCTTGACAAGCTTCCATTTCAAAGGACGTGTCAAAATCCAGGAACTGAACCTCCCAGGCTGAGCAGGGAGAAATTTGAGGGGCTGCTTTGCATTTTAGAGAAACAGCTAAGACTGCCTTTTTAACCTGAATATGTGTTGGCTGAGAAGAAGGGCAGAGTCTGGTCTTCCCTTTGGTGGTGAGATGGTGGTGGGATACATTATCCGGAGCGCCTACCGAGGCTTTGCTAACACACGACCTGTGCAGCCGGGCGGTGCACGGTCTCTTCACCTGGATGAGTGATCTCCAAGGTCCGTCCCAGCACTGACACCCAGGAAGCCTTCCCGGATTTGTTCCTCCTCAGCCTAGCCCTGAGGTCCTCCCTCTTTGCTCCCATATGTCAGACACATCTGTCAGTGCACTCTCCTTTTTTTTTTTTACTTTTTATAATCTCTCTTAAGGTGTCTCCCCACCAGAATGTCCCTAAAGGCAGGGACTGTGCTCTGTTCATCCCTGATTTCCCAGCACCTTGTCAGGAGTATTTAATAAATGATGGGTGTGCATGTGAATGCACGAGTGAATGATAGTTTATAATTCAGGTGAGCTTTGTCCTCGGTGGCGGAGGGCAAGGTTTGTGTGTGTTGAGCCTTCCCATGGTATATATACACGCTTCTCCTCTGCCCTGAATATCTTGATTCATGCCTCCATTTCTTGCTAAAATTTTGCGAAGTCCTTCTGTTTTGCTGCTCTCTCCTTTCCTTTTGATAGAGCACAGTGTTATTATTTCTCTTGTGATCTTTAGGAATCTACCCAATTTTCAGAGCGGGCCCTCATCTCTGCTTTGGTGTTGCTTTGACTGTCATCTGTCAGCTTTTTCCAAGATTCCTGCCACTCAGTGAAACCCTAGCTGGCCTGGGCTTGACCCCATCGAGCAGAGCCAAAGGCTCCAGAGAGACTCACCAGGCACCCACCCTCTACGTGCACCCTCACCGGGACTCTGGTTCCCCACGATCCCATCAGCCTTGCCTCTCTGCCGAATGGGCACAGCTCAGAGCTCACCTGCATTCCAGGCTCTGGCCTGTGAGTATTTGACCCAAGTCTTGAAGTTTCAGACCTGTGTTGGCCCTGTCTCCATACTAGGTCATGAACCACCCAGAACAGGGACAAAGTTTTACATTCCTTTACTCTTCTTTGCACCCCCAACACTTAGGACTTTGGACATCTGTGTATATGTGCTGATGACAGTGATAACGGTGACATTGTGCTGAAAGTCACGTAACAGAGACAGAACTGGATTTGGAACTCTGCCCTGTCACCTCTGTTACCCCTGCTAGCTTCATTCTTTGCCTAGATAACTGGTTTCTAATCTTTCCTTGGAATCTCCTAGATTCTCTTTTAGAAAAGAGAGAAAAATGGACATGTGTACACACACACACACTTTGCATCTGATTTTAAAGGTGCGCAGAACCTCTATGAGGTCCAGGGACCCCAGTTTAAGGATCCTGCCCTAAAGGATGACACCACTGAACAGTCTTAGGAAAATAAAATGCAGCTGACTGCATTTATTGTAGCCCAGTGCTTTGTGAAAACATTGGTTGAAAGCAGTATATCCCCCGCTTTGGAGACTGTTAACAATATATTACTTGTGGTATATGTATACAGTGGAATACTCCTCAACCATAAGAAAGAATGAAATATTGCCATTTGCAACAAGTGGATGGACCTGGAGGGTACTGTGCTTAGTGAAGTAAGACAGAAAGACAAATGCTGTATGTTATCATTTATTTGTGACTGTAAACAATAAAACAAAGGAATATAACAAAATAGAAACAAACTCACAGATAAAGAGAAAAACTAGTGGTTACCAGTGGGGAGAGGGAAGGAGGAGGGCCAAGATCGGGGCAGGGGGTTAGGAGACACAAACGACTATGTGTAAGATAAATGTTACAGTGATACAGTGTACAGCACAGGGACTGTAGCCAGCATTTTATAGTAATTTTACTTTTTTAAATTTATTTTAATTTTATTTATTTTTTGAAGGGGGAGGTAATTAGGCTTATTTATTTAGTTGTTTTTTTAATGGAGGTACTGAGGATTGAACCCAGGACCTCATGCATGCTAAGCATGTGCTCTACCACTGAGCTACACCCTCCCCCCATAATAACTTTAAATGGAGTATAATCTATAAAAATATTGAATCACTATGATGTATACCTGCAACTAATGTAATATTGTAAATCAACTATACCTCAAAGAAAAAAGAAGTTGTTTAAAAATTTTTTAAAGAATATATGATTTTCTGTAACAGCCATGGGGTATCACATTAAAGCACTGGCATAAGGGGCTACTCAGACCTCTGGGTTAGACTTTTGCCAAAGTATCCAATAAGCAGTTGAATCCACATGGCATCTTCTTGAATATTCCTGTGGTTTTCAGCACAGCTCTCCTGCTGCAGAGTCGCTTTGGAAACCTTTCCTGAACAGCCTGGTAATTAGAACTGTGGTTGCTAATTAGGTATACGGTGAGGCCAAGGAACTAGTAATATATTTTCAAAGGGCTCCGAATGAGCTGTTAAAAAATTAAACTACCACCCAGACGCTGACAGAAGCACCTGGGAGGGTGTATTGTCTTTTTTCTTGCATCTTGGATGCCTTAAGGTGCTTCCAGGTTCTCTCCTAGAAAATGGGACCAGCCTTAAAAAAAAAAGGAGCCGTTTGCAAGTGTTTCTTGCATCAGAGGCAAGAGAAATGGAAGTTAAAGAAATTGAAGTCTCAGAGCTCCAAACTAACACCACTTTGATGTGTGCAGTAGGGAGGCTCCCTGTTTGCCAAGTGAATGATAGTTTATCATTCAGGTGAGCTTTGTCCTCGGTGGATACGAGGAGAAGGGCGGTGGACGTGTGGGCTGTCAGCAGGTGTTGGGTGACGCTGGGCTTGAGATGCCCGTGGGAGACCAGGGGAGAAGATGAAGTCCTGGTTAAAGCGGTGAGCTGGCCTTGGCCTATCCAGGGTTTGCCCACATCACCCTCCTTGCTCACCTGGTGCCTTTGCTGAGGGCTGGAAACAGCCCCGGAAGGGGCCAGCTTAAACCGCCTTAGAAAGGAAAGGGACTGGACAGGCCCTGAAGTGCGATAGTTCGGGCCCTGTCCTTGCTCTCTGACCACCTGGCTCTGGCCTGGGCAGGTCAGCCAAGCTCTCAGTGTCCAGAGCCCTAGACAAAGGAAATTGAACCAGGTCCATAGTTTTCAAAATCATATTGTCTTCATGGAGCGCTGAGGAGCTCAGCCAGGGCTGTAAGGAGTTCCACAAACGGTGGATTCATTTTCACTCTGTAATTTTTTCTCAGTACAAACTTTTCTACATATAGATTTTATATATCATTTTAACAGCTTGGTTGAGATAGCATTCATACACTATCCATTTTCAAGTATAGTACCAGGTGTTTTTTAGTATGTTTACAAAGTTGTGCAACCATCACCACTCTGATTTTAGAACAGTTTCATCACCCTAAAAAGAAACGCTGTGGCATTTAGCAGTCACTCCCCATTCCTCCCACGCCCCACATCCAGCCCTAGACAACCACTAATCTGCTTTCTTTCTCTATGGATTTGCCTGTTCTGGGCAGATCACATAGCTGGAATCATACACCATGTGGTCTTTTGTGAATGGCTTCTTTCCCTCTGCATAATGTTTTCAAGGTTCATCCATTTTGTAGCATGTATCGGTACCTCATTCCTTTTTGTGGCTGAAGAATATTGTTTTATTCATCCATCTATCCGTTGATGGGATTTCGGCTGTTTTCACATCTTGGCTATTGTAAATAATGCGGCTGTGAACATTCACGTACAGCCGTGTCTGGGCGTATGCTTTCATGTCTGTTGGATTACGTCTAGGAATGGAGTTGCCAGTCACACGGGGTAATTCTACCTTTAACATTTGAGGTATAATTTATATGTGGCTATATTATATGCTTATAATATAATGTATATAAAGTGTTTTTAAAACTGCAGTAAAATACAAATTCACTAGTTTTCTACAGCAAACCCTATCATGCTGACCGTCTACACATTAATTTTGCATTAGCTTATACTGCCAGAGTAAGCTGATTTTGTGCAACTAAGCTTCACCTGCCACATCTATTTAATTGAAGTGGATCCTGAGGTGTTTAAAAATGGTTATCATAGGCACCTACTTAGCTGTGTCAATTGGTATTATCTCCACACTGTACAGCCGGGACCAAAAGAAGTGAGTTAGATGCTAAGGGTAGCCTCAGGCTAGAAAGGTCCTCCCTAACTCCTGGTTTCAGATTTGCTTGTACCTGGATATCAATATATCCATATAATGCAGTAAAGATACCAAATGTTGTAGGAACTCAGAAAATGTCAGAGACAGCTTTGCAGAGCGGGTGACACCGCACTGTGCCTTAGGAGAATGGTAGGATTTGGGTGGATGAAAAACAGGTGAAGCGGGTTCTGAGTTTTCTTTTGAAGTAAGCTTTGGTCACCCCAGGGGCATTCCTTACCCCCGTAAGTCCCTCAGGAGGCCAGCGATTCAGCCGTGCCCAGTCCACATCAGCTTTCAATAAAGGGAATAAGCCTTGGTGGCCAAGGAGAAACAAGGCATTTTTTAAAAAAAGGCTTCCAGAAAGGAATGAGATCATTTGGGCCCCTCGGTAGGAAAAGGGATGCTGGTGGTTGAAGCTGGAAAGACAGGGAAGCATCTGTCTTCGTTTCCATAAAATGCCATTGAGCACAGGCCACGGTGAATCTGAAAAACCAGAAAATAAAGATTGATGAAACCGCATCAATCCTGAATTTGCTATAAATAATTGCATGCTGTTTCCAGCTGTCAGAATCCATTTCTACTTGAAGGCCCTCCAGAAGCGGGAAAGGTCAAGTGGGAAACCGAGGGAGAACCTCAGGGGAGCGATTATCCTGGAAGGCGGCCTCTGAGAGGTTCCGTTGAAATACCAGCATGGAAGGAACTGGCCTCACCTGACGCTGCTGTTTCTAATTAAATTAGCTCCCACGGACATCTCAGCTCTTCGAGACTGGGGAGCCTGGAGAGGCGTCCGCCTCCCGGGGCAGGGCTTGGCTTCTTCTTGTCCATCTCCAGTCTTTGTGCTGCAGACCCCGTAGCACTAGGCACAGAGGGCCCCCCTTCTGTCTCCTAATGGAAAACAAATGTGTATCTGGCTTAGAAGGTCTTCAGCATGTAAAGGCATTCTTGTAAAGCAGCAGTTAAGTCCTCATGATTGGGAAGGAAAGGTGAGGTCACTCTTGCTCAGGCTGTTGTCACGGTGGGCTGTTTAAGAGAAGGCTCCCTCCCACCTAGAGATTATCATATTTAGTGAATTAAGTCAGACAGAGAAAGACAAATATCATAATGGTATCACTTATACTTGGAATCTAAAAAAATGATACAAATGAATTTATTTACAAACCAGAAATAAACTCACAGACATAGAAAACAAACTTACAGTTACTAAAGAGGAAAGGCAGGGAGGGATAAATTAAAGAGTTTGGAATGAACATATATACTCTACTACATATAAAATAGATAAACAACAAGGTCCTGCTCTATAGCACAGGGAACTATATTCAATATCTTGTTATAACCTATAATAGAAAAGAGTTTTTAAAAGAATATGTATTTAAAACTGAATCACTTTCCTGTACATCTGAAACTAACACAACATTGGAAATCAACTATACTTCAAGGAAAAAAAGGTACAGGCACTTGTGGAAGAAAACAGAGGGCAAGAGAAGGCCCCAGCCCGGGTTCAGAGAAGAGGGCCCAGGGTGACACACTCCCTGAAGAGGCTGGAGATGAGTGGAGGCCGTAGGTCCATCCAACACGACTCAGGTGCTCGTGGGCCTTCAGAAGGCTCAGAGCAGGTTGCAGTCAGCCTCTGTCTAAGGAAGCATCCCCAGCCCTCTGCGCCTGCATCTCACTCCCCCTCACACGCCCTGCATCTCCTTTGTTGTCCTGGTATCATAAGGAAACACTGCGTGAATGCACGGACAAGTGCACACGCGCTCACGGGTGCACGTGTTTGCTCCATCGCACTGTGATGCCAGCCCCCAGCCCACCCATCTGTGTGTTCGCTTGGCTTTTGGGGTCTGGCCAGCTCCTCCTGGAACCGACCTCAGCCATCTGCTTGGGGGCCTGTCTGGCTCCTGTCAGGCTCCTCCCCTGCCTTGGCTGCGGGGAATTCCTCTGTGTCTAGCAAAACCTGGTGTTCTGTCCTGTTCAGCTCCATCCTGTTCAGCCTGCTGTAAGGCATACGGGTCAGTCCATCCTGAGTTGACCCCTTGAACCCCCAATGCTGGTGCAGTTGCTCCTTCTCCAGGAGATGCTTGCCCAATTAAATCTTGGCTCCCTTTTGAGCTCACTCATGCCCTCCCCTGCTGCCCGCACACTCCACACCAGGTCTGTTCTGGCCTTAAACTCTGGGCCCAGGTACTGGATTCCCAGCCACCCTCCCCACCTGGCTCAGGGCACCTTTTTCACAGAAACACCTGGACTTGATTCCTTGGATTCTGGTGCACGCCCAGATCATACGTGAGTTGGCCTGGGATTCCTCGGGCTGGTTCTGTTAGATCGACAGGGCTCTTTGCTCCCCAAGGATGAAGCCAATTCTTTTATTTTGAGTTGTTTTCCATTGCTTATGTTTCCTTTCCACCCTCACAGTGTCCTGGCTTGGCCCCCACTAGTCACACCCTCCTCCCCCATGGGTATCCAGCTTATTCTGTTGCAAGAGCAATGTCGTTTATGTCATCAGCTACACAAAACCCAAAACCCTTCTGGATCCTGATTGTTTTTTTTTCCACCAGTACACCTGCTTTTGGTTTGTGCTCCTCTGCACGTTTGGCCAACTTGCTCCCTCCAGCTGTAGGGCCAAGCCCTTCCCTGCTGGATGAGGCTGAGGGGGTGTTAGAATGCAGCACTGTGAGCTCATGGCCTTGGACCAGCCCCTTTGATTCCTGGTACCCTGAGGAGACCGGGATGTGCCTTCAGGATGGCCCCATGTGCTGTGTCTGCTCTGTCTTCTGACCTCCCCATCTGGTCGCTTTGTCAGAGGAGTTTGAACTTTTCCCAAGAGGGAATCATTGTGGGGCTTCAAATTAGGGAATGATATGATGAAAAGGGTGTTTTGTAAGATCAGCAGGGCGCGGTGGGCAGGGTGGGCTGGGGAATCTGGGGAGTGAATACCTGGCCAGTTATTAAATCCTCCAACAAGTCTGTTTCTGTACAGACCTGAACACTAAGATGACCTCACACCTTGGCTTTCCAGGATTTGGCAAGTCTGATGAGAACCTTGAAACAAAAGTAGACTCGAGCAAGATGAGGGTCTCTGTATCCTCTGTAAACATTCAGAGTTGCTTTCTTGACCGGCATATAAAAATGTAGAAACAAGGACCAAATACGTGTACAAATGACTGAAACGTATCCTGCTAGTCGCCCCACAGTGTTATAGGTGGTTTGTCTTCTTCCTGCTTTGTGTTAATCTCTTTCACAACTTGAATTGTTCTATTTGTTTACTGTCTGTCTTCCTGAACATAAATTTAAATCTCATGAGGCAGGGACAGTGTTTATCTTATTCACCATGTGTCTCAGCATCCAGCTTGCTACTTGATATTTGATATATACTATTAATAAATGAGTGTTTGCAAAAATAGAAAATAAATGGGTGAATTATTTTTTAAGGTAGAAACATATTATTTGAACAAGCTGATTGGCAACTCTTGGGCGTGCTGATTTCAGTTTGATTTTTTTGCCTGATTCATCAGCTGGAGACTCTAATAAAACGTAGCCAGATTCAAAATCATTTTCCTAGCATTTTGTCTGTTTCTTGATCTATGCAGCCCTTCTTTTCTTAAAGATCATCTGTTTCCCTTCATTTTTGAGGAAGACTCCCATGACCCACTGAGGGGTGTGATCTGTGTCCATCTGTGTGCTGGATGTGGATCTGGCTTTAGATGCATACGCTGCTACTGGGAGAGGGTTTTTTTTTTTTTTTTTTTCTTTTTCCTGCATAATCAAGGGCAGCTGTGCGCTCTTTGCTCCGCGGCATCACAGGGGCTGACCGGTCCAGGCAGGGTGCTCTGCAGTCTCCTCAGCCTGGTGACCTGCCCCGCCAGTGCGCCACTGCGATGTCAGATTCCGTGGCCCTCCTCTGAGATTTCTTCCACAGTCTAACAAGCTCACCGCTGCCAGGTGAGCAAGGCAGGACCACGCTCAGTTCCATCAGCACCTTTGCTGCTGGATGAAGCTTTAGATCCACGGAAAGCAGAACTAAGCACCCATCTGACGAACACGTCTTCAGGCTGAAGCCAAGGCTGTTTGTGCTTTAAGACTGTAGCTTCTGTTGAGAGGTGACAGCTGACTTTTCTTTCTTTATCTGTGAACACATATGTATCAATGCAAAACTGTTTGCTTCTTCAGGGAACACAGTCTGATGTGACTTATGCTACAGAAGCATCCAGATTCTTGGCTTTAAAATTTGCCAAATCATGACCAAAGTTATCACAAGTTTGTTGCTGAATCTGGAGATCAAGCCCCCAGTGCTGTGGCCTCAAGTTGAAGCCGTGTCTGAGCACTGGGGGAGAGAACAGTGCGATGTTAGAAATGGCACTTGGCTTTGAGAGAGTCAGGTGTTTGAAAACCAGCACCTTCACCAAAGATTATCAGTGAAAGTTGGATCCTAGGGGTTCTTCTCTTCAGGGCTCCTTGCAGTCGTGGGAACCAGGATATGGGATCTTATCACATCTTGCAAGGGGCTTTTCTACCTGCTAAAACAGCCAGCTCTGCTCTCTCGGTTAGTGTCACTCATGCCTTTTCTTGCTGGGTCTTGGTTGGGGAGGCAGCTTTGTGACTTCCCAGCCTGGGGGAGGGCACCGAATTCCCTCTTGGCTGCTCACTGTCCAAGATCCCCTCCTTCTGTCTTGCTCAGACCCTGCGAGTCACCAGTGGTGGAGCCAGAGTTTAGCTTCACCCCAAGGCGGGTTGCTTTTCCTGCTTCCTTTGTTTTTAAAAAAGCAAACACTTGTTCTTTTCTTAGTTTCAAACCCAGACTATATATCTACTTGTAAAAAAAATCTATGTATTTACTTTTACAAGTAGATATGGAAGTAGGAACAAATCTAAAAGGACACGCATCAAACTCTTAGAGGGTGCTCTCTGGTCCTGGGGTTTGCAGGTCATTTCCGCAGTTTCTACTTCATAACATTTCCTAATTTAAATTTTTTTTACAGTGAGACCTATTACTCTTCATAGTCACAAAAGCTGGGGAAAAATCCATTGGGAAAAAAAATTCAAACAGAAGAAATCCATTTTTAACAGATCACAATGCCTTCCTCCTGTGAGCTGCTCAGCGGTGCTGGGGGCACTGTCCTGTCTCCCCCCCCCCCCCACCCCACCTCCTGCACGATGAGGGCCTTCTGCCTCCCCCTACTTCCTGCTGTGGTGAGGCGTTGGGAAGCTTTCTGAGGGTGATTTCTGGGCCTCTGATGATCAGACTGGGACCTGGTATGTTGAATGCAGAGGGCCCAGTAATAATTGTGTAGAGAAAAGCACTGAGTGGAAGGTCAGGGGCTCTGGGAGAACCCACAAACACCCCCCTGCCAGTGCTGGAGTTCCTTGTTTATTCAGCCCGCCTCGATCTAGTGCCTACTGTTTGCTAAGCCCTGGGTCTCCGTGGGTGAGGAGAGCAGGCCCCTCCCTGAGCAGCTCACTGGCTGGCGTGGTTCAGTTCTGCCTCGGGGAGGGAGGTGGTCAGTGGGAGAAAGACACAGGTAACAAAGCGACATCACATGTGTGGGTGTCTTGTGACTGTAGTAAGAAGTTATTTTCGTGGTTGGCGATTTTGTTTGTTTGGGTTTTTGGTCATCATAGCTGTCTGAAGGGATCTGAAGTAATTATGACCTCAGCTTGCCTGTCACCTGTGTAACTGAGGGATCGGTGATGCCCTCACTTCCCCACACCTGTGAACACATAACCGTGCCTTCCAGTGGCCCATCAGATAGCCAGGAAGGGAGTTCCTTACATGGAGGGCCAGAGCCACACAGTTAAATGGCCTTTTTGTGAGGAGAGTGATGGTGGGCCCAGATGGCCAGGGTCTCTTCTTGCTCTCAGAGCCTGTGCTTTGCTCCCAGAGATTTTTAATGTTCCCTGGGGGTCCCAGAGTGCAGCCAGGGTGGAGAGCATTGACCCAGCCTGACTTTCTTGTTTGACACCAATGCTGAGGCCAGGGGGTCACCTTCCCAATCCCATGTTGGTTCTCACTGTCAGGCCAGAGCTGTCCCCTGTGGTGCCCACTGCCTGACGTTGAATTTTGGGCCAAGCTGCTGCCCCAGGGTCACCCCATAAAGGGGTTGTTCTGGATCAGGTGGCCCAGCTGGACCCCAGGGGCACTCTTTGACTTGCACTGCAAGGAATTGTTAGCCCAAATGACAATTTGGTAGGTATATCCAGACAGGCAGTCATCCTAGGCAGAGTCCAGCATTCAAAAGATAATACTCTGAAATGAGTCTAGGGGCTTTAGGGAGGCAGACTTACATGTGAGCATTGAAGGTCAACCACATCAGCCTCAAAAGTGGCCAGTGTGGAAAGGCCCAGATTGTAATTGTCAGACAAGATGGGGGGCCCTGATGCTGAGGACTCACCCTGAGGACCAGTCATAGGCTCTTCCATTTGGTGATGTCGACGCATCGTGCTTGGGCTCTTACCGAATGTCTGCTTGGTTAATAAGGGGGATGCTATTTGGGTCCAAGGCTAAGTATTCCTCATCAATCATGAAAACATGCAAAGGCCCCTGCTTGTTACCTGTGCCCAAAGGTAAGAAGTGTAGACAGTAATGGACTTGGTTTGTGGGGCAGATTGCAGGGTGAAAAGGGCCTGGTGGAGGTTGGCCACCTGCCCTTAACCTTCCCATTCATTGTGGGCTTTCTGAGGACAGAAGGCAAGGGGAGAGGTTATTACATAGCTTGGAAGGATCTCGAAAGGTAGCAGAAGCAGAGATGAGCTATCACCACAGGGCACGCCCTCGTGGCAGGAAAGACAGGCATCGCATCTTTGTTTACCTGGTGCCTTGTGACGCTTTCTCTCCAATGATCCGTGGTAGTTCTTCCCCAGCTCTGTGTGTGCGTCACAAAGGATCTATTGCTTGGTTCCGTTCATGAAGAGGGGACGCACATCTGCTGAATTTAAAGGAACAGGTGGGCATTTGGGTTTTGGATTTCTTTTCCCTTTAAGGACTCCAGACCTTAAGTACCTCTTTGTGTGTGAGAGAGAATCTATACTGTTCAACTCATGAAGAGGCTATCAAATGCTCTGGCTTAAAAAAAAAAACAAGTCCCTATAAAGGATAGAAAGATGTATTCTACTTTGATTATCTTCCAAATGGCACCTGCCTTTTCCAGCATAGAAATTGCTGGCTGTGACTTTTAAGTGGGGGAATTGTCAGACTGTGTGCTTTTGTAAATGGACTAGTTTTCTAGGGTGACCCACCCCTGGTCTGAATGCTGGACGGGAGCCCATGGGGCCCCAGTGTGCCAGGCAGGGCCTCGTGTGTCCTCCACGGGTTCACTTGGCATTTTCAGCTGGAAGGCTGGCATGCTGTCTTTGGGGTGGGAGTTGCGGAGGCAGTCCCAAAGGCCAGAGTAGCTCGAGGGATTGTTACTGGAATTCCCTGCTGGTTGTCCCACGGATTCCCCCTTGAACATGAGCTCCTTGAGGACAGGAGTCAGGCCAGGGTCAGCTTTGTGTTCCCAGCAGGCCAGGCTCGCAGTTGTGATCAGGTGGGTGAGCACAGGGTGCGTGGAGAGGATGCACCTGCTTGGCCTTTGCTGGGAGCTTTGGTTGCATCTTTGCTGCCTGAGGAGCCAACCACAGAGCTTCCCGGTGGACCTCTGTTAGGATAACTGAAGGAAGAGACAGCTTGAAGTGCACGGTTGCCTCAGCCTCCCTGGTTACTGATGGAGCCAAATGTCAAATGTCTTGTTTACTGGTCACTTGAAAATGCTGTTCTATAAAGGAAGGCTCAAAGTTTGACAGAACTTGTTGGGATTTTCAGGATCTGAAACCCATATATTTCTCTCTGCCTGTGTTACCTCTAATGACAATTTAGATGTACATACACAAATTAATATTTCACTTTTGATTAAAAAACTCAGAACATTATCCAGAGATCAACAGAGGAGATATTTTAATCACTACCTTCTGGCTGTGGAGGAGACGTTGGTATTAACTGCGAACAGTGCGCAGAGGCGTGGGGGCACTAATTTTATAGGTGGCCAGTGCCTCAGCAAATGTGCCCAGGTTAGTTACGCTTAAAAGGGGGTGTAGGGGTGGAAGGAGCACATGTCACAGGTTAGCTCAGGCATAGATTTGGAGTGACCTTGCCACTGGCTGGGGTTGGAGGAGTGGCCGGAGCCAGGACAGCCAAGTTGATCCCAGTCACTTGAGCAGGGTGGGTTTTGGGGATATGGGTCAGATCAGGGTGCAGCCACAGTGGAAGAAACTGGAGTGACTGTCAAAAGTCCAGGAGCTACATCTCTCCATTTCTTAGTTACTCTCATTTTCCTATTTCATAGGTGAGGAAACTGAGGCTTAGGGATTGAGGAGTTTTTTAAGGCCCCAAAGCCCCCAGACCCCAGGACTGAAATCTGAGTCTGTCTGACCCAGCACACATGCTTCTCTGTGGGATCACACCGCCCCTTGGATGGGGAGCCTGGCGGCACCTATCCCTGAGAGCTATCGTGGGTGGGAGTGTGACTAAATGGGCATCTGCCCCGTCCCAGCCTGGGACTCCGTACCAGCCAGACCTGGCACTGGAGGGGCTGCGCCTCAACCGATGGCCTGAATGTTCCTTCAAAGCCACAGCCACAGCCACAGGGTGCTGTCACAGGGGTCCTGTGAGCTGAGTCCCTGGAGTTACAGGGCTGCACAAGGTCTAGTTACTAATGAATTGGCCACCTAGCAAATCCCTACCTGTGAAATCAGTTCCCCAGCTGCTCGGCTAAGACCAGTATCTCCCCATAGCCACTGCCTCCGGTCCAGCTGACAATTGGAAATCTGGCAATACTACGGAAATGGACATTCAGTCTAAGTTAATTACAGAGTGAAACTGCAGATCTTGCAAAAGGTCCAGTATGTCATGAGGACACTGAAGGTGATATTGGAGAACTCTTGGTCCTCACATGTGGACAAACGAGGGTCTCTGAGAATTAGACCTGTTTTCCATTGGAGAGAAAGGAAGGGAGGTGTGTGCTGAGTATTTTAGAAAGGATTTGAATATCAAAAGATGAAGACAGGCTCTGAGAAGATCCTTGAAGCCCTCGAATGGTTTGCAAAAAAAAGACCTTTCTGAGTGTCTTATTCCAAGTAAAACATGAAGCCAAAGGTATCAGTATAGTTGGTCAGAAAAAGTACACACAGAACAAAGCAAAAAATATTTGCTTCATTTTTTGTTCTCTAGAACAAATTAGAACATGGTTATAATTGCTTGTTCTTAACCTAAATGTTGTCAGATGAATACAAAATAAACTTATCCTTCTAACTTTGGTTCCATTTTTTTCCAAGGTAAAGACCCAATCAGATTTTTTTCTGCCCACCCCCTGTCCCCACCAAATCATTTACCATCAAGGGATGGTCTTTTTTCAAATTCATTTACTGTGAAATTACCAAACACCACCCGACCTTACTAGATATTCTCAATTAACTGGGACCCATTCTTATTTCAGTCTGGCGAAACAAACTAGACTGCGGAGGGTTTAGCAGGTGGTTTGCAGCTGGAAAGAGTTCATGTTCTGCCACGTGCCCTGATGTATCTTCTCACTGGCTCACTGGTCGCTGAGAAACTCTCCCAGGGGAATAACATCTTCCTTGTTTCTAGTTGTTTTTGAAATCATGGCCATCCAGAGACCATAAGTCTTTTTTTATTGCCTCCTAAGGGCTTTGAGATTTTATTTAATACAGTTTTAAAATGTAATATTTACCAACTAACCTGCTTCAGACCACTAATATTGAATTCTTAACAGTATTATCTAATGCTTTAGAAAAAGTGCACGTGGTACCCGAGTTACATACAGTAAGAGGCAACTTGTCTTGTTCTGTCTTTTGGCAGCATGAAAAGAATCCGCCAGTTCCCTAATCACCACAGAGCAGCCCTAGGACCAGGGAGAAAGCTCAGGATTCAGCCGACCAATATGTGCTTGGCATTCAGGATACAGGCTGGGAATACGGCAGCCTCTTAAAGACATGTTTTGACCAATTTTTTTTTTTTTAACAGACTTTCTTTTTTTAAGAATAGTTTTAGATTTACAGAAATGCTCAATGCATTTCAAAATGCAGTTTTAACTTCTAGACTTTTTCCTTCTCTCTGCAGACGTCGCCTCATCTCCCAGAGATCGTCCTTGGAGACCCTAGAAGATATTGAGGAGAACGCCCCTCTACGGAGGTGAGTTTTGGGGTTGCATTTATGTTATGTGAATGGTCTGCAATACAAGATGGCAGCCAAAGTTTGGGTTTTTTTTTTTTTAAGTTCTTGATCTACAGAATTGAATTTTAAAAGTTACAATTTGATCCCCAGACTTGTTTGGAAACCAAACGCTTTGGAACATTGGAACTATGAAATCCCAATTATGTAACAGAGTAGTGCAGTTTGCATGCAAATTCTGGTGCTATTTCCCGTTCATTTTGAAAATTGCTGTTGATGAAGGAGAGCGCGTCGTGGCCCCAGCTTTCCCAGAAGCGGTGATGCAATTGTCACAGTCCCTGACTTCATTAGCAGGTGCCTGCAGTGTTCCTCTGCGGCCAGGTGTTGGTTGGGGAGCTTGATTAGGATCACTGTTAGTGCTCCCTTGGGGCTGAAAGCATCCGTTTCTCCCTCTGGATTAGAAAAGTGCTTTCAAGGCATCTTTTTTTGGGTGACAGCAGTTGCTGAGCTGTGCCGAGCCTCTGACTGGCAGCTCTCCTTCCTGTAGTCCTGCATCTATCCAATGGCCCCCTCTGCACTGCGGTCCACCCGGCCCTCCTTGAGTGCGGGAGGCACACGCCACGCCTCCTGCAGCTGGGCTGGCAGGGTGGGGAGCTCTTCCCTGCAGGAGGAGCTGAGGCGAGGTGGGACCCTGTGGGGTGCGATTGGAAGCTGTGGCTCCACAGGGGCTGCATGGCAGGCTGCAGAGGGGGAGGCCACTTGTACCAGCCCCTCTGGAACCCACATCTGCACCCCTCGTGCTTTGGCCGCTGGCCAGGACCCCAGAGTCCCTGGCTCCTCCTCCCTTTCAGCCTGGTAGGGAGCTGATGTGGAGGGAGACATCTCGCCTTGGAGCTGGCTTCTTCCCTGCCCGGAGCTTCACTCCCAGGCTACAGGTCATGTCCACACACTGTCTGGACAAAGGGTGGAGCATAGAGAGGGCTGGGATGTGATCAGGAGCATCAGTGACTATGACTCTCATCACCGACATCTTTCCAAGGAGAAAGTCAAGGCCAGACAGTCCAATTTCCACTTTTAAAGTGTTTTAGAAAACATACATAACCTCTGGGACCATCTTAGGCTGAGTGGCATGTGGCTGTGTGCCACGTGGCCCTGTGCAAGTGGCCCAAAGTAGTCAGCGAGAGTGAGGGGGAAATGTCAGTGGCTTTGGCATTGGAGTACAATCAGTGCCAATCAGTGAACAGAACTGCGAAGGCCCTGGGGTTTGGAGAGGCTACAAGGAGCCACAGTCAAGGAAACTAGGTTAAAAAAAGTCACAGGCTATGAACTGCTCCCTCCTCAGGGATTCCAGGTGGAGCAGGGGGCCGGAGGGGGAGCTGTTCGCTGTGCTCCTGGCCCATCAGCCCTGTGTCCGCCTCTCACATCCGCCTTGGCTGGTCCTCTGCCCTCCAGCCCCCCGTCCTGTGACAGCACAAACGAGCAGAGCAAAAACGGCTTATCTGTACTCACTGTAACTTCCTCCAACTCTTACTCACAGAATGCTGTTCTTAATTTCCAACAAATCTTGTGTAAACATAAAGTTTAAAAAATAAGTCAGAAATCAAGGGAGTTGAGCAGGTTACGAAGTCTTTATTTTCTTTAATGGAACTTTTTGATTTAAAAAAATTGTAATATTTACTTAAAGACTTACTTGTTCCTAAGGAATAAAAATAGCAGAAGGGATGTTAGTTTGGGAGACAGGGGACTTGAATTCTTGGCCCGATTCTTCCACTAACTGGTTACATGGCTTTAGAAATTCACTTACCTACTCTGGGGCCTTGGTTTTCCCATCTGTAAAATGGGAGGGGCAGATCAGCTGTTCTCTGAGGTCCTTTCCAGATTCTGTATGTACCAGTAATGAATGTACCAGTAATGACGCTGAAATGTTTTGGGAAATGTGGAGGCAGAAGGTTATTAGCCCAACTTGCTTCTAAGCTTAGCATATAGAAGAACAAACTGCTCCAAGGCATCTATTAAAAACCTTTTGCATAATTAAATGTATCCTGTAATCAGTGCTAACAAGAAAGAGCTAAACTTTCATTAAATTAGTTATTAATTTAATTCTATCCTAATTTAATTTTGCACCACTTAAAATGTATGGTTTTGAATGAGTATTTACACGTTAATGCAGGCAGCTT
The DNA here is from genome assembly GCF_048773025.1 of Camelus bactrianus. Lineage (NCBI taxonomy): Eukaryota > Metazoa > Chordata > Mammalia > Artiodactyla > Camelidae > Camelus > Camelus bactrianus. The sequence goes on from NC_133562.1 coordinate 9,101,262, forward strand.
TGAAATTAATTCCTGCTTTGCTTAACCTGCCGCAACCTGAGTGCTTACTCTTCCAGTTTCCTTGGCAATTGTTGCTAACGCCACAATTCTCTTAAAGCCTTTCTTAGATTCGGGGGGTGGGGGGTAGCTGAATGCTTAAAAAAAAGCACAAGGCAACAAACAGCTCACTGATGGAAGGGCTAGGTCAGTAGCATATGCAGTTAGAATTGGGTGCTGATATCAAAATAAAGCACCTCTGTTAAGTTATCCTTTTAAAAGTCTTGCTTTTCACATCACAGTTAATAAGTTAGTTTCTATATCCACCTTGAACTCTAAGAACTGGGCGTTTGCAGTGAGAGGGTTTAGGCTGAGGAGTTTTCCACTTTGCCTGGGGTTACCTGGTATCCTAGAAGTAAGGACCTAGGCCATCTCTACTAGGTGTCCAGAAGAACCTCAGTTCAGCTGCGGCAGGTGTGGCAGTCACCACCACCTGCCCATTTCCAGCCTGTCTGGGGTGATGGGTACAGGCTGCTGCACCACAGTGATTACTGGTGCTGACAGTCACCTGGACCCCTTTTGCCGACTTCTGGCTCCAGCAGGATGGGGAATTTTGTGCCCAAACCTGAGAGCAACAGCACCTGTTTCTGCAGGAATGGGAGGCAGGGAGCAGCTTGGGGTCATCCTTCCTCTGAGCTGGGACCTGTACCAGCATCCAGCCGCTGGGGAAGTAGGAAGGTACCTTCACAGTCTAGCTCTTGGCCCCCTGCCTTGAGACTGGTGGGTCCAGGAAGGTCTGCATTTGCAGGGGGAATGGGGTGAGGGTGTGAGGATGCTCCTAAACACTTGGTTCTGCCCAGAAACCAGTGGAAGCACACCCTTATCTTTCAGAGATTCTCCTCTTTCCAGTGATTACATGTTTCTAGAACCTTCTGTTGTGTGTGAGACAGTTGGGGACCTTGGGCGGCTGCAGACTCTTAACAGTCATTCTGGAGGTAGAACTGAGCAGTTTGGGGTGCCGGGTCTGCCTCCAAATAGCTGCCCCAAGAAGGCAGAGTGAAGCCCTATCCCCTTGGACCCCAAGGAGGCTAAATCTGGGTTTGGAAGCTTGGCATGGTGAGGAAGATTGGTGGGTGCCATTCTCTATTCAAACCCCTCCTGAGATCCACAGGAAGCATCTGTGAAATGCCCTCTGGCGGGGCTCTGCACATCTTTGAAAGAATCTATTTAAAACTGGAAACTCAGGGCCCTTAATAAGGGCTGCAGTTTTAAAAATATAGGAGACAAAGTATGCACCCTTTGTAGTTAAAGGTCTTAATAATAATCACAACACTTGAACTGTGCATATGAACATTCACATGTGTGTACATATGTGTGAACATGAATATTTGTATTTGAACATGTCACTTGGCCGTGTATGAAGCTCTTGTGAAAACGGTCACATCGAAGTCTCACAGCAGCCCCAGGGAGGGATCTGAACATACCCCTCATGACGGGTCAGGGTCAGTAGTGAGTTTGGGGTGGATGCTGGGAAGGCCAGGTGGGCTGTGAAAGTGTGCTGTGGACTCTGCTCAGGTGGCGTGGACGCGACTGGGCCTTCCTTCCTTGAGACCCAAGGCCCCAGGAAGCCTAAGTTCTCAGGCACCCATGTCCGCTGGCAGGAGCCAGACCTCGGGGTCTGTGGTCAGAAAGATTTAAGTAACTGAAAACTTTTGGTAGTAGAAACCCAACTAGAAAAGTCATTGCTCCCTTTCTCGAGGCAAGACCAGATTTCAGATTCTCGTTTGTTGGGTTTTTTGCTTTTTTCCTAGTTGTTGTTACTGTCGTGCATCTTAGAAAAAATACATACACGAGTAAGATCTTTTCGGCCTTAATTCTGTCATCCCTGTAGTACAAGCACATGTCATATAGCCTAGGAAAAATTAATTGGAACCCAAGTCATTTTGTTCAACAAATATTTATTTAAAATTTATCTTTAAAGAAAGAAAACAGCCACTAATTGGGTCTCAGATTCTCTTTCAAAGTAAAGCTGCGACTTCCAGGCATAGCCAAGTTGAGAATTGAGGAAACTGTCCAGATTGTTCGGACCAGAGTCCAGCTATGGGGGAAAAAAAAAGAGATTCAGGATTGTTTTTAAACTGAATTTTCCTGTGTTTTTCCCACCTCTAAATTCGTTGCATTTACAGTTTTCTGTACCCGTTACCTTTGCTGATACAGGAGAATTCTTTTTAAGATGACAAAAACACTAATGTCTTGGAATCTGTGTAGGTTATGTTACTGTAACTGAGGACAGTAGTTCTCATTAGCTGGCTCTTCAGAGGCCCATATAAATTATTATCAGTATTATCAAGGAAGTTGTCTGTCGTTGGGTTTTTTTTTTAAACTTCCTTGCTTCCAGCCATATCATCCTCATTATCCTTGGGGTGACTCAAACCATTTGTCTGGTCTTTCCTTCCTGTCTTTGTGTGGAGATGTCTCAGCTGCCTGCCAGGCAACTTGACTGTTTTCGAAATGACTTTATTTTTCAGATGTCGAACACTCTCAGGTTCGCCCAGACCAAAGAACTTTAAGAAGATTCATTTTATCAAGAACATGCGGCAACATGATACGAGGAATGGCAGGTACCACTCTAATGAAAGCTGCCCCAGCCTCCCTGCTGTAGGAGCGGGTGGGCCCAGTGGGAAGGGCGGAGGGGGCCGTCTGAACGGCCAGACCTCGCCGAGGAAGATGAGCGGGGTCTCGTGTGACCTTCCCCAAGACGACTCTTCCCGCCCCACTCCCGCCAGAATCCTCCAAAGAAGTCCGCAGAAAATAGTGCAGCCAAAGGCTGGGTGAGATTTTTAGACTGACTAAAACTGAATTTTTAATAGTACTGAAATATATTTTTATTAAGAAACTTTGAACAGAAGAACAGTTGAGTTTTGGGGGGGATTTTTTTTTTCTTTTTGGTTGTTTCTTTCTGTCTTTTTCTGCTTTGTTGGGTTTTGTTTTCTTTCTTCGCCAGGGCTGTGCACTCCGGTCAGTAAATGACCCACCAGCTCTGTGCCTGAAGTCAGGTTTGGCTCCCTCTTTGATGATACTCATTTAGAAAGGAGAGTCACCACTTTGCCAGCAGATTCTTCCTGGGTCCCCATTCAGGTTCCTGGCCCTGCTGACGTCTGGAGCACATGCTCCTCCAGGAAAGAGCTGCTCATTTGGAAAATGCTGTTCAATGAAAAAGACCATGGTTGAAATGTACGTGACCTTGGTATTAAAACTCTCCCGGCAACAAGTAGATGTGAATCTTTATCGCCAGTATTTCTTATGATTGGAAGGCTAATACCATTCATGGAAGCTGGGAACAGAACTCCAAGACCGCTTGGGGTCCCCTGATGCTCTGTACCCCTGGGGGCAGCTCCTCCTCACTGACCTGTGACCTGGATGGTAGTTCCCCTTGAATAAGAGAGTTAGAGACGCCATCCCAGAGCAGAGGTCCCGCCACAAAGAACATTTTGTTTGATCTCCTGATTTACAGAAGATCATATGGGCCCCATAATACTCTCTAATCTGTACCAAATGAAAATTGCTAAAAAAGTGAGACTTGTGGAATGATTAAGGCCCAGCACTACTATAATTTGGTGTAAGATACACTGTGCAGCCTGAATAACCAATACTAACAATTATAGTGTTTAAAGACTTGTTTTCCTTAGAGTTTATACTTACTTTTTAAACCTCACTTGAATAGAGACCATAATTTTATAGCTACTCAGTGATTTCAGAATGGCAAAATCGAGCTCGCTCATCAAATAATTTTTACATAGTCAGTATGTATTCCTATCTTAAGTACAGAGCTTTAGTTAAAATGCACCCAACTGTCATCTGTGAAATAGAATATTCTGAGTTTCTCTCTCTCACCCTGACTTTCACTGTCACATTTATTGTGCCTTTTCACTTAACCACAATGTTTTCCTTTTGTGGCTCTTACTTACTGAATCCAAACCTTATTTATGCCATTTTTTAGAATAATTATTCATCATTTATTTATATTGGTGTTTTTGTCTATAGTCTCTTGAACCATAAAGTAAACATAAAAAGCCTTAAATTCCTAAATAAAATCAATGACAAAGCCAAAAAGTGTGCCAAACTAATAGTATTCTCCACTTCTCAATGCTGTCGAGGATACAAAGTCAGATAATTACCTGGCATGGTTTGTAGTAAGAGGAAGTAGTTAATAAAAGATTTGGACTAATGAGATTGCCAGTGTATATTACGAAGCTGCCTTCCCCAGCACATCCTTGACCCAGAAACAACGTAGACAGTCCAGAAAGCACACAGTTGCTGGTAGTTTTGCTGGGGAATTTTCAGAGGGAATCAGGAGCGACTGTTAGCTTATCTGAAGATCTGAGGACTGGAGTTTAGGGCAGGAAGCCCCCAGCACAGACTAGGCTGCGGTGGCGGCTGGTTGTGCCTGCCCAGGTGAGGGCTGCTTTTTCTGTGCCGGAGAAGATGAAAGGGCTGGAGGTGGTCTCCTTCCTCCCTCTGGTTGATTTATTAGCAGGGATGGACTGTTCTTAGACAGATGAAAGAAAGAACTCAGGAGGGTGCCAGGAAGAAACTGATTTCTGAAGTGACAGAAGGAAATTGTGGTCAAGAGCTGATGAGTGGGAGGAGGGGACCCAGCCTTTCCAGGAGGGGAGGAGACTCCCCCACTGCAGCTGGGCAGCAGGTGTGAGATCGTCCTGTTGGAGGTGGCCAGGGGCAGGTGGGTGGGATGCAGTGCAGGGTGATGGGCAGGAGGGAACCTGGGTGCGCTCTCAGAAGGGAGGGGCTGGGACTGGTGTGGTGGTGGAGGAGTGGGGGACTCTGATTCCCCCTCCTCAGGTGCGTGGCGCCTGTACACAGCACCACACCAGAGGGGGCATTCCTGCAGCCGGTGCTGGAGCCACTCAACTCATGTTTGCCTGCCTGAGCTGGGAGGAGCGAGGCTTCACAGAGAAGCCTGGAGGTGTTCATTAGAGAGCTGCAAGGTCCATCTGGATTGAGCACAGAGCGGCCTGAGTACTGGCGTGTCTGCCTCCTCCTGCAGCCGGGACGAGAGACTGAAAGGGAGCCTGCTCAGAGCCGGAGGCCCGCAGCCGGCATCCTCCCAGATGGGCAGGCTGGTCCCTGCTCCAGCCCCGACTTGTGCCCCAATCCAGAGCCTCCTTGTGACCTCTGACCAGCACTGAGCAGCTCCTTTCTGGAAGGAGGCAAGCGCATCCAGGCAGATGGTTCCTAATAAAGCAGCTTCTCAGCAATGAAGGATGCGGTGACGCCTGGGTCCAGTCCTTTCAACACTGAGGTGCTGACACCTGCTCTGTGCTGGCACTGTTTTAAGTGATGGGGTGCATCTGTGAGTGAAGCAGACAGTGAGCCTGCTTCAAGGAGTTATAGTCTTGTTGGCGGCAGACGGTAGACAAGTGACTGCATCCCATCAGAGGTGGGATGGACGTGCCAGGGAGGGGAACTGAAGCAGCTCAGGGGGTGCGGGATTGGGGCATGTGGGGTGCCACTGATGGGGAGAACTCTGAGCAGACCTGTGAAGGAGGTGAGGGAGCCAGCCCCGTGCGGGACCAGCGGGGAAGAGCATTCGGGGTGGGTGGAACAGCAGTTGCAGAGGGGCTGAGGCCAGAATGCAGGAGGTGTGCCCGAGGAACTATGGGTGGAATAGACAGAGGGAGAGAGGAGGACGAGACTTGCCCTGGGAAGTCCTGGGGGGGATTGGAAGTCGTCTGCTTGCTCTGTGAGTGAGATGGGAGCCGTGGAGGGGGCTGAGTAGAGGACTGATGTGATCTGGCTTGCGTTTGAACAGGAGCACTTTGGCCAACCAAAAATCCAGGGCAAGCATCGCAGGTCTTCTTTGGTAAACTTATTCTTATAGAAAATTAAAGAGTGTGAGAGTATTGTGTATTGTCTTCTAAGAGTGAATTTATTTTGATATGAAGTTCAAAAATGACTTGAGGTTTTTAAAAGACTGTTCACACATGTATGAGTAAACAATTTGTCACGACGGACAGGGGTCCAAGGCCCTGGGCCATAGAGTCTGGAATGGGCCTGTGACCATCCTGAGGACCGTGGCTGGGGACTGGGAGCTGCTGCTTAGTTAGTAGAGAGGATCCAGTCACCGTTCACTCCAATCTGTGTCTTCACTGACAGCCCGCTGTCTGCGGGGTGAGGACGTTGACCAGACGTGAAGACAGATCTTGGTCCTTGGGGAGGAGACACCCTTGAAAATGACAAACATCAGGAGGCCAGCTGGTGCCAACGGAAAGCTGATTCCTGGCCAGGTGGAACTGGATCAGAGTGGAAGGCGGAGATTCTGAGCATGGAGACCGACGATTAGCCAGGGGCTGTAAGGACATTTATGTCCAGTGACCCTCATGGTCCTGTTATGAAAGAACATCTCCTCTTGGCGCTTTCAACTCTCCGGAGACTCAAAAACATTTGTCTTTGAGAGCGATGGGAGACCAGAGCCCTGGTTTCCAGTGGGCGTCTCCCTCCCACAGGCATTATTTTGCATCCTTTTGAAGTCATCTGGTTTTCGAATGTCTGCCTTGTACACAAGTGATGGCCACCACGTGCACCGGAAGTGGCCGCCTCCTGGGTCAGCTGTGAGAACCATTTCATTCTGAACAGGCAGAGAAGTGCTCTTGGCAGTGACTGGACTGGGCTGTCTCGTCCCTTGAAAGGAATTTTCAAAGAGACTTAAAAGGATTTGAGATGGGAGTGGACAGAGAAGTGAGCTAGCGTTGTGCCTTTAAAGTCTGAACTCATTCGGAAAAACAAAAGTATGAAAGATTCCGACACCTTTTATCTGGTCAAAAAGGTGCAGCGACTGCAGTCAAGGTGTAGCTTTTCTTTTTCATACTGAACATTTTGGAGGGAACTAGGGGAATGGGTAACAACTGAAGTAAGACCTTGTTTGGCATCTCAGCAGTTCCCTTCTGACAGCTTAGTTTACTTTGAAGAATGAGTCAGAGGAAGTGGCACGTTTCAAAAAAACAAAGCAACAAGTTACCAGCTCCGGACAGGCCATCTAGATAGGACAAAAACATTATCGCCTTTTCTCCCTGAAACAAATCTGTCCCTTCCAACAGATGTTGGGCATCTTGTGTGAGGCTCCGTGCAACATCTGCCTTTTCCCAAGCAGGCTTTCCCCTCCCAGAACTTTTGTTCTTTATTAAAAGCCTAGACTCCTCCATCCCCCAAGCAGCAAGAGGCTGGCAGGGAAGCATCTTTATCTGTATCTTCATTGTCTACAACCCATTGTCAGTGAAACCTCAGTCCTGAAGGACGGCGAACGGATAGACTTGGAGGAGCCTTTAATCACCCCAAACCTCACTGAGACTCCTGAGCCCAGCCTCTTATGCACCAAAGTGTCCCCCAGCGCTGCTTTCAAACATGGCTGACCCGTTGATTTTCCTCCGCTTCTTCTCTGGTGCAGTGACCGTGGGAGGGAGGGAGGAGCTGGGGCTGGTGCTGGTCAGCACCACATGCAGGGGTTATGGCGGTTTTCTTATCCATGCCTCGTTAAGAAGCATGGAGGGGATGCTGGCTTTTCCTATGACTCTGCACGAGGCTTTTGAGAGAAACTCCTTTGAAAGCAGCTGTGCCTGGTGCTTCTGGTGCGCCCATGTACGTTGCTGGAAAGCTCTCGGCCTAGGAATGCTTGTTGCTTCTTTTCAACCAGTTTGATTTACAGGAAATAAAGTGAGTCACAGAAAAAAGATTTCGGAGTTGGAGAGAACCTTCCCTGGGTTTCAACTCTCTGCTTGGCAAGAGGGCCTGTGAGCCTGGGGGAGACCAGACCTTGGTCCCCACCAGTGGTACGCGGCAGTCTGGGAAGAAAGCCATCGTCAGCGCCAGCAGACGGCTCAGGGCCGGGGCCGCGCTCAGGACACGGCTCCACGTGCTGTCGAGGAGCACGGATGAGAGGGTGTGACCTCCGTGACACCACACTCCACGTGTTCTCCCCGTGCCTCCCTGTTATGGGCTGGACTGTGTCCCCTCAAATTCACATGCCGAGCCCCAGCCCTCTGTACCTCAGAGTGTGACCTTGCTTGGAAACAGAGTCATGGCAGTTGTAGTTAGTTGAGATTGAGCTGGAGCAGTGTGGACCCCTAATCTAATCTGACTGTCCTTATAAAAGGGGGGAACTTGGAGATGGATGTGCACACAGGGAGAACGCCACACGCCCCTGTAAGGGCTGGTGTTCTGTTGCACAAGCCAAGGGACTCCCAGAGTCTGGGAGAGGTGCTGGGAACACATCCCACCTCGTGCCTTCATCAGAGGGAGCCTAGCCCTTGAAGCCTGGAGCTCGGACTTTCGGCCTCCAGAACCGGGAGATGATTGACTTCTGTCGTGTCAGCCAGCGCCATGGAACAAGGCACATGGCAGCCCGGCACCCCCGCTGTCCCCTAGTCTCTCTCGCTGCACATGTGATCTCTGCTGTCTGTCCCCCCTCCCAGACCCCTCTCTTCTCACCGCATGAACCCATCCCGGGGGGTGCCCCTTTAGCCACGGCCCAGCCACCATCGCTGCCGTAACCACTCCAGGCCCCCCGAGCCCCAGGTCCAGCCCTGCTGAATTATTTACACTAATTGCTTGGTTGAGGGAAGAGATTAGTAAATGCTGGGGAAAAAACCCCACAGAAGTGACATAGGTAGTTTAAACACCGTGCTTTAATTTAAGGCATGCTGGGGGTCATCTGTTCTAACAGGGGCTTGATGCCAGGTCTTTCTTTGCACTGGGGCCCCCGAGCGGAGTCTGTGGCGTTGACCTCACACACGTCATCATTCCCACCCGCTGCTGCTTTGCCCAGACTGGACTTCTTTAGAGTGACCCAAGAAACTCAGTGCAAAATCCTTTTGGAGTTTTACAATTCTTTCCTTATCTTTTATAGCTGCCCACACCTATCTCAGTGGCAGATTTTTCCAGTGACTTGTCTTGTTTGAATATATTTTAAAGCAATCGGTGTTATTGTTGTTTTTTACATAGAAACAAGCCCTTCTTTCCTGTGTTTGTTTTCGCATGTCATTAGTTTGTGCAATCTTTAATGAACAAGGACAAGTGTCACCAGCAAGTACAGCTGGAATAAACAGACGGGGGGCATCCCGACTGATCCGAGCGAGGGTGCAGCTCGGAGTGGGCGTTCTAGAGCAGCCTTCCGGCCTGAGCTTTGCGTGTGTGGTAGGTGTTGGTCACAGTGACCTACAGAGGAATGGAGACCCTGTTGGGTCAGGCAGCGGAAGTCAGGAGAGTTTTAATGCACACTCAGTGCCTCAAATAGGCCTTCCGCTCCTCCTCCCAGCCTTGACTCATACCAGTCCCTCTGCCAGCGTATCTTCTCTTTATAGCCTGGTGCCCCCCTTCCCTAAGGTCTCATTTAGCTGTCACTTCCTCCAGGAAGCCCACCTAGCCTCCTTTGGGCTAGATTAACCCTGCAGTGTGCTCGACAGCGCCCTCTACTCCCCAGTCAGGAAAGTCACACCCTTGTGTAACTGTCTCCCACCCAACCATAAGCCTCGTGAGGATGAGCCCTTGCCCGTGTCCTGCATCTGCAGGTCCCCAGCACCTCGCACAGGGACTGGCACAGATTAAGTGATCCGAAAGTATTTGTGGAAAGGAGGGAGGAGGCGAGGCAGATCGTGTAACTTGTTTCTCAGAAATCTTCCACCACGTCCTGGATTGTAGGACAGGGTACACCTTACCTTAGCAGGCAGCAAAGTCCTGCAGTGTCATCGTAGTGATGTGAGCAGTGATGGAGGTGGCAGTGGAGAGGGTGGTGGCGCTGGCAGTGGGCATAAGAAGACTGGCGCCTCCCCTGATGGCGATGCCACCGTCTCGTACTTGTGGGTCTCAGCGTAGGTCTTCACATGCATTCTGCTGCCTAATTTGCCAGCTCTGTGTCCCCCGACCCCCCTGGCTCCGGTGCCCTGTGTGGCCTCACACGTCATTGGGTAGGTCTGTTTCCCTTCATCCTGAGCTCACCTGTCGGAATCCTGCTCCTCCCAGGTACTTGTCGCAGGCCCCAGCCCCACCGCTTGCTCGGGCTTCTAGGTCCCTCTGCTCCACGGGCTCCTCCCCTCCTGCCAGCCCCCTGGTCTGGAATCTTGTCTCTGGGCACCAGCAAACATTGCGTCAGTGCACAGAGGACCTGTGGCAAGTGGCACCAAGCAGCGCTGGGAAGAAAGTGGCTGAAGGCCAGCGGGTTCCTTTCTCCAGGACTGCCGTCCAGAGTATCGCAAACTGGCTGGCTTTAAACAACAAAAATGCATCCCCTCACAGCTCCGGAGTCCAGGTGCCAGCAAGGCCATGTGCCCTCTGAAGGCTCCGGTGAAGGATCAGCCCTCGCCTCTTCTTGCTTCTGGTGGCTGCCGGCAGTTCTTGGCATCCATGGCCTTCACGTTACTCCCATCCCTGCCTCCGTCACCACGTGGCCTTCTCTCTGCTTTCGTCTGGATGTCTCCAAATCTCTCTCCTTATGAAGTCCAGCCATTGGGTCTAAAGCCCACCCTAATCCAGCGTGACCTCATCCTAGCTGATGACGTCTGCAAAGACCGTATTTCCAAATAAGGCCACAGACACTGGGGATTAGGACTTCCACATGTCCTTTGGGGGAACACGATTCAACCCACAACACCAACATTTCTGAGTGTGTTCTTTCTCGCTTCCTAGACGTGTAGGGATTGAACAACAGAATCTGAGAAGGTGCTTCTACAGGTGTGTCCAGTACCTAGCATGGACCCCTGGGCCGTCGACACCCCTGGGCTCTCCCGCATTGTTGCCAATGTGATTTTCTTTGCTCCAACTATTGAAGTTGGTTGCCTGTTTCTATGTCCTTAAGTGAATATCTTTGCTAAAATGGAATATTCCACCTGGAAGAGATCAAAACTTCTCACAGCCAACAGACACTCCCCAGGGTTCTGGAAATAGAACATGAAGACAACTTTTGGCGTAAGAGAGAACACTTGAGGGTCCTGGATGGCGTTAGACGTTGCCTGGCCTGACACTGTGGGTGCAGGGCTGCAGGGCTGAAAGCAGACTCAGAGAAAGTGGCCCGCAGGGCCATGTCAACGGCGGGGCCCCTGTGCGTCTCCACGCCGTCCTGAGCACTCCAGGATCGCATGGGCAAAGCCTGGCTTTTGGAAGCTTGTGGTCTGAAGCTCCAAGTTCCCTCATACCAGAAACACTTTCCTAAGTCTGGAATTGAAGCTACGTAAGAAGAAAGTCGGACAGCGTTCCAGCAGCAGAGCACTCTCCATGCTTCCTGGAAGGGCTTGGAAAACATTGTGTGTCCAGAGGAAGCTCTGCCCATGTGAGCTGCAGCCCTGGGGAGCTGTTTCTTTTGCTGGTTTTCCCCCTCTGGCAGATGTTTGTGTGGAAATATGATCTTTAATTCCTTAAAAGACCCATCTTCCTGGAGTTAATTCCTCTTTTGAAGTCCTAATCTTCTGTGTAATGCTTTCTGGTCATCTTGACTCCAAGTAAAGTGTTACAGGTCACAGATGGAAAATTATGTGGGCTCTTTGCATACCATTTGGTTATAGAAGAAGATAAGTGTAGCGCCGGAGCCCACTGGAAATAGAGTTTGGCTGTCTTCCATCATTCCTGACAACTAGCATCTGATATAATTCTTTCACAAATACACTCAGAGGAGGTAAACAAATCTGATTTTCTTCTTGAGCGTCTCCATTATGATGGATGTTGCCCCAGTGCTTGTAAAGAGCAGAGCTGCAAATTCACAGGAACCCTCCAGATTCTGGACACGTGGGACCTGTCTTGAGATTCACGCTGTTTGAAGTCACTAGTGCAGGAAACAGACAAGAGCTCGCCACTAGTTGATACTTGTCTCCTCTGCCTAAGGCCTGAAGGCCCTGCCGACTTCAGAGCTGCTGCAGGAAACACGTAGGATGTGTCCTGGGAGCTCCCCTGGCTACTTTCAGCTCCCCCAGGGTGTGAACCGCCGCAGACCTGATGCAGAGCTGCGGGGCGGGTCTCTACTCTGGATTCCTCCTCTGGCCCCTGCAGAGAGTAGGAGTCTAGGGATGGTTGGATCCAAGAATGGAAGGAAAGTGCCCCCGAGTGCAGTCTTCCTGCCTTCCGTCCTTCCTCCCGTCTTCCCCAGCTGCTTGAGAATGGCCAGCCAGAGGAGTACTGACCCTGCCGGAATTGTTGGGAAACAGTCCACACTGTAGTGGCTACACTTGACTTGTGCACAAGAATAACGCTTTTTTCTGAGTGAGACCCAGGCTGCCAGCCTCTCCTGCACCTGACTGGTGAGGACCGCACAGTGCGAGCACTCGATTAAAGTTACGTGCCATTTACCGCAAGGGCACGTTGTGCTTGAAACTTTGAAATAATGCTTACATTTCACATGCACTTACAGTCTCACTTTCTTGTTGTATTGAAAATGTCCAAACAGATTCTGTGTGTGGGAAGGAAGGACACATGAGCACTGAGTGATGAAGGAAATGCAGGAACACTAAGCCTGTTGGGTCTGTGCAACGCATTCCTTCCCCTGCCTGCAGAAGATGCGGATGCTTTTCCTGGGTGGGTGGCGGGGGCCGGTGGCGGGGCTGTGCCCGGGGGCCCTCTATCCTTCCATCCCCAAAGGGGTCCAGGCTGAGTGCAGCAGGAGGAGGAGCCTCCCGGGGCTCCAGCAGCTCCAGTCTCAGGGCTGTTGTGCTCGGTCCCCCTCTGGCCCCACCCTGTGCTCCGCCTGGTGACCTGCGGGCCCTAGAAAGTCTGGGTGAGAGCATCCATGGTGCCTGGTCACACCCACAGGAGTAGGCTTCCTAGTGAGTCTTAGAGAAGAGCAAAGCCCTGAGGCCCGGGGTGGTTAAGAGCATGGTTCACGTCCCCGGACAGCCACCCTGTGTGTGTGCCACCTCTGTCCCTTGACTCTCTCCCACCTCATTGGTTCAGGCATTTAGAATCTGGCACCTAATTAATACTTGACAGGTGTGAGCTATTATTCTGTCTGCCAAAGTCAGTTGACCTGGGCACTGCAGGGACAGCCCTGCTGCCTGTCCCTGTGAGTGAGAGCTGGTGTCCAGCAGGGTGGTGTGCCCAGGATTTAGCTAACCCTCGGCCCTCTAGGCCCTGGTGGCCCACTATGGACATGACACCTCTGTCCTTGGAGCTGTGACCACGGTTGGGTCTCTGCTATCTGATGAGAACCATCTCCCAGGAGAGAGGAGAGAAGTACTTCTGTGTGCCCGTTACACCTTTGTGACAGGCCACATGTGTCATCCTTCAGCTGTTACCTCAACCCAAGAAGGCAATTCCCAGTAAAAATAGTGCATATTTATTGCACGCTTATTACTTGCCTGACACTGTTCTGAGCGCTGTCCCATATGGGGACTCATTTACTCACTCAGTTACAATGTGTCAGTCTCTCCTGTACATCTACAGCACAGTGTCCCTGCCATGCATATACATGCATATATTCATTTTCATATTTTTCTCATTAAAGGTTGTTACAAGATATTGAGCATAGTTCCCTGTGCTATACAAAAGAAACTTTTTTAAAAAACCTATTTTTATATATAGTGGCTAACATTTGTTAAGCATATATAGTGGCTAACAAACTCTGAGCATCTGTTTCTGTTTTGTAGATGAGTTCGTAGGGGACTCATTTATTCTTTACAACATTCTGATAAGAGAGCTACTGATTTTATCCTGTGGTTTTAGAGGAGGAAACTGAAGAATCAGTGTATGCCTGAGGTCATACAAAGGTGACAGAGCTGGTATTTGAAGTTGGGAATGTGGCTTTGGTTCTGGCTTCCAGGTAACGGGTACTCAGGTGCTACTTTGACCCTGGCATTGCCGAGATTGTGTTTCTAGAGGGGCTGCCATGGACTCAACCCTCAGACTTGTTCTCCAAAATAGAAGGGCAGCAAATGTTTAGTAGCACATTGTGATCAGGGCACTGCTGGAATTGGAAATGAGTGGGGGCAGCACCAAAAAGGGAATGAGTAACTCAGTGAAAGAGGGGGAAATGTTTCTTGGGGAGGTGACTTGTGAGCTGGGTTTTGAAGATTAAATAGGAGTTCACCCAGTGTACCTAGTAGGACGTAACAGTCAGAAGAAATAACATGCAGAAGACACAGATAGGAAAGAGCAGGGATTTTTAAAGGTGGGTCTACTGCAAGTACTTTCGCATGGATGAGTGATAAAGAGCAGGGGGAAGTAGTGCCTGTGTGTTGAGGCCACAGAAGCAGAGAGAGCGGAAAGGAGAGGGCCTAGGTTACCATGCCAGGGAACCTGATTTTATCCTGAGCACATAGACAATTGAACATCACAATTTTAAAGCAAGGTCAAAATACCCAAACCTTGATGGAGTTAGTACTCCTGTTTTCCCTTGGTTTTATTTTTATGATTATTGAAGGAAAAGGTTACAAAAGTCAGTAAGTTCCATATCTGATGTGTGTTACCATTGGGCTAAAGAATGTTGGTGTTTAATCTCCTCCACTGTTTCCCCATTTTTTTCATCAGCAATTCTCTTTGGCAAAAGTTATTCTCAGATGCCAGGATAAGTATTTCTGAGGTTTTTTTTTTAATATTTTTAAGTGCCTTTGATTGCATAAGAGCTCATGTAGAACCGTTTCCAGTAGTATCTTTATAGCAGGAATGGAGACTAAGACTGATTATGTAATTGTTCCCTCAGTTTATTCTCAGAGCGTAACATGCTGCCAGCATATAAAAAACCCGAATGATCACAGTGGAATCCGAGTGTCTTTCCTGCTCACGGTTTCTGGCGCTGTTGCTCTTGCATTGTTTACTGCAAAGTAGAAATGGACGGTTTAAATGTGGCGTGACTGTTTGCTCAGCACTGGGCCCCCAGACTCATAGCTCGTCTGCTCCGTCTTGTCTGTGCAGCCCACAGCCAGCACTTCTCACCGGAGAGGGGACTCATGTGTGCTCCTTGGAGACCCTCGCCGGAGTCTCACCACGTTAACATTTGGATAAGGAGAGGCAGCGGACCTCTGCTGCGCTGAGGTTGCATTTTGCAAGAGAGCAGAATGCCATCTGTCAGGGGAGGGGGTGGGAGTGCGCAGATACAGCTATGAATGCTTAATTGCTATAGAATTTTTGTTTTAATTTGAGAGCCTTTGCATTTAGTTTGTGTATTTGTTATTTTTTTTTTTTTAGAATAGTCCTTATCAGTGGCAGAAGATCCTTCTGTAGTATATTTTCAGTGCTGCCATATCGCGACAACGCCCAAGTTGGGTATGTATACGCATGCTTGCTTTGTAGTTCTCCGGGTGAAAACTTCTGACTCCATGTGTGCAATGTGGCCACCCTTTCTATGTCAAAGACCTTGCGTTGCTTTGACACTCCAAATTCAATATTTGTAAACTTGAAAGAGAAAAAAAGTTCCACTTTCTTTTCAGCCAGAAAGCTTCCTTGTTACTGTTGCGCATGTGCGTGTGCATGTGTGTCCTTACCATACCACCTGCTGTT
Source organism: Camelus bactrianus (assembly GCF_048773025.1). Classification (NCBI taxonomy): domain Eukaryota; kingdom Metazoa; phylum Chordata; class Mammalia; order Artiodactyla; family Camelidae; genus Camelus; species Camelus bactrianus. The sequence goes on from NC_133562.1 coordinate 9,116,724, forward strand.
TCTAAACATGCCTTTTGTCACCTCTTCCAATACAGTAAAGCCAGAGCAGTTTGGGGCCCACTCATCCCACAGGGCCTCATCGACTTTTGGAGAAAGGTAGGTCAGGAAAGGAGTCGGACAAATCATGTGGTCATCCTGCCTCCTTGCATCCTGGGCTTGGGGCTGGACACTGCCCAGCAAGCTGGAGCAAGTATCAAAGCCAAGTGGTATCAGGAACAGAGCTGTGTGATTCACCACAGGCCAGAGGAACACACAACTCTCTCGTTCAACAAGCCCGTCCTTCTAAAGCTCTATAAAGAAGTGGATAAGTGAGGCTCTGACCTGGCAGAGCCCTGTCTCCTCATTTGCATCCCCAGACTCTGTGCCGTTGCTCCCCGAGTCTGACTCCTTGTCCCCTCACCTGTTCACTGCACCCACTGTATGCCGTTTGTTGTCAGGGAGCTGCTGGTACTTAGGGCAGGACAGTTACCTGCGTAGGATGCCAGGAGCATTAGGGGATGTCGGCTCTGGTTTCTGCAGACTGAATGCTGGGGTTGCCCTCCAGTCATTGTAACAACAACACATGACCACTGCCCCTTAGGAGGGAGCATGGCCCCAGTGCTGATCCACCATTTATTTATCTTCTAGCATCTTCCATGGGCTCTGCCTGGTCATCTCCATTCACCAGGACCTTCCCTTTCCCCTGCACACCTGTCAGACCTCTGGCCTGTTAAATTCACCATGGTCCTTATTTTTAATTTTACCCTGTAAGGTCCACGGGACAGGACAGAGAGCATCTTTATTCGTGGGATGCTGAGTCAGTCATTTATTAGATGCATGCCTTAAAGAGCAACAATAATCTTACTGTTTATTGAGCACTTACTTCGTGCCAGTCCTCTTTATTATCTGCATCCTTATGACAACCTTGCAGAGTAGGTGTCGTAAAAAATGTAAAGCAAATCCTGCAGCTCAGAGGTTCAAGGACCACCTGGGCATGGCCAGCGGGCTGCCCTCAAGAGACGTCTACTCTACCATGTAGAGTAAAAACAGAAAGGCTTTCTTTATCTTTTTAACCTGCTATGGTCCTGGGTCTGGCCACCCCTGAGAGCAGACTCATTTCTTGGGGACAGTAGCTTGTACCAGCACACAGACCTATGGGCGACTGGAAGGCCAGTTCATTAATCCCAGTTACAAGTAGCAGCCCCCAGGCTCAGAGTGTTTGACTGTGACCAGCCTGTAAGCACACTTCCCGGGCAGCTGAATCATCAGCAGGAGGCTGTCTGCAAGTACGACCTCTCACAGCCAGGACCTGCCTGCTCAGTGCGGTGCTGGCCTTATTTTTCTGGGCTTCCCTGCCTGACCTCTCTGATTAATGTATTTTTTCCTTGGCTATGTTCCATTCATTCATTCACTGGGTGCTTGCTATGTGACTAGGTCCTGGGGGGAAAGGTAGTGAAAGATGGTCCTGGTTCCTGGAACTTAAAGCCAAGAGGGGAGACACATGAGAGTGCTGGGAAACAGGGGTCTCTCAGAGCCCAGGTCTCCTTCCCCGCTGCTGGGAAGGGCTGGTGTGTTTCAGGAGGGTGTGTCACAGGACGTACCACTATTCTGCCGGTTGGCCCAGATAAAGAAGCAAAACCAGTGTGTGGGATCACAGGACATAACCTGTATATCCTAGACATGAATAAACTCAAACGCACCACTCCTTCAGGTTTCATAGATGAAGAAATCATAGTGCAAAAGGGTTCATTTTCTATAACAAAATGCATACTCGGATCTTTTGTAAATGCCTGAGAAAAGAACATGCCTGTTTCTGCGGCGTATCCTACTTAAATTCTCACGTAAGAAACTCTGAGTGCAACTCACAGTGTCATAACTTAGTGGCAGGATTAAGAAGCATTCTGCTTTTTAAATTTTTTAATGATCAGATATCCTATTTATGAACAACTGCCACATCATAATTATGGTTTTTTAAAAACTAATTATTGAGAAACGGCTGTACTCAAATAATAAAAACATTTATCCTAGTAAGTTATATACATATAGTATTTTTAAGTACTGTAGTTCATGTACATGCTAACTAATACCTTTCCACCGTGAAGAAATGCTGACGTCCTCTCTGTGGCGTAAGTCATAGAATGTCAAGGGTGGAAAGGACTTTAGAGGTGACATGGCATGACCTCCCTGCAGCTCGGGCCCCTGAGGCACGGGGGGTGAAACTCACGCCCACCCGCAGCAGACCCAGCAACGCAGCCCCGGGCTCTGGCCACCGCGGCCTGCTGACCCTGCGGTCTCTAGCGCCCACGTTTCCGTTGTACGTATGCACGTGGACTAGGCCATGTGTGCCTGATTCTCCCAGATAAGCACGAACCCCCCTGCTGAAGGGGATAATGTACGGTCCCAAATTCGGCCCAAGGCAGTTTTAAAAACAGGAAACTCAAAGTTCATCCACTGTGTACTTGAACCTCCTCTGCGTGGAAGCAGCCCTCAGGACGGCCTTATCTCTTCCCGGTTTTGTTCTGCGGCTTCTCGTGCTGCACTGGAGCTTCCCGAGTTTTCTGCTCTCACACCTTGGTTTACCCTCCCTCCCACCCTGACCTTAAAGCTTTGTTCTTGGTTCTAAACTGATCACTTATTTTGGCTCCTGACAGCAGTTGACCGAAGCAGACAGACCAGTCTTTGGAGAGTTTTACCATCCACCCATCCATTCATGCCTTCATGCATTTGGTGATTTCTTCTGCCCCTAGTGAGTGGGAGGCCCTGATGGAGGCAGGGAGGGGGCGGGGATGAGGAAGAGCCACTGTCCGGGAGTTTGTCACTGAGCAGGGAAGCCGGACATGTGAACAACCAAACCAAGACAACCGGGGAGTGCCAAACAGGTGCTACAGAGCACTTGAACTGCCTCCGGGTCTTTGTCAACATCCACGTCCACAATAAATCTACAGGCTTCAGTGAAAGCCAAGTGTTTGCTATGTAAAGTCCCTTTGTCTGTGTGCCCTGGGACAAGCCCTTCTCTCTGGGTCTCCCTTCCTGTCCTGAGAAGGGAGTGCTGCTGCACCTACGTCGTGGGTCCTGGGGCTCAGGCCAAGTGCGCGTTCTCTGCCTGGGTCGTGCCCCCAGTTCCCAGCAGCCGTGGAAGGCGTGCTCGCCCAGCACCCAGTTCTTGTGAACTGATGAGCTGAAGGGGTGTAAACATTGCCTCCCACCCGCCCCTCCAAGTCCATTGCCATCCCCGCCTGCCACCCATGTAGACATGCAGGTACCAGCACTGCACGGCAGACTTGATTCATTCACCCCAGGAAGTCCATTGAACCTACTATGTGCCAGGCCCTGTTCTGCGCAGTAGGGATCAGCGGCGAACAAGAAAATGCCTCTTTCCTTGGGGAGCCTACCCCCTAATGGTGGGAGACAGAAACAAGCTAGTAAGTAAACTAACCATTGAGCAAGAGAGCAGACAATTCAGTGAGCCCTGCGCAGTGTGCAGCCAGAGCACAGAGGAAGGAGTGGAGTGAATTCGGACTGAAGGATCGGGGCATGCTCCCCACAGAAGGTGGGTCTTCAGCCGGAGTACAAGTGTGAGGTCTCAGCGAGGGGGAGAAGGCTATTCCAGCCTCAGTGATGACTTCCCAGGATGCTAGCAGACAGTCTGGGTCCGCGGGAACTTCCAGGCGGGGTCTCATCATGCCTGACACGTTGAGAGACTTCAGCTTCCGAGCTGGAATCCCACTGCCGACCGACTCTGCAGCTTCAGGCCTGTGTACTGAGGGGGAGGGGACAGAAAGAAGTGAGCTTTGCTGAGAGGCCAGGCCCTGGTCCTGGGATGTCTCTGTCACAGGCCCTTCACTCAGCCTTCCCCAGGGTCTCACTTCCCTCCCTTGTCCAGTGGGGAGGTTCGACCACCCGCTCCAAAGGTGCTGCATGTTCAGAATGCCTGCTCTGTGTCCTTGTCCTTGTCAGCTTTGCTAACGTGGGAGCTGTAAGTCTGGTTGAACAAGGAGTTTATGAATGAGACATGCTGTTCACCAGCCATCAGCTGCTTTTAGAGCTCACATCTGAATAATTTTTTTCTCTCCAGCTGTTCAAAATTTGAGTTTTTAAAATGTGCAGATCTGGTGACTTTTTACAGCTTTGGGGGTACATTTTATCCAGGTATGGGCTACAAGGAAAGGGGCTCGGTCATCCCTACGTTGAGAACAGTGGGAAATGTTCGGGGTCATTTTGCATGTCACCAGATTTATGCTAAGCTGGCAGCAGGATTATTCACAAAGTGATTTCTAGAAGCAGATGATGGCTTAGCAAGTGCAGTGGTCTCCAAACTGTTCTTCCCTGCCTTGATTTACAGATACAGATATCCGAGAAAATAGTGTATTTCCTTAGGATTAGCTGACCGTGTGGTCAGACACATGTGTGAACGTGACAAATAGAGGCAATAACATAAGCTGAGACGTAAATAGTGCTTACGGTGTGCCAGGCACTGTTCTGAGTGCTTTATAAGCAGTTGCTTGTTTAGTCTCCACAACCACCGCCTGAGCTGGGTCCTCCGGTTACCCTTTCACAGCGGCAGGGGGCGGGGCGGGCAGGCTGGGTGGCTGCAGGCTCTGCTTTGGGGCCAGCTGACCCCACAGAGGCCATCCCTCAAGTGCTCGTGCCAGGGTGTTCCTGGCACCGTCACTGCCTCGGGGCTGACCTTGCTGGCCTGGGGCCAGGGACACACAGGTGGCCTGGCTGAGAGGTGCACATCTGGGTGACTTGGGGCTGTCATGTGCCGCAGGAACGCCACCTCCTGGGGACCCAGTGGCCATGGTGCTGGGTCTTCCCTTCCGAAGGCTTTGGAGGTCGTTGGTTTACACTGCAGCCCGGGCTCCTCCAAGGGCAAACCCCAGGCATCTCTGGGTGGAGTCTCTGGTGGAAAGTAATCTGTGTAATTCTCCCCTCTGGGCATTTGTCGACTGTGGAATAGGAAGGCGTTCAGAGAGAGGGGAGGTGGGCACATTCTCCAGGTGTCGACCTGGTGCAGACCCCCGGGGGGACTGGCTGGTGACCCTGGCGTGCTGCTGGCTCACATCTCCCCGCACTTTCCCAGCTGCTCCCAGGTCGTCCCACAGGCACCACCAGAAGCGGTTCAGGGACTGGTAAGGGTCTTCCTCCTGTGTGTGGAAAAGACTTCTCTGAGAAAGTGTGCTGAACGCTTACATTAGAGGATTAGTATTCTCAGCGCCATACCTGTCTTCACAAAAGGATTGGTGACAGGGCTTTTTACAGTTAAGAACTTGCTTGCTTTCTCTCTTAATAAGCTTTCTTATTTTATTTCTTAAACTATTTGATCCACAGAATTTGCTCACATACAGCACTTCAGGAATACATCCCTTAGATGAAATGAGATGCTTCCAGTAACTGTCCTTTGCCTCCCTCTTTCACGTTAGGAGTTCAGAGTCGTGCCTACTGAGCGAACCCACAGTGGCTGCAATGGGCATGGAGGGGTGGAGTATAGGGTGGGGTCCACTTAGACAACAGGATCCTCACTGACGGTTGGTGGGGGACAGTGGATTTGGGGTAGTTCACGGAATGTCTGGGAGAGGCAGAAACCAGCATAGACACGTAGGAACAACCCAGTGGGGGGCCGTGCAGTTAGAACAAACACGCAGCTCATCCTGGGGCTTCTTCTGAGAAATCAATGCTGGCGATGCCTCCGCCTGGCGCCAGACTGTTCTGGTCTCCCCCCAGGTGTTCCTTGCTTCTGCTTCCGGGCTTCAGGTGAAGAATCTGGGCCACCTGTGGGAGTGTGGGAAATGTAGTTTTCAGCCCTCCTGGGACTTGTGAAAAGTCTGTGATTTCTGCCCCAGTGGCTCCCTGCAGAATCCTGTCCCCAGACTGAACCTAGGGTGGCCACAGGGGGACTCCAGCTCCCGACCCAACATCAGCCCCAGGAGGGAGCCCCCACGGAAGTGAGGGTCCGCTGCCTCCCCCCAAATATGCTTCCCTGAAAGAAGACAGTTTCTAATCGGACTCCACAGATAACTGAACCACAGGACTCTGAGTTCAGCCAAGCTTGGCCACAAGCAGTGCCACCAACTTGCAGTCCTCCGGCCAGGACTGCACCTGGACCTCTCCAGGCTGCTTTCTCAGGTGCCCCTCCCTGGTGCTTATGCCCACCTCAAGGCCCCACTAAGAGTCCACTCATGTTTTGTGGTACCTTCTGCTTGGCCCTGACGTAGTGCTTACACACGTGTTTAACTCCTTGGTCACTTGTCCTCACCCTCCTGAGGGTGCAGATTGTGTCTCAGTCCTTGAGCCTCCTCTACACTGCAGGGTGCACAGCCCACATTCTTGTTACGTTTGTGGAAGAAATACATAGAGGTGTTCTGTTCAGTGAATGAATGGAAGTGGTGTTTCTGAAGACTGTCTCCAGGCTGTTAAGAATGGCTAAGATACATCGTTGCCCCAACAAGAGACGGCCAGACCCTCAGCTTCAGCAGGAGCAAGGGCTGTTTCTCAGGAGCCCTCAGCCTGGCCCCTCGTCCCTGCATCTCCATAGACACGGTGGTGCTGGTCCGTCAGGAGGAAGGGCCTGGACGGGGCTAACAAGAAGGAGCTGACGTGGACCTCGGGGCCCTGCTTCCCTGGGAGTAACTGTTACACCCACAGTGAAAGTTGCTAAGCCCAGAGGGTGTCCAGCCACACCCAGATGCAGGTGCTCAGCCCCAGCCTGACCTGCCTTGCCATCTCTATAATCAGGTGCTCGTGTGGGGAAGATGTCAGGGTTTACTGGCCCATGAGACTGAGGGCTGGACCCAGGCTCCGCCCAGACCTTTCAAATTACCAGCAGTTGAGCCCAGAGTTCCACTATCATTACCAGGAACGGACTGCCTTTCAGAACAGCAGGCCTCCTGGCTAAGCTTGAGGAGCAGAAACCACTTCCGAGGGCCTGGAAGCCCTTCCTGGACATAAGGGCATTGTGGCTTCTTCCCATAGTGTCCCCCAGCGAATTCGTTAAAGGATATCTGACATGGGCGACTCGCCAGCTAACGCCAGGTCACAGGAGCTCACTGACGGGAGCGCCTTTCAGTGCTGGAGACAGACATCCAGAGCCACAAGGAACTTGGAGACTGTCTAGTCCTGGGGTTTGCAGACTTTTTCTCTTTTAGCCTCAGAAACCATTCTTCCAACACAAGTTTACACAGAGTAACATAAGAGTTATTCCAGAAAAGCGGGAGTGGGGATGAGAAGCCCACTCATGTCCACTCTGTCCCTCGTGGCCCCCTTAGGGAAACCATAGTCCTTCTCCATCCCTGAAGCCAGGGAGCCACAAGGGCCAGGGAGAGAGCAGGCGGTCAGGCAGAGTGCTCGGTCCCAGCAAATTAACTAGCTTTTCTGGTCCCAGGATCACTCATCTGCAAAATCGGCTATCATGTCAGACTCAGAGTGTGGGGAGCATTAAGTGGAATATTGCATATGAACTCTCTGAGCACCGTGTCAGCCTGTAGTAGAGACTCATTAAATGTGAACTTCGGTAACGTGTTTGTCTGGTCACAGAGCTACTTCGTTGCCAAAAAAGCAAATCTTAATCTGGTTCATGTGAGTTAGCTAGCAAGTGTTCTACAAACATGAAATTCGTCTTCAGATCTGCTTTTACTTGGTCTTTAAGTTGTTTTCCTCAATGGTCCGTGCTTATTTTTAAAAATCCGGCAAATACATAAAAAGAAAAGGAAGATCAAAATTACTGAGCCTTATCTCAAAGCCATCATTAACATTTTGGTCTGCTTCCTTCCAGTCTTTCTTTTTCCCCCTTCATGCATGTGCGTGTGTGGAATGTGACAAGATGATTGTTTTGTTTTGATCTTTCTTGCTGGTGGGAAGAGGCCTGCCAAATCCCACCTTTCAAAACAAGCTATTCTAAGCTGGTTGCTGAGAAGAGGAACAGATGTTGCCTGTCTCTTCCACTATAACTGTACACATCAAACCTTCCCGTCGCTGTAAACACTATTCTCAGATTAAGCTTGTAAATTATGCCATTTGCTGGGAAGAGTCCCAGCCTTAAACCAGCTCCCGTTCTCTCAGCTGACAGTTGCCAAGGCCTGTCTGAGTCTTTCTGCCTTTTATCCACATTAGTCATTGCCCTCTCCTTCCCAGCGTGGATTTGTGGTTTGGCTTGGCGACCCTCTGCTTATGAAATGAATTGCCAGCAAGATGCTCGACTTTCTTAAGTAGGCAGCCCCCAGTTGGTAAACAGCTTGTCCACACCTCCACCTAAGACCGTGGGGCCAGGAGTGGGAAATCTGGGAGCTGTAAAGGAATCTGGGTTCAGAAGTAAAGAGAGAGAGAGGAAATTGTGAAAAATTGGAGCAGCTTAAGAGAAAGGATCCTGGAGTCCTGAGAAGGAAAAAGAGGTTCAGAGAGGGAGGTGGAAATAATGCAACTTTGACCTCCTTTAAAATGTCACTGGGGGCAGCCCCAAACCGGGAAAACACAAGAGAAACCCAACTTTCTCTTATTTCTTCGTCCTCTTACACCTTCTGACCTGTTGCTCCTGCAGCTACAGCTCTCGCTTGTGCTGTTGAGCTGGTTCAGTTACATTATAGGCCAAAAGGGCATTGTGTGGGCTACTCACCGTGTATAAATAACATGGTGTCAGTGGGAAAATGCATTCTGAGTTCCAGAGGGCCAACTCCAAAGCTTTTGGATAGAAACCCACTGGGGAGTGAGAGAGGCAGGCGTTGTCCTGTGTGAAAGGGGAATGACGTGGGTGACCAGATGCTCTTTATTTCCTGAAACATGGATGCTGGTAGGTATTTCTGTATGTGTGGACCCAACCGGAAGGTAGTAGGAATGAACTCAGTTAACTTGTGATTCCAGTTGTGTAAAAATAACCAAGCTAGTGATGCCAGCAAAAAACAGTTTCTGAGATGTGTCTGGGTACAGACCCATTCAGGTAACCACACCTGATTGAATGAGAGTGCTTGGATTAGATGTTAATGTATCAGAGAACACATGATGAAGAAAATGGCTTCCCAGCGGAGCACCAGGTGTCTCTGGGGGCGTGTTACAAAAAGCAGCTTCCGAGGGGTATGTCTTTAGCTTTTTGGCATGGGGGCATCTCAGATGAGGTCATCCTCTTGGGTCCATTTCCTGAATTGACATTTTGTGGCACAGAGAACAGTTTCTTCTATTCTTAGGGCCTCCAAGCCTGAGTGCTGCCTGCCTGGCTCCCGGCCCATCCCCCCCCCCTTCTTCCCCACCCATTTTCCCCAAAAACATCTCTTTTCGTTGTGGAAAATTGCACATTCATAAATTGTGTTTCTTTCCTCACACCAAGCATATTTCCACACAGAGACAGATTCAGGAATGATCTCATGGATGAATCATGCTTTTACCCAGCTGTTTATAGGAGCTGCCTTTAGACAAAGATTTTGGTGTAAGCTCCATTAAGGTCCTTTCATTGTCTGCCAGTTACCCTAGAGAGGGGTGGAGAGGGGTTTATCAATGAAGTGCTGAGTTTCAGAGGGGCTGGACTTCTAGACTAAAAGCTGCTTTGATTTCACTTTTTCCTGGCAGCCCCGGGCCTTGTTCCATCAGCTGAACTGAGGTGGTGTTAACGTTCTGCTCCGATACAAGGAAGCAGACCAATCCAAGATGGCAGCTGGGCCATATCTGAAGAGGCGACAAACAGGGCTTCTTAAACTGTGATAAATGCTTCTATGGTTGAGTTCCAGTGGATGTGTAATCTCGTAATTAAAATTAGCTCACAAGTGGTATTTCCTTCCCTAATCCAGCTTTCAGGCTTTGCTTTCTGCAGAGGAAATCTCTATTTTTTTTTTTTGAAGGATCTGGAAATCCTATTAATATTTAATTGGCTGCTAAATTATTTACACATCAAAGCGTTCAACCTGTTGTGGTCCTTTAGAGAGCAGGTGCCCAGTGGAGCTCCCAGTCGGCATTCCAAGGTCTTGAGTTTAGAGAGCCATGAAAGGAATGATTAGGGATAAAAGTCAGGCCATCCCCACTTTGGAAGCAGAAAGCCCTGGAAACTAGTTAGTTGATCACACACACACTTTTTCTATCTACGTTCTAGGTGTTAAGTATTTAAATCTTTTTTTTTTTTTTTTTAAATTAAGAGGAATATTGGTTCATATGCTCCCTAAGGAAAGGGCCGTAGCTTGAATTTCTTGTTATCTAGTAGGGAATCTTGTTTGATCAGTTTCATGCATCATGGCTCAGTGAGTTTAAAAAAGGAAACGAAAGACCATTTTGCCTATTCCACAAGATGAAATCATGAGTTGGCCGCTGCGTGGATAATAGCGATCAGGGTAACCCCCTTTGGGCACCGGGATATCTAGATTGGCCATCTGCTCTGACCAGATGACGCCACACTGTGAAATCATGTACTTTCACTTTATGCCGTGGGAGCCAAAACTAAGACACAGGTCCAGGGGGTTTCCAGCCATGAAGTTACAGGCTTTCCAGGAGAGCTGCATTAAGTGACTTGAGGTCCCCCGTCCTAGGAAGGATAGCTTTACGCCCCCTCAAAACAACCAACCTGTATTTCTGTCCCTTGCTTAAGGGTACAACTGCTTATTGTGTCCTCAAATGCATTTTCATCCTCTGTTTTAATATCCCCCCCTCAGTCTACTTTGAGCCCCTCCCCTGCCCCACCTTGAACTGCCACCATCCCCTCTCCAACCCCATCGGCCACACGTTGTAGAAAAATCTTTGTGTTGGGTTTTCAGTGTGTTTGTTGCCTCCGTCCTCTGCAGAAGTTAACAAACCTGAACAGAATGAGAAATGAGCTCTGGTAGCCAAGTAAGTCTGAGCTGTGGTGTCACCCGGGCCTGTAGAAGAGAAGGAATCCGACCCTTGCATTGTCCGCGGTTCTACCAGTGGTTCTGTTAGCTCATCTGCCCAAATGAGATCTTTTCCTGTGACCTAACTCTGTCTCTGAGTGCCAGCTACAGCATTTAAACCTTAATGCTTACAATTTTGAACAATACCCACATCTGGTATTTGAACTTGCCTTCATTCCATTTTTAGGAGGTAGAACATAAATAAATTAATATTTGTACTCTAGAGGTATCTTGGGAAAAATCATCTTCTAGGCTTTTCAAAGAAATAGAAAAGTCTAACTTCAGTTTGCTTTAATTACTTTCAGCTGCCGTTCTCTGGTCCCCAGCTCAACCTCCTGGTACTGGAGGGTTAATGTTGGCATTTGAGCCAAACAGATATTTCTACTTTCATACACCATTTTAACGAGAATTCACAATGATGATCTTAGAAAGAAAACATCAAGATTTTATCACTACTGTGGGACTTCTGCTTAATTCTTTTTCACTGGCGTTTTTGCAAGATTCTCTTTGGGTGAACCAGCAACACTTCAGAATTCCTTTCTGCAACTGGCTTCAACCCAGGGCTCCCACAGCAGTGGCGCATGGGGGACCACAGGTCTCTTGCTTGCTTTTCATTGACACATTAAGGCCTGAGCAGTTACCTTGTCTGTACATTAGGTGCTGTGGTGTGTAGTTGCTGTTTATGTAGGTCAAAACAGACAAATAACAGCAGTTTCATACGGTTCTTGTTAACGTAATCATCCCTCAGTATCCGCAGGGAATTGGTTCCAGGACCCCCAGTGGATACCAAGATCCACAGATGCTCAAATCCCTTATATACAAGTGGCATAGTATTTGTGTATAACCTACCCACATCCTCTCATGACACTTTAGGAAAGTTTTTTTTTTTTTTTTTTTTTTTTTACTTATTTATTTATTTGAATGGAGGTTCTGGGGATTGAACCCAGGACCTCGCATGTGCTAAGCACATGCTTTACCACTGAGCTATGTCCTCCCCCTCAACTCATACACTTCAAATCATCTCTAGGTTCCTTGTAATACCCAATTCGATGTAAATGTTATGTAAATAGTGGCCTGCTCACTGCAAATTCAAGTTTTGCTTTTTGGAACTTTCTAGAATTTTTTTCCAAATATTTTTGATTGGTGGTTGGTTGAATCCATGGATGTGGAACCTGTGGATTTGGAGGGCCAACTGTATACGGATTCAGCAACTCTTATGAGTGCACTTAGCTGCCACCTAGAGAAGTCTGTCGGCCTCTTTGTGAAAGATACATTTTGCAGATCCTATGAGTCTCAATGTATACAAATCCAAAAGCTGTTAAAAGAGACCAACGTGATTGAAATAGATACGATGTGTTTCATTTTCCATGGACACGTGGTTGTGCAAGCAGATGTGTGTACCCAAGTGCTTTTAATTCAGTCCTACCAAAACGGCAGCCCCAAAGTTAGTGGCAACCTTTTCCTGAATATGAGGCAGAGGAAAAACTGGACGTGGGGAGGGTGTAGCTCAGTGGTAGAGCACATGCCTAGCATGCACAGGGTCCTTGGTTTAATCCCCAGGCCGTCCATTAAAAAAATAAATAAATCTATCTCCCCTGCGCCAAAAAAAATGGAAAAGTGTGCCCTTATCAGCCAGCACAAAGCACTCAATTTTCTAGGGCAGTTGTAATACTTTTAACAATGTTGGTGAAGTTTCTGAATATAGCCAATACAGGTGAGCCAGCTCTGCTATGCAAGAAATACAGCTTTTTTTTTTCTTTTTAGTTTGCTGAATATAAATAATATAAACTCCCTTCTACAGAGCTGGAGGGAAATTCAGACTTAATTATCACTGGGCACCCTGCCCTTCTCCTCTCCAGCATTCACGAAGGACCTGGAACGCTGTGACCTTGGGGAGCACCATTACTCATTGTCCTTTGGTGTGTCTGGCACTGCCAAAAGCCCTGTCACCCCTGTCCCCATGGCCCCTCAGGGCAAAAGAACTTGCTGCTCTGTGCCTCATGCAGGATGTGAATTTTTATCACGGCTTTTGAAAACTGTCATTAATCACTTCGCATCACAGGCAGGACAGCGGAGCCAGTTCACGCACAGAACGCCTATGGACGAGGACGATTGCTCCAGAGTCAGAGGATACCTTTTTCCCTTCTTAGAAGGTCGGGCGGGGGTGGGGGGGCTCTTGTCTCTCTTCCCCACCTCTCACCTGGCTCCCTGTCTCTCTCTCCTTGATTCCTTCACCTTCGGCCTGGAGAGTCTTGCCTTTGCATCTTGTTTATTCTTGCTCAGGTTGTAGGAGATGCCCCTGAAGGTGGTGCCTCTCTCCAGGCCACACGGCAGGAATGTGGCCGGCCTGGGGCGGCGTTGGCTAACCAGCACTGTGTTGTAGGGCCAGGCTGAAAGAGAGTGCTCTCCAAACACAGCTGCAATTCCGAGTCATCTGGGGAGCGTTTAAAACTCCTGCTGCCCAGGTTACACCCCACCTGACTGAATCAGAATGAATGACCGGGGATGGGAGCCAGGCGCAGGACAGGCACACCCCATTACGTTGTGCTTCACTGAAACTTGTTTCTTCCGAATTGAAGGTTTGTGGCAACGTTGCATTGTCAGATGATGGTGAGCATTTTTTAGCAGTAAAGTATTTGTTAAGATATGTACATTGTTTTCTGAGACATAACACTATTGCACACTTAATAGACATAGTAAAGTACATACATAATTTTATATGTACTGGGAAATCAAAAAATTGGTGACTTGCTTTATTGCGATATTTGCTCTACTGGTGTGGCCTGCAGCCAAACCTGCAGTTATCTCTGAAGTGTGCCTGCAGGTTGTCAGATATCCCTGGTGATTCTAATATGCAGCCAACTCTGAGAACTACTGGAAGGAAGTGGACTGTCCTTGAAAATGGGAGCATTTACTCCTGAGCATAGCCACAGCCAGACCGTCTTGTGTCTCCGAGGCAACGTGCTGCACTAGATTCAGCACAGGGTGCAGACCCAGTCTCTGCAGCTGACTCTCACGGTGACCTCGGCAAGCCATCTACCTACTCTGGGCCTTGTTGTTCTCGTCTGTAAAATAGGATAATAACAGCAATGCCTGTGTGGCAGGGTCATCTTAAAGAATGAAAGAGAAGCTGTGTGGAAGTCTTTGTAAATTGTGAAGCGCTCTGTAAACTCTTGCTGTTAATACTGGAGATCGTTCTCTTACAGAAAGATAATCATCTAAGTGGCCTGGCAAGTAGCTGGGGTGGCTGTTGTGGCTCTAATTCCTTCATTACGAGTAATAAACCTGAGAACTGTTAAGGATAAGAACTTCTTTCTCCTGTCTAATGTAGGGGGTAGCTGGGAGAGGTGGTCTCCCCCGGCCTCCTGTTAGCCGACCGTCTAAGAGCAGAGGGACCTTGCTGAGAGGGAAGGGACGTCGGTCACCCACTGGCTTCTGAGCCTGACTTTCATCTTCAGGCCCTCTTTTCACTTGGATTTCGTTTATATCAAAGTGGGTGGAACTCCCGCAGAGTGCTACTGAGAAGGAAGGACAAGGAGAGGGTCCCACCAGGCAGGGCCCCCTCTGTCATTTTTGTGAGTGTGACTGTGGTGTCCCTGTGCAGTAAGCATCACCATGGCTCCTTCGGGTGCAAACAGGAGCATTTTTTCCTTCGGCTTGTCCCCCCCAGAGATTTGAAGTTGGACGGAGGGAGACAATCAGCAGGAGCCGTGAGCTTGAAGGAGATCATCGGCCTTGAAGGCGTGGAGCTGGGAGCCGACGGGAAGGTAAGGCTGCCTGGCTTCCAGGCCTCGGGCTTGGGCTGGCGCCAGCAGGGTCAGGCGGCAGAGGCTGCGTGAGGGACCGCGAGCCGCCCTCGTGGTGGGGAACCAGGTGCGGGGCATGTTCCTGGGTGAATGGCACCAGCTCCCCAGCCTGCAGATGGATTAAAAAGCCCCACAGCTATTTCTGCACCAATGCTGTTTATAACGGAATCCAAGATCCTGACCAGCACCCCTCTTATTCTCAGGGGATATGTTCCGAGACGGATGCCTGAAACCTTGGATGGTACCTAACCCTATATATGCTGTGTTTTCCCCATACAGACATACCTAAAATTAAGTTTAATTTATAAATTAGGCAGAATAAAGGAGTATCCGAATTGCTGGCGTCACTACTTTGTGCTTTGGGGTCACTATGAAGTAAAATAAGGGTCCCTTGAACACAAGAACTGTGATTCCGTGACAGCCACTCTGATAACTGAGACAGCTACCGAGTGACTAAGAAGGGGGGACGCACTGGACAAAGGGGTGATTCACGTCCTGGGCGGGATGGCGCTAGATTTCATCATACTGCTCTGAATGGTGCACAATCTAAAGCTTATGAATTGTGTATTTCTGGAATTTTCCATTTAATATTTTCAGACCATGAGTAACAGAAACTGGGGGTTAGGAGGACTACTTTTCCTCACACACATGCATGTGCAGGCTGGAGTGACAGATGGTTTGATGTGTTAACTAACGGCGACCCCAAGCAGCGTTCCCACTACTGCACAGGGTCTTTGGTTTCCCAGGGTCCTGAGAGGCTGAACACTGAGCAGAGGGGCTGTGGCATCCCTCTTTCATCCATAACTCACTGAGCTGCTGGGCTGAAGTCCGAGGAGTGAGGGTTGAAATATGAACTTGACTTTTTAGTGCTGGATCTAGGCAGTCTTCATGAGCTCTCTCGCAAAGCCTGTTTCTGGAGACAACGCAAGTATGTCTTTGGGGAAGTCGTCCCAGTGTAGTTTGCTTGTAGGTGAAGCTGCTGGGACGGCAGACAACTTTCCCCACCACCACTAGCCGTTGTCGCCCTTCTCGCAGAACGGCTGGTCCCCGCTGTGCCCAAATGGCATCGCCCTGAGCTCACATGGAGTGGGGTGTGAGCCATGTTTCCCCAAGCAGGTGAAAAGAAAAGCATGTGTTGTATCCTCATTCCTGAAGGTTGAGTGTTCACGGAGGAATGAGGGAGGATGGAGTGAGATGAGCGCCATAGAGCCAGCTTCTGCCAGAGGAGACGGGAGGGCACGTTACCTGATCAGATGCTTGGGGCCTGACGTGCTGGAATCCTGCGCTTGGTGGATTATAAAGGGTGCTATGAAATGTGCCTCCTGGATCAGACAGCAAACACCCCAGCAACTTCCCAGATAGCACCTTGTTATCAGACACACTAATATCCCTGCCCCATCACATGAATATTCACGCCTAGTGGGATAAACTGAAACTATAGACGGCCTCACGTCAGCCCAGTTAGGTTTTGGCAGAAACAAGTGCCAGAGCAAATGTCCCCCTTCAGATCTCCTTGGACAGACTTGCCGCGGTGAGAACACAGCCCTGAGCGCTGGGTGCCCGTGCAGCTTGATCAGAACGCAGACCTAACCCTGCCTGGGAGTAATCACTGGCTTGTTTTTGTCTTCACCTTTTAGACTGTTTCTTATACCCAGTTTCTGCTACCCACAAATGCCTTTGGAGCGCGGAGAAACACCTTAGACTCCACGGCCTCCTGCCCCCAGCTCCGTGCCCTGAGCCACCGCAGCCTCTCCATAGGGCGGGCAGGCAGCACCCAGGGCGGCCTCGACACAGGTGAGCCGGGCCCGCCTGGTCTGGGGGGGTCATGGTAGGAGGTGCCCCTGGTGGACAGTGTGGATTGGGTCTCCCCGTGTGCAGATCGGAGGACAGGTGCCCCAGGAGCGTGAGCTCTTCCCGCAGGTGACGTTACTTTTGGGATTTCCAGCGGATTTCAGGCCGCACAGGCTCACAAGCAGGCCACGGGGCGCGCTCTCTAGTGAGAGGCCTCCATCATCAGCCCTAAGCTCCCACGAGGGGAGATGCCTGGACTCCTGGCTCCTCTCCACCACTCAGCTCCTCATCTTTCCAGTTACTTGGCTCCTGCCTGCATTTTCATAGTGCTTCAGTTTGGCCATTCTTCAAATAACTGGGCCATAAATGCATGATCAGGTGATTCTCATATTGGGTGAGTTCACTCAGCTGCTGACAGAAGACTTGAGTCTTCCGTCTTTACAAGCCTTTGTGAGAACTGACGCAGGGGAAAACACTTTGTGAGGCAGGATTATTTCCACTCTTGGAGAAATTCCTGCTGAGCGTGACATTCCTCAGGCCTGTCCAGGTGCTGAGTTCAGAAGCACTGTCTCAATGTTCCGGCCGCCTCTGGTCATTGCCTGCCGTTGGCGTCCGCTCTGGTTTGTGTTCATACAGACCCCACAGCCTGCCCGGATGTACTCACACCAAAGGTGCTTCTCACGTGGGGCAACTTGAGGCCCATTTGATCTGCAGGTTTAGAAAATGAGCCTTTCCTGTGCTATGCTTTGTAATCTGTGAGTGTTTACAGCATTGTTCATGCTTGTGAGTTTTTGTGCTCTCCTGGGTCAGGAAGATAAACGCATGATTTTCTACAGTGGAAAAAGTGTCAGAGTGTTTGGTGAACCCCTCTGTGGCGGGGATATGCTTCACTGGTGTGCAGGGACGTCGGCTGATGCGATTCTGGGCCCAGTAACCTGAAGCCAGCCTTCAGTCTGACTTTGTACTTGGCACTCTCCTGGCTGCTTCTGCTTTGGGAGGTCCAGGGCCCTGACCATCGTTTTGCATGTCATCCTTAGGCAGCGACCTGGGAGACTTTATGGACTATGACCCAAATCTCCTGGATGACCCCCAGTGGCCTTGCGGCAAGCACAAACGAGTTCTGATCTTCCCTTCGTACATGGTGAGTAGCGGGAAGGGATGGAGGGTGAGCTGACCCCCTCAGCCTCCTCGGAGAGGTTCTTCCTGGAGTTGGGGGCTTGTTCAAACACTGTTCTGCCGGGTTCTTCTTAAGGACCCCCCAGTGTGGGGCACTCAGGGAGGGGCCAGCACCCGCCTTACATCCAGGATTCTGCCGGCACCTACGCTGCCTCAGGGGGCTTGGGAAGGCTGGGTTCCCCACGCCTGTGAAAGCTGCCAGCTCAGAGTGGAACTTCACCTGTGAGGTTACACATCCACCGACCCCACTGGGTAGGGGAGGACCAATCAGGCCCGTCATTGGCAGTGCTGAGTTCAAGTTCAGCTGTTTGGAGTTCGTGGTGATTGCAGGCCTCTGCACACACTCTGAGCAGACATTTGGCACCGGGCTCTGGATGACAGAATCATCTCCTGGGAAAGTGAAAGTAGGACAATGTGGGTGTTAAATGCAAAACCTTTCCTTGCTGTTTTTATTTCGCGGGCCCTTCCTGTTTTTCCCTTTGTGTAATTTTGGTTTCTGCTTTTGGCTGATCACCATTTCCCACCACTCTGGCCGCAGTTTCGCCAGTGGGGCCTGGCAGTGGGCAGACGTGCCCTGACTTGGAGGTGGGCAGAGCCTGGGTTGCTGTGGGAGCCAGGCTTTCAGGGAAACCAGCTGGGCCAGGCCTGCCACACACGCCAGCAGGTAGACAGGACTGACCCAGGGTGCCCCCACCGCCCCCTGCCAGGCCTGGACGGGGCGGGCGCAGCTGAAAGCGTCCTGGTCTGCTTCCCTTGCTGTCGTCAGAAGCCCTGGCCTCAGGAGTGAGCAGAGGGTCCTTTTTCTGTTCTAGGCTCTTGTGTCTGCAGAAGCCAAAGCAGGACCCCACCTCATGCACTCAGCGGGCACCTGAGCACTCACTTTAAGCTTAGAGTTCCCGGCACTGGGGCTCCGCCTCCAACCCTTCTCCCTGCGGAGCACTTGGCAAGTGGCTAAAATCACACCGGGCAGAACTCAGACCCTCGCCGGTTATTTTCAACCTACACCCGCTTGTAATGTGGCAGACAGTTCAGAGAGCATTCTAGAATGCCGCACTGAGTCAGAATGAATTGCCCAAGGCTTTTCATGTAAAACTGCCCCGACTGCTCTACTCCTGCCTCTCCCATCCTAACACAGAAAGCAGGACCAGAGCCACGTGAAGTTATTTTCTTCCACCCTATGACCTGTTAGACTATTTACTTCTTTCTAAAAACCAGGGCTTATCCATATAAGCCTGCACTTAGTAAGCATCCGATAAATGACCAGAGTCCTTGCGCTGGTGTCATGCAGGGGGCAACTGAAAGACGGGGACTCGTGCAGCAGTAAGAATTCTTCCTGTTGTTCACTGCTTTATTTGTTAAAGTTCACTGCATTTATTAATTCAGGCAGGAAACCGTGGCTCAGGGAGTCTGAGTGGGGCTGTCACAGTTGACAGACAGGAAGTTAGGGGCTGAGGCTAAAACTCGGCTCAGTCCTCTTCCTACCGCACCCCCGAATCCACATCCCTCAGCCATCGTGTCAGTGGCAGTGGCAGAACCCCCGACCTCAAGGTACGATGTGAAAATGATCTCTGGGCCAACAGGTTAACAGATTTCTGGGTAACCAGGAGACTCAGAAGGGGCACTGTTTTTAATTGGCGTTGGGGTTTGGCAGGGAGCTCCTCTGTAGACACGCTCTGTCTGGTGGTAACATTGACCTCTCCAGAAGGTGTCTGGCCTGTGCCAGCCCTGATTTTTTTTCCCCCTTTCTTTAAATGATTTAATTGTGAGCGTCGAGGTTCTGGGCTGTGGTCTCCGTGTGCGTGCCTGGGCGCACGGATCATTTTCCCTCCTCGGACAGTGCGCTGTGTGACCTGCCCAGCGAGCGTGTATGTCCCACCCTCCTCGTTTTATGGTCCCAAGTGGGTCATTTTTCAGTTCACCACACTGAATCTGTAGCCTGTGCTTGCTGTGATTGGCCGTTTGTTAGATGATGAAATTGCTCATGAACTGCATTTGCCTGGTCAGCTCCATAAGACCTACATCTCCTTCTATGCTGGCCACAGATACTGGTACTTTGATAAATGGCGAGTTACAAAGAGCCTCAGACTGGTTCCGGGGGGACTGCCTGTCTAGAAGCAGACATGGATTTTAGGGCTATTTCATGTGCATTTTTGCATTGAACTTGCGGGAGTAAGAGTGGGGGGTTTGGTTTTGGTTTGTTTGCTTTATTTTGTGTGTTGGGTAACAGGTATAGGATTTGTCCATCCAGCCAGTGTTGACTGAGGCCCTACTATGTGCCAGGCCAGGTGCTTCCTTATATGTTGGAGGACAAATCAGTCACAACCCCCATTCTCCTCAACCTTACAGTGAGCGGAGAAGTCAGACCGAACAGCAGACAAGTCACTCCGGTGCAGAGGCTGAGGGAGGAGCCTCTTAGGAAAGTGGTGGACCTGCCAGGGAGGGGTGGAGGCTGGAGGCAGGTCTCAAGGAAGGCCCCCCTGAGGAAATGGCATCAAAAGTGAATGCCGAGGGGTGAGAAGGAGCAGTCCTGCCAAGCCTTAGGAGGAACACCCACGTGCATGAGTGTGCAAGAGGTTGACTTTGTGTAAAACAGGTATTTATAAGAGTGACAGTCCCTTCCCTTTAAACACACATGCACACATGCATGCACAGGTGGGGCAGTCCATGGAACGATGATCATGGCACTCTCTCCGCTAACCTGACCCCGTGCACAGGGCGCTGCACTTGTTAATAGGTGCTGGCTACCAAGGTGGACAGAGGGAGCTGTAGGGTCACCTGGCCCAGGCCGTCCAAGGCCCTCTTTCAGCGAATGGGGCACATCTTGGCCTGTGGATGGGTGGGAGTCGCTCCCCCCAGACAGATCCCGCTTGGAGCCTTCCTGCTGCTCGGTGAACCCTCGTCATCGTGGGCAGGGCACCCCTGTAGGCAGATGTCAGCCCTGGCAGAAGCCTGTGCAGCCCCCCTCCGGCGCCCCTCTCCCAGGCTCCCAGAAAACTGTCACCAAAGATTAGTTTTGCCTCTTCTGGACCTTCGTATAAACAGAACCATAGACTATATGCCTTTTTTTTTTTAATCCGTCATTTTTCATACAACTTAGTATCTGTGAGTTTCACTCATGTTGCCAGTGTCAGTAGTTTGTTTTTTTGTGTTTTTTTGTTTTTAATTGCTAAGCAGGCTTGCACTGTCTGGATATACCCTCACTTGTTTTATCTTTTCTCCTGTTGGTGGACGTTTACGTTGTTTCCAGTTTAGGGGTGTTAGGAACATTCTTGTGCAAGTCCTTTTGTGGACATACATTTCCATCTCTCTTGGGCAAATACCTACGAGTGGGCTTTCTGAGTCACAGTGGAGGTGACGTTAACCAGCCAGGATGTAGTTGAATGTGTATTTTTGTTCTTGTTTGTTCTCGGTATAAGATAAAAAGGCCACTCAGTGCTACCGTTGGGACGTGCCCTAAAGTCGGAGAGTTCCAGGGGTGAACGTTTCCACGAGGCTCAGAAAGAAGCCTGGTATGACCAAGTGGAAGCAGCACCCCCTTGAAACGGGCCTTGCGTTCGTAGTTACAGTTCGTATTTTTTTAACTTTGATCCAAGCAAGTCAGTCCCCAGATTAGCCACCATGAAGGGGCCAAGGAGAGGTTTTGAACCAGAAAAAAAAATTCCTAGGGCAGGTATGGAAATCAAATGGCAACTGCCCCCGTGGTTTTGGTCTTCAAGTTTCTAGAAGGTGACCACACACCCTGAAAACGTGTCACGCCTCCTGGCTACGTGCAGGTTCCTGTAGGTCGTCAGCTTAATGATGGTTTCCCTGTGCGGGGAGGGGGCGGGTGGCCTCGTCGAGACCGTGCTTCCTGCTCTGCGCCTCCTGGCTTGTCATTAAAGTCTCACTGGAGACTGGTTATTTGTCATTGGAACCTAGCAGCAAAGTTGGTAGTGTTTCCCCCCCTCCTGGGTGTGGAGACCAATTAAGAGGAGACAGTAAGTAACAGAGCTGAGATAATGCCAACAAAATTAATGTTCTTTGAGTGGATTTCCTTTTCCTTCTGGGGGAGAAATCCGTCTGGAACTATTTTAATGTCAAAAAAAAAAAAAAAAAAAAGCTGACGAACCACCTTTGTGATACCTGTAGGTACCTAAACCTCAGGGGACGGCTCTTGGATTGATCTCCAAGATCTTTTATTTACTTAATATTACAATCTAAGTACTCGTGGAAAAGCCCCTCCTTCCACCTCCGCCTCTCCCCAGGGTTGTGGGACCGTCCCTCAGAACGTAGTTTTTCGGGACGGTGGGAGATGCTGAGCAGGAGGAAACAGAAGACTTGGTAAAAGGAGGACTAATCCAGCCTTGTAGGCACCTCTGCTTTCTCACCATATTTCCTTCTCACTGAAAGCCGTCTGGGTGCTGGAGGCACTTAACCTGTCTGCAGGGGGATTTACGGAGAAGCTAAAGCAGCTGGAGCCCCGGGGGTCCCTCCCTTGCAGGGCTCTTTCCAGGCCCTCAGGTGTCCAGGTGCCTGGAGCTCACTGAACGTGGGGGACCCTCTCTAAGAAAAGTAATTCAACATTACAAAAACACCAGTGCTGCCCCTCTCAGGAGACTTGAAGGGGCCCTGGAACTTCCCTAGCTCCTTGGAATGTCTGCCAGGCGCCTGCACAAACGCTGAGCAGTGGCTCTTTGAGGCCTGCCAGCTTTTGATGTAAGTGTTAAAAATCCAGTGCCTATTGCATCGTGGTGGGTTTTGTTTACTGTTTAAGGGTTTGGGTTTTGGTTTTGGGGGGAGAGTGCAGGGGTTTTGGTAATAGCTTTATTGGATATAATTCATGTATCGTACAACTCACCTCTTTAAAGTGTACAATTCAGTGGTTTTTAGTTATTCACGGAATTTTGCAACCATCACCACAGTCAATTTCAGGACATTCTCATCATCCTTAAAAGAGGCTCCTGCACCCTTCACTCCCCGCCCTCTAAGCCCTGGGCAACCACTGCTGTACTTTCTGTCTCTGGGGACTTGCCTGTTGCGGACGTTTCATGAAGATCATACACTATGTGGTCTTTTGTGCCTCCGGCCTCCTTTACTTAGCATAAAGTTTTCAGGGTTCATCCATGTGGTGTGTGCATCATTACTCAGTTTTTCTTAAATCTTTATTTTTCTTGTAAAAATAATACAAAACATTGCTTTACATTTCATCCAAGGTGCTGCAGCATCTGCTCCCTTTCTGTGTTTGTCTCAGATTTTTGATTGTCATTTGGTGATTTTTAACCCGACACTGTATACACAGCTTCTGCTCTGAGGCCCCCCCTTAGCGTGTATTTAAAGGTCCATCCAAATTCTGTCTGGGTGAGTGTGACCTCGGGGCCACATCCACCCAGCGTCATCACAGGTAGGGGGAGACACTACTCCAGAAGTCTCTGTAGTACCACATAAATTTTTGACACATATTTGAAACTGTGAACACAGGGTGGTGTAGTCCTGAAGCAAAGGTGGCTTTCCCTGTGTTCCTCTCTTCAGTCTGCAAACCATTTCATTTCAGCGAGGGCTGGAGAGCTGCCTCCCTAAGGGGAAGGGATGGAGGTTAGATCCAGGATGTGTCTGGAATCTGATGGGCAGAAATAGCAAAAAACGCAGCCCAGCCCCTGCTTATTCCCGTGTTTCCTTGTGATTTGCTGTCCTCTCAGGGAAGCAGTCGCGACAGTTTGTGGTTACACAGGTCCTGCGAGGGCCGCGGCTCTGCTTACCTCAGCAGGCAGGGGGCCACTTCCAGGGCCCAGGAAGCTCGGGGCCCTGATGGACGGACAGCAAGTGCGGGGAAGCAGGGGCGCCCCAGTGTGCGGCCGCTGGTGGTGCCAGAGGGGGCTGCAGACCTCACTGCCTCCCACCCCTCCCCCGTCTCACAGGCCCGGAAAGCCAGGCTCGGAGATGCTGCGTGCCTGCCCCCGGGCGCCCTGCTGCTCCCGGGTTACAGGTAGCCCTGTGGTTGGAACCTGGCTCCTCCTTTGGAATGTTCCTGCCCCCCGGGGGCTCCTCTGACCCCAAGAGGTGCAGTAGCAGAGTCTAAGGCAAGCGCACATCTGTTTAGAGCTGCTCTAAGAGTTCCCAGGGAGATGTGGAGGCCCAGAGGTGAGGGCAGGAGGAAGCAGAGCCTTACCAGCCCCCAAATGGAAGCAGTTTTCCTGTTGTTTCTGTGCAATCAGACCAGCAGCCTGCTAGCTCTGAGCCCCTCCTTCTCCAGCATCGTCAGCAGGGTGCGTGTACCCCCCACCCCACACACACAGCTGCTGCCTCCCTGTCCCCTTGCTTGCTCCCACCCCCTCCTGTTGTGCCCCCACCCCACCCGTAGCAGCCTTCACTAGGGCATCGAACTGAGGCCCAAGTTCAGCTCTGTGGAGGCTCCCTCCCTTGTCCTGTGATGAGTCAAGATTTCGTTTGTTTTTGTAAAAAGCAAAGGGTGTCTCAGCGTCTCTGCCATAGATGTGGTGGGCTCTTCCAGCAGGATAACTCGGTTGTGGTTGTGGGCTTACCAATGGGACACGTGACGTCAGCCCCCAGGCTGGGCCATCCTGACTCTGCCTCCGTCTCCCACCTGGCAGGCCAGCTAGGGCTCCCTTCTGAACTGCGTCTCCCGGGATGGTCTCCTCCTCCCAGCTGACTCTGTCATCTCCTTTTTGCAGCTGTGCACTCGCAGCCTCTCTGCGGCCAGGCAGCTGCAAGAAAGTGCATTTTACGTGCTCTTGCCCCCTCTGCAAATCACAGGCACAGAGGACGGAGCTGCCTGTCTCTCACGCAGCCTGGCCCAGCTGTGGGCCACCGCTGGTGCTGCCAAGAGCCCTGCATCTAGCGAATCCCGGGGCCTGGAATTTGGTGGCGCTGAAAACAGTGGTCAGTCTGTCCCAGACCAGGAGGGGACCAAAGTTTGTTTATTAGCACTTTGGTGCATAGGAACATGTATGCATTGGCAAAACCCAGGCCTTGCGAGTCTTTATAAACCATGCAAGTAGACTGATGGGGGAGCTAGAACAAAGCTTGGGTCTCCCTTTTAATTCATTCTCTCAAGCCAGAACGAACGAGCCACCCAGTACTGCCTCCTCAGCTCACCCCCGTCGCTGGAAAGAGGACAACCGTCTCTTGCCAGATACTGAGTGGCAAAACTGTGGTTTAAACACAGGGGGTTTGGCTCCAGAGTCTGGATCTTCCCCACTGAGCTGCAGCTCAGAGCAGCAGAGGTGAAAGCACAACTGAAGGAGAGCCGTCTCAACAGGACAGGAGACATGTGGGAAGTACGCCCTCAGACCAGGGCCTTATCCCACGTGCCCCCAGTGAGGTTCTGTGGCAATCGTGGTAAACGCCATCAAGGAAAACAGCGTGTGTGTCAGTTAGCGGTTCGGCTATGGAGCACAGCATCCACTCACGCTAGTTTAAGAAGAAAGGGATCCAACACAGGGCACCAGACAGCTTATGGAATCACTGGCGAGGCTAAGTTGGGATTTCAGGAATGATTACAAAATTATACTGCAGAACCAGGTCACCAGGGGAATCTGCACTGGCTGTCAGCCCTGGATGTGGCAGCACTGCCACCTCCATGGTCAGGAAGCCGCCACCGCTGCTGGCTCCAGATTCATGCTCCCCTGTTGTGGTCTACACCCGCAGAATGGACACCACGACTCTTGGTAGCAGAATCAACAGAAGCATAGCCTCTGCTTCAACTCTGCTCTCTGACACCAGTGCATCAGATAGGAAGAACTGGGGGCTGTACTGGGAATCCTAGCTGCAAAGGGGTCGGGAAGTACCACGAGGCATCCCGGAAGGGGACTGGATATCCATGCCGTAGTCTATATGAAGGTGAATCCCTGGGGTTTAGGTGAGTCCACCAGGGGATGATCCTACAGAAGTGGCCTTGCAAGCCAGGCAAGGAGGATCTGAGGCACATGAAAGTCACCTGGGCCAAGAGCAGGGCCCCACCCTCAGACACCGACTCAGCGGGACTGGAGCAGAGCCCAGTTTGCTGCCGTCTCCCCCCGCTGAGCTCTCGGTAAGATTCTCCAGTGTCCTTGAACATTCTGTTCTCTCTGTCTGATCTTCGAGATAAACCCATGAGGCGGCCTGTCAGGTATTCTTACCTCGTGCAGAGGAAGGTGAGGCTCAGGGAGGTTAGGCCACTTTCTCCAAGTCACCTGGCTCACTGGAGGCAGAGCCGCCGACCACCACCCAGCCCTTTCCACCTGCCAGCCTCCCGGAGCTGCTCGCCGCTGCTCCTAACCGCTGCTCCTTCAGTCTGATTAAGAACAGAAAAGCAGGAAAGCAGTGCTCCCCGCTCCCAAGCCCTGTCACCTCTCCGACCCTCTGTTTCTTCATCTATAAGGTGAGGTGGTTGGAAAACACTTGCAAACTTCTCTTTTGGCAGCGGGAGCCTTCTTTCAAGAGAAGTGTTGCATGTATCCACGTTTAAGAAAGGAAAAAGCAGAGCTGCTGTGGTTGCCGCAGGGAGGGGTCCAGACACCCCCGACCCCACTTCCAGCCCCGGAATATCCTTGCTGGGGGACTCCTCAGGCTTTGGCCCCCAACAATAGCTGGTGACTCTTTGCTTGAACCTGCTCACGTCATTGCAAACCTTGTGACCTTCGTCTGCAGGGGAAGAACCGGAGGGGCTGTCTCTGGGAGGGCAGGAATGTTGAGGGGGGAGGAGGGGAGAAGGGGTGCAGGGAATTTAGGAAACAGAAGAACTGGCTGATTGGCCGGGGGTCCCAGCCTGAGGTGAGTATGTTAGATGTGGTCCCCGTTCTGCTGCTTGTTTCCCAAATGAAAAATCTTACATCCTGTTCAACCCGGGGGAGACATCTGAGACGACAGGCGCGTCTTGGAGGGCCGCCACAGAGAAGGCGTCCACTATCCTGGACCTCGGCAGTAAGTGGCCTTCACATCTGCGCAGCCCACCCTCTCTGCCCCGCAGAGCAGCACTGCACACCCACATGTGCCTGCACGTGTCCACACGCTGGCGCTGCCCGGCTGCTCGCCAGCACTCCGTGGGTACACGTGGCAGCTACCAGAGCGGGCGTGTCCTGGACCAGCTGAGGAAGAGCCTTCCTGATGGGGCTGGAAGGACCAGGGCTCTGAGGAAGAAGTCGTGGCATTGCACCCGCCGAGTCCACTTCCACCCAGAAGTTGGGGACACTCTGAACAGGCTCGGTGGAATTGTGGGCGTTAAAGTAGCTGTGGTTTGCCTTTATTCACCAGAGAAGCAGAAAAGGTGCCATGAAGGTCAGTGTGGGTTTGGGCATGCAGGTGATGGCCTGCTCTTGGTTATAAAGGGACACCAGAGGCATTCCATGTGCCTCTTCTGAAATCATGTCCAACCAAGCGTCTTCAGAATGGGGCTGTTCACAGAAAACTACCAGCTTTTGTTGGAGTTGTTGAGGAAACCTTGGACATGTCTTCTGGAAAAGGCCAAGCCCTGGTCTGAGAAGAGGCTGGCAGCGGCCGGTGGTCTACGGGAACAGGCCTTCTCATCACAGACGGGTGGTTTCTTTGTTCCCTGGCTTTGTCTGACAAAGGTTATCGCCTGGGACCAGCCAGGAGAGGCATCACGCATCGTCGAGCCCTTGGAAGGTACACTGCTGAGGAGGTGGGGTGAGATTAACCTGGTGAGACCCGGCCAGAATGTGTGTAATCTCGAGTTGAAAGTGGGAGGCACAGAGGACCACGGGAGACCAGGTACACAGAGGGCTTGAGGAAGCCGGTCTCTACAGATGGATGGAATTAGGAAGGGGAAGGGGAAGGAGAGGACGAGGAGACTTGAGGGCCACGGGACTGTTAATTATAGCTAACATGATGTCCATACAATGGACTAATATCCAGCCTTCGAAACGGATATTAGGAGGGAGTCCTAACCCATGCTGCAACGTGGATGAATCTTGAGGACATTGTGTTCAGTGAAATAAGCCAGACACACAAGGACAAATACCATGTGATCCCACTTGTACGAGGTGCCCGGAGTAGTCAAACTCAGAGAGACAGAAAGTAGAGCGGTGGTTTCCAGGCTGAGCTG
Organism: Camelus bactrianus; assembly: GCF_048773025.1. Taxonomy (NCBI): domain Eukaryota; kingdom Metazoa; phylum Chordata; class Mammalia; order Artiodactyla; family Camelidae; genus Camelus; species Camelus bactrianus. The sequence goes on from NC_133562.1 coordinate 9,144,353, forward strand.
GGGGGAGGGAATGCACAGTTTCAGGTTTGCAAGGTGATAAGAGTTCTGGAGATGGACGATGATAGTTGTGCAACATGGTGAATGTACTTCATGCCACTGAAGTGCACACTTAAAAACAGTTAAATTGGTAAGTTTCATGTTATGTATATTTTCCCTCGTTTAAAAAAGAAATTCAAAAAACAACAGCTAACATTTATTGAGCACTTGCTATATTCTAAGCACCGTCCAGAGCACTTCTCACGTATTTCTTGATATAGCCATATGAGGTGGGCGTTGTTACTGTTTTCGTTTTACAGACGTGGAATCTGACATTTAGGGTCATTAAATTTACCTCCTACAGTCAGATGACTAGTGATGGTCTGGTGAAGATTGTACCCAGATCTGTGCGAGTCCAGATCACACGCTGTGTGAATGTCGGACTGAAACGCAGGCACTCAAAGAGGGACTCACCTCCCTGCAGGCACCGACTCCTGATGGTCCGGAGGCTGGGGTTTCTAAACGCTGCTGGGCCCTGCTGATAGCAGGGGTTAGGTTCCCCGTTGCTGGCGGTGTTGGAAGCTGGCTATAACTTGCTCAGGATTATTATACATGACCCTTCTTCTAAGAGTGACCCGTGTCACCCAATCTGTTACAGACCACTGTCATCGACTATGTGAAGCCCTCAGATCTCAAGAAGGACATGAATGAGACCTTCAAGGAGAAGTTCCCTCACATTAAGTTAACACTCAGCAAAATAAGGAGGTACGTGAGAATGGGCACCCACTCGAACTTTCCCCCAGTCCCCCCTCCCGGCAAGCACCAAGCTCATGCTTTGTACGATGGGTCTCTCCGTTGTTCTGGGGAAATGAAATATGGTCACCTTCAGCAAAAAGAGGCTCATCCGATGCTGGCTGACCACTGCCTGGATGGGAGAGAGCCCTGGGAGCCAGGACGGAGGTGGCGCCCTTGACATGAGCTGACAGTCGGATATGGTGGGGAGAGGTACCTGTGGCTCACAGTTGAGTAAGGTTTATGTCATGGAAAGCTCAGAATAGGGAACATTTGGTTCCCTGCTCTCTCTCAAGTGCAGGCAAAACAAAAGAGTTGGCATCACAGAGTTTGGGAAGATAACTCTTTACCCACGGTCGTCCACCCAGAGGTGACAGCCAAGCCCTATCTGGAAGCAGTCAGCAAACAGCCAAAGCAAAATCAGGCCTGAATCTCCCCTGCGGCTGACTGGGTCGACCCAGTGGTGACCCACATCTGCCGGCCCAGGATTCAGGAGGACCGGCCTTGCTGGGCTGGAGAGAGGCTGCCTTGGGTTGCGGGGTCTGTGTGCCAAGACAGCAGGCTTTCATTGGGGGGGGGGGGGGGTGGTACTGGAGGCTAGACTACACACACCGTGTGGGAATACACAGCATCATTCACACGTGTACGCATCCCGATACTGATTTGATGCTGGTGTGCTCCGAGCCAAAGAGGTGAGAAGAGTTAAGTGTTCGCACTTTGTCCGTCGGCCGGGCAGCTCTCCTAAGCAGACGGGTTGCTGTGCCCTTAGCCTGAGCCCGCTTCTGCCATAGTCAGTGCCTGTAACGGACGCCCAGCAGAGCTGATACCAAGTGCCTTGCTTGTCTCAGTAACTGTCTCTCTGGAACGACCTTGGTTTCCCACTGTCACTTTGGACGCTTCTGCTCCCAGTTTCCAGACCCTCAGGGATCCGCTTGGGTTCAGCTTGGTCCCGTGTCAACAGGGTCTGTACAGCTCGGGAAGGGTCCGAAGCCCCAGCGACTTGAGTCTGCTGGCCGCGTATAGGATGATGTGCTCACCTGTAGGGACAGAATCCCATTCCACGTCGCCCTTCTGGGAATGAGAAAGAGGATGCTGTCAGGACGGGCCAGTCTTTTCCTTTGGGGCCCCCCGAGACTCCGGGTTCTAACAGGACTCCTCCCTCCTTCTGCCTTTCTAGCCTAAAGCGAGAGATGCGGAAGCTCGCCCAGGAGGACTGTGGCTTCGAGGAGCCCACGGTGGCCATGGCCTTTGTCTACTTTGAGAAGCTTGCCCTCAAGGGAAAGCTCAACAAACAGAACCGGAAGCTTTGTGCCGGGGCATGTGTGCTCTTAGCAGCCAAAATTGGAAGCGACCTCAAGAAACACGAAGTCAAGCATTTAATTGACGTAAGTGGGCTGAGTCCTGATGGCTGGGGGAGCACGCGCTCTGAGTCAGCGTTGGTCTCTCAGAAGAGCCTGGTCGGTGACCCTGCCTGGGAGACGTCTGATCCTTGGTACCGCTGAGGGACCAGGGCTGTGAGGTCGGCCCTTCTGCAGTGGACATCAGGCCCCACATCTCAGGCTGTCTTAGAACAGAGGGAGGAGCCACACTGACGAGACCAAAGGTCCCCAGGATTGGGTCTGGCCATAAAAGTCCATTTTCAGGCACCACAAGGGGTGAGCTTATCCTGAAAGCCACAGAAGCCACTTCAATGGCCAGGGGTCTTGTGGACGGTGTGACCCACAAAGTGCCCATCAGTCACAGGCTGCCTCCTCTTTTAGGGAAGGGCATGGGTTTGACTGAGTGCTATCTCTTTTCTTTTAAAGTAGAGCCCCATCAAAACAAGGAAACACTGATCTTCCTGGATGAATGTATGAATGCCCATCTTAAAATTCAGTCTATTCATAGGAAATCTGAGGTACAGTAAAGCTAATCAGGAGACAGTTGCCGCTGCAAAGACAGTTTCTTAGTCCCATTTCTCAAGAGGAGAGGTGTCTTAGCTCAGCTGCCATGACCAAAGACCACAGCCTGGGCGGCTTAAACAATGGACACTGAGCAGTCATGCAGGCTGGGAAGCCCGAGACCAAAGTGCCGGCTGCTTCGGTTCCTGGTGAGAGCCCTCTCCCTGGCTTGGAGATGGGCGCCTTCTCGCTGTGTCCCCCCATGGCTCGGGGTTGGGGGTGCGGGGAGCAGGCAAGCTCCCTGGTCTCTTCTTACAAGGACACTGATCACATCAGGAGGACCCCCACCCGCTTCAGCTCCTCTAAACCTCATCACCTCTAAAAGGCCCCACCTCCTAGCACCATCACACCGGAGGACAGGACATCAGCATACGAATTTTGGGGTGACACATTCAGTCCATAAAGGGGAGGGCACACCACACCACCAGGGCCTTGTGAGGAAGCAAGGAGAGATCAGAACTGAGGCCAGGAGATTTTGCTGTGGTTTCCGCAGGAAGGAACAGGCGAGGCAGGGCAAGCAGGCTTAGGACTGGCTGGTTGGGATTGTTTCCGTGGGCTCCAGGGCACAGGGCTGTCCCTACATGTCTGGGACCTGGCCTTGGTGACTAGGGCAGGTAGATGGCGGCTCAGAGTGTGACAGCCAGTTGAAGAGGTGGCTGGGTGTGGGCTCTGGATTGGTTAGTTTGTATGTGAAAGGTGCACCCACGGGCGAGTTGTCCACTCTCCCTAGGAGCCAGCTAACCCTGGGAGGGGCAGTGCCTCCAGGGTCGGCAAGGTCCCAAAATGTCAAAGCCTCAGAATACGGAAAATAAAAGACCTGGTTAGTGCAATGCCCCGCCTGTCTAGCTGCGTGGCCGTCTTCAGTGCCAAAGGAGCAGCAGCAGAGAGGGCGCTAATGGAGGTGCTCCCACCTAAGAAAGAGTATGCTTTTTAAAAAATTTACCATTTTAATTATTTTAAGCATACAGTTCAGTGGTATTAAGAACATTCATAATGTTTTGCAACTATCACCACCGTCCATCTCCAGAACTCTTCATCTTGCAAAACTGGAACTCTGTCCCCATTGAACAATAACTCCCCATTCCCTGTCCCCAGCCCCTGGCAACCAACCAGTCTACTCTCTGAATCTGACTACTCTGACCTCATATAAGCGGAATCATGCAGTATTTGTCCTTTTGCGACTGACTCATCTCATTTTGCATAATGTCTTTGACGTTCATCCACGTTGTAACGTGTCGGAATTTCCTTCCTTTTTAAGGCCGAATAACATTCCATGGTGTATATATGCCACATTTTGTTTATCCATCCATCCATCCACGGAAGAAAGAGTATTCTTTAGGTCAGGGCTTTACTGGTTATAAGAAATGGTACAAAATCATCTAGCTAGTGCAGTAAACGCTCTTAGGAACGTGGAGGTGATCTCTGGATGCCAAATCTGAAGTGAGGATCAGTAGGTTTACATAGAGAGGAGCTGAACTAATGCTACTTGTAATCCCTGCAAGTATGATGTTACACATATTTAGTCATAGTTGAGAAATGTATTATCCAGCAATGCTCACAGTCGTAATGCAGAATGTAAGGGTAACAATTTGACAAGCCTTTTGCGATAGCAATTAACTGAACGTAAGATCCTGTCCCACTGATAATCCGAATGCAGTCACCAACTGCTCTGGCATTGAGATTTTTAAAAAATTAAGCCAAAAGCTGAGCTTAAGCCAAAGCAGAATGTACTCCAGCAAAAATGAGGCCTTCCCTACCCACCCTCACTCTGATGGTTCTCCATTTCTGCCCCAGAAGCCCCTACAGCTGGGAGGACCAAGAGGCAGTGCAGGAGGGGGAGCCCCTGGGCGTGGGCTCCGCCCATTCAGGTACATACGAGCCGTGAGCCGCTCTGAAAGTGAGGTGGCCTCACCAGGGCTTGGTCCTCGTGCGTAAAATGAAAGGGCCAAATTGCATACAACCAGCTCACCCAGCCCTGAGCTTACCACGTGGTTACTGTTGTAGATGACCTGCTGTCTTTTTCGTCTTGCCTCTAAGCTTGAGTAACCTCATGTAGCAGGTAGAGCTCGAGTCTCAGCTGCACCTGAATCTCAGCATCGCAATTCACTGCCCACGTCACCTTAGACAGATGATGCTACCTCTTGACCCTGTTTTCTCGTCTGTAAGCTAGAGGTAAACATAACACTGACCTTGTAAGACAGATGAGCGATTAAGTGAAGTCGCGGGATGTATGTCAGGTAGACTGCAGGTCCTCAGTGGGGTACGACTCCCCCTCCACCAGGACTGAGGGCAGGAAGCACGCCAATGCCCCCCTTTCCTCCTCCACAGTCTTGCCCATCACGGGTTTCTCTGGAAACACTCACCGGCTGATGGATACAGAGGTTACACGTGGGGAGAAAAAACCTAGGATTTTTATCTCAAAGCTAAAAAGCTTCTGATTTTAATTCTGTTGCAGAAACTGGAAGAGAAGTTCCGGCTGAACAGACGAGAACTGATTGCCTTTGAATTCCCGGTGTTGGTGGCCTTGGAATTTGCCCTTCATCTGCCAGAGCACGAAGTCATGCCCCATTACAGACGCCTGGTCCAGAGTTCCTAGCACAGGCCTCCGAGGAGGGCCAGGGGCCACTTCCTCTGGGCGCGGGCAAGCAGCACTTACTGCTGGAAAGGCAAAAATAGAACTCGGCTGACCAAACGTTTTTCCTCTCGACATGTTTTTGTGTAGACGCAGTACCGGGAGCTTTTCAGGGAGTCTTGTGTCTGGCCAGCAGAGATGAGCCGTGAACTGTTTACTGCTCAGCAAGGAACGGGAGCCCCGTGCAGAAGACCACTCTCCCAGCTCTCCGCGAGCAAGACTTCCTCGCTGTCCCCACCCCGGGCTTCCTCGCGGCCACACGCAGGCCTTGCAGGCTTGTCCCCGGGTCTTCTCTCCAGATCCATTCCAACCCAGAGCGTGAAGCCCTAGAGCAGAGGAGGGGAAGGGAATTTGCAGAAGTTGGAGGAGAGCTTCTGGAAGATACGCTCCCTATGTCAAAAGAGCGTGCCAATTTATTTTTGTATCCGCTGTTGGAAGTGCACTTTCCCCTGGGGCGTGTGGATGAGCAAGTGTGCGAATGTGTGTGTCTGAGAGAGGCCACGTCAGCCTGCCACCCCCAAGGCCAGCCCCACCCTCTACAGAGAGACCTCAGCCTGGGGTCTGGGGCCAGGCTGACCTTCGGCAATTATTTCTAGACAATCTCTGGATAAGCACCACTCTCTGCATAACCTCCTCTGCCCTTAGCAAATGCCATTGTTTCTGTTACTGCTCCTACTGCCACCAACGGGGCAGAGACCAGCTCTCACGGGCGGACACAGCAGGGAACTCTGTCCCTTTCCGCTGTCACGCCCTGTGCATCCAGCGCACCTGCGCACTTTCCCCACTGTGGAGACACTGGCTGGGCTCGTGGTGTGTATTCCTGTGCTCTATGTTAGAGCGCACCATAGGCACATTTATTGTGCTGGAGATATACATATATATATATATATAAAAAGTGTTTTATAAAAATCCAGAATAGGGGTAAGACGCATGATTGGTGTTTTGAGGCTTTTGACAGCTGGGACAAACTGTGTCTTGAGCCGAGGTTGAAAGGCAGTGACTCACCATCACCACGTCCTCAGGGCTGTTAGTGCAGAGTTCTCATTGTAACTTGTACCGACTCACTGGGACCACCCGTACGGAGGCACCTCACCGCGCTGCCACCTCGTAGCTGCAAGACAGCGGTGCCCGCTGGGGTTCACCTGATTGAAGGAAGCCTGTGGCCCCTGTAAAAAGAGAATTAAAAGATTTTATTGTTTCTGTGTACCTGGCTGAGTCTGTGTTGACACGGAAGTCTCACCAGTCACCCCTTGCCCTGCATTACAGATCATCTGCCACCGGCCCCACCTCAATTTTACACACAGATTCGGAGCTTCTCACATTACCCCAGAGAGAGGGCAGCGGGGGAACCGAGTGTGTACCTGGCTGTAGGCAGCAGAGCCTGAAAGAACCCGACAGTCACACAGGTTGGAGGAATTCACAGGGTGGCCGGGGAGAGAGCCAACGGGGCTCTCGCCTTCTCTGTAGTGGATGGAGTTTAGTCCAACATATCTTGCTAACACACTTCCTTGGCTGGATTCATCTCTTTGGCTCGCTAGATCAATTCAGATTGAGGAGGCACCTACTGTTCTTGAGGTAAACTGGGAGGGAAACACAAAGTGTTAACAACGTCTCCATCACCCAGATTACAGCGTGTCCTTAAGCTTCCTCTGCAGGTATCTGTCGCCTGCAGCTTCCTGGTGAGTGCCTGGCTGGTGGAAAGCCTTTCTGAGAAGTGAGGCCATAGGTACCTAGAAATTACCTGCAGAGCTCCCTGCCGTCTGTCTGCCTCGAGTCTCCTGCCAAGCTCGGGGTCATTCAATGGGTGACACAGGCCACTGGCCCAGATGTGGGGACGCCAGCATCCTGCATCTTAAAATCAGGCTGATGTTCTTGGGTTTGGGGCAGTTTGGTTTTTAGCCTTTATGAGGTGGACTTAAGAAACTGTGTCCATTTTTTTTTAAGACTTACTGTAATTTAAAGGTCTGTTTTGACCTGTGGGTTCGTTAAGTGGGGAGTTTTACTGGTTTTAATTTAGTTGGGAGGGGGGCTGAGAATGAAAGATTTTGTCCAGAGGTTTCCTTTTCTCCTGTCCACAACATGAGCTTTCTAAAGGCAAAGTGTGAGGTGGAAGCTGGGGGACTGCAGTCACTCCCAGGGCCTCCCTGTTGCTTCCCCAGCCTTGGCCTTTGGCAAGGAGTATCCGAGGCAGCCGAGCCTGTGTGGGAAGAAGGCAGCCCCTCAGCAGACTGTTCTAGAAGGCCCCGAGGGTCTGCCCTTCCACTCTCTACCGCAGCGGGCAGGTTTGGGCCCCTTGCAAGCCTCACCCCCCCCCCCAGGGCTGCCTGGACCCTCTGCAGCTCTCCCCGAGCACGGAGGTCTGGGAAGCCCAGCAAAGCCACGGCTCTCCCAGACTGGCCTGGCGAACCTGACCGTGAAGTCGGCTTAGAGATAGAAACCAAAGGCATGGATGGTCTGGCACAGCCACCCAGCCCCAGAGCAGTGGGCCCACTGCATGCCCTGCCCAGGAACGGTCGGTCCCCCGCCCCCCCAGAGGCCTTGGGGTCTCAGCCCAGTGACATTTAGTAGAAGTCACTGCTTTCCCTTCTCCACCCCCCCATTCAAACCTTCATTAAAGCAAGAAATCCACAATAAATGCAAAGCTGTTTTCCTTGGCTTTCTTTTTTCCTGATCAAATATTCCTCTATTCTTTCCATCCTTCACCCAGCAGGCCCACAGGCCCTGCTGTGCTGCTGCGGGAGCAGGGCGCTGGAGGTGCCTGTCCCTTCTCCCCCCACAGCAGGCGGGACCGCTGACTGCCCCTGCTGCTGAAGCCCTTATCTCTCTCGCAGACATTTCCGGCTCAGTGCTGACTGCCTGCCCTCCCCCTCCGCTCGCCCTGCCTGCTCCACAACTCATTGGCCCTGAAGCCTCGTCTCCCTTGCGGTCTGCAGATGCACAGGGGCAGGCTGAACCACAGCACATTTGAGCAGGTAGTCTTGTGACCTGTGAGTTGTGTTCTTTGTCCAGTGATAGAAGAAATTCTTTAAGGAGAGAGGTTTGTGGGGGGAGCATCCCAGGGGCTCACCTCCACCAGGGACAGCCTGAGTTCATCTCCCAGGGGCTATTGGGACCGTTTGGTTAAGGGCAGTGCTGGCCAGGTCACGGCAGGGCCAGGTCGAGCGCTGAGGGCCAGACAAGGGAAGAAACATCAAGGCTGTAAATCTGGAGTCACATATTGTCAACGCCAACTTAAAAGCGGCTTCCAGGAGTGCAACTGCGAGGCAGAGCAAGGCAAAATCCATAAAAGAAACATAGTAGTCAAAGGGAATGGTCCTCTTACTGCCAAAGGAACCCAAAGCAGAATGCAGGAGTGCTGGCTCAGAGAGCCCCCGCTGCGTCGAGGGCCATTCAGACTTCTTAATGTTCCAGAAAGCCTGCAAACACAAGGCTGGCTGAACCATGAAGACACACCTGGTGAGGATGGCGCTGGCCTCTAACTCGTCTCCCGCTACCATCGTCCTGCTCAGGGTGTGGTCTGAGGACTAGCAGATCAGCTAACGGGCTTTGAGAAGTAAGCAGATGATCACAATGAAGAATAATACAGCTGGGGAGGGGTGTGGTCCACCAGCACTGGACCCATCTGTTCCTCATTGTGCGTGTGTGGCTTTTTGATGGTGGGGCAGAATGAGCACAAATTCCCTTTGCCCCCCTGCTCTGCGTGTTCCTCGGCTGCTGTCCCTCCTGTCAGTGCGTGACTAGGAAATGCATGTTTGTTTTGCTCTAAGGCTAAGCCAAGGACACCTGGGCAGGCCGTCAGCTGGTGGGGAAGCTCACATCACGGAGTGGATCCAAGGAATGGCTTAGGGATTAGGAGCTATCTGAGACTACGCGTGCCTCAGCCCCCAAACATCACATGCAGAACTCAGGTCCTTGTCACATGTGCCGAGAGGAACTTTCATGGTTATTAACTGCCACTCTAGACCACAGGGTTCAAGAGGGCCAGAACGGTATCCACCACGTATCCCCAGGCACCCAGCACAGTGCTTGGCACATGGGATTTACCAACTAAATACTGGTTGAGTCTCAGGAACCATCACAAAACCACCGCCACCCTGGGCGGATTGTCCTGTTTGCAGCTCTGAATCAATTCTCTCCTCAGGTCTCACCCTACAGACCACACCTCGCAAGTGTCCTTGCTCGCTGGCCGCCAGCCAGCTTCTGCCAAGAAACACTGAGAGGAAGTGGGAGTGGGATGGAAACCAGGTCCAGCCAAGTTTGGTCCACCGCCCAGTCCCCACCCATCCAAGGAGCCGCTAGCCCCGGGGTCTCACCACCTCTTCTTAGTCCCTTAACCTGTCCACACCTCCACAAATAGTCCCCTCACTGCCCCTATCGCAGGAGACACACAGCCAGTTGGCACAGCAGGACAGGGTGTCCCATCAAGCATGGGCTATCTGGGGCTGTCTGTGCATCCAAAGCATCCTGGGAAGCAGGAGGAATGGTCCCACGAGAGCATCAAGAATGAATGGAGGATGGGAGGGTAGAGCTTAGTGGCAGAGTGCATGCTTAGGGTCCTGGGTTCAATCCCCAGTACCTCCATTAATAAACAAACAAACAAACAAACCTAACACCCCCTCAACTCCCCCCCCAAAACCAACAAAAAAGAATGAATGGAAAAAGTCAAGATCACATACCCTTTTAAAAAAAAAAAAGGCAGTTTGGTGACAATGAACCTGATCCTGAGGCAGCCCGCCCTGCCAACAGGTCCTTCCCTCAAAACCTCGGAGTTCTTGGTCGTTTCTCTAACGAGGGGCTCCTGCACAGGAACTGATCATAAACGATGACCGAAAAGAAAATTCAGTGGTCCAGGGGGGAGGTTGAGGGCAGCTTCTGCCAGAACTGCTCACTATACATCTTTTTTTTAACCCTGGCTTAAAAAAAAGGAAGCAGATCACCTTGCAGGCATATCTGTGAGTCCCTGGTGAAACCTACAGCCTGCTTTATAAGATTCAAAACCAGATATAATTCTTTTCCTAAGGCAGCTGCTTTCTCCCATGAGCCCTATGCCACGGGGCAGCTGGCTGCTGGAGCCATGGGGTGCAGCAGGAGATGCAGCTGATCCCCTCAGAGGACTGGCAGGCCACACTATCCATGGCCAGGGGTGTAGAGTGGGTGGGGGCTCCCTAGAAATCCAGAGGAAATGGGACAGGCTCTGTGGAGGACGAGGAGGGGTGGTCGGAGCTGCAATGCAGAGGCAGCAAGAACCTACCTACCTGGGGCCACCTGCAGGAGAGGAGAGGGTGGTGGGAGGCAAGAGCCAGGTGGATGTGAGGGAGGGACAGGGGTGCAGGGACCCAGCTTTTGAACTACCTTTACCTGGTGGAGGCGGGCAGGTGGTCACCTCTTGGAAGGGGATCACTGTAAGGAGTTGGGAGAGGCCCGTTAATACCTGGAAATCCTACTTCACCTTGACTTCCAGACACTCTCCCACCCCCCTCCCCTTTCCCTCATAAGGTCACTTTCCTGCAGGCTTTTGGGGGGAAAGGTAAGGACACAAGGGGCCTGAAGCCAACACTTTACCCACTGAGCTTCACACAATGACGGGGGTGCAGAGACATTTCCAAGGAAGGGCCTTCTGGTCAATGAACCCCCCAAGTAGCGCCAGTGTTGCATCTGCCTCTGAATTGTCTGCATCGGGGAATTCCAGGCCCCACCCACCAGCCTGGCCCTAGTGGGACTGGCCCCGCCCTGGGCTGCAGAGCTCGAGGTGAGAGGCTGGGAAAGGCTGGAACTCCCTGTCCTTGTCTGTGATGGGACCCTAAACGTGAGGAGTTTGGGTATCAGAAGGCTCAGAGAGATGACAGGGAAGTGGCTTTCCACAGCGATCCACCCAGGGCCCTGATTCCACTTCCTGCTCCCAGCCAGTCTCTGATTCCAGCCAGAAGTCTCCTCCTGATTCCTGTGGCATTTCACTTGTTCACTCACCCCTACCCAGCCCCAGGGAGTCACTGTAGCTCCCTTCTTGTCCCCACTGTTGGGCAGACACTGGCACTGACTGCCCTTTGGGGACCCAGGACCTGGGAGAGGCGGCAAATGGGCTCTGGGTGCCTTGCTGCTCCTTAAACCCAAATTACCCCCAGGTGCTGACCCCACGAACTCGATGAGATTGCAAGGCCCCGGTGGCATCCAGGCTTGGGTGATGTGAGGTCAGCTACCACCACGAAGAGGGAGTTCCACGCCCCACCAGACTCACCTGGACAGCTGTCCCCGCAGGAGGCCCTTGGAGGATGCTCTCTACATGGGTCCCTTCTCTCCCTCTAAATGATGCCTGAGAGGCCACGTGAGATGAGGCCTGCAAAGAGCCCCCAGATTTAAACACGAAAACATCACTGAGGCCCTTAATGAGCGCTGCTTCCCCAGGTGCCTGGAGTCAGGTTGCGGGCTAAGGAATCAGGAGGAGGTGAGGAAACGGCATCAGCAAGCGGAGACTTTTTCCTTTCAGAAGCGTCGTGTGACTGGGAGGAAAGAAAGGGCTAGGGAAGAAGCTGGAGGCTGAGAACCAAACCCTCTCACCCACACACTGGGATAGAGGGAAATGAAACCACACCTTCCTGCCCACATTCACAGGATGCTGCTCTTATACCGTCTGCATTATCATTTCTTTACCCTCTGGGGACTGTCCTCCTGGGCAAATAGTACGATTGTTTACTAGAAACTTCCCCCAAGACAACTTTTCCACGAAAAGCACCTCCAGGTGGTGCCTGAAGAGCCTTTGAGTCCCTCACCTCGCCATCTCCGCCGATGTGGGACCCTGGTAGCGTGACTGTTACCCAACCCTAGGTCCCACCCTGAGTTACCCACCTCACACACAAATTCTGCTTCTTGGTGAAGTTCTGACCTTGTCTTTCCAGCTCCGAAAACCGGGCGCTGCTGTTCTCCCATCCATGCCGGGGCAAGTGGCGGGGGCCTCAGCTTTGTCTTATCACTGGGTGTGTTGGGGACATTTGAGGAGCCAGCTTATGACAATGTGGCTGAAGAAAGAAGGGTGTTTAAAGCCAGTTGACAGGGAAAAGTCAAATAACCGAGAGAGGTCAGGTCAGGTTCCTGAGGAGGCAAGAGGGCCTGGAATCAGAACGAGCAGAGGCAGCAGAATTACTGCTGAGCTGCAGAGGAGGTTCTTCTCAACTGTGAACAGCGCAGAAGAGAAGTGCCCACGTGAGCAGGTTTGTCCGGATGAGATTGGGAAAATGACAGTTCTCACCTGACAGCTTCTATTTTCCCTTTAAGAGGGTGAAAAGCGGGGAGGGGTTGGAAGAGAGTGAAAATTGTTTGGAATAGTTCTCGTGGAGGTCGGGGAAGTGAACCAGCCTGAGAAGCCATCCTCGGATATGTAAGTGCTAAGAGATTTTAAAGTCACTTTAGCTCACTGTCACATTCCATTTCCTCGGACACCCCAAGGCTGCCACAGACAGCCAACCCTAGGGAAAGTCCTGGATGATGAGAAGGAGCAACAGTAACATTTATGGCTTCTGATGTGCTGGGTGCCAAGATAAGCATCTTACATTTGTAGATGGTCTCTACATGGTATACGTACATGTATATATGTACATATGTGTGTGGTGCGCGCGTGCGCACGCACACACACACACACCGTACGTACATACATAACTTCTTCCCATTTAGGTATTTCCACAAACTTATGAGGGGATGAAATTACCTTTTCCATCTTAAAGACAGGAGAACTGGGGCTCAGCGGGATTCGGTTCCTCAACTCCAGCCCAGAACCACCTGCCCAGGTGGCTGCTGACCCCAACAGAGGCAGCCGTGAACTGCCTGACGAAGGGGGCTGGAAAGACCACAGAGGTAAGGGAGGTGGAGAATTCTTAATAATGAAGAATCAGCTTCAGAATGAAAGCAAAGAATGAAAATAACTTCTGTGCCTGTCTGGTGCTCCCGCTGGAGGCAAAGTTGAACAAAGGGAACTCGAGAGTCCCCGGTGGGGCTGGGGGGTGACACGGAACAAGTCAACAGTCCATCCCCCTCCCTGCCCCTTCTCCCCCCTCTTCCCCTACCCCCTCAGGTATTCACAGGCTCTCAAGCCTCTTGGGGCCATCTCCCTACCTCAAGCGCCATCACTGTGCCTGCTCATGGGCCCCCAGGTGCTGTCCTCAATGTGCCAAAGGCCTGTGTTTTCAAGGAAGTGCGAGAAAACCCCTCCCTCCCTCTCAGGGTCACCTTTGATTCCACCGCTTGGGCCCCCGGATCTAGAATGCATCTTGTTTGATTTGTGCCTCAGAAAGCCCTCTCACCACAGGCCTTAGACACACGAGTCCCTGAGGCAGGTGTGCGTGAGTGCATGTGTGTGTGTGAGCCAGGGTGTGAAAGAGCACATGCGAACGAGTGTGTGCGTGAGGGTGTGTAGAGTGTGCAGAGTGCAGGGAGGAGTAGCAGAGGGCGGAAACTTAACAACATTATGCATTTTCCTCATGACCCCTTTTACCTCACCGACTCATACAGATAGGCTGCCCACAGACCTCGGGCTGCACCGGGTTGTTCTGGCCCCACAGGACCGGTCTGGTTCCAACTCACCTTAGGCCAGGGCCTCTGCTGTTGAGACAATATTCACTTGTCCAGCTTTTGACCTAAAATTGGGCGGGCACCTTGGGGCTGCTCCAGGAATGTGGACCCTGCCCTCTGGGGGTCAGTGAGACAAACCTGAGGCCCACGGTGACCTCGATGCACTATGGCTTCCCCATCCGACCAGAGCACGAGCTGGGGTGCAGGGTGCGGGGTGAGAACAGCTGGACTCAAAGGCAGGAAGGATAACGCAGGGGCGGGTTGTCCTCACAGGCCCTGTTCTGTTCGATCAGGAAGAGTGACTTGTTTGTTTTGTTTGGGAATTTGATGGGGACAGGGACACCCACGCCCCAAGGCCAAGGTCACGCAGCCCAACTCTTGGAGGTCAAAGCAAGGAGGATGGGCATTTTTTCAAAAGTGCCTACCTTGGTGGGCTGCTTTTCAGACGTCTGAAAACAAAACTTTTGGTAAGAATAAAGGCCTAAGAGACACAAACATACAAATACATGATTCTACTTACATGCGGTCCCTAGAATAGGCCAATGCATAGACACAGCAGTTGGAATGGAGGTTACCCGGGGCCAGGGGCTGGGAGGCGGGGGAATAGAGAGCAGGGAGGTCTTATTTAATGGAAGCTGAATTTCTACTTGGGATAATTAAAAAGCTCTGGAAATGGACAGTGGGGATGGTTGTACACACTGTGAAGGTACTTCATGCCACTGAATTGTGCGCTTAAATGGTTAAAAATGATAAATGTCATCTCATGTATCTTTCAAATAATAAAATTTTAATTAAAAAATAAATTTTAAAAATTTAAAAATAAATTTTATAAATAAAAAAAGAATACAGGGCTGAGGAGGCAAGAGCAGCTGTGGGGGAGGGCAGCGGGCCTGGGGCGGGATGGGGCCCGAGGCTGGGGGGAGAACGCTGGAGGCGGGGCTCCGGCACACAGCGTCAGCGCTGTTCCAGTTGCAGAGTTCCTCCCCTGCTGTTAACAGCTCAGTCCCAATGTGTGCACTTGAAGGGATTTGAAATATAGGACTTGACTGTTCCCCAGCTGGCAGGTCCTACCAGGGCAGCTCCAGTCCTAGCCGGTTCCTTCCTGCCCAAAGCACCATCCGCCCTCCCTTCTCTGTTGCTCCCTGGTGACTGCAGGACCCACACAGTCAGCTGCAGCTCTGTTCCCTCCTTTCCCAGAGTGGCAGCCAAAGACACAGGACTGTCCCTCACTAATGCTATGGGAATCATAAAACCCTGCAGGACCCCAAGTGCTCAGGACGGGGGGGTCTTTCAAAAGGCCCTTCTGCTCTGCTTTTCTTCCCATTTCTTCTCTTCTGTACCCATCAGCTATTGACACAATATTGCTGCACATCAAGTCACCCCAAATCGTAGTAGTATAAACTAACAGACATCCATTATTTCTCAAGAGCCTCAGGGTCAGCTGGCCTGAACCTAGTTCCCCTGAACCCGAGCAGGCTCGTTTATGTGACTGCCATCAGCTGAGGGCAACTGCCCCGGGACGGCCCCAGCTGGGAGGACTTAGTGCTGTTCTACGCGGTCTCTCACCCTCCAGCAGGCTAGTCGGGGCTTGTTCTCATGCTGGAAGTGGTCAAAGAAAACAGGCATCAGGCAAGGAAAACCACGCCAGACTATTGTACTAGAGGTCAAGACAACTGTAGGAGGAGGCAGAGATTGAAGGCTACTCTGAATATAACAAGCAGCTGGGGATTTATAGCCAATGGGCAGGGCAAGGGAGTCAGTGGATGGAAAATTACCAAGAGGAACTTGGTTAGGTATCAAGGGTGGGGGGGATTCTTGCTAAACTGGCTTGGCGGGATTCTTGCTGAACTGGTCAAGAAGAGGGCTCAGAAGAGAAGCCTGGAACACAAGTGGAAGCGTCCAAGGCTTCTTAAGGCCTTAGCTCAAAATTGGCAGGGTCACTTCCACTGTGTTCACTAGCCAGAGCACGTCACAAGGCTGGCGCAGGTCCAAGCAGTGGGGAAATGGCTCCATCCCACTGCAAATGGCCTGGGCACTGGGAAGTGCGGGACATTGAGGCCACCTTTGCTACTCTCTTCATGGGAAGACCCTCTTCCGCTGACCAGGACCATCAGGTAAAGTGTGAAGTCCTGCATGCTCCCTGTGTCCTGACTTAGCTGGTAACCTGGCTGAGCATGGAAGGCTTACCTGCACTTGAACAGAAGGACTAGAAGGTGCCAGAACTGGAACCCAAGTAACCTAGTGACTCAGTACGGATGAGGGTGTCACGGCTGGGGCCAGGACCTGGATACGGCAGTTCACAATGATGCTCTTTGGCTCTGCCTCCTGGTCCATGTCCTCCCGTCACCTGTGTGCATGAATCTGTTCTGCCAGAGGGCAAACCCTCAAAAGGACATGTTTGTTCTCTCCTTCTTCCCAGGAGAGAGTGCTTTACCTAGAGAACATGTGATAAGCCATCAACACACACAATTATAATGATAGGTTTAACTCCATTGGACCTTCAAGACCCCCAGGGAGAGGACAGTTCTGGGAGCTGAAAGCTTAAAGTAGTTCTGCCCTGCTGGATAGTGGTGACCACACCTCCTCTGCCCTGTCCAACTGCACCACAAACGGGGCACCCAGACCCTTGGTTTCCCAGAGCACAGCCAACACCAGGCTGTCTTGCATAACAGACTTTACTGAAGGCCTGAGGATCACAGAGGGCACTGGCTGGAAAATGAACCTTAAACGTGGCCACCAAGCTCTAGAAAAGTATGGACCATCCACTCCCGCTGCCTCTCTCTGGAGCTCCCTCACCCACTTCTGGGTGCCGGGGGTCCCCTCTTTCCACCCCCAGATTTCCCCTGCCCCATGCTCAGGACTTCAGCCCCACCCCCAGACAAAGATGTTGCTGTCAACATCTCTCTCCTTTGCTTCTTCCCTGGGTCCAGTATAGACAAACAGGTCTAGGTTAACACTGACCAACCAAGACATCATGGAAGTCAAATGCATCTGAATTTTCTAGTAGCCCAATTTAAAAAAGGCAGAAAGAAACAGGAGAAATTAATTTTGATAATATACTTTATATAACCCCATACATCAAAAATATTATTTCAGCATGCAATCAATCAATACAAAATGATTATGAGATTATTTTACATCCTCTTTTTTTATACTAAGTCTTTGAAATCAGTGTGTACTTAGACTTCCAGCACATCTGAATTTGGGCGCACCCCCTCTCAGGGCTCTACAGCCACATATGGGACACCCGACAGGACAGGGCAGGTCTAGAAGGAGGAGTTGCGTGGCCCTCCCCATGCAGAGCAAAGTGGCCTGGAGGCTGGTAGAAGTCTGGGCCTGTGTTTAAGGTGCAAGAACTCACTCCCCGAGGCTAACAACCTTTTCTGCACAACTCTCCTGTCCAGGTCAAAGAGAAGAGAAAGAAAGGCAAACTACCAAAAAATAAATGGTTTATTTTCCCTTCTATACACAGCAGACTGATAACCATACCCAATCACACAGAACCTTGCCTCTTTTGACAGAAAGTATATCCTTTATTTGGACAAATGAAAAACCAAAACACTCTGGGTTTCGCTTGGGGCCAGCAAGGACATGACCCAGACAGGACATGACCAAACGGATCACTTCGGGTAAAAGGGAGTGCTGGGGTTACCTGGAGATTCCCCACCTGGGGGCCAGGGCCCAGAGAGCCACAGAAAATGAGAGCTCAGGAGACTGCAGTCATCTGGAGCAGCCCTTTGAGTTAACAGAGCCCTGGGCTCGCCCTGTGTTCAGAGTTGAGCACATGAACTTGGGCATAAAAGATAGTGGTTAAAGCTTCAAGCAAAAAGCCCAATAAGAAATGGAAGGTGAGGGAAACAGGATGCTACATTGAAGAAACACCTTATCCTCTGCCTCTTGCTGGTGTCAAAGTAAAAAGACCTGAAAGTTTAAGAACAATGGGACTCTAGAATGCAGTTTAAAAAAAAAAATCACACAAACAAAACCAAAAATCTTTGCTAGAGATTCTCTTTTTGAAAAAAGGTCTAACACTTTTGCAAAAGTTTTTGAGGTCAGTCCTGCTGGGAACACCAGATCGGACTTGTTAACTGTGCATGGCTCTTTGCAGCCTTAGGAATCTCCATTTGCTTGAATGACACTTGGAAAGACAGCATAAGATGACATTTGGTCAGATGCCACTTTCCACAAATGGAGAATTGGCCTCAGTTGTACAGAGAGGTTTGCAGGGGCAAAAGAAGGAAAATTCTAAACCCAGATTTTCTATTTGATCCTCAGTAGAAAGTTTGACATCTCAGATTAAGAACAAAGAGCAAAATGAAACTATATATATATGCGTGCAAAGGTCACTTCGAACATCTTTACCTTAAATGACAAGCAGAGACCAGGAAAAGACAATGACATGAATTTAAGGTACTCAAGAGCCAATCATACTACTCCATTCCTATTTGCTTTGTTTTGTTTCTTTTTTCAACAGCTTGGAGGAAACATGCAGGAAGAATGGCCTGACTGAGCTGACCTCCTGGGCTTAGGAGCCCTTCCGCTCTGAGAAAACCAGCAAGGCCTCTCTTAGTCTTCCCAGGACCAAGAATGAATGAGGCTTGTTTCACAGATGCTGAAGATGGTTCTCCATCACCAACACTGGTGTCCAACACTGCAGGGCCTGGGTACTCCCTGGCCAAGACTCACTGGACTTTGTTACCTTCTGTGTCTCAAAATGACCAAAACTGACACCTGGCAAAGTACTAAGGTATTCAAAAACCTATTATGAGCAGAAATATATGGAGATAGACCTTATTTTCTTAAACCTTCATTGTAGATTCAGAAGCAAATGACCACCTCATGTAAATTCATTTCTTTGGACTTCCATAAAGGCAAGGCTTAGAGTTTTAATCCAGTTTTTAATCTGGTCTTATACTTCAGCATCCAATGATTTGAAACCTCCTCTGGAAAATCAGGAAATTAAATAGATTATGAATATAAATATATGTTACATATTTATGTTTATTTCATCCATCACTGCTTATTAACCCTATTCCCTCTGATAATCACTAATATCAAGTTCACCTAGCGGTAGACACAGAAAAGTGTGCAGAATTCAACACAACACACAACCACAAAAAGGCTTCAGTACTCACTCTGGAGAAACAGTGTCCCTGCTGGTGCTCTTACTTGGCCGGGAACTCCCATTTAAACCCCTTCCCCCGCCCCAGGGGAGGTCCTCACAAGCAATTCTTTCTGTGCCACTGGTGGGTGAGTGTGGGTTCTAGGCAAGCCAGCACGACAGCAAAGAAAGGATGTCCCCAGAGGAGTCTCCAAGGGCGTAAAATTCACAAAAGAAAACTAAAATGGCAACAAAATACCTTGGTCCCACTACCAGGCAGCAAAAGCTTGTTTGGTGGAGGGTGTTTAATAAGGCGACCTGCACGGCAATCAGGGTGGGCGGAGCCATCCGCATGCAGGTGAGATCCTGCGTCTGTTCCCGCACAGCCGGGTGCAGCCGGGCACAGCCGGGCACAGCCGGGCCAGCAGGACCTGAGGGAGCCTCTCCACGCAGTCCGTTCTCAACAGCAGCCCAGACACCCCCAGGAAGAGTCCTCCTTGACACCGGGAGCAGCAGCGTCTCGCCGGCTGTGCTTTCTTCCTTCCATCGCCCCAACAGGGCACTCCGAAGCCCGGGGCTGGGCTCTCCCGCAGCAGCCCTGGAGTCCCCTCGTCCTGGGCTTAGGAGCCCTTCTGCTCTGAGAAAACCAGCAAGGCCTCTCCGAGTCCGCTGAGCAGGAGGCTGTGAGAAATGCAAGAGGTCAGCTTTCCACTCCCTGGAGCCTGGAGGCTGTGGACGCACCAAGCTGCCTGGTGCCCACAGACCGCAGAGCAACGGATGCTCCCTCATCCTGCAACCGAACCTCTCATCCCGGCCCACCCCGCCCCGCTTCGAGGTCAGGTCAGGGACTGTCCGGGTCGCCCGGAAAACCTCAGCTCTGCGGGGGGAGGGGAGTGGGTGCAGGGTGGCTACACTTTCCCTCAGGGAAGAAGGTGACGTGTCCCAACCGTCCTGACCTGGAGAAGGTGACTGCACTTCGTTAATGCTCTCCAGTGAAAATACAGGAGAAGGGCTTCCCACAGAGCTGCCTGGTGCTCTCCGCTACAGAGGGTGGATGGATATGAAACCATGCAGGTATCCATAATCTCATTATTAAGCTGTCAATCTCTGAATCCTTTTATTTCATTTAGACTAACAGAACATTTAAAGGCAAAATACTAATGGGGAATCATGAATTTCCAATGAGAACAGAAAGAAATATGGTCACTGATCTGCAAATAAAAGCATAGCAGAACTGAAGATTGTGAGAAAAAGAGGAGCTGGGTATCTTAACATGCCTAAATGTAACACATCCAAAGGTCCATACATTTTCCACATTAAACTTCTCAGTAGACAACCTGGTGTCAGTCTGAATCCCCTGTTATCCCTCCCAAAGAGCACTTCTGAGGGCTGGGCCATGAAGTCAAGATTATGACAGAGTCTCTGATGATAAAATGCTCTTGTTCAGAGGTGCCAACAGCCCTTTCAATCCCACCTTCTCCTTTTGTTCTCCCATTCATCCATCTGTTTCCCACTCCTCCTATATACCCACACCCAACACACACACTGGCTAAGATACCTCCCTATTTCTAACGTGCATCTGGGGCACCAAGTGTATGAAACACACATTAAGCTGTGCACATCACATTCCTGGTGAAAAATGTCACCAATGTGGGTGACGCTGACATAAAGATAACTTGGACCATGGACCATGGACCACTTCCAGCACAGGAAAGCATCAACTACTTGTGCGAATATAAAACAATAAGCTGGGTTCAAACAGTGCTCGGACGTTCGTTAGCTACATAATCCCGTGCACGTGATTCAGCTCAGTTTCCTCAGCTGGACCACAGGAGATGGTCACCTCTAACAGTCCTGTGAGGCTTAGGAGGACACACTTGAAGCAATCTGCCCCCGTGTGTGGACTACAATGGACAAGCTGTAAAATACTATTCCTTTCTCATCGATTGCCCTCCCAGAGCAGCGATCCCTTCCTCACGACCAGCTAGCTTCCCGAACGCTGCTTGAAGACTCCTAGTGAAGGACACATCCTGCTTTGCAAGGTAAGCTCCAGCCATGGCATTCAGGCACGCATCTACAGGCACCTTACTCATGGAAGGCCCCGGGCACGTGGTCCCTCCCGCCAGGAGGGAGTCTTGCCTCAAACTGACCTGACAGCTGCTTCTTACATCCTCGCCGAGAGCTACTCTCTAGGGCAACAGAGAACAAATCTACGCCTCCATCACCCACCTGTCAACACTAGAGAGTGGAAAAATGCTCTGAACCACCCCCACCTCCTCTCCCTGGTGACTTAAGGCCTCTCTTTGGGTGAGGACAGACAGAGGTGCTCGTCAAGCAGCCAGTCCTTGGGGTGTGGGCTGGGAGGATGTGCCCCAAGCCCAGCTAACAATGGGGAAGGGGCGGAGAGGGGCACGAGGGAGATGTCTGCCTGATTTCTTAAGCTCCAAGTTGGAGTGGACTTTCCTCTTTCCCATAGAATTATTATAACTAGTGACAATAAGTCAGTGAATTCTCTTTAATGCACACTGAACTCGTAACAGCGCTGCTGAAGCTTGTCTACATTATGAACCAAATACACTTCTGAGGACTTCCCTAGACCTGTAATCATCATCTCTAGGATTGCTTCTGGGATAAACTGGGGCCCAAGTTCCAAAAGACCGTATTTTGAAACATGACCCATTTGTGCTTGTTCCTGGTCAAGTTCAGGGGCAGACCCCGGTGCTGGCGGGTTCTACCACCCCTTCTCTTTGGCTGAAGATAGAACCTGGAAAGGGAAGCCATTCATTTCATACACAGGCTCACTTCTAAAGACCTGGCTTTTCCTTCTAAGCGGATCTGATTTTCCCTTCAACGTCCCTTAAAGAACGCACACACCGTCTTCCTAACCCCCTGGGCAAGCGCAGTCACGGTGACCTGATGCAAGATCTGTACAGAACTGGCTTTGGAAGAGTTTTATTTCTGCAAATGTAACAGGGGGCTCAGTCACTTGCACTAATCCTCCTTAATCACCAAGGAGGAGAACAGGGTATCGGCTGGCTCGTTGCCACCCTCACTCCTGTAGCCTTAGAACAATGCTGAAATGCAATAACCTGGCATTCCATCCCTTTGGCTTAGCGATTTAATGAAACACCAAGCGGCTTAGGGAATGCTGACATGAAAAGAAACCTGGCTCCATTTACTGTGAAGACAGCCGGGGAGGTGAGCTTTGATGCTGTTTTCTAAACAGCGGGAGACACTGACACGCAGTGCAGGAATCTTAATAGCATTACAACTGTTTAAGTCAGAGCTTTACTGAACTGTTTGCAAATCTTGTAATCCCCATCTTTCCTGAAGTGAACAAACTTCATGTAACTAAGGCATAAACATCAGATTGCAGAGCAGAGCCGGCCAGAAATAGCCATCACTAGCTTCTCTTCCAGGCGGTTATTTTCAGCACCTCTCCAGTCCTTCTCTTTTCTCTCATCGGGAGCCAAAGGCCCCATCTCAATTTTACATTTATTATGCGGTGATTCAATGAATGCCTATGGTACCCACCAGATGGAGGACAGACTGTGTCCTTTTCCCAGCTGGAGGCCTCACACTTACAACACCCAATAAATATTTGCTCAATGAGTAACGGAATTCTTATACCTGCTCCCCCTTCTCCCATCTAGATTCCAAATTGTTTTGTTTTTTTTTTTTCTCTTTTCCTCTTTTCCAAAACTAATGGACCGCTCCCTTGGGAACTTGCTGAGTGATAGACAGTTCACAATCTGATAAATGGTAATGAGCATCGTTACTTAGAAGGCCCTTCTTAGCACTTCAAAGAGGGGGTTTCAAATTTTTAATTCAGATGGAAACTGGATCAAGTTCAGACACTGTGTTCCTAGGTGCATTTTAGGGTGTGTTGGGGGAAATTCTTTCTTCACCCCTAAATTGATTCTTCCTACAAACAGACTTAGGCAGTCTCCAGGCAGTCCCCGAAAATTAAAGGCTTAGATATCTTTACTCAGAGATGATGCAAGATCATTTTCTAAAGACTGTTGGTGTTACTGAAGTTGGGACTAGGATCAAGTTCAAGCGATCCTCGTGCTGGTAACCCAGGACCAATGACGGGTTCGCTGAATAATGGGCAAAGGAGAGAAGGGGGTCACGAAATCCTACAAAGAGCCTGTGTTTTGGTTATTCCTTTCTCTCCTTGTACCTAAACTATTTCACAGAGAGGAGTGACTCTCCTAATCTAAAGAGGAGTCAAAGAGGAGGCACCCACAACTAATTCTACTCGACAAGGACACTGCTCAGGGTTCCGAATTTTTTTCTTTTGTATCTGTTCCTTGGACGAAACTTTGGAATAGAGGGCATTCACAGTGATACATACCCTAAAATGCTGTTAAGTTAAAAATGAATAACTAAACATTAATCTGGATATTTAAATTACCTTGCAATAGATTGTTTTTATAATTAAAAACCAGATAATTAGCTGGACAGGAGCAGTTGCTTTTAATTAAAGGCTTTAAAAGTTGACCAATGTTGGGGGCTTGTTAAGTTTATAATTTTTCTTGGGTACATGGTTTAGAAGTTTGGCACCTGTTGATTAATGCCAGGCAGAGAGACGCAAAGGTGAATGAAGGGGAGTGCTCAGCCGGCAGGTAGGTGGAGAGTGCACACCTGTGTGGTCAATGCTGGTGGCTGGACACACAGAGGGTGGGGGGGCTGCTGAGGACTTGACCCTGGAGCCGATCCAAATCTCTGATTAGGAGATAAGCAAGTTCCTTAAGATCTTGCTGCAATTTCAAATGCCATTTCTCCACTAACCGCCACAAACTTTTAGATCCGTGAATCCCCAGTTGGGGCGATTCTGCCCCCAAGGGAACCTCTGGCAATGTCTGGAGACATTTTTGGTTGTTACAGCTGAGGAGGGTGGCTACTGGCATCCAGTAAGGTGGGGCTCAGTTTTGCTGCTAAAAATCCTACAAGGCACAGGACGGCCCCTCACAACAAAGAATGATCTGACCCAAAATGTCAACAGTGCTGACAGTGAAAAACACTACTTTAGACAATGAGCGATTTTGTGCGTCTAAGCTGTTGCCCACCCAAGAAGGTGGATGAGGACATGTGCCCTCGTGTCCTAGATGGAGACCTTGCTAGGGTCACAGACTGTGTCTGTAGCCTCAGAGCCTGGCAGGCACTTGTGGAATGAATGACCACACAGGCAAATAGAGGGAGGCTGTCAGCCGAGTCGGGGTCCTCAGCCTCAGCCCACCTGCAGCGGTGGAGGCCTGCTGACTCGGAGAGCCCACGTGAAGGGCAGCCTCTTCCCATTTCAGCAACTGCTGCTCAAATTAACAGCTGTTCCACATTTTCAAAAGAATCTGGAAAGCTGGACTTTTATGGGGAAATCATCTGATTTCTAAATGTTGACTAATTTGAAATTTGAAAATCAAAAAAGAAGAAACAATAACTATACAGGCAAACACAGTAGGTCCAAACAAAACAGACCTGCAGCCCTGCCTTTTGTAACTTCTGATCTGTCTAAGCTCCCACAGGACAGAGACCAGCCACGAATCCCCGCCCAGGATCTGAGAGCTGGTCACCCAGTCCCAGCTTGAACACACCCAGTATATGGACCATGAAGACCAGCTCCGTGCCAAAGACAGGAAATCTGAAATACAGTCTGACACTCCTCTCCTGGTGGTTCACTTTGTGGTTGGAAAATTCTTTGAGGCTGAAAACATACCATCCTTAAACTCGAGAGTTCTAAAAAATCAGGAAATTCCAAAGTCAAGGTTCCTTTTGCAATAATCACACATGCTGTTTCCTTGATTTGGGTACACACAGCCTTTCTTTCCATCTTGTTCAGGGCATGCCATGAAGTTCACAGGATGTGGAACAGCCTGGAGACACAGCCTTTCACAGACGGCGGCTGTAACATTCAGAGTAAGCACGTCCTCCCCATTGGAGAGTGAGCTCAAGCTTATTTCTCACACTCGGTTCAACACCTGGGTTGGTTTGGTTTTTTTTAAATTCATTCTGCAATTATGCACAAAATATAGTCAATGAGACTAATTTATAAGAAAGAAAAATACTGTCTAGAATTTAGACGATCACTATGAAGAAATATACAGAAATTTGGGGAAGGGTCTCAAGGATACCAGGATATCTTGGCAGTTGGGTTTTTGGATGCCAACCTGCCCACCATTTGTGTCCTGACTTCCCAGAAGGACAGGTGGGGAGGAAGAAGGAGGCAGCAGGACTAGCTCCCTGCTCCTCAGCCCCAGCTCCGGTTCCAAATCGTTCAGTCTCACCATTGGCACCTCCTGCCCCTCCACCCATCCCTGTCTTCCTGGGGCCAGAGGGACCAAATCCTTTTCCACCCACAGTCTAGCTATTCCCTTCTGCAGAAGGTCCAGTTTCAAGCCAGTTCCAAGGCCCTCCTGATCACCCCTTCAGTCTTCACGTCCATCATGCAGTCAAACAGTTACTATCTGACCACGCACATTAGCTCTGTGACTTCTCCTTCTCCTGAAAACCCCGAGGGCTGGATGATGCCTTATGCTTCTTAATAATGTCCATGTACTTTGCACACAGCACTCAATAAATACTGGTTAGCTGATTGGTAGAATTATGGCTTATAGTATTAAAATTCTAAGGCAATGAGATCCTTTTCCTAAAAATGTTCCACTGGACATTCTTAGTTCACCATGTCAGCCCCTGAACAAAACCAGAGCTGTTCCGTCCTGGGTAACGCTCCCTCTGTACTGCTGCCGGATCATCCAGATGCTCGTTATAAATGATCAGACTGGTGGGAAGAGGAACATTTAGGCCAATGTCTTTTCTACCTCCCTATGACCCATTTCTGTCGAGACACTGTCTCTGCTGCTGCTGCTAAGCCCTTGGTGTTTCCCAAGTCATTTCTAGGGGGCATGTGAGGTTTATGGGATCCTGGACACACACAGACCTGGATTTGAATTCTGGTCCAATCACCTAGTAGCTCTAAAATCCTGGGAAAGTCAATTAAATGTCCCTGAAACTCAGCTTCTTCATTGTTAAAAATGGGGATAACTTGGAGGGTTGTTGTGAAAGTCAGTGAGATCATTTTATTTTAAAAATGGCTGAAATACAGTAGTTGTTCAATAAACAGTTACTATTATTAAAAAAGGAGGAGAGATCAGGAGAAGGAAGAAGAGGAAGGCACAGGAGTATTTCCTAATTTTTCTTTTCCTTCCATTTTTCCTCCTGGGGCAGGAAATGCCCCCATTAGGGGATCCTGAAAGAGAGTGAAAATCCTTCACTGATTGCCGTGAGCAAAAGGATTCATTTCTGCCCGTCTGAATGGTTTACATACAGACCTGCCCTCAGGCAGGGAGAGAAGCATCTACAGACACCCAGGGAAGTGATTTTTCACCTTTTTCCAAGAGCTGTCCCTGGCCCTCGGGAAATACCTATTTACTGAACAAACCCCTTCCAGCCCGAAGCCACAAGAGACGCAAAGTCACCTGTTAGACCTCCTCATGGTGGTGTCCCCTGAGCCTGCTTCTGCCCTCACACTTATCCTGCAGCAACTTCCTACTGAGGTTTAAAAATGTCACCACTTTCGATGCTATGAGGGCACCGGGGGATTGTTCACAAGACGTCCTGGGAGAGGGGAGGCTGCATGGGCACACCGGGCACTGTGGTCCTTGTGTAAGCAGGTGACAATTCTGCAGGTCCAACGGACAAATAAAAGCGAAAAGCAGAGGGGCCAACCCTTAGGATTACTCTCACCCCAAATATGAGAAAAAATACCGATTTTCTAGAACTATGCCTTATTTGAGGAAAGCTAAACAACAGTTGTTTTTTGTTTCCATCATGCTGGTAAAGAAATGTCAAAACCTACTCCAAAACTTGTCTGCATTTCAATTTTGGAGCCCCATTCCTGGGCGGGGGTGGAGGGGGCCATACCAAACAATATATCCAAACTGGAATGGAAATCAGCATTCTCTTCAAGTGGCCCTTGGCTTGTTTTTCTTTTTAAAACAGAGGTTAGGAGACCAGTAAGTAGCACCAACAAATAGGAATTATGCTCCATAACGTGCTGTGTTAGTGACTCAGGCCAGGCAGCAGGCAGCCGTGGTCACAGGAAAGGAAGGCTGTGTGTCACCAGAGGAGCAGCCTTTAGGCCGGGCGAAGACTCAGCCAGGACTAACCACCCCAGGGACCCAGCAGCTCATCTTGCTCAGCAAGCACCACTCAGTGTGGTTTCACTTTGCAGACAATGGAGCCCTCCTCACTCGCACGGACATCCCTGACCGTACAGTCCAACATTCTCACCACTAGGTCCAAACTGGTGTGAGTTCTGGTGAGTGGAGACAGTGGACGCAGAGGACAACAGACCTTTACTTTTCACTTGATGCCTTTCTGTATCGTCTAATGTATCTCACAAAGAGCATGCATTACTACATAGCTTTAAAGTACATAGTATATACCCCCCAAAATAAAGTGTGCCCACTGGTAAGGGGAGCAACAGTGATCTTCACAACTTAAACTCACCACTACTCCCCACCTTGTCTCCACCTTCCCTGAAGATGACAACTAAAACCCTTGGCAGTGATCATATCAGCTGGTTTGAATATTAACAAGTGGGAATAGATCAAAGTCCTAACTTGGTTATCTCTCCAATGGGCAGTCTGTGTAGAGAGTTCAGAGGTAGAACCCTACAGCCTACCTTCCACACAGCAGACCAAGGAATGTGTTTTTAACATAGCCCCACGTGGCTCCTCTGCTCAAAATCCTCTGATCACTTACCCCACCCCTACTCAGGGTAAAGCCAAGCCCTTACAATGGCCTTTAAGACCCCACATGGTCAGCCATCAACTCCCTCTCCAGCCTTCTCTCCTACTCCTCTCCCCCTATCAGCCTGCTCTGGCTACACTGCTCTTTGAGCAGACCAAGCACACTCTGACCTCAGGACCTTTGCACATGCTGTTCCCCCACAATGTCCCCATGGCTCACTTCCCCATTCCTTCAGGACTTTCTTCAAATATGGGGGTGGGGGAGGCAGTTCTGTCTTTAAGAAAATAGGCAGATGCATTCTAAATGAGGATGATCTGGAGCTTGCCTAAGAGAAAATGAATTGAAGGATCAAAGGAAAAAACCCAAACATAGTTACACACACACATACACACACACACACACAATTAGCGGTTCACCAATAGTGGTTACTCTTGGGTGGATGAGTGGCTGAAAGGTGTACTGGTGAGGCTCTATTTCCTGCTCTGGATGCTGGCTGTAGTAGGTGTGGTATATTCAGTTTGTGAAAATGCATCAAGTTGCATATTTATATATATGCACACTTTTGAATGCATATTTATATGTCAATAAAATATATCCCCAAATCACACACCCTTTCTTTAACATTTGAGAGCAAAGATTGGTACCCTGAGGAAACCCAATTACTTTGCTGCTTCTTTCTCTGTGCAGACTTACCATCCCACGGTGGCACTGGTCAGGATCATATCAAACAGCAATATGGATAAACCAGCTGTGATCACCTGCAGAAATAATTTCAACAAAGGCCATCAGAGCAGTAGAACCTTGGTAACCTTCTCCGAGGCCATTCACAAGCTGAGATTGTGCTAGTTCAGATCCCAGACATAAGCCATGTCTTCCCACTCCCTGTCCTTGCACCCCCACACTTCCTAGACCGCTGCATTTAACAGAAAATGCTAATTCTAGTCTATTCTGAGGTGAGAATCTTCAAAGAAGCATTTAAATTCCAAACTCTTCAAAAGAGGAGGCACACGGCCAACATCTCACTCATCTCTCTCCAGGGCAGGGGCAGAGCAAGAATACCCATTTCCATCTTGTCTCAAGTGTGCAAAAATAATCCCCCAGTTCAGAAGTACTCATTAACCTGCACCCAGATCCTCTAGCTAAAATCCCAGCTGTCAACCTACCTTTTCCTATGGCACCGTCCCTCCCCTGTCCTAATGTCTTTCTGGCTTACAACACAGTCTAAGAAATCAGGTGCTTCCTCAGGGAGGGAGCAATTAAATAATGAATTAATTATTTGCAAATATCTAGAGGCCAAAGGAGAGGGAAGAGGTTACCCTACATCTCTCAAAGCTAGAAATTCCAGAAAAGTCTCCTAGGACCAGCAGTAACGGGACCCAGACTCCCAAGGTGCCCCTAAACAGTAAGCACAAAGAGTATTTGTGAACCAAAGGCCCAGCTTTGTCAGCGCTTGGAACGTCTGCTCAGGAAAGATGATTCCTCCCCGAATTCCACATTCTGGAATGCACGCTGGCTCCCATTAGAAAGGTCATGCTAGGGACTTGCTTCCGTGCAAAGACAAGAAGAACGAACCAGGCTGTCCTGGGATAGGCCACTCAGGCCGGATGCCCTTGGAGACGTCAACTGTCATCTCACTCAAGGGGACGTCATGTCCTGTCTTGGAGGCCTCTCTAGGTCCCAAGCTGGGAACAAGGCAGCAAGCAGATGGTCAGAAGGAAGGAGTATGTTAAATGAGTTTCATCTTCATTCATTTACTGTCTCAAAAAGAAGTCTGGAAATATAAACCAGGAACCTTCAGTATAGAAACTTAGTGAGATTTTAGAACCTTTGTAGCAGTTCACCTCTCTTGAGGTCACTTTCTGTTTGCTTCCCTTTATTGATTTGCAGTGAAAGCCTCGACAACAAAAAGGAAAAAAAAGCAGGGTCACAGAGATAGTTGCAAAGCAGAATGCAAAGGACAAGAGGAAACAGCTTTCTCCAAGTGAAAGCTGAGTGGTGGCTTTTATCTTAAAGAGCACGATGAATGGAGCTCTTCTCCCCCCGTCCTCCCTGCGGCTGGTGTGATATTTCATTTAGGACTTTTGCAAGTACGGTCATAAATTTGATCCTCTTGCAATGGAATTGTCTGGTTTTGGAAACAAGGTGACACAAACCACACAAGTCAGTTAATCAGGCTTCCCTGCTTCTTTTCCTGTAAAGGATGCACATGGTCTTTGCTGTGGAACTGAGCTTGGACCTGAACGCCTCTGGACCTGGAGCTTCTAGTTGGCATGGCCTTTAACAGCCACTGTCCTAATCAAGCCTTTTCTTTCTCCTGGATCCATGATTGTCATTTTCACTTTTTCAAAAAAAAATTTTTTTTTTCATCTAGGTTGTCCAACTCATTAACATTGAGCTGTTTGGAGAAATATTACTTTATCTCATTTATGCCCATTTGATCACCTTCCCTTTTATTTTTACTTTAATTGTCATTTTCTCTTACTTTTTTTTCCCCCCTTCCCTTCCTTAATTGTAACCAAAATTAATCTCGTTAATCCCCCTTTACTTTTGCAACTTGGACATTTCCTGGGACGGTGCCAATGGAGACATATTTCTTGGGATTGCTGAAAAGGGCTTCCTTCTACTGATGGAGGTTAGTGATGGCAGTTAGTGGAAGAACTCACCACATTTCTGAAGCCTTTCTTAACTCTTTACCGTTGTCTTCACTCCCTTCACCCCTTTTACCAGATCATTTTTCCCCCCTTTTCCCCAACTTTATTGAGGAATGCTTGACAAATGTAATTTTATGTATTTAAAGTGTACAACACGATGATTCGATATTCACATCCATACACGGCCTTCTCTGACTGCCTCCTTCCCATGACTTTAAATCTAGTCTGTGGAGCCATCACCTCCCACACGCACTGCAGCAGTCATAGCCAAGGACTTGTGCCTCTGCTCCTCTGTGGGTTTCTTCAGCTTGGGAGGAGCCTTGTCTGCAGTGAGATAGACAGCTGGCCTGTTTGTTCCTATTAAATGCACCTTTTGCCAAGAAAAACACCTCTCAGAATTTTCAAACCAGCCCTGACTTGAAAATAAGGTTGCTTTCGTAGCCGGACTGGTGCCTTTCCATCTGCTGCTTCCTGGAAACGTTTGCGTGGTCTCCTGCCTTTCTCCTCGGCCACTCTTTCAAACTTCTCTAAATTTTTATCTCTCAATGAGCAAATCTTCTGCTGGCTGAGATGCTCATTCACAAAGAGGTCTGTGTCATTTCTGTAGAGAACACGTTTGCTCTAGAGAGCTACTGTGGAGTTGGATGGCCCACTGTCTAATCTATTTCCAGAAGAGCCCTCAGTTTCTTAGGCTTCTCTCCTTTTCTTTATGTCCATCACCAGCCCAAGCAGTCAGCTCTCTTTTTGGAAGCATTTCCCACCCCACCCCCAACCTCCCCATTCACACACAGCACCAGAGCTCTACCACTTCACGGAAGTCACTGGTTACAGGATGAGTAGCAACTGACAACACGTCGCCGAGGGCCAGATACCGGGCAGCCCGACTGACCCACTGAACGACTTGCTCCCACACGTCCACCCCACTGTGTATGAGCTTCAGATTCATGCCCCAGCAAAGCGACCGGTTTCCATATGCCATGGGCTGTCAGGGCTGCTCAAGAGCGCTGGAAGTTGTGAGCGACAAATCTGCTTGTGTCAAGAGTCGCCCCCATCTCGAATTCCACTGAGGAACAAGGAGCAGCCAGGAGTGGCTAGCTGTGTGTGTGGGTTCAGAGTGTCCCATGCACGGGTCCCTAAGGGGCAGAACTTGAGAGGTGAAACTGACTGCCTGAGCTCAGAGGTGTGGAAACTGTGACCCAGAGATGAAGTGCGGCTTGCTCCAGGGGACCGGCTACTTCATGGCAGGGAGTAGTGGGACGAAGGCCCTGATTCCCAGGTCAGCCTTTCTCCGAGCTAGAAACTCAAGAAGGGACCCACACGAGCTCTGTGCAGCTTTTTTGAAAATAAGAATCCACTGTAAGCAGGGACTCAAACAGATATTTGCAAACCCATGTTCATAGCAATATTATTCATAATAGCTAACCCAAGTGTCAATCAATGGAGGAACGGGTACACAAAACATTATGTGTGCGTGTGTGTGTACATATATGTAAAAATGTATATATAATGGAATATTATTCAGCCTTAAAAAGGAAGGAAATTCTGACATACACTACAACATGGGTGAACCTTGAAGACATTATGCTCAGTGAAATAAGCCAGATACAGATAGAGAAATACTGTGATTCCACTTATATGAGGTACTTAGAAGAGCCAAACTCAGAGACTAGAATGGAAGGTCTAGGGCCCAGGAGGAATGGGGAATTAGTGTTTAATGGGTACAGAGTTTCAGTTTAGGTTGATAAAAAAATTCTGGAGATGGATGTCAGTAAAAGCATAAACATTTTTTCTTCAAGCTTTACAATGACTAAAATCTGCTCATGAGAAAGACTCCAAGTTACTCTTGGGATCCATCATTCAAGAGATGGAAGTAGCAGCCATCACTGCCAATTGTTGTTCTTGCTTTCAAAAAGCATTTTAAAAAATACAAATGTTTCCCCAAAGAAGAAAGAGTCCTGTGGTCTGAGGAATGTCCCCTTCGTGCACACACAGACCTGAATGACAAACACCAGGACCTGCCACAGTCCAGGCTGCCAACAATAGCAGAACTCAATACATTGTGTCAACAGCGGGGCTTTGAACTTCCTGGCTTTGTCAATGGATGTCACAACCTCTGTGTTGTTTAAACAGATTTTGGTATTTAAAGCAGATCAGGTTTGTTTTTTAAACATTCATTTCGATCCTGAGACAAATTTCCTGTTTGTTTAAGGGAAAATAAAGAGGAGCAGTTGTTAGTGGGAAACAGCCAGAAAGTCATGCATTTATTTGGAAGAGATTCAGAGATTCAGCTTTGTTGTTTACTGTTCTGTTGTTGTTGTTGTTTAAATACATATGACTTCAGGAAAAAGTGACTGATGACAGCATGTCTACAAGGCCCTTAGCCAGAACTGCCCCAGTCTCAGCCACGCACCTCCTGCGTAAACTGGTTATAGTCTTTCAAACACTGTTTCTTACCATCATTTTGCCTTTGCTCAGCAAAATCTCTCACCTGGAATAATTTCACAGGCATCCCCCAAACAATTCCTACTCACCTTCTGAAAATTCATTTATAGAAAACTTTTCCTGAGCCTGGCCCCCATCCACACATCCAAGTGTATCAGAAGCTTCTTCTAGGGGCTTCTGTAACCCCTTACCATGGCACATGCCAGATGCTACTGAGATGTGTGGTCTCCCCAGCCAGTGGGTGAGATACTCATCTCTGTGTGTTCAGGGCCTAGCGACAGAGACTTGCCTGATACATTTTATAGAAACGCCCTAGGATCATCAGAGCTGGTAATATAACCCATCCCATGTAGATACAGAATCTGGCAACAGTCTTTAGGAGGTGACTCATTGTATATTTGTTTCAGGCAAGATTTTGTCTCCTAAGTACTCCCAAGATTATGAGTTTTCACTTTGCCCTTCTGGGCCAACCTGCAGCTTTGCAAACTGCTCCAGAGCTCAGCAATATCTCATGGGAATACTGGGCTTGCCTTTGGGGCTCTCCTAGTGTCCAGTCCATCAAGTCAGTTCCACACGACTGCCGAAAGCTCTACGAGTTTCTCTTTCCCACAGAATATTTCCTCTTCTTGGACCAAGTTAGATCCTTAGCCCGCACTCAGGATCAGCAAATGTCCTCCCCCCACCCCATAGAGAAAACAGCCTGTGTTCCCGGGTGCACCTAGTAAAGGCTCTTCTTTCTCTGGAAATTCATTTCATTTAGTTCTCATTGCTTTCACAGATGTCTGATTTCTTTAAAAATATGTTTTTTGCCATTTATTTGTTTTCCCCCAAGCTGTTTCAGTTGAATGCTGGCCTGTCACAATGCATAACATTCTACTCTGAAGCAGATTTCCCTTTATTATACAGATAAGAAAACTAAGACCCAGAGAGATGGTAAGCCAGCAGTTTTCAAACCAGGCTTGGCTGACCACTGCTTTCTTAGAGCCACCTTGAACGTCATGGTGAGGCAAGGCGGAGAGGCTTTATGTGATTTGTTCTGAACATCTTCCTGATTGGTGACAATCTTATTAACCTATCATTACAATTTTAATTAGCTTTGTATTGTTATGGTAGTCTAGGATCTTGTATATATCAGCCTGAGGCAACAGGACTTTCTCAAGGGCACAGTCTCTTTTCAGACACAGTTTCAGATACAATGCAACTGGTGGTGATGAATAAGGCAGGCTGAAGGTGAGAGGAACATAAAGTTTCTTCTCCTCATGATTCTCTCTGCCCACAGGGGAGGAAACTCTTCTCTGTTCCATCCTTTCATTCTCTTCCAAGTTCACTCTGATGGGAAGAATTATTCATCTGATGGTGCATTTAATGAGGCTCATTACACTAGCTGGTGGAATTCCAGTGCTTTAAAGGCAAGAACCCAGACTCCAATGGTTTATTTCTTCTCTTGAATCCATGCAATAGAATTTTCTTGACCCTCTGTCTCCACCTTTTGGGGGTGGGAATGGAGAATGGAGAGGAAGCCATGCCTCCTATAGGGAGCAGAAAGCCTTAAGTCTCTAAGCCAAGGCTGAGTTTTTTCAATCCAACTTTGTTTCCCACTTGCCTACTATTCCTTGTCCATGCGTTCTCTTAGTTCATATCCCAAGAATGGAGAAGTGGGTAGAAGAGTTCAAGTATCAAGACTCGGAACTCTTCAATGCATGTTGTGTGCTTAAAAAACCTGTGTCTTCTTAGTCCATCTGACACTGGTCCTTTGGTTATAACTTCAGAAATCTGTGGACCTTTGGACCTTTTATCTTGGACTTGCAATCTTTCCAGATCAGAAGTGCAGAAAGTGCTGGCTCTCCCCCAGGACTGGGTGTCACAGTTTTTTTCTCTTTAGTCCTCACACTTCTCAAGAGGCCATATTAATAATACGTCTGCTGAAGCAGTGTTTCCTGGGACCTTTGGAGGCCTCCTCCCTTTTACCTGTCTCTGTGGGCAGTCTTCCTCAGCTCATCATAGAACACCTGATTTGGTGGGGGGTTGCTTTATTTTCTGTAATATAATTTTCTTTCAATAAAGGGGCAATAAATTTACCAAGTATTGCTTCTTTCCTGAGAAATACAAAAAGCAAAATAATGCAGATATACTCAGAACACCCAATTGTTGAAGACAAATGGAGAATTTGAGGCTACCCTAATTTTCCCTCAAATGAAATTCAGTGACAGCCTGGTACGGAGTCAACAGATTTTTCATTCTAGTACTTTTTCTCAAGTTTCTCAGTCTCATTTTATTCAGTAAACGTGCTCATCAACTGGCAGATTTACTTTTAGAATGATAGATTTCTGCCATAGTTATTTTTCAAACGTTTGTCCTGTTGATTAAAAAATTCCAGCAGTCTCCCAGCTAAGCAGTTCTCTGTGCTTCTATAAAGGAAGGGCATGAAGCTAAGGTGGTTTTGGATTTTCTGAGTTGTTTTGATTCACTCAAAGAATAGATCTAATCTCTGCAGTCTATTTTTAGAAATGAAATGAATTTAAGCTCAAAGGAGCTTCAAAAAAAAAAGCACCATAATTATACTTACTCCAAGGCCGTCACAATTTTTTTCATCTCCATTTAATTTAACAATAACTTCAACTCATGTTATTGTTATACTTATTAATAACGGAGGTAAAAGAATAGATTTGCCGAAAGATACACATCAAGACCTGCTCGTAGAGTTTAAAGACAGGAAATGTGGTGCTCATTTGGTAAAACCCCTTGTATTACTTTTAAGCTGACCCCTTCCTGAATCCTAAAAATTCCTGAAGAAATATCAGTTGGGAAAAATGAGCCCATGACGTCAAGGGCTGTACCCTGGCTCCAGGTCTGGTCATACTCAGTTTTACATGACCAGAGAGTGAGAGCTCCTCACAAAGGTAAAAGCTGGCACACGACTCGCCCCCCAGCTTGAGGGATACACGCAAACCACGGAGACTTCCCAGCTCTTGCCACACAACTCTTGGCACTCACTGCAAAATGTCAGTGGGTCACCTGTGAACTCTCCTGCTAGGGACTGAATTGTGTGCCCCTCTTCCACCCTAAATCCTTATGTTGAAGCCGTAACTTCCAATGTTATGGTATTGGGAGATGGGGCCTTTGGAAGGCAGTTAGGGTCAGATGAGGTCACGAGGGTGGGGTCTTCAAGATGTGATCAGTCACCTTATAAGAAGAGATCAGAGAGCTTGTGCCCTCCCTCCGCCTGTGAAGACACAGCTAGAAGGTGACCACTTGCACTTGCAACCCAAGGAGAGAGCTCCCACCAGACACCCACCCTGCGGGCACCGTGATCTTGGACTTCCCAGCCCCCAGAACTGTGCACAGTAAATGCCTGTTGTCTGAGCCATCCAGCCTATGACATTTTGTTATGGCAGCCTCAGCTAAGACATTACTCCTTGCTCTTTGGGAGAGTTTAAAAAAGGAAAGTTAAAAAGACAACAACTAACTGTTTCAGAAGAACCATTCACTGAATTAGAAGTGAAAAAGGAGAAGGGCTTTGAGTTATTGCTAGAATGAAGCTAAGGCCAAATTCAATTCACTGAGCCCTCACTAGGAACTGGAGAGGCAAAAACAAAAGGTGAGAACTGCCCTCAGCACCCCTGTCATAGCTTCACCACTTCTGGACGTGACTAAGCAAATCATTTCAGTATCATATGAAAACTGCTAAGATGCAGGTACACTCAAGGTTATAGGAACAAGCCCCACATCGAGATGATGCCTGAGCTAATCTTGAAGGACAAGTAAGAATTACCGGGTGAGGGATGGGGGAGGGGCTTTCTACGTAGAAGGAACAGCAGGAAAAAGCTCACAAACTCTAAGTCATTGTGTATTGACCAGAGCACCGAAGGAAACTTGGAGAGAGAGAAAAAGCAATAGCTAGAAACCCCTTTTTCCCAACAAGGTACTGAAAATAATCCCATGGAGAAATCTACTCGCTTAAAGACCACGGGCAGCTGCTTCCAGGACGACTGGGCATGCAGTGTTACCAGCATGTACGAGGCAGTCCTGGCCTTGGACTTCAAAAGTCCAGTCTTCCTCCCCGGTGACTGTGGGCGAGAGCGGGCCAGCACGCCCAGGGCCGGCATGCTCCCTTGCTGTGTCACAAACTCACTGACTCACCTCAGGCCAGCCCTTCCCCCTCTCTGGGTTTCAGCTCCTTTGTCTTCCTATAAGACAAAGGAATTACCTATAAAGTATCTCTCTGGGACTGAATTTTATTCTTTGACTTAAAATTTTTTCTTGAAAGAGAAAGGGGGAATCCTATTCATTCCCTGACTTGTTCCAGTGATAATTTTCAAGGAGCTTAACAAGACAGTCATTGCAGACTTAATTAAAAGTCTATTAGAAGTAGATAAGAGAGATGAAGGATGGGGGGTGGGGAACAAGGATCAGGAGGCACGGATGAGGCTGTTACCCCAAGTCCACGCCTGAGCTGTCTACCTACATGGTGGGGAGGGGGCTGCACGCAGCAGAGGAGGAGGCAGCCCAGGAGTTTGGCTGCAGCCAAAGCCAAGAAGGTACATGGTCAGTCACACACTGGGTGTCCCTAAGATGCGGGCAACCCTACAGCTGGAAGAAGCCATTTAATGTTAGCCTGTCTCCTAAGTTTAAAATGAAAGCATAGTTACCAAAAAAAAGGAGAGAGCAGTTAACTTAGGAAACCCGTCAATTGCCACAAAGAGGCCCAGTGGAGTGACCCAGAGAGAAGAAATGTCTTGTCCTGTCCCCAGGATGATTTACAAGGTACACCACCTATACAATTTAGAAAGCCAAAAATGAGACATTTGCACTGTGGTCTTCACCAGGGATCCATTACAGGAGTCAGAAGGTCTAAGTGCAGGGAGCTGGCGTGGGCCCACCCCTCCTCTGGGTGCAGCCGGGAGCCCACCGATACCCACCTCCTTCAAGGAGACAGCACGCAGCAGAGGCTGCTTTTCCTTAAAGAAGCATGAAAGCCTGTGGCCCCAGACATATGCGTAAGTGTATATTCAGACTCCTGGAGGAACCTGGTTCATTCATCTAAACAGGAAGAACCTGCCAACAGCCGTGGAATGTCGGGGCACCAGCAGTTCATCAGGGTGGCCCTGCCACGTTTCAGGTGGTCACCTCCCAAGCATCTGATCCGCACAACACCAGGACTCAGGCTGTGTGGTCGCCTCTACAGATAAGTCACATTCAAAGAGCGCTCCTGACCGTCTTTTGGACACATCAGAGAACCCCCAGTCCTTCAAACAGCCCTCTGCAGTACCAGCCCCCTTTCCCAGAGGTCTCACAGGTTACATCCCTTCAGCTCAGGGGGCCACCCTTCCTGGGACCCTGTTCTCTCTCCCCTAAGGGGACCCACTTCACTGATACTTCTGTCTCCTTCCTTCCAGATACAGGTTTCTAGCAATCAATCATTAATTTCTGGATCCAAATTCTCACACTCAGGCTTAAGCTCTGTGTAAGCAATGGTGAAGTTATTCTCATGCCATTTGGGAGGTAGGGTGGGGGGCAGACTGCAGCCTACTTTAATTTTCAAATTTCATTTTTAAATACATAATACAACCATGATTCCAAAACTGAAAACCACAAAAATATATACAGTGAAGCATCTCTCTGCCTTTTTAGCCCCCAGTCTGTTCAGTTCTCACTTTCTGCCAAAGGTCATCATGTC
Source organism: Camelus bactrianus (assembly GCF_048773025.1). Classification (NCBI taxonomy): domain Eukaryota; kingdom Metazoa; phylum Chordata; class Mammalia; order Artiodactyla; family Camelidae; genus Camelus; species Camelus bactrianus. Next base: position 9,182,874 of record NC_133562.1, read on the forward strand.
TCTTATGCATTAAAGTTTCTTTATGCTTATGTAAGCGAAAATGAACACGGGTTCTGTTTTTTTTTCTTTTACATAAAATCCAGCATATCACACATGCGGTTTTACTCCCTGCATCGTTCACTTGGTAACGTGTCTCGGAGGTCTTTCCCTGGCTATACGGGGAGAAGGTCATTGATTTTTCTTACAGAACTCTACTGGCAAGATGGGTCCTGACCCCCTACTGATGAACACTGGGATTGTTTTCTTTTGCTCCTATAAAAAGTGCAGTTTAGTGACCCTGCACATCTGCCATTTAGACTGGTGGAAACGTATCTACAGGATAAGTTCCCACAAGTGGCGGCAGCGGGTCAAAGCACACACACACTGGCAAGCAGGGTAAGAACAGCCAAGCAGCCTCCGCTGGGCTGAGACAAGTGACGCTTCCACCAGTAAGGAGCAGAGTGCCTGCTCTCGCCACGGTCTTGTCAACCGAATGTGCTGGATTCTTAAACTCAGAATCATACCCCCATCCCCACCCGCACTCCAGATAGCGGCTCAGGACCGTGAGTTCAGCCAGGCCAGAGGCGGCAGGGTGGTCCTGTGGCTCGGTGCTGGCTCCCGGAGGCCCAGACAGTAAGGGCAGAAACTGAAGGGTCCCCATGGGCCCCGGGGCAGCTCCTCCCACACAGGCTCACAGGTCTGGGTTCCAGGACCGCACACCCTGTGTGCTCACAGGGGCAGAGTCTCCGCTCGGTCCCCAGCGCCTGCAGGGCTGAACCTTTAAGTGTTCAGTAAATGCCTTCATGAATCAGGGGACACAGAATCAGCACTGCAGGCCGAGCAGAGGGGCAGGCACGCCTCCTCCTCCAGCAAAGGCTCAGCCTGGGCACCGAGGAGCATGTGCAAGACCCAGACATGGGCATCTCTCCGAAGCTCCAAGAAACGCACTCCCAGTATGCAAGGGGGAAGGATTTTGCCGATGGATTTAGTATAGGGACAAGTGTCACATCACCTCCTCTCCTGTGTGTTTGGAAGGACCCAGGGAAAGTGGTTAGAGAAGGGGGAACGTGTTCATCTGCTCCAACAGCAGAGTCCCTGCTACATTAAGCTTAAAGTTCCCTCAGGCGTTCAGGATGTCTTCTTCCCCTTTTCAGTTCAGGCTCAAAATATCAATTCCTCGAGGGGTTAAAGGGGAAGATAAAAATGAGCTGACCTCCCCAGGAAAGGGATGGAGCCGGGGGTTTAGAGAGAGCGGGGCTGTATGCTGTCTGCTAACCTCAGAACATGAGGCTGGCTCACCTGTGGGGTCCAGGAACCCACACGCTGGATCTAAGGGTGCATCACTGCAGTTAACCACTTTTAAGTACAGGACTTCTGAGCCACGTCACCGGGAAAGTGCACTGGATTAACTCCGCATGTGAAACCATAGTCCTCCCCTCAGCCTGAAAAGCCTCTCTAGGACCTGGTGGCGTATTTGTCAAATCAGAGGAACTCACCCCTACAATCGGGACCTTAACTGCTAGAATGTGTGTGTTGCAGTCAGCCTACAGCTGCAGAGGGAAAATGTAGCCTTTTCTGCCAGCCTAACACTGGGGGCTTCTGAGTTCACCACCTTGAGGCTTTGGTAGTGGGGCCGGAAAGGGGAGCCAGGAAGCTGCTCAAACAAACTGCGGGGCAGCCCAGGCGTGAAGACAAGCCTCAGCCACGGAAGCCAGTTTCTTTCTTTCATTCTTTCCTTTATCAAGGGCCTATGACACGTCAGACATTGTGCTAAATGCCCACTGGTGCCCGGGACTCATAGGTCTCAGCCCATATCAGGCCAAGCAAGCTCTGGACCAGGCAGCTGCGTGCGGCTGCTTCTCCCAGGTCAGGCTGTAGAGAAGGCTTTGAAAAAGTTGGTCATCTCTCTGGGCCTCAATCTCCTCATCTACTCCAAGAAGGAGAAATATTTCCAATATTGTTACATAAAAACTAACAGGTGCGTGGAGGGTAAAAGCTCAGTGGTGGAGAGCATGCTTAGCATGCACAAGGTCCTGGGTTCAATCCCCAGAACCTCCATTAAAAAAAAAAAAATGAACAGGTAGAGAATGATGCCATTTCTGGGAAAACAAACCAACCAGTTACATGCGGACAGAGATAAGTCCCAAAGCAGACATCGGAACATCTGCAGTAGTGGGATCACGTAAGCTTTGTCTTCTTTTCCTTTAACTTAACTTCCTAAGATTTCTATAATAAGCATTTTGATTTTTTTTTTAATGAAGAAACTTGAACTAAACTTTTTTTTTTTTTTTTTTTTTGCAGAGGTGTCATGGATCAAAATTCAAATCACCAAGTAAGAAAAAAATTATTTGCTTCAATAATGGAGAACACAGCCTGCAGTTAAACACCTACCAGGAAATTCAAGACCTAACCAAGGCACGGTGCCGTTTGCATCCTCAGAGCCCAGGGGGCCCGGCTCCTGTGTGCGGGCACACACGGTGCTGCTGGGCGGTGGGAGTTCCTGAGACTCGTCCCGACAGTGTGGTCCAGCTTTGCCCGGGTGGCAGGTTGAGACCCCTCGCTTTCATCTGGGCCCCAGCAGCCTCCCAGTTTCCTGGGGGTGTTTTCTATATTGTGTACTTAACCATTAAGAAAAATACAACAACAACAACAAAGAGTGAGTCGGGGAGTCCAATTACGCTCATTATAATCATGTTCCAACTCAGCCTCTCCATCTCACCCCCGCTGCAGCGGAGACCCTCCAGCCTGAGGGGGTGCAGGCTCTGCAGTCAAGACCCAGGTCCAAGTCCAAGCTCCCTGGTTCTAGCTCAGACAAGTTACCTAACGTCTTTGTCTCCTCAGGGCTAAGGGGGAAGGAGAAGCACACAGTTCAAAGCACGCAAGATCGTGATGAGAAGTTAAGTCAGACATGTGTGTCCAAGTACCCAGGACACCACCTGGTACCCTGTGAGCAGGCAATCAGCGTGAGCTGTCAGCACTGTTCCTACTGTTTTACTGTATCAGGTATTCAATGGGCGGTATGAGGTCTGAATCTAAAATCTGATTGGCCAACGAGCTGCTATCTATGGAGCAAAAATTCCATTATGTTTTGCCAGCAGCACGAGGAGGGAGGGCAGGTTTCTGTTTGCTGGGGAGCGTGAAGGTGGCCTCGCATTGCACAGGGCAGAGGGGACTGGCTGAGGGGTGCCCTCACCCTCTTTCCACAGCCTGTGGGAGGCAGCCTGACGGCAAAGCATGAGCTAGTCTTCAGGGTCCCCTAGGTCCCAGGGGTCTGACCTCTTCCTCCAGCCCCCATAAAGCTGACACGGTCCCCTCTTCCCTGCTTACACTGCACCCACAGGACTTGGTAACACACTCAAGCATCCCGTCTGCTGGGACTAAGGGAGTCACCAACTTGATGTGCATGTTCAAAGGGTGATGAACCACAGCCCCACAGCCACAAAGCCCAGGGGAGCCTGAGGGCGCCCAGCAGGGAGGCCCCTGAACCCGGCCCGATGGGAAGCAGGGTGTTCCCGCCACCAACTGCACAGCACCCAAGAGCGGCAGGTTGGCAGTCCGTTTACCCGTCCAGCCCCTCAAGGAAGTGCAGACCTGACAGTACACGCCCCTCACCTGTGCAGCAGAAGCCGGACAAGAAATACTTCTGCGACGTTACCAGGAGGCCTGAGCTCCCCTTTCCATCTTGGCACTGAGCGGAATATCGATGAGAAACCCTCTCCACCGGGACATTCAGGAGAACTGGTGGCCAGTGGCCAGTGCCCAGGAAAGCGAGGGAGCAGCCTGCAGGTTCTTCCCTTTCCCCAGCCAGTGAAACCCCAGACGGCCCGCAGACAAAGACAGTGTCAAAGCTAGAGGCACGGGGTCTGCTGGGGAAGCTGCCGTGCCCAGCCCCTGCTTCCCCGTGACAGGCAGGAGAAGAGGCTCGGCTGCGGGCTCTGCCTTCTGAGGACGGCACCTCTGCAGCGCCCACATTGGATCTTTTTCTATTGAAGTACAACATAAATACAGTAAAGTGCATGATGAGCTTGAATTTTTTTTTTTAGTGTAGGTACTGGGGATTGAACCTAGGACCCTGTGCATGCTAAGCATGCGCTCTACGACTGAGCTATACCTTCTGCCCGACGAACTTGAATTTTAAGTGTAGAGCTTGTTGAATGTTTACATCCTTAAACACTGTGTAACCACCACCAGACAGATAACAAACCTTTTCAGCATCTCACAAAGCTCCCTCACCTTCCTCCTCAGCCAGTACACCTGCATCACCTCCGTGGCTACAGGCTCTTTTTCACTGCAGTATACTATTCTACTGTATGGATAGATTACAATTTGCTGCTCCTTGGCTATTATTAATTAAATAGTATAGGCTATTTCCTCCAGTTTGGGGCTGTTATGAATAAAACTATTATGGATAGTCCTACAGTGGATTAAAAAAAGATAACAATCTTCCTGGGTGATAATGCACACAACGTAAAATTCACCCTGTAAAAGCATACAGTAGTTTTTCAGTATGTCCACAGAGCTGTGCAACCACCACCTGCAATTCCACACCAGTAAACGTGTCCTGCTGTGGGTGTGTGTCTTCATCTCTCTTGGGGATGAACCAGGGCTAGGGCTGCTCAGTCACAACAGAGATCTTGTTCAGCTTCAGTATTTTTTAAACCAGCAATGTTATTCCACATCCTCACCCACACTTGGTATTGTCAGTTTCTTTAATTTTAGCCGTCCTGGTTGGAGGTGTGATTCAAAACCACTTCTGATTTAAAACCACATCAGATTTAAAACCACTTCTGTCTCAAATCCCCATTCTCTTACAACCAACCTAGCCCAGATCGAAAGCTGCATTCCACTCATCCTACAGTGTTTAGAGCTGACGTTGCTCCTCCCTCTCTTTCTTCCTTTTTTTTAAAATAAACATCTGTGACTTCCAAAATGTTAGATCAAGTGACGAATTATGGTTCCCTGAGTTACTTGAAAAATTGAAAAGAGAACTTTAGGACCTCTGGTGCCACTAGAATCCGGTCACTTCGAATTTCTCTTGACACTAGAATGGCAAAACGGAACAAAGCAGAAGCGAAGGCTCTCTGTGTTTCTGCTGACCCAGGCCAGCGGCTCTCAAACTGTAGCCAAACCCAAAACACAAACAGCTCTTCAAACATTTCTCCATCTATGAAAGAAAAGCTCATTCTGTTCAATTAATAAGAGTGAACATTAACAGCTCAACACACATTATTTCATATAATCCCCACAATATTTCTGTGACATTGAACAATGATTCCCATTTTACAGATGAGAAAACTGTACTTCTCTCTGTGCACCTTAGTTAGGTTTCTTTCTTTTTTTTTTTAACGGAGGTACTGGAGATTGAACCCAGGACCTCCTGCATGCTAAGCATGCGCTCTACCACTGAACTATGCCCTCCCCCCTCTTTCTGTGCACCTTAAACGTTAGCTTCAGGAGGGAAGGTTTCGGCAATCACTCGATTTCTCCTTCTACTGGAGTACATTTTACAGGCTCTGTCCCTCACAGAGAGCTGGAACACTCGATAAATTAGAAAGGAGTTCAATCCACGTAACTGAAGGACGCATGTCTCCTTGTGTCACCCACGGCTCCCCCAGAAGTCACACGACAAGACAACAGATGAGGAAAGGTAGCCAGAGAGAGCCCGGCACCCTCATAACCAGACCCGCAGGGACATTCCCCAGACATGCACAAAAACAATCAAATAAAATTACAAACACAGCCCAACAGCTAGTTCACGTGAGATCAGGCAATTCATTGCTGACTGGAAAAACCTCTTCTTGCCACACGGTTGACCAACAGACTGGCTATTATGGAGTCACATAAACAAGCACAACCTGCATGTGCTTCAGTGTCCGGCCTCACAGTCAGACATAGTCTGCGTGCATGTAAACAAGAACCGCACCAGGAATCGTCATCTAAAGGATGACCGGGCCAGCTCAAAGTGCCGATGTGGAGTCAAGAGGGAAAAACAAGTTTGGGCTCCTTTTTGTACAAGAGGAGAGAGATTTTAAACAGGGGAAAATGAGCAAATGACTCTTTATACAACAAATTCCACTTTGGGGGATAAAACAGGAGAACAAGTGTCGGGCAGGATCAGGTAGGGCCCCTGGGGCCCCTGGGGGGCCAGGCCACCAAGATGTCTCTAAGGTATGAGAGAGAAGAGCTATTTTCACAAAGTCACACCAAGTAAAGATCTACTAAGTCTTTCAAATCCACATGTCATTCCTATTATGTGTCAACACTTAGCTTTCATATTATGAAAGTCTGCTCCTTCAGATTTCCCAAGAACTACCCCCATTTTATTAGCACGCTCCCTAGTGACACGGGCAATTGGTTCTGCCTGGAGCCTGCCCTCTGGGCCGGGCATATACAAGCCTCAAAGGGCTCCTTGCTGGTTACCCTCTGTCCAGCCACATCTTGGGGAACTTAGTTCCAGGGATATGGATGGTGGATCTTCATAAGGAAAAGTGAACTCGAACAGAATTAATGGCACAATTAAAGAAAGACATGCACCTACCAGAGCATTACTGGGGGCGGGGGAAGGCACTTCTCAAGGTGCAGCAGAACTGCACATTTATTTCTGCCCTGGTGCACAAACCGGCAGAGATGTGTAAAACAAGATCGTGCATTTAAGCATTCACTCGGCACTCATTTATCACGCCATCCTACAATGAACCAAGGACTCATCGACTCATCCCCCAACAGAGGCCCTGTAAACTTTCCCAATTAATTGGTATTTGCATTGCAAGAAATCACTTTAATTTTAGTTGCTCTAAATTATCTTGGATGCTGACAGCACTCATATAAACTCTGCAGCCAGAACACTCACAGAAATTTAGGGTATTTCCTTAGTAAATGAACTAAAGAAGATTCATTCAGGTCAAAAGTGGTGAAAACCCAGAATCGTTATCATAGTTTTGCAGCACAGAACATTGTGGTGATCAATGGCACTAAAAATAGCCCAGAAAAAATTAGGAGTTCATAATCGGAAACAAGAAAAACAATAACTTTATCCAAAGCAGCAAGATGTCCGTTAACATCACTCATTTCCCTAGGAATTATTTTGACAATAGGAAATGGAATTTAATTTTTTTTTCCCTTTAATCCCAAACTGTATTTCCCCTCCCATAGGTCCTCTGGGAAAACCTTGTTTTTAAAGGAATAATTCCCAGATAACTAGCTTCTTGCTGTTTCCATACGGCTCAACAGACACAGAGCAGCTCCTGAACGAGCCGTTTCACGTTCCCGTCGCTTCAACGGTGATGTCATGGAAAGACAGCGACATGTTATTATTGCCCAGCTACAGGCTGTAAAGGAAACTGTGCTACTGCCTCTGGGTTTTCATTTTCCATGAGAAATGATTCTCATTGCCCCAGCCACTTAGACTGTGAAAAAGAAAAATGAGTTAATTAGGAAAAGTCACAATTAGATTTTGTAAGCTCACTTCTTTCACCATAGAAGTTACATCACAGCACAGCTTCATTGGGTTTAACAATTTATCTTCATCAGATGATTCCAGAACACATCAAGGTGCTGAATAACTGCCCGAGGAAGAAAATAAAAGGAATACGAAACTGCTACCCAGAAAGTTATCTAATCAAATGAGCTTGTAAATGTGATGGGAAGAAGGAGGGAGGAGACTTAAGCAGCTGAGAAAACGGGAAGAAGTGAAAATAGTCAAATGTGATTACCTTTTACCGTCTGGGAAGTGGGGAAACCCTGCCACCGGCTCTCCTCGCCTAGCGGCTGGTGGCAAGGATGATGAGAATGATGACGATGATGATGAAGAAAAAGGAGTAATCATGACCGTTTCAGCAGCACAGATACTAAAACCAGAAAGATACCAAGAAGGACAACGTGCAAATTCGGGGAGCATTCTGCATTTTCTGCAACTATGTAAGCAGAGATGTGTTAACTAAATTTATTGTGGGGATCGCTTTGCAATATATACAAATATCATTATGTTGTACATCTTCAACTAATATAACATTATATGGCAATCATACCTCTGTAAGACAGAGGAAAAAGAAGTAAGTAGTAACGGAGTAGGAAGTAGAAGGCAGAGGGGAACTAGCATTCTGTTCAGCACAGACCAGACCCAGTGAGAGAAGAATGCAACGGGGATCGCGACCACACTTTCAGGACTGTTCTGTCGTCTGTCCTGTGTCTGTGTGCACCAGAAACGGAATGCAAATCTGATTCCAGAACCTGAAAGATCTGTTTACTTGTCACCTTCTCAGAAATTCAAGATGTGATTCCATGTTAAGCTCTGGAACTTCCCTACAAATATATCTTAAAAAATTAGGCAGAGAAAAAGTGTTATTTAGAAGTCATGAAATCTGTGTGATTCCAGGATAAAAGATACTAAGCTGCTTCTCCTTTATCTTTCTTTTTAAAAATTCCACCAGAAACAGCAAGAGTGTCACCCGTGGTCTTGGGGAACATCTGAAAATTCTGAACATCAAACCCTCACAGCACCTGTGGAGGACACTTTCATACGTTCACCCCACACTTAAAACAGGTTGAGTTTTATCTAGTAAACTCACATAGTCAAGACTCCTTCTTAGTTCAGTATCTTGGCAATAGGTCAAGAGAAACGTCAACATGTCACTGGAAAAAGATGTCAGGCCACGCTCCTGAGACTTGGCCAAACAGCCTAAGGGGTCGGCAGTCAAAACTCAGAAAAATTCCTACCCACTTAAGAGTTCTTCATATGGATAAACCAAACAGAGGCTGAAACTTACCAGCAGAATCTTCTCAGTTCTTTTAAGAAAAACTCCTAGATGGGAAACAGTTCAGGACTGTGGTCCTTTTACTACACAGGAGGTGTTGTTATGGAGACAGTTTTGCAGGCTCCCTGGCAATCCCAGTGTATAATTAAGGCTGGTGATCACAGAACAGCCAGCAAGTGGTCTCCATGGAGACCAACAAACATACATTCCCACAGCCACAGCAACTGTTCTGAATCAATGACTCTTTATATAGGTTTAAAAACTTTGTGAATGGTACATCAATTGCTTCTTTTGTTAGACAATGTCTGATTAAGGATGCTGTGAGAGAGCTCATTCTCCTGCGTGCTGAATTCTGAGCAGTGTCTAGAGTAGGCGGTTTCCAACTCAATTCACAACCTAGAACTAGCGAAGACAAGTGGTAAATCCAGACTCAGGAAATCACTGGTTGATCTGGTGGAAGAATTAAACTAGTGGTCGTCAGGGCCAAGGAGAGCCTGCCAAATACCAGCACTCACTATTCCAGGGCTGTCTAAATATTATGCAACCCTCTCAGCAAGGTAGACATTATTGTTACACTTGTTTACAGAGGAGTAAACGAAGCACACACCGAGAAAGTGGCAGAGCTGGGACTCAGAGCGAGGTCAAAATTAAGTCTGGGCTGGGGTTTAAGTGACGCTACATCACGCTCTGGGTTTGCACAGCACGCTGTGCTTCCACAGCCATCCTCACACACATTATCTCATATATGCTGCTTTTATCTTGAAACGTTGAGTCCAGGTTCTAGAATTTTCTAATTTTGCAATATTGTACCCCTGGTCCCTGGCTTCCTCGCTCCACTTCTGCACCCACCACACACTCCAGACTCGAAGACTCATGTGGGACCATGTCTCAAAAAGCTGCCGCATGTCCCACCTGGACTGCGTGAGCAGCACGTGAGCCTACGCAGTAATGGGAAGGGAAATCCCACTCCACAGCACCAACTGCAACTGTCCAAACTCTAAATAAAAACAGGGACAAACATTCCGATTAACCACTCATGGCATTTATCTATGCTCTTCCATGAGAGAAGGTCAGATTGCTGAGTGCTAATGTTTTGTTAAAGATCTATGTTCATGAAGGATATTGATCTGTGGTTTTCTTACAACTTTTTTTTTTGGCCTGGCGTTAGTATCAGGGTAACTCACTTTATAGAATAAATTGGGAGTTATTCCTTCTTCCTCTATTTTCTAAAAGAATTTGCAAAGGAAAAAATATTTCTTCTTTAAATATGTGATAGAATTCATCAGGAAAGCCAAAGACTCTGTACTCACTGAGTCTTTCCTTTAATTCTTTAAACACGGTTTCCTTTAGATACCCGAACATACTTAAATAGCCACTTTGCAGTCTTTTTCTGCTAAGTCCTACATCTGAGGACAGGCACCTAGACACAATTCCTATTGACTGCTTTTTTCCTGTGCGCAAATCATGGTTTCTTTTTTCTCCGAATGTCCTAATTTTTCCGCTGAATACAGGGTATTTTAGATAACATGTGGTAACAACTCTGGATTCTGACTTTGTCCCAGAGCATTTTTGTTGGTGTTGTTGCTTCTATTGCTTCATAATTTGCCCCCTGGACTATGTTTGTGAAACCTGTCTGCCATATAAGGTACAGTTCCTGAGGTCTTCCCTCAATTTTTCTTCTTGTTTTTATTTTTAAACCTGCCTTCCTAGGGGTCATCCCCATGTCTGCATAGCTTAGTGTTCTGGCAAAGACTAGTCCAAGGTTTGCTCAGACACCTTGGGCCAGAGAGGCTTCTCTCTGCTTCCGACTCTGTGTGTGGGCTGGGAGCACATCCACACTTCGGGCTCTTTTCACGTCTGCCCTGGCTCTTCTTTCTGCCAGCTCTCCCACACCTCTTCTGTGCGTGCACACGGGCTCTGTGGGCCAGGGATGCATGAGTGCCCTGGGCACACTCCCCCTCTGCTGCTCATGCACACAGACTAAGGTCAATCTGGCATTTATGGAGAGCAAGCAAGCCCCCCGATGGCTGTCTCACCTCCCAGAACTACCTGTTAAGTCCCCAGCTAGACCACTGGTCCACTGCTTGCCCCAAAGTGGCCTGGAAACTCAAGCTAGAGGAGCTACTGGCTCTTTTGTTCATTTACCACTGAGACGGCCACTTCACCTGACAACACTCCAGAGTCAGCCCCTTCTGGAAGCAGCAGCAAGTCTCTTGGTTTCTGCAGCCTGTCCCACTCTGGTTGAAATATCATACTTACAGAGATGGGGAGGAGGGGATGAGAGCAACCCTAGGCAAGACCACCACAAACTCATGCTGTTCCTACTAAAAGTTTGTTAGTTTTTCATGAACAAATGCTTCTCAGTTTGTTGTGTGTTTTTGGTCAGTTAGAGAGCTGAAAGGGGTATCTTTGACAGTCTTTTTCCAGCTCTCTTGTTGCTTTTGGGGAGGATTTATCAACCTCCTCATTCTCTCAGGTCATAAGGCAGTTTCTCAGTCACTCCTTACCTTCCGCTGGAATTAGAATGATTAATGCTACTCAGAAGTAGACCATGCAGGTAAAAACATCACCGTGAAATTTATTTTCAAATAAAAATGTTTGTTCTTCTTTTCTGGCGGCGGGGGGAATCAACCAACAAAGATGGCCAAAGGCACAAGTTTAAATGATTATTGCATTAGATTAAATTAATTAAGAAATTTCACTTTGAAAAGGTACCAACAAAAAAAAAAAAAAAAAAGAAGAAGAAGAAGAAAAGGAAAGAAATTTCACTCAATGGAAGCAGCACCTAGAACCCTGTACCTTGACCCCTTCACACACATCAGAGAATTGAAATGCTCCACTAGAAAGAAGCCAGTCCCAGAGCATTTCAGTTAAGGTCACTCATCCCACAGCTGCCTTTCTGCTCCTTCTTACTTTCCCATCTCTCTACCTGATGCTTCCGCCATGGTCAATGGGATACACACTGGGCATTTTTATAATAGTGCCTTTTGTGAAGGGCCCATCAAAGTCCCCCAGTGTGGCCATGTATCTGTTTTCCTTTCTGTATTGCCTCTGACAGGTGGAGAGCTTCCGGGCAAGTCCCTGGAGCACTGGACTCTCACAGCCCGCAGGAAGGAGGCTAAGAATTGCCCCATGCGCCCAGGAATCCGGTGTCTTCAAACTGGAGGATGCTTAGAGGGCTGGAGTTTTTTTTTTTTTAATTTTTTTTATTAATAGACTTTATTTTTTAGAGCAGTTTCAGGTTCCCAGCAGAACTGAGCAGAAAATACAGCGAGTTTGCACATAGACCTCCCCACCCACACATATAGACCCCCCTACCCTCAACATCCCTCATCGGTGTGGCATATTTGGTACAATCAGTGAACCAATAGACACATTATTATCAACCAAAGTCCACAGTTCACATTAGGGTTCACTCTTGATGTTGTACATTCTATGGGTTTTGACAAATGGATAATGACATGTAGCCACCACTACAGTATCATACAGAATAATTTCATTGGACGGCTCTTTGTTTGTTTGTTTTTGGCAAAAACTCTCATTTTCAGATGGGGAAATTAAAGCTCAAGGAAGTTAAGAGGCTTCCTCAGTTCACCTTCCAGGAATGGGATAAAGATTCTGTCCTCTGACAAAACAGGCAGAAGCCCTCAGACATCGTCACCTGAGCCCGTGGCAGATCAGGCTCAGGGCCAGTGACCAGAGATGATTCCACTGGTCACAGAGATGACACTACGCAGGTCTGAGAACACTGGTCACAGAGGCTCCTGAGACGGATTTTTCCCCACCTCTCCCCTGTCTCTTACCTTAGCAAAGAAAATCCAGGCTGCACACTGCCCTGGGGCCATAAGGCTTTTTAGCTTCACTGTGCTCAGCATGAGAAAAAATCCTAAAAACCCACTGGAAGGAGAAAATATACTTTTGTTAGTGAGACTGGTCTTCCTGCAGCCTGTAGCTACTTTGTTACATTTTATATTTACCTTTACAAGAATTAGTCAGTTTTTAGTTCTTATACCACCGATATCTCATCTCTGTTTTCTAGTGATCTCTGGGTTAAAAAGGCCAAAAATTTTAAAAACCCATTAAGCTCTAGTTTGCTAAGGAGCTATGATGATGTCATTTCACTGGAGCTGGGACGTGGATACAGAAGTTTGGGAGGACTCCGGCTAAATCATGACAGAAAAAAAAATCTGGAGGACAGTATCTCCTGTCCCCTCCCCTGTTACTTCTGGAGCTTGGTACTGGCTAAAGCAGACCTTCACCTTTTTTCCCAAGCAGGACAAACTGTTAGGAAAAGACTTCTAGGAGGCAGTTTAGTAGGGAAAAAAGATGATTTCCTTGTCATCCAAATCACCCTCCACCCTGTTGTTACATAATTAGGAGGTCCCTGTAAGACGAAGCGTCTGTCCTGGAAGCTACCTGCAGTAACTGCATTCCTGTTCATTGCCTGTTCTTGAAGGCCGTAGCGCTCTGTTTCAGTTCTTTTATTCCGAACTAGATGCACTTTCAGGAACCACTGTCGTGCCCCAGCTTAGGAAAAACTGTGGGCCGGAAGGGAAAATCTTGGGAATTTTATATCAGGAGGAGGGGTAAATGTAAAATGACTTAATCTGCACAGTAACACGGCTCATCGCATGCATACATGTTGACTGTGTAAACTGGCTGTACTTTGTGCTTGATTGTTAACACGGAAGAACAGCTGGAACATTTCTATAAGGAACAGAAAACATTTGGGGGATGATCAAACAAAAGGTGTCTTTTCTTTTGCTTACAGCTTCATCAGAGTCCCTCCTGACTTGGCTTCCACGTAAGTCAACACTGTTTAACAAGATACTTCTCTCCTATTTGTGGACTAAGGCCTTTCACCTTGGAATCCGACTTTAATAAAACAATTAGATTGTTCAGTTTCAAAAAAAGAAAAAGAAAGAAAGAAAGACATCCAAAGGAAAACTCACCATATGAAGTCAGAGGGTCTGGATTGGCCCTTGGGTTCCAGGTAAGAACCCAAACGGAGGGAGGGTGGGCTGCATATTTAATAGAAGTCCCCCAAACCAAGGCCACCTACACAGAAGCTATGCTTTGGGGATGATGCCTGAAAGTGCGGCCACCTCCCACGGGAGCCTGAGGCTGGGCAGCGTCTCGGAGGCTATTCAGAGGTCTGGACCAGCAAGGCGCTGGCACCGCACTGGATAGGGAAGCAGTGTGCTGTGCTGGAAGCATTTCAGAAAGCATCACGGTGTGGTCAGGGCCAAGGCAAATCGTGCTTCAGACAGAACGGCCACTCTTCCTGGCATTTGGAGGCAGGGCAATTGGGGAAGAGGGTGTGGGAGAGAGATTCCATGACTTCCCACAAAAATGTAAAAGTGGGGTTTCAGCGGGACTTCTATTAGAGATTGAAATTGAAGAAACAAGAGATACGACTGCAGCTGCACCTCAAGCAGGTCATATGAGCTGTACCTCCTCCAGGGGGTCAAGGGCCACACTGCCATCTGACCTCTGTTATAGGTGCTAGGGTGTGGCGCCCATGTAGAGCATGAGCCCTGAGAAGGAGGGGCCCAATCCTGGGCTTCTCTGTATTTTCCTGACAGAGCTGAACAAGGTGCCTTGGTCACAGCAGGTGCTACATAATTGTCTGACAGGTGTATTTGGAAGCAGATTGAATTGAACACAGCTAAAACCACATTTCACAGAAATGTGCGCCTTCACTTCGTTAGATTAGATTAGGTCACAGCCACATTCTTGGGACAGGACCAGAGACAGGGATTAGGTTTCTTTTGTGTATATTTCAGCCTCTTTGGCCTAATGACCTGCAAAGTTTGCTCAGATTGGTATCTCTGGTCATTCGAGTCTGGGCAGCAGTGGATTAAGACGTTGAGCCACTCCCACAAGGAGCCCCTGTGGGGAAACAGCAGGCTGGAAATCAAGTGACCTGGGATTCCATTCCTGGCTGTGCTCACTGACCCTCATAACCTTGACCAAATCCTCATATCCCGCCTTTTTTCTTGCCTCGGGTTCGGTTCAGTGTTCTTAAAGCAGGAATAAGCATTGTGCTCTTCATCCTATCTTATGGAAATCAGAGCTTTTCAAAACAGAAGTTTCACTTTATTAAGGAAACCAAGGCATAGGCACAATTGGAATCCAGGTTTCCTGGCTCTTCCAAAGTTCTCCATGGCCCTTCGGACCTCATCATGGAAATGTGCTCCAGACCAGAGAGATGGAGGGAGAAGGTCCGGGTGCCCGCAGCTGCAGGGCTGGGAGTGGAGAGTGGGGCAGCCAGCGCTCCTCCTGTACTGTCCACACCCACCCTCCCCGCAGCCCCCACTTCACAGGTGCCTGTCAATCTCCTGTACCTCCTTCTCCTCTCCTCTCCACGTCCAGCCAGGGAAGGGCAGAGTTCCACGCTGACCTTTCCCCTCAGCACCAACTCTGCTCGGACTCAGCTACTCCTGGCTTGTGACCAACACGCTTCTGAAAGCATCCGTGACTCTCCTCATCACTTGACTTGCACATCGGTGAATCATCCCTAAATGACTCATGGGTCCCTCCCTCATCCCACTCCTTCTGCTTCCAGCTCTCCTACCCCTCGTGGTGGAGGCAGATCCTAAAAGCACTGGGAGGACCCCAAAGTGAACGAGCCTGGGGCTCCCTGTTCACAGGGTCTCCAGGCCACAGCTACCACAGCCCCTCAGGCCCCCATGGCCCCTTCTGAGCCCCCCCCCAGGACCTCTGAAGGTGACAGCTCTTAGTCTGAAATAAGGTTATGGGGGAGTCGCGAGATGACATGGGGAAACTGACTCGTTCTTAAAAGAGGGTCAGCTTTGTACTGAAGCCAGAAGGTCAAATGTTCGAATGTACTAGAGAATTAAATCAATTCACATAAAGATTTCTAAATCTTTTAAATGAAAAAAAAACTTATTTTTCATGTTGGGTTATGAGAAAGTTGCAGGTTAAAAGGGGTAGAAATGGAGGCAGAATGTCACCCCACAACACAATCACCAATGGGCTGTGAACTGGGTTGCTCTGCTCCAAATAACTAGACGTGGTGGCCCTCCCTCCACACCCTGGTCACACACATGCCTAATAGCCAGGCCCAAAGGGAAGCAAGTCCACAGGCACCAGGGCGACACTGACACTCATGCCCCACGATCCTAGTCAACCAGCAGGTGACGAGGCCTGACCAAGATGATAGGAACTGAGAAGATGAATTCTGCCAGAGTTTTCCTGAAACATTTCTGGGGATGATAAATAAATCATTCTGAGGCTCAAATGCAGAAGCAAACTCGATAATAATGATTTTTTGTTTGTTTGTCCTAACACACACCCTTCAAAAGTAGCACCTAGGTGCATATCAGCTTTTTGACTCTGTGGAGAATCACTGCTTCCCAAGGTAAGACCTACGTGTGTGGGAACGGGTGGTCTGGCTTTACGTAGCAATTGCTCCTGGTCTGTTGACATTTGATTTACGGATAATAACAATACCCATCATTTACTGGGCTGGGCAAGATGCTTAGGGCTTTGTGTATCTTATTTAATACACACAGTCCTCCTGTATTGGTATTCTCTCTCCATTTTACAGATAAGAAAACTAAACTAAGGCTCAGGAGACCTAGAATAACTTGCCCAAAGACCACACAAATTAGCAAAAACACAAGGCTGGAATTCAACCCAAGTCTGGCCATTCGACCATATCAGAACCCAAGCTTTGAGACTGTCCACAGAAGCCTTTCCATTTCTCAACACAATAAAGTCAAGTGAAGTGGGGGTCATAGCAGGAAAGAGGGAATGGGGGTGGAATTTCTATATATCTAAATGTGTTCATCTAGATAAAAAACAAGGTCCTACTGTATAGCACAGGGAACTATATTCAATAGCTTATAATAACCTATAATGGAAAAATATATACATATAAATTTGAATCACTATGCTGTACACTAGAAATTAACACAACATTGTAAATCAACTATACTTCAATTTAAAAAAAAATAAAATATGAACTTTCACTTCTTAAAAAAACAGTATTTATCTAATTAGTCCACATCCCTGATACTTCCCAAGGCCAAGTATTAACATAATCACCTGTTGTCCAGACTTCTAGTCATTCTGTCTCTGAGTCTAAGGGTTCAGTCAAAGTGTTTTGGAGATTGCCCTTTAGGAACAAGAGAGAGGCCAAGGTAGAAGCTGAGAGAGTGTGATTCTGGACCCAAATCTTTCCTTGAACTGAGTCAGTTCAATCACTTTTATACACTGAAGTTCTGTTTAAGAATTGCTCATGGAGAAAAACAAAACAAAAACAAAAACGAGGGACTCCTATCTTTTCTGCACGTCTGAAAACCACTGCCCTGGCTGAGGAGCTTCTCAGGACAGGGGTCCTTGCAGGTCTCAGGCCGGCTCCGAGCACCTGAGGATGTCCGTAACAACCCACTGACGGCCGAGGAGGGGGCTCCCACACCCGCCCCGGCCACTGCTCTCTTCTGCCGCTCATTCAGATGAGGAGCAGTGACCCGGGATTTCACGAAGACGCAGCCGGTAGTAAAGAAACACACAAATCCGCGGTGCGAGGGGGTTTTATGAATTAAGATTACCTGGCGCAGCAGCTGCCATGGAATCTGTAGAAATACAGGAACGGAAAGTCCAGGACGCCAAGGAGATCACCTGAGGGGCACAGCAAGGGTGAAACGCGGGCACGCACAGCACGCACGCCCTCTGCCCCCTGCCCCCGGCTGCCCCGGAAACACAAGGCGAGGGTGTTAATTACATCAGCCCCCTGAGCACTGAGCTGCCAGGCGGCGAATTCACTCTGGCATTCTCAGGTTTCCCTGTCATTGACATTGTAGTATAATAATAATAACAACAACAACAACAACAACAACAACAATAATAAATAATGACACCACCACCCATTTAGTGAGAACCTGCCCTCTGCAGGGCCCTATGCTAAAGATTTTCAGTACATCATCTCTCCCATTTTTGTAACAACTCTGTGAAGTTTTGTTATCCCCATTTTAACTGGAGCTCAGAGGAGTTCAGAGATTTGTCTAAGATTGCACAACTCCTTAACTGTGGAGCCAGAATGTGCGCCCCGGTCACTCCAAACCCTGAGCTCTTTCCTCTTCACCAGGCAGCCATCCCTGCCCAAGGCAGAGCGTAGGACAAAAAGAATCTTTAAGGTTATTCTTTCTTTTCTGCCTTATGTCTAAAAAAAGATCGTGAATGCATGACTCTGACATCTTTTTTCATTTTTGTGCTTAATTACCGCACAAACAGAGCAGGGGCCAATGGCTCCTACATACTCATTTTAGTTTAAGGTCCAAAGGGTACATTTATTTCTGGTGAAGTAAGTTCATTCTTTTAATTCCACTTGGTGCAAGAGGAAATAATCACACATATTGGCAGCTTCCCTCTCTGGAATTTGAACTTGGTCACAAACAAGAAGTCAGGAGATTAAAAAAGCAGAAAGCCTTCCAAAAATGTCCAGAGAAAAGGAATTAAGCATTTCCACAGCAATCGCCTAATCCTTCCAAATCTGGAATTTCTGAGACTGGAGGAGCCAGGCCTTCCAGACTGCCGGGACTCTGTCTCTCTATTCTGGATGGTCTGGAGCAAGAGGCTGATTTTTCTGAGTATTCACAGCACATCAGGTGCAGTGGAATATCCTCCCTCACTCCATTTATTAATCAAGAGTTTCACCACGTGCTGCTACACTTCCTCAGACATAAATGATCTCAAATGATTCAACCATCAATTGGGAAGGAAAGGTCTGAATTCCATTTCTCTGGAGGGCGGTTTTTTTTTTCCTATCCTAGCTATTGTTATTTTGTTTGGTTTGATCTGTGCATATATATGTGTGTTTAACATTTTAAAAGGAGAGGATCTCCTAGGATCTGGTTTTTACACAGCCCAACAAAAGGGGAAGAGAAAATTCTGTTCTCTTTCTGCTAGAACTCCACTGAACACCTCTGTCGTCTACTCGGGACCTGTACTTGGGGAGGGACTCTGTAACCAACATCAGGCTCAGATGTCCAGGGCACAAAGAGCTCCGCTTATACGGAAGTCCCTTTCCCCAAGGAAGCAATGGCCACAGTAACCCTGAGCAGCCTGGTCCTAGCGGGTGGCCAGAGCCCCCTGTTAGGCAGGTGAAGGGATGTCCGTGGAGGATCTACTCTGTGTCTTTGGTGGCTGTTGGTTCTTGGCCCTTCCCCGGCCTCCCTCTCAGTGTGACAGTGGCTGCAGCAGAATCACTGTGATAAGGAGGACTGGGCAGAGAGGGGACACATTAAACGCAGGATCTTGAGACTCCTTCGGTGTGGCCCCCTCTCAGCACCCAGGTTTTCAACAGAAATGCTCTGGGGACGTGAAGTGGACTCCTAGTGCGGGGCCAACCTTGACAGCCCGGCCCAGGCTGCGGAGGGGTCTCAAGGGTAACAGAGTGGCCAGAGGTAGACTAGGATGGAGGAAGATAAACTAACAAACAAACAAACAAAAAACCATCCTAGGGAAATTACCAGTTACATAACACCCTGCACCCAACTCCCAAAAATTGATCCTATAAGTTATTGAGAGCAAAAGAGAGAAGAGCTTGCACTCATCCTTGAGCCATTTCTAAAACCTCCACACATTTCTCACTTAGTTGATTCCATGACTGTCTCTCCTCCCAGAACCACTGATTCCTTGAGAGCAAGGACTCTGTCATACTCACCATTTGTATCCAGGGTGTTAGGACCATCCCTGATGAATAACAAGCACCACTGAACCAAGAACATCTGAAACACCTAAACGCCTCTTACTTTCCCTGGAGAGAATGTTCCAAACACGTTCCAGCTGGCCATGCTGGTTCTCAATCTCTAACTGACCTCCAGTGCTTCCCCTCTGATGCCTTCAGCCTGCCTCACCATTTACTAAAGCAGCACTCTTCAACAGAGAGGGTGACCCCAACCTCCAAACAGCAAAAACAGCCCTGAAGACATTGCAGTATGCAGCTGGCTGGTCCCAGCCACGTGAGAACCAGACACAGGGGCCTAAGAAAGCCTGTAAGGATGCTCAAAAGACAACACTCCTGCACCATCTAGTACAGAACACACACTTAAAGCACAAATCAAGTGGTTCAAGCATTGCACACAAGTTTTGTGGCATCAACACACAGCTCATGCACTGAAGTCTGAGTTAAGCCTTCATTCTTGGGCTCCACAGTTAAAATTCTGCTGACTCTCCAAGGGAGGGAGTGAGTCCCATTTCTCTGAAGATAATGAAGCATGAAATTGCCACGGTGAAAAGTGTGGCACAATCTTACCACATTCAAGAACAATTGATATTTGAACATCAAGAAAATTTCCTCTCACCGCATTTTAGTCCTCAGAACCAGCAGGAAAATGAAAGGGCAGTTCTGAGAAGCAGTTAGTACTGCTTGCTTTATCTCACACACAAGCAACAGACACCCCAGGTAATAAGGTCATTTCTGGTCAGATGGCTGCAAGTCTTCCTGCCCTTTCGGTTCCTTGAAATTCTCTCGCTTGAAAACGCCACAGCAGAGGGCCCCCCCCCCCGACAAATATGAAAGGCCAACTGTCAAGCAGAGGAAGAATTTATTTTCTCTACTATTACTTAAAACAGTCCGAGGGGAAGCAAGGTTCCAAGATTCTTGGAGCCTCTGCATGAACCGTGATTTTGAAAGATTAGGAGAGAGATTCCCACCCACCAAGAGGCAAACCCAGCGCTCAAAAAGGGGACAGTCTCACGGTCTGCCCCTAGGACGTGGAGAACTGTCTACCTGGTCCCTACCAGCACGTCCCAGTGCACCCTGAAGTTAGCGACCCCAAGCCACACCATCTGCATCTCAAGCAAGTTTACCTTTCTGGTCACTCAGGAGTGAGCGAGAAGCTCAGCTCAGTCAGAAGCACTCCTGAGAGACCATGTCCCACCTAGGAGAACGGCCAAAGCAAGACAGACACCACCAAAAGCTGGTGAAGACACGGAGCAACCAGAACACTCACACGTCGCTGGGAGGGAGGGTAAAATGGTCCAGATGCTTTAGAAAACTGGCACTGTCTTTAAAACTTAAAACATATATCTACTCGCAGACCCAGAAATTCTACTCCTAGGTATTTATCCAAGAGACATGAAAACATAAGTCCACAAAAAGTCTTGTATGAGAATGCGGATGGCAGCTTTATTCGTAACAGTCCAGAGCCTGAAATGACCCAGGTGAGCAGCAACAGGGAAAGGGATGAATGAGAAGTGGTAAGTTCATACAACAGCACAGTAGCAAGCAACAAAGTGGAAAAAACCAGTGAGACACACGACAATCTGAAAACACTAGGCTGAAAGAGTCAGATAAAAAATGTGTGTTTCCATTTATGCGAGGCTCTATTACAGGCAGAACTTACATTTGGTAACAGAAATCAGTTCGGTAGGGGCTTCTGGTGGTCGGTGAAAAGGGAGCGACTGAGAAGGAGTGTGAGGAAATTTCCTATATCTTGATAGAGGTGTGAGTTACGTGGGTGTCTACATGCGTCAAAATTGATCAAGCTGTACATTTAAGATACACATTTCATATGTGTACCTCATATCTCAATTTTAAAATGTTTTGCAAGTACTACCAAATAATTAAGATACAAATAAAAAAAAAAGGGGGGTGGTGAGAAGAAAGCAAAAAGAATAAAGCCCTGCTTTAAAATCTCAGAAGTTATTGAGTCTTCAAAAAAAGACTGCACCCATGGGTCCTGACTCTTACTGGATCTTAATGGGTACAGACACTCTCCCTGACTCACACCCACACCTTGCAGTGCACATTCCAGATAGAAAATGTAATAAGCAAGCAGGAAAGAATGAAGTGTTGTTCCATCTTTAAAATGGGCTGGACTGCCCATGGGCCAATGAGAAAGCTAACAAATTGGCAGGAATTAGAGCCGCCCAATCAGAGTAGTCCTTGAATACTTCTGGAGGAGGGAGATTTTCCTCAGCTGTTTTATATACTTAAATGTTGTCATCGATCACATGCTCCCGTGGGAAAACACCACCACGACTCATGGAAGAGTTCAGGGCCACTGGCCAGGCTTTATGCAGCTGCTCACAGCTGCACAAGGTTGTGCATAACATAACGTCAGTATAAAGAACGGCACTGTTGATACAGATCACAACTGTATGTGCCGGCCATGTGGGTTTCTGAAAGTTAAAGCTGATCAAAACCTGAACAGTGCATTCCTGTGTATTTCACAAGCAGCTTCCCTACGCTTGTCAAGACTGTTCTGCTCCTTGACAGTCCTCATCCGCACAGACACTTGAGGACCACCCCACATCCACCAAGGTGTCAAGTCAATGGCGCTCCACTCGCAGGTGGAAGGAGAAACAGACACACCTTGACACACAATTTGTAAAAGTTCTAAGAAAGCAACAAGCATGATCGTGGTGACCACACACAAAGCACCTATAATAAAAAAGTGCTTTTATGTCACTTAATACACATAAAAGTAGGTGTGGTTTTACAGCGCTTCCCCAGGATGTTCATGGGTTAGATCCTGAACTTGGTGCTGGTAGAAATGGACATCTCTGGATTCTTCTGGAAGGCTGCCACCAGTTCATACATAACCTCACTCCCCAGGGCCTTTGCAAAGTCCTGCTACGATGGCTACTGAGGCCCACAGGGCTCCTGGCGCCTCAGCTCCGGGGCCAGCCCTTCACTTGGGATCCTCAGTGAAACTCCAGCCTCCCTCTGCTACTTATCTGCTCGGCATCATCTTGGTCACATCACTTAACTCCTCTGGGCTTCAGTTTCCTCATTTGTAAAGTGTGCTGGCACCTGGGAAAATCACCAAGCTTCCTTCCAGCTCGGATAATCATGAGTGTAACAAATGGACAAGCATAGCCTCCTAACTAAAGGCAGAGTAATGTCTTCAAGTGAGTGTTATTTGCCCAAGTTCGCTAGAAATCACTCGGGGAGAAAACGAACGTATAAACCAAGGAGAACCAGTGGGGACATGACTTTCCAAAGGTCTTTGACTGAAACATATTTCAAAGGCAGAGGA
Organism: Camelus bactrianus; assembly: GCF_048773025.1. Taxonomy (NCBI): domain Eukaryota; kingdom Metazoa; phylum Chordata; class Mammalia; order Artiodactyla; family Camelidae; genus Camelus; species Camelus bactrianus. The sequence goes on from NC_133562.1 coordinate 9,205,621, forward strand.
CGCTTAGTAGGCGCTGAAATATCTGCTGGGTGGCAACCCTCCGGCCGCACGAAGGAATGGCGAGAGGCAGGCCTGGAAGGCAGACACCCGGCGGCATGGGTAAGCAGAAGGTGTTCAGGGACAACATCAGGGTTTCATACTTTTTTTTTTTTTTTTTTACAAAGGACAGGGTTTCAATAAACGATGGTGGAGAAGGCACTCACTCCACAACAGGTTGCGAGAGAGGGCAGAAAGTAGCAGACGGTGCCTCAGTGTGGCTAAGTATAGAACAATTCATGGAGAAAAAAAAAATTCAAACATGCTGATGAGACACTGCTGTGGATTTGTCATGAACACTCTAGAAACATGACCCAAGCCTCTATCGCTAGTTCCCTGAGGACACCAGTTCAAATAGTCTGAAGCAGCTAAAAACACAAACAGGAAGGAGTTGCTGTTTGGGGCACAGTAGGGACCTAGAAGGGGCTTTAGAAATCATCCAGTCCACGCTTCTCGTTTTACAGGTGAGAGACTGAGACCCTGAGGGTTTGGGTAGTGCCTCGTGCATAGCCAAGGTCAATAAACGTTACTCTAAAGAGCCTGACCAATAAAATGTGTATTTTCAGCCACACCACACATGGGTACTATTGCTTTATCTCTAATAAGCATCAGCTTATTCAAGTTGATGCATCAACTTTGAAACATTTCAGAATAAAAAAAAAAAAGACACAATGGAAGAGAGTTTTGTGGGCAATTCCTGAATCTGAAAAATGACTCTAGAGGAACTGAGGCAGCAAGGGAGTGAAGGGAAGTTTTAAAACTTGACTTCTTTCGTCTGGAATTATGAAAACTGGATGGTAACATACGATTAAAATATATAAAAGGAGATCAGTGAAGAATTGGGGGAATTATTTGAACTCCTTCACCAAATCTTTAGCACTAGGACTGCGGAGCAATTCTGGATGCTGGAAGGAGGAATTTTTGAAGAGGACAAAGCAGGCACTAGTTTATTTGGCAGATAACAAACTGTCTGTACACCTTAGGTCACACCAGATGAAAACACTGACAACACAATTCAAGGATAAAGTCATGGGCAATAAATCCAGACTGGGATATTAAGAGCAGTTTTGAGTATGTGGGCCATTCCTAACCTCTGGGTTGGACATGCTGGAAGGCAGCCACGTTCTCTTACAAAATGTCCCCCAGAGATATAAGTGGGCTCAGAGCACTGGGTTGAAAGGGCATCGTGAGACAAACAAAGAAAATGATGTTTACCTGTGGGGTGAGATGCACAGGCCAGGAGCACCACACTGGAAAAGAAATAGCAGACTTGTGAGGAAAACCTCCCTGGCCCATTTCTACCCATTCTACCTGGAAATGGCGAGATTTGCCTAAAAGCAAATTGTCTGCGCTAAATGGTCTCATCCTGCCTAAATTCAACTCGTCAGTGAATCACTAAAAATGCCTCCGGTTTTGGCAAGAGGGCTGGGTCTCCCCTGAGATGGGCTGAGAGTCATCCGCGTCACTAATGATCAGACTCACCTAATTACAGACTATTTGTCGGCTAAACAAAGCCGACTCTATAAATTACAAACAGGCTGCAACCTAAAAGCTAGCTGCCGAGCGTGACCTAAATCTATTCCTGAGCTAAGTCACAAAATTAAATACACAAAAGGATAAATTTCCAAGAAGCTAGCCCACAAAATGATCCATGCCATCCACCTTGTGTCTGAAAACCACCTGGACCAATCTGCAGCTGACGCCAGAAAGGATGATGCAGACCATCTCAGCGCTTGGCGGTCTCCCATCCTCCTCTCTGGAAGCCTGTCCCATCTCCCAGTGCCTGTCTGCAGTGCCTTCCTATGGCCCTAAGCCCACCTTCATATCCTCTTCCATTGGAACTCATGTCACACAGGTTGCTGATTCAGTTGGAGATTAGGAATAAAACTTTCTATTCAAATATAAGAAGGAATTTTTCTTTTTAAAGTGTTGGATGGCCTACTCTGGTTCTTAACCCTGGATGCACATCCGAATAGCCCAATATCCTGGCTAGACTCTCTAAGGGTCTGGTCCAGGCATTCATTGTTTTCCTTTGCTATGGCTCTCAGTAGCTATAAAGTGCACTAGGACTGAGGACCCCACTGTCACAGTTTCCAGTTGGTGGCATTATAGGCAGGGTAGAAGTTTTGAGCTGGGAAACCGTGTTAGCTCGTCTGCCCAGCCCCACCATGCTCTTGGGTTATCTCCACGCCATTTGTGTTATTCTGACGGCTCCCAGAGGAGAAGCATCACAGAAAAGAGACAGGAGGAGGGAGGGGAGGGATAAATTAGGAGTTTGGGGTTAACAGATACACACTACTATATATAAAATACATAAATAACAAGGATCTGCTGTAGAGCACAGGGAACTACATTCAATTTCTTGAAATAAGCTATAATGGAAAAGAACCTAAAAATACATACACGTATAACTGAACTGTTTTAGTGTACACCTGAAACTAACATTGTAAATCAACTACACTTCAAAAAAAAAATTAAAAAATAAATAAATAAAACTCGTTACAAATCAAGCCTCAAACTTCATCCTACCTTAACAAATACACCTTCAAAACAACCTGAAAGTCCAGGTGAAAATTTAGAATTCTTGGAATCCTTGGAGCTTCAGGTCAGAAGGGCTCCCAGTGGGCCCCCGGTGCATCCTCTTCTCTTCCCACACCAAGCTCCATCCCGCATCCCCAGGACTTCCCACGTGTGGGTGTGGACACCTCCACCTGCAAGCCCACCTTCCTTCCACGTCCCTCCCACCCCAGCCTTTCTTCGGACACCCACTAGGTCTAGGAGTGAGTTAAGGAAACAGACCCAGGGAGGCCTTGGAATTCCCGTGGGTAGGGGATTCCAGGGCCCAGTCGAGAAGGAAGGGCTCTTAGCCTTACACACTCCACATCCCCTGGGGAGAGGCATGGCCCTCTGAAGTGTGGGGCTGGTTGGAATTGCTTCTTGCCTGGCCCATGGGCAGGACTGCTACTTAGCTTCCTCAGTTCTGATCCTCGCACCAATTACTGAGCTTACTTTCCTGGCAGGAACACTGGCTCATATCTCCCCAATCAAAACATTATTGGAAAGTAAAAATCCACTAGGTCTAGAAGGACAGAAGTTCTTCTTTGAAAATTTAAATTATAGTTTACCTGAATAGGTAGTTCAAGTACTGCTGGTCAATGTCACTAAGGAGTGAGGAAAAAAAAGATAAGGCATGTGAAATACCAGAAGTATTTTACATACACGAAAGTCATTTGCTTCTATTGATACATTATAGCTATGTACAAGTTACTACATTTATAAATTATCAATAAATAGTATGAAGAGTCTTTCATATTCAAAACCATTTCCAGGCTCGTTTTTAAAAACAGTTTCCTCAGTTAATACTATCACATGCATTTTCACTTGTGGCCAATTATTTCCTATGTGTACTCCTGCCACTTTAAAAGGAGTGTCAGCTCTCTCAGGCCACTGGACTGGCTTCTAGGGCTACAATATTTGACAAACAAAAATACAGGACACCAAAATAAACCTGAATTTCATGGAAAAAATAATGTTTTAGTATAAGTATATTCCAAACATTGCACGGGACATACTTAACAAAAAAAAATTATTCCCTGCTTACCTGACATTCAAATGTAACGGGGTATCCTATATTCTATCTAATAACTCTACTGGCCCCTTGCTGCAAAAACACTTTATTTCAAAGATAAAACAGTGCCCTAGGGACCCGCCACACACCCTCAGAGTGTATAACCTTCTCCAGGAGTCAGTCCCCTCAGACCTTTCCTCTGTGGAAAGACCTTTCCTCTGAAACCCAGGCGCCAGCTGCCCAGTGGAAGGCTCTGACCTGGCAGCCCCAGCTCCACCGAGGCCCAAACTCTCATCTTTCTCACTTATACTCGCCAACTGACTGCCCTCCACAGAGGCCTCATTTCACCCCAGAACAAAGCTAGTGATGGGGGAGGCTGCTGGCTCTAAAGTTAGGAAGAAGCTGGAGAAACAAGCAAAAAGACTTGTGCCTCTGAGCTGGAGGAAGTGAACTGGGGCCCAAGGTAGCTGGGCACATAATTTTGGTCAAAAAGTCATCTAAACAGCTGCTCCTGAAGGAAGAGACAGAATTCCAGGCTCTTCGCACATCGCTGACGGCTGGTGGACCACCAGGCCTGGACCCACCCAACAGCACAGGAAAGGGCTTCGGGCCAAGCCTGCTGTCCTCACTGCCACCTGGACTCGTGGAGTCTCTGGACGATGGAGGCAGCTCACAACACCAAGGGTCTCACCCCTTTCCTTTAACCAAATGACGGCTCACCAACCTTTAAAAGTTTACCTTAACACGTTGGGTTTCTGGGATTTCTGGAGTATCTTATAAGCTCCTGGAAAGGAAGTAACACAGGTCAGTGGCACAGGGCATTGTGCGGAGGGAACTCCACAGAAGCACAAAGTCCGCCTGGAGAAGGGTCCCTCTTCCCCGTGAGGGCCACCCACAGCCAACAGGGGGCGACCAACAGCACCCTAGATGCGCATTCGACAGTCCCCGCGATGATGCAGTTCAGCACAGGGTGCTGGCCCAGGAAGGCCCACAGTCAACAGAAGGATGCAATGAACAGGAAGCCTGGGTTTCCTCTGATGGTGCAGGTGAGAAACAGAAACAGCGCTGGATTTCTGAACAGAGTGCCACAAAGTCAGGGCGTTGTTCTTCCCACTAAGACTATAGATAAGAAACACTGAACATAGGGTTTGAAATAAAGTACATGGTCCTTTTATTTCACCAACTAAAGCAAAAAACTTCTTTTTGATATATTGCTGAGAGTGTTTTTGACACAAACTTCTGGATCTTGATCTCTTCCCCCCATTTTTAGAGAAGATCAACCAGCACTCCACATATGGATTTGAGCAAGCAGAGCCTGGGCCGTGGTGAGTTAATTAATGTTTGTCAGGAGAAAGGGGGGACTGCGGGAACAGGAAACAAGACAGGAAAACTCCAAAGTAGGAAAATCGAGCCAGAAAAATGCCCATTTAATTTTAACCTTGACACCTTGGATTTAATCTCCCTATTATCCGGGACCACTAAAAAGTGGATATATGATATGATCTAACTAATAAACCTCAACGTTTAAGTGAGAATTCTTTAAAAACTTACCTACACAGAATAAGTGAATGACAGCCCAGAAATATCCATCTGGATCAAACTGTAACACAAGATTAAAAAAAACACACACACACAAAGGCTGTAAGTACAAACAGGGTCCAGCGTGGCGATCAGAAACCCTAAGTGTCAGTGCGCAGTGCCAAGCATGGTGCCAAACGGGACCCTGGGGCCGTGGGCCAGTCCCTCCTTATTTCTCACCCAGCTGCCTCTGACATCTTCCTAAAAGGGCTCCCTGCCCCAGTGCTCTTCCCCATCCCCCACCCTCCCCACATCGCATCTCTAAAAGGCAGACATGACAGTGTCACTTATTGCTTAAAACCGTCCAACGGTCCCCCAGTGACTTCAGTATGAAATCCAGACTAAGGGCACCCAAGAATCCCTATAATGAGCCCCTGTCCACCCAACCAGTCCCATCCACTCCCTCTTCCTACCTTTTTTATTTTTCCCACTTATCTCATCTGACACACTCTATTTCACTTATGATCCATCTCTCTCTCCACCCACAACTAGATGATCAATGCCAAGAGGGCAAGAATTAGCCCAGGGGTGCACACACAGTAGGTGCTCAATAAAGCTGAATCACAGAACACTGAGGATGCCTCCAGGGCTCTGTCCACACCTTCTTCTACTCCTGGCTCTCTCCTTCTCACCTTTCAAGATTTAGGTCCAGTGAGGCAAGCCTGGCTCCAGCATCAGAAAGATCTGGGTTAAATTCTAAAATCCCCATTTCCCGGTTAGCTGTGACCTCCTAGGCCTCACTGTTCTTCAGCTATGAAATGCAGATAACAGTAGCCACTGCCCTTGTGCAATTGTGAGATGAAATACAATAAGGCACGTGAAGCCCTGGCACAGAGCCTGGCACACAGCCAGCCCCTGTAATCGTCGGCTATTCCTGCTCTGAGCCTCCAAGTCTTCCCTGGTGCCTCACACCCCACCGTACAGAGCCCTGGCCTCCCTGTGTTATAATTATCTGTTTCTCGCCTGCCCCCGCCCCTTTGCTCTGCCTAGACTCCGACTTCTGCCTGGACCACGCAATTCCTCTTTGTGCCCCTAGAGCCTGGCTTGGTGCCTGACACTTGATGGGGACTTAATAAATACTGGGAAGAAAAGAAAGAAAAAAAGCCCCTACAATGAGATGATGAGTGGCAGTGGCTGGAGGCGGGGGTCCTCAGTGCCTGGTAAAGAAACACTCAGGACAGCAAAGTGAAAATCGCTGTGCCGATGAGGCCCTCGGGATGAGAAGGAAAAGGCGATTCCACCTCAGTGAGCGAGGCTGGGGCAATTTGGGCTTGCAGGTTCTCCAAGTACGTACGGAGGGCAGACTGCTCCCATCATGGCGCCCAGAAGCCCGAGCTCTGCTGGCCACGCTGCTGCAGCCTTGGGAAAAGGCACAGACCTGAGGAGAGGTGTTGGCCTGGCCCGAAGGTCTCCCAGGGCCTGAAAGTTGGCTTTTAAATGCCTCTGCATAGGCGGGGTTATCCAGCTTCTCAAAGGAGGGGCTCGAAAATTCTGCTCACCCCCGCAGGCTTCAGAGACACTTGAAAAGCAAAGTGAGTCTACCTGAGCTTACCTGGGAGTCATTGAAGGGCAGGCACCCTGCGGCGGCCAGGAGGAAGAGGGCACTGTGGAGAGGAGATAAAACAGGCGGCTTCACTTTCAATGTCAAGAGCGTCCAGAGTGCGAGAAAGTTGACATACACGGACTGGAGCTCAGATGAGACAAAGAGCCCGTGAGACCAAGCCCCGTTCATCCTCTGAGAACCTTATTACCCACGTAGTTTTCAACTATGTGCTCTGCTTCTCTCTCGGGGACAGTCCTTCTCTGGGGCTCAGCTAGCCTTCTTCCCAGAGAAGGGCATTTGCAAGACATGTGCAAAACCACAGCTGGCTCACTTGAGAAAAATAGTATATACAAAAGATTTTTTTTTCTTTAACTATAGACCCCCAAAAATACACTCATGGAAAATTGGACAATCAGACTACAATTATGCCTCTTGTCAATAAGAAACACCATGGGAAGCACATTACAATCTAATCGCCGTATCCAAATGATCAAACTTAACATCTCCTATAGTGGGAGGGACAGATCCACACCATGTGCCTCCCGATATGACGCACTGATGATGCACGCGGTGTTCCTCCAAATGTGCACAACCCGGGGCTGAACCACAGGAAACACAGAGACAATCCCCAATTCAGGGAGAGTCCGTAACACAAGGGGCGCACACTACTCAAATGTGCGAAGGCAATAAAAGGCCGAGGAAGTGTTCCAGATTAAAGGATACGAAAGAGACGGGACACCTTTGGGGGAAGAGATTGCTATAAAAGACAGTACTGGGATAATCAGCCAAATCTGAACATGGACGCAAGGTTACATAACAGTGCCGTATCGGATGTTAATTTTCTAAATTTAATCGCACTGTGGTTACACAAGAGATTGTTATATTTAGGAGATATACTTTGAAGTATCAAGGGGTAGGGTCATAATTTCTGCAACTGATTCTCAAATGGTTCAGAAAAAAATAAGCACAATGATAATTACATATTATAACGTTACATATTCTATGTGATATATACGTATACGTATGGAGAAAGAAAGCAAATGCAAAAAATGTTAACTAATGGGTGAATCTAGATAAAAGGTATATTGGAGTTCACTGTAATATTCTTGCAACTTCAGTATAGGTTTAAATTTTTTTCCCAACTAAAAAGTTTCATTGGAAAAAAAAATCTCTTCTATATAATGAAGCATTTACAGATGAAACACTATGACGCCTGGGATTTGCTGAAACGAGGCACTGAGTGGACCCTTAGGTTGAAAACTGTTGAAGGTGGGTGATGAGTGTACAGAGCTTCACCAGACTGTTCTGTCTACTTTTATACATGTTTAGAAATGCCCATAAGTTTTTTTTAATTCTTACACACAAAGTACATTGCCAATCACAGATATTTTCACATTTTCCTCATTAAGAAAGTCAATTTAGAGGTTTTTTTGGTTTAGAAATCAGTGGGTTTTATATAGTATATGGGTTTCATATACCAAAATATCCTGGCCTCTATCTTTTCCCAATCATTCTCTCCTCCCAAAGGAAGGCACCAGAAAACACAAAACCCAAACTGTCACATGCTCTTTCCCCCTCTTTCCATTTTATGATGCAACAACATATACAGGGTTGGGCCCCTTCACTACTGACCGTTCCATCAGGGGGCAAACAGCAAAGGACCAGGGACATGAACGGAGGCAGTGAATACAGCATTTCCACTGTTACAGAACTTTATCATATGACACCTCACACCAAGATATATTCTATATACGTATCAATTTGATACGTATTTACATATACATGCGTAATACACAACCACCTGATAGTCACAGCCTGGCAACAGTGATGCTTATCAGTTCTGCCCACAACCCCTGACAGTCCTCACTGTTGTCATCACACGTACTTAGGTACCCGAGAGACTAGCAGGGGGACCCATATGGAGGAGTCCTTGAGGCTGGGGCCTCACGGCCTTGGGAAGGGCAGGGCGACACGGGACATCCTGAGGCACAGGAAGGTCTCCACTCCAGCCCACCCTACTCCTTTGGCCTTGCCAACTTTCAAGGCACACACACAAACAGCCTCCAGGAGACTCCTTGGCACCAGACTGTCGAGGCACAGGCCAGGGGGGAGGGGGAAAAGGGGTGAGAGGCTGTCAGGAAGGGTTTCTGGGGACTGCACAGGAACAGGCAGGTTGTAGGTGGGAGGAGAGGACCCTCATGGCTTTGGCGTCTGCTTTGTAGGATGCAGGATGCTTCCCCATCCACAGGCAATGAGCGTTCTTTGGATCCCCCCAAAAAGACAACCCCTTGGGGCTGAGGAGAGACAAGAGGACAGCCAGGTGTGAGACAGCGCCTGGTTTCCCACCAAACTTGGCCTTGAGCAACACCTGAGTACATTAGGCACACATGGGTTTTTTGACTGATTTACTCAGATGAATATATTTACAGCTATTTACAAAGAAATGGGACATCCTCATGCATTGTGTGTTCACACCTGAAATATTTACCATATGACGCTTCCTTTATCAGGAAGAAGGCTACATCAATGAATGGGTTTTAATGTCTTTCTTTAACGCCAGCTAATCTTTTAAACAAGAGGAGAGTCCTGATGGTGGGTTTTTGGGGTTTTTTTTTTCCCCTTCAAATAACAGCCTACTATAAAGGCAAAAAAGGAGATTGGATGAAAGCCCAGAAATATCTGAAACAAAAAGTCCGAAATCCTTGGATCAAAACATCTCTGTTGGTTTTCTAACTACAGGACTGAGCATCACAGCTACTGCGGTGCTGTGACAGGAAGCTGTCAGGGAGCAAGGCAACCAGGCCAGCGTTAGCACAACAGGGGTACAGGGACCTGCCCAAGGGTCCGGCCCAGTTCATGTTTCAGCCGGGGAAACTGAGGCACGGAGGGGCGTGAAACCTGCCCATGGTCACTGTGCTGTGGCCCAAAACCACGACTCAGATACGTGGACTCACAGTGTTTTTCCCACCATGGGAAATCTGAAAAACCCAATAAACTGCAAATATTATTTTTAAAACATAAAGTCATTTTCATGTTTTCCATTTTCATTCTCCATCGGTATTGCACAACTCAGTGAAGTTTTGGACATCAATGACTGAAATCTAGCACGGGTTGTTTTCCCCTGAAGAATAAAATATTTCAGGGAAAAAAAGAGTAAATTTTAGAATAAGACATAAAATAGGGATATATGAGTGTTTGTAATAAATTCCTCTGTAAACTCTCAAGTACAAATCATCAACAGACAGTTTATCATCGAAGTTTAAAGTCAGGTTAAATCTGTTTTAGAGGTTTGTGGAGTTTTGTTTTTGTTGTTTTTCTTTAACTTACCTACAGATCTTTGCAGGAGATGTTTTCTGTATGAAAATAGAGACATACAATTAGTCTTTAAAAACTCTTTTTTGTTCCCCTTAAAAGAAAATATTTAGATCAAGAGGCACATAAATTATGAGCAAGTTTATTGGGGGCTTAAAGCTTACAGCACTTCAGTATTTATTGAGGTCTTTTTCTGCTTGGATCAAATGAAGGATGACTCAGAGGTCCAGGGTTGAGTCACTTCGGCCAAGCACTCTGGATGTGCAGTTTTACCACTCTCACCATTAGAACTATGTTTATGAAAAAGGCAAAATGACTCTGGGCCCAAGCCTTCCAGCATCTTACACACCATGAAAAGGAGGGAGACAGAGAAATCGACATACCCTGCATAGGAAGAGAAATTAAGCTCTTGTTCAACTTCTAGTCCAGCCTGTCTCTTTAAATTTTCCTTTCATTAACCCAGCTCTGACTCTGAGCAGTGCTATAAATTCTCTGGTATGATGTGTAAATTAGGAAACGGAAAAAAGGAGAAGGGACATTGGACTCCACCCCTAGAGGGAAGGGAAAAAGGGCAGATTGGGAAAATCAAAACGTGGCATGTAAAGCGACCTGAAATGAAGAAATTCTACTGCACACTCCAACTTTATTACCTCCTTTTTATGAGTCAGTTTAAGGGATTCAGTCCTTGACACTTGGGAAGAAATCTCGAGCAGGAAGAAGCACAGATTTTTCTAGATCTGATAGGGGAAATGGTCAGGAAAGATAACAGATAAATTCTGCACATTTCAGAAGGATTATTTTACTAGTTGAGGACAAACTATGATTTTTTTTAACTCCAGTTCAGATAAAGTGTGAAGTATGAACATACTGTTTAAAAATGAAGCACTCAAAAAGTATAAACTTCCAGTTATAAAATAAGCAAGTCCTGGGGTCATAACGTACAAGCATGGTGACTATTGTTAATAAAACTGAGTTGTATATTTGAAAGTTGCTAAGAGAGTAGATCTTAAAAGTTATCACAAGGGGGAAAAATGTAACTATGTGTGGTGATGGATGTTAACTAGGCTTATTGTGGTGATCATTTCACAATGTATATAAACAATGAATCATTGTGTTGTACACCTGAGACTAATATAACGTTACATGTCAATTATATCCCAATTTTTTTTTAAGTGAAACACTGGCAAGAGGAACATGTAGTTTGCTATGAAGGCTACCCTAAGTTTTCATGTGTGACTAAATAATCCAATTTGCTTTGTAATAAAAGGCATGATGTGCGTGTACAAAGCAGTGGCTCTCGACTTCAGATCCTTTTTATCTTTTATATGTCATCTCTCATCTTTGTGGAACCTGTCTCAGCAGAGTCCAGAGGCAAAGCCAACATTGACTCCACTGCCCCCTGGTGGGGACACACGTCCCTTCAGTACAGAAAGGATGATACCCAGAGGTGACCTGACTCACACCTGGATCATTGCTCCCATCCTGGGAAAATGAATTTCTGAAAGATTCTGAGCTAAATATAGCCAACATCTCCAGGATGCAGAGAAAAAGTAGAAACGGAGAGGATGGAAAAGGGTGCTCCAACTCTTCCACGAGTAACATGTTCACCAGCAGCTGCTTGGGGGCTTCAGTTACTGGGCAGGAAGTCAACTTAGTGCCTGAAGGAGTTCACGCATTCCACAGAGGAGAGAATCCTTTTTATTTTAACCTCCTCTGACTAACGGAGCCCAGAACCTGAGATATGGAGGGTGAAAACAAGCAATAAATTCATTACTGAACTCCCCTGCAACCAGGGCTCCAGAAACAAGCCAGGAATTCGTGTCAGGGATTCATCTCAGACCCCTCGGTCCTCAAATCACTCCTTGATAAGTCGCAACGACATCTCAGCTCCTAATGGGTCAGTATAACTCCTCCAAAGTCATCCTGCCAAAAGTCACGGTGAGTAGCTCCCGTCACTCTGGCTCAGCTGACTCACTCCAAGGGCTGCTCACTCTGTCTAAGCACGCTACACGTATGGCCTCATTTTGCTACGGGTTAGCGAAGTCTTGGGTTACAAGCTACAGATGAGGACGCTGAGGCACAGAGAAATTAGGTCAGCTGCCCAAGGGCACAGGGGCTGGCCCAGCGAGCTAGCTCCAGAGCTTGACCTTTCCCAACACTACTCTGCACAGCCTGCCTGCCAGTCCAGCAGGGACACCCACCGGCCCCTGCCACAAGCCTTCATCTGCGGCTTCCTCTCTGCCTGAATGCCCTTTCTCCCTGACCACCCAGAAAATTCCTGCCCGTTAGTGTGACTGGGTTCAAATCTAGCCCTTGGCCCTTCCAAGCAGACTTGCCAGTGGTCACCTCCCCCCTGCCATTTTGATGTGAATCCATCTGCAATAGGCAGATGTAAGAAAAAAGGAACTGCCAAAAGAGGTACCAAATAAAAACCACCACTAATATCATTAGTAACCATAGCTAATGAGGACAAAGCACCTACTGTGAGTCAGCAAGTGTTGGGAGTGCTTGTTAGCACCTGCACTGCATGGTGTCTTCCCAGCTACTCCTTGAGTGGGTGACGTCGCCCTCCCCTTTCACACATGGAGCACAGAAGGTGAGGGGATCTGTTCCAGCTGGTGTAAGGCAGAGCTGGGGCTGGGAAGAACAGATCTCCCGGGGTTGGGCTGAAGCTCGCAGCACCCTGTGGGAAGCTCGCCGTAGATTTCCTCATGGTGCTGGGATGCGGTGAGGGGAATGCCCCCCAACCCCAGGCCCACAGTCAACTCCACCTCAGACCCCCAGGCCCTGGCTCAGCACTGGCCTGGAGCTGAGCTCTGTTCAGATGAACAAGGAGCCCCATGTATGTCTGGAGAACTGAAGGGATGTCAAAACCATGATTCTTGAAATTAGTGACCACTGTCAGGCAGTCTTGACTGGAAACAGATGGCAGGAAAAGGTAGACGCTAATCTGGGCCATAAATAAAAAGCACGTCTTTGAAATTTCAAGCCAGGGAAGTGAAACTTGCCTTTTGCATTGTCATTTACCTCTTTCCGAAAACATTTCTGGTGCCCACAGGTGATAACTTCAGCTACATTATGCAAAGTCAGAAATACAGGAATGGCCTGAAAGAAAACAAAAGAATAAGCATGAGAATATTTTCTTTGATCTCATAATTACATAATTCTTGATTTCTGCTTAAAAATAAAGATCTGTGGGAACTTTTGGCATTCACATACACACTCCTCTCCAGCAAAACCTCTTCCGCGTGGATTAGTGGTCTTGCTTGTAGCATTTTGCAGAAGCTCCCTCCTACAAGTATTCTCATCAATATACATTTATTAAGCACCTGCTGTGTGTTGGGCACCATGCCAGGTGCAGAGGACACATCCCGCAATGACCTCTCCACCCTTCTCTTCCCTACTTTTCCCTTCCACACTATGTTCTACACGGGCTGCTCCCTCCCTCTGCCAGGCCCTTGTGTGTTCCTCTGCCTCCTTGTCTCTTTTTGTTGGGCTCACTCTAGTTCAGCATTCTGCTCTCATTTCGATATTGGGCTTCACTTCCTCTGAGAAGGTATTCTGTCCCAACACTGGGTAGACTGAAAAAAAGCCCTCCAAAACACAGCTGCGTCCTAATCCCTGGAACCCATGAATGTTACTTTATATGGTAAAAAGGGGTCTTTTCAAATGTGATTAAGTTGAGAATCTGGAGGTGGGGGGTTTACCCTGGATTTCCTAGGCAGGCCCTAAATGCAAACACTTGTATCCTCCCAAGAGAGAGGCAGAGACCTGACATACACAGAGGAGACCCCAGGGGCAGAGGCTGGAGCGATGCAGTCACAAGCCAAGGAACCCGACAGCCACCAGAAGCTGAAAGAGGCAAGGAGCTGATTCTCTCCAAGAGCCTCCGGAGGGAGCACAGCCCTGCTGACACTCCTTGAGTTCAGCTGGTGATACTCGTTTCAAACCTCTGGCCTCCAGAACTGGGAGAGAATAAATTTCTGTTGTTTTAAGCCACCCAGGTACACGGTAACTTGTCACCGCAGCTACAGGAAACTGGAATACAAGGAATGACAAGATGGTGGCCTGAACTTGGCAGTGGCAGTGAAGATGGAGAAAAGTGGCCACAGCAAGGGCATATTTAGGAGACTGAATGGAGGTAAATGTTTGGATAACTGGGATCAACTCTGTACCAAAAAAAAAAAAAAAAAAAAAAAAAAAAAGGGTGAGTGGAAAAAGGCATAAAAAAATGTCACACTCCAGTGGGTTATCAGGATACACAGAACCCACTGCATGTTGACTAGCGCTGGGCTGTTGGGGCAGGACAGCAGTCGCTCCTAATTTGATAGAGAATCTTAACAAGGTGAGGGGGAAGGATTACGGGGCAGGGATTTTGCTATTGTCTCTGTTGTTGATGATGGCGATGTTTCCTGGAAAGCAGAAATAGATGGAGAATACGCATGGGTCTTGGCATCATCCTGAGCTTCAGCCTCCAGCTCCACCATCTGCTAGTGGAGCAGGGCACTTATCCAGACAGTTTGCTCCTCTGCAGGATGAGGATAACAATACCTACGACCTGGAGCTACTGGGAGGGATGATGGAAAACTGCGAGGAAGGCTGTCAACATTAACAGGTACCAAGCCCGCTCTCAGTGGCCTCCACGGAGGACCCTGAGCTGGGAAACTGTTCCAGCTTCAAGGCCCCTTAACTGAGTCTTTAACCAGATGCTGCTGCTCGCCCACTTCAAGATGGATTTATTCTTTTTTTTTTTAATAGACTTTATTCTTTTAGAGCAGTTTCAGGTTCACAACAGAATTGAGCAGAAAATACAGAGTTTGCACATAGCCCTCGCCACCCACATAGATATACTCCCCTACCCTCGACATCCCTTATCGGTGTGGCATATTTGGTACAATCGATGAACATACATGGGCACATTATTTCCAACCAAAGTCCATAGACGGATTTATTCTTTATCTTTTGAGAGGATATATTTTTACCTTGTCTTTAAGACTTTTAGAACTTCGTAGTTCTGTCCTATTTCAGTATTTTGCTCTAACTTGCACTGTTTCATTTCATTCTGAGTTCTTGCATTACATTTTTCTTGCCTTTTTAACATTTTGTACTCTTTTTCATTAAAAGCTCAACTCAAACTGTTTTTTCCTTTTAAAAATCATATTCTATTTTAATCACTTTCTGTTTTTCATTTACCTTTTGTGCTGCTTTTATGTCTCTTAAATTTTTATATTTTGAACTATTTTTTATGTGTTTTAAGGTTATTAAAGAGTTTTCTTTAACTGGCTCTATCCACTAGGCCCATGTTTGGAAAACTCAGGCCCTGGACTTCTAGGTCTTTCTTCTAGCACAGAAAATCTTGGACAGGGGGTCCACGGCAATGAAAATGAAGGAGCGGCCTGGATCCTATTTATTTAAAATTAAGACCTGATTTTAAACGCTTTTGCCTCCCTGACTGTAAAACCAGTAAGGGAACTGGATTTAGGGCTGGGATCATGGCACTCTGGACCCTGATTCTAGACTTCAAGGAGGCTTACTTTTCTCAATTTTATAAACCGTGGACAGGCTTCTCCATCTCCGTAGGCCCTACTCTGATCAGATTCTGGAAAAGGATCTATCTCTATGTGCAGAATTGATTTTAAAGTTTACTAATAATAGCTACCAACATGTTAAGCACAGTGCTAACTGCTTCAACTGCATTTAAACCTTCTCCCAACAACTCTAACAGCAGATGCTGCCACCCTGACTTAGAGACAAGGACACTGAAGCTTAGAGCGATCAGGCAGCTTGCTTGCAAGCCCCGGGCTCATTCAGGGTATGACTCCATGACTCCAACCCAGGGCTGTCTAATGGCAAAGCCCATGCTCCCAGCCTCGATGTTTTAGGACCCAAATTACGGCAAGCCCCAGTGTAAACCTCCTGGGCCTACGACTGTGCAAAGACCAATACGACCGTGTATTCCAAATCCTGCCAGTCCGCCGCCCCCAGCAATAAAAATGCTATGATCTAAAATGGATGAACCTGGAGTAAACGCTATGCCATTTTTAAAGGGATATCTTCCATTTCTCTGAAGTTTTAAATCTGAATCTCTCAAGCCAATTTGTCAACTAAGGAACTAGCAGGTTCTAGAAACAGTAATCCTACAACTGACTTTTATTCAGCCTCCCCAGAGAGCTATCAAAAATCATCTTAAGGCAGTTTGCAACTTTCATTACTGATTTTCCCTTGGCCTCCACCTCTGTGTACCAAGCTCCAGTCTGAACTATGTTATTAGTTCAGGAGACCCCCAGCAACTGATTATTTTAGAAAACCTGCCCTTTATCTTTATGGAGTGAGGATCAACAGAACTTAATTTTGTGAAATCAGATAGAAGTTCTGAGAAATGATCATCACCATAATAATAGCTAAGATATACTGAATGTTTATTATGTGCCAGACCTTGTTCTGACTGCTTTTACACATTTAATCATCATCCTAACTCTGCAAGGTAGATACTATTAACATCCCCATTACACGGATGAGAAAAAGGAGGGATATATCTTGGCTCTCTTTTTCAACCTCCCCATTAATAAGCTGAAATCACTTTTAGATGATCTAGACGCTAGCTTTCTGCTAAAGAGACAAGAAAAACAAGTATGTTCCTCCACATCGTCAGGGCTCCAGACACAATAATAAAAGGTCTCACCATCTTTCATCAGGAAAAATGGCCCAAGATCAACTATCGTGAAGCCCAAATCATCATTTTTGACACAAAATGTAATTGACCATAGTCATCTACACTGCCGTCCAAGTCATTTAGTCATTTAGGGGCACAATCTGCAACTAATTTATTCTTAAGAGTCCATTCACTTAAAATTCAACATTTCATCCATGAACCATTGAAAATTCTTCTCTGGTTGTTGAGAGAAATTGGTAATTATTACTCAAGATTCTTCATTATTCCCATGCTTCCCAGAGTGAAATATTCAAGCCTTGATTGTTATTTGTTCAGGTGTTGGAACTGACTTAAAACGGCTCTCCACGGAAAATCCTGGCCCTGCCCACATGCACGGCCTGAGGTTACTCTGCAGGCGTGTGGATGACTCCCTTAGTCAAGTCCTGGGTCAGCTTCTTAATTTTTGTAGAAGGTCAACCCTACCGTTAATTTGGGTGATTTTTAAATATGTGGATGTGACCTTCATCTACAATATGGAATCATTGCTTGCCAGGCCCTGGCCAAAGAATGTACCTTTGAACTGTTGGCTGCCTAGTTTTGATCAAAATCATGCATGCCAGAAATAAATGTTCCGAGTGGAAGGGAGCCACATAACCTGGGGGCAGTGGTTTTAGCCCCGGAGAAATCTGCTAAATCCAGTGCCATGAACTTTCCGCCTCAGAGCCCAGTTTTAATAAGTCATTTTATAAGGGTTACAGAAAACATCTTCAGATGGAGCAAGAAGATAAGAGGAGGGGCTTATTATTTTGCCTCTGAGCCCACACCTTAAGTAATCCTTGCAATTGGACTCTGATCACCTCTGATAAGAAAACAACGTGAAAGAGGAGAGCTGTCTCTAATCAGCAGTAACAGGGAGCGTCAGAGAAGGGTCTCCGTTCAACATGAACCCTGCGTTCTTCTCCCTGAGGCTCCAAGACCCCTTACATGACATTGGAGCCAAACAAAGGAGGAGCGAACCCACGGGCTCCAGTTTGCTTGAGTAATTTTCCTCCACACAAGTCTAATCATCTGTGTGTGTTTCCTCACCAACACTCCCATCCAATCTCTCCTCCAATGTGCTGAGTGAATGCTGTGCTCGTGAAGACACAAACCCTGACAAACAAGTGCTGGGTCAGAAACCAAGTCCAGGCCTGTCAAGACGCCTCCTTTTAGATTTGCAGAGACTTCCGACTGCTGACCCTAAGCAAGAAGACAGCAGATTTTGGTTTGAGCAGCCAAATCACCAACCCTGGGATGGCCTCTCCCCAGCCAGCTCCCTAGTGTGTGAATTTGCATGTCTGTTCTAAACACTCACCCACACAGGCTTTGAGGCAATCCTGTCCAGCTGAGAAGGCTTCTGGCAGGGAAATTATAATAAGAGTATTAATGACTGGTTGAAGTTGTACTGTCCCTCCAAAGACTGATACTCATGCCACCGGCCATCATCACTGTGACCTTACTCAGGGTGGGACAAGCTGGAGAAGCAGATCCGAATTAGCCCAAGTAGAAGGGAGGACACGCAGCTTCTCTCCCTTCCTCTTCGCTCAGTTTTGATGGGCTGACCTCCTTTGGTTGCTGTGACTGAGGAAGGAAGGAGGGGAAGCACTGGAAGTGAACCATGATGGCTGGACAGGCTAGAGCTGGCATCTTGGCTTTAACATTTACTGCCTGGCGACTGGCCAAATAATTTGCATCTCAGTTTCTCCATCTATAAACGAGAAGAGTTAACCCCGACTGGATACGTCATGAGGGTCGGCACTAGGAAGTGCCTGGCACATAAATGACGCTGAATATTCACGGTGGCGGTTCCCATGGTGAGCTGTGTGTCTCTCATGGATTCCCCTTGAAGTTCTTCAAGGTCAAGAAGCAGGTCTTATTCATCTTTAAACCTCCAGTATTAGAGCCTCAATAAATATTTGCTGAATGGACAACCACAAGAATAATCTCCTTCCCTTAACTCTATCATTCAGTTGTGAGTTTGAGGTGGAAAAATCAATAAAGAGCTGTCCCCACCCTGCCTTTGCAGAGTTAAATCAGCTTCCGCTCAGGAGTCACACATCAGAAGAACAGAGCTTCAAAGTCTTGTCAGATAAAGGAGGTCTTTATGGAGCAGAGCAACTTCGGGTTTTGCATAACAATACACCCACGGATTTTAACTGATCACTTTTCCCCTAGTTCCTTGTGGATTCATGAAACTGACAGCTTGGCACCAGCATATTGACGCCTGTTTTCTATCTAACACCAGCTGTATGAGTGCCTCATGTTTAATCCACTCTGTAAATTTTTAAGCAACTATGTAAAAACAAAAACCTCAGAAACCCAAGAAAAGATGCTGGGTTGAGTTATTTCATTAAAAAAAACAAACCCTAATAAGTGTCTCCTTTCTGTCTGCCTCCCACTGCAAGCAGGTGTACTTGGTTTCCCTTTTCTCAGAGTGTGAATTGCAGCAGACTTGCAGGAGTCTGTGCTCTAGGCCAGGGCCACTCAAGTGTGGTATCCCCAGAAGACCAGGAGCTCACTTCAGAATGTAAATCAGTGCATTGCTTCCTTCTTCAAAAGGTCTTGCTGTGGAAAAAAAAAGTTAGCTGAGGTGGAGGGAGGAGGGTATAGCTTAGTGGTAGAGCACATGCTTAGCATGCACGAGGTCCTAGGTTCAATTCCCAGTACTTCCATTAAAAAACAACAACAACAACAACTAAAATAAATAAATAGACCTAATGACCTCCCCCCCCCCCAAATAAAATAAATAAATATTTTAAAAAGTGTCAGCTCAACTAAATAGTCTCTTTAGTGCCAGGCTTGATGTGCGTTCTGGCACAATCTCCTTACAGACAAGCAACAGGGAGCTCACAGAACACAACCACCTGTGGACCACACTTTGAGAAGCACTGTTCCAGGTCATAGACCTCTCCATCTGCCGGAGACTGCCAGACTGACATTTACAATGGACTTTCGAGTGGTTTTTGGCCGCCTAGTCTCCCTATCCCTTCCTTTGGTAAAGCCCCAATACTGAGACTCTGACTCACCCTTTCTCAGTCATGGGTCCAGGTGGGGATCCTGTATGACTGGGGCTGGCCAAACAGTGCTCTGAGTCTCTCTGGTCACAGTGAATGGTCATGATTCAGGGCCAGCCAATCAGCATAATTCCATCTTCCTGGTCAGCTTTTAGATCTGGGATGGGCAGTGGCCTTGACTGATGAAATCAGAGTTAAGCCTGGGACTCATGTAGAAGCTACAAGGAAGACAGTCTTGTTCCATTAAAGTTGTGAGGAAGTAAGCCTGGAGTCAACAACACCCATGAGGGGAGAGCCTGGCTGTGAAATGAAGCAAAGACAGAAAGCAGAACTGAAAGGATTCTAAGTAGGTCACTGGAACCTCTGGATCAAGCCATGCCTGAAGCAGTTTCTATGACTTTTCGTTAATGTGAACCAGGAAATTTCCCTTTTGCTTAGCGCATTTGGTGAGCTTTCTAACACTTGCATACAGAAGTATCAAGTTAGGTATGACTACTATACCCTAGGCTCATTCTAAAATTCATAAACATTAATCCTAAAGAGACAAATCTGAAAAAGCAAAAGGTGGGGAGTCAGAAGAGCTACCATTTTCTGGGACTAGAGGCAGGTTACCAAGACTTCCCACACCTGAGTTCCTTCCTCTGTCAGGTGATTAACATCTGCTTCACCTGTTAGGTGACTGTGAGAATCACACAGAATGGAAATCATTCTGGAAACGTATGAAAAAGCACTGTACAAACAAAAAAACAGTATTATTACTAGCACAACACCTTACTTATTCAAACTTCAAAATTCTAGCATCCATAACTATCCAGATCCTATAAAAAATTTTTTTAAAGTCTTTCAATAACAACAGATGGTTGTTGCTGTTGTTTTGTTTTGTTTTTCACATCACATACTATACTCTGCTCTAGGAGAGGAAGCTCCCCCTGCCAGCCAGAGGGCAGACAGAGAGCCAGCCCCGCCTTTTGTTCTGGGCTCAGTATCAACACGCACTGTGGTTCATTTCTTAGGTCCACCCAGGCCATTTTCTCCCTCATCGCACACATCATCCCATCTACTCAAGCTTATGAATCATGAAAGAAAAATGATGATTTAATTTCGAAATTACCACTATTAATTCTCAACTGCTATCTGGCAACTTTGGAGTTGTCCCAATAACACTATTCTTATCTAGCGAGGCAGATTTTGTTTGTTTTTACTGTTTTCATAGCCGAGATCTAAGGGGCCAACGTAACAACAATCTTTACAGTAAAAGACGAAACTGTTTGAAATTTTCACATTTTTTTCAAACGTCAGAACACAATCATTTTCTGATAGATAAAAACAGTTAGCAATTCGGGTATAAATTGGAAGAGGCATTACTACCATTACTGATTTTTAAGTTATGTGCTGAGTTTCTGGTCAATGGTGATATTTATGGATTCTCTTCTGACGGAACAATAACTAAATTTTTGGAGTTCCATATAATATATAATGCAACTGGAAAAAATTTACTCTTCACAGTCCCCTCCTTTGAGGAGCTCAATCCCAGAGGCTGGGGTGGGAGGACAGAATGGATGCTTGTTTCACGAGCGTTCCCATGTTCTGGGCATCAATGCTGCACCAAGCATGTGCACCCACGACTGAGTCCAGCATGCCCCAGGCCGCGTTACTGGTACCCATGGGCAGAGTCATAGTTCCCAGGAAGCAAAGAGCAGACAGAGCGTCCTGTCCCTGCTCTCAAGGACTGGCTGCATTTAGGCAGAGCGGGCTGGCCCAGGATACAGCAGGCTCCACAAATATCACTACCCTGTCTTCCTGCATCTCCATCTGTGCCCCTCCACTTTGTAAAACGAGTTGAGCCTTCCCTGTTATCTGATTATCTACAATTCAAGGAGAGGAGGCTCCACATCTAGCTGTACCACCGCTAAAGCTGGTGCTTCGTCTTCTGTTGATCTGAGACACAACAAGTGACAAGGCGAAGGGGAAGAGGAGAGAGGGACCGTCCCTCCAAAACCTCTAACCACTTACCAGTCGAGACAACGCTCTGGAACCAGCATAGATCACACCCACAAAGAGCACCGAAGCAGGAAGCCACGTCAAAACAGCAGATCTGGAAACAGGGAAAGAGACCATAACACTTCTGTTACTTATGTCCAAAAGACCCCGCTGGAAAGTATGACCCTTCCCATTCACCAAATATAGCCCCCGGGTTGTCGAAACATCCCTGGGTGACTTGCGAAGCATGACTTGGTCTGTATCACTGAGAGGGATGGAGGCTTACTAAGCCATCCTGCCCACAGCTCATCACTTGGCCAACCACATGGTATTACTGATCCCACCATCGGGCACAGGTAAGCTGGAGAAGGAAAGGGCTTCCTGCAGGTTGGAAGAGAGAAGAGGTCTGATTTTTTTTTTAAGGGGGAAGTGAACAGCATTCTTCAGAATTTAAGTAGCTGAAGGCTTTGAATCCATGCCAAATTATTTTAAAAAATGTTTAAAGGCTGGTTACCTAGGCAATGTATCAAACAGCTTTATGGAACCACGAACAGAACCACAGTGTCAAAGGACGGAATTGAAGAGAGTCTTTGAGCCAGGTGGCCACGTGCTGAGCCTCAACCATTAACCTCAACCATTAACCTGAGATGCCAGTTCAGGGACTCTCTAAGGACTTCTGGAGGGCACGTTTCTTTGATTCAATTGTGGCCACACCAAGAACTGGTTTTCAACACAGTTTTGATCTCCTTAAGAAAAGCAAAATCCCAGTTTCTGTACACAGAGTACATATCACCGAGGGTGCAACTTGCTTCCTTCATCAGTTACAAATGCGTTTGGTTCTCTAATTCAAGTTCCCGGAGTCATTCTAATAATAGATATAAATTAATGAAACCATTCCAGCAGGATATAAAATAATAATTCCAACTAACTCAGTGAACTGCTCTCCTGGGATGAAGCCTGTTCCAGAAATGTTGTTTGTCAATTTTATTAGCATGGCAGATGCTCCATCCCTCATCAGACCTGCATTTGTACAACTTCCCAGGGAACCAGGCATGAAAACACTTCTAGTCTCTAGTAAGGCCTCCGAACCCTACTTCCAGTATACATGCATTCAGCCCAAACTCATAGCAACTTGCAAGGTGCTCCCAGCACTAGAGTTAATATTAAAAGCAGCATCGTCGTGGACATTTTCTGAGCCCTCGCTACAGACCAGCTAAATGTTTCCTACGCTGGGATCTTTTTAAAACCTGCACAACAATCTCACGAGGAAAGTATTATTTATTATTATCCCTGTCGTATGAGATGAGGAAAGGGAGGCACAAAGAGTTGAAGTAATCTGTCTCTGGTCAGAAGAGTTGGTAACGGCAAGGCCACCATCTGAATTCAGGTCTGACTCAAAACCGTGCTTTCAACCCCCTCTCACCCTTTACCCTCAAGGACCTTGTGAATGAAAAATACTGCCAGCCGTATCAGTAAACAAAGAATGCTGTGGCCATCAAGTCTTCTGTTGCTACCGCCACCCCCTCAACCTTTCACCCATTCCCCCTGCCCCCGCAGCGAGTGGAGGGAACCCAGGATATGGAGAAGAGGGCAGCCGGTTTCTGCAGCCATCCCCAACTGTGCACGCTAAGGGCACTCAGGAGGTGGAAGAACAGGACACTGGCCCTAAATAGCTAGGTGCACATCAAAGGAATGATTTCAGTGAGCCCAGACCTTCATACCTTCCCAAACATAGAAAAGTGCCAAATTCCTTAACTTGAGATATCTGGTTTTCTCTAATTAATAGTAATCTTTTGATGATCCGACTACCTGGTCTTTGTTGCAAAAACTCATGTATCCTGGCTTCGACCTAGCCACTCTGGAACAGTCTCTTAGAGCGATCTGAGAGGCTGCCTCCCAGGCTCGAGTCCTCAGAAGTCCGCTGAATAACACAACTCTCAGCTCTTAGGTTGTGCACTTTATTTCAGTTGACAACCTCATCATCTAATGGGAGACACTGACATATAAATAAATAAGCTGCAAACACAATGTGATTTTGCTCTGGGAGCAGACCACGTAGCTAATTATCTGAGAATATTCTGTTATGACTACTCCTGCTGCAATCGGACATCTGCACTTCCAACAAAAGTGTGAACAGAGGATGGAAGATGCCAGTCTCTATCCTAACAGGTCAAGCTAACATCAGCCAGTTGCCACTCTTCTAGGAAAAGGCTTTCCCACTAGACATCCAGGGTCAAGGGAGACAGGATCCAGGCCTGTGGCCCACAGGGCACTAGAAGGAAGCCCAGAGCCCACGCTGCAGAGAGGCAGGCGGGCGGGCACCGAGTGGAACAGCAGCCGGCCCAGCTGCGGCAGGCCCAGGACTTTGGAATTAAGGTCAGTGAGGCCCCAGACACGTGTGCTCCTCTCCCTCTTAAACAAGGAAAACTCCTGCCACGCATCTACTCCAAGAGACATCCAGGTATCCGAGTGGCCGTGGTCATGACAGAAAGGAAACAGGGAACATCTTGCTTTTAACCCCTCTGCCTTAAAATACAAAGGAATAGCTTTAACCAGAAAAAATACACATGGGTCTAGTTGGACTAAAGGTATTTTGTGGCAGCAGCCTGAGCTGACTGAGATGCCCTCCGCTGCAGCTCTAACTCTGCAGGATTCCAGGACAGCCAGCAGCCTGGGCCTGCAGGTAAGGAACAAACGAGGCACGTGCCACCAGGGCACCTCCTCTCCACCTTTAATTCATAAGGTGGCACCACCTGTGTCTCCTGTACTGGTTTAATCTTTCATTGTCCTATGTGCCATCAAAGGAAGCAAGACAGGGTTAAATCCCGAGAAGGTCCTGGCAGAATCTCGAGTCTCTGTGGTGCAGGAGCCTCTGGGGAACTGCTGAGCTATTGGGGGCTGTGTGTGTGTGTGTGTAGATGAGATCTATGGAAGAACTACTTGCTCTGAACACACTGGTGATACGGAATTTGTCTTATATGATTCATAAGCACAAACGTTGCATCTTCTCTGCATCGTGTGTACTTTCTGTCTTTTTGCTTGTGCACACGCCACCATCCCTAAGAACCCTGATGAATGAAGCATTTTACAAGAAGCTAACAATAGTCCCTTGGCATGAAATCTTAAAACTCTTGTTATTGAGATGAAGGCTAATTAAATTAAGTCACTTGTTTTTCAAATAGAGCATGCATTATTGAGGGAACATCTGCTCCCTGAAAACACTCAGTTAATCTGTTCCTGGGAGCCTGGCAGCATCCTTGAGCTGAATTCTTGAAAATTCTCAGAGTGATGCTGACACCTAGTGACCCAGAAGCAGTTTCCAAACATGAAAAGAACACGTGACCAAGATACCAGGGCTCACAGGTTGACTACTGACTGGCACCACCTAAAACAGTAACACACCTTATGACTGTAAAGTCAGTATTTACTTTACAGTTTATAAGGACTTCTGCATATATTAACTCCCTGCTTATAGAAGATGTCTGATTTCACCTTTTTGGCCCATTACTGGTGGATATGGTCTTCAAGGAGTCTTACGCCCTCTCAGACCTTTCTCCTTCAATCTTTACTCTCTCCCTGACTCAGAGAGGGCCATCCTCCCATGACAAAGTCCAGCCCTAGTATTACTTGAACCCAAGAACCCTTGTTGACACTGTGTCTCACTGAGGATCACTCAGAGCAGGAGTTAGCAGACAGCAGCCTATAGGCCAAGTCCCACCTGCTGCCTATTGCTGAAATAGCATTTTATTGTCACACAGCCACACCTGTCTGTTTACCTTGTCTATGGCTGTTTTTCCACTACAACAGCAGAGTTGAGTAGTTGTGACAGAGAGCGTATGGCCCATAAAGCCTATAATGTTTCCTCTCCGGTTCTTGTTTGCAACCCCTGATTTAGAGTAAGGCAGCCTGGGTCCCAACGTCTGGAACTTACGAGCTGCGGCACCCTCGGGCGCCTCACCCCAATCCGGGGGAGGAGCGGGACTGGATGTGCGGCTAAATGAGTTTAGGAGACAGGCAGCCGGGATGGCACAGAACAGAGATGTTAGTACTAAGAAACATAGTCCAAAAATGAAAAAAGAAAAAGAAATAGAGGTCACCCAGGTCCCCGAATAACAACTGAGCCAGGATAGAAGAGGTCCACATCTCATTTCTAATAGATATGAGAAAGAAAACCCAGTTCAAGCACCTTGCCCGTGCACAGTCCATGAAGGACTGCCAATTCAAGCCAATGTGCAAGACATAACACCTTTGATCTCCGGTCTGGGAGGTTAACACTTCATACCACTGACTTAAGAGGTCAGAAAGGGCTGTATGGACACAGAGGGACAGCTATACACAATGTGGTCTATGACAAACCGTGAGTTCAGCAGATTCCTATGCACTGAGTGGTGTGGGCATGCCCTGCAGGCATCAAAGGTCAAAAAAATCCCCGTCCTGAGAAAGGCAAATACTGCATGGTATCACTTATATGTGGAATCTTTTTTAATACAGTCAAACTCATAGAAACAGAGAGAGTCTGGTGAAAGGGCACAAAGTTTCAGCTACAAGATGAATAATGTACATTGATTATTCATGAATGATGAATAATGTATCCCATGAGGATCTAATGTGTAATATGGTGACTACAGTTGATAACATTGTATTTATAATTGAGATTTGCTAAGAGAGTGGAACTTAAACTTTCGTACAAAAAAAAAGATAACTATGTGAGTTGATGGATGTGTTAATTAACTAGATGGTGTGAATGTTTCACAACGTATACGTATATCAAATCACCACAATGTACACTGTAAATAACTTAAAATTTTATTTGCCAATGATACTTCAATAAAGCTGGAAAAAAAAAAACCCTGTCCCTTTACCAATCCTGGCCTCTGGGATGCCTCTCAGGTACCACCCAAGCGCCATGTCAACACCAACCAGATTCTATTCACTATTATATCCCCTCAGTGGCTCTCAGCGTGTTTCCTAAGGAATTTTTGAAAGTTGGTTTTATTATTCACAAAAAGTAATTTCTAACACATACATATATATGTAAGGCATTCTTCTGGAGAGAAAACAATGGGAAAGAAAAACAAAAACACAAGAATCTGAGTGCTAACTTTCCTCTGTGAGCAAAGATGACTTTTTATAAAACTACAAGAGTCACTCAAAAGGAAATATCAATACATTACAACACTATTTGGGAAATTCTAACCACCAGTAGCTTTGATGAAGGTGGGCTAGCTCACTTAAAAACCAATAAATAACCAATCATTAAAAAGAAGTACAACTGTGTCCCGAATTGACTGGCTCATTTATTTAGGGACTGGGCTGAGTTAATTTGGAGGTTTTTTCAAAAGTAGTAGTTATGGTTCTCCAGCAAAGACTCTCAATGGAAAATTTAGGGGTGAGGGGTTCTTTATCTGTCAGAAATCTCTGGTCACAAAGGTATTATGGCACAGGTTTTTTTAACTTAGAATTTTTCATATCTGAAAATGTTGAGAGTCAATTTTTCTCTCTTATATATAGTGGATAAAAAGTAGTAAGTAGGTTAAAGATTACTTTCAAAATGTATTTATGTATGTATTTATTTATTTAATTTATTTTCATTTTCACAATCTGACAAACCCTTTCCATTTTTTATTACAAACCCTTTCCATTTTTTATTACCAAAATGCTGTAAAGTATACAAAATGCACATGATATAGTGAAGGTTTTATGTTGCTTTCCAAACCAACTCTGTTGCAAAAGAACCAAGTAAGCTGTCTCCCACGATATATCAAAATGTTTTTATTTAAATATGGAGCCTAGTCGTACAGGAGCCAGCAGATGGCATCTAAAGTCTCCAGTGAAATCACACCTGAGTGTCCTCAGCCATGGTTCTGTAATCTAATACAGTGCCATGGTCTCGCTGTGCTGCGCTACCAGACGTCCGGTCAGCTGAAACAGGTCACAATGTGCTTTTAAGGCTCACGTTTCGGAACTATAGAAAGGCTTCGGCACAGGACTTCCAACACTGCTAGAAAAATCACTTCAATGTTCTGCAATGTCTTGGCAACAGCAGTAGCCACCATATAATGACAAGCTTGTGGCTGAAAACCAGGGCTGTCTTTCTCAAGACAGAGGCTTCCAGGGCAGCACCCAACACCCAGTGATAACAACCAGTTGCTGGGCAAACATCCTGGGAGGAGAATGGTTCCATTGGGCCACTTGGTGGTGTCAATACATGACGTGGCCAGGGGGAATCAGGGATTCTGCTGTGCTCCAGCCTACAAGGACAGTCTAAATGAGCTCTCCTCTATGGTGATTACTATTAAGGAACAATTTGGGGCTCGCCCTCCAGCCCCATCATTATAATCCCCAACCACGATGATGTTGGGGATGCAAAACCGTCTTCCTGCTGTTGCTTCCTTTTTCAGTAGAGCTCTGCTCTCTCTCTGCTCGGTGACACAGCAAAGCTGGGCTGTGGTTCTCTAGTGACATAATCAGAAAGCAAAGCCAAGCAGGAAACATGGTCACAGCAAACACAGACCCAGCCCAAGCACACACGAAGGAACACTGGTGCTGGCTCCTTGCTGCCATCTGTCTGGTAACACCCCTTTGCCGAGCGCACATGGTAACTGGAAGTCCTGAGCTGGGACAGCAGTTATGAACCACAAGACTCACTACAAACTAGAACACGGGGATCTGAAGCTTAACTGAGCTGACACCATGTGTGTGGCTGTGAGACCACCAAAGGAAGTCCAGGGGACAGAAGTGAAAAAGTCTCTAGAAAATTGAGCAAGGGGACAAAAAAGGGATACTATCATGGATCTTCCGAGATGGGTGGCACCTAGCATCATGCGAATTCAAGGGCCAGCTCTGTCTAGTTGGTCTCAAACTTCTCTGTCTAGGACCACTTCTTCCAGGAAAAGAATCTTGAGAATTTTTTACTTTACCTGGTTTGACTAGTCATTCCCCCTCCTCCACCCACAAAAAAAAGCAATTAAGTGTGAAGAATGCCATCAATGGATGAATGAATAAACTAAATGTGTTACATACGCAATGGAATATTATTCAGCCTTAAAAAAGGAAATTCTGACACATGCTACTTCATGGATGAAGCTTGCAGACATTATGCCAAGTGAAATAAACCAGTCACAAAAAAAAAACAAATACTGTATGATCCCATTTAAACGAGGTGCCTAGAATAGGTGAATTCATAGAGACAGAAGCTAGAAAAGAGGTTGACCAGGGGCTGGGGGATGGAAGAAAGGGGAGCTCTTATTTAATGGGTATAGGGTTTCTGTTTTGGATGATGAAAATTTCTAGAAATGGATGATGGTCATGGCTGCACAATATTGTGAATTAACGCCACTGAACTATATGCTTAAAAATTGTTTTAAAATGATAAATTTGTTACATATATTTTACTTACAAAAAAAGTTTCCGTATGAACAATGGCATTGCTTTTAAGGAAACATAACTAAAGTAATGTTTAAAAGACCATTATTAATAAGTAAATACTTCACATCAGAAATCATAAGATAAAGTCAGGGTCACTGTGAGAGCAGAAGACCCAAGATGATTAGCACCGATGGACCTCAGTCCAAAATCTGACAGCCAGTTCTCTTGCTTCTGCAGAGAAATACATTCAACTACTTGGGGTCAAAATGCTTCATTATTTAACTGAATATTAGAACTATCAAAGGCCTTGTGAATTCAGGGCTCATGTTCTTTTGAATGAAGACCCAGTTCTTAGGGAACTATCCACCATAACAACAAACTATAAAGTAAGACTTGCACTTGGTATCACATGTAAAATACCAAAAGTATATTTTATTAAGTAGAGGATTCCATACCATGGAAATGCAAATTTTTGACTTAATGAACTGCTCCTTTGGATTAGTAAGCATCCTTCATGTGATATTCTTTTAGAATATGGACCAGGATGTTAATTGGGTCAAGAAAGTGAATCCAAACCCAAGTTCCCAGGGACTCTCCTTTGTAAAGCCTCTTAAACCAGGGTTTTGCTCTCTAGTTATGTATTTGCAGGAGAAGCCAAAATTATTAGTATTTATACTGGACTCGTTCTCAAAGCTTCTCCAGAGTGCCAGGCCAAGGGGTAACTTAGCAATGAAGTAGTTAATCTGACTCATGGAGAAGTTGGGCAGATAACTTGGATCACAAGGCAAATGGCTTGGCCTGATCATTTAGTTGGGATGTTTACCTTATTCATGTAAACATTGACTTCATTTTCTCTTCGTTTTATGCATAATTTCAGGCAAGGCATGATGTTCTCAAAGAATCAATGGAATTTATTCAGGTGAGGCAGGAGTGGATAGCCAATTCAGATTATAACTTTGGCTGAAAAATGTCATGGTCTTTGACATTTTTTTAATGTATGTATATTTTTATTGAAGTATAGTCAGTTTACAGCGTTGTATCAATTTCTGGTGTACAGCATAGTGCTTCAGTCATATAGGAACATACATATACTTGTTTTCATATTCTTTTCCACCATAAGTTACTATAAGATGTTGAATATGGTTCCCTGTGCTATACAGTATAAACTTGTTGTGACATTTCTTTTAAATCTAT
Source organism: Camelus bactrianus (assembly GCF_048773025.1). Lineage (NCBI taxonomy): Eukaryota > Metazoa > Chordata > Mammalia > Artiodactyla > Camelidae > Camelus > Camelus bactrianus. The sequence continues at coordinate 9,235,905 of NC_133562.1, forward strand.
TTGAAAAGCTGTCTTAATAGAATCATAGCAACTAATGCTAATTGTGATCTGAATTGGACTCTGGATCAGAATTTTTGTGAGAAGGGTTATAAAGACTATTATTGAGAAAAGTGGCAAAATATGAGTATGGTTTACAGATAATAGTATTGTATCGATGTTAATTTCCTCATTTTGATAATGATGTAGTCATGTGAGAGAATGTCCTAGCTCTTAGGAAATACAAGTTATAAGTAAAGAAAAGAGGTATCTTACTCTCAAATCTGCAACTTTCAAATAATTCAGAAAAAAAAAGTGTGTGTGTGTGAAGAGACAGTGATAAGAGAAGCAGGGTAAAATAATAATTGGGGAATCTGAGTAAAGGGTATGAGAATTCTCTGTGCTATTTCTAACTTTTCCATAAGCAGGAAATAACTGCAAATTCAAAAATTTACCCCCCCAAAATTAAAGCTGATTTAATAACTTATTCATAGGGGCCCTATGATCTAAAACATAACCAAATTAATACAGTATTTTAAATTATATATTGCAATTAATTTTAATATACATTAGTGGCATCATTAACCAGGAAAACATTACTGAGTTCTATCTGATTATAAAATCATTGAATCTCAAGGTTAGAAGGGAATTAAGAGATCAAACAACTCAAACAAACATCCGTGTTTCCCAATGTAACACCATCAGTTAAACAATATAAGAGGAAGCAAACTGTGAATCATGAATCAAGCACAGAAGGGGTGGTCCTACCTTGAACTGCAGTTGATCTCCGCCCAGCCCAGCTTCCATGACACATGAAGCAAAAGTCCACCAATCAGCGTCTGCCACCTGAGAAGAATCCAGGCCAATGTGAATTTAAGAGCTCCGTGGTCTCAAACGCCATCCAGCCCCATTAGATCTGTCTGCCTGACACAAATACACGCATCCGATCCTTCTTATAACTCCTGTCTCCTACTTTCTCCTCATTATCATCCCAGTTCTTAGATCCCTCTTTCTCAACCTCTCCTGCTCCCTCGAGCCCAGCCGTATCACTGAGAGCTGATACTGATGGTCTTCTCTTCTTATCCTAGACTTTTCCTGAACGAACTCTCCCACAGTCACTACTTACTTCTCCATTATCTCTACACTGATGATTCCCAAATCCTCCTTCTCACCAGGATGTGGCCACCCTGAGACCCCACAAGCTCCCAATGATAACACGCCTATAGCATGACCTTAAACCTCCCCCTCCCCATCCTGAGCATCCTTCTACCATCCCTAATCAGCCAAACAAGAAACCCGGATGTCATCCTGGCCCTCCTCTGCCATCACTTCCCTCATCTACTTACAAAATCCTATTGACTTTATCCCCATAACAGCTCTGAAACCCGAAGCCGCCCTCTCCTTCCCTCTTCCCAATTCAGACTCATCACCTCACACCTGGAACACAGCAACAGTCCCCTCACTGGCCTCCCTCTCTCCAGGGTTGCCCTGTACCCTCCATTCTCCATCTCACAGCCAAAGGTTTTGTTCTAAAATGCAAACTGAATCATGCTCCTTATTTTTAAAAGGGCTGATCCTCCCACAGCAGCCCTCAGCCTCTTTTCTGCCCCTACACACTTGGGGTCATGGAGCTCATGTGAGACACACGTCCTCCCGTGCAGAGTATAGGGGGAGCACACGTTAAAAGATAAACATTCCTCCCCTGCCCACTACAAAAAGCATAGCAAAACGCCACATGAGTGACGGGTAAGGCAGGCAAAACTTTATCCTGTTTCACACTAATTGCTTTTTTACTTTCAGTGAGTCATTCATAAATGTCAACACCTTATTTCTGCTTATGACTTGAGATACCTCACCTCGGAGGTGGTTACAACACACCCGTGTGTTGTGACATGACAGCTGAGAACCCCTGGCCTACAGGATAAAGTCACTTGCGTGTGATATGCAAGCCTTCCGGGACTTGCACCTGCCCCCTCCAGGGTCAGCTCCTGTCCATCTGCTGGTGGCAGCTACATTCCAGCCACACTGAACAGCCCACAGCCTTGGCACTGTGCCAGGCCATTTGATATTTCTTAGAGTTTGCACACGCAGCCCTCTTGGTTCATAATGTTCTTCCCATCTCTCTGGGTGAATGGACACTCGTTCATCCTGTAAGATCCAGGTTTTATGTCCCACTGACTCAGCCAGGCAGAGCAAACAGATATGAGTCAGGCCCTCCATCGGGACCTCAATTATGTAGTTTTTCCCCCAGGGGACAAAGGGCAGCACCTGGAGACATTTTTGGTTGTCACAAAAGGAGGTGGGGGAAAGGAGGGCTGCTATTGGCATCTGATGAGCACGAGCCAGGATGCTGCAGAGTAAACATTCCCCCAACATGCAGGACAGGCCCCCACGACAAAGAAGGATCCAGCTCAAAATGTCACTAGTGCCGAGGCTGAGAAACCCTGGTCTGGTGGGAAGTAAGCTAACTAACTAGCAGTCACAATCGGTGTGAGAAAGCCCTAACAGGAAGAGTACCCAGAGCACAAGCCGCCCCACGGGGCGGTTAACCCAGCCTAGCGAGCTGGTGAGTCTTCCCAGGTGAAGGAAATCTGAATCGTGTTCCAAGTGGGAGCCCAGGATGGACGAAGGCCCACAGGTGAGAGAGACAACGGCTCGTTCAAAGCCTCTCAGGTAAGTTCAACCAGCCTGACCTCAGCCTGTGAGCGCTCAAGGCGGGGGCGGCAGGAGCTGACACTGGAGAAGAAGGGCTGGTCATGAAAGGCCATGTCAACCATGGAGGAGCTGGGGCTTCAAACTGGGGACCCACTGAAGGGTCTGCAACATGGGAGCCCACTGTCACATTTGCCTTTGGGAAAGCGCCCTCTTTTTTACAAGGGAGAGAATGTTTGTTAAGAGAAGCAAGACTAGGGGGCAGGAAGCAAGGCAGGAGTTGTGAGAGGAATCTGAGAGATCACAATGGCCCGGGAGGAGGCCATTCAGAAGATGGACAGGTTCTAAAGCCTTTTACAGGTCCTGGTAGTTAATTAGATGTCGAGAAATCAAGAATAGCCCAGGTTTCTGAATCAGGCAACGGGACAGAGGACACCATTCACGGCAGGTAAAGTGAAGGGACACACAGAGGCAAGCAGGCTCCGGAGGGAAGGCGTCTTTCTTTTCTTCACTGAAGTAGCCCAAGTGTCTAGAAAAGTGACTGGTGCATAGTGTGCCTGTGATACATTTTTGTAGAATGAGTTATTCTGCCCTACTATGCACCTCCTATGTGCCAGGCATGGCTCTTGGCATTGGGGATACTCCAGTGGCAAAACAGATTTTTTTTTTTTAAATTCTTGACCTTTGTAGACCTTACATTCTATTGAGGGAGGTGCATTCAGTCGGACTCCTCTACAAGGAGGGGAAAAGCCAATTCAGGTGAAAACACCATCCTTCCACATATAAGTTCCCTAAGCCCCTCTTCCCGGAGAAAAGTGAAGGACAGTCAGGATCTGAAAATGAGAAGGCAATATTCCAGCCTTGTTGGCTGAAATACACACAACCATAGACGATACTTTTTAAAGTTTTGCTATGAAATATGAGGTATGAAATACTTGCTATGAAACATGAACTATTATCTGGCAAAGTAATTCTAAAGTTCACCTAAAATTACATATTAGTGATAATATAAAGAACAAAAATTCATAAAAAAGTGGTGAAAAGCCTTCTTCCTTCCCCTTGTTCACTATCTGCATTGTGTCCATCTTTTCCTATAATAACCACTCTCACTAGTTTCTTTTTTTTTTTTAATAAAAAAACCATACATACACTTTGACATGATGGAAGTGTTATAGACTGTTATGGACTTGCTTTTGTTCCCCATCAAGTGCATTATGAAGACCTTTCCACGTTAATATATGAGAGTTTCCTTTTTTTAAATGTTTGAATGATATTCCATTAGGAATACAGTATCATTTATTTAACTGGTTCTGTATAGATGAAAATTAGGTTGTTTAAAAATGCTTGCTGTCACAAAAGCTGCAATGGTTCACATGTATATCTTTGTACATATTTCATGTACATAAATGCAAGTAAATCTCTCAGGTAAATTCCTGGAAGCAGAATTGCTGGATTGGAGGATTAAAACCATTGCAATGTTGCTTTATTCTACCGAAGTGCCAATTGTAGATATTTTACCAATTTGCCACCCATGATCAAGGTATGACTGCACCTGCTTTCTACATCCTCATCAATGCCATGTTATCAGATTTTGAAATTTTATTTTGCAAATCTTATTGGTAAAATATATTTTATATTATATTTTTCTTATGAATGAAGACTATCATTTTACACGTTCAAGAACCATTTGTAAGTAGGGATTTTTAGTTTTGGTATGAAGATCTAGTTTTAGTGCACTGGAATGGTATAATTGCTACTTTTTTGTAAATAATTGATCTTTTATTCATGGTTAATATTCCATGGGCATTTGAAAAGAAAGTATAATCTTTATTTTCAAAATACAGAGTTTGATATTTAACTATTAGTTGTATTATTTAGTTATTTATATATACACACACACTAGTTTTTTGTTTGTCCAGTTGATCTGTCATGGAAAACTAGTAGTAAATTTATCTCCTAATACTAGTATGTTGCTATTTGTCCCTAGAATTCCCAGAGTTTTTACTTGTCAAATGATGATACCCTGTTGTTTTGCTGGTTGATACTCATCACTATTTTATTTTCATTTTGAACTTCATGCTCCAGCATTGTAATGTGTCTTTTCATTTTGAACTGCATGTTTTAGCATTATAATACACCTTTTCTCACTTGCTTAACTCTTTTTGTCCTGAATTCAACCTTGTCTGACATTAAGATCTCTACATCTGCTTTTTTGTGTGTGCATTTGTGTGATATTAAAAAAAAAAAAAAAAAAAGGAAGAAGAGAATGAGGGATGGCGTGTTCTGCCACATATTTAAAAGCTATAATAATTGAAACAATTTAGCACTAGCCTCTTTTCATAAAAACTGACAAATAATGAGGGTAGTATAAATGAAACCATTAGGGGAGGGATGATTTCTTCACACTGCACTATAAGCTAAAATAAATGGACAATAATTAAAAATTGAACAAAAGCTCTAATGACATATAGGTGAATAGCTACATGATCTTGTGATGGAGCAGAATAAACATAAAAGCAATAGTATCAATCACAAAAGACACAATCAATAGAAACACATTTTTTTAAAGCTGGGGGGAGGGCAGAGTTTGAGGTGAAAAAGGTAATGTGAGTGCCAGAGCACTCCATGCTGCTTCTGCACTGCCCAGACTATAGACCTGATCCTGTACTACTTTCTATCTTTTTTCTAACAATAGCATCCCCCAGTCACAAGACCACACACTGGATTCCTCTGTGTTTCTCTCTGCAGCTTCATTCCTATGTTCAAACAATGAATTTTCTATGAGGTCACTTAAAAATTAAATAATCAAAATAATTATAATCAAAATGAAAACAGCAAAGAACAAATTGAAAAAAGAAATTCCAATAAATATGATGGAAAGGTGGTTAGCATCCTTAAAATATAAAGAATTAAATTAATAAGAAAAATATGAAAACCCTAGTAAAAATAAAGGGGTAAAAAGCACAAATAGATAATTCACTAAAAAAGAGATACAAGTGGGTAATAAACAGAAGAAAACTGTCCAACTTCACCTAAGAAATGATAAGACAAAACAAATTTTTTGCTCATGAAATCAGCAGAGAGAGGAAAAAAGTTAACAGTTGTGGTTTGAGTATAACATCGTAGACACTTTCATATACAGACTGGGTAACATTGTTAATTGGTAAAATGATGCTGGAAAAGAATTTGTTAATATTCAAAAAGAATACTAAAGAAGTTCATATTCTTTTATCTAAATTTCTTATATAGGAATCTATTTCAAAAAATAGTTAGAAATTTGGCAGATTTGAATGCAAAAAATGTTTGATAACATTGTTGTGTTTATACCCCCAAAATGGGACATAATTTAAATGCCATTAATAGAATGGCTAAATAAATTAATAGTATGTCTATCTGATGAAAAAAATCTATGCAGTCATTAAAAATATTTTAAAGGACATTAAATGATGCTGGTTGGATATTTCCCACAAACGTGTATAGAAAGCATAGAAGATACTCACCCTTGGAATAATGTAGGGTAGGTAAACTTCAAGATAGACAGAACATACTGAAAAACAAATACCAGGTTAATGGACATTTTCAAATTATAGTGAATTGATAAACCATATAATCAAAGTAATCCCTACTGAAGAAACATAAGTACACTCAAGTTTCAAAAAAGGCTTTATACCTCCCAAAAATCACACACTGGGGAAAAAAATGACCTTCCAAGTCATACTAAAGACTTGACTTGTGGGTTTTCATGAAAGACCTGTTACTCTGCCCTTTCTGATGATTATATAGAAACAAAGTAAGGTCATTCTGTTTTTAAAGTGAAACATTATCAATATATCCATCAGGTTAGCTAGACAAATTTGAATAGTTAAATGAAAAAGCCAGGTTTTCACAAATTCATATATTCCTGAGTAGGTCTACCACCAACTAATGTTCTTAGTTTAGCTACCTGTCCCATGAGGAAAAGAACAAATCTGCTAAAAGCTAGTCATTATTGTGTCGTACCACAAGCAAAAGACTGTCTTCCCTTCCTCCTTTCCTCTCTTCTAGAGCACCTACCACTTATCTTATAGAGCATTTATCATAATGCTGGGCACTCGGCCACCCTCCTTATGAACATTATATCAATTAATCCTCATAACTACTCTTTGAAAAGGACTTTTTAATCCCATCTTGAAATTCAAAAATTTAGGTTTAGAGAGATTAAAGGCCAAGAAGGTTGAGCCAGGATGCAAACGTTATCACTGCCTTCCAGAAAGGTGGTACTACTGGATCTTCAGAAGCCCACCACCATAACTGAAAATTAACTGGACAAGGTGGAAGCGGAGTTCAGGGGCATCCTCCGAATATACTGAAGACAGCCACTCACATTAAGAAAGAAGGTATAAGAAAATGCTGTTTGTTAACAGTTCTTTTGCAAAGAGCAAGAGGGTTTTTTCCTCAGGAAGGGAGTGGGGAGAGAGCAGTAGAGGCCTTTAGTGGGGAAAGGTGGTCCTGGGCCCTGTATCACCACTTTTGTTTAGTGTCCATTCCCAGAGTCTAGGATGGGGTGATGCCCTACTGTAGCCCATGGGGATCCAACATTTCCCTGCATGGTACCAAATCCAAGGCCACTTTCTCCCTCCTAACAAAATAAAAACATGGTACCACTGCTTTTCTGTCTCTTCATCAAAAGGGTTTTATAACATCACTTTAAACAAAATTAAGTTTACATTTTATTTTTTTAAATAATTCCACGAAAAACTCTTGAATACACTGGAAGTCCCTGGGATGGAGACAGTAAAAATAGGTTTGGAAATCAGTGGTGTGAGGCGGAAATGGAGATGGATTGATATCTCCTATTTAAAGGCTTCTGGAATCTTGTGGGGTTCTGAGGCAGGGGCGTGTTTAGAAGAGAAGGCAGGATGTGACTGATTCCTTCTCCTACTCTTTCATCTCCGAGGGAACAGGAGCCAGTTGTTTTTTTCTTTCCCTAAAAAGTAGTCCACATATCCCAAAATTAAGTTCCTGAGAATTCACCAGTCAAAAAACCTGGCTTCCCAGGAAATGTAAAGAATGCATTACAGGACGATAAATGGGGACAGTACTGTCCAACAAACCTATTTCTAAAAAAGCATCGTACAGAGAGTCGTCGTCTTCTCCGTCATCATCAGCAACAAATCAGATAAAAATCTGGAGGCAGCATTTGCTCCGCGTACGATTTGGGAACTCAGATCCCCCACTGCCAATCTTCACGACCCCGCGCCCGCCCCCCTCACCTTGTTCGTGAGGTAAGAAGCCAAGTAGCAGATACAAAACGTGAGGCCGACCAGGCACCTCCTCATGTACATCTGTCAACTTGCGCTCCTTCCCGGGGACCCCCCCGGGAGCCCCACAGCCACCGCCGGAGCCGGGCCACCGCCGCTGCGGCCAGGACCGCCACGTGGCTGCGAGCTCCGCCAATCGGCGTGGGGACCGCCCCCTGCGCCTGCCTCTTAAAGGGGCCGCCCTTCCGCAGGCTCTGCAGCCGGGCGGTGGGCGGGGCGGCAGCCAACGTGCCAGTGCTGCGACCCTGTGGAGAGCAAGAGAGGACCGTTGTCCTTGTAAAAAAGTAGAAAATGGTAGAGGAGGGGGAAAAAGGCAGTTGACAAAACAGTCCACAACACTCAATTAGCATTTAGAGAGAAAAGTTTACGAATATTGGCTCCAACCGGTGGACCAGACTGTTGTTTGTGCTTTACTGAATTCTGTTTTCTACATTCAGTCTGTATTATTTTTGCAAATGGCACCTTAAAAGCTAACAACAATAAATGCTATTTTAAAGGAAGGCCAGGATGGGGGGGGCGGGGAGGGACTATAACGAGAATAATTTTTCCTTTAGGAGACGTCAATCCAATTGCTTTGAAATTTCCTTAAAGTAAGAAATCCTTCAAAAAGTAGAGTTTCAAGCACAGCGACTATTCCTAGCCTCTAGGGTGGAAAACTGACCTAGTTAGGCTTTGGGCAGATGGTAGCACACACTGATGGACTCTGTCAGGAACTAGAGATACAAGTGTCCCAGCATGTAGAAACACACAGGTTTTTGGAAATATCCCATATGCCAGGAAACCATCACTCTTTTTTTATCTGTATTCCCAACCTAAAATTGCTTATCAGACTATATTATCCATGAAAATATTGGATACGTTGTCTCCATAGAAAACACAAATAAACTAAAAAGTTATTTTTCCTTGATATTATTTTAGGAAACCTATTTCTGAGCTAAAGAGTCCTTACAAAGGAGATTTTTGCCCAAAAGAATTTGCTTGAAATCAGTGGTTATTATTTACCTGAGATTTCCCTGAGCTCTTTTAGTAGATGAAAAAATTCATATTCAGGCCTTATTTCCCAGTTATTGCCTAACTTATTTTCTCTGACAGAATTTGCTTAGCAAGTAGGAACAACTACAACAATAAAGAACCATACAAATAGGAGTTGACATTTGTAGCAAAAGTGCTGATAGATCTTACCAGAGATTGATTTTTCCAAAGCTGCATTATTCTGTTCCACAAAACAAAGACTGAATAAAAATCAAGTCTTACATTGAAAAACAACAAGGTGATATATGAGACTAAGTTAGACCTTCTATACACACACACATACACACAATTTAACTATTTGTATTGTTAATTGAGATCTATGAGACAAAAGGGTCATAGTTATTAATTTACTTTTTGAAAATTGATCCATAAACCCTCAACAAATGTTTATTGAATAAAAAAAGAGGGGAGCTTGGATTAAACAGTTTTTTGTGGGGTTTTTCCTCTCATTAATCTTTTTAAATAATGTGTGTGTGTGTGTGTGTGTGTGTGTGTGTGTGTGTGTGTGTGTGTGTGTTTGACAGCACACATGGACAATTCTCAAAAGATGACAGAAGCAACTGTATACTCTTCAAAACTCCCTAAATGCCCCTGAAAAAAGAATATCAAAATCTCTTTCATTTAGTTTGCTCATGATTCACTGTATTTGAGGATTCATAACTTACATTAGTTCTAGGGGGAAAATGTCTTTCTCTCATTCTGTGTATTCTCTTTTTAAGGAATTCATATTAACTTTACCCCTCTTGTATCTCAGTTTCATCCTCAGTGAAGTTGAGATAACGGTAGAATTCACCGCTCAGGGTTATTTTGAGGACTAACGAGTTACTGCTGTACTTCGAACATGGATATAATTAATGAGGTGTAATGCTTAGCTACTTTTATCCAGACACGTTATGAAAATCTCCCTACAAAATACCGAATCAAAACTTACTATGCTGCGGTATTTTTGCTCAATGTTACGTAACACACTTTACAAAATTTCACATCCCACGCCCCGCCTCCTAACGACAACTGCAATTACAAAATCCGACCGTCTTCTCCAGTCTCCCCTCTGTAAACCTGCCATTTTCCGTCTCCGGTACCATCCCAGTTTAGAATTCACCCGGGAAATAATGAATGAACAGAGAGCTTGGTTTGCTTGTTTACATATAGTCCACGCAGCCTTCCGTTTAACTAGATCCAGCGGCCGTCTCCGGCAGCTAGGGAGGCGGAACAGGTACACGGTAATGCCTGGCCAGAGGAAGCCACACCCGGCCCCTGTACTGCCAGGCAAGGGCGACAGTGACCACCAGTCCCCGGCTGGGGGCAACGACCGGAAGTGCGGTCCTCCGGGGGCGGGGAATGGTGACCTAATGCGGAGCCGGGCAGCGGCCAATGGGAAGCGAGCGATCCCGCGTAAAGGGCGGAAGAGAAGAAGTCTGGTTCCGGACGCGGCCGCCGCCGCCGCCATCTGTCACCTCAGCTCCGGCACCAGCAGCCTGTCGCCTCTGCCCCACTGCCTGTCTCCTCGGCGGAGCCTGCTTCCCGGTCCTGCCACCTCTGTTCTGTTTTGGTCGCCAGCTGCTTCTCCCACATGGATCTGGTTGGAGTGGCATCCCCTGAGCCCGGGCCGGCAGCGGCCTGGGGACCCAGCAAGGTGAGTGGCTGTCGGGGCTGATGTACCTGCCTTAGTCACCGGGGCTGACCCTCTCGGAAGGCCTGGAGAGGGTGGCAGGCCCCGAGGAGGCTCCGCAGGCGGCTCGAGAGGTTCTGGGCGAGACCCCGGCCACCTCAGAAAGGGAGGAGAGGGCGGGCGGCGGGGCTGCCGCAGCGGGGAAGGAGAGGCAGGGACGGGGCGCTGGTTAGTGGGACCCTGGGTGGTTTGGAGCCTCTGCCTAGTTCTGTACCTTGATTTATGAACCTCTGTAGCGTATATTTGAGGAGGACTCGCTTAGAGACGCTGACATTTGAGAGAAAGCAAGCCCCAACTTGTTTTCCACGGGCTAAGTGAGTCAGCCCAATTACACACAAAAAGCCGGACAGAAGGGTGGTTAGGAAGCTGTTTCCTTAACTTGGCAAGTGTGGTTATCCTGCTTCGGCAGTTACTTGTTTTTGAAGTAGTAAGAGATAAATACAGGCGCACCCTCTCTCCCCTACTCTAATGTTTACATACTGCAAGACGGTTATGAATTCTCATCTGCTTGGGCTTTAACGTTTAAGCTTTTTCCTGTAATGTCTAAGTATAATGTTTATTTCACATTTCACATTTGGATTCTGGTTTCAGGCTGCTCCTTTTCATGATACTTTCATTAGAAGAATGAAAAGACTCTTCTGCCACTTGTGGAGGGTTTGCTTGAAAGCACAAGTGCTTCAATAGGGATTTTTGTGTTCCTCAAATTAAAGTAGTGAAGGAATCCACTCTTTTAGCTTCATAATTGTTCTTTTTTTAATCTAATGGACATGTGACCATATATTAATTTAAGGTGTACAACATAATGATTTGATATATGTATATATTAAACAAAATGCTCACTACAGTAAGTCTAGTTAATATACAGGATTACAAATTTTTGTTTCTTGTGATGAGAACTTTTAAGATTTACTTTCTTAACAACTTTCAAATATGCAATACAGTATTGTTAACTGTAGTCATCAAGTTGTACATTACATCCTCATGACTTTTTTTTTTTTTGTAACTGAAAATTTCTACCTTTTGACCAGCTTCATCCATTTCACCCACTGAACATTTGTTCGATTTAAAGGGTCACTTGTTAATCTCATTGGCTGTTTAGACTAGATGTTAACAGAAAGTGGGGGAAATAGCCATTAAGTAAAGGGAATTTTTATAAAAGTTCTCATACAACCACAGGGAGAATTCTCAGATATTCCACTGGCAAATGTGGTTACATCTATGTGTTACTTTGTGTATTTTTTTCTATTAAGGCCTTGTTTACAAGACCAAGATCAGTAGACCTGAAAGGATGAAATCAGAAGAGAGATACTAATAGATATATCCTTACATGTTAAATTCCTCCAGTTAAGCATCTATAAAAGCTTGTGAAAATGTCAACTGAGACAAAGTTTGTTCAGAATACCTAACTTCACAACAAATTTCACTTACAAAATCAATTCAGTAATAAAATATTTGTCATCAGTCATATTTTCATTTACGTGTTCACCATCAGAACTATAAAATTTCATTTTCATCTTTTAACAAGAATATCATCCTGGGGTTTATTGATGCTCCAATGGGAAGACAGCATTTTCATAGGCAAAACAATTAGATGTTGTAAGTATCGCTTAATCCTTTCCTTCTCTAACTTCTTGGAAAAGTAAAGTGATTATAGAAGCCTACATGGAGGAGTGGAGATTTGAGAAAAGTCTTGGAAAATGGAAAGAATGTTAAAGGCCAGTGATTCTCAAAACTTTTCCATCAGGACTTCTTTACAGTCTTAAAATACTATTGAGGACCCCAAAGAACTTTTGTTTATATTGATAAAATCTATTGATATTTGTCATATCAAATTAAAACTGAGATGTTGAAAATGTTTATCAAGTGATCTAAGTCATTATGTTAATATAAATAACATTTTTCTGTTTTGAAAAATCTATTTTCCAAAACAAAAATAGTGAAGACTAGTATTGTTTTGTATTTTTGTAAATCGCTTTAATGTCTGACGTGATAGCAGACAGCTGGATTCTCATAGCCCCTTTTCACTTCAGTCTGTTGCAGTACGTATTAGTTGAAGTAGACAAAGTAAGTCCATCCTCACAGATATGTAGATTATAGCAGGTAATCAAAGCAAAACTGCGTTAATCTCTAAAACTGTGCATTTATATCTTAAACCTACTATCTTAGAAAATTTTGGAAAACACAAGAATACACGTGCACACATTCAAGTGGCCACTAGAGTGCTGTGATTGTATCTGATACAGACTGGAAAACCCCACACCATGCCCCTGAGAGAATGAGAGTGGAAAAACAAAGAGTATCGTAGAACTATCATGAGAATAATTTTGACCTTTTAGACACCCTGAAAGGGACTTGGGGTTTGCAGTTATAAAACGCCAAACTGCTATTATGAACAAAGAATTTTAGGGAATATTTCAAGAAGGGAGAATTGACAAAATGTAGGCAAAAGGGAGGAAGTGTGTGGCTCTGTTGGAAAGAGCTGTAACAAATGGATTAGTGGTCTTCCTCAAAACTAGCGAAGTCGCCAAAAACAAGGACAGTCTGAGAAACTCACAGCCAAGAGGAGCCTAAGGAGACGTGATGACTAAATGCCATACAGTATCCTGGATGGTATCCTGGAATAGAAAAGGGACATAAGGGGAAAACTAAGGAAATCTGAATGAAGTATGGACTTTATTTAATCATAATGTATTGGTTCATTAATTGTGATAAATGTATAATATTAATACAGGGAAACTGGGTATAGGGTATTTGGGAATGCTATACTATCTTTGTGATTTTTCTGTAAATCTTAAAGTACTCTAAAATTGAAAGTTTAAAAAAAAATAGTGCTGTTCTGTAGACCCAGATCACTTTTTGCGGAGATCCTTGTCTTGAGAAGTAAAATTACCTGCTTAAATATTTTGCTTACCTTATGTCTTCTAGCTGCACGAGCAGAAAAGGAACCTTCCTGTGGGTTACAATTCTCTTCAGTTGCTTCAAGTTGAGGCCTGAATTTTTGTTATTATGTGCCTCCTTCATGTTTTCTGGTTTTTTAGTTTGCTTGATTCTTTCCACATAGTTGTGTGCAGTAAAACCTTTTTTTAAAAAAAGTGGGGGGGGGGGCGGATAGGGAAATAGCTCATTGGTAGAGTGCATATTTAACATGCACAAGGTCCTGGGTTCAATCCCCAGTACCTCCATTAAAAAAAAGAAGTGGGATAGGCTTCTAGGGGTGCATCTTTAGGGGTAGAAGGAAGGGGAATGATTTCCCTCTAATCTGCAGCCAGCCAGGTGTGGGAGAAGTGGGAGTAGTGAAGACCCCAGGTTGCTGAGTTTAGTGGTGGCAGTTTCCCAGAGGAAGGGAAAACAGGATGGGTCAGGGGTCTTCAGAAACAAGAAAGAATCAGGGAGCTGGTTATGGGCTTGATAGATGTCATTGAAAGCAGAATAACCTACTGGAAAGGATTGTGTGGAGTTTCCCATCAGACCTTGTTGCAGTGGGCAGTTTGTGTTGATGTTGGGAGTAGCGGGAACTGACGTTGGTCACTAGGATAGAGCATGATGATGAAGGGCCTTTTACTTTTATCTCCTTAGATTTATTATTTTTTGAACATTTGACAGAGTTTCTCTATTTCTGAAGAGTGTTTGATTTACTGAAGAGTTGCAAGAGGATGACAGGATTCCCCTACACCGCCCTGTGGTGCCCATTCGTAGGAGCCCCCAGTACATTTTCTGAGCCCCCCTCCGGGTAGGGAGCTGCTTTTGCCGTGGAGGACTGCCCCTGCCCGGCAGCTGTCCCTCACAGCCCGAAGCCTTTTATGGAGGGACAGCTGGGCTACTGGTTTGAAGAGTTTGGGTTTGATTTCAAAATACTGACATTGTCAAACTTTCAGTTTTTCTTTACCTCACCCAAGGAGATTGCCTCAGTGTGAGGTGGCCCGGCGGAGCTGGTCGGCGAGGTGCAGGGAAGTGCAGCCCTGGGGTCTAAGGCTCCGAGGAGCAAGACCAGTAGGAGGGGGCACCTCTGGTGTCGTGGTGCTCTCTGCGTGTTTCCTTTTCTGAGTCATTCTCTCTTGGCAGTAGGGAGACCTCTGCCTCAAAATGACACAGTTACTGCCTGCCATTTTTGCCTCTCTGAGGGATTTTTAGCTGATATTTAACACCTTAGTAGAACTGACTGCTGGCAAGAGACGGGAAGCATCAGAAGTGGGTGGGCAAAGGGGCTAACTTCACGATGGAGAAAAGGACTTTAAAATAGGAGGGATGTAGAAAGGCGCCAGACCTCCACAGCCTAGGGGCAACCTGGCAGTTCCATGAAGTATCTCCAGGTTTCCTTTTGGTATATGTTGTTCAGTAAATGAATGAATGCCTCATTATGTCTGAAGCCCTATGCTGGACTCTGGGAATGAGAAGACCGGGCCCTTCAAGGGGATCTTGCTGGGTTGTGGCTGATGTATTAACCGTCCAACAGTGGTATGGAGAGATAAAGGAAAGGAGCTAATTTTGTCTAAACAACTGAGATAATCTTACGGGAGAGGTGACATTTAATTGGGGGAAATAGAGCAAAAGAGAATCCGTGAAGGCATGGAGGGGTAAAAGTATGCCATGTTTGGCATGTAATTAGTGTTGCCAGAGCATAGACAGGTGAGAGTCAAGACTGGAAGGATAAGTTAGGTCATTTGTGAAGGGCATTTCTTGCTGAGAAATTTGGATTTCAGACTGCAGGTGGTACAGCAGCTTGCTTCTCATACCCCAAGACAAGGTGATTAAGGAAGCAAAATTAAGTATAGCAAAATACTGAGAGTACAGCCTCTTAAGTCCTGCTGCCTTGGTTCAAATCTCAGCACTTCCAACTTGAGTGAAAAAACTTTTCTGTCTCAGTTTCTGAATCTATAAAATAGGGGTGACATTGCAACTATTCCAGTGTATGACTTAATCTATGTAAGTTAGGTATGTTCACCCAATATAGTGAACAGTGGTGTCTTACTACTATTAGTCATTGCAGAATGTGATGACAATTCTGAGCTAGAGAATAGAGTAATTTGCCTTTTGGAACCTGGACTTTGATCAGACCAAGCATTTCTAGGCGAAGAGGCAAGCGTTTTTCTTCTCCCCAGAGAACATCAAAGGATGTCAGCAGAGTCGTGTGGCCAGTAGATTAGCTATATTCTCCATATTCCAGAGAACTTTAAGATTCCAGACCTCAAAACGCTCACCAGGAGAGTGCCCAGTTCCTGACAAGTTCTGAGTCAGTGAAAGTCACACCTTGAGGAAACCTCCCTGTGGTCCCCAGGTCTGGCACTAGACAAAGCTGGAACAATTCTGCCGTAGGCTAGTAGAAATATGTGCTGGGGCTGGGTGCATCTCAGCAGTCTCAGGGTGAGACGAGGTAAAACCTGATTCTGATTCATTAGGCATAACTCTAATTATCATTGATCTCCCTTACGTGCTCCACCCTAACAATCTGAACCAAGTAGATTCCCAAACCTCAACATTATGGAACGTGATCAAGGGTCAGTTGCTCAGTTATCTCTGAGAGTCACCCCAGCAGGCCCTTAAATAGAGGACCTGTACTGGCTAAACTTGCTTAAACAATTTTATGGCTAAAATACATGCCATCATATGCTGTATTCTAAATTGGACTCACAGTAGTCGTTAAGAAATAAGTTTGGACTTGATCCTAAAGGCAGTGAGAAACATTAAAACAATAAAAGAGGGTTTGTTTGTTTGTTTGTTTTAAAGAACTTTAAGTAAGGAAACCGAACCAATCAGATCTGCAGTTTAGAAAAACCATTGTGTTGTGGTGTGAAAACAAACAGAACCAGAAGCAGAAAGACTAATTAGAAGGTTCTTAAGTAGCCCAGTGGTGGGAGGAGGATAACTTGAAAGGGGGATAGAGATCTGGGCAAGTGCAAGAAATACTTAGATATCTTATTCAGTATTAATGGTCTTAACCACTAGACTATCAAATGGAATCATTTGCTGCTGCTAAGTAAAGCCTGCCCCCTCAAAAATTAGGAATTGTGAAGTAAACACACGGTTTGTATGTATTTCAAGAGGACTGAGATAGTGATTCCTTTAAGGAGGGCCAACTGGCTGGCCACTCTGGAAGAGTTTCACAGAATATTACTTTGCTCTGGTAGTGTTGTTTCAAGAATCTATTTCTCAGCTTCAGAAGTTCAGAAATACAGGGTTCATTGTTTGCCATTGCTGGTTTTGTTTTAGCATATACCAAGATGTCCTGAGAGGGACTGACACTGACACACACTTTTTACATGTAGAAGACTTACTGCTTAAATTAGGATGAAGTATAACTTCTCAGTGGGCTTTGAATTGTGTTAGTTGGTGTAGTCTGTTCCTATGAGAAGCGAGATTATAAGCAGAAGATTGCTTGGTGAGCATGGAATCAGAACGGGGGCATTACATGAACTCATTGGCTAGTCAGGTGATGCTAGAGTAGCCTGGTGCTTTCCTCCAACTGTAAGAACACACCCACCAAACAGGCTAGACAGTGTTCTTGACTGTCTTGGTTTAGGTTTATCTTTGAGTAGATTTGAGCTGGGAGATATTTTTACTTTTGAGATGATTTCTGCAAAAAGGTAGTCATTCATTTTGCATTGATTTAACTAGTCTAATTCTCAAAAGATAACCTTATTTCCAAGCTTGGAAGGTACTTTAATTTCATTATTATGAGTTGAGTTGCCCTTTTTTTTTCTTTTTTAATAGTGTCCATGGGCTACTCCTCAAAATACAATGTCTTGTTCTCTGGCTGATGTAATGAGTGAACAGTTGGCTAAAGAATTGCAGTTAGAAGAAGAAGCTGCTGCTTTTCCTGAAGTTGTGTAAGTAAAATTCACAAAATCTATTTTGTCTAGCAGCTTACTGTATCAAAGTCTTAGGATTTGATTAGTGATTGCCATGACAAATGATTAAGAAATACATTTAGAAGAGCAGAGCAGTAAAAAGAGCACCATATTGGGAATTCATGATACTTGGGTTTCGGACTTGATTCTGTGACTAGTTTTCAGTATTCTCTTGGGCAGACCACTCTGTTTCTCAGGGTTTTCGTTATTGCAACAGTTGAACTGCATTTTCTCCCAGTGAACGAATAATGAAGTAGGGTACAATTTTGATCAAAAGTTTGCAGTTTATCTTTTCATATATGTATCTCTCCTTTGATCGGAACACAGAACAGGTGAGTTCCGGGCCTCAGCTTGGTTCGTGTTACAGGCCCTTTAGCTTGCAGCTCTCTTGATCCTAGCTGGTGCTCTTGCAGGTGCCAGCCATCGGCCAGAGGGCAGCCGGGCGGGAGAGGGGGAACGGTTTGGTAAAGTTCTTTCTCATGTTTCTTTAATATAGTTTAATACGGAAAAGGCACATCCCACTCAGAACTGGTAGCATCTGTTTACACAAGCACATTATATTAGTCTACATTGCCTTATTTTGAATAGTGTTGCTGACGGACCATTTATTACTGGAGAAAACACTGATACCTCCAGTGACCTCATGCTGGCTCAGATGCTACAGATGGAATTTGACAGAGAATATGATGCACAGCTTAGGCGTGAAGAAAAAAAATTCAATGGAGATAGCAAAGGTACTATGACCTCATTGTGACATCTCCATGGGGTGGTCAGAGTGCTTGTAATGTACTCCTAAATACATCTTACACTATTTTTGCCTTTTAAGTTTCCATTTCCTTTGAAAATTATCGAAAAGTACATCCTTATGAAGACAGTGATAGCTCTGAAGATGAGGTTGACTGGCAGGATACTCGTGATGATCCCTACAGACCAGGTATCGATGCTTTTACTTTCCGGGAGCACAGACTGGGGACAGAGGAAAACTTAAGTTTCCAGTGATTCCTTGTATTTTAAATTTATCTTTGAATCTCATTTGGTAACTTACAATTAGATTCAGATATCTTTTTCAGACAATATTGAATGCAGCGATTTAGTGTTTGCTATTTTTACATACTTGGCTTGTCTTAATCAACTTTAGCAAAACCAGTTCCTACTCCCAAAAAGGGTTTTATTGGAAAAGGAAAAGACATCACCACCAAGCATGATGAAGTAGTATGTGGGAGAAAGAATACAGCCAGAATGGAAAATGTAAGTTACAGGAAGTATTACTCTGAATTGGAAGTTTTATTAGAATAAGTTAAAAACATAGAATTCTAAATACAGTATCTTAAATCTCTAAAAATACCCTTCATCCTTTCCAAAGATATTTCAGATGACAATATAGCAATACCATGAAAACTCAGCGACTAGTGCAAATGCAGTGTACCTTAGAATAAAATTCTACAACAACGTTGAGAAAGCTAGTTTGATTTACATTGATTCTAAAATTAAGAAATAGTTCTTAATGAAAGTAACGTTTACTTTTCAGCATATTGTTTTCCATAAAATACCCAAGAAACAGATAGCAGTGGTGATTGGGGGTTAAGAATTGGGAGATAAAAATACTTTCTACTATGTACCCTTTTATACATTTGAATTTTTTACCTTGTGTCTGAACCACCCCTGCAAAATCGGAAACAAAATGTAATTTTTTTAAAATAAAAGAGAAAAAGAAAAGATAGCATTTTTTCCTCTTTTGTAAATATTGTGGTTAATATAAAACATTTAGACTTTAGAACACAAGTACTTAAGTAAACATATTACTGAATCCTAGAAATAGTCCAGACCTGACTCTAGAACAACCCTGTCCAACAGAACTTTCTGTGGTAATAGAAATGTTCTGTATTTGTGCTATCTAATGTGGTAGCTATTTTTGACAATTGAGTGCTTGTAATTTGGGTGTTACAACTGAGGAACTGAATTTTTAATTTTATTTTAATTAATTTAAATTTAAATATCCACATGTGGCTAGTGGCTTCCATATTGGACATAACTGTCACGGTGTGGGCATGGCTTCCTATTTTAACCCACTCTTCAAAAATAATTATGAAATTGTATTTTTTTGGTAAGATTGGTATGATTTCAAAATACAGTGTATCCTTTGTCTGATATGAAAGCAAGTGAGTTATTTTTCCCTCTGTAATACCTTTGAGTTCTGTTCAGCATTATCATCTACTGAGTTGGAAACCTGTTCCAAGTAAAGATTGATTTTCTCATTGTTTTTTGTTTTTACTGCCCCCATTTTAAAGTATTCAGATGCGAATTTTTCTTCCTTTTGGTAGTTTGCACCTGGGTTTCAGGTAGGAGATGGAATTGGAATGGATTTAAAACTATCAAACCATGTTTTCAATGCTTTAAAACAACATGCCTACTCAGAAGAACGTCGAAGTGCCCGCCTCCATGAGAAGAAAGAGCATTCTACTGCAGTAAGTAGTCCTACAGTTTTGTTTTTTTATGGAAAGATGCATATTAGAAAACTTCATGTTTCATTTTTTTTTCATGAAATTGACTCTTTAAACCAAAGATTTAAGTAAAACCCAAGTAGCTTTGCCATTAACTTTTTAGGTTTAATGTAATGGTTGTTAATCACTTATTCAAAATTAACATTTCAGTGTTCATAATTAATTTGGACTGTATAGTTTACATTGCATATGAAAAATTGTTTCCTGTTATGACAGATTATAACATAATAGTTTATAATATTCTAATTAATGAAGATAGTATCTAATATCTTGAGAATAACTTTTAAACCTTTAGAAAAACAAACTAATGTAAGTACACTAGGAGAGCTGTTTAAACTTTGGGGAGAAATTTTAACTAAGTTAGCATCTGAATTTTGATGGTTCTTTTAGATACTCACTTTCAAAGACGTTGAGTTATAAGAATGAAGTGTGTCTTGACAGCAGTCTTTTAAGAGCCTGTTATGTATACATCTAGGTAAATTAAATAATAGAGGTTGAAAAAGTATATATTTTAAATGTTAGGTGTTAGAAATGGCTCAGAAAATGTTTTGTTACTACCATTTTCACTGATAGTGCCGTATCTTTTGCAGGAAAAAGCAGTTGATCCTAAGACACGCTTACTTATGTATAAAATGGTCAACTCGGGAATGTTGGAGACAATCACTGGCTGTATTAGTACAGGAAAGGAATCTGTGGTCTTTCATGCGTATGGAGGGAGGTAAATGAGCAAAATACTACGTATCAACAAAAGCTTAGTCCCTTCTCACTGATACCAAAGGATTTACAAGAAATCAAAGTTCATCCTGCATGGCTAACATTTATTTTTAAAGCGTTATTGTTGGAAGTCTAGGCAATATAGAGACGTATAAAGAAAAACACAATCATTCCAATGCTACCACCCAGAGAAAACCATTCATTTTGTGTAGACTCTTCCAGACTTTTTTCTATGAATATATTATTTTTTACATTATTGTGATCATACTGTATCATACAGGCAGATGTACGTGTCATAGCAAAATTTGAACCTGAGTTTGACTCAAACCCCACATATTTCCACTATGGTACCCTTTGGTACCAGGTTGGGGGGGCCCATACTTAGATCAGTTACCAATCTCCCCACTTATAACACTGATCTTTACTTTAAGAAATACTAGCTTTAAATAATGCTTGCATTATTTAAGGATATGTCTTTAAAGATCTTACGCCATTTTAGATCTTACTCACTTTACTTTTGTTACAAGTGTTGAGGAAAGGATGGCATGAGGAAGAGAAACATTTATAAACATGGAGCCTGTTCAAAGAACGTGCTTAAGCCAAGACTATGAAGTCACCAGGTTACTTAGCTTTGAAGTCTTACTAGTTGAGCAAGGCTTACTAGCTCAGCTATTCCTTTACCTTAACATTGTTTTTAAACACAAGTGTTAAAATAGATTACAGATTATTCCAGTTTTTTTCTTTTCAGGTTTAGAAGGTATTTATTATATTCTTAAGGGGATTCAAATAATTATTGGTCAAGTCCTTTCCTTTGGTTTTCTTAACTATTTAACTAGTCTCCCTTTCTAGATAAGATGTGTACATATAATCAGGTATCGAATTATACTAATTTGTGAAATGAAAGTGATAAAAATGAATGTTAGGATAAAATGTCTCTACATTTTTTAAGCAATGTGATCTGGAGCAATTTACTAAACTTCATTTAAAAACTGACCCTCACCTCATAGGATTTTTGGGGGGTAAGTGAGATTATATTTGCTAATAAACATTTATTTCTTTCTGGCTTTAAGCTCTGCTGCCCTCTTTCCAAATTCAATTGATGGTTCCCTGAGACCAGGCAAATATAACTTAGTAGCACAAATTATTTTAAAATAAAAGGTTTCTCATGGTAGAAATTAAAACTGTAGAGAAAGAATTAAAATGAAAGTAGCCTTCATTTTACCAGCTCTCACCCCACAGGTTTTTCCTCTAAAGGTAACCACTATGAATAGTTTTTAGTGTAGTCTTCCAGAAATTCTTAGGCATATACTTCTTATTTTGTTTATACAAAAGAGATTATATTCTGCATTCAGCATCTTCATTTTTCAATCAATGTATCTTAGATCCTTCTATGATACTAGTTTATATCCTGCTATTTTTTTTTAGTAGGATATTCCGTTGTGTTAATATACAAGACTGTCATTGTACATATACCTTGGTGTGCTTTTGCAAATACATCCTTAAGCTAAATTCCCAACACTTGAAATTGCTGGAGCAAAGACTACATGCATTTTTTTCCTCTTTCTGTTAAGTAGTGGAAGGCCTTATTGAATGGAGAGTACCAGATTTTGCTCCCTATTGGGCCTCTGAGCTGGCTATTTTAGCAAGCAGTGTTTCTTGATTTCTTTTATTTATTAACATTAAAAAAAATTTTTTTGTATGTCACACCAAAAGACCAGAAATCTTGAATTTGTGTTTATCTTTTGATGGTAGGGTAAATCCAGTTTTCCCTATGAGCTGGTCAAATCTGCAGGTTGCATACATTCTAAATGTCAGGAGGTGTTGCCAAATTGCCCTATGAAAAGGTTAACCAATTTATGCTACCACCAGCAGTCTGAGCCTGTTTCCTGCATCCTTTATCAGTGCCTGGTCTTATCAAAGTTAATTTTTTTTTGTCAGTATAAAAGATGAAAAGTACCTTTTTGATATTTTGGTGTGCATTTATTTCATTATGATTAAGCTTGTATGTTTTTGTATTTTGTTTTCAAATGTGTTGGCCACTTGAGTTTCTTATTCTTGTCAGTTGCCTTTGTTTATCCTTTGTCCATTTTCTGTTATCCTTAATGATACTTTGATATAATGAATGAGCTCCCTTTCCTTCTGATGGAATTGGTACTGTAATCTGTACTTTGGCATTTGTAAACTAGCAAAGCCAGAGAGCATTTAGCTTTCAACAACTAAGAGTAAACATTTTTTAAAGTTTATGTTAGTAGTTTTCTGTGCTACATAACATATTACCACAGATTTAGCAATTTAAAACAACACCTGTTTATTATCTCATAGTTCCTATTGATCAGACATTCAGGCAGGCACGGTTTAGCTGGGTTCTCCTCTCAGGGTGTCACAGGGCTGCATTCTCGGTGTTGACTGGGCAGCATTCCTTTCTGGAGCATGGGGTCCTCTTCCCCTGGCACAGTTCAGTTCCTTGCAGCTGTGGGATAGAGGTCTCCACTTTCTGGTTGGCTGTCAGCCAGGGGCTGCTCTCAGCTCCTAGAGGCCCCTGCAGCTCCTGGTCATGTAGCCCTTTCATACAGCAGGTTGCTTCTTTAAAACCAGCAGGAGAATCTCTCCCTTCAGTCTACTGAGTCTTAGACAATGGAGTATAATTTTGGGAACACTGTACCATCACCTTTGCCAGATAACATAAGCTAATCAAGGGAGTGGCTACCCCACCCACACTCAGAGGGAGGGGATTTTACAGGTGTGTACCCCGCGGGCTGGGAGCTGGGGGCCATTTTAGGTTCTGCCTGCCACAGAGCTGTTTGGGTTCAGTCACTTTCAGGTTGGCCAAATAATCAACAGTTACTTGAATAGTAACATGTGCTAGATTTCTCAGGGAATAAATGTATAACACGTTTCCTACTTGCAAAGAGCTTATGGTATAGCAGAGAGGAAAGCATTCCAGTAAGAACTCTTATGGTCAATAAAAAAATAATTACATAATAGAACACACAGACGACAAATGAGACCTTGGGAGAGAAATGGAGGATAGAACACGATCATTGCCAGTCACTTTCTGGGAGGAGGTCATGATGAAGTTGGACCTCAACCTGGATTTTAAAAATAGGTTAAAAAGACAAAACAAAACAAAACAAAAAACAGTATTTAATACAAAAAGCAAGTTGCAGAATATATACAGTGTACCATCTATTTAAGTTTTTAAAGTTACACAGAATGTAACTTGTATGGTTTTTTTAAATAGATGCTCATGTTTGTGGATACTTACATATGTATCTTTTTAAAAAGACTAGGAAGATAATGTTCATGATCCTGATTGTCTCAGAAGAGGTGGAATGGGGAATGAAACTAGATAAAGCTATAGAGTTTAATTTTTTTTTTTAAAGAGGCTGAGAATGGGAGGATTGAAGTTCAGGCAATGAGACTGGACAGTGAGGAGATTAGAAGGTATATATTTGGAGGTAATAAAATACAAAGTTATATAAGCAAACCAGAAATTGGTAAGGAGGACCTTAAAACCTAGGCAGAGGAATGTGTGATTTACTGAGAAGGGAGTTTTTTAATAGGAGAATGACAAGATGAATTTTGTAAATTAGACTCTGTCCTAGAAACCTTCCAAGTCAGGGATCTCCTAAGTGGTATTCTTGATAGGGCCTCTCTACTATGGTTAAAACTATTTCAGTTTATCATCTCAAAGTCCAAAGATGTCTATAACATCTTTAAATTATTAGGAATTTCTTCCTCATATAGAATAATCTGTCTCCCTGAAAATTGATTCCATCGTCATTAAATGAAGATTATATTATGGATTGTTGAGGACTAGTTGACAGTTTTTTGAAAGTGTATTTTATTTAAAAAGCTAAAACCTAAGGTTTTATTAAAACCTCAAACTTGAAGCCTTTAAAAAAAAAACAACTAAAGCTTGACATTCTCAGAGAAGGTAGATCTACTTTCATGTCATAAAATCTTTATTTTGAAATTGTCTTGTTGCCTGGCAATTTATATTGACTTAATGTTTGTTTCTTCTGCTTAGCATGGAGGATGAAAAGGAAGATAGTAAAGTTATACCTACAGAATGTGCCATCAAGGTATTTAAAACAACCCTTAATGAGTTTAAGAATCGTGACAAATATATTAAAGATGATTTCAGGTTTAAAGATCGCTTCAGTAAACTAAATCCACGTAAGATCATCCGCATGTGGGCAGAAAAAGAAATGCACAATCTCACAAGGTAAAGACAATCAATGTGCTAGAAGCCATCTTGGGTAATTACCTTTCTGTATGAGGCCTCCTAGCCAGGCAGAAAAATCCATGCTTGCTTTTAAGTTCATTTATAGACGATATGAAAGGCATTGAAATTCCCATGTTTAAGGAGAGTTTCTGTAAGAAAACATTTCCATGCCTACAACTTGAATTCATACTTGTACGATGAAAAAGCCATTTTGTTTTCTCTTTTTCCTCAGTAAACTTTGAGGGTAATTAATCACTTTCTGCTTAAGAGATTTTGTCACATGTCTAAACACTGCCTTTTTCATCATCTTCCAATTAGGCATGTTATAAATAATGATTTCCTTTTTTGTTTCAAGAAATGTTTATTCCATCTGATATTCATTAGTTTAGTGAGGGCAGGGTTTTACTAGTCAAATTGCATTTTGTTTTCATTTATTAGACTTGTTTCTCAATTCTCTAAGCAGAATTTATCAAGGAATTTGTTTTGTCAACGAAGAAATTGAGTAATCTTTCTTATTTATAAATCTTCCCATATTTTAACTATTAAAAGCTTAATTTTAGTTTACTCTTCCTAAATATGTTTGCTTTCAAAAGTAATTATCCACATTTATTCATTGCAGAAGTCTACTTAGTAGAATTTCTAATTAGAATAATTTCCTAAGAGGTCTTGCTGCCCTCCAGTCTCTTTTCTGTGTTACTAAGATGTCATCCCTGCCTTTCTTAAAAAATTTTCAGCAGCTCCCATAGTCTTCAGTGTAAAGTTCGAAGTCACTTTGTGATGTGGAGCCTGCCTTTCCCTGTAGCCGCAGCCCACACGGCCTGTCGTCCTACACACGATCCAGCCGTGGTGATTTACACTCGCTCCCCAAGGGGGCGCTGCTCTTGAGCACCTCTGTGCACTTCCACAGTAGCGTGCAGCCTTAGACCAGCATTGCCCCACAGTTTTTTTGTTTTGTTTCTTTTGGTTTGGTTTTTTGTTTGTTTGGGGGTGGGGAGGGGGCTAATTAGGTTTTATGTCTTTTATTTTTAGTGGAAGTATTGGTGATTGAACTCAGGACCTTGTGCATGCTAGGCATATGCTCTACCACTGAGCTATACCTGCCCCACCCCCCCAACACACAATTTTCATCTGGCTAATTCCTGTTTGCCCACTTCTTCCTTGATGCCTTGTGGTCCCACCTCTGCCAGGTACCAGCATTGCACTGTAATCATCTCACTTGTCTGTCGTGTTCACCAGGCCACAGGCTCTGAGAGGAGAAAGATTATCTTACTGTTTTTGCATTCCAACATTCCCCACAGTAGAACATAGTGCCAGCTCGTTGCAGGCCCTCTGTAGATATTTGTTGAATAAGTGAAATAGTCTCTCCTTCTGATCTTTACATCCTTAATCATTTCTTTTTGCATAGAATGCAGAGAGCTGGAATTCCTTGTCCTACAGTTGTACTGCTCAAGAAACACATTTTAGTTATGTCTTTCATTGGCCATGATCAAGTTCCAGCCCCTAAATTAAAAGAAGTAAAGCTCAATAGTGAAGAAATGAAAGAAGCCTACTATCAAACTCTTCGTGTAAGTTGTGCCTTTCAGAGCATGCACACACCAACTTTTTAAAAATTTCTTCTAAACTGAAAAAAAAGTCCTAAATTTAAGGTGATGTAACAAGGACAAACTGAAGTTTGTGAACAAATGTTAATATGAAGAGTCGTCTTTATATCAATATGCGTGTGTCTTGAGTT
Organism: Camelus bactrianus; assembly: GCF_048773025.1. NCBI lineage: Eukaryota > Metazoa > Chordata > Mammalia > Artiodactyla > Camelidae > Camelus > Camelus bactrianus. The sequence continues at coordinate 9,262,557 of NC_133562.1, forward strand.
GTTTTAGAAAAAATCATAGACCAGTGGAGCAAGCGAAGCCATTAGTGATGTGGGAGCCTGAAGCTGTTGTTTATAAAACTTTATTAAATAAATTTGACACTAGTATGTTTAGCAAATACAGTGCCTCACTGGTTTGTTTGCCTTCTTGAATGTTGTAGCTCTAAAAGAGAAGGAAATACTTTTCCTGCTGGGAAATGAGAGGGAAGCAGATTTGGTCTCAATATAAGAAAGTGATGATGAAAACAAAACAAGATGGCAAGGAGTGGTTTCTCCATCTGTGCAGGTGTTAGAGATGGAAGGCACATGTCCAGAGTCCTGAGGAAGCCCTTTGTGCTTCGGACAGCAACTGAATTCAGTCTGAGGTCCTTCTAGCTTAAGAAAATGCTCTAATTTTGTTGTTATTCCTCTCTGTTGTCTTAACTGAACAATGGAGAAACATGTTTTTGTTTACACAGTCTCTGCATGGAGCGCTCATGCCATGCAGCGGTTGATGTGAATATGAGCATGTCATCAAATTAATTTTTTAAGATACAGCTAAAGAGAGAATCTACCTGTCTCTACCTCCAGTAGGAAAACACGCAGGGGAAATCCAGCCTACTCCTCTGGCTGCTCTTGGCGGTGGGGTGGCTGGGCAGAGACGAGGTGGTGATGTTCTCTTCCTGTTTGGTTCTATTAAGGCTGGGAAACGAAGCACTCATGCTGATTGCTACCACAAGGCTGGGGCTCACCGCCCGTAGTGAATATATAATGCCACTTAATTTATAAGAATCTCTTTCCCACTATGTCTGGCAGGAGGAACTTCTTACCTTGGAGTTGTATACACCCCATAGAGGTCTCAGTGGGACATTTGCCCTTTTATGAAGGGTAAGCCTAGGTCCCCTGGTTAGTGACCACAGCTCTCTTACTCATATGGGAATCTAGGTCTGCCCTTTGACCTCCTGATCTCACTGCTGTCACATGGACAGGGAAGTAGAGTGTCACACACTCACCCCTTCCATTGTCTCACTGTTCTCCCGCCTCCATTGACGGAGGGGAACGAAACACCCAGTCCTAGATTGTACAACAAAGAAGTAAGTTTTTTAACCTAATTTTGCCCATTCTGGAAAATATTGGTTGACAAAGGCATTTTAGTTGTGCAGGTAAATTAGAATTGTCCCTTCATTTCCTAAATGTCTGCCTTGCCCCCCACAGTTGATGCAGCAGCTGTATAACGAGTGTGCGCTGGTGCACGCCGACCTCAGTGAGTACAACATGCTGTGGCATGCTGGGAAGGTGAGGAGCACGTTTTCTTACTGTCCAGATTAAACGACTCAATGCAGATTACTGAAGGTAAAAGGATCACTGTATGCTCTGTATTTAATAGGTCTGGCTGATCGACGTCAGTCAGTCTGTAGAACCAACCCATCCTCACGGCCTGGAGTTCTTGTTCCGTGACTGTAGGAATGTCTCACAGGTAGGCTGTAAGCTAACTGTCTTTTTTATGGGCTATAACATTCAAATATTTTTCTCCCTCTGAGATAAATAAGATGACTGGATTCTTAGAAATTAAAGGAAGGGTTTAGTTACGGGTTGCTTGCAAGATTGCAGAGACAACGATCGATTTGTCAGATTTCATTTTTTGCAAGAATTGATTGCACGCCTCACATTTGACTGTTGAATTAAATTTCCAAGGGAGTAAATTTTTATTTTGGTTCTAAATATTTAAACAGCCAAGCAGACATTTAACACATGCACAGTGCTTTAAGAGAAGCTGGCCCGTAGTAAGCCTGCATGTTTACTGCCATTGTTATTGCATTAAACAGAGAATAGTGCCCTTAGTGGTGCAGTCTGACCACTGTTTCTGTGAGGCAGAGTAAACAGATTAGGGAAGGTAAAACTCAGTAATCACAGAGTTGGGGCACATTTGTTTGCCCTTTCTAAAGGAAATGAATTGTTAGCCACAGATCCAGATAGGAATGATCTTTCTGAATGGTAGAATAACTTCATTTTGGAAATACCTTCTGAGCCTCCTGGAAAATTTTAATTCACGGGATTTAGTGATTACTTTGAGTCTGCTATTCATTCAAAGCAATGCCAAACAATTTTTTATATTGCACTCATATTTATAGCTATGGAAGGTACAGTATGACAGACTAAATCCAGAAGGCAGCCCGGATGTGTGCGAGAGGACAGTGAGCAGAACCTGAATGCAGTTGAACTTGAATTGGGGCATCTGTGGCTTAAGAATTATGGAAGGATTTCACTAGTGTCTTACAAGTACACTGGTCCCTGTTTTTTCATTTCTAAGAGAACCTTGCTAATACCTCTTACTGACTTTCTTGTATTTCTTTACTAGTTTTTCCAGAAAGGAGGAGTAAAGGAAGCCCTCAGTGAACGAGAACTCTTCAACGCCGTTTCCGGCTTAAACATCTCGGCGGATAATGAAGCTGATTTCCTCGCTGAGGTAAGCATGGTAAGGCTAGTCTTCACTGTGCTGATAGTGCGGAACTGGATAGAGTGGTAACTAAAACCCAGAGCTAATTTTATCATCTCATCCCCTCAGAAACAAAATTAGAGATTTTTCTTTTCTTGAGACGTTTTTGGTCCTTTCCAGGCTCAAACCCTAGGATAAACATGATAGCAAAACACTTCTTCAAGGAGTTCGCCGTTTGGCTGAGATGGACAAATAAGACATTTCCAGTATATGCCTTTTCCTTCTGTTTATGAATGAAGAAGTTGATGAGTAAACACTCCGGGTGATACAAAAAGCAGTAACACATGGTCCCTGCCTTTAACTGAACATAAAAAGTCGGCAGTGGCCATCTTTGGAAACACCCAGTCATTACAATATGGATCTACAGAACCATAAAAAACCTCTCTCCAGGGAAAGTCTCCTAAAATTGAACAAAAACTGAAAAGTGAAACAGCAGCTAATTATTCCCAGGAACCTTCCAAAGCAGAGAATGATTGTAGTCTGTTCCAGAAATCCCCACTGTCACTTGAATTTGTCCAAAACTGTGCTGGAGCCTAAGGCCAGAAGAGAAGTAATGAAAATGGTAAATCCAGCCTCTAGCTCAGGACACTTGCTCAGTACAGTTACTCGGCGTTACTGTTGCTGAATCAACATTGGAATTTCCTGTTTCCTGTTCCCTGAAAGATTTGTAGAGTGTACGGTCAGACATATCTGATTCTAATTGCTAGCTTGATAAAGACACTCAATATTGACCCTGACAGTGTAATAAAGTAAAAAACGTACATGTATGTTTCATACCATAATACATGCATCACCCACTATGATATGTGTCACACACTGTAAGTCTAATTCAAGGCCGGTGTCCTTAGGAATAACCTAGTTTTAAGAGAGTAAAAGTACTAGTTCAATCTCAGCATGATTTCTGTCAAGGAGGAGTTTGACAAATGGATTCAACATATTAATTTTGTAGATAGAAGCTTTGGAGAAAATGAATGAAGATCATGTTCAGAAGAATGGAAGGAAAGCTGCTTCATTTTTGAAAGATGATGGAGGCCCGCCAGTCCTATATGATGAATAGCACTCATTCCCACTGCTTTCAGCGTTAACACAGCGGTGATTGTCAGCTGCCAGTGGCAAATGAAGTTATGGGTGACTTGAAATACCAAAACATGAGGAGCGTACAATGGTGCTTCTGTGCTTTTTTTCCCTTGTAACCCATATGCCAGGTGTGTGGAATTTTTAGGTCGGCATTGAGAGAATAAAATGTCACTACCTCTCTTGATATGAACAGGATAATATAATTCTTAACAGCTCCAGGTTATCTAGCGGAAATCAGCCTGATTTTACAGGATTTGTGGCATAAGATGTTTTGATGAGAATTTTTAACATTTCCAAATATGGGAGGAAGGGATGGATGTGTTTTCCAGGGGGGCTCTTATTACAACATACTTGCTTTTTTTCACCTCCCTGCTTTCTGTTGCATTTTTCCTCAAATATTTTATTGGCCAATATTAGCCCTTCTCAATTCTTTTTCCAGATTGTGACCATGACTCTAAAGGAAAATTTCTTCTCTTTAGTAGGTGATATAAATGGAAATTTGGTTTCAGAATGGCTGGCAGAAATAGACAAAGTACTTTTTATTGGTACATCATGAATATGAACTGAATTCTTCTTTTCCATAATCATATCCAAGGAAAGGCATCATACATTTCTGAAAGAAATAAATATATAAGTAATTCTTAACTATCCAAATTTTTAAAATTTAACTTTCAGCTTTTCTACGTTTAGGCGAAATGGTTAGGATGTAACTCATGGTGCAGCCGCTCTGCATTTATAATGAAAATGTCAATTATCTGGAAGAAGGACAGAATAGAATATTTAACAATGTTTGACATATTTTAATGAAATCAGTGAAACAAAGTCCAGTTTACAGTCACTCAAACTATATACTTATTGATTTTGAGACAAATAAAGCAAGCTAATTAGAAACATTAAATAATCAAATGATGAAACAGTATGTATAAAACAAGTTAGGTCCTAAATTAACCAACTAATTCAAACTATCTGGCCTCACTTTTAATAATTTTTAGTACTGTCACGATGCCACTTCTTAAAGCAGGCACTGTACTGGGGAGGTACTTTGTTAGGATTGAAGCTCATTAACTACAGCATAATCATTCCTCCTATTACTGTAGTCAGATTGGAATCACTAAAGACTTAACCTTTCTGTCTAGTAATAGAAAGTAAAAATCTAACATTATTTACACTTGAAAGTTTCTCCATTAAAATTATTTCAAAATGCCAAGTATGTTCTTTCTAGGAAAATACTTATTTTTGTTTAACTTTTAATTGCATTTCAGAGAAGTGTGATTTGGGGAGGATGCTCTTGCATTTCTGAAATGTTCACCATTCTGAAACATATATTTAGATGACTGGTGATTATTGGCTTTACAGAAATTTCAAAGAACTAATTTTTAAAACTAGTAACCATTAAAATTTTTTTGTTTTGTTTTCTGACATACTCTGTTTGATAAAGAACAGCAAACCATTGCTGTGTGGCATTCTTGGAGTGTGCTGTGAACATGCTTTTTAAGAAATTAAAAATGAAGAGATCATTTTAGAATTGGTTCTTTGTGTGGTTTCTTCCTGTTCCTTGAATTAACTTATGTCCTGACATGAAATTATCCCTTCTGTTTAAAATTAAACAGTGCTATTTGGAGCAGGTTTTTTCCCCCTTAACTTCCCATATTTAAATTTCACTTTTAAATGACCTACTTCACATTACAAATAGGTTTTTTCCCTTGGTATAGATCAGAGAGTAAATTTTTCACACAGTGGAAACAGACTATGGAAAATGTTGGTTTGCTAAATAAAGAAATTATATATATGGGAAAAAATGGAAATAAGGGTTTTTTTTGCCTCACTTTCATGGAAGTGGATATATGAATATGATTATTAATGATCAAAATAAGGAAGATTGTGGAGAGAATTTTTATTTCAACAAGATAATTTTTTCCAGTTTCCTTTTTATAAAAAAAAAATCAGTTTTTCTGCTTACAAAACTAATACAAGCATGCTCATTTAAATTTCAGTATTACAGAAATTCAGAAATGCTAAAGTAAAGGTCCTTTGTATTCCAAAAATCATTGCATATAGTGGGGCACACATCCCTGCCAATTTTTTTCCCTCAGCAAATGTTACAGTCTCGTTTTTTTAAAAAAACTTTGAACAGAAAATGAGAGGAAGCAAGGCAGCTGCTGGTGAAATGTTGGTCATGGTAAACCCCAAAGGAAGATGAGGGAGAGGAGGCCTGAAGACGTGGGAGAGGCAGTACGTTTTTCCTGCTCATTTAGACCTGGTCGTCGGAAGAGAGTGTCGTCTGCACCTCTGGAAATTCTGAGCAGTTTTCTAGCACTTTAGAAATTGCTAGGAAAAAGCTCATCTGATTGTATTTTCAAATCTTAAAATTTCTGTTTTTGAAGATATATGTTTTTTCTATTGGTGTTTCATAAGGACTACATAAAATGAAAGAATGATTTAAGTTTTCAAAGTTTATACTTATGACATCAGTTTATTCATTTGAAAGCCTTTTGTTTTTATTCTTTGATTTCATATTTGTTTCCCAATTCATAACAATAAAAAGGTTACATTTGGGAACAGCATTGCTTTTGCTATCTTAAGCTTTACTATTTTTCCCCAAATAGCTAGCTTTTTGAGGAGTTAAGACCACATATGGTAAAAAGATAAGGAAGTAGCAGATGGAAGCGGAAGGTAGGGTATTCATTATAGAGAAAACGAGTGAGCTACTACTTAACAGCTCTAAACTCTTCTTTTAATCTCTCTAATGCCTTCTGGGATGGAAGGAACACGTAATCAAATAGAATGCTTGATGCAAAACCGTAAAAACAGTGTCTGGATGAAGTGTCAAACAATGAGCCAAGATTTATGAAAAATGTGGAAAACATCAAAAAGGGTTTGAACAGTTAAATCTTAAGCAAGAAGAAGAAACAAATGAGTCCATTGCTTGAAGTGTTAGTATATTGTTACTAAGTAACAAGAGAACTACTTATTTCCTATTGCATCTTTTTGAAGTTGTATTATATTTGGAAAATGGTAAAACAAACATTGGACAGAGCAGTTGAAGCCCGTTCCCCCAAATGTTTCCTCCCCCAAATCCGTATGTTGAAGACTTAACCCCTATTGTGACAACTGTATTTAGAAATGGGGCCTTTAAACTTTTTTACAGTAGCCAAGACATGGAAGCAACCTAAATGTCCATCAACAGATGAATGGATAAAGAAGATGTATATATATATATAAAATGGAATACTACTCAGCCATAGAAAGGAATGAGATAATGTCACTTGCAGCAACATGGATGGACCTAGAGATTATCATACTAAATGAAGTAAGTCAGACAAAGACAAATATCATATAACATCACTTATATGTGGAATCCAAAAAAAAGACACAAACTTATTTACAAAACAGAAAGAGGCTCACAGGCATAGAAAACAAACTTACGGTTGCCAATGGTGGGAGGATGGAGAAGGGGAAGGGTGGGATAAATTGAGAGTTTGGGGTTGGCAGATACAAATTACTATGTACAGAATAGATAAACAACAAGGTCCTGCTATATAGCACAGGGAACTGTATTCAATGGCTTGTAGTAGCCTATAATGAGGGAGAATATGAAAAAGAGTATGTATATATATGTATAACTGAATCACTATGCTGTACACCAGAAACTAATAGAACATGGTAAATCACCTATAATTTTTTTTTAAATGGGAAAAAATAAACTGTAAGCATCTGTTAAGAATCAAAAAAATAAATAAGGGACCAACGACACATTAATATAAACAAACAAAAAAAGAAAGAAATGGGGCCTTTAAGGAGGTGTAAATGTTAAGTGAGGTGATAAAGGTGGGGCCCTAATCCAATAGAAGCGGTGTCCTCATAAGAAGAGGAGGAGACACCAGAGATCTCTCTTCACGCAAGCGCAGAGGAAAGCCCGTGTGAGGACACAATAGAAGGCAGTCATCTGCACTCCAAAGAGAAAGGCCTCAATAGACACCAACCCTGCACTTTGATCTTGGACTTCTCTCCTCCACAACTGTGAGAAATTAATTTCTGTTTTTAATGCCACCTAGTCTGTGGTGTTTTGTCGTGGTAGCCCAAGGAGTCTAATAAGACGAAGCCCAGGGTAGATACAGAATGTTTTTGGTGGGTGGAGGTGGGGGAGAGTGTCCTACTCCTTCAGTTGATTTAAAAATTTTGGATGAAAAATGTCCAAGATATTTGGGGAAATTTTAAAAGGGGGAAAAAGGTATATATAAAGTATATTGCACATATAGAATTATTAAAATTGTTACCACCTGAACTTGCATGAATTTCTAAAAAAAACTTTATTAAGCAGGGCTATTAAAATAGGGAAATACAACAGATAGGACTTTGGACATTAGCTCTCTCCTTCCCCCAACCCCCCATCCCATTAGCTGGAAAAATATAAACATCACAGTAGTAATTTTAAATTTGCTGCTGAGCAAAACCTACCAGCTAATCACTGTCAAACTAGATTCAGGAGACTCAGGACTTCTTATCAACCCTAGTTTATTCAGTGAGCTAGGCAATGACTTGACCGATGATATAAAGTTTCCACTTATCAGGTTTGTGAAATGATAGGAATCTAAGAGTGAAATATTCCAGAGTTTGTTTGACTACTCACCCATTGAAAGACATTTGGATGGTGGTTTCTGGTTTGGGGCCATTATGAATAAAGCCACTGCTAACATTTATATGCAGGTTTTTGCATGAACGTAAGAGTGAAACTGCTGTGTTATATGACAAATGCATGTTTCGCTTTGTAAGAAACTCAGACTGTACCAGTTTACACTCCCACCTGCAGTGTTTCTCTACATCTTCATCACCACTTTGTATGATCACTATTTTTTTATTTTAGGCATTCTCATAAGTGTGCTCTCTGTTCTGTTCCATTGATCCATATGTCTGTTTTTATGCCAGTACCACGTTGTTTTGATTACTGTAGCTCTGTAGTATTGTCTGAAATCTGGGAGGGTTATTCCTCCAGCTTCGTTCTTCTTTTTTTTAATTTTTTCTTTAAAAATTGTGATTTTATATATATATATATATATATATATATATATATATATATATATATATATATATATATATATATATATAAAATTTACCATTTTAACCATTTCTCAACATGCAGTTCAGTGGCATTAAGTGCATTCACATTTTTATGCAACCATCACTATCATCCATCTTCAAAATTTGTTCATCTTCCCAAACTGAAACCCTATATCCATAAAACACTCAACTCCCCATTCCCCCAACCTCTGGCAATGACCATGTTACTCTGTTTCTCTGAATTTGGGTCCATCACATAAATATTCATCAATTTGTGTCTGGCCTATTTCACTTAGTGTAATGTCTTCAAGGTTCATCCAGGTTATAGCATGTGTCAGAATTTCATTCTTTTTAAGGCTGAATAATAGTCCATTGTATGGACATTCCACATTTCGTTTACCCATTCATCTGACACTTGGGTTGTATCCACTTTTTGGCTATGCCAAATAATGCTGCTTTGAAGGTGGATGCACAAATATCTCTTTGAGTCCCTGCTTGCTTTGTGTATGCGTGTGTGTGTATACCAAAAAGTGGAATTGCTGGATCATGTAGTAATTCTGCTTAATTTTTTGAGGACTCTCCATACCATTTTCCACAGCCACTGAACCATTTTACATTCCCACCAGCAATGCACGTGTGTGCGGCTTAGAGAATGTCACCCAGCTAAATCGCGTGCACTCCGCGAGAGCAGTGGTCAGTGAGTGTGTCAAGTGGCCGTGCTGAGCAGCGGTGGTGGCAGAGCCAGGCACACAGCCCCCCGGAGTCTACACAGGAAGATCAAGTCATGCATAGTACTGTCTGAAGGTGAACTCTAAATAAATTATTAAATTAAAGGATTTTCTCATGGTTCCTCAACAATTTTTGGTTCATCTGGAACCTAGAAATGTTAACACGTGGAACAATAATTAGCAAAAAGATTCGGGTCCTTGTTTTCATTATTTTGTGAAAGCAGGAGTTCTTGTACCTTTCCCCAAGGTGCTGGAGTCACCAAGGCACCCGGGAGTGCTGCAGCTCTTTAGTGCAGAAAATGGTCAAGAAAGGCTCCCTGTCCCCCTGGGATCTGCAGAGTTTTCTTTTTTAAATTTTGATCTAATATAAATGTGACTGAGAACTGAGGCAGCTGCTAGGCCCAGCTACCACACAATATGTCATATTAATAAGAAAAATAAACGCAAAGGCATTATTTTACCCAAACACAATTTAAAACCAATTTAATTCTAGGGCACATCTTGCTCTCGGTATTTTATTTTTTAAATAGTATTAAATGTTCATAGCAATTTTAATATAAAGGCATTTCAACTTAAATAGTAGCTCTGATGAGAAAGATAATTGTTTTATGCAAAGCCTTTAATTCACAATAAAATAGTTTTGAAATGGCAATGACTTAGCAGTCTTTTCCCATTAACTATAAACTGCATCATATTACCATAAAATACTTCATATAGTGTAAGTCTCCTTTCTCCTCATTTACTTTCCCTAATGTTTATGGTGTGCCTATCCTGAAATAAACTGCCTTCTTCACCTGTCCAAGCCCTTCAGCCTCTGCATCCTCCAAGTAGTCCTTTTGTTTGACCACATTGATCTTCAAAGCAGGGATAGGTCAATAACCCCTGTAGGCCTTCCTGGCTCCATTACAATATTATATTCCTTGGATTTGTGTGTGTAATGTATACTGCGTTAGGATACACTTTTTGGAGCCAGGGTAATGAATACTTTATATGTCCATGCTCTCCAAAGAACTTAAGAAAATGCTGATGGAAAGTAGGAGCTTTAGAAATATGAAAAAAAAAGTTCATATTCAGGTTTGACTTACACAACGAAATAACTTGTGGCCCCCATTTGCTTATCTGTGAACGGGTGACAATCTGGTTGCAAAATGATCACTTGAGGAGGGTTTACTAAAGATAACAGACCCCCAAGCAAGGTGGCAGGAATAGGACCTGGGAATCTGAATTTTAAGAAACAGCCCACCTAACCCTGAAATGCAATTTTAAAAAGCCCATTGTTAGTTGCTAACCTAATATCCATTTCTACATTCTTTCCCACTAAAAACTCCAATAGTCTACAGTGCATAATGTGCCTAGTGACCAGCTGCATTCCCTAGACACTGTCGTAGCTAGTGTACACTCATAGCATGCTCATCTCCCCCACTTATATAGTGCAGACTCATTAGACATAATTTTGACCAATTAGATGTAAGTAGAGGTCGGGAAAGCTCTTAAAATCAAATGCAGCCAGCAGGAGCCTTTTTCCTTTCACCTTTCCCCTTTTTCCTGCCTGGGGATTGCAGACCCCATATTAGAAGTAAACTGTCAGGTGATGAGTGTGAGGATGAAAGCCACACATGGAGGATGGATGACCAAGTGGAGAGAAAGAAGGACTATGGATCTCTGAAGCATCATGGAACCTCAGTCCCAGTCCTGGGTGGCTTACTTCCATACTTCTTGTTCCCTGAGAAAAATTAAAGCCCTATTTAAGCTTTATTGTACTTTGGGTTTCCTGTTACTCGCAGCCAAATGTAATTTTAACTGACACAAAAGCTGGACAATAAAAACATCGAAGAAATGAGAGGGCTGTATGTAGAACGTCTGCAAGAACACTGTGGAATCCATTCACAAATGTATAATTAACAAAAACTTGGAAGAGCTGAAAGATATGACACATAGTTTCTTCTGTCAACAAAAACAACAACAAAAAAGAAAAGCAATGAAAAACTCCAGAAAAACAAAAAACTATATAACAAAGTCATCTTTTAGCTGAAGCAGACAAAAATATGCCATGATTTTTGGTGGAGAATTTTGACCTTGATATTTGGGACATCCTTTTTTTCAAGTGGTCAAGTTTAGTGACCAAAAATCTAATTTCCTTTCCTATAGACCCAATCATTCCACAAGGTTCTATACTGAATGTTCATAATATTGTTTAAAATAATCATAGTATTGTAAACACTATTACTTTTTAAAATTTAGACAAGGCACTGAATTTGTATTTATAGACTGTAAATGCCCTAAACGTTGACAATTTATGTTTGGAGTAGAGGAGAGGAAGGAGAGAAGGGACTTGGCTTAGACATGCTGATCTCCCCCACTGATATAGTGTGGAGTCACTAAAACTTCCTGATGTTGATGGATCAAGAATGGAGGTCTAGGTATATTATATAATGTTATGCAAGTTAATACTAGAACTAAAAATAATATAAATAACAAAAATTGAGAAGCATTGGGGAAAGGAATGTGAGAGGCAGACCAATGTGCTAAATTCCTCATCTTTTTCAGAGCAGAAAGTAACATTTCCTGCAGGAAGCTGATAAAACAAGGTAAGTATACGAGAGTTACGGTGTTATCATCAGAGTTAAAAAGAGAATCTGGTAACAGTGGCTTCCTCTGGGTTGTGGCCTTGAGGATTGCTGGAGAAGAGGAATAAGACAGGAGTGTTTTTTGGATTTTTTTTTACTTGATATCTTCCATACTGTTGAGTTATTTTAACCCCTATGCATGCATTTCTTTCATAATTACAACAAGCATGTTTAGTTTATTTTTAAAGCTCTTGACAACCAACTAGCTTGTGGAGCCATTGAACTAGACAGTCTTGGGAAATGTCTTTGAGCGTAAACACTCCTGTGAGCTTTTACTCTGGTAGAGCTGCCGCAGGGGTGGGCAAGATGCTTACTGTCCTCCCATGGGTTTCAATGTAAAAACAAGGTTTTAGAAAATTTTTGCCCAAATTTTATCTTCTAAAACAACTAAACACAGTTAAAAGAACAATGTTTTGAAATTATTTAATGAATCATTTAAAACTGCAACTTTTTAGGGGGAGGGTCTAGCTCAGTGCTAGAGCACATACTTAGCATGCACGGGGTCCTGGGTTCAATCCCCAGTACCTCAATTAAATAAACAAACAAACAAACCTAATTACCTCTCCCTCAACAAACATTTTTTTTAAAAGCAACTTTTTATTCCCTATAAAATTGGATTTTAAATATTAGATTATTCTGATTTGTATAATGAACTTTTATTTTTCTCTGAAAATCAAATCAAGAGCAGAGAACAAGTTTGGCAGCAATCAAAAGACACAAACACAGGGAGCGCTTTGCATCAGTTCTTCAATTTAATCTTTGAAGAAACAGCAGAAACATGAACTGTTACATAAATACCTAAAGGAGGAAGAAAACACTACCTAAGTAACAGAGGGAATTCACAGAACCTTCCGATAACAAGTAATTGTCAGGCTGGGGGGATACAACACAAAGATAATTCTCACCTAATTCTAATTCTGGGCTGTCATTTATAACAATTTCCAAGGTGCTATCAGGCACTTATAAATTTGAGTCCTGGTAACACCTGGAACCTCAAAATTCTGGAAATGCCTGTTGGTCTGTTTTTAGAGACTACTGTCAGAGTGTTGATGATTCCCAATGGAAATTTTTTTTTTTTAAATTTGGGAAGAATAGGGAATCCTATATGGGCATGGGGCAAATATTCAAATTATCTTTAATGCTGAACCATACAGAAAAAAAATAAATTTGTGACTGAAAGAGCTGAAGAGGCACAGACTTGGTTTGCCCAAGGCAGCTCTGGATCTCCTGGATTCTCCCTGCCTGCAGCAGCTGCCCAGGTGCTCAGCACTTCTCGGGCCACAGTCACTGTCAAGATCACGGTGTTCTGGGCCTCTTGCCCACGTCTTTATTATTATTATTATTATTATTATTATTATTATTATTATTATTATTACTACTACTACTACTACTTTAGTTTTTACTAGAAAAGGGAGAGGAGTGCCCTCATCTTCCACCTGTAAACCTCCCAGCTTCCTTCTTCCCCTCAGTTACAGAAAAGACCAATCCCTCCGTGTGTCCTCTGGGTCCCACCCCATGTCCGCTCACTTAGCTATCTCCTCTCCTCTGTAGGGCACCACACCAGACTTGCATGGTTCTTACATGAAGTTATGTTGGAGCAGCCTTGCTCCTGCTTTCATTTAAAAAGCCTAACTCATTCCTACATCCTTCCACCCTCAGCCACCACCATCTCTATCCCTCTACCCTCTGAGACAAGAGTCTCCTGAACAGTCACTATGTATTCTTCGCTGGCTATCACCCCTTTCTCACTTCGCATCCTCACTTCTGCCTCCCACCCCTGCAGTGATGGTCTTCCCACGGAAACACCTGTGTCTTCCTGGGAAAAAACGGAGGACACTTTTCAGTGATCTCCTTGGCTGACTTCTCAGCAGCCTCTGTCAAAGCGACTGCACCCCCTTCCTGAAACAGTCTCTACTCGGCTTCAGAGACAACCCCTTCCTGGTTTTCTGTCTACTTCTCTGGCAGGCTCTGCTCTGTCTCCGTTACCTATTCCTGGTCCTGGCCTCTAAAGGTTGGTGTGTGTGTGTGTGTGTGTGTGTGTGTGTGTGTGTGTGTGTGTGTGTGTGTGTGTGTGTGTGTGTGTGTTTCTTTATGACCCTGTCTTAGGTGATCTCATCCAATCCCATGGCTTCAAATAACATCTATATTGCAATCTCCCAACTTCTATCTCCAGTTTTGTCACTCTTCTGATGAGCTTCAGACCTCTATATATATCTATCTAGCTGTCATTTCTCCTCGGTGTCACATGTCCCAAACCCAACTCTTGATTTCTAGCCTCCCCAACCCCGTTCACTGCCAAACTTTTCAAGCCTCTATGAGAATGGTGCCAAAATCATCTGGTTGTTGAGAATGGACACCTAGGGGTCATCCGTGATCCTCCCTTTCCCCCTCCCGTCTCTCTCTTCTATCCCTTGAATAAGGAAATTCCTCCACCTACCTGCCCCCCTCAGATATCAAAGCTGGCAAATAAGACTTTCTGGCCCGCAATGTAAACTAGTTTTTTCCCCCATTACATGCTCACAACATCCATGTGCTGAAAACAGCACCGTTCTCCCAGAGGCAGGCTGAAGAAGCCCTCCCGAGAGAAAGGATGAGCTTTCCCTAGACCTGGGGACAGCCTTGCCCAACCCGAGCAAGAGGCCCTGCGCAAACCTCCCGGGACAGAGTGGGAGCCAGGCCTGCACACGCCGGGGAGGACGCGGCGGGAATTCGCCGCACGGATGCCCACACTCGGCCACTGCATGGCCTTCCGGATCACGCAGACCTCCGCCGGGTGCGCGGCCCTGGGACCCTGCCCTGCCAGAAAAGGGAGGAGCCTCCCGTGGAGAGCGGGGCGTGGCCTCGGCCGGTGGGCCCCACCGCGGCGGGCGGGCCAGGCGTGGCCCGTTTAAGCGCGGAGAGCAGCGGGTCACGTGCGGAAGGGCTGGGGGCGTGGCACCAGGAAGCGGCCTCCGCGTCCGCGAGATCGCCGCCGCCGCCGCCGCCGCCGCCGCCGCCGCCGCCGCCGCCGCCGCCGCCGCCGCCGCCGCCGCCGCCGCCGCCGCCGCCGCCGCCGCCGCCGCCCGGCCGGACTCTCCGCGCCCGGCGCCGCTCGCCCCGCTCCACACTGGCGGCCGCCGCCGCCGCCGCCCCCGCCCCCGCCGCGGCGCCAGCTATGGGCGAGGAGGACTACTACCTGGAGCTGTGCGAGCGGCCGGTGCACTTCGAGAAGGCGAACCCGGTCAACTGCGTCTTCTTCGATGAGGCCAACAAGCAGGTCCGGGCTGGCCTGCGTCCTCCTCCCCCGCGCGGCCCGGCGCGCCCTGCCCGCCTCCCCCGGCACTCCCGGGTGTCCCGCGCGCCGGGGCCGGGAGCCGGGGGACCAGGCCTGGGCCTCCCCTGCGGTGCACACGCGGGGCCCACGCCGGCCCCTTCCTGTGCGGTGGCCCAGGGACCAGGCTCCGGGCAAGGGCTTTCTACCCCGAAGTGACAGCTGGGGCGGACCCCAGCCCGCGCACCGACCCTGCGCCTCTTGGCCGGGGTGCACAGCTGTTAGCACGCCGGTCTTTCCCCGGCGCCTTTTGTTGTCCGTATTTGTCATCAGTTACCCTTGCAGTCAAGGGTTTAAACACCGAGATTTTCATTATTCTCGGAATATTGTAAAGGGGTGCGGGAGAAGCAGCGTGGCGGAGTAGCAGGGTGTGCGTAACTGGACCAGCGGCGCCTTTGCCGAAACGGTTTAAAACTTGGAGCCTCCAGGACCTGACCCGGTCTTGCCCAGCGGGTAGCGCTTGGAACGGTAGCATTTTTTGGTCTCTACCCACTTGTTTCTTAAAATTCACGCGGACACCAAGCATCTGCAGATTGATATGTGCCACGTTAGTTTAGCTGAACCAAGGGTGGGTGGGGTGTCACAAAAATCTTCATTGCAGGTTGGACTATGTGTCTAGAGCTTTTCAGAGTTGCTGCTTTCCCCTCGCAGGTGTTTGCTGTTCGATCTGGCGGAGCTACTGGGGTGGTCGTTAAAGGCCCAGATGACAGGAATCCCATCTCATTTAGGTAACTATTGCCGTTTTCAGAACACTTCACTATGTAGACAAAATGGTGTTTTTTAGTTTCTCATTCAGAAGAATGTCTTAAATGTCTTATAAGTGTGTTGGAGGGCGGGGCGGGTAACATCCCTGTCTGGAGGAAGAGGTGTTGTCTTGGTGGCACCGTCTACTATTTCCTGTCAGAGTGAATACGTGGAGTTCCCTGTGGTTTTAGGATCCAAATACTCCAAAGTAGGGCACCTACTTCCTGGTACTTGAAATGAGCTCGTGCGTTGATGTGCCTATTTCCGGTTTCTTGACAGAGGAGGGCCTTCATTTCCTCATTTGGCCCAGGGTCTTTTCAGAGTGATCCAAAGGTGGAGGCGATTCCTAGGTCAGTGTTTCCCTTGTAATAATTTATATTAAAATCCCAGCTTCCACTGTACTTAAGGGGACTGGATGTCCCCGATTATGCATGTTGAACCATTGTAGTTATGAATAGCAGACCCTTTCACTTTCAGAAATACCTAGATTTGTGATTACAGAAGGGGAAAGTACAGTGTGGGCCCTCAATTCAGTGGTGACTTTAGGAACATTTGACAGTTGGCCTGTGTGAATAGGAAACAATTTTTGAAGTAGAAAATGAATGTGTCTATTTCTTAGATCGTCATTTGTTTGGTAAACACTGACTGCAGCCTCTGTACTGGGCACCAGGCATGTGAGGGCTTCGAGTTAGCCTGGCCCCCTTTTGGAAAACTCATGTTCGGTGTAGGGGACAGGTGGGTGGACACATACAGTTACTGTGGTGCCGGAATCTCGCTCTTCAGAGTGTTCAGAACGTGGCCACGCAGAAGAGATGTGGCATTTATCTTGGGATGGGCTGGGGAAGACCACTGCCTGGGAGGTTTTTTCAAGTCTTTGAGCAAGACATGAAAGGGAGGATTCCAGGTGAAGAGAAGAGGCTTCCTGATGGAGCGGACGAGTAAGAAGGCTAGAGAGCTTGGTGCCAGGGGACTCCCAGTCTGCGTAACTGAAGATCAGGTTTCCTGTGGGGAAGCGAGTGGTGTGGCCATTGGCAGCTTTTGACTTGAACCCTGTATATTCAGCTGTGGAATTAGGGCCTTACCTCATTACTGAAGATAAAGGTGGGGTGTGGCATGATGAGATCAGCGTTTGGAAAGAACACGTTGTTGCAGGTTTGAAGCTTAATTAGTTGGGAGCAGGTCAAAGTCAGCCAATTAAGAGCCGATTGCTATAGTCTGAGCAGGCGCTGTGCGACCAGCCCGAAGGCAGTGTAGACTGGCATCAAATAGGCACTTGGGTGCTTAGAAATATCTGGGGGTAAGACTCCGTGGTCTCTTGGGTGTGGAAAGTGAGTGAGGCCGTAATGATTCAGATTGGGGGGCTCAGGAAGGCTTGAGGGGGGAGATGCTGAATTTACCGTCTTTGAAATATCTGTTTTTAATAGCTTTAATGTGGTTTAATTATTATTAACTGCATATATTTGACATATGTGTATAACCATGAAAACACTGCAGTCAAGGTAATGAACACTCCCATCCCCCCAAGAGTCTCCTCTGTGATCATCCCCTGACTCCCTCGTGCATGACAGCTACTCGAGGCAGTTGTAAGGCACCAGGTGGAGCTGTCCTGGGCCTAGTGAGTAGGGAAAAGCGGGTGCCTCTTTCAAAAGCCCTGCTGTGAGGGCGATGGAGAGAGAAGGTGGAGTGTGTGGAGAAGGTTACTGTGTGGGTTCCGGCTTATTTTTGTCTAAAAGGAGTCTCGGCTGAGCGCGCAGTGTTCTCAGTTCCTCGTCACTTGTTACCTGCAGTACCATCGATCTCTCCAGCTACCTGTTGCCAGTTGGACTTTGTTGTTTGAAAAGAGGTCCTACTAATAGCGTGAGAAACTTAATTGTAAACTAAGATTTGCTGCTGCTTCCTGAATATTTAACTTGTTTTTTTCCTTCTCCTGAAGTGATAGAAGCTGGAATTCGGTTATGAAGTGTAACTCATAACCTGCTCTTTCTTGTTAAAGGATGGAGGACAAAGGAGAAGTGAAGTGCATTAAGTTTTCCTTAGAAAATAAGATTCTGGCTGTTCAGAGGACCTCAAAGACCGTGGTAAGACTTATTTTTAAGTACAGTGTGAAGAAAGAGACATTAGAAGTACTTTTGGAAGAGAATGCATTGCAGAATTCCAGTCTTAAAGGAACCATTTGTTATTTTAATGTCCTGGAAGCTGTGGCTATGTTGCACTGTGTTTGAGCCTTTGGATTTTTGAAGATGAGAAAGACATTCGAATGGATAAATAATTATAGGCTTAGTTTGTCATGTTTGACTTCAGAAACTTTTTAAGTTAATTTGGCACCTCAGGCATCTTTTGTATTGATTGGTAGCTAGGACCAGATTATGTGAAGCGTATTTCTGGCAACTTTGTGAATTACCCTTGCCCCAGTAACTCGGTCTGTTCTCTTCTCTCACCTTTCAGTTCTTGACCTAATAGGAGCAGATATTCCAGGCTGGAGCAGCTCGTTGGCATTTTAGCCTTCATAAATATTCACCATTTGTAAAGTAGAGAAAAAGCTGTTGGGAAGAAGGCAGAATCCTATCTCCTCCTGTCAGTGTTAATTGCTAAAATGCTTGGAAAGCCTCTTGTAACATATAGCAACCCATTTCTCTGAAATCAACTGTTGGAGGAATGACTTTTCTAAACCCTAACAGTATTTGGATTAACTCATTTTAAAAAATTGAATTGTCAACCTGTTGCTGTTAGAGGGGCAGATTGTCCAAATTAATGTTTTTATTTTTCCTGTCTTTGGTTTTTGTCAGGTTGGGGTTTTTTTGATCACTTTTAAAAAAAAATTAATTTTTTTTTTTGGCTGGGGGAGGTAATTAGGTTTATTTTCAGAGGAGATACTGGGGATGATCACTTTTTAAATTTTTTTTTTTTGTCTCATTGTGTACTGAAGGAGGTTGGCAGGGTGCTGCCCAATCCAAATTTCTCCTTGTGTGTGTGTTTTTCTTTCAGGATTTTTCTAATTTCATCCCAGATAGCTCTCAGCTGGAGTACACGCAGGAGTGCAAGGTATGGGTCCCATCCTTCCCCAGCGGGGCCGCGTTACCCACGTGGGTGACGTCTAGGCACAGGGGAGCTGGTAACTGAAAGCACGAAATGGAAGCAGGTTGTGTCTGAGTGCCGGGATCAGCCTCACTGTGGCTGGGACTGGGACACATCTCACAGTTGTTAAGGCCTGTTTCTCCATCTGTAAGGTGGAGCTGGGAGGATTAAATGGATGAGGGAGGTTAAACGCCGGGCCCTGAGCCATGTCAGCACGTGGTGGCTGTTGTCTTCCCGTCACCCCTGCCCCTCCCGCGGGGCTGGCGAGTCTGGGTCAGACCCTGGGTTCCCTACACAGCAGCCTCTTTGGAGGTTTTGGAAGAGATTTTTCTGTTTCCTGATAATGTTTTCTTTCCTTGACTTGTGCTGCTCATTCCTTTCCTTCCGTCTCTATTTCTCTCTTCCCTTCCTTCCCGCAGTGTAGGTTCTAATCCACTTTAATTAGATTTGCCAGGCTTGATGAATGAGGCTGGGGGGCTCGGCTCAGAGCGGCATCGTGGCACCGGGAAACAAGTAGCAGCTGGCCCCAATAGGGTAGGGCCTTTTCCATCTGCGATGGTTTTGCTGCTTGGGGCTCCATGTGGGCCCCATGACAAGGAGAGGCCCGTCCGCCAGACACCTGTGTCCCTGGTGGAGCTCCAGGTGCTCCTCGTGGCCCAGCTGCCCCCAGGCTCCCAGCTCTGCTGTTCACCCAGAACACGGGGTGTCGGTCAGAGCCCCCAGCCCACTTGGGCAACACTCATGGGGAATCTTTGTACTTACAACGCCAGCTCCTCTGTTGTGTTTGACTCAGAGAGTGCTAGCTGTCCTCTGATTCCTAGAGACAGAGGATGATAACTGCTGGGTGGTTCCCTTTCTGCAGAACTCAGGCTTTTCCTTCTGTGCTGCTGACGAGGAGGGCTTCAGATTCAGGTGCTCAGTGAGGTGCTACAGGTGAAAATCTGGGAACACGCATTTGTTCATTAGTAATCAAATATGAGTAACATTAAAGAGTGGTTAAAAACATCAGGATATTTCAAGCTTTTGAAGAAAATTAAACATGTTTTTTAATTAATAAAAAAAATCTTTCTATAATTCTTTTCAGACCAAAAATGCTAACATACTAGGATTCTGCTGGACCAGTTCTACTGAAATTGTCTTCATAACAGATCAAGGAATTGAATTTTACCAGGTACTGTATCACTCACACAAGCTTTGTACGTGTGCCTTTTTGAGACCTAAAGCAAGCAGTGACATGACATGAGCAGTTACACCCTGTGATAATCCTCCGAGATAATTCTCTTGTCCTCCTGGGCAGCAGGGCAGAAGTGTGACTAACACAGTAACTTCCATAAATACGGACCTAATTAAGAAACTAGAACTTAATATCCACTGAAGCATCATATTTTTCTCTCTGAAATTACCCTCATCGCCACCAGACACAACCAAATCAAGACTAATTTGTTTGCAAAAATAAGTCAGGTCAATTGACCACATAGGCTTCTCCAAACTGACTGTGGTAGAATTCCTCAGGAATCTCAGGCTGAATCCCCAAAAGGCCTCTCAGGGCCAGGAAAGCCATGCCAGAGGCCTGCCATCAGATTCCGCCTCCGCGGCTTTCCCTCTTCTAGAGATCCCCAAAACATCCAGATTCCTGTACATGGCAGGAGACAGTCTTTCCCATTCACCTAGTAAGGCTGCTCGGAACCCAAGTCTCCAGTTTCTAGAGGGACCAGGCAGAGAGAAAAGAAAAATATTTCAATTCTACCTACAGAGGTGTAATTTTTACCAAATTGCTATGAGCCATGAGTAACTTGTGGGGGAGAGCCTCCATATATCTGGAAAGCACAGATCAAAACCAGTAATAGTCCAGACAGAAACCGTAAGCATTCACAGTTTCACTCAGTAACTAATCCTTTTTGTTAACAGTTTCATGAAGCTGTCAGATTTTCCATTAGGCTTTTAAAATTTCCCCAGTTCACTGGTGCAGTCTGAAATGCGTCAGAAACCAGTACTTGTCAAAAAATCTTTCCTGTGAATCTTTTTGAAGATGAAGCACTTCTTCCAAAGCATCAAAGTCCAACAATTACTGTCTATAAATGACAGAAGACTTAAAAATGTACGGATGAACACCGGATTACAAAGTAATCCATTAAGCTGGTTACAATAACTAGAATTATGGCTGATAACATTTACTTTAACACATCAAATAATCCTAGTTAATTTAATATTTCTCTTTCTCTCTGAGATGCCTCAGGATTCCTCTGAAGCATCTCAAAGTTAGCCGGAGGTCAAGAGAACTTTTAGAATCTGCCAGACAGTCCTTACTCACATAACCAAAGTGGCATGCTTTTTATTATTTTCCTCGTCAGTCTCCGGACATCGTGCTGGTTTTAAGTGAAGATTCTGTTTCTTGAACTTCGTTTCAGGTCTTACCAGAGAAGCGGAGCCTGAAACTCCTGAAGAGCCAGAACATCAACGTGAACTGGTACCTGTACTGTCCCGAGAGCGCCGTCATCCTGCTGTCTACCACGGTGCTCGGGAATGTGCTGCAGCCCTTCTATTTCCGGGTCAGAGTCAGCCCCGCTTTAAAAACAAAAAAAGATGGCCATTTTCCCCCTCCTGCCTTGTTCCTCTGACAACCTCACTGGTGCAGTAACTTCCAAGGGGAAGGTTCCTCCAACAAGAGCCTCGCCACTTCTGGCCACTAGAGGGCACCCCCGTACCATCCCATCCCCACCAAGAGGGAGTCATTCTGGGGACAGGCTCCCCGGACCCTGGAAAGGATGGAAAGACATTGCATGTGTGTATAGCCTCAATGACTTGACGTAGGGAGTGCTAAAACATCAAAGAGGTTTAATAAGCTTTTCCTAAGACATTTTTCTCCCCCAAACAGGCTGGCACTATGTCGAAGCTGCCCAAGTTTGAGATCGAATTACCAGCTGCACCGAAGTCCACTAAACTGAACCTTTCCGAGAGAGACATTGCCATGGCGACAATGTATGTCTGTCCTTTGAGAGAAGTCCTTTTCATAATAGCTTTCAGGGATGTCAGTAAGAGAAGAGGCGTGTTGTAAGCACCCTAGGGCCACCCTTGGCCTAGGTAACCTCCATCAGGACTTCCCCTTCCCCGCTTAGTACCGGGATCTTATGATTATAGAAAGCCTGTCATCTTGACATTCTTTTGTAACTTTACTAGCTTTGTGATCTTGTGGAAGTGTTTTTTCCACAATTCTAGTTGGATAAAATGAGAACTTGAACCAATTTGTTTCTTAGTTTTAGAATTTTTTCTTCATTCTGTGAGTTGAAGCTTATCAAGGATTATTTTTTAGCTAAACTATATCATACTTGCTCTAAAGAACTAGTGTATATTTTTAATCTAACATAGATCTGAATTACGCATGTAAGAAGATCTATTTTCATTTGGAAATGCAGATATCTCAATTTTAAAACTTTATTATGAAAATATCAAACACAAAAATAGAAAGTGATACAAAGAGCCCCCTAATTCCCATAACCCTGTTCAGCAAATACCAGTATTTTGCTCCTAAATTTCTTCTGATTCTTCCATAGCCTAAAATGGTGGTTTCCAAACTATAAAATTTTTTAGCACTCAGAATGCCTTTTTTTTTCCCCCAAGAAATCTGAAGCATCCTGGTTTAGAAAAAGAAAAAATGAGAACAGTCCTTGCCAAAGTGGAGGTAGAGACCTGCGCCTTCCCCTTGGTCTCCTCCTTGTCCCTGAAGTAGGCCCGGCACAGTGTGAGCCCCTGGAGTAAAAACGAGCCTGCAGGAACTGGTCACAGCAACATTTATCAGAGGAGCTTAAAAATGAAGAGTGATTGTGTTTTCCTGTGATTAAGGGATGTACTCGCTATACAAAACTGGGAAATTACAGAACGTTAAAAAGAAAATGGACTTAGCATATGACTCACTGACACCTATTAACAATACGTATTTCCAGTAGTTTGGGATATTCTGTATAAGTTTGTGTTTTTGTTTTGAATAGTATGATCAAGCGATATTTAGGTTTGTATCTCCCCTTTTCACTTAACTTGTAACAGGC
Organism: Camelus bactrianus; assembly: GCF_048773025.1. NCBI lineage: Eukaryota > Metazoa > Chordata > Mammalia > Artiodactyla > Camelidae > Camelus > Camelus bactrianus. The sequence goes on from NC_133562.1 coordinate 9,285,692, forward strand.
TTTTTTTTTTTCAAGCTAACTTGCGCTTTCTTGTAAATGTTTTGGTTGCAAAAGATCCCATTGAGTGAGTATCTCGTAATCCACTTAACCATGGCCTCACCACTCAGCAGTTAGAGCGGAGGGGGTTCAGGCAGCAGAGGGGGTTCAGGCGGCGGTGGGGCTGATGTCTCTGTTGTTGGCAGATACGGGCAGCTGTACGTGCTCTTCCTGAGGCATCACTCGCGGACGTCCAACAGCACGGGAGCAGAGGTCGTCCTCTACCACCTGCCACGGTACACTTCGTGCACACTCCCCTCTTTCTCCAGTTTTGAGGCATGCACTAAGGCTTGTCGATCTAGTTTTTGACCTTTCTGTTGTCCTGCAGAGAAGGTGCCTGCAAAAAGATGCACATACTGAAGTTAAGCCGGACGGGGAAGTTCGCCCTCAACGTGGTGGACAACCTGGTGGTCGTGCATCACCAGGACACAGAGGTATGAGCGCGTGGGGGTGTCCGGGCCTCTCGCCTGGCTTCCAGTTGGTAAAGTTAACCCAACATTCTGGGCAAAGACAAGGAAGTGCTTTTTATGTTGCAAGTTTTGGTCTTCCAGGTGGAAGTGGGTTTCATATTCCAGATGGTTTAGGGAAAGCAGTGATGCCCTGTAAGTTGATAGGATAATTAGAAACTGTTTTCAGAAAATCACACAGGAGGAGATTGGACTTTAGAACAGTTATTTGGTTGAATCAGCGTAGCTGGGAATCCACCACAGAACCGCCGTGTTGTGTGAGCACCCGGCTCAGTAGTTCCCTTTTGAGGGTCCGTGATGATGGTTTTGAGGCTGTGTGGCCCAAGAGAAAGAGCTAGGATGGGTCCTGCTTTTTTTGCAGCGTTAGCTGGATGTCTGCTGGTAGACAGGCCACTTCCTCCCTCCTGGAGGCTGGTGACACCCCAATCACTTACTGATGAAGATGCTGCCACTTACAGTGAAAAAGATCTGTTTAAATTGCTGGAGCTCTTAGATGAGGCATGTCATAGGAGGTGAGAATACTTAAGAGCTGATAAAACAGAGAGAGAGGGCTGCGATGTTGTAGCAGGTTCCTGCTCCCGTGGGAGCTGGCGCAGGGGTGGGTGCCGACACAGACTCGTCAGCGGGGCTGAGACAGCAGACGTGAGGCGTCAGGTGGGGCGGGTTGAGCCGTGACTCATTTTGGGGTCACCACCTTGTCCTTCCACCTTAGACGTCGGTGATATTTGACATCAGGCTAAGGGGAGAGTTCGATGGCACTGTCACCCTCCATCACCCGGTGCTTCCCGCCCGATCGATTCACCCCTATCAGATCCCCGTGGCAGGTAAGAGGGATGGAAGGAGGAGCGGGTCCGGGCGTCCCAGATCTGTTTGCCCTTGTGATGGGTGATTCTGCTTTTTTTTTTTTTAAGTGAAACTCATACCAATTCTATAAGTTAAAACTGTGTTCTTGTGAAAAGCACTTTGTAAGAAAAATGAATCTTCCTTTGAAGAAAACAGAATGATTCTCTTCTGTGAGCTCTGAAGTGGATGGTTGTGATTACCCATCCAATTGGGAGGATTGTTTTAATGTTGAAGAAGCCGGCGGCAGCGTTTTGTTTCCTGTGCTCTGTAACCCCGGGGTTAGACGCAGCTGCTTACAGCGGTTTTAGCCCAGGATCACTTCTCCTTATCTACCTCCCGTTCTGAGTCCTGATTACAACAAATACCGCGTTCTCCCCTGGCTGAGGTCACAGTCGGTGCTTACGGCTGTGCTCCTGAGATTGTTCTGAACCAGTGCTCCGACTTGAAGGGGCAGCAATAGGAAGTCAGAGGAGACACGGTCAGTATTTCAGGGAAGGGAAAAGAAACCAATGGGTCCTTTTGTCTTTTCCCAATGTGATCCGTTTCAAAGTAGAACTCAAACATTGTGTTCTTTTTAAAGGAGGTTGGAGCCCAGAGTAAGTTAGTTGAAGTTGCAGCGTGTAGACCGTAGTCAGCAGGTGCACATCTGGAACTTGGGAGCCATGCCAGGGAGCACTGGGGGTTGGCCTCGCCTGCAGCCCCGGTGTCCTCACTCGGGTCACAGAGCAGGCCAGGCTCGGGCCGATGGCAGGAGAGGAGCGCTGCCTCTCGCCTGCCCCCTGTCTTTCTGGGGGAGAACACGCTACTGCGGACCGGGAACAGCAGGGTTGATGCGTGTGTGCCATCTGGTTGGCCCTCCGTTCCCAGGTTCTACGGCTGAGGATTCAGCCAGCCACGGACCGTGTGGTCCTGTAGTTTCCACTGTCGCAAAACAGCCGTGTATAAGTGGACCCACGCAGTCCAAACCCACCTGGTTCGAGGGTCAGCTGTAGTCTTCATGTTCTGTGTTCTTTCCAGCTTCTTTCTTTTCCCAGGATAGTGAATTATCTGGGTATTTGGTTCTGAACCACCCAGGTAAATTTTTCAGTCCTTTGACGCACACGTGTGAATGAGGAATCGTCTTTGGTTATTAGAAAGAAAATGCTGTGAATGGAGTTTTGACCTGCTTTCCCCCTCTTGGCAAGACCTCTTCGTGGATTGTTCTCAACTTCCTCCTTCCTCCTCATGTGTGTTATCAGTGGGACTTGACTGTTCACTTCTTCGTTGTTCAGCTACGGTTGAATAAACATTTACTGAAGGCTTTAGAAAGCTCAGTGTTAAGCTAAGTGTTAGATTTAGATTTACATGCCTGTGTTAGCAGCACTTCGCAGTTGTCTCGCCAGCCCTTGCACACGTGTCTTCTCCGTTCGTAGGTCCTGCTCCCGTGACCAGCCAGTCCCCTGTCCCATGTAAACTCTGTATCCTTTCCGATGCGTTGGCCGTGCACAGGAGGGGAGCCGTCACCCCTCCTCACACTAGGTCTAAGGGTGGTCTGAGACCCCCCCGTTAGGCATGAACGTCATGGGAAGCGCCCATGGGGTTTCCTTCCCATCGCGGGCCGGACACCTGGGGGTGGTTTGCCTTTTGTTTTCATGTCTTCCTGGTTCAGAATTTCCTATAATGTGCAGATTCTTCATCCTGGATTGTCTTTCAACCTGACATCATCATCAGTGCGAGCCAAGGTGGGTCGGAGGTGGGGGCGTCCCAGCCTGGGGAGAGCTGAGAAAGGGACCACTCAGGTCATTTCTGACCAAGCCTTTAGTTCTCTCGGGGACCCCAGTTGACGAAGGCTCTGCCTGCCCAGCCGGCAGGCAGCGTGGGTGTTGGGAAATTCCCGGACTGGTGAGTGGATGAGATAAGGAATTCCTCCGGGAGCCTGTGGTGTTAGCTGTCAACCAGGGAGCCGGTCCAGGAGAAAGCAGAGCACAGGACTGTCAGCGCACACACTGACGCCTCCCTTCAAGGTTCAAGGGGGTCAGGTGCGGGGAAGGAGTCGCCCTGCGTTGATTTGAGACTTGTCGCCCAGGTTTGGTAGCTGCTCCGTTGACACGGCTGCCAGTGAACATGCAGGGTTACTCTGGGGGCTCAGCCCACACACACAGGTCATCGACCCCGCTGTAGTCGGGCAGGCCCTGGGTGTGGCCACCTGTGCTTCAGTTAGTGAGAAGCAGCCACAGACTGCTTGGCGGCAGGTCCCCCAGTGTTTAGGGGAACCACTGTTAGGGCTTTTCTCGTTTGCGTCAGTTCAGTTCACTGCCTCTCAATCCAGGTTACCTCTGGAACCTCCAAGTGAAACTTCAGCCCATAGTAAACCTCTTGCCAGATAAAGGAAGACTCATGGACTTTCTTCTCCAGAGAAAGGAATGCAAGATGGTCATCCTGTCTGTCTGCTCGCAGAGTAAGTGGCTGGGCCCCTCCCCCTTGTCTGATTCCCGTTAGGCCTGTGCTGCCCGAGACCTTTTACTGGGAGATGGGCCCGGTGTTTATGCCTTGTCTGCAGCCTACAGCCTCCTTCTTCACTTGAAGGTGGATTATATAAGTGCCTGGAAAGTGTGCTGAACATAACGACTTGCAGAGACTCGGGTAGAAAAGACTAAATAAAGCAGACCCACACATGAGCACGCACGAGGGTGGAGGCTCCCCTTCCCAGCTTGCAAACAAACGTTTTCAGAATCCAAGTCACTCACTGCATTTACAGTTAAACTCTGAGAGTCTTCTGATACCCTCCGTAGCTGCTTTAGGAACCAGCAAGGGCTGGTGAGTGGCTTCCAGGCTTCTAGTCTCTAAACTGTACCGTTTCTCTGAATGCCTGGTAATCCTTGGAGATGAGTCATTTCTCTCATAGCCTTTCTCACGTTGCTACGTGTTGAAGTTCTGAAGTTGACGCGGAGTCGGCTGACCTGCGTGAACTTGACCCCTTCCAGTGCTGACCGAGTCAGACAGAGCAACACTGCCGGTGATAGCCACTGTTTTTGACAAACTCAATCAGGAGTATAAGAAGTACCTGGACGCTGAGCAGAACTACACGATGGTAAGTTGTATGTATTACCCAGAGGGGCTCCTCCCACCTGGGTGTGTTTTCAGCGTCGTCGTCATGCAAGATTCAGGTGGAGTAACGCCACTGAGGCTGTCTGTGTGCCAGAGGCAAGGTGCCCACGGTGGGGGAGCAGTAGATTCCTAGCTTTCTGTCCATCCAGAGCCTAGAGTTAGTAAATGAGAAGTACAGCCGTCTTGTCACTCCTTGTTCCTCTCCTTTTAGGATGTAATAGGTATAACAATAAGACTCACCCTGGCCGCCAGTCAGGGTCCTGTTAGGAGAGTGGTGATGGGACGTTAGGACGCTGCTTTCCTGTGTAGCAGGCGCAAACGTTTGTGGTGAGGGGCTGGGAAAAGGTACCCTGGCCTATCAGGTTCTGCTGTGCTGTTGCTTCTCTAGCTTCAAAGCAGCTAGAGGAGAAAAATTCAGGGCAAGTGGAATGAATTAGTCCACTTCAAAGACCTGATCTTCGGAAGGTGAAAAATGTTAGTGGTTTTAAAAGAACCCCTCTCCCCTGTAGCTACTCGAGGATAACAGGGCTGAGGCAGGCTGCTTGCAGGCCGGTGACCTGGGAGCACGTGTGTCCCTGTCTTATCGGACACGTCCTCCTGCCAGTGTTCTGGGCTGGGGGCAGCAGAGGCCTGATCCCAGTGGCAGTTTCTGAGCATCCCTACCCTGCAACTCTCAGGCTTTGTAAACCCAGCTGGTCCAGAGTGTGGTCCTCCCCCAGCACCACCAGCACACCCGGAGCACCTGGAAGTGCAGGCTCTCCACACCCCGCCCCCAGGTGCCCGCAGAATCTGTGTCCCAAAGCTAGGTGAAGCAGTCAAGACGTTCTCTCAAAAGCGGCTTCAAAGTATGCCACACTTCTCAAAAATCCTCTGGTAATTATAGTTCAAATTATGGTCCCAGGGACTCTCTGGTTACAGGAGAACCCGGTCTCCATGTGAGCAGGAAGCTAAGATTAGAGAACAAAGACTTAAAGGTCAGAGGAAGTAATAGAAAGGCCTGGCCTCTCGGCTGGTTGGAAGTGACATCGTGGTTATGGAAGCTGGCAATCTTCCCGCCCAGAAATAAGAGCAGAGACAGGCTCACTAAAGCTAAGGAGGTTGCTGCTAAAGCAACGCAGTGAGCGTTCCTCCCCAGTAACGTCTGGGGAGCTGTGCTTACCCTTTAAAACCCGCTGACACGACTACAAGAGAGGTATCCACTCGTTGTAGGACCAGGGCTTCATAAAACGAAGATGCAGTAAACCACGTCACTTTTATTAGAGAACAAATGCCAGGTAGTCTGTGATTAAGAAAATCAGGGAGTTATGTTAAGAGGTTTAAAAAAAAAAAGTCTTGAGAAAACAGCATGTGCTTTTTTAGTTCCATCTGTGAACACTGTTGTATTTTTAGGATGATTCCTGAACTCTGCCCCAGCCAGCACAGGAAAGAGCCTTGTCCGAGTCGTGGAATAAGTGTCATCTGCTCACGTCTTAGGCTCACAGCATCTCGGAAGTCAGCCCTTTTGGTTTCACTGCAGACACGTCACTAGCCGCACGTGGACTAAGATCACCTGTGTGATTTGCCTTGCAGGCAATGGAGGCCGGGCAGAGCCGGAGCAGCCCGCTCCTCAGGAGGCCAGTGCGGACCCAGGCGGTGGTCGACCAGTCGGACATGTATACCCACGTCCTATCGGCCTTCACGGAAAAGAAGGTAGGGGGGCTCGAAACAAAGATCTTATTTGAAGGGCATAGAGGAAGATGAGCAGAATTCAGAACGTGATTAGAGTGACCGGGGTTATCTTGGGGGAGGACTGAATGCTAACAGTTTGGCTTCTGACACTCAGGCCTAAAAGTGATCACCGGTGGCGGGGTGGGGATTCTGGAGGGATTTGTGCAAAACCAGCCACGTGGAAGAACCGTGGGGGTAGGGGGACGGGTAAATGAGGACTCACACGGAGCCTCCTTTGCAGCCCTGACGTCTCCCCATTTCTCCCCTCTGTAGGAGACACCTCATAAATTTGTGATCGCCGTGCTGATGGAGTACATCCGCTCTCTGAACCAGTTCCAGATTGCAGTACAGGTACCTCTGAGTCAGCATGTCGCCCCACATTAGAGGGGCGCGGGGGTATTTAAGCAAAAACAGAGTCAGTATGGTAACTGGGACGGCCGCCTCACATGCCACCAGGGGCCGCATACCTGGCTCCGACCCGAGTGGCATTCCTGACATGACCAGAGTTCTCAGTAGGACGATCAGTGTCACACCAGGCTGGGTTCTTTCACCTGCACGGTGAACCCACTTCTCTTATAGTCACGGAAACTTTCACCCATCAGTTAGAGCAAACCAAGCCTCTAGTCCATTGTGGTTGAGCGATGTGGAAACTGTCTCTCCCTCTGTCTGTCTCAGCATTACTTACACGAACTCGTCATCAAGACGCTGGTCCAGCACAACCTCTTCTACATGCTGCACCAGTTCCTGCAGTACCACGTCCTCAGCGACTCCAAGCCTCTGGTAAGGGTCACTGGATTTTCACTCTTGCAACTTAAAATTTGACCATCCAACAGATTATGGTGAAGCTAATCTGAAAGTGTGTCTTTCAGGCTTGTCTGCTGTTATCTCTGGAAAGTTTTTATCCTCCTGCTCATCAGCTGTCTCTGGACATGTTGAAGGTAACACTGAACATCAGTTTTAAATGGCACCGAAGGCACTTCCTGTTGCTTGCACTGACCTGGGTTTCTCTTTCTCCCGTACTTCTAGCGACTTTCCACAGCCAATGATGAGATAGTGGAAGTTCTTCTTTCCAAACACCAGGTGTTGGCTGCCTTAAGGTTTATCCGGGGCATTGGTGGTCACGACAACATTTCTGCACGAAAATTTTTAGATGCCGCAAAACAGACGGACGACCACATGCTTTTCTACACTATATTCCGGTTTTTTGAACAGCGAAACCAGCGTTTACGAGGGAACCCTAGTTTCACACCAGGTGAGGATACAGCTGCAGGGAAAGGCCTGGGGCAGCCACAGACTCAGTAGCAAGAGAGCACGAGAAGCCGGGGAGAGAAGTCGTGTGGTACGGGGAACTCCTGGGTTAGGTTTTGAAAAACAAAATTTTGTACCAGCCTGCATAATCCCAAGCCCATGGTTTGCAGTAAGAGTGGATTCAGTGTGCTGATGGAACCTGAATTCTGCTCTGAACTGCGGTGGAGGGGAGTCTGGGGGACATCTGGTCCTGGAATGTCCATTTCTGAAGAATCAGGAACGAGACAGGAGATGGCAGCTGAGGGTTTTAAATGGCCTGGGGCTTGTTAATGTTTGTTTTAGGCAGGAATCACTGGCTAATCACTTTTAAATTCAAAGTTATGAAATTCCAAGGCACCCTCCTTCTTAGGACGGGAAAGGAGCGTAACTGCTCAGGCCCCCAGCTTCCTCGAGCTCGGGTATCAGCACGAGGCGGTGGTTCCCCCCCCTCCCCCGACAGGCGGGCCTCTCCGTCTCCAAGCAGGTGGCGACTTGCTGGGGGCTGCGAAGGTACCTGACCAGTTTTGCAAACAGAAACAACTCAAAAGCTTAGGGAAACAAAGTATTTTATGAAAGAAAAATAAGTTAAAACCCACTGTACACTGCTGCGCACTGCAGCGTGTTCATTCTCTCGCTCCCTTTACAGGAGAACACTGTGAAGAACATGTTGCTTTTTTCAAACAAGTTTTTGGAGACCAAGCTCTCATGAGGCCTGCAACGTTCTGAGGTCACTTGCTAGTTTTTTTTATATATATATATATATAAAAACGTGTATAAAGTTAATTTATTGCATTAATAAAGCTCTTTAAACTACAAAATGTTGTAATAAAGAATATCTATGACATCTTCCAATGTTACTAAAAATGTGGTATAGAACTTGGGTGATGGCTTGCTCCTAGAAAAGGAGAAACGTTGCATTGATTGGCCTTTAGAAAGTGTCAGTGAGCAGATGCCAGCCTCCCTCAGTGCCCGGTCCGTGTGCCCGAGAACCGAAGATGCACCCGGGTCCCGGGCTGCCTTCGGGTCCAGTAATACTGCTTCCCCAGTCCGAGTCTGCATTCCTGAGTTTAAAAGCGCTATGGCCGAAGCTACTGTTAACTAGCCTGATGTCTGGTCACATCCAGGGTTCAACCGGGCCTTGACGACGCAGCCACAGTCCGGGGGTAACCGACCGCCCTGCAGACACAGTCTCCCGAGCCCCGGGGGTGGGTGGGGAGCTAGAAGTTGAGGAGCTGCTCTCGCTCTGTGCCTTTGTATCGCTCTTGCGTCGCTAAACTTTTGGCTCTGTTTACTGATGGTCCTGGAAGGGATAAGAAGAATTAATTTTTGGATCATTTCTTTAGGAGAAGGAAGACAGTTTCTACTGTAACAGAACTTCCTGTTCCCCAGAGACTTAGAAGAATAAAAACAAAACAAAACAAAAAAACCCAAAACCTCAAACCCCTCATTTTCTCCATCTATTTCAATGCTTCAGCTTTGTCACAAAGCTATAAATCAAGCAAGCTGGTACTGTCCTTTCAACCACAGGTCACTTACAGAAACTGAAGTGGCCCTAGAAGAAGGGCCTAAGGAGAGCTCCAAGTTAGAGACAAACGGTGGGGCTGTGGGCTGACCCTTGTCCTTCACCCCTTAGCAGGGAGGTGCCACTGGGCCACCGACCCTCAAACTCACTCCCAGTATGACGGTGACATCAGGCCTCCAGAAAACGTGTTAGCAGTTTTCTAATGAAGGCATTTGGACAATCACGAAGCCCCCAGTTAGGAGATTTTCTCTTAGAATTAGTATTTTTTTTAAACTCAGTGTTACTCATTAAATGCCCATCACTGTAAGTACATTCAAATACTTCAGAAGAAAGTGCCAAGCGCCCAGCCCAAATAGCTCAGTTGGGAGAGAATCAGACTGAAGATCTAGAAGTGTCAAGGTGGTTTTCCTCTAGGATCACGCCTCCCCCATCCCACTAATTTAAAAATAAGAACTCTTACCTATGTAACTGAGTAAGACAGGGAGGAATATTAACCCATGAGTGGCTCCCAGTAAGACCATAGCTAAATACATCCTGAAGTAAAATATCTGGAAAATTTGAGATTTGGCGAAGGCCAACACCACAATGCCTCCAAATTTTGTTAGTGTGATTCCGCTGAATACCTGAAAGAGGGGAGACGGTTAGAAGCCGCTTTCATCAACCTGCCGTCATCGAACACTTCCTCATGTAGGGATTTACTAGTCAAGGTCCAAAGTAATGGGGGACTGAACCCCAGCTTTCAGTTTCTGATAAGTAGCACTGTGCTCTGCCTAAAATTGTTATCTTTGCCGCTTACGAATCTGGAAATCAAAAATGGGCATTACAGGGTGCAAGCTGTGAAGTCTGCACAGACCCCATGGCAGCCGTGCACGTCTGTCAGCACTGCTTCCCCAACAGGACTATTTTCAAATTAAGGTAGCTACTTTTTTTTTTTTTTTTGACAATGCTGTCACACACTTAATAGACTACAGTATAAACAGAACTTGTACGTGTACTAGGAGACCAAAATACTTGTGTGGCTCACAGTGATACGTGCTTCACTGCAGTGTCTGGGGCCCACCTGGCAGTGTCTTAGATGTGTGCCTGAGTTGTCTCTAACCTGAGATAATACATTTCTTTCTATTCTCAGATAGAAACTATTTGAAGTATCTAGAATTGTATGACAGAGTTTCAGTTTCGCTGTTACTCTGTAACGATATTTTCTGTGGTGGCAAAGTCCCTGGTTGATAGTTCAACCCTGTGTCCTGGTTGAACCTGAGAAGATTCCCCAGACATGAACCACAGACCGCAGCTCCTCTGCTTTTCAACAGATGGCCGGCCTGGGTTTTAAATGCAAGAGGGTTCAGGCTCTCAAATCAAACTTCTCCAGTCTCCTGCTTCAGCCCTAGCGCTGCCTAAGAGGGATCCCCCAGCAGAATGGTTCTAAAGACCATCAGGACACGGCCACACGCGAGATGCAGCCAGTTCGCGAGCTGCCTGAGAACCTGTAATCCTTAGTTAGGTGCTGCTGCTCAGTGAAACTGAATCCTCAAGTTCCTTCACCCGGGAGCCGAGCCGGGCGGACTCACCGAGCTGCCCATGTGGGAGAGCGCAGCCTCCGCCCGCTCCACGCGGCTGCCCTTGGTGCTGACCGTGAACGCTCTGGTTATGTGGCTGCAGAACTCCACGGAGATGCCGCAGCTCTGCAACACAGGGCTCCCGTCACAACTGCGCTTCTCTGCTAAAACCCGTAAAAGCGGCCACCCCGCTCCCAGGACCTGTGCTTACCAGCCCCCCGGAGGATAAGGAGTCTGAGCGGCCCCTCTAAGCTGTCAGACAAAGCTCCCGTCACCCCAGCTTAACCTGGCCCGGGAAACACTCGCTTCCTCCAGCAGGTGTCTGTCTGAGGGGAGCTGCTGAGCGCTCTCGAGGCCACCCCGTCCTCCACCGAGCCAGCAGGCTGGCCTCCTTTCTTTAATTTGGCCTCACTGCCACCCCACCCGAAGCCACGTTCATATCTGAGGTTGCTATTTTCTCAAATGCTCACATTTTCAAGACTTAACTATTAAAAAGCACCTGGCAACTACATGGGGGGCAAAAGGTACTGGTCAGAAAATTCCATCAGGAAGGGGCAATTCTTCTAAAAGAAAAGCAAACACCTGCTGGCATTAGGCTGCATATTTTTACAAACCCTTGAGAATAACACGTTAAAGGCAGGACACCTACGCTGGACTGTGAGGTCACATTTCCACTGTTGCACGCGTGGCCCACGGCCAGCTCTGGCCACCGCTCGTGCCACCCGCCCATGTGCGCCAGGGCAAGAGCTGGTCTTGGTCTTTCACGCCAAGAAACAATTCACTGAAGTGACCCAGGAGTCAGGGACAGACTGGGAGGGCCAGGACTCACCATAACCAAGTTGACCAAAGAAACCGCGTTCAGACTGATGCCCCACAGCCACATGACGCCAAACATGCTGACCAGGATCATGGCGATGGTGACGCACACGATCACCGCCGACCACAGCTCAAAGCCCAGGAGAACCACAGTCACCAGAAAGATGGCTCCCAGGGACACGCCAAGGTTAAAGACCGTGTCATCGACCACCGTCAGGTACTGTTCATAGAAGACGTAGAACACACTGGACAGAGGGAGGAGGTTCTGTTACAGCTGGTTCTCACCTCTGGCAGCTGTGTTCCTCAGCCTGCCGCTGCGAAACTGAAACTGCCCTGAGGGACATCCGGCGCATAAAACCTCCCTGTTTTTTCCAAGACTCACCTACGGCAATTCAGCACCGACACCTGAAGAAGGGCCTCCAAGATGTGTATTGTATATAAAGGCTTTGTTCATATGCCCGATCTGTTCTGCTTTATAGACATTTATTTACAAAGAATATTCCATGGCATTTGGGAAAAACAAGGCTTGGTCTCTTCTGAGGATTACCCCAGGTCAAATAGGGCCTATGCAGAGCCTGCGAAAATACTTTTTTGGCAAAGTTAACCAGCTCTTCCCTGTTTTGGCAAAGTTAACCAGCTCTTCCCAGGACTCAGGACACCCACTCTTAAGAGGTCCTTACACAGAACAGGCCATCCTCCTGCTGGGAACACGGTCAAGCCTCCCTTAAGTGAGAGCACAAGGGTTGGTGGGGGGGATCGCTTGTTTTTTCTACTTTTTTTAATTTTCCAAATTCAGTGTATCAAAATATTTTCTTTTTAAGGGAAAAAAAATCCACAATAAAGGATAAAGAAAAATCTCCATAAAGGCACTCAGCAATCAGGACATCCACCCGTTACTAAGCAGGACTGTCAGGTGGGCCCTCGGTGAAGCCGGCTCTCCAGGTGCCACTGTCTCCAGCCCCCGCACTATTCTGTGCATCCCTCAGGGTCTGAGCTCCAGCCCCAAGCGCAAGCTGTGTGCCCTCTGCACTGAGACCTTGGCAGCTGCCCCAGATTCTGGCCGTCCTCACCCAGACACCGTTTCCCTGGACAGATTCACTGGTGCTCAGGACAAGCCGGTGTCAGAAGGAAAGCCTCCCACGGCGGGATCCCCGGGGTCCAGCCCTTCCCAGGATGCTCCATTTACAAAACGCACATGGCACCTGTGAGAGAACACACGGTACCTGTAAGGGAACACACGGTGACCACTTCCTTCGAGGCCCATGGTCCTGGTGATGTTGCCGGCGATGAGGCGGGCTTTCTTCATGGCGTCGATGAAGTCAACGGAGGTCTGCAGCACGGTGTGGTAGGTCATGAAGTAGGTGGCTCCGACGCCCGTGCCGTTGCCGAGGAGGTTAACAGCCGTGCTGTAGGCGGCGTGTCCCCTGTGAGAAGACAGTACTGTCAGGGGCCACACCCCGTGCCACACCCGCAGAATCTGAGCACTCGAGGCTGAGTGGTGTCATCTGACCCTGGGCTCGGGGCCGCTGTACATTTCAGGGCGAGGGAGGCCCCCGGAAGGGGCTGAGCAAGGCTTAGCTTACTCTTCCCCGCACTGGCTTTTCCGTGCTGCCGTGGCTTCCCTGGCACACAGCTGCTGTTGTTTCTACAACTGGTTCTGCTCACAGTCAAGTGTGTTTTCACAGAGTTTGCTCAGCAATGCTGTGTAACAGGAGGCAAGAAGGGACGAGAGCCCTGGAGTCAGACAGTCGTGAGATCGGCCTCAGCCCTGAGGCCCTGGGCAGAGTTATAGGACTTGGGCTGCAATGTCCCCTTCTGCCAACAGGCACACCAGCACCTCCTCACAGGGCCGGGCGGTGAGGCGGTGAGGCGGTGTCAGCGAGGTGCTGGGCACGACCCTGGCAAGGAGGAGGCTCCCTGTGAGTGGTGGCCACTGCCTTCCTACAAGGTGAATCCACTCTGACTTGTTTTACGTGGGCCGAGCATTTCGTCTGGAAGGAGACCAAGCTGCCAGGTTCATTTCTACCTTATTTTTAGGGGCAGTGTTCCCATGGTACCTTGGATAGATTTCAAAGCACAGACACAATACGTATGACTGACGGGACTCTGGTCAAATTATGCATTCTTATGAAAGACAGGGATGTCTAGGGTTTGCCTAACATACACGTGGACACACCTTCCTACCAATGCGTCCGAATCCCCTCCCACTCCAGACTTCGGCTGTCTTTGCTAATTTTCAGCCAGAGATCCTGTTTCCCTGGGTCACTGGCTGCCTGGCTGGATAAGGGAGTGAGAGCCCATAACCTCGTGTGCGGACAGGCTGGCCAGGAACACAGTGGGGCTCAGAGAATCTAAACTTCATCTCGGATGAGATGACAAAGCAGAGGGGCTATCTTGTACGCCATCGACGCAACTGAACGGACCACTTCACATTCTGGGATGCCCCGCTCCTCCTCCCACGCTGCCCCGCTGGTACCCTGCCCGGGACTCCGCCTCCTCCGTATGGCCGGGAGGGCCAGGGGGCCAGGACACAGGAGGAGCAGGAGACATGAGTGTTGAGCCAGGGTGGGAGCAATGAAGGGTGAGGAGTTTTCCTGAAAGGTGTCTGAGTTCTTCTGCCTTCCCAGGAGGATGGGGACAGGGCGGGGAGTGGGCAGAGAAGAGGCCCCGCCCACACGCTGTTCCCACCCGTCCTCCCTCCCCACAACCCAAGCTTTCCAGTGCAAGGTAAACGGGACATGGGCAGGGTCTGAATGGCCCCGCGTCACTCACCCTTTGCCGCACTTGGGGTTCGGGTTATCAGAAAGGAACATGGGCAGGAATCGCATGAAGTCTCTGCCCTGAGGCCTCTGTTTGCCCTCTGGAGTCAGAGGCCGGCAGCGGACACAGGCAGGGTCAACCACTAGTGCAAACACAGGGAGGGGCGCGGGGAGAGACACGAACAGGTCTCCAGGTTAGAGCATTGTAAAATAATGATAAAGAAACGAGGGGAATTCTTTTCCGGAATCTTCCTGCTTGTCGAAGAGCTCCAAACACGTGAGTTTCCTAGTCTAAAAAACTCCAGGGCCGTCTTCATCTAACACGGGCTGTACACATCTCCTTCCCCAAAGCAGCTTTCCTGCTTTAAAGACGACCTCAAGTTGTGATAACCAGAGCCCAGGGTCTCCATGTTTTTATAAAGAAAATTCTAGCACAGCCTCAACACTTATACAACCACAGGGCCACAGCGAGAAACAGAGGAAAGCAGACCCTTGACAAGCTACGTCCAGATGCCAATCAAGAGAGGCCACTGGCATCACTGGAAAGAGATGAGAAACCTGAAAACCAGGGTCCCCTGACCTGGGCCTCGTTCGGCCCGCAGCCCCCTGAGGGACAATGCAGCATCTCAGAGAGGACAATGAGGAAGGGGATGAAGACAAACGGAATGAGACCCGGCCGCGGCAGATAAATGGGTGGCAGTGAAATGCAAATTATTTTTAAATTATGTTAAGATTTTCCAGAAAAAAAGGGAAAGATCTGGAACAGGGTAAAGTACCTGACGCGTTGCAGAACTGATCCGTGCTGTTGTAGACTCTACAGCAAGACGACTGGGGCTTAATCCAGTCAAAGTAGTCGTCGATCCAGGACGAGGGCGCAAAGCCTATTCGGGTACTAGAGACAAGGAGAGAGGGTTACCCACGACTGGCGCAAGGAGGAAGTCTTCACTTTCAGTCCTTCTGCTTGAAACCCAAGACTTCCTTTTCTAGACCTTCTAATGCTACCCAGTCAAAAAACAAACCACATTAGCACTTCATGGAAAACCTTTCTAAGAATGAGATGGTAAATCAGTCCTTTAAAAGGTTCAGCTCAGGTAAAGCTGGATTCAGCCTACATTTTGATAGACAGGTTTTCCAAGAAAAGCTGTGTTCAGTGAGAGCTCTCAGGCCCAGGGGACCAGCTGGCAGTACTAACTAGTTGTCCAGCTGAGCGGCAGTGAAGATCTGCTGCACCAGGGAGTCGTTGTCGCAGCCGGTGCCCCCACACACCATGTTCTGCCCGCGCAGAGACGTGTAGTCGTGCCCTTCCTCCAGGACAAAGTACACGGGCGGGCCGGCGTGCAGGTACTGACTGAGGGACTGGAAATAATCCATCACGTAGGAGTCCTGACAGAGCAAGCACATGACAGGACGCAGCGTGAAGGGTGTGCCGGGGGCCAAGCAGGTGAGGACCACTAAGAACCGGGAGGGCCCTGGGAGGCTCCTGGCCGAGCCGCCTGCAGCCCAGGTGCACGATTCCCTCCACAGCCAGTGCTCAACGCCCCCGCCCAGCCCGGTGCTCCTCCGGCTGGTCCCACCGTTACGAGGGCACCTCCCCAGGGACAAGACCGGCTGCTGGCACGTGCTCCAGAGGCTTGAGAGTTCAGGATGCCCAGAGCCCTGGAGCAATGCTTGTAATGTGGGACAGCCTGCCAGCACCTGCGTTTAGAGGCAGGCATCGGCTGAAAACACCCACATGCGTGTATTGAAAGGTGTATTCACCGTGGGCTACATGAGTTGGAATAAAAGAGAGCATCTTACATCTGGCATTGAAAGAGACTGATCCAATCCGATTTCCACTTTGTTCAGGACTGCGATACTGAACGACAGGACACCCACAAATACTGCTATCTGCAATGAGAAGTGAGTCATGGGGCTGCGACCGCTTAGAGTTATCATGAAGTTAAGAATGGAAATTAAAAAAGAAAAAGCCCTGAAAGCAAAAAACAGGACTTTTCTAAACCGACAAGCAAGTTTAAATGATAAGCTAAGAAAACAAGGGGTAGTGGCTGAGATCACAGTCTCCAAACTACCTGGGTTCAAATCCTGGCTGCACCACTCAGAAGCTGAGTGACCCTGGGGGAGTCACTTAGCCTCTCTTAGCCTCTTTTTCCTCCTCAATAAAACAGGAAAAGTAAGACTTGTAACATCAGATAGTTTTGTGGATTAAATGAGAAAATTCTAGGGATGACCCAGAATTTAGACTCGAACCCAGTACTGAGCACAATACCAGACAGGAAGTGATCAATAAACATTAGGTGTTACTATCACCGGAATGAATTTACGTTTAATAGAGATGCAGCAGAGCATCACTGTTGACCACGTTCCGTGTGTAGACTGTAAAAAGCTCTTGCGTGGCTGCTGGGGATGAGGGACAGTGCAGGGGAGGGAGGTGGGTGACACCGAAGGTGTGGCACGAGGGTGAGTGTTGTGGTGACAGGACAGATCTCTATCTTGATGGCGGTGGTGGCTACACGAGTCCGCACATGTGATAAAACAACACAGAACTTGACGTATACATGGTGCTAATGTCAGACTCCTGGTCTTGATACTGAACTTCAATTAACGAGACTGGGAGAAACGTGGGCGAAGGGCAGCTGGGTCCTCTCTGTGCTACGCCTGCAACTTTCTATGAATCTGTAATTACTTAGAAAAATAAAAACCAAAAAACTTAAAACAGAAACTCTTGCTTACATGGACTGCTAAAAATATTTTATATATTGGTACATACTTGCTTTTGCACTCTTGTGTATATACCTAACAGCTGTCAGGATCCTTTCCCAGCTGTCTGATTTTGTAGAAGGCATATGACAAATCTACTTGGGGAGGAAAACAAGAAAAGCCACAGATTGGCTCATACCACAATCGGCCGCATCCAGTCCTTGAGCAGAAGTGGAGAATAGGAGTCTCTGAAGAAGCGGAACAGGCAGCTCTCCGAGGCCTGGATGCTGCCCCCATCCGCGGGCCCTCCCACACAGCAGAGGACGTCCAGCCGGTTCTTCTGAGGGACCAAGGGGAACAGAGGTCACCCTCCGGCTGCTTCAAGATTCTGGACTCAAATGAGCCAGACTGAGATCCTGAAGACGACTTACCTCCTGACGCTTAATGTCCAACCCCAAGAGACTCACAAAACAGGTCATCTGCAGGAGGAAGTCGATGAAAACCGCCATCCCCGCAAACAGGGAGAAGGTGTGCACGGCCGGCATCGTGGACAGGCCCCCTGCAGGGACACACACGTCACTCCACGGCAGGGGGCTTGGTGGGGCTTCCACGCGCTTGTGCCTGGGAACACGAGGCACCAGAACACGCCAAAGCCACGAGGAGCCTCCACTGCCCCCCCAAAGGCATGCCGCCAAGTCTGTGGGTGTCACAGGACTGGAGGGGAGCCTGTGAGCCCTGTGCTCCCAAAATGCTTTCGGCACCAGAACCACTAGGGGAGCTAAAACTGTAGGTTCCTGGGACCTGGCTCCATCCTCCTTTACCAAGACAACGGGAACTCAACCCGAGTTCTCCTGTTCAGAATTCTATGACCCCAACTCTGTAATTTAAGAAGCTCTCCAAGCAAATTTATGTACATTAACATTTGAGAATGGTTCATATCGGCCATTGCCTATAGCACCTTCCACGCTCCCCCCACAAGAGGGGTGGTACTTCCCAGGTACCACGGCATCATCACCGCAGTCTCTCAGTGTAGCTACAATCAAATGAGGGTGTGCTAAGCATCCTCCAGGCCGAGGCTCACACTGGAAACTGGCAGCCCACGGGCCAGATGTATGTCAGCCCACTTCAGGATTAAAAAACATTAACAGGAAAATAAGGAGCCAATATTTAACAATGATACTTGACAAAAATCTAGATTCACAGTGTTGCTTAAGGAAGAAAAACTGGGCAGCACTGGGCTAACTGCCTCTTTTAGACAGGACCTGAGACTCCGGGTGCAACGGGTCCCCCTAGTCCTCCTGTGCCCCTAGTCACTCCAACTTAAGTGTCAGCTGCTGTCGCCAGCTCACTTGCACTGGCTTTCTAACAATAGAAGTGAAAAGAGGAAGTGACTTTTGTGCACCTGTATCCATCAAAAGGAACCACAACGCCCATGGGTTCCAAAGCGCATTGCTTTGTGGAAACGGAAAATGACATGTGCTAACTGCATCTGTGCAGGAAGAGCACCACCCAGGATGTCCTTCCCGCGGCCCCTGGTAAGATGACCTGGTGGCCCTGCAGCCATCTCCTTGTGTGACCCATGGGTCGTGGGCCTTCCCTGGGTGAGTCTAATCAGCACCCTCCTCAGAGGATGTGGTCAGTTTCCTCCTACTACCCACCAGAGATGGAGCCAGGAGGTCCTGCTGGGAAGGCTAGGTAATTTCTCCACGTGCTGGGTTCTGTCCTTACTCTGGCTCCTTGGACTGAGAGAAGGTCTGAGAACCTCTGTCATTTACGAGGCTGCTCCCCAATGAACCGTGCGTTCCGAGGAGAACGGCGCAAACGCCGTGCGAGCTAATGCCTGTGACTCTGGAACTGCGGCTCCGCATTGTGGTAGGAAGGATTCGGTGGCTATACAGGACACCCACATTCGCCAGGGGTGCCCAAAAGGGGAAGGGGGAGAGGGGTCCTAGGTATCTGGACCCCAGCACCCACGCAGTCCTGAAACAACGTGAGAAAGAAGGTACTTGCTCACGACACCCAAGACACTGCCACTTGTCTTTCTTGGGGTCCACTCTCATACTTTCCAACTACAGAATAAAGCTTAAAACAGGAAGAACACAAAGCGGTATATGCAGACACCCAGGCTCAGCTAGCTGCAGGATTGGGAGAATTCAGAATAATTACCTAAGAAAAACGCTACCGTCTCTGAGAAGGACGACAGGAACATACTCGGAGCCACCTCCCCTAGGACCCTGCCCAGCTGCTGGTCCAGGGTTTCCCCTTGAAGACGTTCATCTCTCTTAAAAGTAAAAAAAAAAAAAAAGGGTTAAATGTGTGACATTAAAATTTCTCAATTAAAATGCCACCTCTTTGCTGCCTTGTGTTCACTCAATGGTAAAGGGAAATGACCAGTAGCATCTACTTATTGGGTATAAACTTTACACAATAGAGTCGGGACCCGAAACTTCTCACATTGATTCATTTGGGGCATTTCTGAATCCCGGAAATAGGGAACAGCTTAGAAGCTCAGGGGAGGGATGAATCATGTTCTTAAGAAAATACACGTGACACAGGCTGCAGGTGGCTGGACCTTTAAATGACACTCTTACATGCCACTGGGTCTCCCCACAGGTAAAGGCTACAGAACAAGGCTCCCTGATGGAGGTCATTTTCACATCAGCAGGTCCTGTTGTGACCTTCTTCCTTCCAGTGGCACCTCTGACAAATCTCTCATTCTTCTACATTTTGTTGAGAATCATTTTAATAGCAGTCATACCCAAAATATTTTCCATAGCATGTTATTAGCCCCTTTTGCACACGTCTTGCACATATTCAAAACCAAGTTCTCACTTATATCTAGTCCACCAACCAGAGAGAAGGGTGAACTTCCTACTCTCAAACTGTCCAGAACAATTAACCACGGCAGGGAAGGGACACAAAGCCTCCAGCATCACACCCACAAATACTCTGCCTGGAGCTGAACAGTCACCTGTGGAGCCTGTACCTGGTCAGACGCCAGGATTGGTTAGACTGACATACCTGGTAGGTCTGGACCAGAATGAAGATGTTGTCCACCCCAACGGCCAGCACCAAGAAAGGGATGACCTCTATCACAATGAGGGTCAGGGGGACCCCAGCGTAGCTGAAGATGCCCAAGGAGCACGCCACCGAGCTCAGCACCATCAGGACACCCGCGACGCCCAGCGAGATTTTAGAGTCCACCTGGGAGACGCAGCAAAGACACAGATCATCGCTGCGGGTATTTGTGGTCCTATTCCTGAAAGGTCCTTATTTTCACCTCTTTACATGTAGAGCCCATCTAGATTTAAAAGTACAATTCCCAGGATAAAAGAAGATACGAAAAATTGTCCTGGTCTTCCCTAGCAACATATTTTATGAGCCTACTTTCTTAGGTGATGGGGTGGACAAATTAGAAAAAACTGCATTATGTGAAATAAATTTTAAAGATAAACAAAAAAGCTGGAACTGAAGAAAACACACACGGGAAGCAGAAAAATGTTACATACAATCAAAACCCAGGACCATTTAAGACAGTTTTGAACATGATGAATTAGGATTAAGTAGAGACAGAAACATTACATCACTCTGTGCATTGCCATTTCACACACACACACACACACACACACACACACACACCCCCCACTTACCAGAAGCCTGCGCCAGCTTTTGATATGCCCCAAGGCTATGGAAATATATAAAAACATGACGGCATAGCTGATTAGAATAGTGACAACGTCACCGTTACTTTCACGATTTAGCTCATCTTCAATACTTCGCTCAGCCTTAAAAGAAATGGTCAGATTTGGATTCTTGTAGTTTTTCACAAAGTTAATAAACCTAAAAGGGTAAGCAAAATTTTATATTTTTAGTTAAAACTTAAGTGACAGCGGAGTAAGGAGCTCCCTGCTAACTTCTATGATGCGAAAGCCACCCTCAACCCTCAGCCCTCAGCAGAGTCTTCTACCCTGGAGGGGAGACGGTAAGACACCTCTAAATTATAAAGCTCCAGACATGCTGAGTCTTCTGTCATTTAGAACAAATCAACACTGCAATGAGATACCACTTCATACACACTAGGAGAGCCAGAATCAAAAAGTCAGGTAGTAACAAGTGTTGGTGAGGATGTGGAGAATTTGAAACCTTCATACACCACTGGTGGGAGTGTAAAATGGTGCGGCCACTTTGGGAAAAAGTCTGGAAGTTCCCCAAAGAGTTACCATATGACCTAGCATTTCTACTCCTAGGTATCTGCCATGCAAGAGAAATGAAAACAGATGTCACACAAAAACCTGTATACGAATGTTTACAGCATTACTCATTATAGTCAAAAGGAAGAAACAACTCAAATGTTCATCAACTGAAGAATGAAGAAACGAATGGTGGTCCATCCATAGGATGGAGTATTCAGCCATGAAGAGGAATGAGGTACTGATATGAGCTGACTTGGATGAACCCTGAAAACGTTATTCTAAGTGAAAGAAGCCAGACACAACAGTCCACGTGTATGATTCCATACTTAAAAGCCTGGAACAGAAGAATATGTGGAGACAGAAGCAGACTGGTGGTTGTGCAGAGCTGCGATGTGGGAGGGTGAGCGGATACGAGGGTGCTCGCTCAAGGAGGTGGGGTTTCTCTCTGTGGTAGAGAAGATGCTCTAAAATGACTGCGGCGATGTTAGCACATAAGTATCTGTGAATATAGTAAAAGCTACTGATTTGTACACTTTAAATGGGTGAATTGTATGGTATATGAATTATGTCCCAACAACGCTGTTTAAGAAAGAAAATACCAGAGGGTCTAAAGCAATGAGTCGAAGTCCCTGCCCCGCTCAGTCCCCAATTCCTGTTTTCGAGCAGTTACGACACAGCTAACCGGTTTCTGGGTCACTGCACGGACGACATGCACAGCATCGATTTACCTAAACATGCTGATGGCAGTTTTTATTTAATACGTCTTGATCCATTTATTTACCTCACCACCTTTAATGGCAGCCTAATATTCTACCGTACTTCTCCTTCCTAATACACACTCTGCATGCTCCCAGCTTTTGCTGTTAGAAAATGAACAAGGCATGTTTCTGCACAGATACTTTTACATTCTGGTTGCAGGGATGTGCATTTACATAAAGTTTACAGGTAAATTCACTCACAGACTTTTTTGCCGCATCACTAGTACCAAGTTAAAAAAAGGACGCAGCTTAGATCTGTTGGGTAATTGAGCTGAACGAAGTGTTAAGTGCCTCCTGCTAGTGACCCACTTCCCACAGAAAGATCGGGTTGTTTAGACCCTGTGAGCAACTCACGCTGTTTCCCAGGCCTGCGCCCTCTGCAGCTTCTCTGTGTCGTTATAGTAATTATTGACAGGAAAGGTAATCACAAGGGCTGTGGCGTTATTGTAGTTTTGATCTAGAAAGGAAAAAGGTGACATCAAGAAGCAGGTTACAAGCGTGCAGAAAACTAGATACAGAATACAAGGGGAAAAACCACAAGGCAGCTGGGTGACTGGTTTCCCGCTGGGGCTGAAGCCTGCGCTCAAAGAACAAAACAGGAAGTCGCTGAGCTAGCGTCCACATGGTCCAGCTAGAGAAGAGAAAGGACTCTCCGGCAGAAGCAGGCGCAGCTGTCATTCGTATCGTATCACTGCTACACAGCGCGTGCACGGTAACATCTTCAAACAGAGTGGAAAGGTGTTCAGGGCAAAGTCTCTCTCCTTCCTCTTCTCCTCCCCGTCTCTGACAGCCTGCAACTCTCTCCAGCCACGCTCCACACACACAGGCACAGTCTTCCCCTTTCTTTCTTCTTTGCACAAATAGTAACACGTTCTTCTGCAAATTCTGCTTTTGAATTCGGGCCTTGAGATGACTCCATTTTAGTACATAAAGCACTTCCTTATTCTTTTTCCTACAGTGTAATATTTTCTAGTATAATTTAATCAACCTTCAGTCACTGGATATCTTTGCAATTTTTTCCAGTATTAACTACAAAGAATAACCTGATTATTTTTAATCTGTAAAATACTTGTTTGCAGAATCAATTTTAGAGGAACAATGGCTGAATCAAAAATATGTGCTTTTTAAATTTTGATACACTGTCCCATGCTGCCCTCTAAAGAGGCTATCCTGTTTCTCATTTCTTTAGCCAACAGCATATTTCCTGAGCTCTAATGTCGATGGATACATCAGCGAGCAAAGGAGATAGAAACCTCTGCCTTCCTGGAGCTTATGTCCTAGTAACCATTTATATTTCACCAACAACGCAGTTTCCCCACACTCTCCCCTACACAGGGTTTTACCAAACAGGTAGATCTCTGCTAATCTGTTATGCAGAACTGAAATGAGGTGCATTTCACTAATTCGGAGTGAGGTTCGGCATTGCCCCACGGAATAAAAAGCCATTTGTATTTCTCCTTTTGTTAACATTCGTATGGCTCTGTCCCTTTTTCTTCTGGGTTGCTGAACTCCCCCCCCCCCCCCCAAGAGCTCTTTATGTATTAAGGAAATGCTGTCTGTTACATATACTAATTTTTTTTCCCTCCAGTTTGCTGTTTTCTCCACACAGGTATTTTAAATTCTCATATAGTCAGATTCATCAGTGTTTCCTTTTGTGGCTTCTGCATTTTTGTGTCTTGTTTAGAAATGCCTTCTCCATTTAGAAATTATTTTTAAAAATTCCTCCTGCATTTTCTTCTAGATCTTTAATAGTTTCACTTCTTCTATTTCAATCTTTGATCTATCTGCATTTACTTTAGTGGAAGGAGTAAGGTACAGACCAAATTTCATTTTGATGGCTGTAGCTAGCCAGTTAGTGACACCATTTTCCCCCCACTGATTAGAAATGACACTGGATTCTATGAGGCAGAGTAAAATTTAAAGACAGGCCACAACTTCCCCCTTCCCACCGGATGAGGAGAAGAACATGAGACTGGAGAAAAACCTGCTGAGCCGCCTGTGATCAGGCTTCAGATGCCAATGTTGTCACACGAACCATTACCCCACCGTACCCAGTACAATCTGTTCCAAGGTGTGCAGGAACCAGCAAAGAGCAAACCAACTGCTCCTCCTACTATAAAAGGCTTTGAACTCTTAACCAACTGGTTTAGAAGAAAAAGAAATCCATCAACTTCGTTTTTTGTCTCCAGTATCTCACATATCTCTTCCTCATTACAGATGTTCTAAACCTGAGCTCCACGGATACCCGAGGGGTTCTACCGGTGAGTTTCAAGGGCTCCATCAAGTCCTTGAAACTGAGCAACACATTCCGTGGGCGCACACGACGGCATTATTCTAGGGAATATCCTTGGCTGTCCACAGCTTCCCAAAGTGTGACCTAAAAATGGCTAACGCATTCCACTTCTTTCAAATCAAGAATAAAATTCAAATCCAAAGCCAAAGGAGATGCTGTCTTTGGGATTTAAGAGATAGGGAATTAAGTACACTACCCGATTTATGAAATCTTCATAATTACCACTTGACAGAACCACAGCTACTTCCTCTAACAGAAAAAGTAAAAGCGTCTCACTCACCATCATAGCCTCCTAACACGAGCCACGGGAACACCGGCCCACCAAACGTCCCCAGGCAAGGATCGTGCAGCAAACTTGTGTCATTCAGAGAGGCAGGAGCCCTGCCAAGAATTTAGAAAACATTTCCCAATTAGAACCTCAAGACATCAGAGACCTGAAAGCTTATACGACAAACAGTCACGTGGCTGATTATATTCCAAGCACAATGTGGGCCTGAGATTCCCTAGGTGAATAATGCAGTTCAGTACTTGCTTTTGGGAGCTCAGAATCACTAGGTAAGACGCAGGCAAAAGCAGTGTGATGGGTCGATATTGCCTGGTGCTGGATGCTCAGAGAGGAGCCACTAACACGGGGGAAAACTGGCACCATAAAGAGGAGAGCCGTACAGAAGCAGGTCTTTAGGCCGAGGGAGGACTCATGTGGGAAGGAGGAAGTGCGGATGCTCTACACAACCGTGACAGAGGGAAGAAAAGAAAGCACAGGAGGGAACAGGCAAGTGAAAGGAGCGAGTGAGTGGAGCAAGAGGAGTGCCCTCCAATCCAGCCCCAACTTGGAGGGGAGGCTGCACATTTAAAAACTCAATATCGTGATATCAATTTGCATTTGAAAGACAAGAAAAAGGCACTATAGGCTTTTATTTTTATACTATGAAACCAGCTCAGAATCGCTGAGGGTGGCGTGGTACTGAGCAGTACCTGCCGCACCTCAGTTACACACCACAAACGCCCTACCCCAGGGCCTTTGGACTTGCTGCTCGTCTACCTGGGACACTTCCCTCCAACTTTCACAGGCTCCCTCCATTCCCCTCCCTTTGAGCAGGTCCACGGAGAGCAGCTGCCTCCCTGCACTCTCCACCCCAACCTGGCTGTCTTCTCCCCCCGGGCATCATGTCGACCTGGTGTCAGGGCAAGCATCTACTGTTCATTGTCTGTCTCCCTCCATTGGAACGTAGGCTTTGCCGGAAGGGTCCTGCTGTTGGCTGTTTGCTCACTGCTGGGGCTCTAGTACTACAACAGCAAGTGCTCAAATGCTGGTGGAACAAAGGATGGACTGCCCCCTGCCACGTACCGGACACAGTACAGGAAGTGCGTGTGGTAATCTGCATACACGAAGAAGTCATCCCCTACTTCGTGGTTCAGCACAGAGTGGCTGTTCTGGAAGTAATTTAACACACTAAGAATGGTGCAGTTCTTGTTATACGGCGAGAGGGGGGCCACGCAGATGTCCTGAAGCGTCACGGTCTCGTTGTTGTAAGACGCAGTAATGTTTTCGATGGCTGTTTGTAAGTCAAGAACCTGAAAGGTGATTTTTAAAATAAACAAACCCAGAAATACACCAGATTTCTCTCTGATTTCCACTATTATTGACCTGAGGGGTCAGAAGATAAAAAGTATTTGGGGAAATCTCTCCTAAGACAGGGGAGAGGACTAAGACCCACTACAGTAAAGTATCTGAGGAACAGCACACTGGACGGAGACCCAGCTGAGAGGCAGCCAGTGTCTCTGGGAGGGGACACCACAACAGGCCAGGTCTCATTGCCAGGCACATGAACCTCTCCCAGCAGTGACCAACAAGGCCACAGGGGAAGGCAGGGCAATTGGCCTGGTCTTCCCGACACTCCCCTCACCAACAAACACCACCTTGCTCCATGCCATGATTATTTATATGTATTCCTGTATTTTCGGATAGGAAATACACACCAGGAGGTAAATGATTACATCTGCATCTTTTGCAACAAGTTGTGAAAAGGCAACAGTCATTGCGTAGAGAAGAGATTCTATTAAAGTCTTGGGACCATTTTGATGTTTTCAAGATATCAGACTTTCTGTGGGCAACAGCAACGTTTAAAGAAAAAAACAGGCAACTGTTTATTAAAAAAATAAGTGGGATGCAGTTTATTCCCAGACGCAGCTCTTGAGGGCAAGTGAGATAAGTGAACAGGTAGATGTAAAGGCCTTTGTGAGAACAGATCTCATTCCAAATGCACCTCTCCCCAAATGCAGGGGGAGGGGGGCACATGCAGGCCATGGTAAGTTCACTCCTGCAGGCAGGACCAGCCATGATCCAGCAGCTCCTGCCTTGGTCCCCAGGAAAATTACCAAGGTCCCCTTTTCAATTACCAAGGGAAGACAAATCCTAAGTTCCTGAGGTGAATTATAAATACATTCTGTTCCGATAGAGAAACTCTCATCTCAATTTCAAGCAAGACCTATTGTATGAAGTAAATATAAAGGCGGTCTAAATTTTTCATTAAGTTCAACTCCTATCACTGTCTTGGAAAGTAAGTGAAAAGCACCTTTACTTTTATTGTTAAGGTTTTCAAGATAAACCACCACGTTCAGCTCCAAACCCTCATCAAAAGAACTGGTCAAAAGCTGGCAAAGCACAGCTCCCCGCCGCCACCCCGCCCCAACCGATTTCTGCAAAGAGCAGATTACCTGGTGTAAAATGTCTACGGCAAGCGGGGGCCCAAAGGGCACGTCGGACCCCGAGGGGTAAGGCTCGTAGGTGTGCGGGTGGCTGTGCGGGGCCTGGATGATGAGCTGCTCCGTGCGGAAGAAAGGCCCGAAGTGCGCGTCGAAGTACTCCTTCTCCCGGCGCGCCTGGCTGCCGGGGGCCGACCACAGGTCCACCGGGTCGGTGGTGACCCGCACGAAAGCCAGGCCCGACGAACAGGCGGCGATGAAGGCCAGCGACAGGAACACGACGCAGCCGGGGTGGCGGACGCAGAAGGAGCCCCACTGAGCGAAGAGCCGCCTCAGGCAGCCCTCAAACGCGGCCCCCAGAGGGTCGCAGCAGGACGCCTCCCCTGCAAGAGCGGGAGAGGAAGGGAGGGTGGAGGTTAAGAGCCAAGCCATTCCTGAAAGTCGGAACAGGGAGAACATTAGCTCCGGCTGCTTGCTCCGGGCGGGAACCGCGCCCACGCCCGGGACACACCCGCCCCGCAACCTGCCGTCCCTGCCGGCCCACAGCGACCGCCACGTCCACCGATCGGAGCAACGACTGCTCACACAAGCCTCGGAAAGCAGGGTGCTCCCAGCACCCTCTCCAGAGCAGCTCCCACCAACCTTTCCTGCTACGTTAGCGCGTGCACAGCTCTGATCCCAGGCCATGCTGCTCCACTGCTACCACTAGTTACCTGGTTCTGATCTGCCACCCCCACTGGACTGTCAGCGCCACAAAGGCAAGGACCCTGCCTCCATCACAGCCTGTCCTCCGCACGAGCTCATTGCCTCTCCCAGAACAGGCACGTAAACATGCCAACATAGCCCTCTTTTGTTTAAGTACAAACGTGCCTACCTCTGTCACTGGCATTTACAGAGAAAGCTATATTGCCATCAATGGGGGTGTACTCGGAGACAAAATACCGTTTCCTGAAAAATACAAGCATGTGTCGTGTTAGTGGACTTCAGCACAATGAGGCTGTTCTGACGTTCCCATAACCCTGTTAAAAGCTTACTTTCTCATCTTGTTTGCTTCCTCCCTAGTTGTTGCCTTGCTTCTCCTAAGTTCCCTTGCTCTGGGTCTCCCTGCTCATCAGTCTCAGGAGAAAATTTAAGAGGGTATACAAAAAACAAATGAATAGAGGATAATTTCACCTTGTAGCCCTCATTTATATTTAAAAGTTTTAAGTCCTTTAAAAACATGATAGTAGACACGATATTGCAGGAGCAATGAGCACACCCAGTGCCCAGGTCTTGGTTTCTAAACACCATTATGCAGTGAAAGGAACCAGCACTCCTTGCAGAAGAGCTTGCTTCTAGGGCTGGGGCAGGAAAAACAGAAGATGAGCCTGGAACATCTTGTGATTCCAGAAAATAAGTACCAGCTTGAGGAAGGTAGGGGCATGTTACGAAAACAAAGGAGTCCCCAGAAGGTGATCCCAGTGGTTAAAACCGAGAAAAATCCAAGCAACAAAATCAATGATGGTACTGTACCCACAGAATTAAAAAAAAGTCCATGATGTAAATATAACTGAATAAATACATTAAGTAGGGGAGAAGGATTAACTCTCTGCACAAAGTCAGTCCAACTGGAAAATGGAGAAGGAACGAGAAACACAAAGTCACCATTAGGCAAACACCACAGCAGCAAGTACTGCAGACAACATCACTGAAGGATGCTAACCCCAGGGGGTGACAGTCTGAGGAGAAACAAGGCGTTACCATGGTCTCAACATATCTCCCCTAAGATATTTATCAATTCCAAAGGGAGAAACAGTAACTTCACAGTGGAGAAACCCAGCAGGCACCTCCTTAACCAAGTGATCAAGGCTAATGTCATTAGCGATGAGACATATTGACATCATAAGCCCCTGACATGACACACTGAGAAGACACACCACTTCTGTGACATTATCAAAAACACATAACCTCAATCTAATCGTGAGAGAATGTCAGATAAAGCCAAATCAGGGCACAGTCTACAAAATCACTGATTCATCAAAAGTGTCAAGGCCAGAAAAGAAAAGGAAAGATGGGAAACTGTCACAGGTTGGAGGAGACAAACAGAACAAAAACTGACTGTGACACAGGGTCCTGAAACAGAAAAAGTACATTAGAAGAAAAACTGATGAGACTTGAATAAAGACTGTGGTTTAGCCAAAGATCGTACACCAGTGTTATCTGCATAGCTTTGATTAAATTACATACTATGGGTGGAGTGAGCTGTAACATTAGGGGAAGCTGGTAGAGGATATATATAAACTCTATAGTTTTTGTACCTTTTTGGTAACATTATTTCAAAGTAAAAACTTTTTTAAAAAACATGCTGTCCTAAATCAAGATGCAAATATCTAAAAGGACTAGAGCATTGCATTTAGATTAAGCTCACGAGAATTTCTGTTAAAGAACGGGTGCTTTAAATCGTATGCTGTTTTGAATAAATCAGCCAAACTGACTTCAAATGTTTCAATGTCTAAAAAGGCTTTTGATTGTGGACTGGTTGCAGGACACGAGCAACTCATGGAATGGTATTAATGCAGGTGTTTCCTGTTCTAATAAACCAAAGTCTGCCAAGTGAAAGCTACAAGTGCCACTTGGGTAATTTCACTCTTCTTGCCCTGAAAGAAAAACAAAACAGGTTACCTGTAGCACCACACGGCAAAAAATGCTCCAAAAAACACAACCAAGAAGGCCATGTAGGTGCTCCACATGATGACGTACATGGCATCCAGGCCCAGGATTCTCCAGGGAGCAGGAGAGGGCGGGGGCTGGGGCTTGGGGCCACACACCAGTGAGCAGTCCTGGCAGCTGCATGGCCCCGTGACCTCATCCACAGACTCATCACAGCCCTTGGTGGCATTGTTCATGGGCTCCATCCCCTGGGTTGGAAGATCTGTGGGAAGGATTGTGTTGAGTGGATATCTCCATTAAAAAGAAAAAAAACCACTAAAAAGTTTGTGTTAAACTATATTTAAAGCCAACGATAAGCACACAGAAATAAGTAACACAGCGGGCAGGGTGTAGCTCAGTGGTAGAGTGTATGCTTTGCATACATGGGGCCTTGGGTTCAATCCCCAGTACCACCATCAAAAATGTAAATAAATAAGTAAAAATATAATTACCTCCCTCTAGAAAATAAATTTAAAAAATAAATAACACAACGGGAAGAATAAAAAGGACTGGAGGTTTCTGGGTGATCACATTATGTTTTGCTGCTTAGTCCTGTAAAATTTTAAGTCACCTCAATAACTTTGGGCCAGGGTTCATCACCAGGATCCAAGTACATCACAGTCCAAGGCAAACCTTCAGTTGAGTCTTCTCTCCACTGAGGAGCTAGTCTAATACTACTGCAGAGCTTCTGAGAGGCTCCCCCCACCACTTTTTTTTCCTTAACAGCTTATTTCTTCCAATTACATAGCAGTACCTGAGGACAATTATTCCTCCTCCTCAACCCCCATGCCCAGTCCCTACATTAACCAGGGGCAGGATAAATGCTCTAGTTTCCTCTCTCTTTGGAGGGAACTCTAGGACCTAGTTAGCTGAATTTACCTTCCTACTGCAGTTTACAGTTCCTGGGTTTAAAGAAAACTATAAATGCACCAAACTGGGAGTCTTGATCCCCACCTGAAAAGATGGGTGTGATGGTGAAAGGAGCCTGGCCGTTGTCCTTGTTGAACATGTACTCGATCCAGTTGGTGGCATTGCAGGCTTCGGCCTCCCTCCCGCACAGCAGGCCCAGGGCCTTGTCGTTACTCGAGGGGGCCTCCACGTCCCTGCAGGCATTGTACATCGCTGGCAGGAGAGCAAGGGAGAGAGACTGAAACGCTGTGCCGCCTTCAATCACCCGGCGCGATCTTACAGGCCTCTTGAATGTGAACTTAGAAATCCAGACACACTGCAATCAGGGGCCACAGGCTGGAACTCAGGGCAGCAAACACTAACGGCAGGAATTACCTCTGAAACCTGCTTATCATCCTGCAAGAACCATGCTGGGCCAGGTTCCAAGCAACTTAAAAGTAAAAGATAGGAAAGGCTTACGTCATTCCGGGGGCCCACGGTGGAGAAGTGACCCCCACCGCACAGAAGAGCACACTAAAGGCTAAGAAAGGGGAGGCGAAGGACCTCAGCGCCTCTGCAGTGAACGAAGCTGGTTCTGGCAGGAAAACTCCACAGCTGGGGAATTGTGGGACTTCCGGGGTGAAAACTGGTTTTAGGACCGAGCTCACGTGTGAATGAACCTAATACAATTCTCTTTTTTGGTTTTATTTTAGTGCAGGTGAAGACAACACACGAAATAAGAACAACATCAATGACATTAGGCATTTAAGGAAGTAGTAGGAATGGCTCTTACATTAATATTCAATTACTAGTCCCTGCTTGTTAGAAACTTCCCAGAATCTGCTTTCCCTAAACTTTAAGGAGGTACTTACAAATTCAACGTGTTTTACCCTCACTCTTGAAAGACAGTTTCGCTAGAACAACAGCTATCTTCTCTAGAACTGTGATGACTCCATCGTCTTCAGGCCTCTGTCACTGATTAGAAAGGAATGACTTCCCCAACTGTCACTCCTTTGAAGTGATTTGTATCTTTTCTCCACTTGCTTTTAAGAGATCTGTCTTCGGAGTTTTATAGTTTTCCTGAGCTATATTTAGATATGGATTTCCTTTTCTTTTTTCTTTTTTTAAATAGCTTGAGATAATTCACATATCATATAACTTGCCTATTTAAAGTCACAATTTAATGATACGAGAGATGAAGCTAACACCATGACAAAACATTTTTTTTTCAAAGTAAGTAAAATCTTAGTGCAATGTTAGAAAAATACATATTAAAAATAAAGTTACAATTTAACGGATTCTGGCATGTTCGTAGATACGTTGCAACCACTGCCACGGTCAACTTTAAAACATTTTCATCACCTTGAAAAAAGAAACCCTGTATCTCCAATGCTCCCTTATCTCCTCCATCCTCCCCAAACCCTAAGCAATCATTCATCTACTTCTATCTCTGTAGATTTACCAATTTTGGACATTTCATATAAATGGAATCATGTAATAAGCAGTCTTTTGCAACTGGCTTCTATCACTTAGCATAATGTTTTCAAGATCCATCCTTGCTGTAACAGGTATCTGAACTTCATCCTTTTTTTTTTTTCTGAAGTACAGTTGATTTACAATATTGTGTTAGTTTCAGGTGTACAACAAAGTGATTCAATTTTTTTCCAGATTATATTCCACTATAGGTTACTACAAGATTCCCTGTGCTATACAGTAAATCCTTGTTGCCTATCTATTTTCTGTATAGTAGTTTGTATCTGTTAACCCCAGACTCCTATTTGTCCCTCCCTCCCTCCCTTTCCCCTTCGGTAACCGTAAGTTTGCTTTCTGTGTCTGTGGGTCTGTTTCTGTTTTGCATATAGACTCATTTGTGTTATTTTTAGATTCCACATATAAGTTATATCATATAGACATGCTTACTGCCTCGCCCCAGCTCTCTTTCTGGAGCTCCACACTTTATCCCACGTGTCATTTCTTTGATAATTTCCAGAACTTTATAGCTCTATCCTGTTTTCTGAGTAACTCCCTCACACCTCCCAGCTCACCATTTGGTTTTCAGGTTTTAATTAAATATCTCAAGCATATAGAAAATAGAGAGATACGATTCTCCCTTACTCACCACCCAGCTCTGTCAATCTCACTATTTTACATTTGCCTCAACCTTAAAGAAAATAATACACTACAGATAGAGCTGAAGCCTCCTCGCCACCCCGTCCTTAAAGTAATCACAACCCTGAATCTGATGTTTATTTTCACCACGCATGTTACTGTGCATTTATGATATATTGTATCCATAAATATGAAGCACTGTTTAATATAAACATACTACATGTATCCTGTAACTTATTTTCAGTCAATATTTAGGAGTCATTCACATGGATGACATAACTCTAATTCACACATTTTAAGAGTTTTACGTATTCCATTATAGACTATGACCACGCTCCAATGTATGCATCCATTCCCTTCTCAATTAGCATTATGTCTCCTTTTTTTTTTTTTTAAATGACCTTTATTTTTTTAGGGCAGTTTTAAGTTCACAGTAAAACTGAGCAGAAAGCACAGAATTCCCATATAAGCAACCCCTGCTTCCACCCAAGCACAAACTTCCCACTATCAACGGCTTGGAAGAAAACCTGCACGTCCTAACAACGTCCATGTGGGAACCTAGAGTTAGGAAGGCGTTAAAGTAAATACTTAAAGGAGATTGTTTTATAGATTGTAGCTCACGTCCCAGAACATAAGCAAAGCAATAATTCGCATTTCATGGCCAATGGAACTAAAAACTGTCATTTGCAGAGTTGACTGGACAACATAAAGGAACAACTTAATCTACTGTCCTGATACCAAATGTACAAGAGGAGTAATTAAAAAGTTTACTTACCATTGGCAAAACTCTCTCCAACATAGTATTGTAATTCTTTCACGTTTGTTTTTGTCTGGTTTGTAACAGGATCAACATAATCTTCAGTTGCTGTGACATTCAGAAACTGACTTTGTCGAGGGCTACATGTCAGCTCACAAAACAGGTTCATTAGGTTATAAAAACAGGATGGACACCTAAAGAAACAGTAAACTATTTTGTATGACCTCACAGATAACAGGGCAAGCAAAAAGATGATTTAAAATAGACAAAGAATATTTGAAATTTATTGTAAAGTGGCAAATGGATTACCACGAGGATATATTAAACCCAGAAATTCTAAGCCTAAAACCTCATGTTAAAATAAAGACATCTCTTTAAAACCTACCCTAAATACTACATTTATGCTGCCCAGATGTAATTTCAGAACGAGACAAATGCTCTCTGATTCTGCACTTTATAATTCAGAGATGTTTCCTTTGTCTTGAAGCTAAAGGGACTTAGGAACATCATGGTGATAATTCTCATTAAGAAGAAAAAAAAGGGAGAAAAGTGAGATTTACACATTAGAATTTTCATCTTATAACCTACTGAAGAGCTCTCTTCCGAGTCCCACATAATCCTTAGCCCTCTTTAAACACAAGAGGATTTCCCCGTGACTTGAGAGATAAAAAGAACAGCAAAGGTGTGCTCTAGCTGCAAGCATTTCAGAAGCACATGGGTTTTCTGAGACCCGCAAGCTGCCTGCTGTCCCTGGGGTCCAAAGTTTAGGCTCCTAATGTCGACCAGTTATGTGGCAGGAGACCTCTCCTCTTTGGTCCACCGTTATCTGCAGAAGCCATTGCTTCATCAGACCTGCATTCTCACAACACCACCGATCAAGATTACTCTCTACTCTGATCTCATCCAGACGACTACACATGGCACAGAACGAGGAACATGTGGTCCCAGCCTTCCAAGCCTCTGATCTAGCGACTGAGCAGACACACGCACACTGACTCTCTTTCAGGAGCCCTGTGCTTTACTGTGGCAAAAAGGAATGACAATTACACCATTCGAACAGAAATCACTATTGGGGTGCACAGCTTTCTACCACTTTCCATAAATTACAAACCTCTTGCCATGTTACTCCACAACCATCAATTCTGACAGCTGCATAATATTCCTTATTAGCATCCCATTGTTTGCTATCATAAATAAAGCTTTGGTACCTCTGACAACACAGGGGAAATCTTGGTGATCTTTTGATGCTTACGTTTATGCCCATAATGCCTCACACAGAGCAGGTGGTAAATCAGTCTGGGCTGAATGACAGAACCAAACTGGCTCCAGCAACATCCGCTAGGCTTCCACAAGATACACTGGCCTGATTACAGCCTCAACTTTTTGATCTATGGCTCTATTGTATGTTGGCCTTAAAAAACAATTTAGGGATGGTTTTCCACTCTGTGTTGCCAACTGAACCTCCTGGGAAGAAGCAAATTTTCCTCAGTGGATGTGGACTTCGTGCCCTGTCACCTGCAGCAACACCTGCACAGAGAGCACATGCCTGCCCACCCACCTTTATCGGGTGCTTGAGTGTGAGAAATTTAGGAAGACATCACAACATTCTGTTCCAAAGACCAGCCTGTTCTCTTGCACGTTTGAGAACTGCTGGGTAAGCCTGGAGAACATCTATTACACCACCCCTGTCACAGAGAACAGACTGGACAGCAAACTGACTTTGACAAAACCAGCCGACTATGCCAGAACAAGCTTGTGAGCAGTGACCAAAAGCCAGCTCGACTGAGGCCTG
This sequence comes from Camelus bactrianus, assembly GCF_048773025.1. NCBI lineage: Eukaryota > Metazoa > Chordata > Mammalia > Artiodactyla > Camelidae > Camelus > Camelus bactrianus. The sequence continues at coordinate 9,320,653 of NC_133562.1, forward strand.
GGACTCCAGCTCATCAGGGCACCACAGGAGGAGAGAACCATGTGCAAATCAGGGGAGAAGAGGGGAGGGAGGCGACACAGACAACAGCCTGGATGAGGGTCTAGCTGGGCAGGACCACCGGGAATCTCTCCTCCCCACAGTGCGAAGAGGCTCACGTCTGAAAGGACCCAGTCACAGTGCAGATACCCTTTGTGCTGAAGACATCTCAGAAGAAAGCCAAGTAGCGTCTCTGAACGTAACTAGACAAGAGAACTGAGTCTGATCATTATTACTTTGTCAGAAGGTATTCTTTATTTCCGGAAGGTCGTAAGACTGCTTCCTTAAAATAAAACAAAAACTAACTTTTTAAGCCCATTTTTGTTCTTCTGTTTGCCTGGCAGTCAACCTACCTGGACAGAAACTGCAGAGGCAGTTGCAGGTTGTCTTTCAGAGTCCGAAGCTGCTGGACATCACAACAAAGGCTGACGTTGCCGAAGAAGAAGCCTGGGCAGAGCTCCTTTTGGGTGAGAAAGCACGGACATCAGGGCAGCACAGTTAAATAAGGACAAACATCCCTCCATGAGAGAAGACCATCTTATGCACAGAACCCTCTGGAGGTACACAAGGGTGAGACACGAACTTGCCAAGTTCTTGCAGAATGCTTTCAAACGGCTATCAAATTCACTATAAACTAGGGATTCACAAAAGTAGAAGCAGTAGAGATATTTCTTTCTTTTTTTTCCTAACTGGGAAGCTCACTCTCCTCCCTTGACAATCTTTTTACCTCTTTTTAAGTTTGTTCGGTTACGTTTAACCAGAATGCAATTTACTCTATTAGCCCAGGGAAAGTCAAATGCCCTTCATAATTCTGATGAAAGGAGAGAGTAAGTCTAGGAGTCCTGGTACCATGTCACCTGAATTTTAATTATTTCAGCCTTTAAAACCAGTCTTTTCACTTGGATTTTTCCAGTCCTTTTCTAATATCCCTGTGTATTGGGGATGGTAAAAGAGACAACAGGAAACACATTCCTGGCAGCAGCCAAAGTTCATAGGCTCTCCGTGGAAAACAGAGGAGTCACTAAAGTGAACAGAGGACGGGAGTCATAGCCACTTAGCAGCCAAGTCCAAGTTCTGAAATCTAGGAACACAAAAAAGCTAACTTTGAATGTATTTGGAAGAAGCTGCAACGAGCAACATCTGAGGCACCAAGATTCGTCCCTAAAGAGGAACCTGCCAGTGGGAAGCTTTATGAGCCGGGGTAGCCCCAGGAAAATGAACTCTCTGGAGTTACGCGACCTTCCCTGCCACGGTGTGCTGCAGACGCGAGTCTGGGATGAGAGGGGCCTATTCATTCCAGCTCTACGCCCAGCCCACAATAATATTTAAGGTATAATTGTAGAATCTCTGATGAGCGTTTTGTGTTCCCAACACCCAAGACAAAGAACTCACCTGCACGAGGTCATACCCGTCCTCTGGCAGCGGTTTTGGCGGCCCAGAGTATCTGCAATTGTATCTCTTATCTCCAGATGCAATTCCACACTCTCCATACCAAACGCAGGACTGTGCAGATACCTACAAAAGTCAACACAAAACTCAGTTCATTAGGGCTTCCAGGGTAAAACGAACTTCAACAGCAAAAGGCACCCACTCGAGCACCTCTTAACAGAAGTTTCCAATGTTACCTGCAAAGCCGAATAACAGCAAGGGGCACTGGTTTAATATTTTGAAAAATATTAATTAAAACAGAGCCCAAAATGGACTCGTCAAGTCAGTCAGTGAAGGAGATAAGAGAAATTCCTTATTTACGGGACTTCCACTTCCTGCTAGTTTATCTGTTAATTAAGAGGATGCTGCAGTTCCACGTAAGAACCCATAGGAATCAGTGCAGATGAAAGAAAGCAAGATAGTATGAGAGTCAGTGATGACTAAGGCACTATTTTTGCACATCTGCATAAGGAACTGTATCGGGTCTAAAGGATGAAAGAACATTTCCGTATCTATTTAGGTCAATTAGTATCAATACACCATGCACACAACATGAAGGAAAAATTGTAAGGAAGAGGGGCAAGAATGAATACCTCATCCTCTAGATTTAAGTAAAAAGCAAGAAATGTGCTCACTTTAAGGAAAAGTCATCTCAGAATCTCAAAAGGAAAATGTAAAACTTCTTGTGTAAAGATTTCTCAAGAGCCACTCATATTCCCCACGAGAGAGTCACACGGCTGTCAGAAAATTCAGAAAGGGGGAAGGGCGCAGAATGACTCAGCCTGCCAGCAGGGCCACCAAGCTCTGCCAAGCTGGCCAGGGTCATGGCTGGCATGACCTTGCAATCAGCTGTCCTGGAAGGAAACAGGGGCTGACGAGAAGCAACCCTGGCTCCCAAGGTACCTAGTGGGGAGGACATTAAAGAAAAGAGTGGAATAGAAGCAGGAGAGTGAATTGTCTCTGGGGCAGCAGCACAGGACCCACACAGCTGAGGAGCGCAGCCAGGCTGTGCTGGTCCCCGGCATCAAGGCACAAATCCCACAACAGGCCCCGAAGCCCTGAAAACAGGAAAGGAAAAGCAGGCGGAGGCTGGGGGCCATGGAGTGAAGGGGAAACCTAAAGGTCCATATGACTTGTCTCTGAATTCATTCTTCAGATATTTGAAAACAGAAGTTATGACTTACCCCTATCTTGACTCACTGAAAGTCATATGTTCAGGCCACAAGAGAGAGAAATCTGACACGAATGAGGAAACGACAAGGACGCAACAGTGCCACATCCCAAACCTTCGGTGAGAATTTGCAAAATTCTACCGTTTTTATATAAAAAGAATCACAATTATTTCCATAAATCTGGTGATTCTAGGGGAAGTATTGATCTTCCAAAGAGTTTTCAAAACTCTGAGTTTCCCACTAAAAGGTCATTACCCACCCCCTGAAGTTTGAAAAGGCAAATCAGCTAAGGAGGGGTGACAACTGCTGACAGTGACCTTATTTTAAATACATGGGACCCTTCCCTTGAATTCCCCATCACAGAATTCTCCGGGCAGGAGACCAGTCAACAAGCCACGATCGAGGCCTGTCGAGCAGGATGGGCGTCTGGAGTCTAAGTTCCCCTTCCTCAGCCCTCAGCGCTGTGTAGGAAACAAAGACAACCCAGAGCCGCTTGCTTCCTACTCGCAAGATCATCCTTTAGAATCTACACCATTTGCTTCTAAGAAAGTTGCTTCTACCCTCCTGGTAGAAGAGCCGGGTCAGGGGAGGGGGCAAGAGGCAGGGAGTCAGGAGACATGGTTCTGGTCCTCAGAAGTCATGAGACTCTCAATGCACTGAGCAGGGTGGCAGCTGGAGCAGGAACCCTGGTCGTGCTGAGCAGGAGTCCCCTTCCTGTGAACTGCACTCAGAACTTCTGCCCACATCACCGTTTTGGTGTGAAGAACAAATGCGGGGACACGCGAGGAAGGGCTCAGGAAACCAGGAAGCACTATCAAGCGTAAGGAATTATTCTTAATGTCCTGTTTGGGACCTCAGCAAAGAGGTTCCAAAGACCCGAATAAAATGAAACATCCGAGGTTTCTCTGGGGCCCAGGAAAAAGACGGGGCTTGACTTACGGCTCATAGGTTTGCTTCCCCAAGTCCTTGGCCCAAAGCAGCATGAGCCGGTGGGGCCCACGGGTACTCGGGCCGCTAGCTGCATGCCAGGCCCTGTTTAACTGCGCTCATGCACTAACACAACCAGTCCTCATGAGTGGCTGAGGGAGGTGCTACTATTATGCCCATTTTACAGATGAGGAAACAGAGGCACAGGGAGGCTAAATAACTTGCCCAAGAGTGGCAGAGCCAGGATTCAAACCAGAACATTCTAGTTCCAGAAACAGACTCTCAATAAAATGGAATCAACCCCATAAGAAAGGTCCTCACTCGAGCATCACCCCCTCCTTGTGCAGGACTCACACTTGTACACTCACTCACCGGCTACACCAGCAGGGGCCCCTCACACCTCACAGCTCTCTCCTCACCTCCCCTCATCTCACCCACAGCTGAAAACTGAGAGCTTCCCTCAGCCCCAGCCCAGCTGGTGTATGTCCCTGAGCCTCCCTGGGGACCTTCGCCACCGGCCCGCTTCCTCATCCACATGCTCAACCTCGTCTCTCTGCTGGTCCCTTCACCTGCTCCTGCCCATAAAGCCTGCTCCACTCCATCCTCCCTCTCAAACCTCCAGCTCCTCTCCAGCTGCTCTTCCAACCACCTGCCCCAATCCTTCCTCCATTGCCAGGCCCTCTTCATCAGGGTTTAAAGTCCCGGGCACCTTTCCCACCTGCCCTCCAGGAACCAGCGTGGTCTTCCTCACCCGTTCCCTCCCAAGCCCAGTCACTCTCTGACTGCCTCACGACTCCCATCACAGGGCCTGCTCCCAGAAGGATCCACCTCCACCTCCACCTCCAGCAGCTGGGCATCAGCTAAGTGCCACACGATCTCACGTAATCCCAGAACGGATCTGTGAGGCTGGTGGTAAAATAACACCATTTCACAGATGAGGAAACGGGGGGTTACACAGGTAAGGCCACATCTAAGAAATGGCAGAGCCAGACCCTACATGAGGCCTGGCTGGTGCAGAAGCTGGAACTCTTACTCCTTACACTGCACGAGGGTCACTCCTCAGTGGACCAGTGACTGGGCCACGCTCCCCTCTGCAGCCCTTAAAGACCCTAGCTCGTGTCTCAACAACTGGGGTTTCCAGTCTCCAAATCGCCACAGCATAGTGCTCAGTCAGAACTTTATCAACAAAGACAACAGGCATACCTGAAGGTGCCTGGCAGATCCCTGGAATGCGAGGGCAGTGCGAGCGGACACAAGACCAAGCATGCTTTGGACAATCATGGGCTCATGTACAGGCCACGCGCTTCCTTTCCAAGGGAAGCACCTGACTTCCAAAAGCAAAGTGTCTGGCTGAAAGCTGCCTTTACTATGATACAAGAACACATGTTGATTTCACACCAGTGATGCTCACTTGGGGAAGGAAATCTGAGGCCTGACAGTGAAATAAACCCATCAGGGTCTGAGGTCTGCCAGAGGCCAAAGTGCCCCTGACCGAACGTGAGCTCAGCTCTGAGACTGAGATGGATGGTGGTGGTGGTCATACAACATGTGATGAACCTCGAGTCCTTGAGCTTGAACTTAAACTTAAAATGGTCAATTTAACCATAGAGAGCATGTTCTTAGATATACTGAGATTAAACAGGAGGGTGACTGTCAGTTCAAACATTATGGGTCTGAGTGTCACTCAACACACCTAGTGTCTCTAATAACTGGTGCCGTCAAAGTTCCACCGAGGTGTGTGTATGGCGGGGTGGGTGGGTGAGTCTAAAGAATGATCATTCCTCACAGATCACCTCGTGGGCACTGACCAGTCTTAGAGCTATTCACCATCACAAGAACTATCTTATTCAAGCATTTAAAAATTTGACCGACTCCTAAAATGTTAAAAATAAATGACCGTAGATTTTATTCCTTTTAACTACAGAATCAATACCCACCCATTACAAATACTCAAACGTCACAGGTGTATATGAAACAACACTGGGAGCTCCCCCTTCACCTCTCCACCCTCAACCCATTCCTCAGATTTAACCAGCGCTCATTTAGATCTAGGTCTTTGGGCTTTCAATTTCCCCCATGGGCAAACACATACAAGTGCAGTGACTCAGAAACAGCTTTTTCACAAACACATCTCTACTACCCTCTGTGACTGGCTGTTGGCTCTACCTGAACTGTCCTTCACTGTGTTTACTGGGGCCCCCAAGGCTGGACCCCAGCCCTTGTCTGCAGTGCCTTGTTTTCTCCACAGGTTTCAGTCCTACCCATCTTGGAACAGCCTCCCTTCTTACAAGCCTCTCCCAAGACTCACTGCCTCCACTAGATTTAACTCTGACTCCTTTCACTTGGTCCTGGTCCTGGTGCTTCCCCGTCAGGAGAGCTGTCCTGGGGAAGAGGCAGGTCAGCCCCAGGCAGCACCTGGCTAGCGTCATGAGCATCCATCCTAAGTGCCCAAGTCAGCAGGTCTCTTGCGTCCAGAGCTCTGGAGAGCAATCTGTCACTTACACTCCACATGCTCCCATGTGGATCCATCCGGATGGGGGTGGATAAACCTTTCCTTAGAGGGCCAAAGAGTAAATACTGCAGGCCTGAAGGCCTTAAGGTCTCTGTGGTAAATACCCAACCTTGTCTGTTGTAGCTCAGAAACAACCACACACAACAGGTAAATGATGGGCATGGTCGTGACCCAAGAAAACTGCATTCAAAACAATTATGGCGGCCAGGCCATAATTTGCTGGCTCCTGCCCTAGGATGAAGCAGAATTTATGAGAAACATAAAGCTGTGTGTGTGGAGCGAGGCTGCAAGGGTATTTTCTTGCTTTTGTCTCAAATCTCCCCTGTAAGATCATAAAACCCTACAGAACAGAGCCCAGGTGTTACACTTCCTTTGAAATTCCCTATAAAATCTTATCCAGTCTTCACTGACTCAGAAACCTTCAAAACACATGACTAGTTGAAGGAACTTGACTGGATTATGTAAGAGATTGTTCTGGCTTCAACCCAGAATTTAGTAGTTACAAGGCTAGACCGTCTCTACTTTTAAAGATCAAGCCATATGGATATTTCACAACATGCGCCAGAGTTTAACTGTTGAGTGTATGACTGGAGAGCTTCTTCCAATAGTAACAGGAATAGTTCAGGGAAGTTAAAAAAAAAAAAAAAGCCCCTTCTGCTGTGTGTCAGCAACTATAGCAATTGCTAAACAGACTCCGGCATGAAGGGAGCTCGGGGAAAGCACATCTTAACCATACAGAGACTCAGAACGTCAGCGACAGAGTTCTATACTCTAGCAAATCCTGAAGTGTTAACTCATATTCAAATGCTTAACGAACATCAACCCAGTGCCAGGCACAAAGTGATTTCTCCCTCATTGCCTCGTTTATGTCTCAGACACCCCGTGGAGAGAATCTCAGAATCCTACAGGTAAGGAAACTAGAGCTCAGAAAGGATTCTCCGAGGTCAAGTGGCTCATACGTGACAAAGCCAGTCATGAGAACCAAGATTTTGAATGCCAAGATAAGCATTCTCCCTCCTATCCTCCCGCCCCTACAGCTGCCACACTGTCCAAACTCCAGCTCAGTCTGTACACGGATGCACCCTCAGATTGTGACAACGCACCAGAGATGGGCTGTCCCACCCACTATCAGTCATCCTGCACAAGGGTCCCTCTTTCTACACAGACTTGTTCACTTACAGGAACAATGACCACCATTTATGTCTCTGTAAGTACATCTCTAGGCAGCTGTCAAGTCCTGACTCACTTCCTCTGGACCAATGACTATCCTCAGCTCCAGGCCTGCATGTGGTCATCCCCGGCAGGTGAAGTTCAGGGCCAGTCCCCTCACCTCTGCTGTCCTGGATGAGTAAAGCTCCCGACAGAAACTGGAGGCCCGCCCCAGGCCTGGCTCAAGCTCCAGGGATAACCCAGGAGGGGGTGGAGGGAGTGGTCTGGAGAATCCTGTCCGGTGATTAAGCTGCCTGCTGTGTCACTAGGGGTCAGGTAGGCAGATCAAACAAATAGGACAGGACATTTGGGGTGGAGGCTGGTCTGGCCTGACTTTTAATGATGGATATTTCTGGAACTCTGTTTTATAGCTAACCTGGGGTGATCATATCCGCATAACAAAGGATAATTTGTGTGAGCACTAGGCACGCCTTTAGATGGGTATTTAAGTTACATTTTTAGAGTTAGATGGGTTCTGGGCTCAGCCAGTCTTCACTTCACAGATAACCCCACCAACTTGCAGTTTAAGTGACTTGCCCAAGGGAGTACTAGTTAGTCTTAGACATTACATATCTGAGCTCCAGCATCCACAAGTTTGAAAAACAATCCAATCGCCAAAAGGCTAAAACAAAACCATGAAAGCAGATGGGGGTGTTCACTGTCCGGTTTTTCCCTCTGGAATGTTCACACAATGTGACAACTGAACCAAGGGTCAGGCCAGCAGGCTAAACCCACCCTGACCCGTCTCTGGCTTTTGGAGAAGCCACAGGGGAGCCAGGAACATGCCTTGCATGAGATGCCTTATTGGCCAGGTGAACACCTGCTGCACACCCACGCAGCTGAGCTTGCTAATATGAATAACCTGGTAGCAGTATTTTGGATTTCAATAGAGCACAGAAGTCAGAAAACGGTGGCCCAAGCCCCCTCTTTGCCATTTACTAACTATGTGAGCTTGGGACAGATTTGAGCCTTAACATTTACATCTGTAAAACAGTAAGAACAGCGTCACATCTATTTAAAGGGGTCATGGGAGGTTAAAACAAGACCAGATGTATCGCCACAATGGAGTTTGCTACTGGGAGCAAAAATTAGGTAATTCTTTTTCCTTTAGCTTCTTGTAATCTAGAAGGCCATTTTAAAATAACATTATTGAGATAGTTTACGTACCATAAAATTCACCGTTTTTAAGTGTACGCTGCAATGGTTTTCAGTAACAATTGGGTAACTTTCCCCCCTATTATCTCCAGCTTTCCTCTTGTCTGCCCGGGAAGCACTCATTCACCATCCAAAGCTAAGTTCAAAAATGGACTCCCCAGTAACATTCTGTCCTTTTAATAGAGCACATTTTTCTTGGCATTGTAATTTTTTCATGTATCCACTTTCCCTCTCAGCAACTATGGATAAGACAGGGATAGTGACTCCTATCATTTACACGGCACTTTACAGTTTATAGACAGACCACTTTCTGGATAGGTGAGTCTTCTGATCTACTTTTGTATCCTACACTGCACTCTCTTCCTATTTATGAAATTAGTGAATGGCAGTAATTTGAGCTCTTCTGAAGCCAATTCTAAAGATTCCCTCTCAAATCCACCAAAAGCACACTTGTATCAGAGAGAGCTTTTTTTTCTTTAAAGGTTGTCTTGCTAAAGCAAATATTCTAAAGACAGAAAATAACAACAAGCATAGTCCAAGCAAAGGAAAACTTTTGGAGCCACAGTTGATCTTTGCAGTCACCCAGACACCAAGCGCAAATCCAGCTCTGATCTCCACTAGCCTCCGAATCCCTTCCCGATCTTTCCCCCTCACCCAAATCCACGAAGGCCCAATGATCTGGTGACTCAGAAGAGTAAAAGTGAAGAGTTCAGGCTATGTTGGAGATGGTAAAATATAGTTCTTGCCCTCAAGGAGCCTGCAACCTATTAGTTCAAGTCAAACAAAATATTTCTTTGCCTTTCCGCAAGCACCCTGAGAGGTAGGCAGAGTTGTTAACCCCATTTTATAGAGGAGGAGCCTGGCTCGCCCAAGATCACCCCGGGTACGAGGAAGTGTTGAGACCCACACCAGGCCTTTTAACTTAAAGTCTTTTGCCAGGCAGTAAATGCTGCTGCTGCTGCAGCTCAAACAGAGATTTGGAACTTGAGAAGGAAGACATTCTAGTTGAGGGAACAAGATAACAATGTCATGGACAGTGAAGCATTTGAATTGGACCTTGGAAGATGGGCAGGGTTTTGATAGCAAGTTGTTTATGTGGCTGGAGAGCAGGTGCCCTTCACAGAGCTGTGGATGAAAGACAGACAAGGTGCCGGAGATCGGATCAGAGATGGCCCACTCCAGACTTCCGCACAGGTAATGTGGCATCTATCAAACAACATGAAAAGCATCCCTTCTAGGAAGACTGGAGGGAGAGGAAGGGTTACCCCGGAAAAGAGAGATCTTACTGTCTTCCTGGCCAGAGGGACTCTTTGTTCTGGGTAATGTGACAAACACTGGAGGAACACAAAGACCTATTCAGCAAGTCGTTTTCTTTCTGCCACTTGCTAATAATAAAAAAAAAACTCTGTTTCCCTTGATTACTGTGTTAGTAAGATAACTGATCACGGCATCAATCAAGAAATGGGAGAGACTGGGAAAGATTACCCATATTCACTCCAATTTCAGAGGGTTATACTTCAGTGCTCTCAGGCCGACAGATTATCCCAATCTCGATCTCCTCAGCAAAAGCCGTTTTAATGCCGTTAATTCCTACCCAGGCTTCATTATGATCCAAGTTCCTCAAGAAAAAGCTTATAAAAATTAGTCAAGAGAGATGTCTACTACTTCTCAAAACCACACACATTATTTGGATGACCACAAGGTTTAAAAACCACACAGTCCAGTGATGTTATTTTATCATCTGTAAAAATGAAAAATTAAGGAAAGCAAAATCTCCCCCAAGTGTATTTCAGGCCTTATGAAGAAGTTAGTCTGTAATTCTGTGACAGAACTATATCAGTGCTCAGACTGAACCCAGCTGAGCTGCCACCATTGGTGAGAATTCTAAAAGCAGGACCCCCGCCCCCTATCTGTTGAGGTGTACTGAAAGCCTTTGTAGACATGAGGGAGTTAAACTTAATAACAACAGACGTGCTTCCAGTTCAGATTTACAGAACTTCTTGAGGCTTCCAGGTGTTTTGCAAGAAACTTGTAACCTAAGACCTATCACAGAAGTCCCAGGAGGAGAGACACTCATTGGCCACCAGCCTTGGCTACTACCTTCAGGTAAAAGGATTTCAGAGATAAGTTAAAGCTACTTAACAATGTGAGGCCTGCCTATTAGATCCCGACCTAAAACTCTAGAGAAACTGAACAGCTGTATTTTCAAAGCAAATCATGCTATTATTTCTTGAGTTTTCACTATGGTGATGAGGTCTCTCTGCACATCATGTTACTTAATAACTCCAATAATTGTAAGAGGTATTGTTTATCTCCAAAATAAATCAGGCTTGAAAGAGTAATGTGCCCAAAGCCACAGAGCTAGGAGGTGGTCTACCGGCTGACCCCACTCCAAACCACCTCCTGAAACCTGCTTTTCTCTGCCTTCCTTCCCAACCAAGCAGATGTGTGCGCCTCCACAAGCCCACACTGCTGGGGCTCCTCCATATGCACATACAGGAGGCCCTTCCTGGGTCAGCATCCTCTGTCCCCTGCAGAAGTCTAAGGAGAGGTTTTTCTAGTGCAGGAAACCCCTTAATCTGCCTTCCCGTGTGACTCACTACCCCCTCGTCACTGAGACGCCTGTGAGTAGGGACGAGGACACGGGATTCCCAGAAGCTCACACTTTCGTCTGCATCTGGTTTAATCAGCACTATATCCTCAGATGTTCCCCCTGACCCCCAGTTTTAAAAGAGAAAACTGTAGACACAGAAATAAGAGTGAGGCACTCATGCCCAAAGCGACTAAACCAAGGGAAAGCCGACCTGGAGACAGGACTCTGAGTTCTAGGCCCCATACTCTCCATGGCTAGTTTTCTGACAAGGAGAAATTCAATTAACTGCTGCACCTGTGGGCCTCAGTTTCCACAGATGTAAAGGGGGAAGAAGTAACCTGCACTCTTTAGAAGACTAAGCTGCCTTATGTAAAGTTCTCAGGTCTGTTCCAATTTAGTGCCTGATGGATTTTCTTTTATTTACCTCCCCCGCCCCACACACATTCATCTTCAGGGGAGGAGGAGGAGAAATAAAGTGGTCAGATCTTCTAAACAAATTTATAAAGAATCGTGTGCATGTGGCAGAATTAAGAAGGAAAAAAAAAAAAACGAAGGCAAGTGAAATAAGTAAGATCTCTCTACACTCAACTTCCTCCTCCCCTCTGATTCCACATCCTAAGCCGAGAAATTAGGTGACCACAGGTGAAATAAGCTCAAAGCAGGTCAAACAACCAGCCCCCAGGTGCCACCCTCTTCCAGGCCACAGGGAAAAGTGTGTGGCTGGAGGAAGGCACTGGAGGGGTGGGGGGCCCTCTCGGGGCTCCATCGCTAGACCAACTGGTCCCCTCGGCGGCCGCGGGGCACGTGAGCCCCTGCACAGCCCGCCCCGCTCCCCGACTCGCGGCCCCACCACGTCCCCCACAGCCCGCCCGGGTCGCCGGCGGCCGCTCACCTGCGCCGGGAAGAGGAGCAGCAGGAGGAGGCCGAGGGCGGGGCCGCGCGCGCTCATGCTGCCGTGGCGCCGGGCTGCGGACGTCTGCGGGGCTCGGCTCACAGGACTGGGCTTGGCGTCCCGGGCTGTCTCAGGGTCCCGCGCCGCCGAAGGGAGGGAACAGGAGCCGGCTCCGGCCGGCTGCGCGCGCAGCTCAGGAAGGAAGAAGGCCGCGTAGGTTCCTCCCCCTTCTGGGTGGAGCCGCTGCCGGGACGCCCCGGACCGGTTCTGGGGCGGGGCCGTCCGGGGAGGGCGGGACGAGGGGCGGGGCTAGACGGGCCTCGGCCAAGTGATGCCACAGCGACCTCCCTGAGTCCCAGCTCCGCACTTCCTCGCCCTGCGGCGACTAGGGGCGCGGCATGGGGCCAGGGACTCCCAGACGGGGGCCGCTGAACCTTTGGAATCCGGCCTGGGGAGGGTATTTCTGGAGTTGTCTCAACGGTGTGTCGTTTTGATGCTTTAACTCCTTTTTCCCCTTTTTGTCTTTCCTCGGTTGGAGACCGTCGGCGAGGAGGTTTTCGCAAATGACAGTGCTTGGGGACTGTTTTCCCAATTAAGACCCTGTGCCTCAGTGTTTATTTCGGCCCCAATTAGCACCCGAGCAAGTTCTCCTCCCAAACCCAGTCACCCGAAAGGAATCCACGCCAGGGCACTTCTAGCAAAGCAGGAGGCGGTGCCACGCAGTGGCCTGACAGTGTTGTGATCCGAGAGCGCGAGGGGCGGAGGGTGGCTGTGGGCCAAGCTTCTGAGCCACCCAATCTCTGTTTTCTGTCCGCTCAGCCCACTTTGGAAAAGTGCTAGAACCGCACCATCTGCTGGCGGAGCCAAGCGTGGCAGGGAACCCGCGGGCGGGAGGAGAGCCCCCCCACCCCACCCCCGGAAGTTTGACCCAGATGTGGGACCAGAGTCCAGTAAGTTCTAGGTGAAATGAAGTAACACAAGGAAGAAGTGTCTGTTTTTGAGACTTACACTTACCATAATCTTTTTTTGGTCTTATACATTTTTATTATATGCATTTCTGGTAACATTTCTGTTGGGCCAACTGAAGTCTTTCAAAGGACAATGACCCCCATTCCTGGGCTCGCAGATGTCTGACATTCTGTACTGGGCGGGTTTGCCCTAACAAACTAATAGCCCTAGGTAATGCTCAGGCGGGCTTGTTTCAGCCTACCTTATCAGAGTCAAACCCCTGGCCTTTCACGGACCCTAAACCTCTTACCTCACCTACAACCAGAGACTTGTGCACAAGCCGATTAGGAACCTTGTGACCCAACCTTATAAAAGACCCCAACAACCGGCCCTTAGCGCTCATTCAGGCACCCCTCACATGCGTGGCCCGCTGTTGTTTATGACAGTGTACCCTAATAAACTCCTTTCTAGTCCTATACTTTATTCTGGTAAATTCTTTTACCAGCCAGCGCATCACCATGTCACAGGCGGCCACTTGTGTCCCACAACAATTTCCCCTCAGATTTCAGTTAAGAACACTCAAAAGCATGAGTCATTTCCACTTGGAAGTTAAGGAAACGGAGGTAAGGAAATCTCTTCTCCCCACAGCGGAAGCCAATTACAATGAAAAGACTAAATATCCATCTGCAGTAACCATAAATCCCAGTGGAGGTAGGACCATGATGCAGGTGACATTCCCATTCCTACTCTACAAAGCCACCGATTCAGTTACTATCTTGCCTCCCCACCTCCTCAGCCCTGAAATGTCCACCTGACTGGCTGGGTGCTGAAACTATAGACTTCCTCTGGACTTTTGGCCCTAGATCTTTCATGAAGACCTCCTGGCCCTCATGTATCTGCTTGCTCTCAGGCTCCTGGTGCTCTCGCTTATGATAAAGTAGTCAGCTTCATGCAGACGTACTCAAAGTGTTGCCACTGAACCAGCAGTGTGTGGCTGGAGCAGGGGAGGACCCCAGAATGGCCATAGAGTTCTGAGATTACCGGATTCCTGAGATTACCATCGCAAATACTTGTTTCCTAAATAAGAAGTTGTGCAAAAACATCAGTTGTTTTAAAAGATAAAACCACTGCAAAGGACTGAAGAGCCAGGAGCATCATAGATAATACAATTCAAATAGATGAGGGGAATCCTTCCACAATGTCTACGAATATCAAATCATGACGACATATAAATGAGTTTCTATTTTCAGTACCTTTCATGACTACTCCCAGGAATTTTTGTTTGAATAAAAAACCTTTTGGGATCATTACAAAAGTTCTCCACAGTAGAAAAAATGACGTCACAGGTCCATAAAGCTTAAAAATCCTATTCAGGATTCCAAACATCAGTATATTTTATTAACAGAGCTGAATTATACACTCTAAAATTCCATGCTATTAAAAATCACATAGAAATAACTTTTGACTAAAAACAAACAGGAAAAAGCAACAAAGGCAAATCAAGTAGTATATCAACTATATTTTGAATTATAACATGGAATTTGTCATCAAACAAATGGATGTAATGAAAAACTTTTGGCAAATAATTTGCATAGGAATTGCTACTTCTAAGTTAAGATGCAGAGCTCACTGAATTGTAAATTAGATTAACAGAAAATAATCATCTACCTGTGTGCAAAATAAATATAATTTAACCTTAAATAAAAGACCTTTTGTTCAGTCTTTGGTGAGTAATTAATATAATCATCTTCCCTGCCGTGGATAACATCGTCATCTTTTCTCATCTGGACCAAAGGTGATCCTTCTAAGCTACAGACCTCTCACCTACAGTTAAGAAGCCCTTGTTAAATATTCTTAAAGATCCTGGATTCATTTTTATGGCCCTAATATTGATCAAGAACATTATCCACTGAAAACAATCCAACAAATAGACCAAACACAACATGCTTTAGTGAAAAACATTAAGTTTGTGATTTCATCCCATTTTGTCTTTTGGTACTTTGTTATCAGTACCAATTATACTGTTTTGATTCATACCTCATGATGGGTAACCATTGTTCGGTTGGGAAAAAAAATAAAGCATTTCAGGCCATATTATTTTCCTCTTCAAAATGAACGTATCTTTATAAAATTCCCATAAAGAAAATGTGTATGTGTACAACTTTGCTGAATAAAGGAAAGCCAGTGAGGAAATTGGTACTGCTTATTAGCCTCTAAAATGTTTCTGTCTGGATGTTTTAGCAGTATAGACAGAGCTTTCTAATTTTTTATCCCGAAATTAGTTTGCAGGATGGTTACATGGCTAGTCAGAGTGTAGGCCTGTCTGGGGGCTCTGTGGGTTGCTCGTTATTGGCTTTGCTTGTGATACTGATTACAATAAGCTGATTTTTGTTGATTGATTCTTTTATTGACCTTAAACTTTAAGAGAATATCTTCTAATTTAAAAAGTTATATTCCATTATTTACTGACTTAAAGACTTACATGGTTTTAGTACCATCGCAAGTTGGTTAAAACATATATGTATATTTTGGGATTACAACATTTCCCTCCATCTTAACATGTCCTTACATAGAACATTGGCTGGAAACCAGAGTAGATCATGAACAAGAAAACTAAAGATATGTTTAAATAACAGAAATACCATCAGTGTTCATCATGGTAGATTATAGAAAGGGGGTTTAATTTTTATGTGTGCAATTAGGCACTGACTGAGGCATTTAGACACCATTGGTCATAAAGTACATTGTATATAAATGTTGACCCTCCTAAAAGGAGTAATTCAATAAAACCCAGGTTTCTTTCTTGGAATCAATCAGCTCAAGAACGTGCATAAGTGAACACTTATTAAATACTAACAACAGTCTTTTATTACTTATACTCCTGCAATAGTAATAGCAACATATTGTTCTTGCATATATCACATTTTATCCAAGGACCCCAAAGTCATTGTATCAAACAATGTGGTGTTGGAAGCTCAAGATTCCACAGCATATTAAGTCTACTTAGTTATGGCTAAGCAGAAATAGATTCCCAACAAGAGTCCCAAAGTAACAACTCAAAGAGACAAGCCGACATTTCTTGAGGTTTGTAATTTTCTGAATTTCCAAATTTACCACTTGTATCCTACCATACCTACAATTTGACTTCAGGTAAAAATTATTTTTACACGTTAAGAATAAGATGAGGACCAACTCACACATGAACAATTGGTCTTTTTTCAACAGTCCATCTTCGAAAAGGATGTGGTGGAATGTCAGAAGTGGCTTTTTAGTAATGTCACATTATTAATTCACAAGAATCATGGCTGGGACCCTTGGATAGACGAAAACATTTTACACCGGAATGACATACACGTATATGTAAAATATGACGGAGCTATATCTTTGCGCACACATACATTTAACACAAAAGCAGAAGTGTGTTGATTCATCAAAGGTCAGACTTTGAGTCTTTTTCAAGGAACAAAGCTTTCTGTTTCCTTGCTTAAGCTTCCTAGAGGGTTTAACTCTATGTTAGAGTTTAACTGAAAGACCCAAGTTGATGTAGTTTAAAATGAGTTTCTGTGGACTTGAGGAACATGCCAGGCCCCACGGGACTGGGGCTACGGGCCCATGGGAGAAGCCCACCACATGAGGGAAGGGTCCCTGAGCTGCTCTGTTTCTGACCCAGAGCACAAAACACAGCTCTTCTCGGTCAGGGACCCAGGGTGGGCATTCTGGGCATTTTCTTTCTCACAGGAATTTCCAACACTATTTGAAAAGCAATTTCTTTTTGGACAATGTGATTAAGGTCTCTATCTTTCAGTCAAATATGGAACTAAGTTAGCTCTTCCTGTGTCCTTCTTTACTTCGGAGGAGACGCAATATACGCTCATTTTTGGTTAGTTCTGCTGGAAGTTCATTGGCCTGAAAGAAGATGAGACAGGAATCAGTGACTTCCCACAGCCGGTGTGGTTTTAGGGGCTCCAAAGAGGGGCCCCTGAGCCACGCTTGCTCCTCCACTGATGAAGAACCCCACTGGACTCAGTCTTCTGTGGCAAAGCATTCAAGGTTTTCTTTAAATGTATTTAAATGTAAATATCACCAGGGTCCACATATATTAATCACCATATCCTCAATTCCAGCACAATGCCTAGCTTATCTAGTATGTGCTCAATAAACAGATTTGATCATGTATTTAATTAGTTGATTATATAAGGCAGTCTGCCTGCTAGGGACTTGAGACATCTTTCGATGAGAAGGCAGAGTTTAGAAATCCCCAGAACATAGGATACGCGGCGCAAAGCAGCTTCAGGAGTCCCCACTCCCCACTTGACCCAGTCTCACTCAACATGTTTTTGGTTTATTATTAATAAAATCTAAAACATTAATAGATGCTGATAAAAATTCAAACAGTATATATAAAATTCAAAAAGTATATAAATTGCTTTTCATACCTTCCACTATTAATAAGAACCCACCCCCACTTCCTCCTCCAAAAGTAGTTTAGTGTGTTTTCTCAAGACCTTTCCTCGGCTACTCTCCTGCCCCCAGTCTCTACATCTGACTGCTTACACAGCTGTTGAGTAGGAGGAAACACAATGACAATCATTTTTTCTGTGGTTACTGTGCAATCTCCCACCTCCAAGTTTGGCTTGATTGAAAACTAAGAAGAATTCTGAGCTATAAAACAATATGGGTTGGTTTCATAACAGCAGGGCAAAGTCCTGCTAACAATATAAAAGCAACATTTTCCCCATGCAGTCACCAAAAAGAGCACAGGCAATTCTCAAGATACGAGTATTCAACTTATGGAGGGTGGTGATTGAACTACCAGAACTTCGACATCTTGGGGACACATCTCTGATGATAAAACACTCACGACCCTACTCCCCCCTGCCCCACTGTTACCGGAAAATCCCTGATGACACAGGGGTTATGGTATAATCCTCTGGGCCCAAATGTACTGCTCACTCACAACCTACAATGACAGCATTTTATGCCCCTCCTCCGCCAAAGTATGAAGATAGTGACTGGAGACACAGAGATGCTGTCCTGGCTTCGGTAGAAGCTGCCTTATCTCTTTGCACAGGTGCCTGATGCAGTGAAAAGATGACTAAGACGGAACCTTGTTTCTCAGAGCTGGGTCCGCCCCGGCTTCCAAGAGAAGCGCCACTGTCTTAATGTTCCCACTGAGCACGGCCACGTGGAGCGCTGAGGTCCCGTTCTAGGAGAGAAGACAGAGTGTGTCAGGCGTGAGCTCACGGCCATCAGCACTCAGCCTGGCTTTCCTCCTGAACCAGCCTGCGCAGTGAGCCTTATGGGTCCTTCTCTTCTCTTTTCGAAGTCACGCCAGCACCTGATGTAGTGTCCGCAGGGACACAGAGGACGGTCAGTGTAAGTATTGCCAACATTCTTTCGCAAGTGAAATAAGGGATCCGCCCAGTGTGTACACGACTTTGTGTTCGCTCGGTCTGTTGTACACGCATTAGAATTTGCTATGGGAAGAACAACGATGCCATGTCAAACATTTTCTTTTTTCTTAGAGGATGTGTGTTTCTGGTGAGCACACGTCCTCAAGGCTGGAGGAACAGCCTGCTGAACTACGGGCCGACCTCTCAGCCCAGCTGCACACACGCTGCTCGCTCTGGTGGGCAGGATAGCCCCCGTGGGGTGACAGGGCTTAAGAGTTAGAGTAGGTGGAGGGCGGTATAGCTCAATGGTAGAGCGCATGCTTAGCATGCATGAGGTCCTCGGTTCAATCCCCAGTTCCTCTTCTAAAATAAATAAATAAATAAACCTAATTACCTCCCTCCACCGCCAAAAATAAATAAATTAATTAATTAATTAAATTTTTTTAAAAAAGGAGTTAGAGTAAGTGGGGTGAGGACCACTTCTCTAGCCCTGAGTTGGAGCTTTTCTGGGTACAGAAGGGTCTAGTGGATAGGTTGCTGACATTTTATGAAATTTACTGCCAATGTTTATTGAAATAAGGAAGCAGTTATGTGCAGCATGTAGCTGGATTCTGGGACGGAAGAAGAGAATATAACAAACCAAATATAAGAGTGATGGGCAGTCATAAGTTATCTGTTCCAGAAGGTACATATGTCTGTGAATGGTATCTAAATGAAAGCTTAGTTTTCAAATAAACTACTTCATATATATTATAAATATAAAATCCACATAAACACTGTCTGATTTTATAGACAAGTTAAATATCATATCCAGAGGAAAATTCCAGCAAGCAGAATTTTTCCATGTTTTCTATGTGTGACAATACACTAATCTGGTAACATTTCACTTATCTAAATCTTAACGAACCTATCAATGCTGCCTAAATGCAATGTGGCTAACAATAAGAAACCAAGCCAAAAAAGAGCTCTTTGAAACAAGACTAGATCTTCTGAAGCTCATTTTTTTATTCATAGAGAGTTCACTTTCATAGACTGCTTACTCTTACTTTCCAAACAATTTTTACAAGTACAGCTTTTTGACTTCCAAGTTCATGGAAGATTAGAACGAGCTCACTGGGACAGGCCAGAGGGGCCAGCACACTCGCTCTTTATTGCCTTCCCACTTCTATCAGTGCCCATGAATCTCTAACATGGAGAAAATTGCAGGTATATTCTTTAAAGAATACAATTAACCATGCACATGGTAATTGGATTCTACTGTAGTCCCCACGTGTGGACTTCTTCATGTCTAACCTCTGTCTTTTACAGATTGGTTAAATTTCTCTTTAGGTCTTACCTTCAATATACCAAGGGTGGGTGAGAATTTCAGCAGCTCCTCTATAACATGATTATACCCTTTGTTGGCTGCTTTCAGTAACGCTGTTGTACCATCCTTTACAGAGAGAGGAAGAAAAAAGCTGGTTATTTACATATGCATACGTGTGTTGGCTGAGAATGAAATGTTAGTTGAGAACTGGGAACATGCTTGTCAGAAGCAGGCAAAATGTGTAAACTAAAGCACAGGCCTGTGATGTCCCTTAAGCTAAGAGCATTTTAGAGCATATTAAACAGTTAATTCTGCATGGAAGAATACCAGACAAAATACGTCACTTACTATACTGTCTTAGAGTCCTCTCCTTTGGGAATTTATAGTCTTCTAGTGCCTCAGAATACAGGGTAAGGAACACAGGGAATTTCAAGAGGATATTTTTAGGACACAGATGGACTAAAGAGGCATTCTCTGCAGTTTATGACCGAGAAATTAATTGTTTAACTCTTTTTAATGATTTAAATAACTGTTGAACTGTATCTACTGTTTTAAAATTTTAAATGTGCCTATCTTTTGCCTTCCCTTGTATACACCCTTGCTCTGGTCCTGGTACTCAGGTACCTGTTTGCCTGTGGGTGGGGGCGGGGGAGGAAGAGGAAAGAGTAGAAAGGGGACAGATTGAAATCTGTTAAAAAAGAATGCAAAGACAAGTTCAAAATTTAATATTCAGCTTCTGTCATCCTTTTGTGGCCTGAGAAGAGATTTTCCAGTTCCCCCATTCCCCTGCTTTAACACATCAATTACTGTATTTGGAAGGATTCGTTCAGAGTTCTCTGGTAGTAAACACACCAGCCTGCTCTAAAAGTTTAGCTGGAATCAGGAAGAAGATAAGACTAGAGGATTTTTCTTTTCTGATTTCAGAGACTGTGGGAAGAAATAAAGAGAGAGAGAGTGGGAGATAGGACAGAGAAGAGTTCAGGAATGCGTCTTCTGGTTTCCCTTTCTGGGCCCAGACTTGGAGAGGGAAGGTGGGTCACAGAGACAGTGCTATTATTAAGGGCAAAGAGGCCGGATACTGAATGTATGTATGTATGTATGTATGTATGTATGTATGTATGTATGTATAGTAATTGAATGAATGAATGGAAATGGCACAGCCTGTCAGAGAGCAGGGTCTCCACAAGCCGCCGTTAGTTCCTATGGCGCAAAGGGCCTGCTGTGGGACCCCCAGAGGCAAACTTAGGTGACACCAGCAGAGGCTAATTGGGCTGATGGGGGATGCGGTGCTCCGGGAGCCGGGCACTGAGGAACCACAGACCCCGGGCTCAGCTGCACTGAGGCCCAGAGGCCAGCAGGAGGCGCAGCGCCAGGCGGACCCGCAGCCGCTGGAGACACATCCCCAAGGTCTCCTACCTCCTCCGTCCTCCCGGGTCATCCAGAGGTCAGCTCAGGTGGAGAAGGATCTCCGAGGAATTAAACATTTTCCCCCGAAAGACACTGAGCATCACTTGCTAGGTTTCAACAGACTCAGCCATTGCCTTTGCTTTCATGCTAAAGAGCAGGTGGAGGAGGTCGGGAGAAAACCCCGGGCGTTAAGAGACAAAACAAAGCCGCGTTTTCTCTGCAGTCTCAGCTGAGCGAACCTTGCGGCGGCGGTGCCTGCCTCCCCGCCCCGCACCCCGGGCCCCAGGCCGCGCAGCCGCCGCTCGCACTCACGTTGCGGGCGGAGTCGCGGTCGGCTCCGCGCAGCAGCATCACCCGCACCACCTCGCTGTGGCCCATCTGAGACGCGATCCACAGCGGCGCCGTCCCGTCCTGTAAGAGCACACAGCATCCATGTAACGGGCGGCGCGCCGGAGAGGGCTCCCGACGCAAACCAGGAGGGTGACTTTAACCCACGGACACAGACTGGCATCGGGCAGTGCCTGGACTAACTGGGTCATGGCTAACATTCAAGTTTTTGGCTTATAAAGGCCATTTTACGGCAAGACCTTTCACGGCGATGTGTGATGCAGGCTCTAGGGGACACGTGCAGGGTGCGGCCAGTTGCACACCAGGCAGAACCAAATTGAACACAGCCGGGAGGAGAGGCCAGCTTGTCCGTGTTTCCCCCTGACTCTGTGTGCTGCGTTACTGGCGGGTCCACACAACACACCCTGCTTCCTGGGGCCCTCTCATTCCCACAGAAGAGAGGGTAGTTTCCTCTGCGGTGTGTCTGAGGGTCAAAAAACTAAAGACACTTGTCCCACTCTGCTCCGTGTCCAAAACTCCCCACCGCCACGTAATTTTCAGGGACCACACTTTCATGCAGAATGTGATAGTGTGTCTTCTGGGAGGTGCTTTGCTCTGCCTCGTTACAGCAGAAAGATATTTCCTGTGTATTACTCACCTCACAACCCTTTTTCCTGAACAGTAGGCCATGAAGGAGAGGTGTGTTGCTCCAGAGAAGAAAAGGAGAAACATCCAAGGGACAGAGAAGGATTTGACAGGAAGGTGGTTGCTGACAGACAGGAAAATAGCAAATCCTTCCAGGGCTGGAAGGAGGCACCAGAGAGGGAGCAGGGGAGGTGAAGATTATGAGTGCCTGTGTTTTCCTCCCAGTCTGGGTTGATTCTAAGTTGTGTAAACTAGGGTGCTAGAAAAAATATTCACCTAGATAAATTAGGGTGAATTCCAGATGGAGAAGCATTTTCTCTGGTTCTTGGGATGAAACCAGGAACACTGCGAGCCCCTTAGAGAGGCTCTGCCCTTGGCTAGTCTGACAGGTAGAAGAGAAATGACTGTGGGAGTCATCTGGGCTAATGTTGGACATGCCCCCAATACTCTTGGTCCACATTCACCCAGGAGTCCTTGCCTGCCTGGGGAAATCAGAAGTGCTGAGTAAACAGTGGCCTGGAGTAAGCCTGGGGTTGGGG
The DNA here is from genome assembly GCF_048773025.1 of Camelus bactrianus. Taxonomy (NCBI): domain Eukaryota; kingdom Metazoa; phylum Chordata; class Mammalia; order Artiodactyla; family Camelidae; genus Camelus; species Camelus bactrianus. Next base: position 9,343,142 of record NC_133562.1, read on the forward strand.
TGATAAGGCCACAGAACATCAGGAACATTGATGATGGCAGGGCCAGCATATGGTGGACCAGCTGCATCTTCAGGGTACCAGTGCAGGATGCTCAGGGGACCAGAGGGGCTGGACAAGCCAGCATGAGAAGCAGACAAGAGCACCCCCACCCCAATGCCAGGGTGACAGTCTGACCTCTGAGAACCTGGTCACTTGGAGAGAAGGGCAGGAGGAAGGAGAATCCAAACTGACTAAACTTAACCTCTGAGGTAATTAAAGTAATATGGCCCAAAGAGACTCTTTTAGGCAGATAAGACTGAATTACTCATCAGGGGATATTCAGGCTGAAAAGCAAGATGATTCAGTTACAGAAACTCAAGTTTCACTTCCTGCTGGAGGATATAATTCCAACTCCAAGCTACCAGCCACAGCAGGCACAAGGATGCTGCCCATTGCTGTGCTGGCAAAGGGACAGAGGAGGAAGACCACTGAGCAGGGTGTTGGATGATGGCAAATCAGGAGCCTAGAAGGATCTGGGGGTACTGAGGGGTGGGAGGAGGACACTGGCACCTCTGTCTTGGGAGCGATGGGGAAAAGCTGGAACAAAGGCTGGAAGAAGGCTGGAGACATCCTGACCTACTTCACACTTTACAAGGGCCTCTCAGAAAGATTCTTGATTCTGAATGTTATTTATTATTAGCAATATAAATATCTTCATCTGCACTTGGAGCTTATAAAGCACTTCCACATTCATTGTTTGATTCTCCCAGTTCAGGTTGTAACCAATCATTTGTCACTCAAACACCCAACAATTATTAAGCATCCTCTAAGTCTCAGGCAGAGTACTAAAAGCTAAAAAAAAAAAAAAAAAAAAGTCATGGTCTGTGTTCTCAAAGGAACGCAGTCTAGTGGAGAAGACACATGGGAATTTCAGTACGATTGCAGCACCACAGTAAAGTACAGACAAAAATGCCCCAGATGAACCAGGAGAGGGGCCTTCTTACTGCATGGGGGCCACAGGGTCAGCTTCACAGACGGGTAGTGTCTGAGCTGGGTCTTGAGAGAGGACTAGGATTTTGTCAGGTGGGAGAGAGGGGAAGGGGCTTTCTATGTAGAAGGAAGGACATTTACAGTCAGAGTGGCGTGGACAGGCGTGGCTGGCTCAGGCTGGGTGGGAAATCCAGCTGGATGCAGCCCGAGGGGTGTAGGCAGGATGCTGGGAGGAAGGAGAGCCATTCTGGGCTCCACAAGGATTTTCCAGGGCTTTGCGCTGATGCCCTTTCCCTCCTGCCCTGAGTTCATCTGCACTTTGTCAATATCGCCACCAGAGGGCAGGCAAGGAAAGGCAGCCAGCGTTCTGTTCCCCGTGCCTTCCAAGGGTTTGGCTGTTACTAAATTCTATTAACAGACACTAATATGTGGGACAATGCCAAGAGGTGCTGTAGTAGGAACTACTATTACTATCATTTCAGTAATGCTAACACACCAATGTCACACCAGTGTTATCACCTTAACTGCAACAGTCATGTTAGGTGGAAAAAGAACTCACCACTTCCTGGTCGTGAGAACTTAGGCAAATCACTCTGAGCCTCAGCGTCCCCTTCGGCAAAAATATTAGCCTCACAGAGATATTTGTGAAGGAGAATACATAGAAATGTGCTGAGCACAACGACTGGCTAACAGATGCTTAGAAAATGGTAACTGAATCTGAATATTATTTATCACGAAAAACAGTAAGCAACTTCCATTTGTACTTTTGTTTACAAAGCATTCCATATGCTTAATTTGATTCTCCCTGTTATCCTGTGAGGTAACTGACTGAGCAGGTAAGATGATTGGGACAATGAGATTTGGAAGAAGCTGTGTGTTTCATTACTGGTGCTTACTTCGCCAAATCTGAGTTTTGAACCCAGGATGTTGAATGTGAATTAGACCATTTGTCAGATCTAATTATTTATCAGTTGATTATCTAGTTTGTGAAGAGGAATAGATTTTCCTCTTTCGTACACCCCAATTTCTGTTTTCTCATATGTTTTCCTTCTATTACAATAGTCAGAATCTTCATTGTGAAGATGATTTCATAATAAAAATGACGGAAATTAAATCAACTGAGCTCCTTTCCGTAGTTTTGGAGAGAACTAGAGTAGGAAAAACATATCTGAAAATATCTATACAAATTTATAAATACTTCTTGACAAAAATATACAGTTTTAAAGTGTCCTAAATCAAAGAAATCATCATGAAGGAGAAGTACAACCTCATAGCACTTTTTTTTTTTTTAAAAAAGGAAACAGAACATCTGGTTTGGAGAAGGTGGGATTCACAGGGGCTAAGACAGCTGTCATTTACGATGTGTGTGCACACCAGGAGGAAAAGGACTTAGACTTATTTTGCATACCAAGTGATACACTGACTCAATGTAAGAAAGAAATGCTAATGAGGGCTGGTTAAAGACTAACTAGCACATGAGGTAGTAATGAGTTCCCTATGTGCAGAGACGTTCAACAGTGGCTGATCACCAATCAGCAGGATTGACAGAGAAAGGCTTCCGGTGCCTGATGGATGGTTAAATGGGGACTTCTGCAGTTCCTTCTAGCTCTGTTATCCCCTCATTCCATTTGAGGTAATATTTTCCAAGTCTCCTCTAATACATTTTTATAGAGAGGTCACAGCATGAGATGGAGTATATGATGTAACTTGTATTAGAGATTATATTTTATTTGATCTTATTTAGGCTCTTAAAGATGACTTAGAAGAAAGAATTAAAACCATAAAACCATTCTGTACCATAGCAGTGGATCTATTAAGTGGCACGGGCTATTTACTTCTACCGCCTTCCAGTACCCACACTTAGGCTACCTCACCTGCAGGCTTGAGCCAGACAGCAAGTCTTGGGGACCAATTCTACTCAAAGGTGGGGGTTTAAGACATTAAAAGGAACCTTGTCAGTAACAGAGGGGGTTCAATATGGAGACAATTTTGCTACCAGCCTCGGAGCCCTGACCTGGGACCCATTTCTCATTACTGTGTCCCTCCACTCTGTGTCCTTGGTCCAGCCAAAGAGTCTGTAAAAGATGTTCCCAGATGCCTGCATTGCCCACATCCTGACCCATTCTCCCAGCCACAGGTCATTGGACCAAGGACGGGCGGGCCAGCCAGTCCACTGTGGCCTGGGGGTGAGGACGAGCTGCAACAATGACATGGCTACCCCAAGAGTTTGGGAGTCTGACCTGTAAACTTGAGGACATGCAAGATAAGTAGGCTGAGGAAGCTGATCAAAATAAAAAAGAGTCGTGGGAAAGAAAGACAGGCAAGAAAGGAGCCTGAGATGACAGAAGCCACTTGGCTTGTGGGGGAAAGAGAACAGCCTTGATTTCTGATGGGTCTTCTGTTCCAGGGAGGCCTGGATGGAACGGAAATGATAGCACCCGACACTCCCTCGGCACTTGATGCGCACTGGCCACTGCAGGAGGAGCTTTGCAGGGATTATTTAACTCTCACGATACTCCTGTAGCAAAGGTACCCTTATTATCGTGGTTTTACAGTTGGAAAAAAATGAGATTCAGGGAGAGTAAAGCGACTTGCTTGATTGAGGTCATGCAGTTCATAAGCAAAACTGAGACTGTGTTTCATTTCCTCGTCCATATCCTCATAACTATCAAGCCACTCAGTCCCCCAGCCCACACCTCCAGCCCTGAGACCTGGGTCTGGATCCCCCTCTCCCCCAGAGTCTTCCTGGGACTGGTGTCCCGCCCATGAACCTGGGCCCAACATCTGGGCCTTGTTCCAGTTCCCAGTCACTCATCACTACTTCCTGCAGCCTTCCAGGCCCCAGGGTGTCCTCTGGCGGTCAACACACCTTCTCTGAGCACAGCGGGAGTGTGAGCAGTAGGGCCTCCTTATTGCTGTCCACTCCCACCTCGAAGCCCTCAGGAGACTGTACCAATCTGTTGGTTCTATGCTGTCCCATCGCCCAACACTGGGTCGGCCCCTCCAAGCTTGCTACCAGGGAGAAACGGTACTGTCTGGGTTCCAGCATCTCTGCATACAAGTCCAAACCAAGGCTTCTGTTAGAGAAGGCACTTTATGAGATGGCCTTTCTGTCAGGCCTCCAAGAAACACCGATCAGCATATTAAGAGGACCAGACAGATGAGTGATGACAGGCCAGCCTCAGCTCCAGGGAAGCAGAGCCAGAGCTTCGCCACTCTATAAAAGCATTGTTTCAGTAAGCTGCGTGAGTTGAGTTGGGAAAAGTGTACATCAAAGCATTTTGTTGACAGAAAAACAGACTCATCAGCCACCTCAGCGAGTGATTAAAAAGGTTTGACATGTATTAGCTCTACATGGTGAGGATGCACAGAAAGAACTGAAAATGAGGCTTGAGGCTGACTGGACTTCACTGACCTCTGTGACTCCTGACCGCTTTATCTGAGACAACTGAGAAGAGACACTTTTTCAAGCTTCAAATCAAGAACTTACTTTTTCCAAGAATCTGCCTATGACTTGATTTGTGATTACGATTCCTTCTCATAAGAGTACTAAGAAGGTTTTCAGTTAATTCCTCAGTGATGGAAGGAAAAGCCATTCCTACTACTGTACAGATTCCCTGCAGCTCAGATCAAATGTCAGGTGAATAATTTCCGTGCAACTTCGTTAACATCCTGTGACAGCGTACCACATGTCAGGGCTCCACAGGATGGCACAACAAAAATTAGAAATCAGATTTATCTAAAAATATTAAGACACGAAACCAGGCAGATATCCTTGCCCTTATTTTATAAATTCAAGAATTTTCTGACAGTGATTCAACGTGTTGGCTGAGATTTCAGAATAAAACACTGGCTTCCAAATGGCCTACCTGTATAACGTTCTGCATTGTGCAGGCCATTTTAAAGGAAACTTAAAAAAAATTATTTAGTTTGTTTGTTTTGGAGGGGGAGATAATTAGGTTTATTTATTTAAAAAAATTTTTTAATGAAGGTGTTGGGGATTGAACCCAGAACTTCGTGCATGCTAAGCACACACTTTACCAGAGTTATACCCTTCCCCCTTAATGGAAACATTTAATCAGCCTTTTTTTTTTAACCCCTTCATAACTTGTGACAAAGTCAGTGGTGACAGATACCACTTTTGCTGTATTTATGACAGTTCTCGTTTTCCTGGAACGGAAATTAAATACACAGAGTTTACTCTTTCAGACAAGACAGATTTTGGACTAGTCTGACCTGGCTAGATAACCTTTAATTACAAGCTTGTGGAAGGTAGTAAAACGATCATAGTTTGAGAGTACAAAGGTTAGTGTAGTCTATGAAAAGGCAAAATTTCATCACTTTCCCCGGCCAAAGCAGTTCTTATTGTATAAAACACCTCTTCCTACATAACAATCTTCTCAGGGCTGGACTCTCACAATTCCGAACAACCGCATTAGATGCAGTCTTTAAAAAGGCAGGTCACTTGCTTCTTGGCTGGAGGGTGAGGCCCTCCCACTCCCAGGCTGAGTCATCCACTTTGCCCAGGTTATCCTCACTCCTGAGGAATGAAGAACAGCTGTGGCGTGTTGTGACGACCACGGCACTGCTGGTTCACTCTTTAACTGCTTGGCTTTACTGTCGTCTCATGACTCAATTTAGATTTAAATGGATACAATCCAGGCAACATTTGGAATATCATCTCTTATGTCAACTTGGTGTTTTACAAACTGTACCTAAGGTATACAAATAATGCAACTTATTTTACAAATAGATTTTTCAAAGTGCCAGATGTACAGAGAGACTTGATCATATTGATAATCTCAATTCTAAATTCACAGTGGTAGCCTCAAGAATGGCCTCCAAATCAAACTTATGCAACCTAAAAATAACCAATTTTTTTTATTAGTTTTAATAAAATGAACCTCTGACTCAGAATCAATCAACAACTTCAAAACAAGGAACAACAAGAAAACACTAAATTCCAATTCCCAAACATCAACATCAGCAGGTAAGGAAGTGCTACTTTTTCTAAAAGTTTCCGTTACCAGAAGTATTCCTGGGGCTGTCCAAACCTAAGAATATTTTTAAAATCCTAAAAAATATGACCTTACAGTCATAGTAGTGTCTGACACATAAGTGCTCAAGAGATACTGACTGAACAGTGAATAAAACAATTGTCAAAAATTTGGGAGCTTGACGATGTTATCAGGATCATCCTGTCCAGCCTTCTAATTTTCAGATGAAGGAACAGAGGTCCAGAGAGGTTGACTTACTTGTTCAAAATCACACCGCTAGTTACTGGCAGAGCGGAACCTAGAACTCAGGATTCCTGACCTCAAGTCCACTTTGCCCAAAGTCTCTTTATTTTCTCAGGTTCTTCATGCACTTGGATTTTTAAAGATTGAAGGAGCCTGTGGCCAAGAGCTCAGACCAACTATAATGTTCCCACAGCTATGCATTAGGTAGCAGGTGGGCCTTCCCACAAGTCATGACGCCGTGGGAATCTGCCCGCATGTCATTTACTGGTTAAAAAAATCAGCTTGATTTTTCCTTAGAAAACTACCTTTAAAGTAATGCTACCTTACTCTGAAATGGTTTATTAAAAGCAAACTAATTAGTGCAGAAATAGATCCTATATAAGAGAAGCTAATTATAAAGCCTTACATTGGGAGGTTCTTTACTGTTTATGAAGGCAGCCTGTATTACCTTGTAGTTCTGTTCCTTTCAGTCTCAGTTAATTGATTTGCCAGATAACATCTTGCTTTTGGTAAACGGAGTCTCAACAGTGCTGCAATTGGTGACAGATGAAGGTACAGAACCCGGTAATGATTCCAACAAAACGGGCTCCTCTTTGGTTCAGCACAACAGGTGGTGGGTTAGAGGTAAGGCAGAGTGTCAGCAGAGGGACTGGGCGGGGCAGGGCTGCCTGACCAGCCTCTCCTTACCTACGTCCTAGGCTACTCTCCTGATTTCATTGCAGCCATAATCGATTTGAACAGGAGGTGGCAGAGTGTGTACTTGACCTCAGACACCAAACACCCAGTTTCAGAAATACTGAATGGTCAGCCTGATTTCAGAGGCCTTCGGGCAAGCCCAAAGCAAAGGACAGGAGAAACCCTAATCAAAGATGAACTTTCATCCAGAGGCAAAGGATTTAAAGACGCCCAGAGCTGACTGGTGATCTTAGGCAGGGGGTGCCCCAGGCCGGCAGGCTCTCCCTCCCACCGCTCCGCGCACACGTGACCATTACCTGCCTGGGCTGGTTGACTTTTGCTCCTGAAGACAACAGTAATCGAATCACATCCAAGTAACCCCCTTGGGCAGCCAGGAAGAGTGCGGTGGCTCCATCCTGACAGACAGCAAATTGCAAGTGTTAACAAATCATTTTTCACATTTATTATAAAAGAAATTCAATTTAAAAATATGTATTTAATACAATTTTCTGTTCCTCCCCCCTTTTTTTCACATGTGGTTAGTGTTTTATTATTTGAAGAATGGTTCTAGAATGTCACACTATGACAGGCTGAAAGGAAAGTTTTAAATAGTTTCATAAGGCTGAGTTACAATATATGTAATGACTGTTCACTATACAAAATCTTGGTCACTGAACTTATGACACATCTAGTTGGAAAACTCAGGTTTTCCAAATAGCCAGTCATCATTTTTCTCCTGCCTGTGTAGACTTCTCATTAGCTGCCTTCCGCTTCTGTGGCATGATCTTCAGAGGCCACCCCCTTTTTAGTTAGATTAAAAAACACATACGTTTAATACAATTTTCCATTGCAATTCTTTTGTCACTAAGAGCAAAGTGTTCTTTAAAAAACATAAACAAAAAATAGAAGTCTGTTAATAAAAAACAAAAACCAAACAAATCCCCCAAATCTATTTTGTGTGCTTTCACGAGTCAGTAATGAAAAGTGTCCTTTATTATATACTCTTTATTCCTTCCTCTCTCGTGCTCCCTTACCCACATTCCTTCAACATGCAGTTTCTCTAAGCTTTAAAACACAAGATGCTTTCAGAATGCCTCCCCAAGTAAAAACGTCCGTGAACTGTCTCCTTGCCAGCCCAGCAGGCACCAACAATGCCTATCCACACAACTAAGCCATCCTGCATAAAAGCCCACAGCAAGTGCTTGTTTCCGATTTTCTTTAGTTTTCTTATTAACTGGGTGCCTACATCTTCTGGGCTTTTCTTTTTTCTTGAAGACATGTCATTGAGTAATTTCAGCAAATACATCGATCAGTTGAGAGCATGCCTCCTCCCAGATGCTCACTTCACACAGATCGCACTCACAGGACAGGGTGAGCCCCCTTACTCTCAGACCGCATGGAAAACTCAAGCATCTGTAGTGGGAAACACTCGGCTAACTCAGCTAATTACCACCTCTCCCGTCTCGTGAACACTAATCACATGCTTAAAGCACCTTCCCTGCAAGTCCAACCAGGCAGAGGGTGCTGGGTTTCCTGTGGGTGTCGGCTGAGCTGCCAGACTCCCCTCAGGGCGATCATTAAAAAGTTACTCTGCCTGGACAGATTTTTCAGCAGCTGTTTGATATGGGGATACAATTTCCAACTGCTCCTCACTGTGTTGCCATGGAAAGTCTTCCATGCCCTTGGTGGTGATAACTCTTAGGAATTTGCCAAAAATGGATCTCCAATGCATTGGATTTCTTTCTTTTACTGTGCATTACAAATTTCTGTTCCTAGAAGTTTTCAGGAATCGTTGACATCCTGCCCCCTACTCCCACCCTATATTTCAATTGCTGTTAATGCAAACATCTATATTTGGACTGTTTGGGTAAGGGTAAAAGCCTTAACATAAAATGGAAGTTCTAGTGCATGAAATTTTCAGGTCACCTTATAACAGAGAGGAATTTACCACGGGAATGAGCTCTCCCCAAACTCTAAAATCAAGTGCCACCTCAATGAGCCTTATGGAAGAATGCCATCTAACAGGGCAAGTTCTATAGCCATAGTCAATTTGGATTGCTGACTACTCATGGTAAGGCTCTGAGAATTACAACTCATTTTCCTTTTCCAAAGACTGGGGCTCTTCCTAGTCAGCCTGCACATACATATTCTCACACGCACTCTCAGCTCCACCATCTTCAGCCCAAGAGACACAAAACTGTAGACCTCTGCTGCTTAGACGTGACCACATGTCAGAACCACCTGGTGCCCAGGCTGTGCCCTCAGAGACTCCAGCTTAGTTGGTCTGGGGTGGGCCCAGGAAGCTCCCTAGGGGGCAGCCAGAGTTGAGAATCACTCCTTCAGACCACTGTCAAGGAGTTCAGCCATTGACCCAGGAATGCCATGGGCTCAAGGAGTGTTACGGATTTTTAAGTGCAGAGGGTAAGGTTCCTGTGAACGTCACAGAGGTCTGGGATTCATCAGAGGTATCCGTGTAAACTCTGGAAAGGGTGTTCAAACGGAAAAGTTCACACCTACACATCTCAGTACACATCTATGAAAGTATAGCGCCCCCTAGGCACAGGGCTGACGTCTAGTGGTACAACAGCCTAAAACACGGGTCCCAGATAACTGGACGCAGGAATTCTCTGCTCCTTCCCATGAGACTCTGTAAGTCACTTCATCTCCCCGTATTTTATTTTTTTCCTCCAAAACCAGAATAATATTTTCCATAAATCCTCTGGAATTATGGCGATAATTAGAAGTGCTTGGGTAAAGTGCTAATTGCCAATTAGCTGCAAACAGACCCACACCGGCAGTGGGTGCCTTTCAAGGTCAGTGGGTGCATGTATTCCACAGGTCTTCATCCACCCAGCCTCACTTCTCTTCCAAATAACTTGATTTCTCTTTTTGGGGGGGCTCTCCCTCCCAAATAACTACAACAGGAGAATTTATTTTGGTGTTCAGCAAGTCCATACGCTGAGCTTGTCATGTTATGAATAATTATGTATTACATGATCTTTAAAGTTTTTAACTGCACAGGTAGATAAAATATCTCATACGTGCAAGAGATTTAAGAGGGCAGAGCAAAGGTGCGTACACAAGATTATGTGGTTTCTGCACAGAAAAAGCTCACCCGGTTAACTATCTTTTTCCCTCAATGTCTCAGATGCCACTTCTGGCGTCAGAATTTGGACGACAGCAGCATGTGTGATGAAGGAAGGAGTGAGTGTCTCCCTAAAGCCCCCCTGAAATGCACTCACATAAAGCTGGTCGTGGATGTTGGCTCCGTGTTTCAGCAAGGTCTCCACCACCTGCATGTGCCCGTACTGACTGGCGGCCAACAGGGCAGTGCCCCCGTCCTGTGGTCATGCAAAGTATAAATGCATCAGAAACAGTGCAGGCACCAACTTATCAAGAAGACGCTCCTCATACGTGAGAACTTTGGAGAAGAATTTCCCACACATCATAACAAACTCACTTTTCCTCTTTGTTTTACCTTTTCTTTATAACCGTGGCAGAGTTCATCTTTAGAAGTGCGTTACACTGTACACTGGGTGACTTGCTCGAGCTATATTACAGTTATTTGTCTAAGTTACTAGGGTTAATTTAGGAACGCCTCGTGTCAAGTGCAGAATCATCAATCTGCCTCGCAATAAAGGAAACAAAGAACAGAAACTCTGTACCAATCGTGTCTCCTGTGGCTTCTGGCCAGAGACCCGACTGACAAATGTTGGCATCTCTCTGTGGTTCCACCCAGCTGTAGGCCTCTGAGACTAAGGTGTTTTCAGGGAGTAACCCTGTGGGGGAACCGCCTTCCCGGGACAAGGTCTGCATGCATGGAGACGGGAAACCCACGTCCTCTCACCCTACTACGTAGCATTTTCCTTTGAACGTGTGCTAATTGGTCCAGGTCTCAATGTGGCCCTAGGACTAAACAGAGCACTGGAAAGTAGGTGCGGTCTGATGTGGAATGAGAGGTGCCTTGGTTCCATCTGCTCTACTTTTATCTCTGCAGGCTAAATTTGAATTAGCATTTATGCCAACCACACCACACTACTGACTCACTGAGTCTGTGGTCAACTGAAACCCTTAACGGTTTTCTCAGGTGCCAGGCCGAGGCGTTCCCTTTCCCCACCAAGGACTGCTGTGCTGCGTGTTTGGCTCTGTGATTGGTATGTGGACATCTGAGCTAATTATGCATCAAGGAAGAACGTGGAATCTGGTTCTAAAATACAAATCATAAATATAAGATTGTGTGGTTTCTAAATTTGGGCGTAGAGTGTTTATTCAGAATGCCTCCCCTCAGAGCCCCACTCTCTGATTCAGTAGGTCTGGAGGGAGGCCCAGAAATAGGCTTTTGACCAGTTGCGTGAGGTGACTGTAAGGTGCAGGTGGCAGGTGGCCCTCACATGGAGAAAGACTGCTGTAAGGCGTCCTGGATCCACAGGCAGCCAAGATCCTGGGGGATGCACACGGCTGACAAAGGCTTCAGAGAGGCTGGGCTGTGGGGTGTGGAAGAGCTGTGTTTCAAAGGGAGGGGAATGGAAGGGAGAGACTGGCGGGCTGCGGCCGGTGGGAGGGTGGATGTGGGTTGTGGGGGATGGGGGAGGGGGATGGGTTGGGGGGAGGGGTGGGCACCAAGAAACTGCTTAATAGCAGCAATGAGCACCAGGGTTTCCAAGTTTTCTTGTGTCAGTTTTCCCAGCTCTTCGCCTAGCGGGTTTAGAGAACAGATAAAACACGACGATCGTCATGGAAGAGCTGATACATTTCTCTTTAAAAGCACACTTTGGGGATGTAGGTTTAATTACAATGAGAAAAGTCATTGACACAAAGCCAGATGCGAAGACAGGATCTTATTAAAACTCAAAGCCTCCCGACATGGGTCTTCTTCCCAGGGAAAGCTCTTGGCCACCCGCAGCGGACCTAAAGGACACACGTGGAGCTGCTCACCCTGGGCCCCATGCTCCGTGGATTCGGGGACAGTGCAGACTGGCTCATGTACAGAAGCCAGCATTAGCTTGGTAGCCAAGAAGAACGAAGCCGCCATCTGGTCACACCTGATCATTTCGACTTAGAGTTGAGTCTGAGGTTGATAGAACTTTACTTTTTATTTTCGGTTGTATCACTTTACAACCGAAAATAAAATGCAAATTAATATAAAATATGTATCCACATGTATTTTGGATTACGTCTGTTATATTCAGCATGTTTGGGGGCATGAACAGTCTGACAGCAGGTTTTAGAGAAGACAGAAACCCTATGTGAAATTCACATCTACTTAACAGCATTTACAGAAAAAAAAAAAGCCACTGGAAACTCCCTTGATATCAAAAGGTCACATAACATGAATTAAGAAAACTTAAAAAAGTTTCCAACTAGGGCAAATTTTCAGGAATTTTTTTGTTATGACTAGACCAGAAATAAGGTGACAATTACAAAAATGGGATAGCTGTTTAACTTCTTCTACAAAACATTATCATGAAAAATCATTGTGAACCCAAAATTGATCTCTCTGCAGCCTCAGTTTTCTTACCCATACGTTAAATACGAGGACTCAATGACTTCTTTGAGGAAGAACCACAATTCCTTGCTCAACTATATAAACTGCAATCATGTATTACATATTTTAGCGAAGACATCTCAGAAAGTAAACTGCCCGCCAAATCATCCTCCTTAGAAATACCTCAGATACACATCTCAGATACACATCTCAGATATGTAACAAAACTTAGTGTCCCAGAGTAGAAAGCTACCAGTATCTAAGTAATACCCCCCATCAAATTTTCCAGTTGTGAGCCCAGAGTAAAACTGTCATATTTTGAATTGAATTCCTAAGACTCACCCTGAATCATTACAAGGAACTTCATTTGTGAAACCCACCTTCATAGGCTCGAAATTCTTGTAAAAAGCAAACATAAATTCTTACTATGGGTGAAGAAAAATGAATTCTCATGACTGCTAAAATTCTTCAACAGGGTATGAAATCAAGAAAATTCTCTTACTTTGGTCCTAAATTCAGTGGATGCTCCAAATTCAAAGAGAAATCTCACGATGTTATTATGTCCTTGTTGGGCAGCAAAGAACAGGGCAGTTGTACCTGACTGGGAGGGAAAGAGAGACTGGTCTTAAAGACATTGGGTTACGTTACATTTGACCTATGTGTCTGCAAACAAAACAAATCAATATCCTTGCATATAAACTTCTTGCCTAGGAAGGGGCTACATTTAAACAGACTGTATTCCTTGTTCCAATAAGTGACAAGTTGAAAGGAAAACTTTATTTTTGGTGTAATGGGACAACTGGTGGACCCCCCAAAAGCTAGGTCCTCTCCTAATTCCTGGAACTTGTGAATATTATCCTGCATGCCAAGAGGTGTGATTAAGGTAATGACTTTAAGAGAAGGTCCTTACTCTGGCTTGTCCTGGTGGGCACTAAGTCCAATGACAAGTGTCTTTGTAAGAGTGAGGCAGAGGGATACCTGACACAGAGAAGAGGAAGAGGCAAAGAGACCACAGAGGCAGAGATGAGAGTGATGGGACCACAAGTCAAGGAACGTCAACAGGTACCAGAAGCTGGAAGAGGTAAGAGTGAACTCTCCCCGGAGCCTCCAGAGAGAGAGAGAATACGACCCTGCAGACACTTTGAATTTTCTGGCCTCTCATCTTCTTAATAGACATGAATTTTAGAGACAAACAGGGGTCATTTCTGGGAGTTGTTTCTTCATTAAGAGAAAGGATTTGTTTTTCAATAGGCTTTTTGGATACATTAATTTCAAAAATTCTACCTAGAGCCATTTGAACCAATTTTGGAACGTAAATACTATTAATTGTGCACAGGAACACAGCAATCGGCAGACGACAGGAGCTGGACTCCAGTCTGGAATGTGAGTCAAGGTCTTAAGCACGCGGGCTTCACTCCGGAGACCCTGGGCTTCATGACCCCTGCACGTGCAGCGCCTACAGCTGTGAGTTTACTCCGCCAATACTGCTGATTCTCCAGGGAGATGGCCTTTCAGGACCATCAGCTTCCAGTTGTCTCCCCAGCAAACTCTGTGTGTCTAGACAACCAGCCAGAGCAAACGATGGCAGGTACTTTTTCAGGAGACAAATATTCTGATATTGCAAAACGGATTACACGCGAACCAAGGAAGAAATGTACTCTAAGCATTGGTTTCCTAGCCCTGCCAGGCACACTCTTTCAGCCTCCAAAGCATGCGGCTGAGGTCCGGGCCTCTCTTTGGCTCTATTGTCCCAAACTGGCCTGGCCTTGGGGAATTCAACAGATCACTGGGCACTTACACGCCATCGTTATTTGAGCCACACATTTAGGTTACCTCTAAACCAGGCACACTGGGTTCAATACAAAATAGTTTCCATCTCCAAGAACATTAGTTGAACAATTGGAACCGAATGGATAAACATAAAAACATACATTGGCTGGAAATCAAACAAATGTTTCTCTTCTTCTCCCAGCTTTTCTCTGCTGTTCTTAAGACATTTTTGTGTATGTTGAACTAGCCCTTCAGGATAAAGTTTTTGAGTAAGCAGATCCAGATTGTGTTGTTTTTATTAGAGAAAATCTGTCTTTTCTTGAAAGTTCAAATAAACAAAGACCGGAAAGCAGAGAGGAAAAAAAAAAGATTAGGGAAATTTTAAAGCATAATTCTAAATGGGCCCAAACATTTTGCTTCCAGAAGAAAATCAGCTGCTGGAGTGAAAATGACCCAAAACAATGATCCAGTGTTGTGGAAATTGCTCAGAAGATCTTATCTGTCTGGGAGAAGACTGGACGGAGCTGCTGCGGTCTCTTGGCACTGCTCCTCTCAGAGACCAGGCTTGCTGATCCCGGGCTACAGGGCACCAGGCCCCAGATTCTGTCCATCAAGGGTCACTCTACCAAGGTGACACCCAGAGGGGAGGTGGAAGGGACTTCTAGATACCCCATGAACATGCAGCCCTCACACATGGTTTCGTCTTAATTTGTTCCTCTGAGGGATGGCGTCCAGCTTGGAAGAAGGGGTGTATTGTTCGATGAAAGTCTGGTTGGCAAATCATCCATTCTGAAACAATTGCAGGGCAGGCCCTTAGGTGAGACTGGATCAGGGAAAACCAAGCGCTCCAGTCTGCTTTGGAGCCAGGATGCCCTTCTCAGGTCTGAGTGGCTGTGGACTGAGAGGTCAGATTCACTCTAGGTGACACCTGTGGATGTGCCTCCATTAACCTTAACTCAGCAGACCCTATTATGGCTTGAAAATATATAGAGCCTTCCCCAAATAAACTTTTATTTTTTATTAAAAAAAAAAATCCCCAGCCTCCCATTGTTCCTCTGCACTGGACCGAGAATGGAGCCTCTGGCCAGATGGAATTCCCAAGATTGCCTTCCAATGAAGTGAGGGAACAGCTCACATTCTAGACCGATGTTCACCATACGGCTTTTGGGGGAGAACTTATTTAATTCATGGCCAGTCAAAGAAGCTCTTGGAAAACACGGTTTGGTGAGGATGGCTGAGATAGTCTAGCAAGAGAGCCTTGTTAACAACAGGTGAGATAGTCTAGCAAGAGAGCCTTGTTAACAACAGGTTGGAGACCCAATCCTTCTGAAAATATAATGATCACTATGAAAATCTTGTAAATTCTATAGCATCTCATCCCCAGAAAAGAAGGAAGAACTGATTTAGGCTCAGGGCGAAATACATGAGAGTTTAAGGAATATGATTGGAGGTTTGGTTATGTCAGATGCAACACGCTGAGCAGATACGTTCAGCTGAAGTACAACCAGCGTCACTTCCTGGGCCTTATCTACACACAATACAGTCTGCAATCTGGGACTTAAGGCCCTGGGGAAAAAGCAATGATTACACTCGGCCCTCTGTATCCACAGGTTCCACATCCATGGATTCAACCAACCATAGATAGAAATAATTAAAAAAAGAAAAACTCCAGAAAGTTTCAAAAAGCAAAGCCTGAGTTCTCCATGTACCAGCAAAGCATTTATTTACAAAACATTTACACTGTATTAGGTAATATAAGTAACCTAGAGATGTTCAATGTATATGGGAAGAAGTGTGTAGATTATATGCAAATATGATGCCATTTTTCATAAGGGACTTGAGCATTGAGATTTTGGTTCCATAGGCGGGCGGTCCTGGAACCAATGTCCCATGGATCTGGAGGGAAGACTGTTATCTAGTCCTTCTCAGCAATTCACTACTGTGACAATTTCACATCTCTGTCACCTGTATTTTTTTTTTTTCGGTTTTATTTGGTAGAATTGCTACAATCTGACTGCACATATACAATATACTGCATGTAAATAGACACACAATATACTGCACATATTTTTAAAATTTACATATATGTACTGTTCACTGTTTAAGAACATTTAGAGCTTTTTAAACTTACATAGTTATCAAAGGAATAAAGCCAACCATAAAATAATAATTAATTCAAAAAGATACATACACTCCGCTATTAACAGCAACATTATATAAATAATTATATAAAATTGCCAAGATATGGAAGCATCGTAAGTGCACATCAACAGATGAATGGATAAAGAAGATGCAGCATATATATGCAATGGAATAAAATCACCCATAATAAAGGATACTTTGCCATCACCTGCATTATTCTTATTCAGGTGCAAAACCTGACCTACCTCTCTCTGGAGATTGATGTCAGCTCCCTGCAGAACGAGCTCCCTCACACAGTCTATGTGCCCAGCATAGGAGGCGACCATGAGGAGAGTGGTGCCATGCTGCACGGAGGAGAGACAGATGAACAGTCAGGTGACTGCGATGCCAGAGACGTCAGCTCCACTCAGGACACGTCTGAGCTGAGTGCAGCATTTCCTGCAGTAATTACAACTGTTGCATGAATAATCTTCTAATGCAGACCAGACAGGAAAAAGCAGAGTGACAAACTGCTGAGGCTGGAATTTTCAATTAAAAAATTCGCTTACTTCCATTACCCTCAGAAACACTGTCCAAGTGAAGCACAGTTACTGCATTGTGAGGCAGCAGTGATGTAAAGGTCTCATTTTATGATTCCTGTTAAAGGATTCCTGAGACAAAACATTGTTATTAGTGCACAAAAATGGGTTAAGTGGCACCAGCTGGTTTTCTGAGTTTAGAAGTCTTTACCTTCAAAGTGGTTCAGGTAAAGAGATGAGAGACTACAGAAGAGGCAGGAGCCTTGGGGCCCAGGCCCACCTCTGTCAGCACCAGCGGGTAACCTGGGGCTCACTGCTTCCAATTCCTGGGGCTCGTTCACCTCATCTTTAAAATGAGGAGTTGGATGAGATGATCGCCAAGGTCTTTGTCAGCTTTAAGATTCAAGGAATTGAGATGCAACTGATACGAACCCCTCCAATTCAAGGAGACGTTTGTGATTTAATTTATAGTTGTTTTCAGGGGCTTGAAACTGTCATCTGAATCCACCACCTCTGTGGATTCGGCAGCCTGCCCTTGCGGAGCGGACAAGAGAGCGTGAGGTTCTCCACGTGCAGAAGACTCCCTAGGCACGGGGTGGTAAGTGACTCAGAAGCCTCGTGTTGTTTACATCCGTGGGGTTTTGCAGGAAGACAGCATAGTTGAGTGGTCACTGAGGTATGATTCTGGGCTGGCCATCTGACCTTTCTAAGGCTCATCCTTCTCATCTGTAAAATGGGATCTGCCTGATGAAATTAAATGAGAAAAAGAGCTAATTTGGGCAATCAGTTTAGCATAGTAATGTTAAATATTCAGGAAGTGTTAGATATTATAATAGTATGATGGCTTAGTAAATGTCAGGGTACTATTCGGCTTTTGTTGACTTGCATGAATAACAATTCTAGTTTTGGGGAAGTCTTGTTTGCAATAAATAAAAAGTACAAGTAGAGTCAAGAAAAGCTAACGGCTTCACATAAGTGCCCTGTGATATTCTTCTATCCAATGTGACCGCATTTGGTATTTGAATGTAAGACCCGCATGTCAGTTAAACCATCCATTACTCAGCTGAACTCCTTCCTCCACATTTTTTAAGACTGGAGTGGCAAACCTGATAACAAGCTTCCTCTCAAATGTGAGAAAATTTTTATTCAGAATGCAGAGAGACAATTCCTTGATTTAAAGCCCATCTGAACAGACAAGCTATGAATGTATCCTTTACACGAGAGATGAGAACATATTTTTATCATGGGTCACACTGGTGTCAAACTACAAATCAATCATGAGCTAGAGGAAGCACAGAGCACTTAACTTGGATATTTAAAAAAGAAAAGAAAAAATGTTAGGCTCATCTATTTTCAAGTAAGGGAAGAGGCAAGAAACAAAGAACAAAAACGCTCCTTTAGAGATTGTACTTCACTTCTGCATCATGGTCAACTGAGACAAAGTCAGAGGTTGGGGCAAAGGAGGAAGAGAATAAAGAAGAGGTATCCGTTGCTGCACGAAGCTACACAAAAATATTTCCTTTATAGTCAAAAACCTATGAGTTTGACTGACTTTAATTCTCAAAGAGTAAGGTTATTTCACTTCATTGTCTGATGTTAACTGTACCTTAAAACGGGCTGATTGTAAACAGAGGATATACTGGATATAAACGCAGGGAAGACACAAACAAGACAGTGAAACACACGCATTCACACAACTAAAGGCAAAGGCGTCTTCCATCACACATCCTGTGGTAACTGTGTGTCAGAGGGATGAGCAAACCAAAAGAGGTACACGTCACGTGAAGGCAGCATGAATCCAGGAATGGAGACAAGTGAGTGCCGACAATTCTGAGCTCTGCTGTGTGGCAGGTGGCCTGGAGACAAGGTGTTTTTTCTTTACGGGCTGTTGGTTGGAAACGTTTGAACTTGGTCACACTTGAGATTAGGAGCCATTCCCAGGAAAGCCCCTGGAACTCTCCCTGCACCTAGCACCTCTCACAGGTGTCCTGGGTGATCCTGGGCCTGGCCCCACTGGTGAGGGCAACGCTAGCCTAGAGGCCTCTGACCACCAGAAGAAAGAATCCCGGAACCTGGCCCCCGCCTTCAGGTGGTGCGTGGAAGAGGCAGATAGCCACCCGGGGAAATCTGGAGGGGAACAAAGGCCTGCACTGTCCCTAAACATCTCCCTGCCTCTGCCACTGCCAGTCTTAGAGGCCCTTTCAAAACAAATGAGCCCTCTGAAATGACCATCACATAGACTCGCTCCTTTGGGTTATGGAATCATTTCTCCAGAATGCTCCTGATAAAATGATTTTTTGTTTTAAACAAGGAGGAGTAACCTGTAAACATACTAGCATCTGCTCATAGAAGCAAAAATTTTTAATAAAAATAGCTACTGGCTACCCAGCACTCAGAGTCAGAGTGTGAGTCTGAGTGGAAAGGAGGTGGTCAGACAGGTGACCTCTTGATGGGGAAAGGCAGGGAGTGTGGGGTGCGGCAGCAGGGCCGGGGCGGGGCGGGCAGGATGCAGGTGGGTGGCACTGGGAGGTGGTCCTGGGAAGCCGGAAGACAGGAGATGGTCAGAGGGGTGTCTAAAAAGGTTGACTTTAAGAAAAAGGAATAAAGTGGTCATCAACATGGTCAGGGGGTGAGGCCACACTGAAACTGGGCATTCCTACTCCAGTTCTGCCCAGCAAGACCCAAGTAAGATGGGATGGCCAGTTCACAGACGCCCAAGACCCCATGTCACTCTGGGTCCAGGCAAAGAACAGATGGTACATTCAAACTGGGATAACTGGAAAGAAATTTTAATAAAGAGACTATTTATAAAGCTATGTTCTGGATGTAGGGAAACCACGAAGAACAGAACTGGGAGCTACTAACAGTG
Source organism: Camelus bactrianus (assembly GCF_048773025.1). Lineage (NCBI taxonomy): Eukaryota > Metazoa > Chordata > Mammalia > Artiodactyla > Camelidae > Camelus > Camelus bactrianus. Next base: position 9,362,810 of record NC_133562.1, read on the forward strand.
CCTGCCCAGGCCCGAAGGCACGAGGGACAGGTGGTGGCTCCCAGGACGGAGAGGGTGAGAGCGCTGCTGCCAGCAGGAGCGGGGGCAGGGGAGGCACCGGGCTCCCCAACGTCCCAGTCCTCCCACCCTCTGGTTCCTGCCAACACTGCCATTGGCCAAACCCAACTGGAGGCCAGAATGAAGCGAGTCGCCTCGGCCAGGCCATACAGTTCCGACTCTGGGACACAGAGCCAGCTGGACAAAGTTACAAGTGGGTCTGGAGGTGTAACCCAAGGTGTCCCGCACCAATGCCCCCAGGAGGCAAAGTGGAGTGATCTTGGGTACCTCATTGGGGCTGGCGGCTGACGTCACTTACCAAACTTGTGCAATAAAAGCTGGAAATGGCACACCCTGTTTTCAGGAAAACAGTAAGGATCCTGTGAAAACAGTTTTAATTCCTAAAGTCAAAACAACTCTCTCCTCATCTGAGGTCCTCTGAGTCCCCAGAGAGGTGAAGCCCTGCTGAGTACAGAGAAATCACTGCCTCCAGCTGGGGAGGGAAAGGCTCTCTGAGTGATGCCTGCCGGTGGGCAGCAGTATCTGTTTTTAGCTCGCCTTCATCCCCGATTAGTGTATTGACGTTTGCAAAGGTGATGAAGGGATAAGAGGTTGGGTGGAGGCTTCCATCTCTCAGTATAAAAAAACCCAACTCCTGCATCCACCTCTGCCCCGAATTATCTGCACCTTTTCACCTTTCACAGTTGGTTTGAATGCTTTGACTAAACACCCTTTTCTTCTTGGACGCTGCCAGTTCTGATTCCCAGTGAAGTGTCTCTTCCCCTATTGTGGCCACCCTCTTTGATACGTGTCACAGTTTCCCCAGTATGTTTTTAAGTTCACCCTGGTAATTGGCCTTTTTGAAAACGAGAAAGCAAGCAAACACATGAAAGAGAGGATGAGCCCTGGAAAGGGAATGGGCTCCCAAGGGGCGCTCATGCCGGCGGGGTGGAGGGGAGGCGTGCGCCGCGCATGCGTATACCGCACGGCTCGGGCCGTACACTGTCCCTGCAGTCCACGTCCACGCGGCCGCTGTTCAGCAACAGCCGGAGCAGAGTCAGGTTGCCTCTCCTCGCTGCCCAGAACGCCGCGTTGGCCAGCGGAGTTTCCTTCTGCAGATGCAAAATGAAACAGGCTCTTAAAATCGCCCACTTGCATGCAGATGTATAACGCCATGCTAGAGGGAGAATTTCCAGATACGCGTTATCATTTGAAAGAGTACCCTTCCGGCAACAGGTGATTGGAGCAGGCTTGGTTAGGGGATGCACCCTGTTTTACACCAGACACCTGAGCCACGGGGCAGTGAGGAGGAGCCGTGTTGTTGATAACCCAGTACTATTAATACCCTATTTCCCATCAGTGTCCTCACTTCCCTGCCTCCGTGTCTTTGTTCAGTTTCCTTTTTGCTTGAAATGAATTTCCCCCATCCTTCAAGGCCACAGCTCTGTTTAAATGCTATTTCCTCCCTGAAATGTTCCCAAATCTCTCTTCACCTCTAAACAGAGGATAATGGCTCTCAATTCTGAGTTTAGTGGCACCTTTTTGGTGCCCTCAATACTTTGTATCTGATTCCAGCTGCCTGGGGAAATGCCTCACTTTCCCTCCACCTAATTTTCTTCGTTTCAGCTGGAACTTGCCAGAGGTTTCTGTTGAGAAAAAGGAACTCTGTGCAGAAGACACTGTTATGTGTCCTCCTGTGGGCCCTTCACTCCACTGCTGGGTCATTTTTTTAAAAAAAATTTTAAATTGAGGTATAGTTGATTTATAATGTGCTAATTTCAGCTGTACAGCAGAGTGATTCTGTTGTGTGTGTCTGTATATATACATACATAATTTATATATATATAATTTTTTCAGATTATTTTCCCATCATAGGTTATTACAAGATACTGAATATAATTCTCTGTGCTATACAGTAAATACTTGTTGCTTATCTATTTTATGAGTAGTAGTTTGTATCTGTTAATCCCACGCTCACTCCTGGGTCATTTTAAAGTTGCTAAGGTAACGTTGGAACCACAACTGTACAAGGAATAGACCTGGAAAACAGGTCTTCAAAATCAGAGTGGCAGAGCTGACTGCAGCACAATTTCCTTCTCTAAAACAAATCGATTTGGATTTGAAGAGAACAGTTCATGGTGGGGGTCGGTGGAGAGGACAGAAACAGACAGCTCCAGTTTCAGCCCCAGCCCTGGGCAATAGACTTGGCCCTGGTGAGTCTTGGTTTCCTCTTGCTTAGATGGAGATCACATTTCCTGCCTTGAAGTTTATGGTAAGGATTAAATGATGCGGGTTAGTTGGCTAGTATTGGTTCCCAACACATCATACATGCTTACAAATGCTGGTTTCCTTTCTCCTATCCATTTTTCTTCACAAACTTAGAATCGACAGGCAAAATTAAATTCAGAGTACCAGTACTAATAAAGAATTTTGCTGGTCTCAGGAAATTTTCTAGTATTCAAATTGTTTAACAAAGATTTTTTGGGAGTAGGCTTAAAGCACCTATCTGGCTGTGAATGAAAAACGTTGCCTGCCATACCAGTAAAGGATGCCACAGCTAGCAAGCCATCAGCTGCTACTGCTGCCTCTGGGGGACTGGAGAGAATTCAGGATGGGGACAAGCAGGCAGCCTGGCCTCTGTAGCCACCCCTAACGGTGCACCTCGAGGGACCTCAGGAAGGGAAAGAACAGAATACTGGCCCTAGATAGCAAGGTGCGTATCAAAGGAATGATTTCAATGAGCCCAGACTTCTGCACCTTCCCATACGTAGAAAAACACTAGATTCCTTAATTTGAGATATCTGGTTCTCTTTAACAGTAATCTTTTGATGTTCTGACTACACGGTCTTTATTGCAAAAATTCCTATATATCCTGGCTCCTCCCCTGCCTCTTTGGAGCAGTCTCAGAGCCATCTGAAAGGCTGCCTTCAGGGCTTGAGTCCTCAGAAGGTGCCCCGAATAAAACAAAACTCTCAACTTTTAGGTTGTGCATTTTTTTTCAGTCAACATGACCCACAGGGCCTTCTGTGCAATGTCTTCTGTCTATAAGGTATCACAAACAACACCTGACTCGCCTTCACCGAGTGAAAAAGCACACACCAACAATTTCAGCCGCTCCACGGGGTCACACAAACGAAAGCCCAGGGGCAGCAGAGGGGTGGTAGCACCTGCTGGTGTGAGGATTTCATTCCAGAAGCCCTTCAGCGCACACACAACTCCGTGTTCCTGTGCGCTCTTGGATGGGAACGTGGCAGAGCAGGGAGTGATAAGCGGATTACAAACATACTTTGAATACTTTCCTGGCTCAGGAGGGAAAAAAAAAATCACCTTGAATTCCAGATGAACAATTTGCTTTCCCCAAGGGTGTAAGTTTTACTGCCCCAGGAGTTTCCACACCCAGTGTTGGTGGCTTTTGCATCAGGCTGGGTCTGACATTATAGTTTTAAGTGGGAGAAGCAACAGCAAGGCTGGTCTGACTTGTATAATAAATCAGGACCTCGTGCACACTCAGCATGTGCCCTACCACTGAGCTATACCCTTCCCCCCAGAACAATGCCCTTTTAATAGAGAGATTGCACAAGGCCAAAATAAAGTCTGGGAGGGTGAATCAGGAAGATAATTTAATATGCACCATGGAATAGCTCCGCTGGCTTTTCCTGAAACATGAAAACTTGAGAGTAATAAATTGTAAATCATTTTCAGTGATTTTGTTATTTCACATTAACCCCAAATACCTTTCAAAAACCATCTGCAAACCACAAATTTCTATTGTCATAGCAAGCTCTCCAACCAGGAGCCTCTCCTGCCTTTAGGATGGCCTCTGGGATACCTCTCCTGCACAGACCAGGCATCTTGGCTTCCTATAAGGTTCTAGAAACTGAGCTCTGGGGAAAAGGTGTGAATATTTCATTTTCCCTCAAGGGCTTGATTTACTGGGAGGTGGAAGCATGACAGAGTAGTCAATCTTGGGTAAGAGACTGCTGAGTTCAAGTCCGGCCTTGCTACTTTCCAGTTCAGTGACCTTGGGCAGGTTATTTAACTTCTCTCTGCTGCAGTAAAGCGGAGATAATAATATTAATGGTAGTACAGTCATCCCTCAGTATCCTCAGGAGACTGGTTCTAGGACCCCCACAGATACCAACATCTGTGGATGCTCACGTCCCTTATGTGAAACGAGGCAGCGTTTGCATATAACCTATGCACATCCTCCCGTATACTTTAAATCATCTCTAGTTTACTTATAATACCTAATATAATGTAAATGTTATGTAAACAGTTGCCAGTGTGCAGCAAATGCAAGTTTTGCTTTATTGGAACTTTCTGGAATTTTTTTCAAATATTTTTGGTTTGTGGTTGGCTGAATCTGCAGATGCAGAAATTGTGGACATGGAGGGCCGACTGCCCCTCTGCCATGGGTTGCTAGAGGATAAATGAGATAATATACATGCATGCACTTTGATGGTAAACACTCGGAGACGCTAGCTCTAAATGCAAGGTCCTCACAGCCCTTTAAAAACCCTGTCCAGGAGAATTCATTTGCTTGGTCACTGGCCCGTGCTAGGGACAGTGGCACTGGCCAGGGGCTAGGACTAGAGGTACCAGTCAACCTTGATCTCTGCGCCAATGGCTTTATGGGCCAGCAGGAAACGAGCATCCCAGGAGGAAGGACAAGGAAGCTCGCCGAGCATCCTGGGGACCGTCACTAGCTCGGAAGGGCTGGAGTGAAGGATGTGAGGCGAGAGAGGACAGGAGGTGCGGTAGGACCTGCTGTGCCACGCGATGGAGTCTGGACCTTATCCTGGTGGGCGCTGGAGAGTCAAGGAGAGGTTTTAAGGTGGGGAGAGACTACCAGTGACGCAATGTAGAAAGGCCCCTGGGGCAGCCGCAGGGAGGAGACTGAGGACTGGAGCCAGACTGTCTGCAAGGGTTCAGAGACTACCACATAGATGGGGAAGGGATGATGAGGGCCTGAGCTGAGGCACAATCGGATGGCACTTTGAGACAAATGGGAAAAAATTTAAAACAGCCAGACAGGACAGTCTTGGCCTGTGGCTGTATGTGCAAGAGTGGAGGGACAGGGGCCTGGTGGACAGGGGCCTTGGTGCCGCTGAGTGAAGGACAGATCAAGGGGCAAAATGATGAGTACAGCTTTGAACATGCCGAGTTTCAAGTGCCTCTGAGGCGTCCAGGTGGAAATGTAGGCATTTCCATTGCAAAGCAATGGTGAGTTCTTCTATCTCACCACAGATGCCACATTTACTGGAGGGCGGGGCTCTTGATCTGATAGTTACCAAGTGCTTATTCTGTGCCCCTGGGACATCCTCTGCATATACTAGCTCGTTTCATCCTCATCACCACTCGGTGAAGTGGGTACCATCACTGTCCCATCACACAGATGACGTGAGTGAGAAGCAACAAGGCAGGCTTCAGCTCCAGGCAGTCTGGTGCTTGAGGCTGGGCTTTCGGCCATCCCACTGTCCTGCCTCCTGCTGAATTCTCCTCCCGAGACAGCAAGGAGTGAGGAGTGTGGACCCCAAAGACCTCCTTCCCACCCTCATTCCAAACGCCTCTTCTGCCAAAATGGAAAGTCCCCCGACCTTCCTTCTCTTTGGGGTCTACAGACCATATTGCCTGGATAACTTCCAAACCTCCTCTGGGTACAAAATGCATATAATCATAAATGCTGTTTATAAAGGGAAGCCCTTTAGTCTTTAAAGGAGCTAATCAATGCACATGACAATGTTTCACATAAATCATAAGGCACTCCACCCATCGTGCGATGACTGTTTAACCCCTTTCTTGGTTTTTCAGGTCTCTGCAATCAGGCTGTTGGTGGCTGAGCCCTCTCACTGCTCTAAGGCTTTTAATTCCCAGAACGACCCCACAAGGTAGCTGTTACTATTCCCATTTTTAAGATGAGAAAACGGAGGCACAGAAAAGAATTGCTCAGGGTCATCCAGCTAGGAAGTAACTGAGCCAGGATTCAAACCTAAGTCTGTTTGGGTCCAGAGCCTGAGATCTATACCTCATACTCTGTGAGAAGACTTGAGTATAAATGTCCACATATGCCAGCTTCTCTTCTCCTTCCCATTTACTGCCAGAACTTTGGCTCCCACACTGGTCATTAGCACACTACCAGAAATTAAGTACAGGAAGGAAGGGGACAGAAACACAGAAGGGAAGTTGTCACTTGTGCAGGACTGGAATTCTGATTAAAAGCTAAGGGTGGGTAGAGATCTAAACGACTGGTTTAAAGGGGTGGAGAATAATGTGGCTTTCAACTGTGCGTTGTTAATTCCATCAGGAGAACATTAGCTTCGTTCAGTGATGAATGTCTTCGATGTCAGAAGCCACACTCAGTGAGGGAATAATGAAGGGCTGAGAGGCCACGTGCAGGAGGATGTTTCTGAGATGTCACTGGCTTTCCCAGCCCATTTTCCCTCTTTGTGCAAAATAGGTGAAATGTAGAGAATTGTTTAACAAATATTAACTAAGCATTAATGTTTATGTATTAAACATCAATTCCTGTGCCATAGTATCATTACGCTTCTATAAGGGATAGGAAACAGAAGAGAAAAAGTGATTTATTTGCCCAAGTATCTTGCCTTAGAAGTAGGCTGTGTAACACTCGCATTTCCAAACCAGAGCTCAAGGCCATGTTCAAAGTCTGTTTAACACATACATGTTCAGAATAGGCCAATCTATAGAGAAAGAAAGTGGATTAGCAGTTACCAGAGGAATACAGAGTGACTGCTGATAGGTATGTGGTTTCTTTTTGGCGCGATTAAAATATTATAAAATTGTGCTGATGTTTGCACAACTCTGTGAATATGCTACAAACCACCGAAATGAACACTTTAAATGGGTGAATTATGTGATCAGTATTTTAATCAAGCTGTTCAAATGCATGGCTTTGTTAATTTGTTTTTCTGTGGTTCATCCAAATAATTTCAGCTGATTGATGAACTGGAGTTAATTTTAAGATAATTTACAGATTTTCAGAACAAGGATGGAACATACAAGTTCCTGTACTCCTGGCCAAGGCATGAGCAATTTCCATCACCAGGATAAAACCTGGTATTGAACTACTTTATCCTCATGGGTAAGACACTCAAGAAAGACCCAAGTATTATTCTTCATCCAGTGATGTCTCCTCTATGTGGTGACCTCCCTCATTGCGTTAGGGTCTAACTCCCAAATTGTGCTAGACTTATGGCAACCTCAGCCCTGAAGAATTAAGCCCTAAGTAGTTGAAACAGCTTTTATAATGACAAAAGTCACTGTACTGAAATCCAGGAACTTTATTCCACAGTTTGCTTTCACTTTAAATACAATTCCGACAAACATGTATCTCTTTTGCCAACAGGAACAAACTGGGAGTTGCCAATGGCAAAAAAGGAACTTTACTGGAGGCAAAGCGACACCAGCAAGAGAGGACTGCAGACAGCATAACAGGGAAAGGATAAAAAGGGTGTCCATGTGTTCAGAAGCAAATAGCCCTACATGTGGTGACTCTGAGTCATGGAGAATCCGCTAAACTGTGATTTATAACGCTCTGTTTATCCTCCCACAGACTCAGCCAACAATGCTGGGGCTTTTAAATGCAGGCCTGGAGACCCAGGGCCTAGGGCCTACGAGCCTTTCAACCACCTATGAAAATGAAACAGTTCACCCATGGCTCCAAGGTCAAAGTGAATGGATAATTCACTCAACGTCTACAAAATATAACATGTTGTCAACTTTATTAATTGCTAAAATTGGGATTCTTAAAATATCAATGACATAAAAATAATCTATAGGTCTGCACTTACACAAGAATAGCTGACATGCGGAAAAATCATGGAAATGTAAATTATGTTATTCACGGCTAAATAATTTTTAAAGCAATATTATAAAAATCTTTCCAGAAATGTACAGTAAAAGTTGCTCTTATTATCGTGGGCTGTGGGCACATTTTAATACCTGATGTGATGTTAGCTGGGACTAGGGCAGGGTTAGTCAGCCGGCCTGTGACCCTGGTCCCCTCCCCCTCAAGCCTTCCCTCTGTGTCTTCTGAAACTTCTCCATTTGCTGGAAAATCAACCCGTCTTCACCCTTAACCTAGCACGGAGCTCCCTCTGTCTCCCTGCTGTAAGCACCCTAGCACCCCTCGCTGCTGGAGGCTGGGCCTGCTCCCACACCAACCCTAGGGTGGAGGTTGGGGTTGGGACCACCTCACTTGGCGTACAGCTGTATAAATCTCTGCTCCTTCGAGACTCAGGCCATCCCACCTCCTATCCTCTGCGTCACCTCACCACAGCTGTCACCTCCTGGTCATTCTTCCTTCTGCACTGAAAACGCTAGCACCTTCCTTTCTGCCTACCCCAAATCCTGCCCTCATCCTGGCCTTCACTCCATACAAAACATCAATATCTCTGCCCCTCCCACATCCCAAAGACTTCATCCCCTATCTCAATCATCACTTCCACTCTCAAGCTTCTCAGCACCCCCTACTGTCACCTTACAATACTTTTCAAATCGAGATATAATTTACATAATATAAAATTCATCCTTTCTGTGGTTTTTAGTCTATTCTCAAGGTTCTACAACCATTACTATTCCAGACCATTTTCATCAACCCAAAGAGAAACCCCGTACCTACTAACAATCACTCCACATCACCCCCTTCTTCCTCCAGCCCCTGGCAACCACTCATCTACTTTCTGTCTCTATAGATTTGCCTGTTCCAGGCATTTCATATAAATGGAACCATACAGTAAGTGGCTTTTGTGTCTGGCTTCCTTCACTTAATGTAACATTTTCGAGGTTCACCCATGTTGCTGCATTATATGAGTGCTTCATTCCTTTTGCTGGTTGCATGATATTCCATCACATGGATATACATGTTATGGACTGAACGTTTGTCCTCCCCACCTCCAAATTCATATGTGGATTTCCTAACCCCCATGTGACTGTGTCTTGAGGTGGGGCCTTTGGGAAGTATATAGATTTAGATTAGGTCATGAGGGTGGAGCCCCCATGATGGGGTCAATGACCTTGAAAGAAAAGAAAGACACCAGAGCTCCTTCTCTCCCCTATCTGTGGATATAGGGGGAAGGTGACCATTTGAAAGCTAGGAAGAGGACAGCCACCAGACACCAAACCTGCCAGCAGCTTGATCTTGGACTTGACATATAAATTCCTAACATATGTTTTCATTTCTCTTGTGTATACACCTAGAAGCAGGACTGCTGGGTCATATGGTAACTCTATGTTTAACTTTTTGAAGAATGACCAACCTGTTCTCTATTATGGCTGTATTATTTTACACTCCTATCAGTAATGTATGAAGGTTCCTATTTCTCCACATCCTTGCCAATGCTTGTCATTCCTGTCTTGTTGACTGTAATCGTCCTAATGGGTGTGAGGTGGTATCTCACTGCGGTTTTCATTTGCATTTCCCTGATGGCTCATGATGTCCAGTATCCTTGCAGTGGCTTATTGGCCATTTGAATATCGTCTTGGGAGAAACATCTATTCAGATCTTTTGCCCATTTTAAAACTGGGTTGTCTTTTTATTGTTGAAATGTCTATTATCATTTAAAGATGCTCAAGTCTCTACCATTTTAAACCAAACAAACCCTTGGCCAAGTCTGGATCCCTGCTGCAGCCACTGTTTCATGCAGAATTTTTTGAAAGAGTTCTTTCCACCTGTGGTTTCCACCCACTTTCATTTCAAGCTATTACAATCTGGCTTCGGAACGCAACACTGCATTGAAACCGCTCTCAGCAAAGTCACCAGAGGCTGTTTTGTTACTAAGTTCAATGGGCACTTTTCATTTCTTAGCTTGTTTGATTTCTCTGTGGTATTTAACTCTGAGTTCTTCTCCACCTTTACCGAAAGACGAGAGGTTCTTGGCTTAATGAAGGCGCTGCTTCTGATTGTTCTCATGCATCTCTGGCTGCTCCTCCATTTTCTCAATGGGCTTCTCTCATTCTGCTCATTCTTAAATTTTGCACTTCTTTAAGATCATGTCCTCAGTCCTCTTTATTTTCTACCTTTACATGATCTCACTGGGCAGTCGTGTTCATTCCTATGGGTTCAATTACCGTTTAACAATGCTCACTCCTATATCTCTGTCTCCTGCCTAGACTACTGTCCTGGGATCCCCCCTTTGTATATCTGTCTGACCAACATCTCTACTCGGACTCTCAGCCATCCTTAAACCTTTACATGTCCCACACCAGACATTTTATCTTTATCTCTCTGGCCTTCCTTAATGAATAACATCAATTACTGAACTCTGAAGATGAAAAAGTTTTAAAGTCACTCTCATTTGTCTGCTTCCTTCCACCCTCAAAACCTGTGCCTTGGTCTGGTACCACTTAACAAGATGATCCCAACAGCCTCCTGATTGGCCTCCCAGCTCCATTCTCTTCTCCAATCTGTAGCCAGAGATCTTTCTCACACGCAAATCTCACCGGGTCGTTCCTCTGCTTACACCAGCTACTGTAAGAGATGGGATTACATTGGCTTTGGAGCCAGACACACTGGGATTTCAACCTTAACACCATCCACTCACTGGCTGCACGACTGTGGAGAAGTCATTTGATTTCTCCGTGTTTTAGATTTTTTACTTGAAAAAAAGGGGAGGGGTCTTCTTGAGGATTCAGAAGAGGAACCGTGATGCTCTTGGTTCAGAGTCAGGCACATTTTAAGTGCTCAATACATTTTAACTATTATTTTTATTAAAACCTTCAATAGAGGCAAATCAATGAACTTCATTTTCACCCTAAAATGTGGGGGTTAAATGCAATGACTTTAACGCATTCTTTTCAGACTCCTTTGGACACTGAAGCCCAGTAATCCACTGCAGCTCCACTCTGCGCTGGTCACTCGGCTTCAGTGTCAAAAAAGTACTCTGGGGAGGAGGCAGCAGTGGCGCGGCTGGCATTCGGAAACCAGGACGCGAATCGGGAATCGGCGCCGCAGCCCCTGTCCCTGTCCCTGTCCCTGTCCCTCCGAAGCGCGGCTGCAGGAAGCGCGGACCCAGGGCTTCTTCCCCGCCCCCGCCCCTGCCCCCGCCCCGACTGTTCCCCCGGCGACAGTCCCCGCCGGCCCTTCGCCCCGCGGCCGGGCTCACCGGACCTGCAGCCAGAAGCACCGACAGCCTTTCGGGCAAAGCCCACACCAGCGGACCACGAGCCACAGGGGCCGTCCCAGCCCCGCCGCTTCCTCGCGTCCCCCCGCCCCGCCCGCCCCGGGCGGCGCCCACCCCGCCCTGCGGGCCCGCGGCGGCGGCTCCGGGCGGACAGTGCGAGCGGGCCCCGCCGCCGCCGCCGCCGCAGTCGGCAGCCCGGCCGCCCGGCGCGCCCTCCCGGAGCCCGCGGCGCTCACCTTGAACGACATCCTGCACATGTCCGCGGCCGCCCCGCCGGGACCCGGCCGCTTCCGGCCCAGACGCCCAGCCCTGCCCCCCCGCCGCTCTCCCGCCGCCTTCCGCAGAGGGGTTGCCGCCGCCGCGCCGCGCGCTCCCGCCGCCGCACACGGGGCCGACGGGGAGGGGAGGGGAGACGCCAGGGGCGGGGGGAGCGGAGAGCGGAGGGGAGGGGGAGCGGGGGGGAGGGGGGTGCGAGGGGGCGGGGGCGCACACACGGCCGCCCTCTGCGTATCTGCCGTGCGCGCACACACCCACCTCCACACACAGGTTCACACACACACACACCGCGGCGCCCTCATAACCTCACAATCCTCACACGTCCAGGCTCTGTCTCATGCTGCAAACTGTACACCCCACACTGAGCACACTCCCCACGTTCAACGCACAACTCTATGCACACTCTCATACACACACTCCATGCACACCCACATTCCTGTTACACACACACGCTGACTCCAAACTCCACACACGCTGTGCAGTCTCCACATTGTACACACACAGGTTCACACATGATACATACTTCCACACTCACATCCACATATACACACCACACACACACAGAAGCACACAACCTCCAAAAGAGCGTGGTCTGCATCAGATGGCTTTCAGCCTTCACTGCAGCACAAATGTGATGAGGACAGAAAGGAAATATGGAAAAAATATTCACGCATCATCCCATCACTCTTTCAAATGACTATTTTCATTTTTATGTCTGTCCTTCTAGGTTTTTTTCTTTTCTAAGTATCTGGGTTTTTTCCTCCGGGGGAAGGGCTGGGAAACAAGCCTTTTGATTGAATGAGTAACACAAGGTGTTTTCCTTTTTGAAGGTGAAGGGCACAATTTGAACTGTACACATATTCCTCTACTTTTCCATCACACCAGTCCCCCTCCTCTTGGCCATATCCTGCACACCTGCAGTATGGCAGGAGCTGTCCACGCCCTCACACACACTGCTTGCTGATTGCTCACACTTGTTTTGAGGGCCATAAAAGTGGGAGAGTCATATTTTTTAAAATTAAAAAGTGTTACTTTTAAGGTGTAAAAAGCAATAATAGCCTTTCTAGAAAATTTGAATGCTAAAGCTAACATGCACATCTCACACTCACACTACAGGAATCCACTCGTCCTCTTCTTCACCTCCTTCCTCTTTTCTCCAATGAATTTGTGATGACTTTTTAATTTAAAAGTCAAAAAAATACAACTATAGATTAAAATTCATAAAGAAAATAAAAATGTTTATCTTTTATGGATAAATTATATTGCTTTGTGTTCAAAACAATTTTAAGGAAAAAAGTTCCAAAATTTGATAGAAATGTTTAATTTTTAAAATAAAAAAAGACTCAAAACTTCTCCCCCACCTTGGGTATCTATGGATGAGATAGTTTTGAAGTTGCTAAAAGACATTATTGTATCAGATCAAATACAGGAGGTTTTGCTTCAATAGCTTTAATAAACAAAAATAGGGAAGGGAAAGAATTATTATTTTGAGTGCTGTGTATCAGATACTTCCCTTATAAGAATGCCATGAGGTGGGTATGATGCCCATTCCACAGCTGGAAAAACTAAGTTTCTGAGAGATGAAGTAATTTGCTAGAGCCCACCACTTCCCCACAGGCACCCATGTCAAGTAAGCATAGAAGTCTGCGTTCATCTCAAATGAGGCCATGTTTGTTTCTCACCTCTCTTCACACCAGCGCAGACTGTAGCGTGTTTGCTCTCGGTTTCCCACTGTCCCAGTTTCTGCTCCAGCAGGGCTTGTTCTAGACAGTACTGTGAGGTAGGTCAGGCTGGCCTACTGAGCCCTCTCCCTCCGTGTATTGTCGTCAGGCCCCTTCACCGCAGTGAAGAGTCTCCCCGGGACAATTTGCCTGTCCGCACTCCCTGTCTACTTCCCACCCCACATCTCCCAGCTGCTTAACTCGGTCTCTCCGTGTGGAATTTACACCAGACAAGGCTTCATGCAGCCGGGAGTGTCGCAGACACAGCATTGAATAATCTGCCCCAACACCCATTGCCCCATCTTTTCCCTATCAGAACACCAGCTTTGCTCAGGTATCTACTACACTCTACCTTGGGATGTGCTTCAGGGAGCCCAGCCCTTTTTTCTGTCCTAAGTTCTCTGATCTTAGCTAGTGATTCTGGTTGGATTGGGTGTGGGCACAGGACATATTTTGATCACTGAGCCATGAGAGGAGGTGTGCTGGGGGCTTCTGAGAAAGATTTCCTTGCTTCTAAGAGAGATACCCAGGAGTAGAAGGTCTTTTCTTTCTTGCGATGCTGCCCTGAATGGATGTGATGCCTGGATTGTGACCACGAGGGGAGCTATCCCCTGAGGGTGGCAGAGCTATCCCCTGGACTTCCTGCTGTTTAAGCCACTTTCCCACTTTCCATTGGAAGTGTTCTGATACAGGGTGAGAATGGAAGTGAGGACTGGGGCAGGGGGGTGGTGGGAAGAGACAGAAACTTAACCCACGTTTAAGTTGGGTTAGTCTATATATAACTCACGGCAGAGAGAAGTGGCTTGACTTATGGTCAGGTCTCAGGAAGGAGAAATATTGGAGGACAGGTGAGAAGGGGCTCTGGAGTAGGGTCCTGTGGGCAACTCATGGGAGCCGGCAGAAAGTAAGATTTTTGTAACACGTATTAATGCTGCACAGAGAGCATTCATCACAAGAAAAGCACTAAATGACCAAACAGACTAAATAACTTAACCAGTTGACATCGACTAGCCTCTGTCATTGGCCTCCCCAGGGCTGGCACAATGGGCTTGTAAGTGATGCAGCCATGGTGGCAGGGATGAAGGTCACTGAATGGGCTCGAGAGCATGGGATCCCACTTACAAGCCTGATCGAGCTACTGGACACCACATGGCCCATAACAGGCCTCAATACTGAGTCTCCAGTACGCCATCATCCCTTGAGGAGATCGCCTGGTCACTTGGTGGCAAATTGACCATACCAGACATGTTCCATCCTAGAAAGCCAATGATTTCTTTTAACAAGAATAGACACATTCCAGGTATGGGTTTGCCGTTCCTGCCTGTGGGGCATCAGCCAGCAGCACTAGCTGAGAGCTTGTGGAGTATTTGTTGGACTAGTGGACTAGCACAGAATCCAGAATAATGCTAAGTCAAACCAAGAGACCCACTTTACAGCAAAGGAGGTGCAGTCATGGGCTCATGACCATGGTATCCGCCAGTCATACCTCATACCACGCTACCCAAAAGCTGGCAATCACTTCAGTGTTGGGGTGGCTTGTCGAAGTCATAGCTGAAGCACCAACTTGGAGTTGATATTTTATAAGCATAGGGCACAATCTTCCAGGACACAATATACAGTTTAAGTTGAAGAGCTCCCTACTGTGCTGTGTCCCATAGGAAGAATGCTAGGGCCTGCAGACCAAGGGGTGGAAGCAGGAGTGGTCCCACTTACCATTACTCTCAGTGATTCGCATGTGTTTCCCGTCCCTGCAACTCTAGGCTCTGCTGGTTTACAAGCCCTGGTTTCCAAAAGAGAGGACGCTTCTACCAGTGGACATAGTAATAGTTCCTTTGAACTGTAGCCTATTCCCATGGCCCAGGGAAGCAAGTTCTCTGTGTCCTTGGGCAGCAGGTGGGAAGGTGAGTCACCATCTTGGCAGGTGTACTTGATCACGACCAGCAGGAGGAGGGAGGGCTGCCGCTACACAGCTGAGCAGGGGGAATACTTGTGGAACCCAGGCGCTCTACTTGGGCCAGTTTTCATGGTAAGTGGACAGAGGATGAAATTCCAGCCTGAGAAGCACATGGTGACCAGGGCTCAGACTCCTCAGGGATGGAAATCTGTGTCATTCTACTAGATGAGTCTTCCAGACGGGCAGACGTGCTGGCTGGGGCAGAGGGGAATTTGGAACAGATGTTCGAGGAGTGGGAAGATGAGCATTAGTTGCAGTCCTGAGGCCGGCGACTGCAGTGGGGGCTGAGCTATGCCTACCGACTTTCCTGTTCCACGTCCCCCACCAGGAAGAGGCCCACCAGAGTCCTGGAGGAGCTGCTCCCGGCACCAATATGAAGAGGCTCTGAGTTACAAGGTGGGGTCTGTTCGGGACATGTGTCTCCCTAACTGGCTTTTTCTGCAGAGGACTTGTCACCCCAAGGGCAGTTGGCAGATACAGTGGCTAGCCACATTGGGACTGCCTCAGCTCCAGAGAGCTATCTTGCCAAGGTCACGCTGTCTTCCCAGAGCCCAGTTCTCATAGCAAGTAACATGGGAGGACAAAGACCCAGCCTCCTTACCCCTATTCAGTGCTGCTCTGACCCAGTGGGCTAAGCACAAGGGTAAAAATGCCAACCCCAGGGGCCTTCATCCCTTGGTCAGATGTTCAGATTTTGCCTGAAGTGTTTGATTTTTATTTGGATGAAGAGCATTTCTGTGTAACTCTCTCAGCTGCCTTGGTTTCCAACATTTGTTTAAAGAGAGTCTGGGTTAATAACTGGAAAGTACTCTATCACTAATCTAGCCCTTGGGAATAAAAGCATCTATTGTGGTTGGGCCCAGAGGAGGCACATCCTAACTGAAGCCGCCTCCTGCATTCCACTGAGGCTTTGAAGGATCCATGCAAGAGCTTTATATTTTAATGTACTGAGTGCCCTGAATGCTGACCAGCTGAAATCTAGGTTCTTACATTTTATTACCAAGTTGTTAAACCCACAGGAGTAAAAGCGCAGCAGATGCATGCATTCAGACTAAATTATTTGCAAAGTTGAGACTGCTTTCACTTAAATCTTTAATGGAACCAAAACTATTTCAGAGAAGCCAAAAAAGTTGCGTTCAATCCTTAGGGAAAATGGACTAGAAGATTCCCTCACTATGGAAATTCTCTCACAGTCTTACACAGAAGCAGGAGGGGACTTCAGATTTCATTCTTCTTGTGGAAATAACAGATGCCCTCTCCCATAGTTGAAAAGGCAGAATTTCATATTTTTATTAGCATTTGACCTTGGAGGCCTTTATTTGGCACTTAAATAGTAATGTACCAAACTGGGCCTTCACATTGTGTAAGTTTCAAGGGTGGGGGGACCCTCATTCTCTCAGTGAAGACTCCTTGGGGGGCTTCTTACAGCTCAGAGGTAAGTCTAGGGTTATCCTGCAAGGCAGCATAAAGTTACAGGGACTTCAGTGAGACTGACAATTAGACCGTGAGCCACATTAAGCCAGAAACTGTGTTGGCTTCATCCTCTATGCAGCTCTAACGCCAAGTTCAGGCCCTAGCACGAAGTAGGTACTCACTGAACATTTCTGAATGAATGAATGAATGAATGAATGAATTCTCTCAGGTTATCTGAGGATCTACGAGCTTCTCAGACACAGAACTGAAACTTCTGATGCCCTTTTCTCTAATGAGATCTGTAGTCTGTGTTTGTGTGGTTCTTCTCTTACTCAGGAATCTAAGGCATGAGGCTAAGAGCCTGTAAAGGAGGCCATTGGGCAAGTGAAAAAAAAAAATCTCTTTTTGCACCAGAGCTATTTCCTGGTAGAACAACCATCATGGCTTCACTGAAAGCAGAGCCTTCCCGTCCTCCACGCCAAATCATCACTGGTCCCCTCCATGGGGCTGGAATGTGCCTGAGGGGCCTGAAAGGGATTGCTAAGGGGCTGTGACTCCATCTTTAGCATGCGTCTGTGTGTGTTTCAAATGAACTGATACTCAATGGAGGTGTCTGTGTGATGTAGTGTGTGTGTGTGTGTGTGTGTGTGTGTGTGTGTTGAATGAGGGAGCTTATGCTGGCATGAGACACCCCCATAGACCCCACTCCCCCAGAGGTGCCACTCAAATGAAGCTTAGGTCACAGCCCCTCATTGGCCACTGCTGGCTTGATGCCTTTTATGCAAGTGTAGGGTTCTCCGTTCCCCCAGAAAGTGGAGTGGGGCTGAAGAAGGAAGCCTAAACGAAAAGTGGAAGGGTGTGTGTGGGGAAATCCAAATGACTTCACTGGAAAGAGAAGTGACAGCAGAAGCTCCCAGAAAAGTCACAATCAAACATGGTCTCTAGATGTTTCTTAAGAAGATTCTTCAGTCTGGTGCCAGCCTCCTGACACCATGGTGATGCGCCAAACCCAGGACAGGCCCGATGCCCTGACTTGTTCCACAGCAAGTCCTGTCAGAGCTGGGGCTCAGCAGGTGGCCAGGGTGGGGGGCGGGCAGGGATCCAGGGAGCTCCTCACAGGAAGTGAAGACGCTGGAGGCCAGGGCAGTGTCCTGGGGCGTCTGGGTGCAGACAGTCGGTTGTAGGGCAGGCAGACCAGCTGACCGGAGGATCTTAAAGCAGTGAGAGCCTCCCCAGGACTCCTGACAGCCCTCCAAGACGTGGGGGCCCAGGCTAGGTTGAGGTGCTGCAGGGAGCTACGTCCAGCAGAGGAGGTCAGTGGGAAGAAGAAGAAATGCAGTTGCTGAGGACTGATGTTTAATGGAAAGAAAGAAGAAAGTCTCCAGGTTCTGAGAAATCAGGATCCTAGGCAGGCACCTGGGTGGACATGCAGACACGATGGGTCAAAACTTGTTTCTGGAACTGGGCGTGGGGCGAGAGCTGGCCTTGTGGGAGGCGTACTACGTGTTGGCATTGCCTTGACCCTTTAGAATGATGACTTCGTTCAGTGGTCACAAACCTCATACCACGAATAACATTTTTTTCAGATGAAGGAACTGAGACTTAAAGAGCTTAAATAACTTGCCCGAAGTCACAAGGTCACAGAAGCTAGTGATGAGGGTGCTGGGACTTCTGCCCAAGTCTATAACGCTGCCGTCTGTGGGCTTAACTACCACACTGCACTGTGTGGTGGAAGCGAGGTCAGGGAAGTGGGGGCGAGGTGAGCTCCAAGAGAGGCTGGTCCAGCGCTACCACAGACACCTTTGCATATATTCCATCACTTAATCTTCACAGTGTCCTTGTCTTCATTAAAAATTTTTTCCAATGAATGATCTGAAGCATATAGTGGCTTGCCTAAAGTCACACAGGGAGGAGGTAATAACCTACTTAATGGGACTGGGGCACATGTGAGAGCAAAACCAACAGCCACACCACCCTGAAGCTGACGTGCAAGTGGGGAAGGAAGAGACCGACACACCAAGAATGTCATACCTGCCGGACGTTCAGACCTTCTTAATCTGCGTAAGCCAAGGTTCTCAAGGACACAGAGCGATTTTGAGCTACAGAACTTAAAGAAGTCTGTCCCCCTGCACTAAGTGTGAGGAGTAACTTTCACCTGATAGAACCCAATGATGCATTGATTCTTCATGAGGAATGAGTCATGGATTTAGTCCTTACATCGCGCTCAACACCTTCTGCCGTCGCCCTGCTCAAAGACAGCTTAATCAGTAGGTGTTATTGTGGAGTAAGTGAAAGCTAATTTTAACTTTAAGGTATGTGTCATTTCTTTTGAGTTTGCTAAACTTGGGTGTAATTAATTACTCATACCGAGCCAAGGGAATTAGGCAGGTTATTTCGTGCCCTTTTAAAAAAGGTTGTAAAACTCTGGCTTTTTGTATTTGTTGTATGCATAGTCTAGTGAATGGTAAAGATTTAATATAATATCAGAGCATCACAGGATTAGAAACTGTCCACCAAGGAAACATCAATCAACAAATGCTTTTTAACTGTCCACTCTGGGTCCCACACTGTTTTAGGCCTGAGGCTGGAAGGTCATTTGGGGAGATCATTTGGTCTAGTGCTTTTTAAACTATGTGTGAAGAAAGACCATTTTTAAAAATTCCAATCCATTGTTGACCAATAATTGTAATTACAATAAAACTGGGTTACAAGAAAAATGATCACATAGTTGAATGTCATGGCAATATTGAATCACTAACAAGGTTTATAAATACTCTCAATTTTTGTGCTTTTCTCATTGCAACATGGTTCATGGACTGGCACTGGTCCACAGATCACACTTTGATTAGAAACGATTTGAACAAGGCATGACCATTCTGGAACCATCTTAGCAACTGAAAAACTAGCTTTGGCTGCTTTTTCTTTCAATTTTAAAACTCTTTTTTGCCTATCATGTTAATGGACTTTCCAATGCTTGATGAAACTATTAAAGGGCTCTGATTCAAGGTAAACCACACATTTCGCAGCTGAGAGATAAGGGAGAGATTCTTCCTTCAAAGACCAACCTATGAAAGGTTTACAAAGAATGAAAGAAGGAAATATAAAATATAAAACCAGGCTGAAGGGGAAAAAAAAATGAAGCCGAGGTTTTGCTTGAAAAAGAAGATCACAAATGGTGAAAAACCCACTTTCAGAGGAAAACTATGATTCACAAGAAAGCTATAAAGGAGTATCTGACTGTGTGGAATTCACATAGATACAGAATGAAGAAATCTATTTTTATAGGATTGTCCTTTCTGGCACTGTTCTTGATGCCGTGGCAGACGGCATATTCACAAGAACTTTTTTTTTTTTTTTTGACTTGGAATGAAGTTAAAAGAGCATTTTAGTAAGAGTGAAAAACAGGGCATGAAACTCATGAGATTCAAATTTTCTTTTCCCCAGATAATTACCCATTAGCAAAAGCCAGGAAAAACAAAACAAAACAAAACAAAAAAGAAGCGATCAACTTAATTTGTCATAAAGATGTTAAACATAGAAAAACTTCTGAATGCAAAAGTCAAATTCTAAAATCTGTTTCCCAGACATGTCTAGAAATAAAAAAAATTTCCTCTCCCAAATTGGAAAGAGTCTTCTATATTTCACCTTTAATGCTAACTCAAGGCATTTAAGAATAGAACCTGCAAACAGTAGGTGATACTGATCAGCTCATATTGATGAATAAGATGAGACAAGATTCTGACTATTGTGGTTGTCTACTGCTGCATCAGTGACCACCCTAAAAACACAGGCTTAAAACAGCTCTTCATTTGATCATGATTCAGCAACCTGGGCTGGAATTGGCTGGACAGTTCTGCTGTCTCATCTGGGCTCTCTCATGCAGGTGCCGTGATCTGATGGCTTACATGGGGCTGTGATGACCAGTTTGGCTTTACTCACATGCTTTGCATGGTCTCACATATTCCAGGACCTCTCTCTACATACCTTCTTTCTCCAGCAGGGTAGCTGGGCTTCCTTACAGCACGCAATCTGGGTTCCAAGAGGGAGAATTCTAAGGTGACAAGGACTCATCAAATCTCTGCTTGCATCACATGTACTAATATCTCATTTGCCAAAGCAAGTCATATGACCAAACTCAGACTCCATATGGGAAGGAACAACGTGAGGGCAGGAGTTCTGAGAGGCATGGTTCATTGGGGGCCACCAATGGAACAATTATAAAACAACAAAATTTTTTAATTAAAAAGAAATTTGAGGGGAGGGTATAGCTCAAGTGGTAGAGCACATGCTTATCATGCACGAGGTCCTGGGTTTAATCCCCAGTACCTCCTCTAAAAATAAATAAATAAACCTAATTACCTCCTGTCCCAAACAAACAAACAAACTTTAAAATTTTTTTGACAGTTTTATAAATACAAATTTTATTTTTCTGAATTAAGCAGAATTAGGCTACTTGGAAAATCCAGCTGATCTTTGAGAGCTTTGTAAAATGGCATTAGCATTTGCAAGTTCTCAATGGCATGTAGGGCTATAAAAACTCACCAGATCACACCAACCAAGCCAACTGATCAATCCGTAAATACTTACTGAGCACTTATTAAGTCATCATCAGCATGCAAGATGGTATGGAAGACACATTTTTCTTGTATTCAGGGTACCTGCAATAGAGTTGAATACAAATAATATTTACTGTTGGAAACAGTGTAAGACAGAATATAATCATGTGCTGAACTGAGCCATACAGAATATAAAGTGGTAAAGAATGTCACACTTTTAGTCATGCCTTGTACTGATGACGCTTTCATCATAAGGAGATGTGGTTTCAGGATTGGAACGGTCCATGAACAATCCAAGTCTGAGCAGGCAGACTTGACTACAAAAAGCGTTTGGCTCTACTAGTCCTCCTGTCGGGGGTGGAGGACACTGGCTTCATGAATGCAGAGAACAAGGGCACTCAGATATTTAGAGAAAGGTGATTATACTTTCCCAATCCCGAGTCTCTGTCCTTTAAGAAGGTGAGTGATTTGCAAGTCAATTTGTCAGCCTCTGCCTAGTTCTCCTTGTCTTTCGTAACCATCACCTACAGTCTGGCCATAGGGCTGCATTCAACTGCACTGGGAGGGGGTTACAACTGAATAGTTGTGCCGAATAGAGGGGAATGAGATGGCATTCGGAGTAGCAAGTTCTCCCAGATATGAAGTACCAAAGAACAGGGAAGAAAGATCACTGACTCTATTTTAGGGACCCTACTTCTGTTCCAGACACCCTACCAGACCCTGGGGATACAAAATGAATGAAACTTGGTCCCTGCCCCCCAAAGAGCTCACTGTCTAGTAAGGAGGTAGATCTAAATGCTACAACAGAGGTGTGGAGAGTATGCTGCATAGGCTGTGACAGGAGTGGCCAACTTTGAGGGCAAGGGGAGAGTCCTGGGTAATATTTGTATATGTACAAATATTACGACATTAATAATTCAATCAGATGTATTAGTTAAGGCAACACTAACTACTTCAATGACAGATAAACCCCCATCTCTTGGCGGCTTAATTTAATGAAAGTCTATTTCTTGTTTATAAGGGCCCAGTGTAGGTGTGTGGGGTAACCTCCCGCATGGGACCCAGGCTCCTTCCATCTCATTGCTCTCCAGCTCCTAGGGCATTGGAGCCCTTTGCTTCTAGGCAGGAAACGAGGTAGAACATGCAGGATCATGCGAGAGGTTTTTATGGACCATTTCTCCTCACTTTTCATTTGCTCAAAATCAGTCACACAATCCCACCTAGATGTAAATGGAGTGGGAAATATATTGCTGGGACCACTTCCAGAAACAGCTTTACACTGTAGAAAGGGAGCACCAATCCTAGTGGGCAGACAGTCATTTCTATCACACCAGGCTAGGTGATGTTGAGAGTCTCCATGACCCTTTGGTATTTCTTTTCTTCATCTCTTCACATTATTTACATACCATTGACTGTCCCTCTCTCATCTCCTCCCAGCTCTTCCAAGCCATGCATGAAGTTTATTCACATTTTCCATATGGGCCTGGCTGTCTAACCAGCCACCCTCAGAATCATCTTTGGAATTTGGCTCCATGGAAGAACACACTGTGAGAGATAAGGAAATAAGCTGTGAGTCCCATGAATATCATTCAGTACTCCATTATAAGTTTAGAGTAAAAATAGAGAAATGAGCAAGTTGAATCTGCTTCTTAAGAAGTTAGCACCCCCATTGCTCTAC
Organism: Camelus bactrianus; assembly: GCF_048773025.1. Classification (NCBI taxonomy): domain Eukaryota; kingdom Metazoa; phylum Chordata; class Mammalia; order Artiodactyla; family Camelidae; genus Camelus; species Camelus bactrianus. The sequence continues at coordinate 9,385,585 of NC_133562.1, forward strand.
GAATTGCTCAGCATTTAGAGGGTTATTAAAGAGCATTAAGTGATAAGAGATTTCAGTGATTATACTGTTTACAAAATTGTCTGTTAACCCTATGTTCTAGGGTTCAAGTGAAATTAATTCAACCTGAATTTTGACAAATATTTATCAACCTGCTGCTGTGTAAAAGGCACTTCTATAGAGATATCAACGGTTACAAAGGAAAAAAAATCTTTGGCCCAGCCTCTGTCCACAAGAGTTTTCATCTTTTGTGGTGAAATAACCCTTTATTGGATCTGTTGGGCAAATTCTTACCAAAATGCATGTCTCTGAAGTGAGGTATTTCGGACATGGAAACAAAGTATAGTGTGGCTGAACACTGCCAGTAGTGGTACCTCTTGTGGTCACAGAGACCATTCAACTGGGTACAAATCCATAAACTTACAGTGGCCCCAAAGGGGGAAACATGAAAATGACTCAAGAGGATAATTTAGAGGCTGCTTTCTAATTTTCACTCAAAATCTCTCCCAGATAAATTACTTAACTTTCATGTCAAGAGAATAAAGCCTCCATTTCTTGAATCTCCACTAAGCCTAAACCAGTTGATTTAATTCCTCACGACCTTATTTTGACTCATCCACAAACGGAGAATAATGGCTTCCACCCATTCATCTTTCAGGGTTAGCTCTGGGCTGATGGGAAAAATGTCTCTGTAAAGAAGAGATACTATTACTGAAGTGTAGGCTTTCTTTTATCCTGCACTACTGCTTGTAGTCACAGACACCTGGGGTGGAAAAAGGAAGCCTCCTTAATGACAAATGTATAAAATTACCTTCTCGGCCCAACTGCATATTTCACACAAAGGCCAGACTGGAGTGTGTGAAGCAAGAGCTGGAGAGGAAATTCATGCAATTGGAATGTGAATTCTTCACAGGGTCTCTGGCAGAGCTGACTACCAGGGAGTGCCCTAACGGGAGGTACCAGTGTCAAGGTTCCAACCGAAGCAGGAATCTGCCTGCTGTGAGCATTGGCATACTGGGAATTCAAACATAGGATATGGAGAATTCAGCTCTGGTTTGGTTAACACTGGGGGTTCTGAGCTGAGACAGTGAACCAGACACAGGCCATGTGCCAAGGGAGCATCACTGCTTTACAAGGGGTCATTGGATCTAGGGATCCGGAGCAGGGAGGCCCACCACGGAAGGCAGTGGGGGTGAGGTGTGCTGTAATCCCAGACAGGCACAGGCTGGGTTCTGGACACCATTTCATGGTAATGAGGACTTGGTCAAGTCCCTTAACCTTGACTTTTTATCTCTAAATAAAAGCAGGTGGTAGATTTGTGTTTTCCAAAGCCCAGGGGTCTATGGGCAATTCTGTTTTCAAAACAACTAGTAGAAATCCTGCCTTTATTTAGTGTAGGGCGACAGAGGCTAATGGAAATTCACGTTCTTCACTTTGGGCTGGAATGATGAAAGCTCCCGTGGTTACACTAATTATTTTATGCAAAGTAAAAGCCTGTATTGGCAGTTATATAGATCTTTGATAATATGGAAAATATTTGTTAAGAAATACAGTTAGTGAAATTCTTTCAAAACAGGACATCATGGGCCAAGAGTAATAAGAGGATATAAATATATATATGATATTCCTATATTTTATGATAGGATGGTTGGGTTCCAAAAGATGCTATCGATCATGGGGTTTGCAGTGAAGCCAGCCAGTCGGACAGCAGAACTTTCCTCATTGCCGAGTTCCCTCTGGTTTTCAAGGAGAGGTCTCACCAGACATGCGGTATTACAAAAAGCAGTAACATCTGCCTTTACTGTTTTGTTTGTATCCTTTTCATCACTGTTGGTGACCTACATATGCTGTTGGCCTCAAGCGATGTCACTGTTTTCTCGATGAAGTGATGCTAAAAGAGGAAAACTGCAACCTGTTTTTCAAGCGGAACCAAGGCAACGGGAAGGTATGGTATAACAGTACCATTTTAAGAAGAACGGTCATAATAAGCAGGTCCCAGGATGTGTAATCCCAGTTCATATTTCCAGGACGACTTGGGAGGGCCGAAGGGAAAGCTGCTGTGTTGGGGAGAGAGTAGGAAGGAAGGAGAGGGAGAAAACCTATGCTGGGACTTAAAGGAGCATCAGTCAGGAGTATAAGGTCAGGCCCGTGGCTGCACTAGAGGGACGTGATGGAGCTTGGCTATGCCCTTGCAGGACGGTGAGTTTACCACCCTCCCACATTCTTGATTCCAGGCAAATTCTTTTCAACAATGGCATGGCAAGTCGCACTTCTGTCTTAAGATCTGGAGGATGTAGCTATGCATGAATCACTCCTAAAGTATTGAGAGGTCAGTCAAACCCCAGATTCACTGTGTTAGTTTGGGTTTGTTTACACCCCACTCTGCATGTCTGTAGCACCCACTCCTCTGGGCTAAGTAAACCAATAGCTCCTCTTGTGCCTGGGACACTTCTGCAGCCATTGCACCTCCGATGGGCCTCACCCAGGTGGCTTCTGCCTCTGTCCCCTCTCCTAGGAGCAAGTACTGAGAATCAGAAGGCCTGGGTCCTGCTCATTATTCCTATTTTCCTTAAAACGTGGGCAAGTCATTTAATTTCTTCAAGCATCATCTTTCCCCATTTAAACATAACAGCCCCTGTCTTGCCGTAAAAACAAAACTGTGCCTTCTATTGGCTGCTTAAGTGTTTGAAAGCACTTGTTCATACATTTCTTGGTTTAGACTTCAGAGCCGCCTTTCTCCCCGTGCCCCGCCAGAAGGTCATTCCCATTGCATCTCCCGATACCTAGAACTGTGGAGGGAAAGTGCCCCCGGGATGTTTGTTTTGGATGCATAATCTTGAGAGAGATAACTTTACTGACAAACATGAACTTTAGATACGTGGCTTTTATTTGTTCACCTTTAAAGCTGTTCTCAGTGGGCAAACACACCTATCGTACCCATGGCACAAAGTTATTCCTACATGTCAAAGAGAAATATTGTCACATACAATACAGCGATTTGTGTGTCATGCTCTTAATTGCTGCCTTTATTTATGTTTTCTATTTATTTTATGTTCTTTTTTGGGGAGGGGAGGTAATTAGGTTTATTTAAATGGAGGTACTGGGGATTGAACCGACAACCTCGTGCATGCTAAGAATGCACTCTACCACTGAGCTATACCTTCTCCCATCTTAACTGTTGCCTTTTAGAGCAAAACACAAAGTTCTAAGAGGAAGAAGCATTGACTGGAAGCCACAGATGGTCGGTTCTACAGCTGAGGATTCCGACAACAGAACATCTCAGTGAACAGCCCGGGCATTGTGGCGAGTTACTGGCTGCATATTAATAAAATAATTTTGGAATCTTAGCCATTTGTCAAATATTTTCCTTCAAATAATCTTGTGTCTGGAAGGACTTAATAAAAAGAATGTAAAATCTTTCTCACTTTCGTAAAATCTTTCTCACTTTCTCTCAGTCTTGTTTCATCAACTTAGATAGGACCACGTCACCTAGGCAGGACTCCTCCAGGTAGTGCTGGGCATTCGTTCAGTTGATTGACTGAAATGTGAAAGTTTCTCTTAGGGTAAAGCAATGTAGGTTCATTATTGGAAATATTTTTTAAAATATAGACAAAACAACAACCAAAAAACCCCCCCAAAAAGTCCCTTCTCCCCATCCCATCTGTTCACTCTTGAATATGCCATTGTATAGCCTCCAAAATCTCTCTGAGTCCGCTGCCACACACACACTCGAGTGCACGCACACACGTGCGCACATGCACACATTCATGTGTACTTTTTATATGTAATATATATCTTGGTTCTGCAAAATTCTTTTAATAACACCTGTATTGAGATATAATTCACACACCATAAACTGACTTTTAAAGTGTTTTTAGTACTGCAGCTCACCCTTAAACAACATGGGGGTTGGGATGCTGACCCTCCTCCAGCTGAAAATCCAAGTATAACTTTACAGTTGGCCCTCCGTATCCCCAGTTCTGCATCAAGGATTGTGTAATACTATAGTAACTATTTATTGAAAAAAAATTCACATATAAGTAGACCTATGTGGTTCAAATCCATGTCACTCAAGGGTCAGCTGTATATTCACAGTTATACAACCGTCACCACCATTCCAGAACATTTTCATCATTCCAAAAAGAAACCCCATACCCATTAGCAGTTACTCCCCATTACAATATGTGGCCTTTCGTGTCTGGCTTCTTTCACCTCGTGTAATGGTTTCAAGGCTCACCTATGATATAGCATGTATCAGCCACTACTTTTTATGGCTGAATGGTATTCCATTGTATGAATATACCACATTTTGTTTATCTTTTCATTAGCTGATGAACATTGGATTTTTAACTTTTTGGCTATTATGAATGTTGCAAATGAACATCCTGGTACATGTTTTTGTGTGGATATGTTTTCTGTTCTCTTGAATATATACCTAGGATTGGCATTGGTGGGTCACATGGTAACATTGTTTAAATGTTAAGTCTTGCACTTCTTTTGTTAAGTTTATTACTATGAATTTTATTCTTTTTAAGTCTATTGTAAATGGAATCGCTCTTAATTTCATTTTGAATTGTTTCTTGCTAGTGTTTAGAAATACAATTGCTTTTTGTACATATATATTATTTTATATCCTCTTTAATGTTAAATAATGTTAAAATATTGTGACCATCTTTCTCTCAGAAAATATACTTCTATAACATCATTTTAATGACTTTGTAATAGTGAACTACACCGTTATACCATATTTATTTACCCACCTCCTTATTATTGGAATTTAGATTCTTTTAAACTTAAAAAAACTACAGATATCTCTGATAAGTCTTTGCCATTAAATCTTTGCCAACTTACTTTATTATTTCCTGGATATAAATCTATGCAAGTGAAATTGTTAAGGCAAAATATATGCACCTTGAAAGCCGTTTGCTAAGTCACTGCAAAAATTGTCCTTCTGAAAGGTTATATGGTTTTCACTTCTACCAGTGGTGTTATACTGGATTCCCTGAATTCTCTTCAACTTTCAGTTTTATCATTAAAAAAAATCTTTGCCAGTTTGATAGGTGAAACATGAGTCTCACTGGTACTTTGCTTGCATTTCAATTCTCAGAAAGGTCAAACTTCTCTTAGATGTTTGTTAGTTTAAAAAAAATTATTTCCTGTGAATTGTTAGGTTTCTTAGCCACGAGTTTTCAGCTTCTTGTAATTATTTTGTAAAAAAAATTATATATGAAAGTCATTAATCCATTCATGGCATAAATTTTCTCCTTCCTCATCTGTTTTCTATTTTTGTTTGGTTCACTTTTTGAGGTACACACTTTTATTTTTTATGGAGTCAACTTATCCGCCTTTATAGCTTCTTCTGTTTGTGTTCTGCTCACAAATTCCTTTCCCCCTCTTTTTATTATTGAAGAACAGAAGATGAAATATACACACTTTCTTCTACAACATACCCCACTATTTAATCGCTGTACTGGTTAGTTCTCTCTCCTTTCAGCTGTGCCATTTTAAGCCGTATCTCAGTCTGTCTCCAAGCAGCGCTCCCCGACCTTCCCTCTTTTTTCCTTCTCCGTCTTTCTAAGTTTTCAGTCCTGCTTCCTCTGGGGACACTTTTGTCCTTCCTGATCTGCAGCAAAGACACCCTCCTCTACTTGTTAGAGGGCGTTCATGGGCTCCGTTTGGGTCGGATGTCCTGAGTAGGAGACCAAGCTTCAGCCCTTGGTAGGTGGGGGATTCTACCCTCTGCTCAGAGACGGACAGCTCGAGTCAGATACTCAACATCTCTGTAAAATATGGCAGATTGGGCGTCTAAAGGATTTCCTCCAAAGTACCTCTACGGTTTGGCAAACTGGCACTATTGGCTGTCTCCAAATTGTGTACGTTCCGCCACTCCCTATTCCCCGGAGCTTCTTTGATCCCATACTCAGTATGTGGCTGCAGCGCCATACACGGTGTCTGAGAATTGAGGGACTTGTTCTTTGACAATTGAGACTCGTCTGGGAAGCCACAATGTCTTCGGTGTAAGTTCTGCAGGCAGTGGCAGTTGCCTCTGCTGTCTCACCCCATTCGCCTCAAGCGTCCTTCTCCCTTACCCCTGGTCCATCATCTGCAGAAGAGGAGTATCTAATCTCTGCCTTGGCCGTGGGAAGTTGGAGCGGTCCGGGCCCCCGCTTCAGCTGCCAGACTGGGAGCCGGGAACGCCTTCCGCCCTCCCCGCGCGCGAAGTTTGCAGCGACGACGTCTGCGGGCCAAGGCCGGGCGCTGTCAGTTCCTGATCGGGCGGGTGCCCGCTCCGGCCGCGGCACGTTCCAAACGCGAGAAGCCGCCCACTGGCCCCGGGCTCCCGGCGCGTGGGGCGTGGGCGTCGGCGCGGATCCGGAGCCTCCGCCCACACCCGGGCAGCGCTCGCTGGTCGCGTGAGGCTCGTGCCCCGGGACCGCGGTGCCCCCGAGCCCCTCCGCGGGCCGCCGAGGCAGGAGGACCGCGCGCGGCGGGATGGCGGCGGCCGCGCGGGCTCGGGGCTGGGCACCCGGGTCCGTGCTGCCGCCGCTGCTGCTGCTGGTGCCGCTGCTGCCTCCAGTTGTGTGCGCGGCCGCTCGGGACCCACCGGCCCGGGACCCACCGGCCCGGGCCCCGCGCAGCTTGCACCCGCCCTACTTCAACCTGGCCGAGGCGGCGAAGATTTGGGCCACCGCCACCTGCGGGGAGCGGGAGCCGGGAGGGGCGCGGCCCCGGCCCGAGCTTTACTGCAAGTTAGTCGGGGGGCCCACCGCCCCGAGCAGCGGCCACACCATCCAGGTAAGGTCCGGGGCGAGAGCGGGGGGCGGCGGGGACGGCGGGCTCCCTCCCCTCACGGGCCGGCCCCGCGGGGCGAAGGGGCTGGGCCTTTCCCCGCACTCTCGTGACCCGAGGCCGCCGCGCAGTGCTCCCCAACCCCTGCGCGTGCCGGCGACCCCGGGAGGTGGGCGCAGTGACCCGGGAGTGACCCTCAGGGAGCGCCGCCCTCGCCGCCGCGCCGCCCGAGGCCCGGATGGGAAACGCGCGCGAGGTGAGTGAAGGCTGAGGTAAGTCTGGGCGAGCCCAGGAGGAAAGTCCGACGCCGCGCGCTCCAGGGATGCAGTGAACTGCGGTCCTTCCTGCCTTCGTCACCCAGGTAGCGCCTGGCCAGGCCTTAAGTCCCCTGGGCTTCACCGGCGCCCCTCCTTCGAGGCTCTTTGTCTCCCCGACCTTATGCAGAGAAGGTGGTAGCAGTTAGATTCCGTGGCGTATTTTAAGAGAGAACTTTTAGACCACTCCGGTCTCACGGAAAAAACGCACTTCACCCCACCGCCCGAAGCGCCGCCATCCAGAGTCATGGGGGCATATGAGATGGACAGAGAGAAACACGGTGCTCGGAGCCCATGAGAGCCTCTTCGCACGAACACCTGTGTGAGCGCTAGTGTCGCTGCTGCTTCCTCAGCACCTGGAAGTGTGCCAGGTCCTTACACACGCGACCCTCACACGTGCGCTGGGAGCTGGAGTAAGTGAGCAGGTTAAGAAGTGTGCCTGCGTCATAAAGTAGGGCACCTGGATTTGAACCCAGTCTCAACTCCAAATCCTCTTTACATAAAGCCATCGTTGCCTCCCTCCCTCTCCTGGGAAATACTGTTGAGTAAAGTGTTTGCCGGAAGAGGGAGTAATTTTGGAGTTTGGGCTCCTAAAGCGAAAGATTATCATTCATAGTCTAGGTCAGTGTTTTAGAAAGTCTTTTGACTACGCACTTCCAGAAATAGAAAGTTGTTGAACACGCAGTATATTCTTACACAATATATGCTAATTTATTTGTTACATGCATATATGACTTTATTAGTTTGTGCTTACAAAACATACAAAAATAGAATAACCAAATAACAATGATGAAAATACTTCGTTTTCTTTATTAACAGCACCCAATAATTTTGCTATCTCTAAATATTTTTGTTATTGTATATAACTAGTATAAACAAATATACAGATGTAAATCTATATAATTATTTTTGACAAGTTTAGTTTTGCACTTACTATATAGTCAAAGTTGGTTTTACATGAACACTGGAATTTAGTGGTTGTCGTCACCGAAAAGATACCTCAAACATATGTAAATTTAAATGGAAGAACTGCATGACTCCTGAGTTCCAGAACAGAGGCAGAATTTACAGAGTACATTGTGAAATGAAAACGTGGAGCTCCTTGTTGAAAACTTATGAATTTCAAGATCGTGATAGCAGAGCATTAAACTGAGGGGCCTTTCTGAGAGTTAGGACCCTGTACGAGTTTTCTCAATCATGGTATTCTTACTTCTGCTCCATCCTCCAATTATTCTAACATTTTTTTTTTAAAGTAGAAACTTGGCTACTGAATGTTCATTTTTCAGGTGGAATTCAGTACTTCCTGGCAGGAAAGTATTGTGTTTTAATGTATAAACAGTAGATTCAAAACTCATTTTTCTTTTGGAAACTATTTAAATGTTATAGAATTGTATTTCCGTGTTTTTAAGATGTGCAAATATGAGAACCTTTAGAGTAACACAGTTCTGTCTTTTTAGCAACAAAAGATGAAACATCTCCAAACATGTAATTTTCAAAATGCTCTTTCCATCCAAAGCATACATTTCTTTAGAACAGTATTTACCTTTTCACACATTTAAAAAAATAACACTTTTCTTTGATGATAGAGAGTAAGTACCTCTGTTTTGTAAATATCTGTCGGGTAGTATATAATGTCACTTGTCATTCCAGCAAAAAGTTAGCCAGTTTGGAATTTTTGTTGGGGGAAAAAGTGTAACTCATCTTTAAATTTGAGGTCTTTTAAGTAACTTTCCATGAGCAAACCAGTGAACCTGTATAGCCAAAAGAATTTCATAGTCACGCCCCATTTCAGTACAAGGTTGTAACTGTTCTGCTAATTAGGAGAATAGAATCCAAATGCACACGTGGATTCAAAGGTCCTCGTAAGCTTTGGTGCGTCATGATCAGATGATGGCTCCTCTCCTTCCCTTGAACAGACGCTGAGAACTCTTGGTGACTTGTGACCAGCTGACTTGTGGGCTGGGTGAAGTCCCTTAAGCAATCTGCATATTAAATAGAAAAACTAAATTTCTTCTTTTTTTAAGTAAAATAAACAGTTTTAATGCTCCCTTCTTGTCCCCCACTGGGTTGCCTGGCACACTCAGCTTTGGAGAGAACTGTTCTCATTGTGGGGAGAGTGAATGCAAGGAGAAGGAAGGTATCAAGGAAATTTTCAGCTGCCTCTTCTTCCCTGGATTTGCCTAGAAATGGGCCAACCCTCTTTCTCCTCAGTTGGCATTTTTATTGAGTGTAATTGGCTGGCACTACTGTTTTGGAAGTTCAGAAAAGTCATGTTTCTTGTTCTGAAAACTCTTGTTCTGAGTTTCCAGAATAGATCCTTAAACTTGGGTCCACAGTCCTGAACAGAGTAGGAAGTGACTTTTTGAGGTTACTCAGCAGACTGCATTTCCAGGCCAAGAGGTAGCCTGCAGAAGAAGAATGGTATCTGGTGTTACACCTTCTTGTTCCCTAAAAATAAGGGATGAACAAAAGCTCTGCTGAGTAGCACTTTTGCTTTCACAGTTGAGGGCTTGAGAAGGTGCACTGATTGCTGATGTGGGAGATTCTCAGGTATTGAGAAGCGTGCTGGAGACAAGGGGAAGGTGAGTTCCAGAAGCCGGGCTATCAGACACTTGTTCTAGCCCAGTATTGGCAGCAGCTGGTGCAAACCTGCCTTTCAGAAAAGTGAGGGGTGGTGGGAGATGGGCGGGGGAAGGGAAGAGAGACTGGGATTAATCATTTGGTCGTTCCTGAGTGATGATCATCTTGAATCTGCACATGTACACTCAAGATGGGAACTGGAGGAGAGTTCACTAAAATAGTTCTATTTCTTTGAACTTTCTAAAATTAAATCTTTGGGGCCAGCCAGGGTTTAGAATTTCAGGCCAAATGGATTTTGTGAAAAATGTAAAAAATGGATAAAAGTCACATCTTAGGAAAAAACGCTGGGTTTATGGTCTCTATTCTATAATAACAGTGCTGATACTTGAATAGTAGCATGTGTCAGCAGGTAAGCCATTTAACAAGTCTGCATTTTGTTTGTTGTGTGAAAAATGTTTGCTGTGGTTTCTCTGGACTTAAGATTCATTAAGTAAGATTTTATATACTTGTTACTGCTCAGACATTAAGTTTTTGGTGTTTGAGAGCTCTGTGATTCAGATATCCTGTCTGTCTGCTTCATGGTTGAATCTTTGGTGCTTAACAAAAGCCTGTAACAGAATAGGAAAATATTGAATGAAAGGATGGTGGAGTGAAGATAGAGTTGAAGGCTATAGTTAATATGAAGTGCAGACAAGAAAAATATGCAAATTAATTTGGTTCTGATGAAAAGTAATTACAACCAAAATATGTCACTTTGTGCTTTAATTTTAAATGTTTACTTACCTATGGAATGTAAAGACATTATTACAGTCAGCCCTCAGTATCGTTGGGTTTCGTATCTGTAGATTCAACCAACTGTGGATCAAAATAACCCCAGAACTTTCCTAAAAACAAAACCTGAATTTGCCCTAAGCTGGCAACTATTTACATAGCATTTACATTGTATTACATATTATTAATAATCTGGAGATAATTTAAAATATCTGGGAGGATGTGTGTAGGTTATATGTAAATACTGCACCATTTTATATAAGGGACTTAAGTATCTGCAGCTTTTGGTCCAATCCCTCATGGATACCAAGGGACGACTGAAGACTGATATCTGATAGAGGTGATGATAAAATGGAAGTGGAAAGCTATGTTGAAAATATAACCTTGTGTTTGGTTTAGCTTGGCATAAGCACTATGCTTACAAGAAATGAAATGTACGTATTTACCAAACATATGATCTCAATTTTGTGCACTGACAGTTCAACACATCTTTTATATGTTCTTTCCTTGCGCTTTGATATATGCATAAAAATTTGTACGGAACGTGAATGATATTGATAGAGAAGTACACAACGCCTGAGTTGTGGCTAAGCGTGAGCGTGCTTGCCGCAAAGCAGTCCCAGTTGTGTGTTCGTGTAACTTGGATTAATAGCCATAAACAGGAAACAACTTCACTAAGGCTCTGTTTAGAGAACTATTGTGAAAGAGAGCCACTTATTAGCTTCGACATGGGCCTTTTCCTTTGTGAAACTGATGTGAAAATTTTGGGGAAATCTAAGACATTTACTATATCCAGTGATATATTTGTTAAAAATTATTAATGAGTTATTTTGAAACTTCAAATTATTACAGTCAGCAGTTGAAGGATAAGTGATCCTTTTTCAAAGATGATTTTCCTAATAGTTGTGTGTTTGTGGACATTAACCAAAGGTTAGCAATGAAAGTTTGTGTACAAATTGTTTGAAGCCTACGTAAGTGTTTTCCTTTGGCGAGTTCACTCACCAGTGAAATTTAATTTAAATTTAAACAGCAGTTTAAATTTGTTCCTCAAAACCTCATAGGTTACTGGAGCTCATGGACCTTCAGGGTTGCTGGTGAGGGGTTAGAACTGGGAATGTGCAGTTCTTGAATTGCAAGATTTTATTTCATGCTCTGAATCACCAGTGCCATTGAGAGTGTGGATCATTTAATCCGAGAAAAAGAAATACAGTCACAGGGAAAGGAGAGGACAAAAAGTTATTAATTTCAGCCCCTCACTTATAAGAGCACTGCACCTAAACCATTACAGAAGGATAACTGTGTGTGTTTTATATCTCTTTAAAAAAATTTTTATTGAAGTATAGTCAGTTACAGTGTGTCAATTTCTGTTGTACAGCATAATGTACCAGTCATGCATATATATACATACATTTGTGTGTTTTATATCTTTAGTGCATGTATGAATGTGAAAGCTACGGGTTTTCTTCACTTCTTTTACCAAAACTAGATTGGGGCTTGTGAGTCATTTTTAGCAGCTTTATCGAAGCATGGTTTAAATACCATAGCATGCATCCATTGTAAGTGTGAATTCAGTCATTTTTAGTAAGTTTATGGAGTTGGGCAACTGTCACTAGAATCTGGTTTTAGAACATTTCCAACAGCCCCCAAAGTTCTCTTGTGCCTGTTCACATAGTTTCTGCTCCTGTCTCTAGTCTGAATTCTGTCTCTAAAGATTTGCCATTTCTGGAAATTTCATATAAATGGAATCACATAACATGTAGTCTTTCGTGTCTGACTTCTTTCATTCAGCATAATGATTCTGAAGTTCTTTCATACTGTTGCATGATTTAGTAGTTTGTTTCTCTCTTTTTTTGCAGGAAACAGTATGCCATTGTATGGCTATACCTCATTTTCTTTATCCATTTGCTAGTTGATGGACATTTGCATAGTTTCTAGACTTTGGCTGTTATAAGTAATGCTGGTATGAACATTCACAAGCAAATCTTTGTGGGGATGTGTGTTTTCAGTTATCTTGGGTATATTCCTAGGAGTGGAATTGCTAGATCATATCAGAAGTTCAAGATTTTGAGAAACTGCCCATTATTGAAAATGGAGCATTGATGTCTCCAACTATTATTATAGAGTTATTTCTCCCTTCAGTTCTATGGATCTTTGCTTCATGTATATTTGAGGCTCTTTTGTTTGGTGCAGATATATTTAAACTGTTATATCTTCTTGATGGATTGGCCTTTCTATCATTGTGTAATGTCTGCCTTTATCTCTTGTAACAACTTTTGGCTTAATGTCTATTTTGTGTGATGTTAGTATCATCCATTCTAACTCCCTTTGGTTACTGTTTACATGGAACACCTTTTTATATCCTTTCATTTTCAACTTATTTATGTCTTTGGAACTAAAGTGAATTTCTTATAGACCTCATATATTTGGATCATATATATGTTTTTTTTTAAATCCATTCTGTCAATCTCTGCTTTTAATTGGTAAGTCTAATCCATTTACATTTAGATTGATTACTGATAATGAAGGACTTACGTCTGCCATTTTGTTATTTGCTTTCTATGAGTCACATGTTTTTTGGTTCCTCAATTCCTCCTTTACTACTTTTGTGTTTAATTTCTTTTTCTAATGTACTATCTTGACTTCCTCCTCATTTCCCATTCTGTAAATTTTTAAAAGTTATTTTCTTAGTGCATTCTCTGGGGATTACAATTAACATTCTAAATTTATAGTGATCCAATTTGAGTTGATATCAACTTAGCTTTAATAGCATCCAAAACTCTGCCTCTACAAGTCTGTCCCCAATTTTTATGATGTTATTGTCACAAAATTACATCTTTACACTTTCTTGCCCATCAAGATAAAAATATAATTATTGTTCTATGCATTTGTCTTTTAAATCATATAGGAAGAAGAGTTACCAACCAAAGATACAATAATGCTGGCTTTCGTATTTACCTATGTAGTTACCTGTACTGGTGTTCTGTATTTCTTTGTATGGCTTTGAGTTACTGTCTAATGTCCTTTATTTCAGCTCAAAGAACTCCCTTTAACACTTCTCGTAGGGCAGGTCTACTAGCAACAAACTCTTTCAGCTTTTGTTTATTTGGTAATGTGTTAATTTCTCCCTCATTTTTGAAGACTAATTTTACCAGGTATAGAATTCTTGACTGACTGGTTTTTTCCTTTCAGCACTTTATATCATCTCACTGTCATCTGGTTTCCATGGTTTCCAATGAAAAATAGGTTGTTAATCTTAAATGTGTTTCTGGTTGTGATGAAGGCTTTCATGAAACCTGTGTTAACTCTTGCTCAACCTTTGGAACCATCTGCCTAGTGAGGAAAAAGTTATTAAATGGTACCTCAGTGGTATTAGTCAGTGAATCTGCCTGGATTGTGCTGTATACATGGGCTCCTGGCCAAGGGGGCTGAAAATCCAGCCTGGGCAAAGCTGTATCTGCTCAGAGGCAGGGAGCCCTTTTCTGCTTCACAAAATAGAGCTGTGTGCATGAGCTAGCAGATCCTTGATTAGATCCCTCCTGCCAACAGGGTGGAGCCTGCCCTGGGGAAAGCCAACTCATTGAGTCCCGCATGTCCTGCCAGTTTCTCAATGTCATAAGCATATTATATTCTCTCAGTGGTTTTCCCATCCTAGATGCTTAGAAAATACGTGTGTAATTAATAAATGAATATTAGCGTGAGAGAAATATGGGTTTTAATTAGATTATCTATGCATACCTTCACTATAAGAAGTAGGAAATAGACTAATTCTCTGTTACTTTCAAGTTGCACCATATGCTGTGTACAGAAGTGATGCCAAATAAGAGCAGGCAGAGTGGTGAGTAGGGAGAACAGCCTACTAACCAGCAGACTTACTCCCCTGTTTAGTGCAGGGCATTAGTCTAACACACACTTATACAACACTTACTGAAGCCTGGTGCTGTTCTAAAGCACCTTTCACAAACTGACTTTTAATCCTCACAACAATTGATGAAGGAGGTACTCCTAGCATGCTCATTGTACATATGAGGAAACTGAAGCACAGAGAGGTGAAGTGATTTGTTCAAGGTCACACAGCTGGTGTGTGGTAAAGCCAGGCACTCTGGCTGCAGAGTTCATGCTCTTACCCGCTGTGCTGTGCTACCAACTGCTTTTCCCTCATTGTTCCAGCCAAACCCTGCACCACCTCACTCACTCCACTCATCCCCTTGGAGCCATTGATTTTCATGTCTGTATCCTCATTCAAGCATAAGCTCCCTGAAGGTGGGGCCACATTTTCCTGCAGTTTGTCTTCCCTGTGGCAGCCTGTTGTAGACACTTTATAGATGCCTTTTGAAGAGGTTTTCAAAGGGCAGCACCATTATAGAATTTTCCCATTGGAGCAGCACCCTGATGGAAGTGCTGTTTGATTAAAAAAAAATACCCAACTTTCAACAACCTGCCTTTGGAAGTCAGGTGTGGCCCTGGAGTGTTGAATTTCAAAGTAGAGGTGTCTGAGGCTGTAGCTGAGACCAGGGACCAGGACTGGGTCACTCAAAGCTGGAAGAGGCAAGGAAGCCTCCTTCCTCCATAGATTTCAAAGGGAGAGGGGCCCTGCTGACACCCTGACTGCAGACTTTGAGCTTCCTGAGCTGTGAGACAATAAACTTCTGTTGTTCTAAGCCGCCCAGTTTGTGGTACTTTGTTACGGCAGCCCGTCTTAGTCCATGTGGGCTGCCATAACAAAATACTATGGATTGGGTAGCTTGTAAACAACAGAAATTTGTTTCTCACAGTTCTGGAGGCTGGGAAGTCCAAGGTCAAGGTGTGGGCAGGTTCACTGTCTGGTGAGGACCCACTTGTTCGTTGATGGCTGTTTTTTGCTGTCTGTCCTCATATGATGAGAAGGGTGAGGGGGTCTCTCTATTTATAAGGGCACTAATCCCACTTATGCAGGTGGAGCCCTCATCCTAATACCATCATCTAGTGAGTGAGCTCTTCACATATGAATCTGGGGAGGGGACACGGATATTCAGTCCATGGCAGTAACTTCGTATTTAGGCCAGATAACCAGGCTGTCAGTCAGTCGGCCGTGTTTAGTGACCAGTCAGCATGTGAGTTATCTGTGTAAGGGACATCTGTATAAGAGGGACTGGAGGATGGGGGCCTGGAGCTTCTGGGCAGTTCTAGAGGGGCTTTGCTTTTGAGACTTTGCAGTCTGATAACTCAAAGTGTGGTCCCTGAACAGAATAAGGAGAGCTCTTGGCTAAACAAACATTTAGGGATCACCCACACTGAGAGTAGCCCTTACATATGAAGAACATGTCAGTGGGGCATGAAGTAAGGACGGTCTAACGCAGGTGGGGTGGTACCAGTACCGTGAGCCTTGGATCCCTTGTTTAAGCAGAGCCCAGTGGTTGGGTGATTCCTGCACTAGTGAGGGCTCTGGGGGCTGTATCAGGGGAAGGGTGGGGTGGGATTGTGAAGCAAAAGATCCAATTCCTTATGTCCTGGGATTGGCTCTGCAGAGACTAAATATTGCTGAGGGGCTGTGTGTGTGCACAAAAGACAGTGGTGGCAAAGATTCTACACAGGGTAGTTTGCATAGTGATTTGATGAGAATGCAAAAATTCTAGGCTTTAAAACCTTTCTATATGTCTCACCTGTTTCTAGGCAGCGTCCCTATTCATTGTGACAGCTGATCACTTAATGTATCTTTAATGTGACATTGAATTATGAATGTTTTTAACCAGAAAAAGTAGCGGACAATGCTCGGAGACCTCATTAGGAAAATCTTTTAGTAAGATTGCCATGAACTAATTTTTTCTTTCTCTTGTTTTATTTCATTATCTTTTAGGTCAAATAGTAGGCTTTTATTTAAATAAAAATATATCTGTTGAATGCCCTTTTTCTAATAGAAATAACAGGACCTGATAAAATCTTGGTTCCCTCTCCCTGAGCACCAGGCTGGCTTTGAAGTAACTGTTGGTACCCCTCACACATTTGGTGTTATAGGCGGCCTCGTTTTTCTTTGATCACTTGCTCGCCTTCATGCTGGAGTGCGGTTTTTCCGTGGCTGTTACATATGGCACCTGTCACTGTAGCTTAGGAGGATTGTAGCTGAAACAGAGCAGAGTAGAAAAGATGAGGCCAGGGCCTTCACGACCATGATACCGATGTTTATAACCAACAGTTCTCCACCTTCACTGAAGACAAAATAAAAAGAGTGGTGTAGTGTTGCAGCATGAAGGATTGAGGTCAGCTGTGGAGAAGGACTGCCTTCAGTGCACTGCACTGCTGCAGGATTTTTAAAGAGGTAGGCGAGGTGGCCATCTCTAGGCAGAATCCTATGTGTGATCTTTTCGGCTCCACCACAGGCAAAATCCCAGGGCTTTATTGGCAGGACTTGTGGGGGCAGCTGCCCTCCCCACACCAGACGGAGTGCATTGCAGTTTTCTGGAGGGAGTTACAGTCAAGGATTCAGGCCCTCGTGTACTCTATGTCTGTGAGTCTGTTTCTGTTTTATAAATAAGTTCATTTGTACTATTGTTTAGATTCCACATATAAGTGATACCATATAATGCTTGTCTCTCTGACTTACTTCACTTAATATGACAATCTCCAGGTCCATCCATGTTGCTGCAAATGGCGTTATTTCATTCTTTTTTCATGGCTGAGTAGTTTTCCATTGTATGTATACACCACGTCTTCTTTATCCAGTCATCTGTTCACGGACACTTTGGGGGCTTCCATGTAAGTGAATAGTCTTGACTGTTACTTTCAGATCAGCTTGTTGTCCTCGTTGACCACTAACACCTGGCAGTGTTCCCAGGGCTGCCAGCTTGTCTTTTGTGCGTGATCCCTAATGTAGCTTCTTCTTAAGGAAAGAACTGCTACCTGAAAGCACACAGGTACACATATTTGTGTGGAATATTCATCCACTAGTATATTTAACAAGTATTTATTGACATCTGTATGGCAGGATTTGAACTTCCATCATTCTACTCCAAAATGCATCTCTTTGAAACAAGTGAAAAGGAAAAAAATCTCTGGAACTTGGTCTGAATGGACAGTTTTTGAGTAACAGGTATAAACTTTGCAGGTATTTGCTTATCTGCCTTTAAAAAATACCTGAGACCAACCTCGAGCCCCTTGTTTCATCTCTCAAATCCCTTCCTGCAGGAGCCCAGCACAGCAGGGGTGCAAAGCTCCCCGTCCCCAGTGGGGTGAAGCCTGCATGGGGGCCGCAGAGCTGGGTGCTCTCCTGCACTGTGTAGCCATCGCCATTCACCCCCCTACATGCAGACCTAGAGGTGCTCAGGAAATGTACAGAATGCTCGTCTTAATTATAGATAACCACGCCGATGTGCTTTGTGCCTCTCAGAAGGGAGAATGTTCTGAATAAGATCTTTGCAAAGGAGCAATCCCACGTTTGGAAATGGGCACACTCCAGAATGTTCTCCATATCAGGACTCCAGCTGGCTTGGGTCTGGGCACTTGAGACAGTACCTTGAAGGCACGTAACCTCAGGAGCCTCCGTGAGTGATGGCTTGGAGTGGGGTTCGTGGCAGCACAGATGTGATAATGTGATGGGGGCTTTGATGGATGAGTGTGTTTTCCGTGCCGCCACAGAGCATGCCTCTCAGCTTCTGTCGGACAGGGTTCTCTCCTCAGCTGGGTCTCTTCCCACACATCTGGCCCTGGGCAGGTGTTTGGAAAAGCACATAATTGCTATTCCAGCGTGGCCTCACATGGCATCCACATCTGAGACAGGCTCTTTGATGTAGCGTGCTGAGCGGCAAGGCCAGGATGGAAAGTGTTCTGGGCTGTGAGTACCGGGGCCGGACCCACGCACGGGTCTGGGTTCCTGCCCGTCCTGGCTGGGTGGTTTGAGGCGAGACCCTGCACCTCGGTGAGTCTTCACTTCCGGGTCTTTGAGTTTTGAAGGCTTTGACCCGCACCTGAGAGCGCTGTGAAGATGAAGCAAGCAGAGCGTGCTGTGCCTCTCCTGGGCTCCCCGGGCCCTGGGCTCGCTGGGTCCCCGCACCTGCTGGTGACACGTCGGGTTTGAGACGTTTCTCTTCTCTGCCACCGTCTCTTTGGGGCAGGGTCCAACTCTTAATGTTTGTCCGCATCCAACACAGTGCCCTACACATTGGAGGCAATTTGGAAAAGTTGAAGAAATGACTGTTCCAGTAATAAAAGAGAAGTGTTAGGGAGCGGTGCCGTAATCAGCCTCTCGTTTGTTAGAACGATATGGTGTTTGTCCTGTGACTTCAGTTGCAAAGTGTTATACATGAGAGGCTTTTGGTTAAGGAGAATCATTGAAAATGTTAGCAACTAGGAGAGACTGTTTTTTTCCATCTTTCTAAAAAAGCATAGGTCACTCTGTGGGCCTCTGGGCAAACATTGCCTTGTCCTCTGGGGCCCTCCAGCCTTGGATCTCAACTCTGTTTAGTTGTTTATCTGAACAGCTTTGTCCCCGTTACTTCTAGCCCCTTCTAATCACATTTGCTATTTCCCACTTGACGAGGCTAACAATAATCTTGACACAGTTCAAAGCGTGAGCCCCTAGTCTTGTTTATCTCACACTATTCTCATCTCTGTGTCAAAAGCTTTTGCAGACAGACAAGTGAAAGAGCCCTCAGTAACCCACTCAGTGAAAACTTTGGGTCACACATTTGCTTTCACGCCAGGATCAAATTTATCTTTGAACATTTAAAAATTACCTTCCAAGATGCCCACGAGGAGCAGAGCCACCCTTTCATCACAGCACATTTCTGGGGACGCTGCGGGTCTAAGTTTGCTTCTGCCTCCCACTCCTCTGTGGTGGTTATGCCCTAAGATAATTTAATTGGGGAGCAAACATTTCAGTATGTGAAGTCCACCCCTGGGTAAGCATGAGCCTTTGACTCAATTCAAATATTTTCAATATATATGAAAGGCTTTTTAGGTGGTAATGGTGGTGAAATTCTTCATGGCAAAAACACACCAAAAACCCGAACCAAACCAAAACAGAGGCAAGAAAATCTGCCTACCAAAAAAGAGTAATTCAGTTAAGAAGATGAGATATCAGTAGAATCCAATTTCAACAGAGATGACAATGCCAAATAAATACCACTCCAGGTAAAGATGGATTCCCATTTACCTACTAAATTAACTGCCAGCTACTCATTCTGGCATCCACAGCCCAGCCACATCTCCCCCGGGGCACTTACCTTTCAAATGTTGTCTTCTATTATTGGTGCTCTCTGTCAACTGGACCAGCTGGTCCCTGTGCCTTTGCTGGTGCTGGTTCCTCTGCCTGGAACACCTTCCCTGTTGCTGCTCACTGCCACTTACCAAGGTCCTACCCATCCTCACAGGCAGCTGAAATCCCGCCTCTTCCACCCTGCCTTTCCTGAGCCCATGGACTGTCTACCCCCTTAGAACCAGCGCTCTACACTCCTGCCATCCCTGCTTCCCTTATGGTTATTTCTATGCTTGGCGCCTCCACTGGGACTGTGAGCGGGGATCTTCCCTGTATCTCAGTGCCTGACGCAGAGCCTGCAGAGGAGGATATGAAGACTTAAAAGGATTTGCTGAAGGGAAACATCTTTGCATCCCAAGCACAACAGGCTCTTCTTAAAGTGTCATACAAGACGAGAAAAACATAGCTGTAACAGATGGGAGATAAATATAATGTGTATCTTAGGAACAGGAGAAACAGGTATAAACAGGGGATATAGTTTAAGATTAAATAAAAAAGAGAGAGCCTTACTACTGTCTTCAGAAAACATGAATTTCAACAGCTGACATCTCTAAACTGTATAAAGCAGTCTTTGTTTTGATTACCTCTTTTACTAAATTGAGAAGAAAAAGTTACTTGAAAAATAAAAAAAGAGCTTTTTTTTTCTCCCCAGGGCCAGTTCTGTGACTATTGCAATTCTGAGGACCCCAGGAAAGCGCATCCAGTCACTAATGCAATTGATGGATCCGAACGTTGGTGGCAAAGCCCTCCTCTCTCCTCCGGGACACGGTACAACAAAGTCAACGTCACCTTGGATCTAGGCCAGGTCAGTTACGCTTTCATCTGGAATGGGGAAAATTAGTTTGGATCATTGTTCCTGTGGTTATTTCTGATAAAAAATAATAATTATTTTCAAAAACAAACTTCAGTTTTAATTCACTAATCATTGAGGAGCCTGTTACATTAATGCTCGCGTCCCTCACCATTCCGTGCAGTTCGTCACAATGCAGACACCAACACCTGTCTATTAAATGAGTTAAAAATTAGTTGTAAGTAGTTTCATTGGCAAAGAATTTTTTATTATTATTTTTTATCGTGGTAAAGTACACATACCATAAAATTTACCATCTTAGCCACTTGCAGCTCAGGATGTCAAGTACATTCACGTTGTCATTGTACCCAGTCTTCAGAGCTCTTCTTTCTCCTACAAAACTAGCACTGTGTACTCATTAAACACTAACTCCTCATTCTGTTTTCTGTCTCTCTGAATTTGACGACACTTGGTACCCCATGTAAGTGGAATCATATCATATGATCAAAATCAGCCTTTTGTGATTGGCTTGTTTCACTGAGCATAATGTCTTCAGGGTTCATCCATGATGCAGTTTGTGTCAGAATTTCCTTCCTTTTAAAGGCCGAGTAGCATTCCATTGTATGGTTACCACATTTTGTTTATCTGTTCATCCATCAGTGGACACTTGGGTTGCTTCCATCTTTATGATGTTGTTAATAATGCTACTACGAACATGGGCATGGCGAAGATATTTTTAGAGCGTTCCCTTTCCTGGAAATCCTGACTCCATGAACACTGACTACCATATATTTAGCCTTATTTGGCCAACTGGTCCATGCCTGTCCTGCTGTGGTAGGCTAAGATGGTCCCCAGCATGCTTCCCTCCTGGGGTACACGCCCCTCTCCTTTGAGTGTGGGCAGCACTGTAAATACGATGGATGTCACTTCCGTGACAAGGTGGCATTATATGACAAAGAGGACAGGATTTTTCAGATGTGTTTAAGGTCCCATGTCAGTTGCTCAAAAGGAAGACTATCTTGAGGGACCTCTCCTAGTTATGGGAGCTCTTCAAAGGGCCCTACCTCAAGGAAGAGGTTCAAAGCATGAGAAATTTTCCTGCTGACCTTGAAATGAAATTTTCCTGCTGACCCGTGGAGATGGCCATATGGTAAGGACCTAAGAATGGGTTCTAGAAGTTGAGAGTGGCCCGAGCCAACAGCCAGGAAAAAAGGAGGAACCTCAGTTCTACAACCATAAGGAACTGGATTCTACCAACAACATGTGCAGACTTGGAAGCAGTCTTTCAGTTATCCAGTGGACACCTTGATTGCACTTGACCCTGAGCAGAGAACCTGGTCACACCATGTCCAGACTCCTGACATAAAGGGCTACAAGATAATAAGTAATGTGCTTTAAGCCACAAGGTGTGGTATTTTGTTTAGCAGCAATAGAAAGTTAATGCACCTTTTTCTCCCCCTCTTTCAGACCAGGCAATGCCTCCCATCTATTTCACCCTATTTCTTCAACAGGTATTTCCTTAGTACCTTCTACGTGCCAGGCACTGTTCTAGGTGTTTGGGATACACAAGCAATTAAAAAAAGGGAAATGCATCCTGCAGACTGGAAATCAAATGATACTGAGATTTATTCCAACAAACGTGTCACCTTCATTTTGGTTGGGGATAGTTTGGTGGCAGGAGGGCTCTCCACCTCTTCTGCCCATGTGTTGTGTTAAATCTGGCCTCTCCTGAGAATATTTTCACCCTCAATTTGCATCTGAGATAATTCAGGGAGATCCATCATGGTTTGAAAAGACTCTATAACCCCAGTTTCAACAATGGATTACTCTTATCCCTCTAGCATTAATTCAGTAGAGATTTTGCCTATAATGACTAGGATTTACTTACCGTACCATTTTTTTTAACTAGGGTTTCTATAGTTAACTGGGAATCTTAACCCATCAAAATGTTTACCAAACATACCAGTGCTTACTGGACTTGCTCTTTTTGCCTTGAAGCTATTTTTTAAAAACATACCTTTTAAAAGTACCCTTTTGATGTACCTGAAAAACCCCTCATTAAGACAGTTGAATTAAAAAAAAATCCCACCAGCATAAGAACGATTTAGTAATTTGCTGGTGGCTGACAGACATGAGCTACGGCGAACATCTTTGGGACTGGTGCACCCACCCACCTCCTTGCTGGTGGGGAGGCTGCTCTGTAGGTGGCTGAGAGTGGTTCCTGGAGTCCGCCCACTTCGGCTCGTGCCCTGGTGCCCTTCTTACCTGCCGTGTGACCTGGAGCAACAGACGTAACTGCTCTCTGCAGCAGTTTCCACATGTGTAAAGTGAGATAATATTAGCGCTCACCTCGTAGGATTGCCGTGAGGTTTGAATGAGTTAGCTGCTTTGTTTTGAAGCCTCTTCAGGCCAGTGGTCGGTAAGTTAAATTTTTATTTAATAGAATAAAGTAAACTTCAATAAACGCTCATTATGAAAACAGACAGACTCCTAACTTCTGCTCCTCTAGAAAACACTGCATATAATCCTGCAGAAAATACTCTAGAAATGTCTAGAAACAGGAAAAGCAACACAAATTATGTCAGACTGAGGGTGTTTCCTTCCTCTTGTGTTGCAGCAGTACGTGCTTTAATGAGCATGTTCTATCCTGTAAGGTTCATATTTTATACTCCATTGGTGGGATCTTTAGTTTCTCCTTTTTGCTAGAGTTAACCATGAAAGCGTCACTGAGAGGTTAGATTTAATAACTGAATAGTGACCTACAGACCTTAGATTTAGGAAGTGTGAATCTTGATGCATGGTTGGGAAATAAAATGCAGGCTATAAACTTGTTATCACTGAATTACTTTTTCCCAGCTACGGAGAACTGAAATTTGATTTCAGTTTGACAGTTTACGCTGTCATGAGGGGGTCCATTTTCTCTGTCTCCTTTTGCACCACTTGGTTTTTGTTCTTGGTTTTATTGGCCAACACAGTTTGACAAGTCAAAACATTGCCTTCAGGACTCGACCTTGAAGGGCCGTTTTCCTCCTTACAAGGTGGCAAAGTAGGAAGTTCCTGCGATTCCTTGGAGGCAGTGGCATTTTCTGGGCTGTCCAAGTCTGTTAAATTATATACTACTCATCAGCTTCAGGCTAGAGAATAAGAACGGGATGTCTTACTGGAAACGTTGGTCTGGCCAAGTATAATGTGTTCGTTTTGACTTTTGAAACAGAATGTGGGTGCCCCGGTTTTAAAAGGGGACTTTTTGGAATATAAGGGAGTTTGTTTTTTGCCAGTGGGACATGACTTCCACGATCTCCCCTGGGAGCCAGGAGGCTTTAGCAATGGGCTCTAGTTAGGCTCTGAGATTTCCTTCAGAACGAATCTTACTCTGTCTTCACCTCTGCTTTTCCTCCTCCAGGGTGAGGATTAAGGGAAAACATGTGAACGTGTGTGTGGCCGGGATTCCCATCTCACTGTCCTCCAAGGTCAAGGTGGCCAGGAGGTTGGGAGGGGCTAGCTCTCAGGTGGGAAGGAGGAGGGGGACGAGGGTCCACAGCGGAGCAAACTTGGCTCTTGGGCTCCAGGGAATAGGAAAACCATCTCAAGAAGGATTTTAAGGCTCTTATGCGACTCATCATGCCCCCAAGAGTATTGTTTTTAACCTATTAGTAGTAGAAATAAACAAAGACAAAGCAAACAGACAACCCCTCCAGAAAAACCTCGGAAGGAATCGCCTCAGAGGCTGGAGGTGAAGAGAAAAGATGACGTTGTGTCCTATTCTGCAAGGTTGCTGGGGAGAGGGGCCTGTCTGGTGGGTCAGCGGACAAGGCAGCCTGTGGGCCTTGTTAGAGGCACAGGCTGTGAGGCCAGGCCCTGCTTGCAGCCCCCCAGCCCCCTCAGTGGGCAGCCCAGATGAAAGGCCCCTGCACCCGATCCCACGTACCAACTCCAGGGCCTCCATCTGACTCCCTGCTTCTGCCTGAGGGCTCTTTCCAGGGCTTGAGTTTAGAGCAGCTGGGAAATGCGGGATTTAACGCCCCCGCGGGCCACCCTCAACCCAGGAGGGACAGGAGTTGCTGGAAATCCCTCCGCCCATTTCCCTGCCTCCCCTTGGGACAGTTCCAAGGAGCTTTCTTCACAGTTCTTCAGAGTGTGTCCACCAGGACTGGGCCCCATTTGGCCCTGGCAGAATCTGCCCCTTTAGCACCTGTCATTGGCTTTCCCCCCTCCTCTGTGTCCCTCTCTCTCGATTTGTACTTCTTGAGATCGACTCCCAAATCAGCCACCTCTACTCAAGCCTTTGTCTCAGAGTTGATTTTAGAGAGGACCCTAAGACAGGGAAGAAAGGGGGCCTAGACCGAGGCCCAGAAATCCCCCTGGGTTTCTGGACAAGCCAAAATTCTGAGAAAGTTATTTAAAATGCAGTAAGTAGAAAATTCAGAAAAAATATTTCTAAAGCTCACAGATTAAGAGTAATGAAGGCAACAGCATTATAACTTTTAAAGGACAAGAAAATAAGTCATAGAGAAATTTCCCATTACTCTACCTGTTTTTTCACGGGCACAGCATAGGTCGTGAACGCCTCAGGGTCCAGATGTAAATACGAGATCCAGCTAGCTGAGAGTGAATTTAGTATACAGATGGCTTCTAAGAGCCTTTCTTTCTTTCTTTTCCTTTTTTTTTTTTCTTGTCCTCTTCAACTTTTATGAGACTTTGGTGTATGAATCCAAAACATTCTTCGTGGCCCTTGTCAGTTCTGAGTCAGATGGGAGGAAGGCCTGGGCTGGTTTCTGATTCTCCCTGAGTTTGCCGGCTTTCAAGACTAAATTGTTTCTAGGGATGCCTGGCAGGCGAGGTCACAAGAGTCTGACTCAGCTGGGCCCCTGGTTGGATAACAGTTCAATCCAGAAAGTGGATGACTCTTATGTTTGACCCAGTCTTCTAGATTTCTCAGGAATTCTCTAGACTATAAGCTTCAGGAGGCCAGGGACTATGTGTGTTCACTGCAGAATGTTCTACTCCCAACATCTTGCTTAGTGTTCAGCACATAGTAGATACTCAGTAAATATTTGCTGAGTGACTGTAGAATGAACCAAGGATGACTCAGGGTGGGTCTGAATTTCCCCAGGGTATAGTACCAGTGGAAGCAGATTGCTGTGAGACCAAATCTCTGGGTTGGAGTGGACCAGCCTTGGCTCTGTAATTAATTGGTTCCACTTAGGATATTTGTGTCTCTTTGCAACATCATTTAAGTATTTTAGAGCAATTGCACAGTTAGAAGATACGATCTTATACAGAGTAAATTTGTACTTAATAAATTTCTATTAATGGCCATGTAATCATGAGAGTTATGATTTGGATGGAATGCAATGTAATTATCCTCCAGTTTGTGGGTTGCCCACCCAGGGGAGTATGGAATTTGATTACATCACAAGTCCTCCCCTCCCACCCGTCTTGTTGTGGTTCCTTCTTTGTGTCTTTAGCCGTATAAGATCTTTTCTGGCAGGTCCCAGTCTTTTTCATTGGTGATTGTTCTACAGTTAGTTGTGCTTCTGGTGTGTTCTTGAGAGGGGGTGTGCCCAGTCTCCTTCTGCTCTGTCATCCTGACCACTGTCTCCACTCTAATTTTTAAATATCCCTAACATTTACATTTTACATTTGCTAGTTCCCATATAACTGGCACCACAAGTGTAACAGTCATAACAGAAAATGAGTTAAATATGTTTCCTTCCAAACATAAATCTAAGCATCAGGCTGTAGGCAAACAACATGAATCTAAGAATCAGAAACACAGATAGAAATTGTGCTAGGAAACAGCAACACTTTTCTGCTGGACTTTTCTCTCGAGCTCTCTGAGATACACGTTAACATGACAAAGTGGTAAACAGAGGTCACTGTGACTTCCTTGGTGACTCTTACCAGGTGACCCTGAGTTACACGCTGTTGTGACTCTGGCGTTCGGCTGCGTCCCAGGATTAAGGCCATTGTTAAGTTGTCAGAGGGCCCTTCCTTGTCAGGAGGGGTGATACCAGGGGTTGGCCTCCCCTGGGAAGGCGAGGCCTGCAGTCCAGGGAGGGGCTGGAGAGGGTGCCCCACCTCCGGCTGTTGATCAGTCCACATCGAATTCATCTCTCATAGTGCTTGATGGCAAACATATTCCCGGGGTTCATTTCTTGAGAACTCCCAGGATGATGGCTTATGCTGCCAAGAGAAAAATAAACAGAAACAAAGCCCTTGGTTCCTTCTAGAAAAGGCTAATCCTATTTCTTTGCGGGTTGGCCACGCAGTTGAGAAAACAGAAGGAAGATGGCCTGCCAAGGCACTGGTGTTGAGTTCCGTGGAACTGGGAGTTGACTGGAAGGAGGACCACTCTGTCTCTCGAGAAGCACCCGGGCTGCTGTGCCAGCCTTTGGTCCTATGGGGGGAGGGGTCAGGGTGGGGCAGAAACTGAGGCACGACCCTGGGCAGACCGGCGTCAGGGCATCCCATCCGGGCAGGCCCTCACCGGTGAGAGTGGGGAGGACTCACTGCCTGTGGCTCGAGACGCTGGTGGACAGAGTATGTGAGCGTGCTTTGGTCTTTGTGATGCAGTAGGCAAACATAGAACATCACTGTCATTATGTAGCGAGATTGTCGTTGACACCCCGCCTTCTCTCCTTTTCTAGGCTTTCAACAAGCTTACACTGCCTTCTCTCCTCTAAGGGAGTGAACAATCTGTTAATACATTCACACGGAAGCTCTGGAAACTGAGTACTGGAAACTCAGAAACTTCCCAGAATGTTTGCATCTTAAAAAATTACTATTTTTGTCATGGGACTACGACTTCTAGAAATTTATCCTAAGGAAGCAGTAGGTGCTGAAAATGTTTGAGCAAGGATATTCTTGGGAGCATTGTTTATAATCACCTCACATGGAAAACAATCTCCTGTCCAGTAAAAGGGGACTGATTCATTGACTGGATTAATTGACAGCCATTGGGATGAAGCCACAGAGAGATCTTTATTGACTTGACATATGTTTGTGTTCTATCACGGAGAAAAAACCCCAAACTTTGTGTAAGGTGTATATATAGTACTGTATGATTAGATTTTCTTCGTGTGTCTAAAAGATGAAAAAAATCAGGAAAGAGGAGTCTGAAATGCTAAGAGTGCTTTTTCTGGGTGCTGGGATTGTTGGCGCTGTTTACTGTCTTCTGTGAGTCCCATTTACAGTGTAAGTCAGACCCGTGGCGCTGGACTATACATAGGGACAAATCTGGCTCCAAGAGTTTCTAGCTCTGTGACACTAGGTCCTCTGGTTATTGTCTCGGGGTCGGTTTCTTCCTCTGAGATTTGGGGATGAATCTAGAACCACCATCATAGGGTTGCTGTGAAGAATTAATAAGCTGATACAGAAAAGCTCCTAGAGCTTTGCCTCGCACACTCTAAGAACTCAGTCCATGTTAGTTATTAGAGCTGCTTTTTTTTTTTCCACTGAGCATGTGTTACTTTTAGAGTTAGAAAGACAATGAAGACAATTGGGAAAAGGTTTCCTTTTGGGAAAAAAAGCAGACTTCAATACAGAGAGGACAAAAGGAACAGTTATTCCCAGCGGGATTCGAGGTAATGATGGAAACACTTAACTTGGATGCCTACCATCCCGCAATAGAAGCTTCTGACCATTTCATCTCAGAATGAGGTCGGCCTGCTAGAGATCTTTAAATGCCAACAGAATCGGAAAGATGCCCAGTGAATGGAAATTTTTTCTAAAGAGCTTATTTTATTCTTGAGCTGATCTTGAAAACTGTGTTTCTTCCCTTGTGAAACTTTTGTGATTTCAGGCGTGTTTTGGCCTTCAATCATGGCAGTTTTCCTGTTACTATTAATGGCAAGCATATATAAGGAAAAACTGAATTTCGTGAATTCTTCACAGTGGCTCCGACGAGAGCTTGTGTTAAATACCACGTCTCGGGGGAGGCCGGGCCCCGGCGCGCCCTCCGTCCCCCCGCCATCTTCCAGGGCCCCCGCCTCAGCCCCCGAGCCCTGCTCGCGCTCCCGCCTGTGGCCCTGGAACCTTCCTCTGCCGCTGAGCATCGTCCTCTACTGTCTTCTGCCCGGCGCCTCTTCTTTCCCTACTCCCGTTTCTATGGTTCTCTTCACTTGCATTTTCGCTTTCCATTTTTCCATAGCATTTCTTTCCTTTAGAGAAAACGAAAACCAAGTCAAGCCACCACCTCTTCCTGTGGTCACTGGCACCTTCAGGAGGGGTGCTGCTCGTGTCCCCAGCCACCCTCCCAGCCCCAGAGTGGTGGCCCGAGGAGCTGGTCGGGAGGGTTAGGGCTCCCCCAGGACCAGCTCCTTGCCTGGCTCCAGTGGTCCCCACTGGCCCTGCCCCACGTGGCCTCGCAGGGCGGACAGGGTGGCTGTCCTACCTCCCAGGCCTCTTGGGGCTCCCCCAGCACCGGAGGGCCCAGCTTCCGTCCCCTTCATCCCCTCGGCAGCTCCAGCCCCTCCCCCACACGAGGTTCCTTGGTGGGTAGCCTGCAGACGAGGATGCTTCATGCTCCTTGTCTCTAACTCAGCCGAAACCTCCGGTGCTATTTGCCCTGCTCTCTTTAACTCCCAAACCACTAATGTAAACACTCTACAGTTTAAGAATTTCCCGGCTCAGTACATCATACATGACCAGCTTTGTGCCATGTGCTTTAAGCACCCTGAGCGATGAGATTGTAGGGTGACCTTGATAGCTTTCCCCCATCACAGAATAACCGGAGTGGGACATCTGGGTCTTTCTCTTGCCTCTCACAAGCATCCTAGCTCACCTGACTCTCTGTCCCTTGCGGCCTGTTACAAGCATGCAGTGTCCAGAGCTCCGGCAAGATGCAAGGGACACGCCGGGGCCAGGGAACTCCGGGGGCTGGGAGATGCAGCGCTCTCTTCCCACCACATCTGGGAGGGCACAGAGCTCAAATTCAGGCTGGTGTCTCTAAAAGAGGGTGCAGGCATGCAGAGCTGTGGAGCAGCTTGCGTCGGGGTGACAGAGCAGGGCCCAGGGCCTGGCCGAGGTGAGGTGGGGTGCAAGGAAAGCAGAGTCCAGCCTCCTTACTGCAGAGGGGGCCAGGGCAGGGAGACTGGGTGGAGGGCAGCTGTTTTGCAAATTCCTGGGTATCCTGGTGACGGTGTCTCCCCAGCACTGCTCAGGCCTGGGCAGGGCTGGACCTGAAGGGGCTGGTGTTTAGGACAGGTGAGTCTGACCCTTTGCCCATGCTGCCCCGGTTTGCCCTCTACCACTAGGGCTTCACACATGCCCCTGTTCAACCTGCTTCTGTTATCTCAGCCAGCCTTCACTCAGTCCTAGTCTCTGCTCTCCTCCCTTCTCTTGTCACCAGGCCACGTGTGCCCCCTGCCCTCCCCAAGTCTACACAAACCTCCACCCCACCCGAGGGCATGGTCACACACCCCTCCCTGAAACCTGCTCATTTTCAGCCAGGGCAGCGCCCACCCTTGGGCTTGAAGTGTGGTCTTTGGATCGGCTGCATCGGTGCCTCTGGGAGCTTGTTAGGAATGCAGAGTCCTGGGCCCCAGCTTGAACCTGTTCAGTCAGAACCTGCGTTTAAATCTCTGCTGCTGGGCCACCTGCACGTTAAGATTCGTGAAGCGTGGCTTAGACCAGTGCTCCTCAAGCCGTCTGTGACAAAGGACCAGTTTTTTTAACAAAACATTTCTAAGCTGTCACAGACCAGTACTTTTGTAAAATACAGTAAAAATGAATTTGTCAAAAAATAAAGCCTAAAGCATACGAAGTAGAAGCCTCATTTGATAAAATTAGATTCAGCAGACGCCAGCTTACTCTTTCCGGTCACAAAGGCTTCTCGGCGCTGACTCTGCCCGTGTTTCACCGCAGGTGTGTAACATGCCGTCCACTGACCACTTTGAGTCGCCCCGCTCTAGGCCATTTACTGTCATTTTTCTTCAAGTGATTGATGCCCATCCTGAAAAGCCTGCCTCTCCTTTCTGTGACCGTGAATCTCTCCCCTGGCTCAGATTTGGCTGTGCAGTTCAAGATGCATTTGCTAATTATTTAAGATGTAGCCCCAAGCCCCCTGTGACCGGGATGGTCTCCCTCCTGCCCTCCAGCTACTGTCCACCCTGCTCAGTGCCCAAAGCAGCTGACCTTCATGGGCAGCATCTGTAGGCTCCCTGCCCTTGGGCTTCTGGCAGAGTTTGGCCAGTGGAGGGTGCACACCCGTGCTCAGCTCAGAGGGCGGGAGGAGCGGGACTGGGGCGTCTGTTCCCTCATCGATTGCAGCATCTCAGTTCTTCTGTTGAGGGGCTTGGCTCCCAGCAGGCAGCTGGCTCTTACAGCAGCAGCTCTGTCCCAGCTCTGGTATCTGCTTCCTGCCCTTGGGGTCCAGGCTGGGGAGGGCTCTCAGATGCTCTTAGGTGTCACCCCTGCCCACTTATCTGTAAATGTGTGCTTGTGAATAGCTGCTTTATGAAACTCCCATCGATTGCTTCATTCTAGTGGGCCATCTGTTTCCTGCTGGGGCTGAGTGACACCAGCACTCTGACTTGCAAAGGGTGCTTTTCGACTGGTTGAAATTTAGTAACCACCCCCCAACCCCGCCCGCAGTTCTCGTCTCTGAAAGAATGAAAGGAAATTATTGAGAAGGTGCCTAACTACAATTTTTTAAAGTACATATAATGTAAATGTGTGAGGGGAAAGGAGGGAAGGAGGAAGAGGGCTCAGCTGAATTATGACTATGAAATAAGGAATAACATTCTGTCCCATTCTATAGAGAATGCCTGGTGCATAGAAATAATCAGTGAATATACGTCTAATGGATGGATGAACGAGCATACAGAGAGTCCCTTACTGTATCTGCCCAATTGACATATGTCCCTCACACACCAAAAGCTGTACATATATGTGCAACAGACAGTAGAATATTTATTCCTTGCAATTTGGAACATACTGAAGACATAGTGAAAAAGTTGGACTTTTGGCCACTTACGTTTAGAGTATTAATCGAAATATTTAGAAAAAAGGGTGGTAAGAGGGTGTGTTGCCCTTTTCCTGGTAGACACCCTTGTGAGTCTTAGAAAATTCTTCATTATTTGCTTCATAAGATGAAGCAAGAGGCATAACACCTTGCTTCACAAGATGAATACTTTAGGACTGAAAAACCTTAAGTTTTATGGCAGCTATACGGTGAATTTAATGCTTACATACTTCTGCTAGAAACCGTCCCAAGCACTTTTCAAGTATTAAGTCATTTCGTTCTGACTACAACCTCATAGGGTAGGTTCTTGTTCTCTAGATGAGGAAACCGAAGCTCAGGGTTGTTATGCAGCCTCTGAGTGCTACGCACCCTGTGACTAACGGTCACAGGTGAGCAGGTGCCCGCGTGGTGTGGTGCAGAGCTGGCCTTGGATGCTGTGTGACGACACTGCCCGTGGTGCTCCGTTCTGTCTGCTCTTGCTCTGTGAAACGCTTGTGGCCCCTGTGGGTGTTTGGTTAGAACTGTGCCTCTCCCCTTCTTGGGATGTTGTCCGTCACCTTCCAGAGCATTCCCCTGTGAAGATCCATTTGTGAAATCCCTTTAGTTCCTGAAGTAGTCCTGCTTCTTTGGGGCATTAAAAAACAAAACATACGAACACTGGGATCCTGTTTCCTCTTTATATTGGCTACTAGAAGCAAATTTATGGCTATACCATGCAAGTGTATAGAGCTCCATGACCTGCATTTTGTGTGCAGCCCTATTGTGGGCTCAAGATTTTGTCACTGCTGATAATTTTTCTTTCACTCCTTTTTTTTGGTTTGTTTTGGCTCTTTGATGATTACATATTGCTGTTTTCTTTACATCATTTAGGATTTAAGGCTCTAAATCCCTCCCCACCTTTTTTTCCTTAAACAAATGGGATGTAGATGAATACAAGCAGTATGTTAACAAAACGGGAAAATACTGTCACTGTCTTCATTCCAGTCATACATTTGGTTGCCACTTAGAATAAACCATCAAGATGTGTTTTATCCGACTTCAGGATTATCCAAAGCCTGAAAGGTTTGTATATTCATACAGGACTATTTCTTATTTTATAGTGTTAATGATATTTTTGAGTCATTTCGAGAAGCACAGTGAATTCTGTAGAAGACACTCAGGCTTTGTAAGCTGGCTGTGGTTCAGTTTTCAGTTTTGCTTCTTTCCAAGCGGGTTTTTGCCAAGAAGCTCAGCATCGAGCCGGTGACCCAGCACCAAAGGCTATTTGAAGTGCGCGCCAGGTTAGAATTTTCCTGCTATGATGCATCATGGACAGAGAACCTGCTTTTACTAAGCTATTTCCTTTTAGAGCTGATTCGATATTTTTTCCCCCTTGAGCAAATACATCCTTTAATTATAAGGCCTCATTAGCTATTGTACTGTGTCATTCCCAAATATTTTTTTCTTTTGCCTTAAATGTTTCTAGTGACAGTAGGATAACGATGTGTGTTGATAGCTGAGAGTGGGTTCGTGTGTAAATATATGGGGATTCATCCTGAGCATCCATACCATGACTCATAGTGTCTCCCCAAGGCATTCTTTCAAAAGACCCCCGCCCACCCACGTTGTACCTCATCCTAGCCGTTATTTTTACTCTTATTAAATAGCTGACTTTGGAGAACAATTGGAGCTTAATGAAGCCCGTTCTTTGTTGAATGTCTTGCTCAGCGAATTATCTTAGAGAAGACAGACTTGCACAGATAGCTTGTACTTTGGCTCCCTTGAACATACTTATTTTGTGCCCCGAGCTGGTCTGTAACCACAGCGTGGAGAAGACACAGTCCATGGCAGGAGAGACAGGGCCAGCTTTCTGTGGAGATGGTCTGGCAGCCGTGGGCACAGTGTGATTTCAGGGTGGAGGGCAGGCTGTCCACCAACCCCTGGAATTCCTTTAGCTGAGGAGAAAGCTGCTGCACGGCTCAGGTTGCTGGGAGAGGTAATACATTGACTTAAAACTCACTGGAGACCAGGTTTCAAGTGAAAGAACACTCTCTGCTCCTCAGCCAGCTCCCTGGCGGGTAGAGAGCAGGGCACAGGCTGGCCCTGAAGCAGGGCAGGCAGGGGTGCGAGAAGATGAGGTCCGGGAGGAGTGGGCAGAGCCTCCCGTCGCCAGGGATAAGTGACACCACGCTAGGGACACGCAGACCCGGAGACTGAGGCAGAACGTCCTCACAGCCAGGTGACTCTCTATATTCCCCCAGTTGCTGGCTTTCTTGAGCTTGGCACACACAAGGGGCCGGAAAATCAGGCTGTGTGGCAACTTCTGGCGCTGGCAGAACCACCCAGGGAGGAAGGATTCCTTGAAGAAAGGACCTCACTCCCTTCTGGCCCTGGCCGGCCCTCTAGCTGCCCGAGACAGCAGCGTCGCTGATTGCAATGGAATGAGACTTGGAATCAGACGTGGGCTCGAGTCCTGGTCCTCGCTGTGTGACCACGGACACAGTCTGCGTCTTCTGCAAACTCCAGTTTCTCCATCTATGAAGTAGGGAGGATATTAATGCTGATACACTAGGGTTATTGTAAAGGCTACTAAAACAGCAGTATTAGTACCGGGCACGTCCTAAATCCTCCTCCTCCTCGCCCTTACTATTGTTGTAATAGTTCTACCTGACAAGTCTTTCTTGCAGCTGCCGCCTTCCCCTCCTTTTCTTGCGACCGCAGCCATCTGCTCAATTTTCCTATGTCTTGACCCTGCATTTCCTCCAGCTCAGGGCGCTAATCCCAGTCCCTCAGGCTGTGGGGCTAAGTCGCAGCCCAGGGGGCAAAGCAGAGGGGCCTGGGTTTCTGGCTCTGTGGCCAAGCTGGGCTGGCCAAGAGCTGTACTGGGGCCCCACTGCCACCCGGCCCCTACACCACACCTTAGCAGCAGGGACCTCTCCACCTCGCCTCTCCTCCCCCAGCATTTATGACGGGACCCCTCCCTGTATATTCATGTAGGATTCTGGGATTTCACATGCTTCCTGTGGAGTCAAATGCATGAATACAGAACCATTGTGCATCCTGACAAGTGTAACCACCATGGAGGGAGGTGTGACCTCTGCTTGGGGTGTTTTGGGAAGACTTTGCAAGGCAGCAGCCTTTCCATTCATCTTTCAAAGATGAACAGGAGTTTGTTGGGCCAACATGGGGCCTTGGTCATAGTGTGACCAACTGTCCC
Source organism: Camelus bactrianus (assembly GCF_048773025.1). Taxonomy (NCBI): domain Eukaryota; kingdom Metazoa; phylum Chordata; class Mammalia; order Artiodactyla; family Camelidae; genus Camelus; species Camelus bactrianus. The sequence continues at coordinate 9,420,214 of NC_133562.1, forward strand.
ACTTTGCCTGAGACTAAGGAAGCAGGATTTTCATTACTAAAACCGGGCCAGTCCCAGGCAAACCAGAATGGTTTGTCACCCCTACTAGTCCATCATGACGATCTCTCTGCATCTTAAGAGACTTGTTCTCTTTTACCAGTTATCCGAGAGCCTGTAGATAACTGTGGCTGGGACCCTGATATCAGTTCTAGAACACAGGGCGACTTCCTGCCTGGAGCAGCTCTGGCGCTCAGAGTCTCCACCCTTTTGTCCCCCTCCTTGTGCTGGGACCCGTCTTATTACCTGCTTCACCTGGGTCGGGCTGTTCTTAGGTCAGTGTTTCTCGAAGCTGGTCCTTGAATCCCTATGCTAAGAAAGGGGACCCAAGCTTGGGGCTTACTGCCATCTTAAAATTCTTAATAATTTTACGTTTGAATCTGTGTTTTAGAAGTGAAGTCCAATGGGACCTTGGGGCGTGTGCTGCCTCTCAGACAGGTTCTCGACCAGCTGCTCCCCAGTGGATGGCGCGTCCATATTCGAATCCTCCCCCTTCCTGTCCCCACCCTGCCCCGCTCTGGCTGGGGTCTGGGAGGGTTGGCTGCGTGCACACTGTGCAGAGGAGGAGGGGCAGGGCAGTGCCTTCTCCATCTCAAGCTGGCAGAGTGATGGGTGACTTGACAGGGACAAGCCTCTCACCTATCCTGCATCTAGGTACCAAGCGCATCCCAGGGTGGAGGTTCCAATCCCTTGGGCATCTTCCGTCTGTGTGAGTTGGGCGGTGGGCCTATGGGAAGGGGATCTTGACCTCCTTGCTCTTGGCCAGGGCACAGTGTGTCCCCAGCAGCCATCGGGAGGGGATCCTGGTGTGTGCATGGCCAGTGGTGGAGTGGGGTCCCCGTGAGGGTCTGCGTTCACCCTTGCCCAAGGGAGTGCAACATTAAATAGCAAATAAATGCTACCATGATAGGTCAAGAGAGACTTGAAGGCAGTTAGAGAATCACACTGATTAGAATGGAGCCTAATGGCATCCTTAGTTGTAAAGCAGAAGGCAGGTGCACAGAGCTTCTTCCTACACTGATTTTTCTGGAATGGGGAAGAAAAAAGCAAGGATTTCCTTTTGGAACTCCCTGAACAGAAACTTTCATTCTGTTGGTGAGAAAGCCCTCACATGTCCACCCTCAGGCCTTTGCTCCCTCCCTCCTGCACCAGAAGTTTCAAGAAGTGACCAGTCATGGGCTTGGCTTATGGAAAAGTCTTGCCATCCTGAAAGGAACATCAAGAAAGGAAGAAGCCGGAGGTTATGAGGACAGGGGGATATAAGGCAGGCACAGGATCAACCCATCCAAGTGGATCTTTTCAAGCTTGACAAGCTTTCCCAAATTTGGGGTGGATTTGTTCCCTGAGAACCATCAGTTGAATTGCAGTTCAGGTGGAAGTGGTCCTCTGTCTTTGCAAGTCAGGCAGTTAATGGACCTGCACGTCTTAGCCAGGACTAATGAGCTGGAGAAAAACCCATCTCAATCGCTGGCTGCCCAAACCACAAGGAGACCATTCCTCCTGGGGAGCCTGCACCCGCGGGTGTTTGCGTTGGAGTCACCTTCTGCTCAGGGAGCAGAAGGTGACTCCTGCTGCCTGGAACCAGGATGCAAGGAGCTCATGATCGTCTCTAATGGTTCCTTGAGATTTTTGCCAAGTCGCTTGACCAGAACAGGTGGCCACGTATATTTTGTGATTATCAAAGGCTGATGTTCCATTTAGTTTTGTGTTGTTTATCTCCTTGGGAAGCAGTTGTTGGAGAACTTTAGAGACATGGTCCACACTTCAAGGAGGTGAGCTAATCATATCTCTGAGCTCACAGCATGCTGTGGAGTACGCCTCTCTCTTGCTTTATTTTTCTGTTTTCCCACCCCCTTGACAAGAACCTGCTCTGGCATCTTTGCTACTTAACCTGAAACACAGTGGTGCTCTTAAGAAGTGCCCACTTCCACGGACGAGGCCCTTGCATGTGCGGGCTCTGTGCCAAGTGGTCTCCAGGCATCGGTTCTTTAACCCCTCACACCAGCCCTCTGTGGTGCGTGGTCACCGACGCTTCTGTCCGTGTAGAAGTGGGTCCACTTGGGTGGTGCTGCTGGCCTCTTTCTGTCCCCGCTTCTGGATGGTCAGTGTGGAATCAGGAGCTGGTCGAGCACAGCTCTGCCCCGTCCCTTGAGAGCAGGCGTCCTCTCAGACTCACACAGGCCACCCACCCCGGGACATCGCACCTGCCGGGCGCAGTCCACAGACACCACTTCAGTCCTCCAATGTCTGCTTCACCAGAAATAAAAACGATACTTTGTCCTCCTTACCCTTGTTCCTTTGTCTTCTCAGTTGATTCTGAACCAGATAGGGAAGAGGGGTGCTTTTTATTGGTCTCTTTCAAAAACTCCAACATTAAGTACTAATATTATTCCTTTTTACAGATGAGGCACCAAGGCACAAAAGGAGCAGGGCATTGCCCAGAGGGCACAGCTTGGAACCTGGAGCCAGACATTCTGGCCCAGGTCCTGCTTTCTCAACCACTACAATACACTGCCTGTAAAATGTGAAGTGTTGTTTTATGTGGTTATATGTGTGTGTATCTGTGTATGAATGTGAATGTATAAATATATTGTAATACATACAACGTGTTCATACAAATGGGCCATAACATCTTCCACATTCACGCGCTCCATGTTATGAAGGTTCATTGATACTGTGTGTATATCTGTTTCCTTGCTTCTCACCTCTGCAGGGTTGGTATTTGTATGGTCATTAGTGAGGTTGTCTTTCACATTGTGAATTTATTTAATAGAATTATTGCCTGGGGGGAAGTCATATATAGGTATAAATGAGATGTGTGCCATAAGTTACATCAGATGTTTAGAACTCATTTTGCATCTTTTTCCTAGAATAACATTATAAATAAGAAGCTCTAAGCTATGCCTGAAAACCCATTTAGTCCCTTGTGTGGTTAATATTCCACATTTAATAGCTGTCATATTCCACATTTGCAGGACGGATACTATAAACATTTTGGTACAATCCTCCCCGCTCTGTGTAGCTTTGGGTGCAGGGGGAGGAAAGGGGCCTGGATTGGAGCAAGGCTTAAGGAAGGAAGACGGGGGAGGATGAGAGTGGAGGAGGGGGCACAAGTGGGTCCTCGGGAAGTGAGTGGGGGTGGGCTGTTGTGTGGATGAGGAACTTTGGGGCTCCATCCATCCTCCAACTCCAGACTCTCTTTTCCAGAAGGCCTCGCCGCTCACCCCCGTCAGCCCTCTTCAGATCCAGACGCCATTCCTGGCGAGGTGGCCCGATTGCTCTTAGTGGGATGTTCCCTGCTGGCGTGGAAGGTGTTCTTCCCTTGTCAGTCCCCATCTCCGCCAGTGGGCAGAGCGGGCATAAGCTGCACCCCAGCCTGCCAGGTGTGCCTGGAGCTGATTAGCTGGGGCCCTGGGCCCAGTCTCTCTGTTTAACCTGCCTGCGGTGGTGGATCTGTCTGGCTGCCCTGACCACCTCCCTGCTGGTGTTCCACTTGTCGCCCCCCTGGGGCAGGCTTGAGTCCCTGTCCTTGTTCCTAACAATGTCCTACCCAGAGCTGGATTTCAGGAAATTGAGGCTCAAAATTTGGCTCACTCACCTAAGATCACTTGAGTCCCTGCCCATGCTGAGCGAGGCACAGAACCCACCCAGGTCTCCTGATGTCCAACAGCCCAACTGCTTTCCGCTGCCCAGCCACCACACCTCATCCCATCTGCTCTGACCCTTCACCTCTGGCCTCCCCATTCCCTGTGGCATCACCCTAACATGTATTTGCCCTGCTGTGAAGGCCTGCTGGGGTCATGTGAGAGTCAGAGCATTTACGTGGGAGCGTTTGGGACCCAGGAGGCCATCCCATGTCCAGATCTGAGAGTTCAGCTGGGGATGCATCTGTTCATCCCAGTGACAGTGACTTTGAGTGTCCCATTTCATGTGAAATAAGGGCAGTCATTAGGGTTTTGGCCTCATTAGGGTTCTGGTCAACTGCCAGCATCACCCTGACTGGGGCCTGCAGCTGCATGTGGCCCGAGTCCTCCTGCTGCGGTTCGTGAGTTTGCAGGATCATCCAGCTCACATTCCACATTCACAGGCTGTGTGCACTCGAGCCATGAGTATTTACTGAATTACTGCTGTGATGGGTGTTTTAATCCAGGAAGCATGAAACACATACAACTCACCAGAGGCAATGAGGGCTGCGTTGAGACCTGCAGGTTCCACAGGCACCGGCAGGCTCCCGGGGGCAGGGTTAGGCTTTAGCTGGGTCGAATTGAGTTGAGGTGGATGCATGGTGTCTCAAGTGGAGATCAGTTGGACTGTCAGGTCTGAAGTTTATGTCAGAAGCCTGGGCTAGAGACGTAAATCAGAGTCAGTGGTGCAAGATGGAAACAGCGTGGCGTGAGATGAGGAAAGGCTGAGCGCTGAACTCGGGGTGATCTGGAGGAGACGTGGGAGTGAGAGGCGAGGAAGGGGGACTGGCCGGCGCCCCACCCTTTGCGGAAGTGTGGCTGCGTCTGGGAGAAGGAGGTGGGTGGAGCTAGACGAGGGTTTGGATGGAAGAAGAGGAACTTTCTTATCTTTCGGGTGGAAGAGAGATTTAAAAGCTGATGACTGGAGGGTATTATGCTTAGTGAAATAAGTCAGAGGGAGAAAGACAAATGCTACATGTTTTTACTAATAGGTAGACTCTGAAAAAATGAAACAAATGAACGAATAGAACAGAACAGAAACAGATTCACAGATACAGAGAACCAACTAGCAGTTACTACAGGGGAGAGGCTGGGGGGAGGGACACATGGGAAAGGGGATTAAGAGGACAAACCACTGGGTATGAAATAAGTAGGGCAGAAAGATGTAATGTGCAGCGCAAGGAATATAGCCAGTGTTTTACAATGACTTTATATGCAGTGTGATCTTCGAAAATTTTGAATCACTATGTTGTGCACCCAAAACTAATATATTGTAAGTCAACTGTACTGTAATTGAAAACTAAATGAATACATAAAATAAAAGCTGATGGGAAGGATCCAACTGAAGGCAGGAGGGAATGGGACCCAGAGCGCGGAGGGAGGAGGCTTGTGCTCCATTTGTCCAGAGGGAAGGTGGGGGGGATGTGCAGATGAGAATGCCGCGTGGATTTGGGAGGAGAAGGCAGGGGATTCCTTTTTGATGGTTCTAATTTTACCAGTGAAAGAGAAAAAGTCACCTTCAAGGGTGGAAGGAGAGGACATGGGGTAGCGGGTGAGGGTTGAGGATCATGGAGAATCAGGCTCAGAAAATGGGCAGAAGCCAGGGAGATTGCACAGGCAGAAGCACAGGTCCCTCTGTGAGGACGCAGCTGTGGCTGGACACTGGTTGCCGCAGCTGGTGCTGACACACGGCCAGCCCGGAGCCCGGACTCTGGGCTCAGGACGCCCCTGCTGGGTCAGCCACTGTCCCCAGAAGCCAGATGGGGCTGCTGAATTCTGTGTCCCTGCCTTTTTGTATCACTTGCTCTAGGTGTAAAATCTCGGAAGGGGACATCCAATTTGCTGAGTCCAGATCAGGCATCCATACTGCCTTCCTTACCTGCCGGGGGCCGGAAAAACTGGCATTTTCAGCTTCTAAAATCAGAGGTGCGTTCTGCTCCCAGCAAGATTCATATGTTGGGAAGGGCATTAGGAACCTCAGAAATCCAACAAACAAAAGACGAACACCTCCAACAGGGCCCCTTCTCCAGCCATATTCTGATGGCAGGTCCAAACTCCCACCTGGAACGGGCGTGCTCTTTCTCCAGACGCACGGTCTCTCCCCTTATTTGGGTTTGTTATTGTGACAACCAACAAAAGCCCCCAGACAGTGACACCATCCCCTTTGAGAACTACCATACGAGGGGATTTTGTGTTCAGAAAGTAAAGACAGCTTTTGGCCTAAGGACAGGTTCTAAGATGAGTATTCACTTTATAGCCCAGCTGATTTGAAATGACACTTTAGGTTAAAGCTTATTCCAAAAAAAAAAAAAAAAAAAAATGAGAGAGAGTGGATATGCTGACTAATAAAAAGGAGTATGCCGAGTCAATTTAAGTGACCGGCATTATGCACAGCTGCTGTCAAAAGGGTCCCTCCAGTGCCCTGTCATTAGTAAGAGCCTTGGAAACACAGCCAAAAGGATAATTTTAGCCTTAGGTAAAACTCTGACTTAGCCATGGATGCTAAATCTTAAGAAAGATGTAACAGAGGGAGAAAGGAGCAGATATGACAACTAAGTAGGTAAGGACCATTATGGGTGCAGACCAAAAAGGATAGTACCCTCTAAGGAGAAAGATGTTGGCCAAGGAGGAGACGGGAACATTATGGAGGGTGTGGACTTATTTATGAAAAATGATGATAACATCATTTAAAATATGATTTAGGATAAATCCTCAACATTGAGAAATATTTTGTTGAATTTTATCTTGGTGCAAGTCACTTGTAGATATCAATGATTTTTTAGGAGTTAAGTTAAAAAAATTTAGATAACATGGTTGCTAGTTACTAAAGTTGAGTTAGTTAAATCTCTTTGCCTTGGAAGAACATGATTAGAATTTCCCTTGTCCTGTATCGTTTGTCAGACAAATTCTTAGGCTATTTATTAGTTCAGTGAGTGAACTAAATGTCATGCCCAATTTTATTATAAATTATCAAAGAAAGCGTGAATGAGGAAAAGTGAGTTTTACAAGGAGAACTTGGTCCTGGACAAAAAAAAAATTCCCTATCAGTAGAGGGTAGCTGTAGAGAGTTGGATAAAATACTAGACTTAATTGTGAAATTGAGCTCAGAGTTCTTAGACTCCAATGGGCTTTAGCTTATTTAAAGTCACCAAATCTATTTGTAAATTGTTAGTCGTAGGTAAATGCTCTTGAGTAAAGAATGTGAGTTTCAAGTTCTGCCCTTTGAGTCTACCGAGGGAACAAGGACTGAGAACCATGCTATGTCTTCAGTCACTTTTTTCCTTCAGAGTTAAAAATTCATAAGTCATAAAATATAGATGCAAATGATTCATCTTTTCCCCATCTTTTGATTTTTTTTTCTTGAACTCTTCCACCAAAAAAAAATAGTGGGCTTGTCATTTTCCAAGTTATTGGAGTGATCTGAATCTTTAGACTCTCTTTTAGTTCAGGGTTTTTATCTGTCAGGCTACTGTAGTTATCTTTAATGAGCAAGAGAGATACTTTAATTCTCTTTTCCTTTCCAGTTCCTACCGTAATCCTTGCCTCCTGCTGGCTTGAATATTAATTCCGTAAAAAGCACCTAGGGAGATGTGGGGCTGGTATTTAAATTCTGGGCAGGCTGTCGTGAGCGAAAATGGTGGAAATCTGTGCTACTTCAAAGGGTGGGAGGAGGACTTACGAGAAAAAGTTTTTGTCAGAAACATGTAGTGGCCAGAACTTGACAGCAGTGCGGTGGCTTGCTCTCAAAAGGAGATTCTAGGATTAAGGTTCCTACCCTGGGTGAGAGGTTGACCTGTAAGTTTCTGGAATGATCTATCGCCCCGCCGCAAAGGTGAATGGGTGCTTTTGGGGAACAGTAGGAATTGTTGAGGGACACAGGGACTTTCCTTCCAAGCACACTTTTTTTTTTGAAGGTGGCTTAGGTAATTAGGTTTATTTATTTATTTTTATGGCGGTACTGGGGATCAAACCCAGGACCTCGTGTGTGCTAAGAATATGCTCTACCACTGAGCTATACCTTCCCCACCCAAACACATTCTTTCTGATGGTGCCAGGGTCTGGGTTTTATAGCGTAGGGTGATGGTAAAGCCACAAGAAAGAAGTGCTCTCACCGAGCCATTGGCCAACGGGTTGCTCTTGGGACCAGGATTAAAAAGGATCTGTTTTCTGGCCGGCTGCATTGTTTTTTCATCACTGGTCTTGATTGTTTAATGAGAATTGCACTTCATTTTGTGAGAAGTTTTCAGACAAGGTTACTAAGATTAAGTTCATTTTCACTTGATCTCTATTTTTCCTTCTCAATTAAAAAGTTTCTATAAAATTAGCTCATTAAATAAGTTTTTCAAATGGGCATCGGCCACAAAGGGAATTTAATTGTTTGGTTCCGTATTTTGGAACTTATTTTTCATAACTTTTATTTGTATTTTTACATGGAGAGTGAGAATGTTTATAATTTAGTTAATAAAAATGTTTCAAAATGTTTGTCTGTGGGTTACTTATTAATGACAAAGATAAAAAGATGACTTTATAATGAGGGAATCTAGTGGACATCTTCTTAAGCTAGTGATCAAACAGCATCACCAATAATGGGACAGCCTGGCACCCCACACTCCCTGCCATGATGCCATGAGAAGGGCATGTCTCCAGGAAGTAATCCTGCCAGATTGTTTACCCTGAATCAGATCATGAGAAAACCATCAGATAGATTCAGACGGGGGACATTCTGTGGTAGAAAGATGTCCATGTCACAAAAGACAAAAATCGTGAGAGGACTGCTCCATATTAAAGGAGACAAGAGACTTGGCAAGTAAATGCTGTCTATAAGCCTTGGTTGCATCCTGGATTGGAAAAGTACAATGGGTTTATTAGGAGAATTAGGGAAATTCAAATATGGACAGTGTGTTATCTAAGATTTTTGTATAAAGGGTAACATTTCTTAGGCATCAAGACATTGAGTTTATAGAGGAGAAATGTCTGTGTTCTTGGGAGATACATGCTGAAATATTTAGGGCTGAAGCACAATGATGTCTCACACTTACTTTCAAAGATTAAAAAAAAGCGTATGTGAGTGTGTAGATAGAGAGCATGAGAGGAAAAGTACAAATGTGGCAAAATGTTAACATTTGGTGAATCTAAGTGAAAAGTTTAGGTTAATCATTGTATACTGTTCTTTGAGCTTTCCTGTAGGTTTGAAAATTATACAAAATTAAAAAGCTGGAAGAAGCAAATCAGGAAATGCTGCATTGTTTATCAAATTCTAAAGCTATGGTAACAGTTTTATTTTACATTATAAACTTAGACTTTTTTGGTGGAGAGCGTGCCGTTTAGTTGAGTGAGACGCTAATTTTGGATGTGACTTTAAATACATTTGCATAATATTTTGCAATATCACATGTCCCATTTGTTGACTTCATTTCAATTCAACAGCATTTATTAAGCACCTACTCTGAGGATGCAGGAGTCATTAAGACACAAAGATGTCAGTCTAGTGGGAATGACAGATAGGAACAAACATATACCACAGAGCATAGTAAGTGTTCTTTTAGATGCAGAACGTAAACTTTGCATGAAGTAGATATTATTATCTTTCATTTGTGTACTTAAACATCTTTTATGATTGTTTTATGTTATTATTTTATGGACAAGGAAATGGAAAAGTCTCAGAGTGCTTCAGTGATGTGCTTGAAGTCACGTGGCTAGTGGTTCACAGAGCAAAGATCTGCTTCAGGCAGTTGGTGCTCCTGTTCCCTCAGCTGTGCACCTCCAAGCTCGGGCACCAGACGGGGACACTTGGGCGTTCCCCTACGTCTCTGTGCTCGCCCCCCAGTGCTCGTCCACGAGCTCGGTGGTAGGAACCGCCCTGTCTCAGCTACTCCCCTCGAAGGCTTTGGAAGTCAAAGTGCCTCGCGCTGCACCTTTTATGATTATTATCTGATTCGTTAAAACATTACTTAAAAACTACTTTGTCCCTCCTCCTAAAAGGTCATCAGCAAAGTGCAGGCCATCTTCGCTTGTGTCAGAAGCACGTGGAGAGAGGATGGGGACTCAGTCCTTCTCGGTCACTTTTCCCCCCTTATCTTAACTCCCAAATGTTATTTCTCCGAAAATACACAACTCAACCTTTGCTTTTCTGCTCCTGGTGACTCCATGGCCTGGCGTTTTCTGATTTCACAAAGGGCTGTCGTTCACATCAGTGAGTCTCAAGTGTCGCTCATTCGTGCTTTGAAGTATTTTGAGTGATCGAAGGGCAAACATAAAGTAGCTGATCATAGATGTTTAAGAGAAGGAGCCATTTAGAAGCCCTATCAGTTAAAATCGTCAAGTAGGAGAGAATAAATCCACACCTGTTGGTTTAACACACATGAACCCACTTTGGAGGCCACTCTCTCCAGCTCCCAGTGCCGTTTTGAATCTGTACGTCTCCGGGGGGATTTGCTGCAGAGCCGGAGTGCTTGGCCAGAACCCACTGCAAGTTGCACCTTGGTAGTGGGGACAGAGAAAGCACGGAGCCCTTTAGTGCAAATGGACCCAGAAAGAGCGAAATGCAGCCTCCTGGGAGTCAGGCCATGTAAACAGGTGCTGAGGAACCAAGTTCCTAAGTTCTTAAGACAGACATGGGAGGGGAGTATTTTGGAGTGGAAAGTCCTCTTCATAGGTGCTGGAAGATGAGTTGGTGGAATCCGGGGACCTATTAGGTCCAGGTGGCAGGCTCAGGTAACAAGCAGAGGGACACACCGCAGCATGTCTCCCCCTGCAGCTCAGGTGGGATTTTTTTTGTGTATATATATATTTTTAATTGAAATATAGTCAGTTTACAATGTTGTGTCAATTTCTGGTGTACAGCACAATGCTTCAGTCATATATGAACATACATATATTCATTTTCATATTCTTTTTCACCAGAAGTTACTACAAGATATTGAATATAGCTCCCTGTACTGTACAGTATGAACTTGTTTACCTATTTTATATGCATTAGTATCTGTAAATCTCAAACTCCCAATTTATCCCTTCCCACCCCCTGATGTGGGATGTTTAACTACTATGCTGCTTTAAAGGGATCAGACGTGATCTCAGAACAGGATGAAGGGAAACAGAGAGGTTTCTTCTGAGCCAACAAGGCTGTTTCATTTATGAGGATTTGCTGTAGCAGAAAGTGCATCTCTGGAAACCAGTGCACTCAGATAACCACTGAGATGTGTTATCGCATAGGCCCCTGCCTCCAGGCTCCCTATAGTGGAATCTTAGCATGTTTGGAACTTCTTTGACAGTTATTTCTCCCAGGATGAAACAGTTCCAATGTTAAGGATCTATTAGGCTCTGTGGCAAAGCTAATGGCCAATGAGGAGAGAATACAAAGTTCTGGATTTTCACACCTGCAAGATATGGGCACATGATTTCACCTCTCACACTTTCCTCATCTGTAAAGGGGGGTTAATGAAATCCCACTTTTATTGTGAGAATGTTTGTGAGGTGCTTAACATAGTACCTGGAGCATAGTAACCCTTAGATCACACACTACTAAATAAATAGGTTTTTTTTGGGGGGAGGGCATGCTATGCTTATAGGATTTTGATGGAAGAGGTTAAGAATGCTTTGAATAATTCCTGTATCCAAAATGTTTCATTTATGTTCTCTTATTCCTATATCTAAAAGCAGTCTTATTTTCATGTGGTTTAAGAGAGAGATGCAGTTTTAAAGGAAATATATTTGTGCTGATTTTCCATGCTGGGAGTTCATGGATTTCCTATGAATTCCTTCACTAGATAATAATGGTACTTGTCTTCTGGAAATTATTTCTCCTACCTTTAGGCATTGCTTTATGGATTTCAGAGTACCTTACAATTCCTGATTAGTTTTTCTCAATGAGGTTGGATAATTTTTTCCAAGGATGGGTAGACAATTTAGGAGCATTAATCTGAACCCAGGGAAGCAGATTTTTCAAGATCAAAGAGCAAGTATTTGAGCCAGAACTGGTTGACCTTAGGGTTTTCAGTAACTGGTGTGATGGAGAATTAAGCAAAGGAGCTTCTTAGAACAAAGGATAATCTGTGTGACCAAGAGCAGTGGTTCTCAAAGTGGGGTTGAGAACCCACGGGGGTCCCAAGACCCTTTAGGAGGTCCACAAGCTGTGAGGTCTTTCTTTTTCCCATTACAGATCTATGTGGGGCCAGATTTTCTTCAAATTTTATTTAACCAAAAAACAAAATGTCACAATTTGAAGAGGCAGCTATGAGAATCCTGCTGTCTTCTATGAAGGCACACATATCTTTGCATCGTCCTGGCCGTGGGCCAAGAGTGATGAGGATGAACAAGGAAATCAGTGAGAGGGAGAGAAATGGAAAAGAGGAGATGAGTGGAGATGGTGTAGGGAAAGAGGTGCTTTGCTCCACCACGCAGCCACGCAGGTCTCAGTTCTGCAGCTGTGAGCTCTTCAGGACCTGGAGCCAGATCCGTGTCCCTCCCGGGAGACACTCAGGGCTGTGCTGTCGGCTCTTGGTCCTGGAAGAGCTTCGCACACGATGACTCTTGTTTGCCATCAGACTTCTCTGGATGTACAGACTTGAAGATGCTAGGTAGGCTGGTTGAAATTCACGGGTATAATGATTGAGGTGTGACAAAGATTAATGTCTAGATTTGGTGGAGAAAGAAAAATGACTATTTTGTTTTTGAACATGATTAACTTGAGAGGGTGCACTCAGGTAGAGATGTCCAATCGGCTGTTAGAAATGGGATCTGGATCTCGGGAGAGGTGTGGCTAGGTGTGTCGCCTTGGGAAACAGCATCCGGATAGAGTTGGTGGAGGGTGTGGATAGACGAGGCTACTTGAGTAACTGTGTCTCCTTTGCTTCATCAGCTTTTCCACGTGGCCTATGTTTTAATCAAATTTGCAAATTCTCCTCGCCCTGATCTTTGGGTCTTGGAAAGGTCTGTCGACTTTGGAAGCACCTACTCACCTTGGCAATATTTTGCTCGTAAGTAATCCTGCCTACCATGTCATGAGGGATTTGAATTGTTTCAACAGATCAAGACTATGGATTTAACTAGAAAATTAGTCTCTCAGTGTGGCTAGTCAAGGGGCTGGTCAGTTTTAACTTTCCAGGTGACCTCAGAACATCCCCATTCCACAAGCATGTGTGCATGGATTCCAGGGATACACATGCAGAACTGGGGTTGAAATAATCTTTTACGATAATGGTTCTTGCCGCAATTTAGGGGGAAGCAGATACCTACAACTGGGCCATAGCTCCAGTCTGTTTCCTTTTATGTAAAATTAGAAACTAAATTCTGTCTTTACGGATCCCACCTTTTGCATTACTTACCTTGACTGCTTTATCTTCTCTAATGAAGGGTGTCCGTGTCTCTGAACCCTGTGATGAATTGAGGTGGAGAGGAATTTTGCTTTCAAAGGTGTTGGGTTTTCCATGAATGCTCCTTTGAGGGTAAATGTGCCTAATGAGGAGTGAGGATTTAGAACCATATCTCCAGACATTCCTGTTGAAAGTCACGTGGCCTGAAATGGCTTCATGTTTTCTTTCATGAATTAAGAACCTCATCCTAAGTTTCTGTCTGAAAATCTTACGTGCTTTTCTGTTCTTTCCATTTTCATATATTTTCTTAAGGTAACAAAAGATTTCTTAAGAGATTTACAAGATGATAATATTTTATTTTACAATATTAAATCATTTCCTTCCCAGATTCTAAAGTAGACTGTTTGGAACAGTTTGGGCAGGAGGCGAACCTGGCTGTCACCCGGGACGATGATGTCCTTTGTACTACTGAATATTCCCGGATTGTGCCGTTGGAAAACGGTGAGGTACGTAGATTTGGGAGGCCTTGAGAGGTAAGACTCAGATATGAATATGAAGATACCACATTTTTCATAATCGTGAAACTTGCACTTTCAAGGAAGTCTAACATAGACCATGATGGAAACTGGTTCTTGGGACTAAAGGGTAAAGGAATCACATCGAAGACTTTCCTAGATTGAGTTGGGTTAGAAGTTCTTTATTTTTTTAATTGAGGTATAATTGATGTTGGAAATTCTATTTGAGGTCTCTGATTTTCCTCAGGAAGTCAGGATTCTGGATTCAAAGCCCATAGGTCTTGAACTCTCTTTTCTGGTGGGATATTTAGAAAGTGGATCGCTGGTGATTGTGGTGAGGACCTTCCACTGCTTCACAAACACATCATCTCCTGTAAGAGTTAGGAGATGGGGGGTTGGTGGCAGAACTAATCCTTGATCCTTTTTGGCAGGATAGGGGTCTTCTTAAGGGAGAAAACAATTGCTGTCTCTTTGGGGTTGCGTGTGGCCCTTGTGGAGTCAGTCAGGCTATTGTTAGGGAAGATGAGAAAACAGAATGAGGAAATCAGAGAAGAATTCCATGCAGTGAGTTTCAAATGAACGTCTTTAAAGCATGCCAGTCTCATTCTCTTAAGGCAGAGAGATCTTTCTTTTTTTTTTTAATCGAAATATAGTTGATTTACAATGTTATGTTAGTTTCAGGTGTACAGCAAGGTAATTCAGTTATTTATATATATACACACACACATGTATATATTCTTTTTCATATTCTTTTCTATTGTAGCTTATTACAAGATATTGAATATAGTTCCTTGTGCTCTGTAGTAGGTCTTTATTGTTTTTCTATTTTACATATAGCCTTGTGTATATGTTAATCCTAACTCCTAATTTATCCCCCGCCCGTTTCCCCTTTGGTAACCATAGTTTGTTTCTATGTCTGTGAGTCTATTTCTGGTTTGTAGGTAAGTTCATTTGTATTTTTTTTTTAGATTCCACATATAAGTGAATTCACATGATAATTATCTTTCTCTGTCTGACTTAATATTCACTTAGTATGATACTCTCCAGGTCTGTACATATTATTTCATTCTTTTTAATGGATGAGTAGTATTCCATCATATATATGTGTGTATATATATATATATATGTATATGTACACACACCACATCTTTATCCACTCATCTGTCAATAGACATTTAGGTTGCTTCCATTTCTTGGCTATTGTAAATAGTTCTGCTATGAACATTAGGGTACATGTATCTTTTTGAATTACAGTTTTCTCCAGATATATGCCCAGGAGTGGGATTGCTGGATCAAATGGTAACTCTACTTTAGTTTTTTAAGGAAACTCCATGCTGTACTCCATAGTGACTTCACCAGTTTACATTCCCACCAACAGTGTGGGAGGGTTCCTTTTTCTCCACGCCCTCTCCAGTGTTTATTATTTGTAGACTTTTTGACAATTCTGGACATTGTGAGGTGGTACTTCATTTCAGTCTTGATTTGATTTGCATTTCTCTAATACTTAGTGATGCTGAGCATCATTTCATGTGCCTGTTGGCCATCTGTATATACAGAGAGATCATTCTTGAGCAGCTGTATCCGTATCTTCTGGTGATGGGTGAGTGGCTCATGGCTCAGATGGCTGGGACTTGGGCTTCATCTCCTCACGCTTTAAAACAAAATCTGAATTTTGTATAGATTTTTTTTTGTCTCCTTCACCATCAACTTTAGATCCAGAGAGTTCCTTTTTTCAGCCTCATTTAGGTTTATAGATTCCTTTAGCTTTGTTTCTTTGATGCAGCTTGACAAAAATTGTTTCCCTATATTTATAGATTTTAACATTGTATTTTCAACATTTCATAGTGTTGCAGTCCCACAATGACCCTGATAGGAAGAACAAAGGGTTTGTAAATGAAGTGACAGCATCTCCTGAGAGCTAAGGTTTTGAGAAGAGATTGTCAGAATTTGGAACTAGGAAGAGAAGGGAAGATGGGACCAGCAGTAATATTTTTAGACATAAACATCCACACAGCCACCTGCAAACATCTAATGACTCAAGGAAACCGAGTGTTTCGGGGCATGTGAGTTATTTTTAGTTTACTTGCAGCTACATTTTGACGAAAGGACTTTTTTCTCCTCTCTCTCTCCCTCTCTGTGGTTATTTTAGGTTGTCGTGTCCTTGATAAATGGTCGTCCAGGTGCAAAAAATTTTACTTTCTCTCACTCTCTGAGGGAGTTCACCAAGGCAACAAACATCCGCTTGCGTTTCCTCCGAACCAACACCCTTCTTGGACACCTCATCTCCAAAGCGCAGAGGGATCCAACGGTCACCCGGCGGGTGAGTAGTGCTTTTAAATGCCAAGATGGCAGCTTTTGATATTTTTCCGCTTTTCAAATAATGGCCTTGAACTCTTTCAAGTATTCTTTACAGCCAGTAATGATGTAGGCACAGGAGTTGTTCTTGTCTGAAATATTAGGTGTAGGTTAGAAGTTTTGTTGTTAAAGACAAATCATCATACTCAGAGAAGATGAAAGACAAAAGATGACAGCCAGCCTGGTATTAGTCACTGTTTATAAGAAATGATCCCTGCGTCTCAGAGGCTTAACACAGTAAAGTTTCATTTTTGCTCAGTCACAGTCTAATGTGGGTCAGCAGGTGGGGTCAGCCCCACACAGTCATTCATGGAAGCAGGCTGCTTCGATGTAGAGGCACAGCCTCCCTGTAGGACCTCAGGGTCCTCCTCTGCATCCCCTGCACCTGGTCAGCGGATGATGGAAGAGAGAAAGTGTCGGGAATACTGCCTTCTCCTAGCCACACAGCTTACTTCTATTGGTGGGAACTGCTCTTGGAGCCCCAGTGAGATGCAGGAGGCTGGGTAATGTAATTGGGCCAAAGCAGAGGAAACCTGGGTATTGGGGGGCACTAGTTCCTCTACTGTACTGGATGAAATCTCTCACTCTCAGTGTCAGGCCAGGACCCTGTCTCCTGGGCACAGAGGGAGCCACACAATAAATATCTCGATCTCCCTCTTCTCCCACCCTCTCATCTCCTCCCAGTGTCTCCCACTGGCCAAACGCAACAGGGGGCCAGAGGGAAAGAGACCCTTGTCACCCCATAAAGTTCAGCCCCAGGGCAAAGGGCAGGGTGGATAAAGGTGGAGCGTGGACCTGGAAGGGTGAATGGAAGATGCAGTGTACCTTAGAGAATTTGGCTTCTGATGTAGGTAAGTCAGAGAGAGAAAGGTTCAGTTTTGCTACAGTTTTGATCATTTTTCCCAGAGAGGCCAGTCATCTTGAGTGTAGGTGGCCTGTTGCCTTCATTTTCAGCCCCTGTATTGCCCTCTGAGCTGCTGTACGTGGGAACTACAGCTGCATCCAGGGATGGAATTTACAAGGGAGAGCTGAGCTTTCGGACCAGTATAGCCAGGCTGCCTTTCCGTTCCAACAGGGGATCTGGAGCCTCGCCACAAACGTACCACACCACCTTCTTTTTTCCTTAATTATCTTTTTGAGGGTTGCAAAATTGGTACTCGTATGTATGTACATTTCTTTTCATTTACGTGAACGTAGTCTTCTCTATTAAGTAATTTTTTATGGTGTGCACCACACATATAATTTTGACACCCCTCCCCCACCCCCAGTCCAGGGGACCAGAATACTGGCTGTCCTATCACTTTGCACTTTGCTGCTGGGGGAGCTGATGGAGTGCTTCCCTCTCTTGCTGCTGCTGCCCCTAACACACGTGGGCAGAGGCACCTCCACGGTGCTCAGCATGGAAGCTTCTGAGTGTTAACTTGCCACCGAAAGTCCTCTAATCCTGAATTTATCCATGTTAACAAGAGGGGTTGTTAATGCCTTCGCACTAAGTAAGACGTTGCAGGAAGCTCAGACACTTAACAGCGTTTAGTGAGGAAGTCAGGACAGAGCCCCAGCATCGAGTAAATGGGGAGGTTTAGGATGACTAATCACAACAAAAAGATACAAAACCCCTCCTGTCGTTGTGAATTCCAAGACTGTCTCACTGCCACATACTCTCACTGGTGGCGCGATCTCAGTAAGAAAGATTATTTTATGCCCCCTGAATTCCTTGCCGAATCTTGTGCCTCTCCTGCCTCGCCTGAGAAGTCAGGGAGCTGGCGGACGGTGCCACCTACTGTCACGTGGAGAGGCCTCCCACACGCCAGAGGTGTGCCTTGTTGAGACGTCTGCCTGTGTGATCTGCCTGGTTTAGGGGCCGAGACTTCCCCAGGTCTGGAGCTCACTGCCTGGCCCTTGGCTCTGTTAACCTTAGCTAACAAGGCTTCCTCCACTGCTGGTGGACCTGCCAGTCTTGGCACCATAACTGATCCACCTTTGTGATTAGTCTCTTCTTTCCTGGAGCCTACACACTTAAGTGCAAAAATTTTTGATAGGAAAAATTATTTTTTTGGTAAATAAATACGTCTAATTTATGGAGCTCAGGTTTATATTAAAAAAAAAAGAGAAACTAGGAAACAGTCTCTTTCCAAGAGGCTAGAGGGTGTAATTCTTTTCCAAAGTAATTCCCCTCCATGCATTTAAAGCATTTGCTTTTTTTAAAAAAAGTGTGCTATTAAGTTTGATTGGGGAATTTTTTTTTTTTTGTAAGAAAAGTTACATCCAAATGCAGGTCCCTTTTGTGTTGGGGGAGGCTCAAGAGTACAGGATGAGAGGATAGCAGGGTCAGTGCAGATGTGTGTTACAGATTAGCAAAGGCAAGTTGAGGTTGGGGTTTGGTAAAACTGACACGTTCTGTATTTTCTGTTCTATAGTATTATTACAGCATAAAGGACATCAGCATTGGCGGGCGGTGCGTTTGCAACGGCCACGCCGAGGTGTGCAATGCCCACAACCCTGAAAACCTGTAAGTACGCTGCACAGATTTTTTTAGCTTTGCTGTGACTACGTCTATTTGTTTCAGTGGACGTTTGCATCTCATTAAATATTTCTAAGTTCCTGCCCTCAACAGGAATATTTCTGTGTCAACAAGTAGGTGGAGTGTGTGTCTCCCCTCCTCCAGCCCCACGCTTTCCTCTCACCCCCAGCCAGCCCGCAGCAGGCATAGGTGATCGGTCACAGCACGACGGATGGTCTGGAATGCAGCCACCCATCGCCCCCTCCCCTCACCCCTGCTCCAGACCTGCCCCAGGCAGCCACAAACAATTGAGTAGAGCCGGCAAGAGAAATAAAACTTGTCTGTCATCTATGATCTAATGGAATCAGGGATATATGTTTTCAAATCCTTTTTCATTTCTTTATCCTTTTTTTGGGTGGGGAGGGGAGGAGATAATTGGGTTTGTTTGTTTGTTTGTTTGTTTATTTAATGGAGGCACTGGGGATTGAGCCCAGGACCTTGTGCATGCTAGGCACGCACTCTACCACTGAGCAAACCCTCCCCTCCACTTTTTCATTTTTTAAAAATTGTGGTAAAATATAGTACTATAGTTTACCCCCTTACCCATTTTTAAGTGGGAGTGATTTAAGTGCAGTGGTGTTCAGTGCATTCACAGTGCTGTGCAGCCAGTCTCCAGAAGTCTTTTTCATCTTGCAGAACCGAAACCCTCTAGCAAATAAATAGCAGCTCCCCATTCCCTCCTCCCAGCAACCCCTGGCAGCCACCCTCCTACTTCCTGTCTCTACAAATTTGACTATGCTAAGTGCCTCACAGATGTGGAATCACACAGTATCTGTCTTTCTGTGACTGGTTTACTTCACTTAGCACGATGTCCTCACTGTGGCATGTGCCAGAATTGCCTTCCTTTTTAAGGCTGGATGCTATTTTGTTATGTAGACACCACATTTGGCTTATCTGTTCGTCTGTGGGTGGACACTTAGGTTACTGCCACCTTTTGGCTATTGTGAATAATTCTGCTATGAATAGGGGTGTAACTCGTTTTTGCTTTTAATTAAGGTATATTTCATACACAATAAAATGCATGAATCTCAAATATTAACTGCTTGGCAATTGTATGCACCCGTGATACTACCACAAGAAGGATTACTTTGAAGGGCTGGAAATTACTGGATGCTGGATACAGTAATAATTGTTTCTCAGTGTTGTATTTAAAGTCTGCCATTGCCCGTGAGCAGCATTGACCCGGGGTGTATTTTACTGCTGGTCAGATTCAGGTTTGTGCGTCCCTAGGCCTAGCTTCACGTTCAGGGAGAGGTGCCAGCTACCAGCTTACGTGGGAAGTTCGTGGAGCCCTTGTCCCTGACCAGCGACACTCCCGAGTGTTGTCAGCCCTCCTGTGGGGACCAGGTGGTGCTCCCTGAGACCGCAGTGTGACTCCATCAATGACTAGCCCTTAATCAGCAAGGACGCACTTATTAATGATCAAATCGTCACTGTCATGTCACCTCCTGAAGGGCAGGACCCTAAGGCACTGGGACTTGGGTCAGGGAAGTCCTGAGTTGGAGAGAGAGGAGAGAAAAAAGGTCACCTAGGTCCTGAGACAAAATGGTGCCACGTGGAAGAAGAGGGGAAGTCATCGGAGAGGGGCTGGGCTTAAAGGCTGCTGAGCCCTGTTGACCTTGGCAAAGGTGGAGGGGTTCCATACTGAGCAGTTAATTGCTCCCAGCTCATGTGAGTGGAGAGGCCGTCTCCCCATGCCTCAGTGAAGGGCTCAGTTTGCCACCGGTCTGTACCCACACAACTGCCTTGCTGGCCCCTGCCTGCTGGTTTGCTTCTGCCCAACAGGCTGACCTGCACAAATAATTCATGGAGGCCTCTGTGAATGGGAAAAAAAAGTCTTATGTTTAAGGAGATTCAGCGACTTACTGGAAGGAACCACTGCTAAACAATCAAAAGTCAAGCAGAGCCTATGAAGAGGTAGAAGACTTTAGTCAAGCATGAGTACCATGGGTACCAGGCTGACTTTGATGCATGGAAACATGGATGGATCACAGATTTAATTCTGAGCTTCCTAGCAGTCAACTCAAAAGCGAAGCCTACTCAGTTTTATATTTCACTACGATCACAATTTAAAAAGTAATCAGTGTGCAGGAGACGGTGACTGTTGACATGAGGACCAGTGAGACATTTACCTGGAGGTGGATGGAGAGGTCATCACGAAGAGGATTCTCTAGTCAACAACGTCGTCGATAACATCCTTACAGCAGATGCAAGGATGAGCTTTGCATCCTGGACTGAGAGAGAGTCAGGAAAAGCAGTTTTTGAGGCTGACGATATGATTCAGACGGGTTCCCAGCTCTGTTTCCTTTTGCTATGCTGAATATTAATCTCCCTGTAAGAGTAGTCGGACTGTATGTTCTTCAAGCATTTTCCCTAAATATTCTTTCAGTCCAGCTTCTGCAGATGCCTCACTGTCAGTGAGCTGAAGTTGCCTCTCTGACAAAAGCCCGTTTGGACTCCAGCTGTTCTGTGCTGCCATTTAAATCTTTGTCCATTTGCTTTAACGGGCAGCTGAGTTGGGAGAAGGTTGACACTTTCCCATAAGAGCATAACTGAGTACAAACTATCTCACCTCCCCTCCAAAGAGGTGAGGGGTCCCCATAGGCGCAGCCTAGGGTCTTTTTAGACTTTGTTTGGAATCCTCTTTCAAGTGAACACAGATGAACGAAAGCTTAGAGCTTGGAGTTCTAATGCAATGTGATGGCTACGACAATTTCATTTTAGCTTAGAGAAGTTTAAAGGCAGGTGTATACTTCTTTGAACATAGATTTGTGGGTTTGTACCCCATTGCCTTGCGGGGTAGTCTGCTTTGGGTCCTGTTGGGGAGCTGTGTGCTGGGACTGGCACGGACTCACGGAGCAGGGTCCCCTGAGATCTTATGAGTAACTGTCTCTTGGATTCAGTGAATCTCTGGGCCAAATCCCGGTTTGAGAATTAGCTGAACAGACCCATCTCACAGGACGAGACCACAGTCTCTTTATGAAGTTGTAAGACTCAACATGTCTCAGTACACAGCACTTGCTTGCTCCTGGTAGATCATAACAGAAGGTGGTGGAGAAGCAAGAGCTGGGCCTTCGGAATCAGACAAATTTAGGTTTGAAATCTGGCTCTCCAGCTGTCATCTCCTGACCTTTGGAAGGTGTTTTGATATCTCTGAATCTTAGTGTCACCATCTGCCAAAAAGGAAACAGTAAGCAGGATGGTGGGGAGGGACTTAAAATCATATATGCAAAGTGCTTTGTTCTCATGATTACTCAGTGGTACCATGGGTGACCGTGATGACTCAGTTTTTCACACAGGAGCAACTGATCCTATACTTCAATTAAAAAAAAAAACAAGCAAACAACTTTCCAGTAACAGATGTGCTTCGCCACATGCCCAGGTTTCGGTGTGAATGCCAGCACCACACCTGCGGGGAGACGTGTGATCGCTGTTGCACAGGGTACAATCAGAGGCGCTGGCGGCCCGCCACGTGGGAGCAGAGCAACGCGTGTGAAGGTGAGTGCTGGGCCTGCCCACGTCCCCACCCCCACCTCTGCCTGAGGACTGACACGGTGTTTCCCCTGTGCTCATGGCAATCTCAGGGATGCAGAACTGGCCATTGCAATGACTGACTCACTGACCGGAGGTAGAAATGCCTTGCTCTAACTTCACATTCAAATATGAGAACGGAAATAACAGTTACGATTGTTACTATGTATGAAGCATTCACTGTTTGCAAGGATTGGGCTGAGAGCTTTGACAAGGACGCCCCTCTTTTTAGCAATCTGAAATGTGATGCAGCCACTATTACATTTGGAACCCTTATCATTTCCTAGGATGTGATACTGGATCAGAGTCCCAATTATTTTGAGGACTGAGATCCAGAGAAGGTGGTAAGATTGCTGTCTAAACGAGAGTTGGAAGCGCTGAGAGAATAGGACTGAGGGGGATGCGGGATGGAGGGGACCAGAGAAGGATGGAAAAAAGACCAGAGGCTGCTTTTAATTATGGGCGCAATATAAATTAAGAAAACTGTTGTTTTAACAAACAAGCCCTATGACATCCAACTGAAGATTTTCTTTTAAACCAATCTTTTTAGAAAGCCACATGTTTATTCCAGTTGCTGGAAACGTTTTTATAACTTTTAGTTATTGGCTTTGGAGACTGTGGCCTATTTTTTTCATTAATATTCTTAGCGTTTGAAGATGAATTTGCTTTTCTGCAATGGCCAAAAGGCATTGGTATCCAGGCTTGTTGAACGAGATGGGTAAGAAAGAACGGGATGGGTACTTTTTGGCCAAATATTTTTTGTAACCATTAAGAGATAAGAGAGACGATCTCTATGACCAGCAAAATTACTATAAATGCATTTCTAGTGAGCAGTTCTGAGAGCACTTTGAGAGATCCTGACATTGTTGGAAGGTGTTGGTGGTGCCAAAGATGAACGTCCAGGTCGTGGATGGCCATTCCCACTTCATAGTCATAGCTAACAGGTTTCTTCGCAGTGAATTCCCTATTCCTCACCCCTGGATAATAGGACCAGGAAGAGGGAAAAGTAGTAATCAGGGGTCATTTCTTCCAATGCTTTCAGGTGCTGGTCAAGGATACTTTGAATATGTGTCACCACGTGACCTCCAACATTCGCAATATGGTTAGTTTTCCAGGCTGATTGGAACCCCTCAGTGAATGATATGCTTTACTCAATACATAGGACAATATTTTAACTAATTTCCTTTCATAAGTTTTTAAACTTTTTACACTTGCCAAAATGGTTAAAAATGACAGACAGCATATAGAAATCAGACGCATTACGACCTATTTGAGGGTACTTTCTAATTTCCACCTGAGTTACTGCAATTCAAAATAAACAGACTTTAACCTCCCCCACAAAAAAATTCAAAATAAACAGACTTTTAAAGAAATAACTGATGTAGCAAATATAAATGGTTAGAATTTTTTAGAAATCATGGCACCACTGAGGAAATGAAAATAAGAAAGTATTCAGCCTGTTAAAAACAGAGTGACTTGAAATTCTAACTCAGTCCTCTTATCTAATAGATTTATCCAGGAACTTGTTGCACATTCCTAGGAAGACTAGGAAAATTCAATGTAGGTGGAGTGGAATGAAGATATATTCTGCCTAAGAGAGAATGAGAATTTTACTCACGTTAGATCTTTTTCATCTTGTCAATGATGAAAATCCAAATGGGGTTTGAATTATATTTTCTAATTTTAGAAGTATCATCCATTACTTGTAGGTAACTTGGAAATTATTTTTTAATAACCCCCAAACCCCACTATTAATATTTTTTTAGATATTTAGTGTTTTTTCATGCATACTTTTTTACTTAACATCAACTGAAAGAAGGTATAAATTGCATGTGATTATAGGCTGGTCTTGGTGTAAAATTCCCTAAAACTTTGCGCTAAGGATATCCCTGGTGTTCCAGAATAGACTTTACTGTAGCTTAGTGAGCAGTAATACTATATGCAGGAATTTACTAAACATCTCATAGTCATGATGGAATACTAACTTCAAATGCTTTTTTTCAGCATGCAACTGCCATGGCCATGCCATTGACTGTTATTATGATCCAGATGTTGAGAAGCAGCAGGCAAGCTTGAATATCCAAGGCATCTATGCAGGTGGAGGGGTCTGCATTAACTGTCAGGTGAGGCACCGCTTAAGTCAAAGACATTTTTCATCAATGAACATTCAGTAAGCCCTGCTCCAAAAAAGGTGTCAAGAAAGTGACAGGCAATTTAAAGGATTTTCTGACACCACTCCTCCACTTTCGTACACAAGAAGCCTGGTTATCTGGATGTAGCTTAGAGATTGTGAGGGAAACGGGCTGAGACATGTTTGCCCAAACTCCGTTGATTTGGTTCTTCATTTAGGTCTTTGTCTAAATGGAGGAGAGAATTCCTGGATGTCATGCTGACTGCTATCCATCTTAGTAGAAAGGCTCTAAGATAGGAAGGTATCAACTGCTAACTCTAAATCCTATTTTCCAATGGATTCTGAACCTAGACTCAGCAAGGAAGCATATCATGATCAGTTAATGATGTCTGCCATTAACACCAAATAAGAACCTCTGATTTTTCAGCTGTTCTATAGGGCAGTTGAGTTTAGCTAAGAGGAGTGTATGGCAGAGGAGGGTATGTGTATAATCTGCCTTGAGACGGTCATTAAAAATTGCATTAAATGTTCATGATTTGGTCTGTATTGTCACATTCTTTTCAAAGGCACATGATACATTCACCGAGACAAACCATAATATGAATCTGGGCCATAATACACATCTCATTACATTTAATTGATTGGAATAATATATTTATAGAGTATGTTTTCTGGCCAAAATGGTGTCTGGTGAGAAATCTGTAACAATAAGATCACCAGGAAAACTCCAGTATTTGAAATAGCACACTTCTAAGCAATCTATAATCAAAGGAGAAATCTCAAAGGAAGTTAGAAAAGATTTGGAATTAAACAATAATTAAAACACAACGTATCAAAATCTGTGGGATGCGGCTAAAGCAGCACTTAAAGGGAGATTCGCAGCTGTAAATGCTTATGTTAGGATACAAAGTTTAAAATCAGTCACCCAAAGTTCTACCATGAGAAGCTAGTAAAAGAAGAGCAAAATGAACCCAAAGTAAGTAGAAGGAAGAAAATAAGATAAAAGCAGAATTCAGCCAAGGAGAGAACCGGGGGGGAAGAAAAGAGAAACTTAACAAAGCTAAAAGATGGCTTTTTGAAAAGACCAACAAAGTTAATAAACTCTTAGCTGCACTGATCAGCAAAAAAGAGAAGACAAATACAAATTACCAATATCATATACAAAAGTGGGTTTATCATTGGAGTGGCTGGAGGCATTAAAAGGAAAATGAAAGTATACTGTGAACAATCTTATGCCAGCAAAATTGGCAACCTAGATTAGAGACAAATTTCTTGACAACTGGAACTTATTAAAACTGATATAAGATGAAGTAGAACGACTGAATAGCTCTGTATAAGTGAAAGAAATTGAATTCATTATCAAAACTTTCCAACAAAGACAGTCCCAGGATGCCTAGAGAGTTTCACTGGCAAATTCTATTAAACATTTTGGCAAGAAACACCACCAGTTTTACGCAAATTCTTTCAGAAAGCAGAGGAGAGAATGTTTCCCACCTTATTTGATGAGACTAGTGTTCCCTTAAATACCAAAACCACAGGCATTACATGAAATAAAATTGCTGACCCATAGCTTTCATGAAAATCATAAATTCAAAAATATTTAACAAAATATTAGAAAATAGAATTCAGCAATATAAGGATAATACATTATTGACGAGTAAAGTTTATACCAGGAAAGCAAGGTTGACTGAACATTCAAAAAAAAAAAATCTATACAATTAACCATATTAACAGAATGAAAGAGAAGAACCATGTGAAATACCATTAGACAAAAATTACCCATTTTATAGTCAAAGCTTTTAGCAAACTAGGAATAGAAATGAATCCCACAATCTGATGAATATTTTTGAAAAACCTTCACCTAACATCATATTAGTGATGAAATATTGAGCTTTTTCCTTCTGAAGTTTGGGAACAAGGAAAGATGCTTGCTTTTCACTACTTCTGCTGAACAGTGCCCTGGGGGTCCTAACCATTGCATAAGATAAGGAAAAGAAATAAAAGGTATCTAGATGGGAAAGGGAAAAGTAGAACTGTTTCTAATTGTAAATCACGTGATTGTTTCTGTAGAAAATCCTAAGGAATATACAAAACAATTACTAAAACTAATAAATGAATTCAGTAATATTGTAGGATACAATGATAATATATAAAAACTAATTGCATTTTTACACACTAGTAACAAACAATAGGAAAGTGAAATAAAAATTCAATCAAAAATAATGTCAAAGAACAAAATGTTTAGGAATAAATTTAACAAAAGACATGCAGACTTCTATATTAAATCTAAAAGACATTGCTGGGAGAAATCTAGAAAGACCTAAATGCATGGAAAAATGTAACATATTTATGGATTGGAAGACTCAGTATTATTAAGATATTAGTTTTCGCCAAATTCTCTGAAGAGTTAAAGCAGGCCCCCCCCTTTTTTTTTAAGAAATTGCAGGTGGATTCTAAAATTTATATGGTTATGTAAACGACCTAGAATATCCAAAGCCCTCTTAAAGAAACAGAATAAAGTTGGAAGACTTATTTTGTCTCACTTCAAGACTGACTATAAAGCTACAGTAATAAAAACTTGTGATGCTAACATAAGGCTAGAAAAACAGATCAATGGAACAGAACAGGGAGCAGAGAAACAAACCCATGAACATTTTATTTTTGATTAAAATACCAAAGCAATCCAATGGCAGAGGGTGGGGAGAGAAGAGAAAATCCTTTCAGCAAATGGCTCTGGAGTAATTGGATGTCTATATGGGAAAAAATTAACTTTGACTGCCCCCCCACCTCAAATCTAAATTGATTTGGATCAGACCTAAAGTAAAGTTAAAACTTAAAACTTAAGGGAAAAATATAGGTGAATATTTTCGTGATTCAAAGGTGAGCAGAGTTTTCTTAGGTCACAGAAAGCAATAACCATGAAAAATTGACAAATTAGACTTCATCAAAATTAAAAACTGCTCACAAAAGGCACTGAAGAAAATGAATGTGCAAGCCGTGAATGGGGAGAATATATTTATAAAACATAAATCTGACAAATGGTTGGTATCCAGGATGAATAAAGAACTCCCATAGCTCAATAACAAAAAGACAGGTAACCCAATAAAATTGCAAGAGATTTGAAGAGCCACTTCACAAAAATGTATATGTAAATGGCCAATAAGCATACAACAAAGGGCTTAACATCATGAGTCATCAGAGGAATATAAATTAAAGTTATGATGATTTGCCCCCAAATTTTGGTGAGGATACAGAGCAGCCATACCTGTCATGCACTGTTGGTGTGAATGCGAAGTACAACCACTTTTGGAAAATGTCTGGCAGTTTTTAAAATAAAACTGAACCTACACCTAACCCATGACTCCCAGATTCCACTCTTAGGCATTTATCCATGAGAAATGAAAATGTACCTTTAGAAAAAGCTCATTTATGCACAATAGCCCTGGACCGGAAGCCTAGATATCCATCGACAGTAGAATGAGTGAACACATCTGGCTTATTTATGCACAATAGCCCTGGACCGGAAGCTCATTTATGCACAATAGCCCTGGACCGGAAGCCCAGATATCCATCGACAGTAGAATGAGTGAACACATCTGGCTTATTTATACAGTGAAATGCCAACGAGTAATCGGGGGCAACAAGCTACCGGTGATGCAACAACGTGCAAGAACCCTAACAGCATCGTGCTACATGAAGGAAGTCTTCCCCCAAAAAAGAAAAATACTGATAGTAGGAAGACCGTTTAGATGAAATTCTGAAACAGGCAAAACTAATCAGTAGTGGGGAAAAGCAGAACTGTGATTGACGCTTGGAGTTGGCTTTGGGGATTGACTGGGAAGAGGCAGGGGGACAATTTTAGGGTGATGGTATTGTTCTGTATCTGGAGGTCTGGGTTTCACCGATAAATGCATTTGTTGTAGCTCAGTGAATGTACAAGTAAGAGCTTCACCCTTGTATATAAATTTTACACTGAAAGAAAAAAAACTAAACACATTAAATTCTAGTTAATTATATGCATGCTACTGTATAGCACAGGAAACTGTATTCAGTATCCTGTAATAAACCATAATGGAAAAGAAAATAAATAAGAATATGTATATATATGTATAACTGAATCACTTTGCTGTATGCCAGAAACTAACACAACATTGTGAATCAACTATACTTCAATTTAAGAAATCCATGCATGCTAAAATATTTAGGGGAAAGTGATATCTGATTGCAATTTATTTTGAAATGCATGAAAAATAAGATGGATTAGTGGAAGGAAGGAAGGATGAGTAGATGGATAATTATGTGAAAAGACAAATATAGTAAAATGTTAATGATAAAACTCTTGTACAGGGGGCATAGGCGTTCACTGTGAAATTTGAAATTTTTTGGTAATAAGGTATTGGAGGAAAGAGCAATAAAAGGAGGAGGCAAGGACATGACATTTTGGGATTGATTCCTTGATTTCTTTCTCTTCGATGAAATATTGCTGCTCTTAATTTTAACGCTGAAGATTACCCAGGTTGTTTGAGATGATGCTTGAAGATGCTTTATCTCCATTAACTAAAACAGAGTCTTCAGCTTCTTCCATGGAGACACGACATCTGATCTAAGTCTTGAGCTGTTTGTGTTCCTGATGTGTTGGTCTCACTGTTTCCAAACTGCTTGTTTTCTCCCTCTTTCCCACGTGCATACACACACCACACAAGGCTAAGAGATGGGATCCAGAAACAGACGGAGCACATATGGCCACGTTCCCTCCTGCAATAAATTCCACGAAATGACAGGAACGATAGGAAAACAATCGAAACACTCTCCCTACAGAATCCACAATAGCATAAAAAATAAGAAAGAGTGTCATCAACAAACCAGCAGTTTCCAGAGATTCCTGAAAGACAGAACGCAGAGGCAGATACATGCAGGGGAGCACAGCTGTGACGGCTGGAACAATTTGGAGCTGCTCCAGGAGGCAGCAGATAGAAGAAGTTAACTGTGGGGCTGTTTTCAAACCTAGAGAACCTTACTGAAGTTGATAAAGGAAGACCTACATGTAAAAGCCTGATATGTTTCCAGACTCAATATTATAAATATACCATTTCTCCAAAATCAATCTATAAATTCAGGACAATCTCAATCAGAATTCCAAAGGGATTTTTAATGAAGATTGACAGGCTGGTTCTAAAGTTCTTATCGATAAAAGAATACATGAGGCTAGACAAATAGTTTAGAAAAACGAACAATTATAGGGGAAATTTGTCTTCTGAGATATCAAAACCTACCATGAATCTGTATTAATTGAGTGTGGACTCAGTGTAGAGATAGGTAGTTTGATAAAACCTAGTAGAGAATCTAGAAACAAATTCGTGTAGCTGTTACAATTTGGTTTATGGCATTTCTGATGGAAGAGAATGATGGATATTACATAAAAGATGTTGAGATCATTGGCTCTTCATTTGGGAAGAAAATGTAACTCTGTCCTATGACATATACGGAGGGACATGGGGAGTCTTGATAGGAAGGGAGGAGAGGGGCGCTGCTCCAGCAGGTCAGATGGTTTGCTGAGCTGCGAGGTGACGCTTCAAGATGAAATGTGAGTTTGCTGGTGGACACGCGTACTGTACAGCAAGGTCTGCCTATCAGAAAGCCAGCTGTTATACAAATATACCATAGACTGGGTAGCTTAAACGATAAAGAATTATTTCTTACAGTTCTGGAGGCTGTGAAGTCCCGGATCAAGGTACTGGCAGATCCTGTGTCTCATGACAGCCCTCTTCCTGGTTGGCTGATCCGTTCTCTTGTATCCTCACACTGAGGGGAGCAAAGAGAGAGGAAGTAGACTCTTCTTGTAAGGGCACTAATCCCATTATAAGAGCTCCATCCTTGTGACTGGATTACCTCTCCAGGCCCCATCTCCAAACACTTCGGGGATGGCCTCCACGGATGAATTGGGGGGAACACAAACATTTATTTATTCCATGGCACCAGCTCATCTAGCTGTTTCCCTCCTTGTGTGGGCAGTGCTGGTAATGGGAGAATGAGGAGATAACCTGCCGTCAGTCTGGGCAGGTGGCCGGAGGTGGGGACGTCACAGGCAGGCTGAGCCTGGAGATGGGCAGGTGGCCACACAGCTGGCGTGTAAGAGCCGGGTGGCTATCCTGCAGGGCCAGCGGTTATCAGAGATGGCTGTCTTCTCACCCGGTATTGATTTCATTTTTATTTGTTGTGTTTACTGTTAAAATAGTTGGTTTGGGGGTATGTGGCATTTTAACTGAAGTGGTCAGTTCCTGGCGATGTGGCATTTGAGCGAAGACCTGAAAGAAGTGGGAGGGTGGGTCAGGCATCTGTCTGGGGGCGGGGACGGCCGGGCAAAGGGCCTTGAGTGGGAGCAAGGGGCCCGCGTGGCTGGAGGGGAGCGAGCGGGGGGAGGCGAGTCGGAGGGGGTCACAGAGGCTGCATCGTGTTGGCCTTCAGATGGGGTATCAGAGGGGGGCCTCCTGGAAGGCTGTGGCCGACGAGAGGACTAGCCCATAGTCTCCTGGTACTGGAGGTTCACAGAAGCGGAAGCCAGCAGCAGTGTCGTAGGTGTGGTCAGGGAACTGAGAGAAAGAGGGAAAGAGCCAGAGAGAGATGAGATTTAACTGAAGCTTGAGAAGCAGTTTGGAAAAGTTCTACTTGGAGGAGTTAGGACCTGAGAATTAGCATTGCCAGGGCCTGGGGTTTCTGGGTGGTGTTCCTTAGAAAGCCTCTCTCGGTGATGCCACAGGAGAAGGGGTAGGTGGGGGTGGGCTGCCCTCCTGCTTCGCTCCCATTGGCGCCCACCCTGCTCTTTCGCTTGGACCACTGAGGCTTTCTCTTCTCCTGTTAAGTGTCGTACAGATTCAAGTTCAGGCTCCCCCTCCTCCCAGCGAGACTGCTTCCCCAGTGCCTCCAACGTAGTAATTATGGAGCCACTGCTGTCCTTGAAGCTCCATCTGGCCTTGGTCCAACCATGACCTTGGTGTCCGTAGACAAGTGGTGTATCTTGCCCTCAGGTGGTGCAGGTCCTAGAGAGTCTCCTGAAACTTGGAGGCAAACCGCAGGTTTGGTCACTTGTTGCTCTTCTTTGTGATTTAAAAATACAACTTCTCTGTGGCAGTTGCTTCATTAATCAAACCCTGTGGTGAAGGGTAACCACTTCCGAGAACTTGTTCTCTTTTCCTACTCCAGTGCGAAACAAATTGGAGCCCAGTTTAACCAATGTCCTCTGTCTATTATAAGTCATGGTGGCAAGCCGCAGAGTTGAGACATTATTTGGCATTTGATGGAAGGGAGGGTGGACTCCAGCTGTTTCTTATTTTCCCAAGATGTTTGTGCATGTAAATATTAAGTCAGAGAAGTGGCCAATGTGGTTTTAGACCTCAATGTTAAAGCGAATTCAGATTTTAGCCCACAGGACAAGGGAAGGAGTGGAGTGGTAATAAATAAAAGTCTGAAATGAATAAAATCATCTAAAACAGGGGAGAGGATACAGAAAGGGTCTTTGTTCTCCTGAGTTTCTATGCAGACTTTGTGAATCAAAGTGTGTTATGTATTTTCTTTTTAGCTTCCTATTGCCTTTCCTTTCATTAACGGAGGAACACTGTCCTCCTAACTGTTTCCAAATTAGAAAGAGAGGGAGAGGCAGAACTGAGCTAGATCCATAGTTTATAGTTTTTCGAAACTGATGATGCATGGTGGGTAATTTGATTTTGTGGTAATTACCAGGATTAGCCGTGAAATATAAATGGCTGCCTTGTACTTTAAAATGAGCTCTGTGTGTGAGACCCATGCCTACATGTTCCATTCCCATAACAGAAGTGTTTGGGAAATGGTTTCAGACTAAAGCACAGATAAAATTGGAATGATGAGAGAGGAGGATCTGCATATACAATTTTTTCCTAAATTGAAGAAGATAAAAATACACACATGACCCTTTATTCCTTGGGTTAAACCTAACGGTGCTGTATCACTACTGAATGAAGCTTTGAAGAGTGGTCCTCGTGGGTTTCTTCACACGCCAGTGTCAGGTGCTTCATTATGTGGTAGAGGGGAAAACCTGGGCCATCCAGTTCACCCAACTTACCCTCGTTTCCTCTTCTGATGGGAAAAAAATTCCAGAGGCACATCAAGCCAGTGCCCCGTGGTAAATCTTGGAGACTCAAGGTCAAGATCAGTGTTTTTTGTTTTAAGTGACTTTGGCATTTCAATTGTATGTGACAGAATTATTTCTCTGGATGAATAGCACAAAGTATGGATTTCTCCAGTACTCTTCCCTCTAAGTTTGTTTGTTTCTTTCTAGCATAACACGGCTGGTGTAAACTGTGAAAAGTGCGCTAAGGGCTATTACCGCCCTGATGGCGTTCCGGTCCACGCTCCCCACGGCTGCATCCGTAAGTTTCATTCCGACTTGCTGTGGCTTAGACTTTAGGGAGGTCATCGGGCTAAATTCTGATTGGTTAGTAATTCCCTTAGTTTTCTCTCTCTTCATATTATTTGTTCTACTCCTTACTAACTGTGTGACCTCAGGCTGTTACATAGTCTCTCTGAGCATCAGATTCCTTATGTATAAACGGAAGCCATAATCTATTCTCTAATATTAAATGAAATGCCAGCAAACCATTCAGAAAAATACTAAGCATTGGGCCTGTCACATACTCTGCCTGCAACGAGTGTTTTCTGTCGTTCTGGCATGTTTATGATCTCCAGTGATTTTAAATCTCATCAGAATTAGCATCAAGACAACATAGGAGTGATTTCACGAGGATTTAATAATAGTCATAAAAGTTAAAATAGTTACGCTTTATTGACCACTTGCTATGTACAAGGCATTGCCTACATGATTTCACAAATGTCTTATTTAATCATCACAACAAATAAGATACTAAATTATTATTCTCATTTTTAGATATAGGGAAATCAAAGGATCCAAGTAGTTAAAGATTTCGGCTCAGGTGACAGAACCACCAGCTGGTCGATCCAGGGTGGTTCACATCTGTCTGGCAGCGTTGTAGCATGCCATACCACACCCGTTATACAGAAAGACGCTACTGGTTTTTGTTTTTCCTGTGGAATTGGCAGTCGTAGGTCAGGTTATGGACTATGTCCTACATGTGTAATTTATTTGGTTCTCTTATGTTCTCTGGCTGTTACATTTAGAAAGCAATTCCAGTCCTGAAATTGATTCTGTGCCCACCTCCTCCCCAAATTCATTCATCATGCCATTAACGTTTGAGGGCATCAAAGTCCAAAGAACGTGGAAACTCTGATTTGTTTCTACCTAGGGCATCTTAGTTGTGAAAGGTGTGTTCCTGTTTTCCCTCCGTCTCCCACATCATCCCATTAAGTGTGTGTATCACTTTTCATGTGCCTGCAAAGGAAGGGCTCTGGCAAAGGAAAACAGGACCTTGTGAATACAGTCATGCCTTGTTAGGAACCTCAGTGTTCCATCACTTTTCTAGTTTCTTTCTTCATCACTGAAGTGGTCTCATGGAGAAATTAGAGGCTTAGCATAAAGAATCCACAGGACACACAAATCCTAAACAAATTAAGCAAAGGACAGCAGGAGAAGCCAGGCTTGGGGGATGCTTGGTGCTCAGGACTTCTCCAGCCTCCCAGTTCCTCACAGGACAGGAACTCAGCTGAGCTAGGACAGTATTTTCACTGCCCAAGGTAAGGACTTTTGCCTGGTCAAGGGAAGCTCCCAAGTGAGGGGGTTACCAAACATCTTATACCCCAGGTGTGTCCCTCTGGAATGCAAACCTCTTAGTCATGTTGGCTGCAAAATCTGCCTTCAGTAAGCCGCGTCCCTAGGTTGTAACATTTGGGTGACGGAAACAATCCTACTGTGCTGTCCGCAGATTCTTTATCAAGTCTAGGCATCCCACACTTGGGTCCACGTCACAACTGTGTAATTGTGACCACTGTGTGGACATTCATAGTTGGCTCATGGCTGGGAGAGGCTGTGCCCACCAGACCTGCCAGGAGCTGCAGCGCACGCCTGCCCAGCCCCTCGATGGTGGTCTGTGCAGGCTTTGCCTCCTGCACGGTATGCTGGGTGGTGCACAGTGTCATAAACCACATTCTTGAGAACGTCTAAGTCTGACTGCTCATTCAGGTTTGTCTCTGAGGGCCTGTGGGTTTCGGTCAATGCAGACCATCAACCAGGCGTGAAATGGAAACCAGGCTGTGCCCTTTCAAGATTAACCGTAGACCGGTGATAAAGCATTTGACATTGCCCGCGAAGTATTAGGATGTATTTGCTTTACGAGGTGCAGCGAAGGACTGACCCTTTGAAATCTGGGATTCCTCTTAGCCTGCAGCTGTAACCCCGAGCACGCGGACGACTGTGAGCAGGGCTCAGGCCGCTGCTTCTGCAAGCCGAATTTCCGCGGAGACTACTGCGAGGAGTGTGCAGCCGGATACTATGATTTCCCGTTTTGCTTGAGTGAGTACCAGCTGCGGAAGGAGGGGCCTCGCTGCTCAGCACACACCTGGGCTTTGGGCATCAGCGCCCTGGGGCGTGGCAGGTGGGGCCAGGGGGAAACGGGCCAGGAAGGCTGTATTTGTGTGAAAGTGTCCCCCAAAGTCTGGAACATCAAATTTATGTGAGTAAGTTTCATAGTGTTATTTATCTCCAAAGTGTTAGACTGTACCATAGGCATTCCCATCTCAGTAGGTCAAAGGGTCACATGGTGGCAATTTCAACTTAATAGTAATCCATGTGTGTGGTTTTTCTTCATAAACCTAGAAGAGATGTTATGGGCTTCCAGATGTTCGTTTGCATAATGCAGTGTGTATCGTGCTTCCAGTGTCCGGGGAGGGTGTGTCTGCTCTTCCTCACAGTACAGTAGGCCCCCACCTCACCCCCCTGCCATGACCTAAGTGAACAGACATCTCAGCATCTCAGAGATAATTTGTTAGAAACACTTTAGAGCATGAAGCAGGAGAGTCTGTGAAACCAGCTATGCAGGTTGTGACAAGAGCCGTGGTCCTGTTTGTTCTGCAGAGTGTAAAAACTGGACTCCGGTGTTAAGACAGAGAAACACTGTTCCAGGAAGAGCCACCCCCCGTCCCCCATAGCTGCATTAGTTCCTGCCCATTCCCACCTCACAACTCGACCATCTCAGGAAAAGCGTGTTGAGTCGTGGGGCTATGTGGGCAGGACACGTCACCATCTGTCCTGGCTCCCACCTGCTGTCCCAGGGTCATTATTAAACTGGCACCCATTTCCACTGTCAAGTATCCCGGTTTGGAGGATGAATTATTTAATTACCTTATATTGAAAGGAACTGATTTTTAAGCCCAAACAGAGTAACCCTGAATCAGAGCTTAATCAATTTAGAATCCAGAACACAACATTGTAAATCAACTATATTACAATTTAAAAAATTCAGAATCTTTTGATTATAAATCAATAAAAAATGTTAAAAAAAATTCAGAATCTTTAATTATTGAATGGAGCCTGAGCAGAAATTGCATTTGCAGACGCAAAATTTTAGGGAAAACAACTTGAAAGAAAATAGGTTTTAAAAGCTAGTCTCAATTTTACATAAAAAAAGAAAAAACCCAATACAGATGCTAAATACGCCCAGCTCAGCCCTGCTGGACGGAGACTTAGCCACTGTGAGCACAGAACACCCGCTTCTGTTCATTAAGGCACAAATCTGGATGTCTGACCACCCTAGTTTCTATTCCTGATGCATTTTAAGTATAATGATACTGTCTTTCTTTCCATTAGTCCACATGCTGCATTCCACTGAGTTAGAGAGGGCTGCTTCCTAGTTGGTGCCATTTAATGTTTTGCTTTATTGTCTCCTTAATCTTTTTCTAGGGATTCCCATTTCCCCTATTTCTACTCCAAGTCCAGAAGGTCCCATAGCTGGAGATATAAAAGGTGAGTAACTTCTCTTTCAGTTTAACTGCAGTGAGACATGTTATGCTCCGTATTCTTTTCCTGCTTCCTATGCACACAGCTGTGTTCAAGTTCAAATCGTCCTTACTGGACCGTGGTGGGTGCCTTGCAGGGGCGTCTGTTTGGGCTTCTCCCATCCCATCATTCTCTACTCCAGTCTGTGTGTGCAGCGGCCCTCCTGGATTAAGGGAGCTAAGCAGAGCTTGGACTGTATACCACTAGTTTTGCTCAAAAACCCTCAGTGGCAGTCAGTTGCCTGCTGTGTTGTTTGCTTCTCCGTAAAGAGACCCTGAGAAAGGAACTGAGTGCAAGCAGTTAATTTGGGAGGTGACCCCAGGAGACACCAGTAAGGGAGAGAGCCCGGGACTGAAGGGAGCCATTATGAAGATGCATTGGCAAGCGAGGTCCTCCTGCAGCCCCCCAAGCTGCTGCCCTCTGAGTGACTCTGGGAGAGAGCAGCGAACTTGCTCAGCATCATCCCAGCTGAACAGACAACTTCACTTACCTGGGTGGAGGGCTGCCTCTGGGACATTAACTCTCTGGCACTTTGAGCTTGGCCTTCAGGAGTGCTGAGGAGCTCCTGCAGCCAGAAATGTACTCAGGGCAGGGAGTGGCAGGGGTGGGCAGGAATCAGTTTTTGAGTTCCAGTTCTCCGGCAGTATTGTAGCTCTGAGGGTGGGCTGGAGGCAGCACTGGTCATCAGGGCTGTGGAATAAATAAAACCGAGAGAGAGGTTACAGAAGGTGAGGTTTGCAAATGTAGATAGGTTGTCAGGGACGTCCTCTCTGAGGAGACAATGGAGCAGGGACCTGAGCTCTGCAGGTGTCCAGGGGGCATCCAGACTCAGGAAGGAGCAAGTGCAAAGTCATCGGGGCAGGACAAGCCGGGGGTGTTCACTGAACAAAAAAAAGACTGGATGTGTGAAAGCAGAGTGAAGGGAGGGGGTGAGGAAGGGCTTCCCGGGGACCAGATCGTAGGCCCTCGAAAGGCACTGCAAAGACTTAACCTCTGCTCTGATGAGCGGGAGCCATGTGGAGTTCAGCACAGGGAAACGACGTTGCATTAGGATCTTTGTGGCGACTGTGCTGAAAACCAGCTATGGGAGAGAGGAGAAGATGCAGGGAGGCCATCACAGTGATCCGTCAGGAAGGGATGGTATCAGTGGAGGTGACAAGAGGTGGACAGATTGTGGATGTAACCTGAGGATAGAGCCAGCAGGACCTGCCAGGGGCTCGCTGGACAGACGCGGACTGTGAGAGGTTGAGGGGACTCTGAGGTGACTCCACGGCTTCTGGGTGGAGCAAGCAAGGAAGACTTGCCATTTATTGAGCCTGGAAAGGCTGTAAAATAGGAGAAGGCAGAGCGCATGGACCGGCTCAGGGAGGCGCAGGCAGACCCGGTGGTGGGGGCGCGTGGACGCTCCCTTCTGTTTTCTTTTTCCTTTTGTGCAATGAGATTCAAGGTCGGGGGCAGAAAGTGGGGATGGCGGGAGGCCTTGGAGTTGAGGAGAGAGAAGGAATGAAAGGGTCGTCCTGGAACGTGGGGGAGTGGATGAGCTTGAGGAATGTTGTAGGCTTTGGGGGCAGCACGGGGCGCACCTGAGGTCAGCTCCAACGTGACCCAGTTTCCCCGCCTGTGCTGTGTCCTTCTGCCTGCTGCACCCAGTCCTCTGAGCAGACCACATGTGGGGTGTTGTCTTGGGGACAGCAGACATGCTTGACTTGCTTTCCAATACCAACAGTACCTGCCGTGGTCTCCTGCCCACAGTGGGCGTCAGCAGGTGCTCCCTAAAATGTTTGTCGTTTGGCCAGGCTGGAACTCAGCTTTTGAGCCTTGATTACAACACACATCTCTGGCTTCCTTCCACAAGCATGTTTTAAATCTTCCATTGTGGAAACTGGTCTGTTTCCAGTAACCCCTTTGTTATCCTGTTCCTTTTTCTCTGCAAGTAGACTGGTGGTGACTTCAGGGAAGGAAATTTAATTGAATGTGAATACATCTGTTACAAAATACTAGGGAATCCTTAGAACAAGGCCTTGAGGAAAAGAAGTTTCAATTAGTGCAATTAGACTTATTTGGGAATTTGAAGACATAGATATCCACTTCAATTTGGTTTTCTACCAGTGCATTTTAAAAACACCCAATTTGGGGCCTAACTTCTGGCAGTGAACATTAAAAGCACAAACATCTCAACTACCAGGAGATACACAGCACAGGGTGGCACCAAGTCCCTCCCACCCCTGAGAATCTGAATTCATTAAAGCCCACTGATGTTTCCAAGTCATCTAATACAGTCGTGCTTAAACAGGGCTGTGTTTTAGAATCCCGTGCTTTTACCAAATGTAAATTCCTGTATTTCACCCTCAGATCTTAATCTAGATTTCCAGGGGTGTGGGCCAGGCTGGTATTTTGAACAGATTTTCCAGGTGATTCTGATGTATGTCCCTTGTTAACAGCCACTGCTCTAGTTAGTAGGAATTCCTATTTAGTGGTTGGCAGACTTTACTGTAAAGATAAAGATAGTAAATATTTTCAGCTTTGTAGACGAAGTTGCAAGTACTCAACTCTGCTGCGGTAACATGAAGGGAACCAGAGACAATACGTAAATGAATGAACTTAGCTGTGCTCCAGTGAAACTTTATTTACTAAAGCAGGGATGGATCTGGTCCTCAGGCTACGGTTTACAGATCCTGGGATTAAGTTAGCATCTCTGAGTTTGAGATTCCACACCCAGGCAATGACGTTTTACCAGGAGATTCCAATGTGCAGCCAAGATGGAGAACTACTGTTCTAGGAAATCCACAGGCTCAACTCCAGACGCCTGAAGCAAAGGAGACTTGAAGCACAAAGAGAACGGTTTTGCGCGTCGGAATGTTTTTAGTTTTTTTTGTTGTTGTTCTATTTCGTGACTCTGGATATTATTTGGCTTTTCTGGGTCCAAGTGATCATCCACAACCATGTAACATTTATTTTAGGAAGTCGACGTTTCATGGACACATCTTCTCTTTTTGAAAATGACAGAATGCACAAAACTCTCACTCTAGAGGGGCCTGGGCCCACGGGCATGGGCACACTTCTACGCCTCCGAGTTCAAACAGAGAGCAGTGACAAGGGGATTCAGCAGGTTCAGAGCAACTCTAGGCTCTTACTTTAGGAGATTGATGCCGTCTTGGGATGATTGTGTAAGGCGGCCCGTTTGGCCTGAAGACATGGCCGCCTGGAGGTTTCTTGACAAATACCACGGAAAGGTTTTGATTTCCGCAATCACTTTGTAAGGAGCTACTTGCCCTTGCCAAAGCTTTGAGTCAGTGTGGTCGGGGCTGGGCCCGTGCTAATGACTGGGAACTCCGAGAATTCGGAGAGGCTGGAGACAGCTGGCTGTCATGTGCCTTCCTGCTGTGTCCCTCCCTGTCCTCCCCAGGCTGCGCATTTCATCTGCCTGGCGGGGTAGGTCCGCTGCTGTTGGCGTGGAAACCTGCCAGATAAGACTTGGAGAGGGACAGGTGAGTTCTGGTAGCTTGGCTTGGAGGCTCTGTGTAGATGCCACTAAAGTGGAATTCGAGGAATGATGTTTACCGAAGAGAACGGTCATCCTGAATGTATAACATATTCTTCATTCACTGAACTCTTATTAAGTGCCTACTCTGTCCGAGGCATGGCCAAGGCAGCTGCCTGCTCACAGTCCCTGCTCCCTGGACGCTCCCACGCCTGCAGGAGACACGTGGGCCAACAGTTAGAACAGCAGGAGTTAAGGCTGTGAGCGGCCATGGGAGCAGACAGGAGGGGCAAACTTACAGCCTTACCGAAGGGATGGAGGGAGGGAGGAAGGCAGGAAGGCAGGCAGGAAGGAAAGAAGGAAGGATGGAAGGAGGAGTGGGAGGGAGGAAAGAAGGAAGGAAGATGGTAGAGGTTCTGCAAGGGCTTCCCTGGACCAGGAGGAGGAGGCCTCTGGGCCAAGTCTTGGCACACAAAGGAGTCGGGCAAGTGGAGGGGCAGCTAAGACAAGGCATGAGGATGGGGGGGGGGGATGGCAGGCGGGTCACTGGGACTGAGTCACCAGGTTGGGGAAAAAGTGGGAGAATTGAGTCTTAGGGGAGGGAGAGGAGAGGATCAGGACCAGACCAGAGTGGGCTGCAGGGCTCAGATGCACAACCGCACCCCACCTAAGGGGGCGTCACAGCCACTGAGGGCGTTGCAGATTGTGTATATGGTGAGCGATTTTACGCAAGTGACAGGGAAGCATCTTGAGGAAGGGACACCTTTTTCTAGTTTGTGCAAAGGTTCCACGTGGGCTCTGGCAGCCTGGAAGATTTGGCAGGGTCTCTGTATCACAATGTCAAGGACTTTGGATTGTGCCCTGAAGGAGTTGCGTCACTGCTGAGGGACTGAAACTGGAAAGTGATACGAAAAGACTGGTGTTTCAGGAAGATCATTCTTGACACCAGTATGGGGAATAGATTGGAAGAGGCAAGATGGGAAGTGGACAGCCTTGTTAGGAGGCTCTCGGAATAATCCAGGCAAACAGGGTGGAGGTCCTGGAGGAAGGTTCTGGAACTCTGGAAGAGAGGAGAATTCCAGACACTTTCTTGAGATATAGGCACTGTGATCTGGTGATGAGGTGTGGGAGGGGAGCGGAAGAGAGAAGTCAGGGGCCTCGGAGGTGTCCAGCTCCAGCGCTGTGTGGGAGTATTTGCTAGGTGAGTTAAAAAGTGAATTTCAGAAACAGAAATTTAAAAATGCATTGGTACCAAATGCTTTCTGTTTACAAATGGTTGTAAATCGGGATTCCTTAGACTTCAATACTGCGTAAAGTTCAAGCCTCTCACTGAATCCCAGTGCCTGGGTTAATGCCAAGACTGTAGTTGACAGTAAACCTCAGCATTTCTGTGACCTTCTCAGCCTGCGGGGCCGTGGCACTGAGACCTTGTGTGGCAGCTGTGATGGATGGTCAGGGCGGTGCTCACGCCAGCCTGGGTTCCAGAGCTTCCCTTGTGATGAACGTGCCCTCGGACACGTCCAGTGCCCTGCTTGTCAAATTAGGCGGCTGTTCAATTAACGAGTTAGAGCAAGTTAGAGGTGAGGCAAAGACTGTGAAGCTGTTCTGATTTACCCGGTCTTTTTTCTTAATTATTGTAAAAAGAAAAAAAAATTCCATAACTTTGTTACTCACCTTTTACCTGAAAAAGGGCAGAGGGAAGGAGTGGGGTTTAGCTCACTTTTCAGACTATCTATTATTTGAACCCTTGTAGAAAATCTTTCCAAAATGCATGAGACTTCCCTTCCTTGTTAAATAGGGGGAACCCAGGCAAATCTTGAAGCCTTTCAGGGTCTTCTGCAAGGGACCATTTTGCAGATTTAGGTGCTAATGTTGTTGATAGAAATGCAGATGTTTTAAACATGAGAATGGCCTGAATATGTATACTAATGTGGGACACACCTTGAACATGGCTTTTAAAATCAGTTATTGGCATGTCTTCTTGGCATAATAGGAAGAGGACCTGGGCTCTACCCACAGGGGTAGATGCTAAAAGGTTGTAGGTATTTTGCAAACTAGTGCCTACCTTGGACGTTCCTGAGTGGCATCTCTGATCTCTCCTGAACAGATGTTTCGCTTCCCCAATAAGATGTGGTCTTCGGGGCAGGAATGTCTAAGCCATAGATAACTCAGGATCTGTGTCTCCATGTCAGACACCTGGGCGGAGGGAGAAACTCACAAAGAAACGGAGGACGGAGGCCCCTCTGAAAGTGTCTTCTCCTCCACAGGCTGCGACTGTGACCTGGAAGGTGTTCTCCCTGAGATATGTGATGCCCGCGGAAGGTGCCTGTGCCGCCCCGGGGTGGGCGGCCCGCGGTGTGACGCTTGCCGCTCAGGTTTCTACTCCTTCCCTATTTGCCAAGGTAAGTGGGCAACACGTCCAGGGTGCCCATCGGTCCGCGAGGTCAGTGTCCTCCTGAGGAAATGCAGAGGCTCCTTCGGGCAGAGCTCTGCCTGCAGTTTCATGAATGAGCCCCTGGCTGACATAGGTATGTTACGTGTGACTGTCCTCCTGGCCCCGCCACGTCACCTCCTTTCTCTTGTTTTGTCTGCCCTGTCCTCCCTGGTGGTCAAGCCCATGGGCTCTGGAGTCAGCGCCTGGGTGCAAGTCCTGGCTCTGGAGAGGAGGTGGTACCTGAATGGTGTTTAGGACCCTGCCGGGTAGACGAGGGGAGGAGGCAGGGTGTTCCAGGGAGAGGGAGCAGCACACACAGAACCACCAACTCCTCGCTCTCCACTTAGTACCCCGTCCTAGTGAGAGTCACTGAAGCGAGTGGAGGCGGGGAGGGAGGAGGAGGTGGTGGCCCAGGCTCTAGAGCGTGACAGGTGTACAGTAAATGTTGGGTGAACAGCAAATGAATGAATGAATTTGCCCACATTCTTCTCCTCCGTCTCCTCCCCACTGCCTGCCTGTGTTCTTCTCCCAGTGGCTAATGTTGTAGGGAAAACGAGGGGACAGAAAGAAGGAAGACTGAGTCAGGGCTCAGGGCAGGAACTAAACAGAGACAGGGACTCGCTGTGGGTAACTAGGTGCTAACCTGAGTCATGAAGGCTCTAGGCTGGACGTCCAAGGAGGCTCCCAGGGGTTAGACCCAGACGGCTGTGGTGCATCTCAGGGACAGAAGCACTGCAATCCTGCCGCCTCCATGGCCATCCCGTGGTGCCCAGGAAGCCAGACGGGACACCGCAGAGAACCTCAACCTTCCTAATCTTCTTCCTGTTCTTATTTGCAAAACCCAGTTGGCATTCAGAACCCAGCTCCAGGGGAATCTGGGAAGTGCTGTTTCTGGCTTCCAGCCTCCGAACGCAGGAGGAAGTTAGCATCGATGCCAAGCGATGTCATCCACGAGGTCAGCCACACTGAGGAGCTGGGAGAGCAGGACAGGGCAGGAAGGACCTGCCTCGAAGCAGGAGACAAATGGCAGAGAACAAGGTTCACATTCGCTATCAACATGGACAAGTTCCTTAACCTCTCTGCTCCTCAGTTTCCTAGTAACAGTGCCCGCCCTGTGACATGTCAGGGTCATGCAGGTTACGTGTGCACTGACGTGTCCGCTCTCAGAGCCTGGGGAGCACACACTTGTATGGCAGCTATCATTCCGTTAGCCCTCCTTTCTCTGCCCTAGACGTCCCTCTACATCCCTTTAAGAGCCTGCAGCCCCAGCCCCAGTTGAGCTCCCTGTTTGCACAGATGTCTGTGTGCTTGTGCCCAAGCCCTTCCTTTTCCTCCTGGCCCCATGACATGTCCTGGTCACAGACCTCTAGCCTCTGCCCCACTTCTCAGCCTCTGCCTCTCTGGGGCCACAGAAGCTCTCAGCTGTCCCTGCCCAGAGATTCGGTCACCCGGCAGGTGGGAGGGTAAGGAAAGGCAGCGGGTACCTTTTCTTTCTCTGCCTTGATTTCAACCAGAGAAATTGGGTGTTAGAATTTGGGATGCCCAGTGCATTTCCCGTGGAAACGTCCATACAGGTGACGCTCGTGGTGGAGTTGTGTGAATCGTGCTAGATGTAGAGTCTGTGCCAGGCCGACTCTGGGCTGGTGCGGCTGGCTCGTCCTAGTGCGTGTGTCGTTCCTGTGGAACGGTGAAGTTTTGGAGCACGAGGCAGGGATGCTTACATTTCCATGTTAAGCTGGAGACACCAAGTCTGTCATTGACAAAATGAAAAAGCCAGCAGGAGGGAGACGGGATGGAGGCCTGCCATTTCAGATGTCCACTAGGGGCCAGACTTGGAGGAGCTCATGCCGGGAGTTGGCAAGATCACGAGTAGTGAAGACGAGGTCTGTTCGACAAAAGCAGGACGAGAGTTCAGGGCAGCCGTGTGGCTGGTTTCATCCCCTCCACCGGATACTTACACTGGGTCGACAACAAGGAAGCACTTTCTGGCCGCCGTTTGTTTGTTTGTTTGTTTATAG
Organism: Camelus bactrianus; assembly: GCF_048773025.1. NCBI lineage: Eukaryota > Metazoa > Chordata > Mammalia > Artiodactyla > Camelidae > Camelus > Camelus bactrianus. Next base: position 9,464,207 of record NC_133562.1, read on the forward strand.
TGGCCCAATCACATCTTAAATGGAAACTCTTTGGGGGCAAGGAGTGGACAAGAGTGTCTCATGTTAACTTTCTACGTAATCGGCTGACATTCATATTGGTTCTGCTTCAGCTGCCGTCCTTTTAGCAAAAGCAAAACGTTCTTATGGCTGAAAGTGTCTCAGAGGTTTCCTTTTTTCCTCCTCTGTACAGCCACAATTCCAGACTCATCCTGGCAGAACGAATTGCAAATATGCCAACCTCATCATTCTCCTGGACAAGACTGCCTGTTAGCTTGTGCCTTTGTGTTTTGGATACAGAGGTGAAGAGTAATACAACATTTTAAGAATGCTCTTATCCACATTTCTTTACTTACTAGAACTAATTCATTTTAAGGTGGGTGGAAAATGCAACGGTATATTTGGGATAAAACAGAGGGAATTTTCAGAACAACAGAGTAAGGGGTCTGTAGACCTTCTTTCTAGCAAAACAAAACACCAACTGGTGAAATTAAAAAAAAAATCATTTAAAGGCTCTGAAAATTGTCCTGAGGTCATACAGCAAACGAAGAAACATTTATTTAAGAAAATACAGATCTCAATAAGAACAATGGGAGCCTGTGATGTTTGAGCTCCATTGTCTCCTCCCAACCCCTGCCCCAGCTCTGTGTTATAGAAGCTCTACCCTGGGCAAGAAAATGGGGGTTCACTCTTTTCCAAACTCCCAGTCTGGGGCTACAGTTTCACGCCAGCAGCGGCAGGATGCTGGCATTTCTCATTGCCCCCAGCCCTGTGCTGCAGAAGCTCCATTCCAGGCAGGCTCAGCAGAGGACCAGGTCTGTCTTTCCTTACCCAGCCCCCACTTGTATGGTGGAGACTCTCCGCCAGGCACCACAGGCTGAGAATACTGGGGTCCTGGTCATCCCCACCCCAGCTGTCTCATCGAGTAGAGGTTCCAAGCTGGGAGGGGCAAGCAGGGAATGACCAGGAGCTACCACTCTCACCCCCACTGCCTGCTTGGAGAGCAGGAGCGTCACTCCAGGAAAAGCAGGTCCTCATTTTCAGCGCTAGTGGCGCAGTGATCGATCTTGGTGTTTAGCAATTAAAACGAGGCAAGATAGCTCTGATACAAGCCAAACAGCAGGGCAGTCGGACGTTTAATACAGAGAATCAGAGTAAGTGCAGCCAAGAAGGGCCTTCCTGGTATCATAGGTCATTCTGGAAGCTGGGAAGGTTTCTTGCACGTGCTAGATTGTGCCCACTCAAGAGTAATCAGAGCAAGATACAGGGCAGACTCAAAGACATCCCCCAAGCTGCACGCAAACGCACAACACAGGGTGGAAGCCTCAGTGGCACAACCTTTAACCAAACAGTGACTGGACAAGCTGCTCTGACACATTGCTCAGTAAATTGCAGCAATAACCTGATAAATCCATTTCACCTGAAGATATTTTTATGTCCACATACACTGGATAATTCCTTCCCAAACCTGTTCAAGGGGCAAGAAACCACTATGTCTTGTTTTGTACGAATTATCTCTAGGCCAGGAGCAGGGACCAAGTAGATGACCGTAAGGAGCTAGTTCGAGATGCAAACCCTGCTTTATCTTACTCCTTAATCTTCTCTTTACTCTTCTGCCTTAAACCTAACAAGAAAGAAGGGTCTATGTGTCCATGTCCTGAGACTTGACCTTAAACTTGGTTATCTGGCTCATGTATTTGGAGCAAAAGTGAGAACCAAGCAATAAGATCTCCCAACCCTGGTTGCCTCTGGACATTAAAAAAGCACACCCCTAAAATGTGCATGAAAATCCATGTATTTTGCTACTAAAAGAAGCCCAGAGGTCCTCTCCCACCATTCCTCCTCTTCTTCTTCTTCTTTTTTTGGGTGATAATAATTGTACTAAGTTTGATTATTTGTTTTCCAAGCTAAACCCAAGGGGAATTAGAAACATGAAATTAGGGAAGGAAAGTTGCCAGGGCAACAAGCTAACAGTAAAGCAGGAAACAGAAAAGCAGACATGAACCTTAAGAAGTACAGCAGTCTGAGGCCACTAACCAAGGGCAAATAATTTTACCCAACGCAGGAGCTACTGGGAGAGTCACCCTTAGAGAGGGCTAACGAACACCCTAGTGACCGCTCTGGGTCATAAGACAACTGTTATGTCTAAGTATCTGTTTCTGAAGGAAGGAAGGTATAGAGTATCTTTTAGTAAGAGGACTGTTTTGTGAGAAGACTTTTAAAATGGGAACATTTTGGTGAATCAAGATTCACTTAGCATTCTACAATTTCGTGGGACGGAAAAGTTGACCTAAACCGGTTTAACGCAAGAATTTGTTGGTTGTAGTTGAACAGTTCAGGCATATTTGGTTTCAGATCCAGGGGCTCAAAAGATGCTGGCAAGGTCTGCCAAGATTTTCTCCATCTTTCAACTTGGCTGCCTTGTATGTTGGCTTCATTCTTAGGCCTCAGGTGATGGTAAGATTGTAGCTAACAGCCCTAGGAAACACATTGCTATGGGCTGAATTGTGCCCCCTCAGATCCATGTGAGGAAGCCCTAACCCCCAGGGTGAGTGTATTTGGAGTAAGGAAGTACAGTCATTTCTGGGTATCCTGTTCCTCCACCTGTTCCTCAGTTCCACCGAGTGTGGATGAGGGCGAGAGAAAGCAGCGTTCAGGCTTTGGGATTCCAGCAGGATGGAGGGAGGCAGTAACCTCAAGTCCTGTCTCCGTGAACCGGACCAAAGTACATCTAGCCTCAGAGAACCCACCTCTGCTTAAGAGCTCTTTCCCCAGTTTCACTGGACGTGCACCATTGCCTCATTCCGGTGGGGTGTAGGGATCTGCCCTGAAGTTTGTTCTTCCAGATTTGAACCGTTAGGCTCTGGAAGACTTTGGGACACTCCAACATTCTGTCAGCGATGGTGTCCCTTCTCCAGTGCTCTCCTTTTCTGACAGCTTTTTTAATCTTTTAAAATTTTTTCCTAGGGGGTGGCATTGAAGCCAGTGGCTTGAAGCTCAGACTCACTGAAATCTGAACTTGGTCTAGCTTCAAGGGCTGACCCAGTATTTTAATCTGTGATCTTTTTTAGATGAAATTGATTGCTTGGCTCATGATTTTAGAATCAAATCAGCGTGGCCCCAAATGCTACATCAGATGGTCTGCTATGTTCTAGCCAAAAAAATGTTCGTATGGCTTTGTGCTCTGCATTGCTTTAAAGGTTTTAAAAGTCTTCTTTAAGAGAATTTAAAAACCCTTCTTAATTGTTCTTGCCAGCTGCAGTCCGGCGAGTCTTTATGTTTTGCATTAACTTAATTTCATCCAGACTTCTCTAAGCACAAGGCTGCCTCCTTCTCATTTTATTTTTGACTCAGTCAAGTGCCCTGCAGTTAGTTTTCTTTCTTGTAGGTCAAATTGTAGGTGCGGGGCTGCGTGGGAGAGCTGTCCATGTGTACTGAAAGTTTACATGTATGTTGACGCCTGGCTTGGCCACAAAACACATGTTGACTCTGGTAACTTGGTCATTTGAGGGTTTACTGTTCCCTTTTCCTCCTCTTTGTCCCTCATTTCTACATTCCTTTCCTTCATTTTTCTCTTCCTCTTCTTTCCTTCCTTCTCCCCCTTTTCCAGTGCAATTGCTAAGTAGCAACTAGTCAGCCCTTGGAACAGAGGCCAGGAGGGTGGGAGTGTGGAAACAGGGGTCCTCCCATGACTAGGAGCTTAAGGCACTCGTGCTATAGCTGCCCCCAAACCTCGGTGCCCCAGGGCCCAAACAGTCCCCACCGGAATTTGCTGTAGTCCTTGGGCTTTGGTTGTAGGTCATTCCTTAGAAAACTCCTATACATACGTGGTGGCCCGTGCAAGGTTAGCCTCCTACCTGTCAGCATGTTCTCGTGAATCACAAACTGGCCCCAGGAAGAGACCCAGGGTGCCGGTCGCTGGCAGATGGTGCTGCAGGGGGAAGTTTCTGACCTGGGATGCTCCCGGGAGAGCCCTCCCAGCCTTTCCAAGGCGGGAAACAAAACCCACAGGGCTGGGCCAAGTTCTGTGCGATTTTGCTTTGAACCAGTCCTTTACTTTGTGGTTTACTGTTTGTCTAGGAGAACATTGAGGTGGCTGTTTGGAAGAAGCCTTAAGATTTTCTGTAGATTTGATCTGCCCTCAGCCCGCTCAGCCAGAGAGGGGGAAGGTGGTGGCTACTGTGGAACTGTGGAGGTTGGCTTCGCGGTTCTGAACTGCAGGAGGCACCAGCCTGCTTTTTCAGCAGAAGGAAAAGCTTTAAAATCACAGGCAATGGGAGTATCTCCGAAACAGTAAGGAGCCCTGTTTACCGTGTAATTTACGTGTTGTCTTGTAAGTGAGCGTCTTGGGGAAGAGGATGGCATTCTTGGGGAAGAGCGGCATTGGGGAAGAGGGGGCAGTGCCTCTCACGGCAGACTCAGAGAGAGAACACACAGCAATAGAGCCGCAGGGCTGGACCGGGAAAAGGATTTCGATAGTTGTTTATTACTTCGTTTAACAAATATCTACTTGGCATATAGTAGGGGCCAGGACTGTGCTTGATGCTGGAAGGTTTGGGGGAGCACAGCAGCCAAAACCCCCGATTCCCTGGACCTTTCTTATCATTTTCCTTTATACTCATTGGAAACAAAGGTGTCTTCAGTAGAAGCACAGTAAGGAGCAGATGAGAAGAAAATACTCCAGAAACTTTGAAGGACCTGGATCAAAACAGAGAGCAGAGTTAAAATATCTGTAAGGCCTTATAGTATTTCCAAGAGTGAGAAAAAGGCTGCCAGCATTGGGGTTTGGGTTTGGGATTTGGCAGCTTTCCTTGATATTGGATTGAAATACAAAGGATGATGCCAGATTGAGAAACTCATGGTTTGGGATAATGGACATGCGTTTAAGGCAGTGCCTTTGTTGTCACCTCTGGAGTGTTTCTGCATCTCCTGAGGCTCCCTGGACAAGCGCTCTGGCCCTGGGAGTCAGTGTCGGAGTCACCCACATTATACTGGCTGGAGCTGCCCCCCTGTGCTCCAGGCTCCTACTGCTCCCCCGACTGCCTGCACGGATGTTTTCCTCTGTGCGTTCACTTTCCTGTAGGGCAGAATAGCAGAAGTAACCTGTGTTAGTCAGAGTTCTCCAGAGAAGCAGAACCTGTCGGATGTGTGTATGTATGTATATATGTATACATATATATATACATATATTTATAGATGTATAGATTTACTTTAAGGAATCGGCTCACATGGTTGTGGGGCTGGAACCTCTAAAGTCTGCAGGACTGGTCAGCAGGCTGGAGATCCAGAGAGGGCTTGATGCTGCAGCTGGAGTCCTCAGGCTGTCTGGAAGCAGAATTCCTTCTTCCTCCAGGACCTCAGTCTTTTCTCTTAAGGTCTTCAACTGATTAGATGAGGCCCACCCACACTGTGGCGAGTAACCTACTTTACTCAAGGTCAGCTGGTTTAAATATCAGTCACATATAACAAAACACCATTATAGCAGCATCTCAACAGGTGTTTATCAAATGTCTGAAGCCTGTAGCCTAGATAACATGCAAAAATTAATCATCACAGAGCCCAAGATTGTCTCCCCAGTAATCTGCCGCTAGTTAGGGACTTGATCTCTGCAGACAGGCCGGCAGGGAACCTGGGGCCATGAAAGAACGCTGACCCAGACAGCAGAAGAGCTGAGTCCTTGTCCTTTTGTCTGCCAGGAGCTGGCTGGGGGCACTAGGCATGACTCTTCACCTCTCTTACATTCGGTTTCTAGGCAGTGGTGCCGGGAACATTGCTTCACACCGTGTGGATAATTCTCCAGCCCTCTTCTGGATTTCTAGCTCATTGTGGTCAGGAAATGTGTGTTTTTCATATTCATCTCCACCCCCTCACCTAGTCATGGTGCCATTGAGCACAGTAGGCCTTCATTCAAAGTCTGCTGGATATCCGTGTATACAATAGGAGGGTGGAATGATGGTAAATTCTCCCGGGCCTGCCAGTCCCTAGCTGGGCCTCTCAGAACAAGTCACATAAACTGGTTGAAGTTCCAGGGAATTTGTAAATGAGGAGACGAGCAAAGTTTGCTTCCAGCAGGGAGTATTTTATGATTCCAACGAACAACTCTGGGCAAAAGCTACCATTATCATTAGCAGAGAAGAGCAGTCTCGGAGTAACTCACCACTCATGGGCCTGGGCTGAGTGCTGTCAAAGAGAGTGAAAGCGGCATGGTCTCATCCCTTCGGGAGCGCCGCGCTCCAAGGCTTAGCGCCGTGGGGCTTTGCAGAGCCCAAGGACGCCTGCAAGTAAATCACTGGAATTGGCACTTTATCTCATGGATCTTTTCTCTCCCAAGGCCTCAACAAGTGTGGAAAGTTTGAAACCTTGCAAACAGGTTGTGTATATATATATTCTTACTGCATACACCAAATATAAATTTGGAAGTCAGGAATACTAATCCACTGATCCCTATTAATGCAGCGTGGATTGGTGTTCAGAGCACCTCCTGAGCACTGGGGGACTAGATGATCACAATGGTGATGTTAACAGGAGTGAGCACTTCCTCTGTGCAAGCGCTGTGCATGATGCTCCCGATACCTTGTGGCTGCTGATTCTCTAGCGATCTCATGAGGGAGATGCTAGCATCAACTCTGGTTTCTAGAAAAGGAACCTGAGGCTTAGAGAGGCTAAGTCACGTGCGTGATTGTATGGCTCCTAAGTGGTGGGGCTGGTGCTTGAATCCAGAAATGTCTGTCTCAGAGACTGAAGCCCTTTGCTGCAGGCTAGTTCGGTGACCTTGGAAATGTCACTTAACTTCTGAACTTCACTCTGTAACAGTGGAATTCAACAAGGTAACTTTCTCCAGTTCTTAAGATGTGAAACCCTCCAGCTCGGGAGGTCAGTGGGCCATTTCCACTGCTCTCCTCTTCCCAGAAGCAGGTACTTGCAGAGTGAGTGCTGAGTGATGCTGAGTGAGTGACGCTGAGTGATGAATGATACTGCAGCCCTGTGGGAGGTTAAATGCAGACACTGGGTGGAACCTGGCTGGGTGGGACGGAGCAGAGAGGGGAATGGCCAGAATCTCTTCTCTCCATCCAAGCGTGTTTTATTCACCATCTTGAGGTGGAAGAAGGAAAACTGGCATGCTTTCCCCATCCATTCCCAACCCTGATGCATCACTTTTTTCACAATTAATCAGTTACACTTGACCTTGAGAAACGGAGCACGAGGAGAGGTGGACGGGGATAAAAGAGGGGAGAGTTGTAGGCCAGTCTGGACTGGAATGGTTTGCACTGGATCCCCAGTGGGATGAGAAATTATTGTGTCCCCTCCACTGAGTCACATCCCCATCTGCTGTTCCCTCTATCTTCCTCTGATGAGCGAGCACCATTACTGAATGCGAGAAGCTTCCCTAAAGCCCTCGTCCATGGCCAGCCGGTCTTGCTGAATGTGAAATTAACAACAGCAAAACAAAGCAGAAAAACAACCAGGAGCACTTACTGATTGCTCAGTATGAGACAGGCACCGTCCTGAACTCTTTCAAGTGTTATCTTACTTAATCCTGGCAACAACCTTGTCAAGTAGACGCTAATATCATTCCCACTTAAGAAAGGGGAAACTGAGGCTTAGAGCAGTTAGGTGACTTGTTTCAGGTTCCAAGTCTGATAAGAGGTGGAGCTGGAACTTGGATTTGGGTCTTTCTGGCCCCACCTCCGTGCTCTTTTCTGGGTCCCATGCCCTGCTGCCCTGGGTCTAACTGAGGTCTTTTCACCCAGCCTGCCAGTGTTCAGCCCTCGGCTCCTACCAGACGCCCTGCAACCCAGTGACTGGCCAGTGTGAATGCCAGCCGGGGATCACTGGACAGCGGTGTGACAGGTGTCTCTCCGGAGCCTCTGACTTCCCCCACTGCCAAGGTAGGGAAGACACCAGGATGCCGGGGGGCGGGTTCCTCTCTGAAGTGGGAGCAGCCAGCCTCCCAGAGAAGCCAGCCAACCCCTGCAGACCCACCACTGGTCACCTCTACATGCTTGACCCTAATCTCCCTGGTTCCTCCCCAATTTTAGTCCATTGAAAATGCTCATGTCAGATATGCATCTTCAAAGAAATCTAAAATGAGTTTTTCCTAAAATTTTTAAGAAAATTTTCATGTGTTATAAATTTGTGTTTCTTGGCTTGCATGTGAGTTCTTTGTATAGCAGTGTGGCAAAGGTGACCCCATTAGCTAAGGCAAATTCCCAAGGCATCAGGGCTTCTCTCTGGTTCGGGGCTGTGGCACCGATGTGGCTGCTCTGTCCATAGTCCCCTGCAGGTGTTCTGACAGGTCACCTTGCTGGTGAGCAGAGCAGGCCTTTGCTGGGTTTCTGCTCCTCTCTCTTCCTGCCGCTGGCCTCCTGGGGGCCTGTGTCATCACACCTCAGCACAGGTCTGAGGGGCCGGGAGTCGGGTGAACCGAGTCTATTTAGTTTGGAAAGAGTGAGGCAAGGAGGAAATGCTGTCCCAGGTTGTCGGTCCTCATCCCTCCGTAGATACAGGAGGTGAGAGTGTGCTGGGCTCCGTAGCACAGGGCGCAGACCGAGGACGCCCCAGGAATCCCCTTGTGCGCTCGGTGCCTGCAGCCTCCAGTGGCAAGTAGGTCCTGACCGCTGCTTTCAGGGGAAGGACCCTTTCTCAGCTGAGAAAGGCTGACCCAGACGTCCATCAGGAGGATGTGGTTTTCTCACAGCCCTTCCTGCTCCTGATGGCACTTGGAGCCTGGCATGTGGAGTCATTTGTCCAGATTGAGTCCCCAGAGCCTCACGGACCAGAATCCTTGAGACCAGGCTTTCTTGCCAGTGGAAACGGTAGCCAGCTGTCAGAGGAGGCTGCTCGCCCTGGAGAAGGCCTGGAGGTCCCTGGAGAGGGAGGCTGTCCTGGGCTGGGTGTCCTAGCCCCCACGGGCTCAAGAGTGGAAGGAAGTGCCGTGGGAAGTGCTGTGGCAGCCACGGCAGCCTGGGGAGGAGCCAAAGGCTCGGCAGGGCTGGGTTGGAAAACAGCAAGGAGCTGGAGGGTTGTGTTGATTATTACGGAAGAATTCGAGAGCATCGAAAGAGAGAGAGAGAAGATGACCAAGGGGAAAGCTGAAGCAAAGAAAGACAGAGAGGAGACAATAAAGGCAAAAAGTCTAGGGAGCAGCATGTAAGAAAACAAGATCATATTATGGGTTTATTTAAATTATTTAAAAAAGGAGGCTCAGAGCAGGCTTACCCAACCTCACTTCATTTCTAATGCTGTATTGTAGTAATACTGAGACACTGTAAGATCCCAGTTTATTGAAGAGATTATATTGGGTTTGTAATACAATACTGACTAAGGCAAGAAAGCAAATTGATTTTAGAAATAATTTGAGTACAGATGGGGAATAAAGGGGCTGTGATAATTAAGGAATTAAGTCTTGGTTAACTAAAAAATGTACTTAGAAAATTCTGTAACATCTAATTGGGCAATTATAAAAATCTCTTGATACAATACTGCCCTCTTCTGGATAACCCTAAAGATGTTCAAAAATCTAGACTCCCAGTCTCCCCCTACATCATCAGTTAGAAGTGAACTTTTAGTAGTGGGCAGGGGGTAGAGCTGTTCAGTGGCAGAAGGGGTGATGTGGGGATTAAGGACCATAAAGATTATTCATGCTGTCTTTTTCTGAGTTACATGCGAAGTCCTTGACCCTCTTCTATCAAAAAATATAAATGTAGATGCACTAGTTTTAAAAACAAGTAAATCTTAAAAACAAAACAAAACAAAACAACTCAAAACATCAAAACACAGAGACAAACATTAAACCCCCAGACATTTAAAACATTTCTGAATCATACACAGGCTCCCGCAGTGCCTGCCATCCCGCCGGTACCCTGGACTCCAGCTTGGTGAGTAGAGGTTTGTAAAAGCAACTCTAACTATTGTTCTGATGCTTGCTTGAGACAAACACATTCGGGAGCTTCCTGAAATTAAAATGAAATTAAAGTAAGACCTGAGGCCAAGTTGCTTGAAGAGGCCATTGCTCTTTTTCAAAATGCATATGTGACACTGTGATTTTTTTTGAAAACAAAAGAATATGGTTTATTTAAACTTTGAATTCTAGGCTCCTGGCGTTTAGCTCTTACTATAGGTTACTCTGAGGGCATTGCCACCCAGGAGCCCTGCACATAAGCCTGACACATATAATCAAAGTTAAGAAAATCAAAGATTAGTACACATTTAATAAAGCTGTCTGTGTACAAAGAAATTGCAGTTTATTTACTATTACTCCAAGCACAATACTATGGCATTCTGATTCATTTTTCTAAACACTTTAGAAGTTATCTGTCTTCTTAGCCTCAGAGCCTGGAGAAGCTGGAACAGAAGGGCTGGCTCTGCATCTTCACTCTGAGGCTCGGCGATGTTTCAGCAAGGCAGTGACCCTTGCACACTACAGAAATGCTTGCAGATAAACATAATTTTCTACTGACTCTCAGCATGTTAAATATTCAGATGTTTTTCCATGTGAGTTTATAGTCCATGCTGGAACAGAATCAACAGATAATGACAGTGTTACAAATAAGAGTAATTAAAAATGTTTCCTAAATTTTCCAATTTTGTTTTAAGCACAAACATGGATTATGTGTACAACAAATAAATAATAAAACGAAAGCAATGAGCAGGCTGTTGAAATCAACCCAGTACTTTTACTTCCCCTGGATACACTTAACTTACTTTTCACAACCAAAATGTGTTTCTGTGACAAGCTTTGTTCAGAACACTTGTTTGGAAAGCTCTTAATTCTATGTCAGATGTTAGTGTGATTTTCTTTTTAAGGGGTATTGCCAATGCAAGCTTCATGTTGAAAGTCCTGCCTGTAGCATCTGCAAACCATTATATTGGAATCTGGCCAAAGGAAACCCCCATGGGTGTTCAGGTAGGTTCTCCTACATACAACATTTTACTATATTGTAACTTCCTTTTCTCTACCTCAGTGGCTAAACCCACAGAAGAGCTATTGACTTAATCTGTTCAATTTGTCTGAAATTCTGTATAAATGTTTTGATGGGTTTTTCCCCCCACTTTTGGCAGAACTTCTGTCATCTTCAGAATCTCAGCAAGGGATTTATATCCTGTTTCAATATGTATTATGTTGTCTGTGATGGACGGCAGCTGCTTGATAAACGGTTTTTCTGCCTTGTTTTTATAATCCACTCCTTCCGATTTAATTTTATTTCCTTTTATGCTTAGATTGAAGCCAGGATAGGAACTTAAAAACCACCAAGCTTAAGATGGCTAAGTGGAGCGAATATCCTTCCATAGGGTGTAATTTCATGTGAGCATGTCAATAATGACCTTGACATCAGAATAAAAAAATCCCACGGTGTTGCAGCGTTTGTCTTTTATGCGTGGTCGTAAATGAACGAGTACTCTTTGTAGGTAGATGGTATTGATCTGACTGTGCTGCTGACCCCAGAAAGCGGTCCAGCCTTAGGCCTCGGGCACAAACTGGAGTCCTGCTGAGCCGGCTAGAAAGTGACTGCACATGTCATGTTGAGGGTGTGTCCTGCTCCCAGAGCCGGGACTGCCCTTTGTGTAACCTTGGTCCAAGGCTGCTCTCTTATCTTCCCAGAGTGCCGATGCCATGTGGCGGGAACCGTGAGCGGAATTGGAGAGTGCGGACAGGTAACGTGGGCTGGTTTTTCCTGGGTGCCAGTAGACTGGCAGCAGTAGATTGTGGGGTTCCTGCAGGTGGGTGTTAGTGCCTCTGTAATTACACAGCACACGGTCATCCTCTTGGAAGTTTTTAGATCCTGATTACACTGCTTCGTATTACATAATGAGCCAGTTTTAAATCTTGAAGATTAGAAGATTATGTAATCTTACCAAATTTTGTCATCTGCTCATTGTTCTGCAGTTAGATGGTGACTGTCACTGTAAGTCCCATGTCAGTGGTGATTCCTGTGACACATGTGAAGATGGATATTTTGCTTTGGAAAAGGGCAATTACTTTGGGTGTCAAGGTAAATCCCTCCAGCGGCGGGGGGGGGGGGGTCCTGAGCAGGGCACAGGTGTTGCTGGACAAAGACTGTCAGAATAACCTTGCTTCTGACTTCACTGTCCTCTGGCAGACTTTCTGATGGGATGGGACTGAAAAACTCTGTCCTGGGAAATTGGCCAAACATTTCCTTAAAACTAGTAATAAATTGCAGACAGGGCTGCTTCCACCTTTCTTCTACCAGCACGCTGTTTTTTAATTATTAAAAAAAAACCAACATAATTGGAATGGGTGGAGTCATGAGGGAGATGTAAATAATGTCGCGACTTAGTACTTTCAAAGATACGTTTTGCATTATCAAAAAAGCTCCGATAATATTGTGTTAAATGATACAGTTGCAGGGTCTGTCGCCCCACAAGGCTACTGTTGTATCTCTCAAGCAGCCTCTGCTTAGCACACGTTGTTTACAGTAGCACTGTGTGGTGAAAGCATGTTCAGCTCCTGGGCTGCTGGCCCCTTACACTGCACAAAGTACTAGAGCTGGCCTACAAGTGCAGCTCCAGCTTTCAAGTGGACTCTCAGGGGGGGTCATGCCATCTTACTTTGAGAGCTTCCTACATACTGCAGACACCTGCCGGATGTAAGACGTGGCGGGGGAAAGAAAGCACGACCCTGCAACCTTGGGCGTCCTGATTTCCGCTTCTCACCGAGGGAGGGAAAGCCTCCAGCGTGCAGGTGCTTTGATGCGTGACCACAGCTGTTTCCCGACTTTCAGGATGTCGGTGTGACATTGGCGGAGCCGTCACCCCCATGTGCAGCGGGCCCTCTGGAGTCTGCCAGTGCCGAGAGCACGTCGTGGGGAAGGCCTGCCAGCGGTGAGTCTTGAGGGAGGTCCCTTCCCATACTGATGTCCTGAGGACTCTCTCAGGGAGTCCTGCCCGTGCTGACAGCTCTGGTGGAGAGAGAGGCAGTCCCAAGGTGCGAGGGCAGTGAAGCTGTACTGTCATTTGTAGTCCGGACACCTGTCAGTGAGTCTAATTAAAGCAGGAGGTAAAGTTGCCCTAAAAACTGTTCCACTTTGTACATAACAGAGTGACCTCACTGGAAAGTTCCCATAGGTGAGATGCGGGCTGGATGCTCGAGGTGGGTTCCCACGGCCCAGCCTCCATGGACAAATCACATGGAGGAGCCCAGCAGACGGGAGGGCTCCTGGGCCAAGGAGATGCACTTCCTGCTTCTCCCTTGGGACCCATGACTGTGGGGAGTGGAGGGTAAGAAAACTTTAGCAATTTTATAAGAGAGGGCATCTCTCATCTCACGCAGGAGCAAATTAAAAGAAACTATAGGACCAAGGGAGCGAGGAGGAGCCTGAGGTCCGGGAGGCGGGGTTGGGGGTGGTTATAACAGGTCTGGGGTAGGCTGTCCTTTTTTCCGGCCTATTTAGCAATTTCTGTGTTTGTCTGAAGCCATGATCCACCCATAATGGATGGATGTGGAAGGAAGAAAACAACTAAGTTTTAGTATTCTGACTTTTAATCATGTGCTGAAACTCTCATGAAGTACACCTTCTTCTCAGCCTCCAGCACCTTCACTGCTGCACTGCCAGCAGGTTCATAGAGACCTGTAACGCAGCCAGGGTGGGTCGTCTGTACCTGGAAGGTGCTTCTCTGCTTTTCCTCGGCTTTTCCAGCATTTGAATTCTCAGCGTCAGAGAGTCGCAGGGCCTCAGTAATAAGGCACATCTGTAGTCTGTTTCCCTGCAGACCAGCGAGGCTCACGATGGACCAGAGGAACTTCATAAATTGGTTCAGAAACATTTTCCACCCATGTTTTACCTCTTTCCACCCTCCTGTTGATAAAGTGAGCTTTTGCCCTATTTAACCAGCGTGAGTTTTTTCCTCCTTCCAGCTCTGTAGGTGATTGGGTAATTTTGAAGTTAAAATAGAATAAATAGAATAGAATAAATCACCCACCCTGAGGCCAAAATATTGACTTTTGACATTACAGCCAATACATGTATATATGAAATTTAGATTGTCCTTTGATTTAGCGGTAGATGATAACGGAAATACAAGGATGGCTAACCAGCAATATAGATGCCACAGTACCTTTCCTCCAAGTTGATAAATCTTGAGGGTTTTTTTGTCCTAAATTCCTCCAGATGTTTGTTTATGATTCTGTCTGTGCATTTTGAGTTTTTCTTGCAAGTTTAGAAAGCTTTGTTTTCTAAATAGTTTTTGTGATAATGTAATATGTGTTCATTGTAAAATTTTAATAAGTACCTGAAAGTAAAAAGGCAAAGAAGAATCTTCATTCCACCACCCAGATAAAACCCCTTTTAGTATTTTTGTACATTTTTCTAGGTTTTTTCTATGAATAAAAATTAGTATTTTTATATAAATTTTATTAATTTCTTCACCTGATATCATGAACATTTTCCACTGTAATTGTTTTCAAAATATTAATGGTTACATAATATTTAATAATTTCTTTGATTATTTCATAATTGTACACTTAAATATTGTTTCCAAGTTTTCATTATTATAAAAATTATTTCATGTTAATTTTTGACATTGTAAAATCATTCTTTAGAAAATACTCCTGAAAGTAGAATTACTGGGTCAATGGGAATGAACACTTTTAGGGATCTTTGTAAATTTCCTCCAGAAAAGTCGTTAAGTGTTCCTAATTCTTTATGCAGTATTATGCAGTATAGGAGCATGCCCTTTATTTCCTTTGACTAATTGGCCTTTATGGCTTTAAATCCACTAACAGCTATTAGCTTGTGACTAGGCTGTCAAAATGTGCCATTTGAAGAACTTCAAAGTAGTTTGGATATAACATGTCACAGAAGTGTTAGACTATTTTTGATCCTTCTCTGTGACCACCGTTATTGGACTCTTGAAAGGAATCTATTTATAGGCCTACAGTTTAAGAGAAAACAAGGCAAAGAATAGTCATTCTAATGATCAAAATGTGTATGTCCATATAGAGAGAATGCATCTAACTTGTAAACTTAGTGTGTGACGTGTTTTATGCCGTGTTCACTATGGTGCTTAGCAGTGGTGCCTGGCATAGATATTAACATTTGTGTAATCAGTGATATGAGTATATAAATGAATGAATTTATAGTAAATGACCCAGTTTGACTTTGCTAAACTGTTGGCAACCATTTAGAACATTTTAAAGATCCTACCACTATGGGTTGTTCTAAATGATTTTCTCTTTTGACTGCTTGGAATGAGTAGGTGTTGGATGTATTTTCTGTGAATGTTCACATGAGTAAAAGCAATGATTTAGAGGAAAAAAGCAGGGGGCCTCTCTCATGTGTCCTTGTTTAATGCCTTCTGTCAATTTATTGGGAATTCTTTCAGTGATAGCTGTTGGGATTAAAGGCTGTCAGATTATCAATGAACCTCACTTACTGTGTCCACGTTTACTTTTTGTTTATAAAAGACCTGAAAACAACTACTATTTCCCGGATTTGCATCATATGAGATACGAGATTGAAGACGGCACTACACCTCATGGAAGAGCACTTCGGTTTGGATTTGACCCCCTGGAGTTTCCTGAGTTTAGCTGGAGAGGCTATGCTCAGATGACCTCGGTGCAGGTAAGTAGCCGGGAGGGAACAGCCCCGGGCAGAGCAGCCTGGCTGCTCACCCACAGCACCCTCGGGAAGCCGCCTAAAGGTGAGCTCGCCCCAAAACTGAGCCCAGGATTCTTGTTCTCCAGGTGTGGATGGGGCTCGGGTTAAGGGTGGATTTTAACTGATAAGCATATATCTCAGTTTCAGAATTTATTGTTAGTTTATGTTGGTCAACAAATCAGAAAATGGAGGGATTTTTTTTAAAAAAGGGAAAATGGTGTTTACCTCTGGAGACTTTTTGTAAGACGTTTTCCAAATGAGGTTAGGCTATATTTTAACATGAGAGACGTTTTTCTTCAAGTCCATTTGTGGAGAATAAAAATGAGTTGATTTAAGTAATTCCAATAAAGCTTGTATTGCATATCTTTGACCAATGCTTTTTTTTTTTTTTACTTTTTTAAAACTCTGAATTACTGTATGAGTAGAAACTAAGATAAAGCAGGAGTTTTAGTCAGTGCTATTTAATTTTTCTTTTCTGTATTTCTCCTTTCCTCCAATCTTCTCTACCATACCCATCTCTCTTGGCTGTGCAGTGGAATAATTTAAGGAATTGACACATTGTCTGTTTACCTTTAGAACTTACACACGTTTGTAGCTAAACATTTCTGTATAGTCATTGAAGCGCTGATCTCTTTATAAGGTTGGTCTCTTCAAGCTGTGTTTCTCAGTGGAGAAATTCAGAATAAAAGAGGCAAATGAATGATGATGGTAACTCAGTATGTGTCCTCAGCAGGTCTAAAACTGGTCCTTGTTCTTTCTAGCTCAGGCAGCCCTTACGGAAACAGGGATGGGTCCCAGCTCTTTTGGAGCCGTGCTGACTCTAACGCTGTTACCTGCCAGGCAGAGTCTGCCATTAGGGATGCCTTTCACTAACAATACCTAGGATCTTAAGACACATCACTGTTTTTCTCTTCTCCCCAAATACAGCAATTCAGTTTCTTTAGTTCTCTGATCTTCATTATTCTTAAAAAGGCAGTGCATTCCATTAAGTCATAATAGGATGTGAAGGACTAAGAGCGAAGGTATATACCTTCTCACAGATGTTTACAGTTTGAAAGAACAGCTGGTTAACACAAAGGAATGAATTTCTAATGATGAATTCTTTTCTGTAAGTATTTTCATCAGAGGATTTGGATGGTGTTCCCTCGAATCACTACTTACTTGACTCTGCCCTTAATACATTTTTGCATTTTTATTTTCCGACTTGGAACTAACATTTCAAGATTAATTCCATTAAGTTAAGGGAGACAGTGGGAGGTTCTCAGTGGGGTCAGCTGCAGCTCCTGCTCCCAGAGGAAGGGTTCTACCCTTTATTGTCTTTATTGTCATAGACATCTGTTCACACAAGTCCCCTTCATTTTAACCAGAGGAGCTGGAGGGAAGGCCCAAAGAACCCCTGACAGAGAAATTTCCACGTTTCATGAATTTTCCTTGGGCTGCAGTTGGATCTGGACCTGTGGTCTATGGTTCAGAATTAAAATAGTCTAATCTTTCCTTCAAGATTATGGGCTCAGAAACCCTTACACGACATTGTGTGAGCGTCAGGGGCCTGGGGACCAGCAGGACCCCCTTTCCCCAGCAGAGAGCCCACGTTCTTCTTGGACAGGGATTGAGATCAAGTCCATATGATTTAGCAGGCAGATTTTGGGTACATCTAGACTTCATCACTAATGTACATAGGCTCTCATAACCTCTCCTTAGCCACCATTGATTTCTGTGTCTGTTTCAAATGTCCCGTACACGACATGGACTCTGGGTGGTGGCAGTAAGTAATACACTTCCTTCTCTTCTCCCTTTTTACGTCTCCCAGCCAGTGGTGGTTTCCCCCGTCACCGTGGCTTTCTCTAAACTAATCCATCTAACATTCCGCTCTGTCTGCCTGATTAACTAAAAGGTCCAAAGAGGATCTCGGTTGCCAGCGGAGTGCATTTTCCTTGTAACTGTAATTGTAAGTGGTTTTAATTTATCACCCGACTTGCCTGTCTCTGTCTTCCACAGAGTTATTTACTTGGTCCTTGTTGGGTGGGTGTCAATGGGTGTGTATTTGAGTGTGAATTTGTGTGTGCCTGGTGTGCGTGTGTAGTTTCACCGCAAGCCCAGTGGTGAGACTTGAGCAAAGTCTCTGACTAGCATTCCTTTTAACCAGTTGTCTCTTCTATACTCTATGCTTTTGCGGTATTTTTCAGAATGAAGTAAGGATCGTGTTGAACGTGGGGAAGTCAAGTCTCTCCTTGTTTCGCATTATTCTGAGATATATTAACCCTGGACCTGAAGCAGTAACTGGCCGTGTAACTATTTATCCATCCCGGGCTAAGGCAGGTAGGTAAATTTTCAAGCCTCTTTTGGTTAAAGATCTGATTAATTAGTGAAGCGGTTTCTCCAGTTTTCACAAAGTTGATCTCTTCAGTAAGTATGAAGCCTGGAGCCTGGTCTGATTGGGACACAGGTGCCCTATCCTTTGAACCTGTCAATCTCTCAACATTCTGCATGTTTAAATTTTGCTATTAAATTTATTAATTATCATTAAAAAAATCAACATAACAACCTATGAGCCTTGGCTGAACCCCATGGGTTATGATATCACCACTGGGCAAAGCTAATCTATAACTCACTCAGGTAAAGCAGGTGTCACCTTTGCAGTGTTACTTGAGAGGCCTTGGCCTACTGCCCTAAATTCTCCCATTGTTTCGGGCAAACCGAATAGTCCAAGGAGAAATGGGTGAGGATAGGCACTTCTAAGATGAACGTGGTAAAAGCATGAAGCCCTAGAGAGTTCCAGGGTCATTCAGGGATTCCTGAGGGCAGGTCCCACCGCAGTCAGACATGAGGCCAGGAAGCCTGTTCTGCGAGGAGTGAGGGCTTCTGCTAGTCCTGGAAACAGATTCCGGGACGAGATCACTGGGAAATCCACAGGGACACAAAATGGCATCAGTGGAATCTTAATCGAGGACTGAAATGTAAGCGTCTTTATTTAGTATCCACAGCCGAGTCAGACCTGTGTTCCCAAGTTGTGTCAGCCAAGCTTGTAAGGCTGGAGATTGATTAGGTAGTAACTGACAGGAAGAGCTAGCAAGCCGGCTTTATCATTTACAGAGTGCTTTGGCCTCCATTTCCTCTCATAAGAACGTTGAGAACTGAAGAGGGTTGAAGAGGAAACAGCTAAGAAGTGTAGGAAATTGCTTAAGCGCCCAGCTTTGTAGACAAGACCCAGTGTTCAGACCCCAGACTCTAGCAGACCCACTGCCTCCCAAGTGACACTCCATCAGTAATTTGCCCTCAGTTAACTCAAACAGTTGGAATACACTGTGGTTTGTTTTCTTGGCCTCGGGGGCACCTCACCTAAGCCCCCACATCTGAGTTAGGAGCCCCAGTTATGCAATTCCTGCAGTAACCTGTGCCTCCTCCCAGACATCACTGTCCACGCTGTGCTGTATTCTCTTCTGGTCTGTCACCCCTCCCCTCCCGTGTCCCCACTATCTGGGAGTGAAGGCCATGCTGGCTGTGTTCACTGCCTCGTCCCCAGAACTTAGTTCCAGGCCTGACACATAGTGGGTTCGGTAGATGTTTGTAGAATAGGAGAGTGAATACAAGTATTTGGAATAAACATTTCTTCTAAAGAAAAAGCCTCCGTTGGACTCAGATGCAGCAGTTTTGTTGTGTCTGAATTTTCTGCAAAAGGTTCTGTTTGTTTAATGCAGAGGAAAGCGCTTTGCATCCTGAAAACAAACAGAAAATCAAAACTTTTTCTTATTTCAAAATGAATGCCTGTTCTTCAATAAAAATTTTTTAAAAATTTAAATTGCATATAAACAAAAAGGAAAAAAATAGCTTAATATCTAATGCAACATATTGAATACTTACTATGTGCAAAGAATTTTTCTAAGCAGTTTATGTGTATTGATATATTTAATAAATTAATAGATTACAATACTAGCTTTTAGCCACTAATATCTTATCAACATCTTTCTAGCCTATTTTATACATAGTCATATGCATTCATGCAGTTGTTTAAAATAAGATCAGTAAATCTGATCAGGAACTTTTTCAGATGTAAACTGAATGTTCAAAGCTGAATATCTAAAGTCAGAACACTTACTGCTGGAAAAATGCCTCAAGCAGTTCTTTGTGTTTCTGATAGGTACTGCTCAGAGCAAGGAGATCATCTTTCAGCCGAGTAAGGGACCAGCCTTTGTCACTGTCCCCGGAAATGGTTTTGCAGACCCATTTTCAATTGTCCCAGGGACGTGGATTGCTTGTATTAAGGCAGAGGGAGTCCTCCTGGTAAGAAGAAATGGTTCTGAGTGCAGATTCTTCCCCCTTTAGAGGTGGTCCCTCCACAGTAACCCATGTGACCATAGGATAGAAAAATCATTGCTCGTTCCCTTATGGACAGAGGAACCTATGGTGACCTTTGCCCTCAAACATGACATAATGACATAGGAACCAACTTAAAATGGCTTTTATAGTCTTCCAGCCAGCTTCTCACAGGCCAAAAAAAAATTTTTTTTAACTCATAATGTCGAAGTTATCAAAATAAATGTAAAATCTTCATAAGCATATATTCCAGCCTTTCAGAAATGGAATTTTTTATCATGAATCAGAAGGACATTAAAAAAAAAATCAGCCTCTCTGGGAATCAGAAGGGGCAGAGGAAGAGAAGACTCTAAAAGCAGTGATATTCTTGGTGGTGGAAAGAGAAGGGAGACACAGGAAGAGCCAGTGCTTCTCCGTGACAGGCTTCCTGCCTCCTTCTGCCTGGACCGTGGCAACAGCATCACCAAACAGACTGCCTTGGACAAAGAACTCTTCGTCAAAGGAAGAGCTGTATCCTTGCACGTAGAAGAGCCAGAGAGGCCAGGGGACTTGCAGGGATGAGATCTGCTGTCTCAGATCCTCTTCTTTGATGTCTGCTTTTGCTTATAGTCTTCGGCAATCCTTGGTTTCATGCTCTCAGAGTGGAAGATGTAAAGCATTTCCTTCTGGCCCAAGCCACTTGATTGGCTAAGTGAGTAAATCTCAGGCACGTTCCCAACCTGCACCAGGCAGTATGGACTATGCTTACCCATGTAGGTCTTTTCCAAATCTGGGATCTTATAAAGATAATGTGAAGATTTGAGCTGTTCATTCCATTCCTATGTTTCTTTTACTTCTTGGTAGAAAGCCGTGTTGCTTTACAAAAGTTTAAGAATGTTTCACAAATGTTAGAATTGAGGAAGAGGAAAACTCCATTGAGGCCAGGAATAGGACATACAGTTGGGCTAATGGAAAGAAAAAGTTCACCTCTAATTCTAAAAGATACATGCACCCCAGTGTTCATAACAGCACTATTTACAATAGCCAAGACGTGGAAACAACCTAAATGTCCATCAACAGATGACTGGGTAAAGAAACTGTGGAATATGTATACAATGGAATACTACTCAGCCATAAAAAGAAGGAAATAATGCCATTTGCAGCAACATGGATGGACCTGGAGATCATCATTCTAAGTGAAGTAAGCCAGAAAGAGAAAGAAAAATGCCATATGATATCACTCATATGTGGAATCTAAAAAAAAGAACACTAATGAACTCATCTACAAAACAGAAGCAGACTCACAGACATAGTAAACAATTTTATGGTTACTGGGAGGGGAGAAGAGGGTGGGAAGGGATAAATTGGAAGTTCAAGATTTGCAGATATTAACTAGTGTATGTAACATAGATAAACAACAAGTTTCTTCTGTAGATAAACAACAAGTTCCCTGTAGAGCACAGGGAACTCTATTCAATATCTTATAGTAACCTATAATGAAAAAGAGTATGAAAAGGAATCTACGTATGTATATGTAAGACTGAAACATTATGCTGTACACCAGAAATTGACACAACATTGTAAACTGACTATATTACAATTAAAAAAAAAGAAAAAAGAAGTTCACAATAAAAGTTACTACCTAGGCGTGGAAGATGCTTCATGACATTTAGTCACTGCAGTGGTGTCATAATTCACGTATATGCTTCCGTATTGTGATTGCATTTTCACTTAAAAATATTTTATTGAGCATCTATTATCCACCTTTACTGTTTTAGGATCTATGGGACCATGAGGTAATGAGGAGATATGGTCCCAACTGAAGGAAGCTTATTAATAGATCGATAACCATTTTAAAATTCAAACCCACTCAGGTCGTAAGGCCACTGAGCCCCTGCTTTTCCCCTCTAAAACCTTTCTCCTCTTCTCTGTGATAGAGAAACTGAGGGCTGGGAAGAGAGAAGAAGCCTCGTGGTCTGTGTCTGTGTCTCTCTCTGGTGCGGCGCATGTTCCCTCCCCCTTCCCTCGGCGGGTGGGTGGCGATGCCAGGAGTGCTGGGGATCGTCTCAGAAGCCCGGACTCTGCTCTTTCCTGAAGAGCTGCTTCTCTGGATTTACACTGTGGACTCCACTTGGCAGCCTCTGTGGAACATGTTGTTTCTCTCCTGTCCTACAACAATGGGCAGAAGGCCAGTCTCACTCTGTGATTCACCAGGATGGCAAAACGTCACTTTTTAGACGAAGCCAGGCGAGCGTGGCTCTGGTGTGGGAATAAAAAGCCATAATACATGATCTGCAACTCAGAGTTCCACAGGGATGCAGGCATCCAGTCTGTCAAAGGAACGTTCTATCAACTGACAGTTTGTTGTTGTCTTTATCTTTGAACGTAGAAACAACCCAGAAGAGCTGGTAAATTTCCCCCTGCGATTTGAAAATAAAAATGTTCGCCTGAGGCGCTTGTCCCCAGTGCATCAAGCGATGGGTTGCTTTGTGCGATCCGGTGAGTCTGGGACCCGAACAAAGCAGTCGATGTGGAGAGTTGAACTAGAGAGCTTCACCTGGCTATTGTAACCTAGCTTTGTCTCTTTAGCTATTTTATTGCTAACGCAGGGCCACCCTCATAATGCATAACCATCTTCTTGGTCTTTATTTCCTAGGACTACCTGGTGCTGCTCCCCCGGGACTACTACGAGGCCCCCTCGCTGAGGCTGCCCGTCACAGAGCCGTGTGCCGACACAGGCCCTCCCCGGGAGAAGTTAGTATGGGCAGCAGGTGCACGGCCGGGGTCCTCTACCTCGGGAGCTTGGGCGCAAGGATTCTCAGGAGGCCTCAGGGTCACAACTGCAGCAGGAGGCTCTGGTTAATCACTTACCTGTGCTTTTCCTCTGCAGCGGTGACTGCCTTTAATGTAAGATTCACAAAGTGCTTTGCACACCGTAGCTGGGGCTTAGGAGTGACTCTCCCCCTCTTGCGTGTGGAAGTGGCCGTGCACGCCCAAGTGATACCCTCAAGGCTGTGCATCTGGTGAGGGGAAGAGCTTAAAATGGAATCTGGTTTGGTGGACCTTAGTCCGTTCCCCATGCAGATGAAAATTTATCTCCCGATTCCTCTAATAGGCATGTTGTAAGAGTTTGCGGAAGAATGATGAGTGAATGAGTGAAAGAATGGAGTGGAGAAGAGCCTCGGGGACGCCCTGGGACGCTCTGTGTTATGTTCTCAGTTGTAACTGTTGTATTCTGTTGTTGTTGTTGTTGAAGTTGCTTACTTTACCAGCATTTGCCAGTGACCCGATTCCCCTGTGCCCTGGCTTGTGAGGCCAGACACTTCCTGCTTGATGGGGAGCCAAGAGCCTTGGCATTGAGGCGGCCCAGCCCCGCACACCCAGTCATGGCGGACTTCAGTGGGAGAGAGGTGGGACAGCCTT
The DNA here is from genome assembly GCF_048773025.1 of Camelus bactrianus. Classification (NCBI taxonomy): domain Eukaryota; kingdom Metazoa; phylum Chordata; class Mammalia; order Artiodactyla; family Camelidae; genus Camelus; species Camelus bactrianus. Next base: position 9,487,537 of record NC_133562.1, read on the forward strand.
TTCTTTACTGTCAAAGCTATTACTGCCTCCCTGTCTTGTCTTCTAAAAACCCTTGGCCACAGTTGCTTCTCACATTCAGGGGAACCTGGAAGATGTCCTCAGCGGTGTCAGAGGTGTGCTGAGTTCTGTGATTGGAGTCGGGGCTGGGCGGTCCATCGCACTGAACGGTGGTGAGGCTAGTCTCCCAGCACGTTCTAGACATGGCGGGGAACGTGGGCGGGCACAGAATCCTTTCCTTTTGTTGCTCTGGACTTATAAGGGGGCATCCTCTTCTGCCTGATTCAGGGCAAGATGTCTCTGAAAGGCCTCCAGGAGTTAAAGCTTACCCTAAAAGGATACAACGCTCACTGACTGTTCATCCCCTCAGGCTGGGCAATTTGTAGCAGCTGAATTCCTTGAGCTCAGAATCTGGAACCACTCCACCCAATGGCACCTCCCTCATGGCTCAGCGGACAGGTTACTGCAGGTCTCGGCATTACTTTTGTTCCAGGAGCTCTATGAACCTCAAAACACCTTAAGACTAAACTGTCTTAAGATTTGAGTTAGAAGTGCTATGTATCAGCATTAGAGGACACAGTGTAACACCTCCCCACAGACACTGAGAACAAAACCACTTCCTCCGCAGTGTCTCCATTCCTTGCTCTCTACAGTGGTCTCTGTTTTGTTCCCTTGAGGAAAATGTTCATTGAGGGGATTAAATCTGTGGAAGGAAAATATACAGGGTGTTCATTCTCACTGACCATTTAGATGTGTCCCATTTTTAACCTACATTTCGGATATTTTCAAGGTAGCAGTTATAGGATTTTCACGCTATTTCTTAAGTTGAGTCTTCATTTCATTTTACTTTATTTGCGTTTTTATTTTATAGAAGATGTACACTTGTTTTAAGAAGTAAAACAGTGTAGACATACATAAAGAAAAACATTATGGTCTTACTTTCTCACCATTCTAGTATTCAGTCCACGTAGCTCTCCCAACGCATGCTGTGTGTGTGTTTAAACAGATGCATATATGTGCATACACGTATATACAACATACACGTGCATGTGTGTGTGTCCCCCACGCAGCAGGGAGGTAACGTTGAGAAGGGCTCATCTCCAGGAAGTGATGCTGGTGATTCAGCAGGAGGTGTCCCTGCCTCTGCCTTAGCCCAGAGCCACAGTCCTGAGCTATTCTATCTACGTGATGCATAAAACTAAGCCCCAGGCTGTCCAGTTTTATTTTACAGTCCTTCTTACTGTTTTATCTGGATGCTTACAGACTTCTGCTGTCTAATAAAGTAGCCACTAGCCTCAGGTGGCTATAAAAATTTAAATTAATTAAGCTTAAGTCGAGCGAAAAACTCAGTTTCTCAGTAGCACCAGCCACATCTCAAGTGCTCAGTAATCATGCATGTCTGGTGGCCCCTCTGCTGGACAGTGCAGATCACAGAGTATTTTTGCCATCATGGAAAGCTCTACTGCACAGCATTAGTAGATCACTGTGATGAAATCCAGAGACTAATGGTGTTAGAAGAGGTCTTAGGAATCATCTGATTTCCCTTCCTGTGAAAGAATCCTTTCTACATTATCCTTATCAGATATTTATTCATTTAGTCTCTGTTGAATTGATGGGGGACTCGCTTCTTCTAGAGATAGACTATTCCATTTTTAAGTAAACTAAAATTATTAGAAAGCCCTTTTTTATATTGAACCAAAACATGGTTCATTATAATGTCTAACTTTTGGTCCTCATAAGCCACCCAGACCAACGCTGAGTCATCCTTCCTTCCTTTTGGAAACCACGGGTAGTCTCTGGTTTAGGGGATGGTTCTGGAGTGAAACTGCCTGGGTCACGTCCTGGGTCACCACTAACTAGCTGTGAAGAGTCTCCCTGGGCCCGAATCTACTGGTTTACACAATGGAGATGAGAATAGTACCTACATAACAGAACTAGTCAATGGAATAATCCACATGGGGCTCTTGTTGGGGTGCCCTGTGCCCCACGATGCTCAGGAACTGGTAACTGTACTTAACCATACTGCTATTACATGTTCTAGTCAGCCTCTGGGCTGAAAGGAAGAGCAGCCCTCTAGATCTAGCTCATGTGAAGGAGTGCTTTGTCCTAGGAGACAGACAGGCCTGGCAGGGTTCCGAGGGCGGGAACTGAGTGCACGCAGGTCTCCCAGGAACCTGTGAGGACAGAGCCACGTGGCTCTCCCCACGAGGCCTCCCCCCTCTCCGCGTGTCTGTCTGTTCCCCTCTCCTTCTGCAGAGTGGCCTCCTTTGCTTACCTGTAGCTCCTGCCATGGAGGCTGCTCTGGTCCCATTCTGTTTTTGCCTCCCAGCCCCATCACTCACTGCCCTCTGAGTGTCCTTTATTCTCTGTGAGAAGGAGATCTGGACAGTTCATCTCTTTAAGTCAGAACACTCCTGCTGGGCACCAGGCAAGCCTCTGTCTCTTGTAAATTAGTACATAGTTAGATTTTTAATATTTCAATCTAATTATCTCTGCTCCCTATGTGACTTTAATCTATTTATATTTATTTTTGTATTTATTATTTTATTTATTTTATATTTGTATGTTATATTATATACATTATATTATATATTATTTTATATTTATATTTATTACTGATTACTAATGATTTGTTATTTATTTATTACTGTATTATTAACATTAAATATAATTATATTTCTAAGTATTATTGTATTCAATATTAATAATCTAATTACTGATTAGATTATTACTATTATTTACTAGCATTTATATCCATTCATTTCTGAGATATTTGGACTAATTTTTGCCATCTTATTTATTTTGTTTACTCACTTTTTTAATTACCTTTAAAAAAATCGTTTCCCGATTTCTGTTTGATTGAGATAGTTTTCTCTATCTCCCTGCTTGTTCAGTAAGCATAGATTGCTTTCTGGTCTTTTAGAAATTACCCTTAACATTCTTAAGTATAAATTTTTCCAACAAAGTCTAAAGTTGTTCAGTAATTCTCTTCTCTTCTTGTACTCAACATGGAATGCTTATGAACCCATTGTAAACCCACCTCCAGCTTGTCTAGAAATTTTATTTTTACCCTTTCCCCCAGACTTTGAGATAGAAAAATCACTGTGGAAAATAGCAGCTGTGGGATTCAGAGCTGTGCAGGAGAAACAGTAGAAGTGGATTTCCTGAAGGCACGGGGCAGGAGGATGTTAATTAAGTGTGGTGAAGCTTGGCTGGGCCTGAGCTCACAGGCTGAAGTGGGTTACACTGCTAAGGAATGGAGTTCTAACATTGGCTCAGCACACTTCGACCTAGCAGTTCGAGTTCCACTTCTAGGAATCTTATAGAAATACTCGCATAAGGATACAAAGATAGATACAGACACTGACAGAACCATACAGGTAGATGATCGTGTAGCCTTGTATGTTTCAGGAAAAATCAGAGACAACCTAAGTGTCCATCAACAGGTGGTGAAATAAATGATTTTACATTCATACTATGGAATGATAGGCAGCCATCAGAAAAATGAAATATTTCTATATGTACTGCTATAGACACACTAAATACTACCGAGTTAAAAAAAAAAAAGTCACGGCCAAAAGCAATAACCACAGTTATAAAATCATCACTGTTGGTACAGGGCTTACGACGTGCCAGGCACTGGCATGAGAGCTCCTCACACGTTGACTCACTGAATCCTCATAATCCGGGCGGTGGGTACTGTTGTTATCCTCATTTTCACACAGGAGGACGCCGAGACATACAAGTGTTAAGTAACTTGCTCAAGGTCGCATAGCCTGGGGCACTGCGAGTCCAGACTCCAAGCTCCTAACCGATAGGCAAGGTCAGGGGTGAGCGTGCTTTTTCTATAAAGGCTCAGCAGGAAATATTTTCGGCTCTGCAGCCTGCATGTGACCCGTGACAGCTGTCCAGTCCTGCTGCCATGGTACGGAAGTGTCCGTGATGGCCTGCTACGGGCACAGGTTTTCTTAAAAATGAGAGACAGAAAAGTACACACGTGTGCATTTTCAGACATAGGAAATGATTTGTAAATAGGAAAACCAGGCTATTACTAGTCACCATCCCAGGAGTTGGGTGTGTGTATCACTTTACATTGTTTGCATTCATACAACTCAAAGTTTCTTTTTCAATCAAAGAACAGTTAAGGAGCATCAAGGCTTACTTCCATTCCCTTTGGCCCCCTGTTGGTAATTCCTTCTTCAAGATTTGGAGTATCTCTGGCCTTAAGAAACAAGGCAAATATACGGGTAGGAGTAGAAGGCTCTATAAGCAGGTGACCAGATTTAGGCAATAAAAATACCGGCTGCCTCATTAAATGTAAATTGCAGTTAAACAATCATTATGTATTTTCTCTGGCATCCCTACCTACAGGACCACATTTCTTACTGTGATGACTTATAAAATTCCTCCCAGGTGTCACTCAGCCCCATTTTCACCGTTGCCTGTGTAACCATGCCCAGCGCATCTCACGTCCGTCTGCTCGGGCTCTCTGACAGGTGGAGCTGCGCCTGCGGCTGCGGGTCCCGCAGGTCGGCCACTACGTGGTCGTGGTGGAGTATTCCACGGAAGTAGACCAGCCGTCTGAGGCTGATGTGCTCATGCGGAGCCCTGGGGCGGTCCTGGCAGGCCAGGTGAACGTCTACAGCTGCAAGTACAGGTAACCCATCCTGCCCCGCGGGTTCCTCTGTAGCTGGGTGGTCAGGAAGGAGGTCAACTTTGGGAGCTTTGGTTTTCATCTGACTTGGAAAGTTGTTTCATTTCTGAGGTTGAGCTTGAAAACCAGCAGGTAACTAGTTGCGTGACCGAGCCTCACCCACAGCGTGGGTACTGGAAGGCTTCTCCGTAGGCAGCGTCTTGAAAATGTTGCATTTTCTTGAAAGGCTGTAGGTTCTACTTACCATTTTGGCTCAGATTCACATAAAGCACAACCTTTTTATTTTGTTCTCAGTCACCCCCACGTGGTGCCATGAACCCAATGCTCTCACCTTAAACACTGTGTTGGGTACATGGGGGCCTGGTGCAGGGAAAGAGACTGTTCTCTATTACACTTGCTGTCACCACATGCCCTTCAGAACCGGGGATAACTAATGCTTGGTGATCGCAAGGTGAAAAATAGTTTGACAAAGGAATCTCACATTCACCCTGATGAAGTTCATCTCTTCCAAGAGCTCTGACAAGGATTTATTAAAAATTGTTTTCTTTGCATAATATTTTAATATGTACGCAAATGTTCAGAGGATGCTGTAATTAAAGAATTAATGCCAGGGCTGTTTCCACATGAGGTGATTGTAGAATAAATGGCACTGGAGGCAGAGTCTCTTGAGAGAGCAGATGGGGAACTACAGTGAACTTTCCCAGTTCTTCGCTAAGGCCTTGAACATTTTGTAACCATCACATTTATGTTGCTTTTTGTCAAATCTAAGATGACCTGAGGTGGTTGGACATTTTCCCAGTTTTGCAAATGAAAGAACTTATGAAAAGAGTAACTTTGGGTAGGTTAGAATGGAAAATTTTATGAGACTCGATGAAATGGTTATTAAATTAACATCATGCTCTTGGCAACCCTAAAAAATAAACTGTGAAAGCATCTTTTCAAAATCTTAAAAAAAAAAAATTGAAACTTCCCTTTACTCTGCAGTGTTGATTTAAAAAAAATGTGATTATATTTGCATTTTTATAGGAGCACTGGATGGCCCCCAAAATTTCCCCAGAATATTGTGTCATCTCTAGGTGACATCAGCAACCACGGGGACGTACACTCCCAGATGGGTGGGTCACCTCACCACCTGAGTCCTGGGGACTGCTGGCCACCGAGCCTAGGGCAGGGCTTCTCTATACCCCATCCACCCAAGCCCACCCCCCAGTTCAGTCTCTGACCCCTTCCGCCTTCCAGATCAAGGCTCAATCCCTGCTCCACAGGATACAAAGTGCAGATGGCTAAGTGGAAGGAGGGAACATTCCTAATGACCTTCATGACTCTCAGGAGAGACTGAGACTATCTGTGCCAAACAGAGGAGTGATCTCAGAACTGAGAGAAAGGACACCCTTGCAGGATTTCATGTGCCATAGGCGTTGGTTCAGGACCTTTGTCTGCATGCTGTTTGGGGGCGAGAAGTGCATGATATTCTGCAGATCATTTTAGCTCTGGATGTGGTGACACCAGAGTTCTCCATCATTAGATTTCCAAGCAGTATTACATTAGACTAGGAATCACTTTTATTGTATTTAACCTCTCCCAGGAAAGTCCCATGGTATCTTTTTACTTGTCTAAAATATTTCCTTTTTCTCTACTTTGCATGTCATGTGGATAAGTGAAAATGACCAGGCTACAAGTACTGGGGTCCAAAAGTATGGTGCAATTGGAAAATATTTGACCCATAAAAGCCTATTTCAAATGACAGACCCCTTCAACATTGCAGCTTCTCCTGCTGAGATTTGAACCTTTCCCAGCATTTCTCAAATGAGGCCTAACTATGTTATTAAAAAAAAAAAAAAAATCCCAACAGAAAAGTCGTGGTTCTCGGAGGAACACCACTTTTCAAAGCAGTGCTGTAATAAATCTGAGCTGCCCTCTGTAAGAAAGGTGATCATTAACGGTTCAGTCAATATGGTTGTTACTTAGTCTGTTCTTACTAAAAGTTGAATAGAGGATAAGGATAAAACTGAATCTAAGGGAGTCACTTAATATATTTAACTCCCAGAGTTACACTTGAATCCAAAAGAAATGCATTTTAATTGACACTCCTATGTGATCCACACACATGTGCAAAAGGGCAAAGAGAATGACTGTTTATTGAGTTTGTAGTACATGCCACAAACTATATCCCATTTTAATTCTCACCCAAAGTCATTGTGTTAATCATTTCAAACATTTCCCGGAGATGGTCATTTTCTTTTTGTCTGTAGTTTCAAATTATATTTACAGACAGAAAAGTTGCTATCGAGGATGAAGTCAGAAACATTCCCCCCAAAATACTCCCTTTTATAGGTTTTACCACAAAGCTGTATTCTTTGGTTCAGAACTGTGACCTTTTAAATGCTCCTGAGCTCCACATGGCATCTGATGGGATGGAGGGAAGGAGCACCGCTGGTAGAATGCGGAAGGAAGCATGGGGAGGAACAGACCCAGCTTCCAAAGGCAGACTCAAGGTTCCTCAGCCCCATTACTGACGCCGCGTGAGGTGTTCGTTGTGAAGCCAGTGGGCCACTTTATTCTCCAGTGGTACCAACAATGTTGATAAATTTCCAAGAAGGCTGTCTTGGAGATGGGATACACTGACCCTGGGGCTCTTTCTCCCCACGACTAAACCAAGAATTCCATAAAGCCGGGTGGAGAAGGTGAGCAAGGCGTTAGCCTGAGAGGGGCAGCTCAGACCACAGTGGGAAAGTTCTTTTCCCCACACTATTCATGAGCTGCATCTCTCCTAAACGCCACCTGTAGAGAAATTCATGTTGGCGACCCTGTGATAAACCAGGGGAAACTGAAGTGCCATCAGCCACCCCGCTGGGCACAAAGTGAGGGAGACTAGGGAGTGAGGCTAAGAAACCCTTTTCCCCTTGCAGCATCCTCTGCCGGAGCGCCGTGACCGACGGCAGGGGGCGCCTCGCTGTGTACGAGCTGCTGGCAGACGCAGACGTGCAGCTCAAAGCGCGGATGGCCCGATTCCTTCTGGTACGCTTCTGCTTTGACCGCAGAACTTTATTGATAACCCATAGATATGTTTTAACGCTTATTAAAACTTTGTCTGGGGCTGCCTTACATCTATAAAATTAACCTCTGGAGAACTGCCAGTGTTATGGAGTCTATTTCCCATTCAGAAATCTGTCATGCCTCTTCATTTGTTTGAGACTTTTCTACAGGAACCCATAAAGTTTACTCATCAAACTTGAACTCATTTCACAAACCCATTTCATTAATTTGTTGTTAATATTATGAATGAAATATCTTTTGTCGTTATATTTCCTAGTTTATTATTATTGCTGGTGTACAGAAATGCCATTAGTTACTACTTATTTTCTTTCCCACTTTACTATTTTATTATGTCTATAGCTTCTTGGCAGATTCCTTCAGAACTTACAAGGTTGTAATCACCTGTTTTTTTTTCCCCCAGATCATTGTTACTGTATTTCAAGAAGAGTGTTTTCAGTTAATTAGATACATATATATATATATATATATATATATATATATATACACACACATACACACACACACACACACACACACACACACACACACACACATACTATTAAGAGTTAAAATGCCAGCTTTGGCAGATTAAAAATACCTTTTTAATATCATAACCTAAGTAGTGAGAATTGTGATAAACAGAGGCAGTGGGATTTGGGCTAGAACGGGTGGTCAGATTTATAGTAAGTATCTCAAGGAACAGAAGATTAAGTATGAAGCAACTTTCTGTTACTGCTAATGTTAAGCATGTCTTACACCCCAGGAAATGCTGGGCCAGCCTGTTCTAATCTGTTTTAAATGTTTGTGCTTGACAGTATTTAAAATGTCAAGCTTTCTCCTAAGAACTACCTGGAATTCAGTTTTTTTAAAATTATTGTATAAACTATATAATAATTTAAGACTTTTTAAATTGATGGCTCTCTTTTTAAACATCACGATTCAAATGAAGCTTAACTTCTTCATCTTTGAAAATTAAAATGGGGCTGAACGTTCATCTTTCAAGAATACATTTGCCTTTTTTTTTGAGGGGGAAGGTAACTAGGTTTATTTATTCACTTTTAGAAGAGGTACTGGGGATTGAACCAGGGACCCTGTGCATGCTAAGCATGTGCTCTACCACTTGAGCTGTAGCCTCCCCCTACATTTGCCCTTTATGAAACAGATGTCATTCAGGGTCAAAGCTGACTAGAATATAAGCTCCAAGAAGACAGAAGTACTATCCATCTTGGCCTTATAGGATCCCCCAGTCTCAGCACTGGGCATGTAGCAAGTATTCAATGGAAATTTTGTTGTTACTGAATAGCTTTGTGATCAAGTTAGTAATAGTTTTGATTCAAAAGGAAATGTATTAAGTTAATGACCAAGTTTCTTGTCTGACTCAAAAACTAGCTCTGGGGTCAGAGTCCCAGTGGGCCTGAGACACGAGTCATCTTCTGCTGAGAAGGATTGTTTGTAGCAGGAACTGCCCCCTCTCTGAACAGCAGGCTCCCTGGCTGCCCGCCACATCTCCCTCCCCCTGCCAACGGGTCTGAAGAACCAGCGTGGGCCCAGGGCAGAAGGGAAAACACAGGCCCAAAAGTCGCTGACAAAGAGTTGTGCTTGCACTTTTACATGATTTTGTTTATTTACATAGTTATTCTGAGAGCAAGTTAGTCAGCAATCCTGGACAACAGTAAAAAGGATTTGTTGCATGTAATGAGGCCATGGAGTGCCATCCTGTGATTTTTACAGCTTTAAAATAAAACTTAAAATTTCTCTGGAGGAATTCTTAACAGCTTTTTTTTTTTTTTTTTTTTTTTTTTAAAAAAAGAGCATGTTTGTCCGTAACCTTGGCTTTGCTGATAACTGGGATGTACCTTCTTGTATTGTATTTGCTCAACAGCATCAAATCTGTATCATACCCACTGAAGAATTCTCAACGGAATACTTGAGACCTCAGGTCAAATGCACTGCCAGTTACGGGCGATTTGTTAATCAAAGGTAAAGTGTTTCCTTCCTTTGTCCTGTGTTTGTGCTGAGTGATCCTGTAATGCTTTGAAGGCCACAGCTTTATGCTTAACTTCAGAAGTGATCACAGGCCAAGGTACTAAAGGCTGGTGATAGATTAAAAAAAAAAAAAGCAGCACATCATTTATTCCAGCAATCTTTCCAGAATTCCGTAATATCAGGATGCTGACACAGTAGCAACTGGGTGAAATGTTTGAGCCTCTCCCTCTGGGGCAGTTACTCTGAGTTCTGTTCTGCGCCCTCGCAGAGTCTCACTTTGTTCCAGTCCTTTAATCTCTGTCTGAGACTCTTCATTTAAAAAACCATGAAAGAAATAATGACCCATCTCACAACTATGTTAGCTAACCAGTGGTTATTGCGATTTGGGGAAGGGTGTTTCAACGGAGATTCAAAAACAATTTATGGACACAGTCATGAAATCTCATGCATATGGTTGAAACCACCAAGATGATGAAACCTGGCTGTGCCTAAAAGAAGTGACGTGTTTTTGTTCTGTTTTTATATAGTTTTATGCCAGCAGTGATGTTTAGAGGTGAATAACAGTTTCATTGCATTGATCTCATTCAACAATGAATTTTAGTCCTAGAGAGGGAAGTTTCCATAAGCTTCTGTCTAGCTTACTTTCCTTCAAAATTAAGACTTTTGTTTTCTGCCTTAGGTCGCTGTATTAAGCAGGCAGCTGGGTACACTTGGCCAGGCTGTGCACTGAGTGTCTCGGTACAGAGGTCTCCACAGGCCTGTGGGTCTCTCAAGACTGGACCCTTCGGATGCTTAGAATCTGTATCTTCCCCAATGGACAGTTCTTTCTGGTTTGGGTTATTTTTCAGTATTTTATTTTTCAGTGCCACTTGCGTCTCCCTGGTCCCCGAAACTCCTCCAACAGCATTAATTTTGGATGTCCCAGCTGGCGGGTCTTCCCCTCACCTGTCCCAGGATCCTTCACCTTCTGCAGGAGCTGTTACTGGAGTTACCTTGAAGGCACCGCAGGTAGGACTCCGCCTGAGTATGTTGCTCCTAAACCAGTGGTTCTCAAAGTGTGGCCCCAGCCAGCAGTGTCCTCATCCCCTGGGAACTTGTTAGAAGTGCAAATCTGCCAGCCCCACCCCAGGACACTGAATCAGAGAATTCTATTGAATCAGACACCCTGGAGGTAGGGCCCAGGAATCTGGGTTTTAACAAACCTTCCAGGGTCTTGGATGCCCACATTTGAGCATCTCTGCACAGGCATGAGGCATCCAGTTAATCCTGTCTGTGGCCATCCCATCCTGACACTCTCTTTCCCTCCTGTATCGCTGTCCACACAGTCGTTTGGCAGTTTTTCATGGCCCATCTTAGGACAGCTCATATTTTCATGGACTACTGCAATTGAACATTCTTGAGTTTATTCATTATATTCCCAAATTAGAATATAAGCACTTTTAGAAAGTGTTCTAACACTTTTTTTTTTCTGCAACCCCAACCTGAAGGCAGGAAATTCCCTAAAAACACATGCCAATTAATCATCTAGAGCACAGAGATGAAGTATAGGAAAGGAATGCGCCTTTGTCACTGTAAACTGCAAAATGGCAGAACTTAATGTTTGTTCTAATGACAGTATGTCCTTTTCATCCTAGCGATGGCTCATGTCAGTTCACATTGCATTGAGATAGGAAATGAACAGGCTCCGGGGGAGAAAATTTAATAAGATCCCATATGGGGAAGGCAGCCTAGAATAGTAGGGGGAAATGAGTTGAAATCATGACAATAGACTTCTTGTCCTGGTTTTGCTATCAAATTGGTGTATGACCTTTAGTAAGTTACTCACCCTCCAAGGTACAGCTCTCATCTGAAAGATAATCTTTTATTGTTGTTATTCTTGTAGTTTTTTGTTTTTTGAGAGTTTGAAGACTCATTACTCACATGGTGAGGCTTTCTGGGGAGAGCAGGGCTCACACACAAGCCTGAGCAAGGGTTGGGAGATGACTGGTTTTCACTGTGGGTAGGCAAGAATTGGGGTGGGTGGGAGCGGTCCAGGTGAGGCTGCCTCTCCCATGGGCTAGAATTTGTGTGGTTTGAACTTCCCGCCTGTGCCAAGGCATGAACACCTGGGCTTTCGTATCAGCTTTTCCTGGTGTGGGACAAAGACAAAAGGTGAGTGATGGAGCTTGAAAACTGTCAAACAAAAAACGGAGTCCGACTCTTTGTTAGGCTGTTGTTACAAGCAGTGCTTGGATACAAGGAGCATTCTTGTACGGCCTTTTGCAGGCATAGTGTGCCCTTCTGTTGCTATTACCTGGGAAAGCAGTCGCTCAGTTAGATGTTCGACTTCGGTCAGACTACCACGCAGTTTTCCAAAGTGATCATACCCTGTGACACTCCCTCCAACCTTGTGTATGGTTGTGCCACAGCTGGTTTGTCCATTCTGCGCGGAGGGCCACTTGGTTTGTTCCCTCTGTTTGTGATTGCAGATAAAGCTGCGACAAACGTTCAAGGGAAGGTTTTGTGTGAACAGGGGTTTTCACTTTAGTTGGGTAAACACCTAGGTTGTTTTGGTTTTTAACCTCGAAATATCCTGTGATTCTGTAAAATTCGGCCGTTTGCAAAGGTTGGACCTAGAGAGTATTATGCTTAGTGAAATTAGACAGAGAAAGACAAATACTCTATGTTATCACTTAAATATGGGGTCTAAAAAATAAGACAAACAAATGTATATAACAAAATAGAAGCAGACTCGCAGAGATAGAAAACAAACTGGTGGTTACCAGTGGGGAGAGGGAAGGGAGGAGGGGCAAGGTAGGGGGAGGGGCTTAAGTGATGCAAACTATTATATATAAAATAGGGACACAACAAGGATATATTGTAGAGCACACGGAATGTAGCTGTCATCTTGTAATAACTTTAAATGGGGTGGCATCTATAAAAAATACTGAATCACAATGTTGTACACCTGAAACTAATATAACATTGTACATAAACTATACCTCAATAAAAAAGAAATGAAATAAAATAAATATCCTGTGATTCTAATTATTCATAGCTCTGCATGATGAGGGTTTTTTTTTCCTCCTCTTTTTTACACATAGAACCAAGTGACCCTGAGAGGGCCCGTACCACGTCCGGGCCGGTATGTCATTGTCATCCACTTTTATCAACCAACGCACCCAACGTTCCTGGCACAGGTGTCTGTGGACGGGGGGCGGCTGCGGCCAGGTGAGCTGCGGGGAGCAGGCCGGCTGCGGGGCTCACCTGTCCCGGCAGGGTTATGACAGGAACACTCTTCCCACCCCCAGGTGTCTTTCACGCTGCTTTCTGCCCCCACGTGCTTGGCTGCCTGGACCAAGTGATCACAGGAGATCAGGCTGAGTTTGATGTCTCGGAGCCTGAGGTGGCCGTGACTGTGAGGCTTCCAGAAGGAAAGTCCTTAGTGCTGGTGCGTTCTGCTTGTGCCTCAGCTGGCTCTTCACCTGGTTGCCTTAGTCAGCCATTCTGTGTATCTCTTTTGGCTCATGGCAGCAATTCCTCCAAGAAATTGAAGTCGTGTTAATAGAAAAGTGTTTAAATTTTACAGCGACCTTTTACAAAAAAAAAAAAAAGTGTGTGACAATGAAAGTGAAGGGAAGTGGGAATAGTGGAGAAGTGGTTAGGAAGGAAACGCGCCCCCTGCCGAGCTGTGCTGAGCGTGGGTGTCTCTCTCCAGCAGCCCCGCCTCCCCCCTCATCTGACAGCTCTCTCTCTCTGAACCCTCCTTTGTTGTGGAAACTTTCTGATTTTGGCTTCCCTAGCTGCTTTCTCTGGGTTTTTCTCACTTTCCTGAGTGCCCCTTCAGTGGTTTCTCTTCCCCTTTGTCCCTGTATGTTGGCGTACCCTCGAGTTCGACACGGAGCCCTCTTGTTCTATTACTTCTCTTTGCATAACATCAATCTGCACCTGCTGACCCTGTTCTGCCCCCTGTGGGAATGACACTCACACTGGTGAGCTCACCTCCAATCTTCCCCGAGCCTGCGGACCATCCACTGTGGGTCTCCAGTAGCCAGCGATCCGCAAGTCCCTCCGACTTAGCCTGTTACCTGCACAGCCCCGGGCACCCCCTCCCCTGCTCATTACCTTGGTTGACGGAACCATGGTCACTCAGTGCCTGGGAAGCCTTCGAGAGTCAGGAAGCACTGCCCAGGCTCTGCTCTGTGGCCGTCCAGTTCCTGCTCAAGCCTCCTCACACTCTGAGGATGTCATCTTTCTAGGGACAAGGGCCTGACTTCATTCCTTTTGTGTCCCCTGTGCCTGGAACACAGTCTGGCACAGGTGCTTGGCAAATGTTTACTGAATAACATGAGAGCAGTAGATGTTGTAAGCTGTGAGTTGGTGAGTAGTTGACAAAGATGTTTGAAGTTTCCCACAGCGTTTGTTACTGGCACAGTCTGATGTATACAGATACAGAGAGCCAAGCAGGATTTTCAAAGACTGGGGCTACAATTATTGATGAGAGAGTGTCTGACAGGATGTCAGTTTCAGGGGCAAATCAATGTGTGAGTTTCCCCGTTGGTCCTGCTATTCTGGTTTGCTCACCTTTAAAAATACAGATACAACCTCTGGGGATCCAGGGTCATCCTGGATCACATGAATCAGATAGGGCCCTGGCCATCCCAACAGGCCCCGGCTTCCTGGTGACGTCTCCTGTCCCCACCCAGCACCGGACGCTGCTGCCTCTCTGAGCAGGTCCTCCAGGGGGTCTGCCCTCACTTGTGGTCACTTCCAACATGGAAGCATGGCCTGAGCCTTCAACACTGGCGTAGGGTGGTTCTTGTGATTCTTTTTTCATAAATCCTTTTCCATTTGGTCTTGGGCTTAGCAATAAAGAACGTTGATCTTAGTGGAGAGGCTATCTGATGAAGAGCAGTAGGTGTGCTGTGCTGTTGGAAATCCAAAGACATGCCCACAGCTTCCCTTTAGGTCCGAGTTCTAGTGATGCCTGCGGAGAATTATGACTACCAGATACTTCACAGAAAATCAGTGGACAAGTCATCTGAGTTTATCACCAATTGTGGAAGAGACAGTTTTTATATTGAGTAAGTATCACTTTGTGGAAAGACCCAGGGAGGGGCTGGCCCTTGGGTCTGTCTGCTTTCTCTGAGCTCCCAGGGGAGTGGCAAGGAGGCCTGGGTCCTCGGCACACACTGTCCCACAGCGGACCTCGTCACACACCCCTGGGTGAGATTTCCCTCCTCAACCTCAGTCTCAGCAGCTCACCCTCCAAGCTGGGACTCACAGGCTGCGTGGGAGTTTCTCTTCCTCTTTGCTGCTTCCTGTTGGCCAGTTCAGATTCCTAAAAGATCCTACACAGGGCGCCCTCCACTGGGAGGCACAGCAGCCCTGATCTGGTTCTCCTCTGCCCTCTGATTGAGTGAGGAGTGTCCCATCCTCCCTCTGTGGGTCCCTGAATGCTAAGAGCCTAGAACAGCCCCAGGTGTCAGCTCCTGCCATCTCTTCTGCAGACCCACTCTGCTCCCTTGCAGGTTTCCTGAGGATCCAAGGGGCCAGAAGCATCCTGTACAGAAAATACCAAGAGCAAAGGCTCTGAGGTCAAACAGCTCTGGATTTAAGTCCAGGGTGGGGTATTCTCTCACTTTCCAGATTCCAGAACCAGAGCCCCCCCCTCCCCCCGCCACCAGAAACACTGCTTGGTGGAGCACGTGGGAAGAAGGAGGGTGGGACCATTTCTGGGCACGTCTCCCAGGATATCACTATGAGTTTTTGTCTCCACAGCCCCCAGAAAGCGTCTGGATTCTGTAAGAACTCCACCAGGTCCCTGGTGGCCCTTTACCACGAGGGTGCACTGCCTTGTGAGTGCCACTCGTCCGGGGCCATTGGCCATCACTGCAGCCCCGAGGGCGGGCAGTGCCCGTGCCGGCCCCATGTCATTGGGCGGCAGTGTACCCGCTGTCAAGTGGGCTACTACGGATTCCCACACTGCAAGCGTAAGTGCATGTTCGGGTCAACCAAGGTCATCTCTAGTCCCAGGGCAGGGCTTCTCGAATTTCGCTGTGCTGGAAACTCACCTGGGAATCTTGCAGATTCTGACTCAAGAAGTCTGGGCTGGGGCCTGAGAGTCTTGCATCTCCAATAATCACTCAGGTGATGCTCATGCTGCGGTTCATGGACCACACTCTGAGTAGCAAGGTTCTAGAAGATAAATATTTGTGCTTCCCATGTTATGTGGCCCATGCGCTTGGCAAAGCAGATGAATGTAAATAGCCTTAAGCATCGAAATATCAGACAGCTCAGTCTCCTTTCTAACGGGAGCCTCTTCAGTTTTTGCAGCCTAAGCAAAACTCAGTTGAGGGCTGAGGAGAGCCAGGGTCACAGGGCGCACTCCTCACTGAACGAGGAGCCCACGGACCTTTATCTGAGAACAGTCCTGCAGCCCTAGACACGGCTCAGCCCGGGTGATGGGAGGGCTGTGGGTGTGATGCAGACGGAGTCCATGTATGGAGGCCTTTGCCTGGTGAGGGCCCCACTGCTGTGTTGTGCCCTGACCTTGGTCTCAGTGCACTGGGGTGATATGGAGCCCTGCAGACCCTCTGACCAAAGACAGGCCTCAGGTTAGAATGACACACAACTGCAGCTGTCCTCACTCAGCGTCTGCACACTGTGTCCGCCAGAACCATTTGGTTTAGTTGATCTTGGCCCCAAGAAAAGGGCTTTTCAGATCAGCCAGGCTCAGCAATGCCATAATGAAGGAAAAGCAACACCTTTCTCCCAGACCCCATGGAAGCTTCTGTAGAGCCTGGTGCAGTCCTGCTGGAGGTCAGGGGGCTTCTAACTCTTATACTGTGTCCCTTCCTCCTCTGGCCAGCATGCAACTGTGGCCAGCGCCTTTGTGAGGAGACGACAGGGAGGTGCCTGTGCCCTCCCCGCACGATCCGGCCCCAGTGTGACATGTGTGAGACACATTCCTTCAGCTTCCACCCGCTGGCCGGCTGCGAAGGCTGCAACTGTTCCAGGCCAGGCACCAACGGGGCTGCCACCCCGGACTGCGACAGGGACCACGGGCAGTGCAGGTGAGGTCTGGAGGATTCCATACTATGGTGGGAAGGGAAGATATCTCTGTCCCCCACCCTTGTCCTCATTACTTCCCGCTTCCCATGGGTCCCAAGACTGCTTGAGTTGGCCTCAGGGTAGAGCTCCCCACCCAGGTGGGCCACAGGGTGTACAGTAACTGGTCCTTTCGGGCCCAGGTGGCCTGGCAGAGTCTGGGTGGGCAGGTGACCATCTCCTGGGGCCCAGGCAGCCTCAGCTGTTCACTCCAGCATCACTCTGTGTGTGTGCCGTGATGTGTGCGTAATCATCAGTTTCATCTGCTGGGCTGCCCCGCCTCGTGGTGAGCACCATCCATTTGTACTCAGGTCTGGGCTCCAGACCTTCACTCTGGGAAGCTGACAGTTTTGTTAAGGATGGTGCATGACGACATCTAACATCCCCAGGCCTGCCGTCCTGACTCAGACCTGGAGCTGGAGGTGGTGTGGGGCCTCCACAAGGGGGCCGGTTGTGAGGAGGGAGGCAATACAGGCTGGGGAGCCCGGCTGAGAGAGAGGCTGCCCTCAGGGCCACGGAGAGGTCGGTGCACACCTGCTGAGGGGCCAGAGTAAATGTCATCATCGGCACAAACAGGTGCTGCGGGGCTAAGGGGCTCGTCCAGCAGGTCAGGCTCTGCCTTGGGAACCGGTGGCCGGGGTCCCGTGATTCCAGGTGGTGAGCCTGATCTCAGCGGGACTGGAGAGTGGCCCCAGGGGAGGAAGGACAGGATCCAGCCTCCTAGAAGAAGAGGCTGGAAAGAATCTGATGGGGCTCACGTGGCAGGAAAGCTGAGGCCGAGCATCTGCAGTGCAGGTGGGTGTGGGGAGGTGCAGGGGGAAGCATTCAGCACCTCCGCTGCACGTCCCCTGCTCCTCGTGCACGCCTGTGACCTGGGGCTCAGCCGGGAGGACTGTGGCTGCTGGCGGCAGGCGTCCGGCACCAGCTGGAGGGCCTCTGTGATGGTCCCCTATGTTTGCTCTGAGTTACCACAAACTTGGTGTCTTCAAACAGCAGGCATGTATTCTCTCACGGTTCGAAAGCTCCAGGTCTGAAACCCAGTGTTGACGGTGCCGTGCTCCTTCTGAAGGCTCTCAGACGGACTCCAACCCCTGCCTTTCTCTCACCTTCCGGGGTTGCCGCTCGGCCTCTGCCATCACATGGGTTCTCCTTGTGTGTCTCTGTCTTCGCATGGCCTTCTCCTCTCTGTGTCTGTGTCCTTCTTTTCTTTTCCTTTTGTTTTTTTTAGCCTTTGAATTTTTTAAAACCTTTTAAAAAATTTAGGTGTAGTTGATGAACAATATGTAATTTTCAGTTGTACAATGTAGTCAGTATTTGTCTTTCTCTGACTTATTTCACTCAGCATAATACCCTCCAACTCCATCCATGTTGTTGCAAATGGCAAAATTTCATCTTTTGTATGGTTGAGTAGAATTCCATTGTGTCTTTCTTTTCTTCTGAGGGCACCAGCCATGTTGGATTAGAGCTCACCTTACTCCAGTATGACATCATCTTAACTTGACTGTGTCTGCAAAGACCCTATTTCCAAATAAGGTCACATTCGAGGTATTAGAACTTGAACGTATCTTTTGGGGACAAAATTCAACACTCTGTAGCAGCGATGTTCACTTTTCCTAAAGAAAGACCCTTAACCACACCTTTAGTTGTTGCCCAGTGCCTAACAGCTCCTTTGTACTCTGGGGAGGAAGCCGAATGAAAACTTGAGCCATGGAAGATTCCAGGTCTTTAAAACCACAGGTGTGAGTCCTCCCTGAGTCAACTCGGTTGCCCATTCTTCTCAAACTATGAGCCTAAACTGAATATGACTTGCACAAAGAATTTTGAGGTGACATCAGAGAGTTTTCATCACAATTAATTAACATATATTAGGTCCCATTGCCTCCAGTGCTTAAGCTATTCTTTGGAAGGAAGTCAGGCACTCAGTTCATTACTAAAGACTTTGCATTGGGTCCTGAAGGCACCACTGGGCCTGTGGAAATGTCTAACTTATTTCCAGTAAGTTCCAGATGCATAAGAACAGTGGCACTTAGTGTGGAAGCACCAGGACCCACAGGGATGCTACAGAGCAAAAAGATGCACTGTGCACGGAGCTGCTTGCCGTCTTGTGGCTGGAGAAGGTGGTTAGTGAGAAATTCAAAGGACCTTGATGTGCCAATCATGACCCGATCAACTTCAAAGAGAGAAAGAAGTTGTGTGTGATCCTGTGACTTCATTACTGACCTAGATCTGCTTCTCCAGGGAAAACTGCCTCCACTCCTTCTGTTTCAACCCTTGGTTTTTAAAGTGACTGGACACACGGCAGAAGCCCGTAGATCTGGTCCATCTCCTGGCCTTGCTGTCTGGTTTTAGCTGGGCTATTTGGCATCCTCTCGACATCTCTGTGGCCTCTTCATTTGATGCAGTTGTCTTTGCTCCCTTTATGTCTTTTTTTTCTTCTACTCTTTCATGAGTGGGCATCATATTTCCTCTCCCAGCCAAAAGCCCCACTAGGCTTCCATTCATGTTCTTTTCTGCCCCTACCAGGGTCTTCTTCGCTCAAATGGCAAACATTTCGCAATGATTTTCCATCACTCCCTTACAACTGACCTCTCCTTTTTTAATGTTCCCATTGATGCCAATCTCCCTTTTTTGAAACATAGAACATTTTTGACAGGAAACTGATAGTCAGCCACACACTTAACACCAGAGCTCCAGAGTATTTGTAAATAAAAAGTGTGGCTCTGAATGGAAACACGCACAAGGGCGAGGAGAACGGACAGTTTCTCTCCGTGAAGCCAGGAGAGCAGCATGATGGGATCTGCCACCTTGGGCTTGAAAGGCAGTCACAGGAGAGGGAGACAACAGTCAAAAGTCAGCCAAGCCAGTCTGTTGCTGCTGAAACACTCCAGCAGCTCCTCAGTCCAAAATACACACACACACACACTCCTCAAAACTCCCTAGTGCATCTACCAGACCAAAGGAAACTGTAGAATTTAGAAGTGGCTTCAGAAAAGGAAATCTAGGGTGTTATAAAAAGGGAAACAGATTGAACTAGGAACAATATTTATTTTAATATATTTGAAGAACAAATCAAAGGGAGGAACCCAGCGTCTTTACGTGGAATGGGTTTGCACAAATCCTTCAGATGAAGGAACAGTCTGACAAGTCAGCAGGACAGGCAGAGGTGGGAGGTCTTAGCATGAAAATCCTTCGCCCACTCAAGGGCTATTACAGCAGGAATCAACGTGAGAAAGGCTGAAAGAACCAGGCTCCATTTGAACAGGAGAATGAGCGATGCATGACCTTGGGAAAGTAAAGAAAAAACAAGACAGAAGAGCAGGAGAGGCAGATAACCAAGGGGGCGTGGAACGGTCATTGGGAAATGGAATTCCAGCAGAGGACGGAGCCCAGGATGCTGCAGTGGCCCCAGTCACAGCTGCATTAAAACACTTAGAGCCCCAAATACTGAACCCATTATAGGGCCCGCATATTTAATTAAAAATAAAAACTTAATAAGCCTCAAAATGAGTTCAAACAAGCCCAACAAAGTTCTGTTTTTCCATAATGGCTACTTCAGTTTTTCTTTTGAAAGCAGAACACCCAAGTGAAGAGTCTGGGGCTGGGGCTGGAGGCTTGGGGACCATGACGTGGGTCAGAGTGAGAGGCGACCCCCAGGAGAAGGTGTGGACACACAGGGGACAAGACAGGTGTGAGTTCTGGAGCGGGTACCGATGCTTAATCACAGGAGACAAAGATGCCACGGAGGTGAAGAAGCAGTTTTCAGGCAGGAGAATCCACTGTCTGAGAACCAGCGGGAGAGTGACGAAAGGAGTGCTGGCCGACCGAGGAAGCCGCCGCAGACGCAGCCCCACACACAGATGCTCAGTGCCGCTGCCACCGGAAAAGGAAACCAAGAATGCACTAAAAACGGTAAAACTCAGTTAAGGCAACACCTATGAAAGAGAGAGAGAGATTCACCATAGTATTTTAGGTACAAATTCTAAGGAGTGTGTACCAAACCTTCACTAGCCAATGACGGTTTAGTCAACTGGAAAACCCCTGACTCAGGACTGAGGCATGTTGTAGAGCAGTTTGGCCCACACCCGAGGGAGCATCCCCAGGAATGGAATCTCACGGACCTTATCGCACCTGAACCAAGATGTGAGATCGTTTATCCTGACGTTACCAAGAGACCATAATCACCTAATGGGGTGACGTATCTATCCGTGATCAAAGTGGATTTGTCATGAAAGGGCCCTTGGCAGATAATGTAAAAAAAAAACTTTCAGTTTATTACATGATTGTAAATGGCACAAATTACCTTTGATAATTCCAGTGTTGATGTGAAAAAGCCTTTGATTGCCTAGAGAATTATTTCTTTGGGAAATATTAGAGGAAAGAATGCTCCCTGCCCCCCGCCCCCGGGCCTGAAAATTTCCTAATGAAAGTGAAGAGTGTGTTTAGAGGAACCTAACATTCAAGTAAAAAAAAGAATCGAAGCTTCCTGGAACTTGCAATGAAAAGCAAAGCATATCCTTTCTCACTCATACACCAGACTCTCTCACCGTTGTATGAATGATCATAGATCATGAAACTTATAAACTGGAATTTTCAGATTGTATTTGACGGTTTAGGGGTGTTAAAGTGAATCATACTAAAAAGAAAATCAGACTGTTAGAAATATTGATCTCCTTTAAAATGAGTTTCAAAAGTAATTGCAGCAATCCATGCTATTCCATCTTCACTTAACTGAAACTCATGTTGCAGGTTTTTAGACAGTTGGGAGTAAATTCAGTTGGAGCCAAATAACTGACTTCTCAACCTAACTTTGTCATGAATTAGCTAGGAGACTCTCTGGTCAAGTCACTTTGCCTTCCTGGGTTTCAGTTTCCTAATCTATAAAATGAAGTTTAGTAAAGTCATCTCTAACTTCCCAGTGAAATTTAAAAATCTGATTCTGTTTGTTCAATCTCTGATTGTATTACAGAAAATACTGCAAAGTTATATTGTGTGAATGCCTAAAAGCCCATTGTTTGGGACAACTCTGTCTAGATTGAGGTCTTAGAGATGCTTACATTGATCAAAATTTCACTTTTTATAGCAACACAGTAATTTTATCAGATATAACGGCAAGGAAAAAAGCACATGTGCGTCTGATTTTAATGGTAGAATATTATGCCATCAGATTCTTTGAATAAACGAAAGGGCTCAAATATCCTCAGAAGATTTTATCAATCAGTGACAGATACAAGGACTCTGGGAATCACTGCTTTAAAAAATTACCATGATGTCGACCACTTTCAAGCCATTTTAAGGTCGATTAAGGGAGGTGGCAGTCCACCTGGACGTCCAGCAAAGCTACATGGACAAACATGCCTTTTCAGAAGAGCAGCAGCAAAAGGAAAGCCATTTTGGGGGGGACCTCTGTCTCAGCCAGTCTCACAGACTTTCTAAATGTGTTAGATGGAGAAACAATGCCAGAAAAGCTCACAGACTTGGCATTCTGGGAGCAGAAGTGCTTCCAGCTCAGCGTAAATCCAAGAGCCCTAACAGCCTGGAGAAGCAATTCCCTGGATGCACCGCATCAAATGAGGAACGGTGAATTCCAGACCGTGCGCAGGCAGGTGCTGGGATGCGGAGGTGAGCAGGGCAGGTGGATGGGACCCGAGGTTCTCACCTGCATCCCTCTGTCTCCCTTCATCTTCAGTCACACCAGTGCTTCATCTTTCTCTTTCTCTGAGTGACCCTTCTTTGGCTGTTTCCCTGTGGTGTGAGTTTGTACAAGGCTGCATCCAGCCACTGCCGCTCACTGTCTGGGCGACCTCGGCATGTCACTCCTCCTTTCAATGCCCTGTTTCTTCATTTGTGAAATAGAGATACTGGAGGCACCTCCCCCACAGCGTTCTTTCGAGGATTAAATACCCTGTGCAAAACCCCGTGCGACAGCACCTGGCACACACTAGCACCCTGTTTTGCTGGTGTCCTTATTTGCCAGGCCCTTGGCCCTCTGCTCTTTAGGCTTTGTCCCCTTGAAGCCCTGCCCGTTGTCCTGGCTTCAGCCACCGCGCCCCTGGGTGAGTCCCAGATCCGGTCCTGGTCCCGGTCCTTGCCGCCAGGCTTGTTCAAGCTGCGCTGAAATCAGTTGGGTCTGGGTTCCCTTATTGGCTCTACTTGGGGGGCTGTGGAGGGCAAGTCCCCTGACCTTTGTCCTGTCCCCTCGGGTGTAGAATTAAGTGTGAGATGAGACGATCTTTAAGGGCCTTCTCAACCCCTACATTCTACGGCTGATTCTGTGTCTGAAACCCATCCATTGTGTTACCTTTCAGGCCATTCTTCCCTTGGAATTTTTTTAAAAAATTCTGCATAGTGGTGACATCCTCCTCCCAGAGTCCCCAAAGCCTGAAATCTCAGCATCGCCTTGGAATGAACCCCCTTTCTCTGACAGTCAGTCAGGTGTCAACGTCTGGCAGAGCGTGTGCTGGCCCCCTTCCTTCCCGGCCCGGCGGGTGCAGGCACCCTAGGGCAGCCCTTCTCCTCTGCCTGCGGGAGGGGTGCTCATGGTCTCCGAGCTGACCTTCCTTTTCCTGTTTCACTCTCTCCCTTCCTTCTTCCCTTCCTCCCTCCCTCCCTCTTTCTTTTTCTCTTTCTCTATTTCTCCTTAGTTGAACAGGAATATGCTAAGTACACAGTTATATTAGGATTTAAAAATCTGTTTTCCCCATAATTTTGTTACTAACATATACAGAATGTTGATAAATGCCTATATGTTTATTATTTTATCTTCTTACTGTGTGGGTTTTCTTTTAAAATTAGGATGAAACATTTCCTTCAGTCCCTGTGATTTTTTTGTTTTGTTTTGTTTTGCTGGGGGAGGGGCGGGCCTTAAATTCTGTTTTCTCAGATATCAGTATGTTTTATGGCTCAAACCATATCGAGTGCCGACTCCAGTCTGGGGGCTGTGCCTCATGCAGAAGGCACACGTGCCTACTACCAGGAGGTGCTGGTCTGTTTAGGGGAACCTATACTAACCAAGAAGGGCTGTGCGGCGTAGTGAGCGCCTTACTGTGTGCAGGCCGCAGGGGTGTGATGTGGCCCTGCCCTGCACCACTTCCGTCTCGCCATCCTTTGCACGAGAGCCCTCCGCACCTCCCCATTGTCTGGGAGCATAAAGACCAGCTTCCCTGATGCTCTGACCCCCACTTACCCTAACTTAAGCCACAGCTTTCTCCTCTGGCGTGGCCTTTTTCATTTTTTCTAAGCACTTTTGGTCCAAGTTCAGTTCTTTGGTTATCAGTTCTCCTTTCGCCTCTCCTGTTACCCCCAAATTATACACATCCTTCAAGGATCATGTGTTAAAGGTACAAATGCAAGGAAGGCATGTAGCCTGTAAGACCGCAGAGAGACCCTCCTGAAGCGCATTATAAGCTGAGCCGCCCCATCGCTCCCATAATTACCTCGCTTCCTGCACCTCTGTGTCCTGTGCCCTCAGTGAAAATGCATCAGGGTCAAGACTAACTTCTTCTACTTTGTCCCCTCCCTCCCATGTCCCCTAACACAAGGATGTGTATATGGAAGGCACTCAGTAATTACTGAATGAGTAAATAAATGAATGAAGTAGACTTTGGATCTTAGGTTCAAACTGGACTTGATGTGAGTGCAATATTAAGGGACCCACCGTATTTAAGGAGCAAAGGGTAGCTTTGACACCTGAGTTTCTGGTTATCTGGGAGCCACGCTGGCACCTGCACATGCCCAGATATTGTTGCATACGTTTGGCGCTGAGCCCATTGCCGTGGAGGTGGCTGCGCTTGACCTGCATCCTTGGTGCTGCTACTCTGCACCTCCTGGCAGCAGGTACTGGAACTTCCTTGCTGGTGCAGTGAGGGCAGCTCCTTGGTTAGCACAGCATCTCCCTGGAGACGTGTGCAAGGTCAGGCTGACTTGAGGTTGTTTTTAAAAGATGTTCAGCCAGACTTTGAAGAGAAGTTCCCACTTTGTTCCCTGTTGTCATGGCACCACCAAAAGCTCCTTTGGTTGCTTGTTTTTGCATAGGATTCGTATGCTCGATGCTCTAAGCGTTGCATGATTCAGGAACCCAGACATTGTATTCTCCACATTTTGGTGAACTCCTGCCCATCGGTCCCACCTGGGTCCACAGGGTTCAACACACAGGTCGCTGCTCATATCACTTGGCTCAGCTTTTTTCTTTCTTTCTTTCTTTTTTTTTTTTTCTTCACATATACTCTTAGGTGCTCCTTACATGCTGAGTGAGTCTCAGCACTTGGTCTTGTTACTGACATGGACACGCCCTCCCAGCCCAGCTCTCCATCACGTCATCCCACGGACATTCTGAAATCAACAGGCAGACGAATCATGGTTTCACGTCTGTTTCTCCTTGTCTCAATGAGCAGCCTGCACCACTGTCCTCCCTGCAAAACACTCCCATTCCTTTCTTTTCCAATAAAGTGAAAATGTAAGAAATAGGCTCCTTCTGTCTGTCCTCACCTTCAAGGCCCAAGTCCAGGGCACTTGCTCGGGGGCCTCTCTCAGCCTTGTCCACCGATGGCAGCGAGGATGTGAGAGCCTCATTTGGCGCCAGCATTCAGTGACTGTGCCTGTGGGCCAGTAGCTCTGTGCGTTTGCTACAAGAAGTGTCTTGGACTTCAGGACAACAAGCTGCCCAAGCTGGCACTTGGTGACAACAGCACTGTCCATGCACAGCGTCCTCTCCCTCATGACCAGGTGGGAGGAGCAGAGGACACCCAGGTTAAGTCAGGTCATCGCCCAGGTTCCTTTTCTGATCTAGGTTTCCTCTTCCCAATGATTTTACTTGGAGGGGTTGTCTGTACCCTCTCCCTTCCCATCTCTAGCCCACCAGAGTTCCAGTGCTCCAGAAATAGGGCCAGTCAGTTCCCTGCTGGACCGTGAGTGTATTTAGCCTGAGAGTCACAAGAAGAGAGTGGGTGTTATTAACCTGTACCTAGGAACCCTCTGCCAGTGAGTGCAAACTGTGTGTGAGAATGAGTGAGTGTGTGTGTGTGAGAGAGGATGTAACCTGTGCGTGGGTGTAAGTACTTTTCTGAGAAGGTGCCCTGTAGTTTATCCAGCTTCTCAAAAGGGTCCCTGACCCCTTCCAAAGCTGGCAACCCGGCACCAGAGCGACCACTCTGAGCAGAAGGTTTGCACTTTCCACCTATATTCCTTATACGTGTGATTTGGAGAGTACTTTCCTCTTTATGAAAAGATTCTCTGCAGATATCAGGGATGGAGGGAGGGGACAGGGCTGGGAAACACTAAATGACACTTGACCTGCCAGTAAGCCTTGCAGGTAAAACTGATTTTTCCTTTTTCGCTGTGGGGAGTGGGGTAAAGGGACACCACCTGCCCCAGTTAGCTGATGCCATAACAAGAGTCACAGTAGCAAATACTGCACGGCACTGTCCTAAGGTTTTGACATTTTTATTTTATTCTATTCTCACAATATCCTGTGAAGCAGATATTACAATCTCCATTTTTACAGATAAGGAAACTCAGTTGTAAAGAGATTAATTTGCTCAAGCTTCTGCATCCTATAAGTGGCAGAGTTGGGATTCAGACCTAGGCCACCTGGTCCCAAGTTTGTGTTCTTAATCAAGTACAAAATTCTTTACTTGATTATAAGCAGTATTTGCCAAAGGCAAACTTACCGGCATATAGAGTTACATTTGTCTTTTTGTGTCCTTCCTTGCACCCCAGAGCGCAGCAGCAAGCCTGACCCTCAGAGTCACCACCTGCAATGGTCATTGTTTCTTTTTTAAAATAAGGTATAGTTGACATGTAACATTAGTTTCAGTTGTGCAACATAATGATTCAATATTTGTAAATGTTGTGAAATGGTCACCACCATAAGTCTAGTTAGCACCCAGCACCATATATGGTTATGAATTATTTTCTTGTGATGAGAACTTTTAAGATTTACAGATGTGCAATATGATATTATTAACCATGGTCACCGTGCTGTACATGGCACCCCCAGGACTTATTTCATAACTGGAAGTGTGTATCTTTTGACCCCTTTCATCATCAAGATGATGGTCATCTTGAGATGCTTTATGTAAGTGCCTTGTATCTCCTTCTCTCTATCTTGTCTTGGACGCTAGCGCCCTGTGGGCAGGCACTGTGTCTGTTTAACTGGCTTCATACAGCGGCTGCTCTGTGGCAGGGCAGGTCGACTTTAGAACTATGTGTAGAAAGATGATGGAGACTTTTGCTTCCTTTACTTTGCGTACAGTTGCAAGCCCAGAATCACAGGGCGGCAGTGTGACCGATGCGCTTCCGGGTTCTACCGCTTCCCTGAGTGCCTTCCCTGCCGCTGCAGCAGAGATGGGACTGAGCCAGGAGTCTGCGACCCAGAGACCGGGGCTTGTCTCTGCAAGGTAGGACGGAACTTGCAAAGCCAGGGACATCAGCCACTGACCAGTGTGGAGGGGTTTCGTGTTGAGTCATCATATAAAAAAATCCGTGGGACATGGGACTGACCCATGATAGATTTCCATAATGACTGTAGCATTTTATAATCATTCTCATTTATAGAAATAGTTAGAAGACACCCTCCTCCTACACTTGTCTTGTCCTCTGAAGAGTCCACAGACCTCCTAAAGAATCTTATGACATACACTGACCTCCAGAAGAACAGGCACAAACCTTTCAGGAGGTCCAAGCCGATCCCTGCCCCTGGACCCCAGCTTAGTAATCTCTGCTCCAAGGGGCTCTGCCAGGTTGTAAGAGAACTTCCACTTCCCAGCGGGTGTTTTAAAGAGACAGTAAGTGGGATGAGCCTGCCCCTCTGTACTGGGACTTCTTCTGGTGCTGTGTCTCTACCTTCAAGATGCCAAAGGGCATCTTGTGAAATCTAGGAAATCCTCTGTTCTATTTGCACGTGGTGTAAACATTCGAATAATTGGTGTGATATAAAAGCTTCACAAGCATGTATCTTGGATGCTTTGTTAGCGTCCATGTTCCATTATCTTATGCTGGTACTTAATTTGTGCAAGTAGCTCTCTTCCACCAGAGAAGCTTTAGGGGGAAATGATGTCTCATTTCATGTTTTTCTTTGACAGGAAAATGTGGATGGTCCAGAATGTAACATGTGTCGAGAAGGATCATTCTACCTGGACCCAGAGAATCCCAAGGGTTGTACCAGCTGCTTTTGCTTCGGAGTAAATCACCGCTGTCACAGCACACATAAACGAAGAGCCAAGGTAGGCAGGGAATTAGAGTCCTTTTGTTTTTTATTGAGTATTTCCGAGTGAGGACGTCATGAATTGGCATGAAATGTGAAGGGTGGTGGGGTGTTCCGTACGTTGCTCGGTGAGAATGTTAAGCGCGGTGCTCGCCAGTCCTCCTCCTGCAGCCTTCTGTCCCGAGCTGTCTTTGTGCTCAGACCCTCAGTTTGTCAGGTCTCTGCCCCAGTGTCACGGGTGTTCGGAGACGCCGTCCCTCACTGCGCCCTCACCCTGTGCCCTGACCTTCTTTGTGTACTTCAGAGCCGTGATCGCCGCGCTAAAGGTCATTTATTACCTCTTTTCCTCATCCACTGGCAGGCAAGCTCCTTGATACAATCCCAATGCGCAGAGCAAAGTAGGTGCTCAGTGAACACTCATCACTCCCCCTCGTTTGTGCCTCCCCCCCCCCCCCCAGTTTCTTCTCATCGGCTTCTCTTCCTGTTCCATTTTCCTTCTCACCTGTTTTACTATAGCTTTTCTTTGGCCACTTTTAAAATTAACCCAATGAAGCTAAAACTTTTGTTGCCTTTGTTACTCCATGAACCACTAGTCTCAGGCTGGCTTTCTTTGTGACAGTCGTGTCTTATGTCCAACAAGTATTCAAAGAAAGGTTATTTTATATATTTTACTGCCTGCCTCCCGAAAAGAGTGTAGGCCTGTAATTAGGGGGGAATAAAGTTAGTTTGTAAATCCACCCTGAAGTCTCCTCACCCCCAGGGGAACCCGGAAGCATTATTCCGAGTCTATGCCTCATCAGTTCCTTCTCTTTCTTCCCCTCCTAATTTAACTCCCGGCTTCCTTTGGGATGGGGGAAATATTTAATTATGACGCTCCCTTTGGAGAACAATCATGAGAGCAGGCCTCTGTGTTCCACATCAGCTTCTCTCTCAGGAGCTCACCATTAAAATGCGCCCAAGTCCTAGTTGATATTCCGAACCTTATTTATGTGTCATTCGGATGTTTATGCCTACTTAACGTCAGGAACCAGGATGTGTGCCGGGCCACCAGGATACATCCCACGTGCACACGCTCACTACCCTCTAGGAATTCCCAGCTGCAACGGGTCAGACAGGGGCTGAGTGGGTGTGAACTCCACCACGGGAAGCAGACATAAGAGGAGGCGCATGAGGGAAGCTCTGAAGCAAGGTGGCTGCCCCTTGGCTCTTTCTCTTCTGCATAATCCAGCCATCGCTGAAGAAACCACGGGTGCATATTCTCATCCCCTGCTTCTGTGTTCCAGTTTGTGGATATGATGGGTTGGCGCCTAGAGACCGAGGACGGCGTGGACATCCCGGTCTCATTCAACCCGGGCAGCGGCAGCGTGGTGGCAGACCTCCAGGAGCTGCCCGCAACGGTTCACAGTGCGTCCTGGGTCGCACCTCCTTCCTACCTGGGGGACAAGGTAACCAGGTCCCGCTGTTCCTCCTCACCCTTGCTGCACCTCCTCCATCACTGCACGAGCATCACTTACTAGGTGCTTGGAGTGAAGGTTCAGGCAGTTCAGGTTACTAAAGCTGAAGAAATCAGGTTAACCACAAATGCAGAAGATGGAGAGACTGAGGACGTTGGAGCCTCGGGTACCCCACATGCATTGCCTATCAGCAAAAAAATTATGCACCAGGTTTTGCTTGATTTTCACTTAATGCCAAAGAATTCTCCTCCGGGGAAATAACCATTTAAATAACATGTGCTGTGAATGGAACATGTAGGCTTTTAAAAGCCAGTGCTGAGAATTCTTTGTTTTAAAGCACAAGAAAGGCTCCTTGACAGGAAAACAAAAGCTGCGAAGTGACTCATGGGCTTATTAAAAGAAGTACAGGATTCAGCGACGGAGTGGCTTTCATCAGCAGTCACGTGCGGGTAGTTAGACGCTCCTGGGGAGCTTATAAACCAGTTGCTTTCCCTTTGCTGCAGAAATGACTGCTCCAGGATCTGGCCACCTGCACTCATTTCTAAGAACTCCTTCCTCCTGCAGAAATACCCTCAGTAACACATGCGCCTGGTGGCCAAGGACAGAGCTCTGGAGAAGGGGTGACAGATTACCCGCAAACTTCACAGCTTGAAGCAGCAGACCCTTATTATCTTGCCCAGTGTCTGTGGCTCAGGAATCCAGGAGCAGGTGGCTCAGGGGCTCTCATGAGGTTGTGGTCAAGGTGTCAGCCCCTGCTGCGGCCGTCTGGGACTGGAGGGTCCACTTCCAAGCCCACTCGCGTGGTTGTCGGCAGGCCTTGGTTCTTGGCTGGCTGTTGGCTTCCTGAGGCTGTTGGAGGCCTCAGTTCCTCATCACAGGAGACCCTGCGTAGACTGCCTGAAGGTCCTCGTGATGTGGTAGCTGGTTCCCTCCAAAGCAAATGGGAGAGAGAAGAGAGAGACCGAGAGAGAGAGAGACCGAGAGACAGACAGAGAGCATGCACAATGTGTTTATAGCCTAATTTCAGAAATGACACACCCTCACTTCTGCCATTTTCTAGTCATTAAGAGCCAGTCGCTAGCCCAGCCCACACTCAGGGCGGAGAAGCAAACTCCACCTCTTGAGGGCAGGAGTATTGAAGAATATGTAGACATATTTTTAAAACCACCTTGGCCTGTCAAAAAGGCAATACTTAGTCTCAATAAGATGCTTCAAGATGCTGCTTGGAATACTTCCAGACTCTAAGGTCACAACTGTGAAGCTTTGTAGGGTGTAGGTTCTAGGGAAGAACTTCAGTGAACTGGGAGCCCGGACGGCTTGCCCCTCCTCCCTGCTCCCACTCATTTGCCTTCTCCAGTAAGGGTGCTTTGTCTGCCTGCCCTGAGGGGATGTGGCCTCTGATTTCCACCCCTCGGTCACACCTTCCTTCTTGATCAGTTTTTACTTTAAGGGTGGGGGATATCAGGACCAGAGGTGACGGTACTGTCAGAAAACAGCTGTGACCTCGCCTCCACGTCTCGGCCACCATCGTGCTGCTTGCACAGACCGGTGGTGTTGGGGGGGGGGGTCCCTGGGCCTGATGGTGCAGTCGGACACGGCTGATCCACCAGAGGACACAGCGTCACTTGGGAAACATTTGCCATCTGCTTTCAGGGGAAGGTTTTTTTA
Source organism: Camelus bactrianus (assembly GCF_048773025.1). Classification (NCBI taxonomy): domain Eukaryota; kingdom Metazoa; phylum Chordata; class Mammalia; order Artiodactyla; family Camelidae; genus Camelus; species Camelus bactrianus. The sequence goes on from NC_133562.1 coordinate 9,518,621, forward strand.
AAATTTATTTTTAGAGGTTCTTTTTGTCACTGACAGATATTAACCAGTTCTGTCAGTTAAGTAAGAAAGCAGTGGCCTAGATTTCTTGGAACAGCTGTGGATTAAATAAACATTTTGGTTTAGTAGTCATCCAGAATAAAAGGCTCTTATTTGTTTCTGTGTGACGGTTATTTTTCTTTTTAACAGAAGTATCTTCTTGCTTGTAAAACTCAGTCATGTTCATATTAAACATTTTAATTGACATAAAAGGGTGTAAAGTAGGAAGTTAAAATACCGTGTTTAATTCCACTCTCTGGAGATGACCACTGTTAACCGGTTGACTGTGGATCTTTCCAGATCCACGTGCCAGTGGACTTTGCAGGTGGGTTAATGTTGCTGTCGGCTCTTTTAATGCTGTTGATCCTATTATGTTAATTTCAGGTGTCCTCGTATGGTGGCTACCTCACCTACCAAATCAAGTCCTTTGGCCTACCTGGTGACATGGTTCTTCTGGAAAAGAAGCCGGATGTGAAGCTCACCGTAGGTGTCAAAACACCACCCACGTGGCAGGAAGTGACAGTTACGATTGGTGCTAATCCAATTTTAGGACATCTTGATAAGCAACCTACAAAAAGTTTGGATTAAGTCATTTCCAGTATTTTGTAGAAACTAAAATGGAAGTTTAGAGCAAGTCCCACCTCCTCAGGATCCTCTGTTCCTGACCAGGCCAGCCCCAGCTGGCTTCTCTTTCCCTCCCTTGCACCCTGACTGCTCACGGTCAGTGCCTCATCGTAAACTCATTTCATGTTTCTGTCTTTCAATTTAGTCTCACAGATGTTTTTTGAGACCTCCCTGTTGGCCAAGCCACGTTGCTGGGCTCATAAAGGACAGGTGATCCCTGTCCTTAAAAAAAAAATGCAATCTGAGAGGGGATGTGAGAAATGGGGAAAGATCTACAATCCACTGAACAGTAAGCATTTGAGACAAAGTCCAAACAAAAGCTTCTGTGGGAGCTGGAGTCCAAGTAGGAGCTTATGTGGTTGAGATGCCATCAGAAGTCTTCAAAGAAAAGGTTAGTTTTGAGCCACACCTTTAAGAAGGGACGTGAGAGAAGAAAGGTCCTTCCCCCACAGAGAATAAGGTGAATGAGGCAGAGAGGCAGTGCTCAGGGGTGACCAGTGCCACTCGGCTGTATTATCAGCATGTGCCCAGTCATTGAAAACAAGCCGGGGAGGGTAGGAGGGTGGGTGTCTAAGGCTATGATAAGGAATTTGGCCTGAGGTAGACAGCGGGGAGCCCCTTTGGTTTTTTCAGAAGAGAAGTGATATCCACATTCTCTTGTCCAAAACTGCAATCTAGAAAATTTCTTGAGGGCAGAGGCAATATCACATCCTGCTCTGAATCCCCTACAATGTAGGGCACAGAACCTTGAACTTGCATTGGGTGCCAGAGCCTGAACTTGACTTTGTTTCTGGTTTGTGTACTGTGATTAATGCGGTGCAATTCCAGCTTCCTGAAGGGTTTCCTTGTGTCCCTCACTGTTGAAGAGGGACTGGCAAATCCCACACTGCTCGTCCCAGCTGAGGGCCTCGCGTGCTGCTAGGATTTGGTGATCAGGCACTGCTGTGTTGTGCTTTGTTTCCACTGGCACCGAAACGTATTGAACTGTTGTTTTAAAAGCTCAAAGGAATCTTTGCAAAACATCTTGAAAATGAAGCACCAAGACTTTAGAGTTATAGCCTAAGGAAAAATAGCTGCACGATTAAAAATACTGTTACGACATGCTGTATTTCAGCTGCTTTATTTTTGCAGAGCACCTCAAATTCAGGCCATTAGTATGCCTATATTTTACTGCCTATGTTATTATGCAAACTGTTGGAATTCATGGAGAAGCGATGACCAAAATTTCTTCTTAATTTATCTTCAAACATGGAAACTAATTTTGGCTCATGAAGCATTTACTCTGTTGCTTTGTCCCAGACCACTGAAATTTAAAGCCTATGGAGTGTGTTTCTTAGATTAAGATTTTCAGTTGGTGATCGCCGATAATGCTCTTCTTCCTGAAACTCAGGCTCTAATGAGTGAAACTCCAGCTTTTGGGTTTGGTGCTACAACAGAAAAGGGGTACTTCTGTGTGGGGGTGTAGGGTGAGGGTGCTGGTGGTGGGTGGTGACTCTCCCATCGGGCCCTTAGGAGCCCCTGTGATGGGGGACGAGTGTGCGGAGACTGAGAGTGAGTGAGGCTGGATCCCACGGGGTGCGGGCGGTGGGACTAATTCCACCCGAGTGCCAGCTCTGCAGCCCCGTCTATGCAGCCTGAACAGCTGGCCCTGCCAACCCTCCTGCCCTACTCACCCTCCTCACTAGCCCACCCACCCGAGCACCCTCTTGCTATCAGAGCCTGGTCCTGTAGGCAGGATGGAAATGAGCACCTCATGCATTGACTGCAAAGCATGGTTTAAAAAAATTGCTTCCATCTTTTAAAGCCACTTTGACTGGTGGGAATTTTCCTCATTTCCTATTTGTGAAAATGGACTGTACTGGGTATTCCTGCTCCATGTTACTAATCATTTTGCCAGTCAGTTCATTTTGCAGCTACTTTTTAGAATCAGGCATTTCCTGCAATGTAGAAATATCCATAGATAGACATTTGTTCTTAGACCAGTCATAAACCTCAGAACATCCCAGCCCAAGCCACTGACGCAGTCATGTTTCTCTTTAACCAGGGTCAGCGCATGTCCCTCATCTCTGAGGAGCCACGTCCCCCCCGGCCAGACCGGTTGCATCACGGGCGAGTGCAGATGGTGGAGGTAACGCAAAAGCATCGTGAATGGTTCTTGGTGATCCTTTTTGTCCTATCATGTCGTTCTTTCAAACAGTTGTGATTTTTGACTTAGTTTATGAATTTAAAATCTAAGGATTTCAAATCTATTTATATAGATAGAATTTAGATATATAAATTTAAATATAAATTATACAAAAGATACAGAATTTGATCCTTGCAGGGCTTTGTTTGCACCATCTTTGTGGCACTTACCGTTGTCGCCTGTTCTGCAGCTCAGTACCTGTGTCTTCTAAACCCTGTGAGTCTGTCAGTGCTACGAGGTAGCCTCCCTCAGGGCCTGGGACCTGGGGACTGTCCAGCAGATGCTTGGGGTGAATAGAAAAGTCCCCAAAGCATCTAACACCAAAAGAAATAAGAACAATCTAGCTAAATAAAGGAAAGCTCATCACAGCACAGAACATTGTTATTACAACTACTTGGTTACAACTTCCCCTTTAAAGTAATGTTCCAATTATATTAAATATATCCTCAAGATTATACTTTTCCAAGTGCCTTGAACTCACCCACATATTGTAACTTTTCTGTCCTGGTCTATCCGTACAATGGAATACTCTTTGGCAAATAAATGGAAAAAAGTATTAATACCTTCCACAATGTGGGTGAACCTCAAAACCTTTTATGCTGAGGGAAAGAAGCAAGGCACGAAAGGCCGCGTATTACATGGTTCTGTTTATGTGAGAGAGGTGATGCCAGCAAAAACGGTGAAAAACCGTTCCAAATTTGTCCTCCATAAAAGCAGTGAGAAAACTGGCAAAAATGAAGTGGTAAAAATCAACGATTTTAGGACTCTGACAAGCCAAGATTCACAGTAATCTGAAAAGCATTTATTCAAGAAGAATGGCTGAATCTTTTCCCAGTAAATCCTGCAGTACTGCAGGATCTGCAATTGGTTGAATTGGGAATTCAGAACCACAGATATGAGCCAATGGTGAAGTTATATGCAGATTTTTGATGGCTCAGGTTGTCACCCCAGCCCCCTGCATTGTTTAAGGGTCAACTGTATATTCAAAAGACCTGAAAGCGGGATTTGGAAGATGTTTGCACATCTGTGTTCATTGCAGCACTATTCACAATAGACAGGAGGTGAAAGCAACTGAAATGCATATTGACAAATAAACAGATAAAGAAAATGTGGCATATGCACACACTGGAATATTACTCAGTCTTAAAAAAGGAGAAAATTCTGTCACATGCTAGATTGTGAATGAAACTTGAGGACATTATACTAAGTGAAATAAGCAAGTCACACAAAAAAACCAAATACTGTATGATTCCATTTACATGAGGTATTTAAAGTGCTCAAATCCATAGAAACAGAAAGTAGAATGGTGGTTGCCAGGCGCTGATGGGAGTGGAAAACAGGAGCTATTGCTTCATAGGTACAGAGTTTCAGTTTCATCAGACAATAAAGTTCTAAAAGTCTGTTGCACAATAATGTAAATATAGTTAGCGCTTGTACTGTACTGTTAAAAATGAGTAAGATGGTAAATTTTATGTTACATGTTTTTATCATCATAAAAGTAAATACTATGAATATGTGTGCAAGAAAAATTGTACTTTCTGTCACAACTCTGTGCATTTATGAATGATCTGAGCTGCGTGACTTACTTGGCTTCTGTCTGCCTCTCTCCTGTATCTTTCTCACTCACTTTGTGTGTTTGCACAAACAACAGTGCACTTTAAAACAAGCCTAATGCTGAGAAGTCTGATTTCGTGTCATTGCTCCTTATTTCCTGCCTTTATTTCTCCCCCTTTCCCAGGGTTCTCTCCCTCCTTGGGAATAATCCAGACATGTGACTTCTGAATATAAACACACTGTTGTCTACTTACCTGTCTTATTCCATTTTATTTTCCCTGATGCGTTTTATTTATTCTTTTGTTTTGGGGGTGGGGTGGAGTGATTGGGTTTATTTAATTCATTGATTTCATTGTGGAGGTACTCGGGATTGAACCCAGACCTTGTGTATGCTAAGCGGGCACTCTAACACTGAGCTATACCCTCCCTGCCGTCCTGATGCATTTTAAATGTCTTTTCCTGGACTCATCGCGGATGGCTGTCTCTTTGAAGCCCCTGGGAGTGAGCTTGCCCAAAGGAGACCTTGCCTCTCTGCTTTCCCGTGCAGGGGAACTTCAGACACGCCAGCAGCGGTGCCCCCGTGTCTCGGGAAGAGCTGATGACGGTGCTGTCTAGACTGGAAGGTGTGCACCTCCGGGGCCTCTACTTCACTGAGACGCAGCGGCTCACCCTGAGCGGGGTGGGGCTGGAGGAGGCCTCGGAAACAGGAAGTGGACGTCGAGCACAGAATGTGGAGATGTGTGCCTGCCCCCCTGACTACACTGGTGACTCATGTCAGGTAGGAAATGCCGCTGAACCATAAACCCCCCGCCCCCGGGGACTCCCGTGGCAGGCGCTGCTGTCTGCTGTCCAGCACTGCTGCACGGTCTGGGGCGCTCTGCCCATCCAACAGGTTTCTGCTGGGCACTAGCTTCTCTCTTCCCTGGACCACCTTCAGGTATTAAATATGAAAAAAAAAATCACGAATGTCTCAAAAGCCACTGGAAAGCCACAGGAGCTCAGTAGATCCCAGGGGTTGCAGAAATCTGGACTTCCCAGGAAGGAACCTGCCAGCGGGCATCCCAGTGTGTGAGCCGCTGCTTTCCCCGTAGCTGACCCAGGGTTCCCTTGCTTTTCTCTAGTCCAGGGCTTCCCTCCGACCACCCACCCCCAACAGAGCTGTAGGCCAGAGAATATCCTGATTCTTCAAGGGGAAATTGCAGTCCCAGTTTCCAGCTCACTGCAGATCCTCATTTGAGATCCAGTCAACCTGACTGTCCTCAGGGGGTTAAAAAGTGCCGTAAAATGAAACTGTCATGTCTCAAGCTGTAAACGTGGTCTCTTCCTGAAGAGAGGGAAGGAAAGCACCAGGGTTAGTGCAGTCTTTAGGAAGTAGCAAACATTGTCGTTCTCAGTAGTCCAGACACCTGTCAGATGTGGATTTAGCAACGTCCTTCACTTTCTCTCCTGACCCGTGGACAGCAGAAAACCCCAAGGTGATCTGCACATCAGTTCCTTTTTTAACCTGCAAACAGATTACCCGCCGTGGTTTTCTGGGGGCTCCTGCCTTGTACTGTTCAGTCCACAGGGGCCTGTATTCTTCCCCTTCCTTCTCCCTCTTTTCTAGCCCGATTAACTGAAATCCATAGCCAGAGGGAAAGAAAGGGCCCTCTGGATTACCACCCTCCTGCCCAGGGCGTGTTCCTGGCGCATGACTCAGCCTGTGATTTACAGCTGCCCGAGCCGTCTAAGGGTGAGGTGGGTAGAAGGTGATGCTGGCCCCACCTGGCAGGGATTACAGAGCGGCGCGCTTCCCTGCGGGACTGTTATGTGCGCTCCCTCACAGGCTGACTCATGGGTGAAGTTTACAGGTGGGGCCTCTCGCCGCAGACTGCCTGCCTTACCTGAGTCAGCCGGGGCCTGGGCACTGAGCAGGAAGGGCAGGTATAAGAGCAGAAGGCGGAGGTCTGTGTGCGACCGGCCGGACGCCCAAGGACCAGGATGCCCCCGGCAGCAAGGGGGTCTGCCCGGAGCATGGGGTGGCTGTGGATCTTTGGGGCAGCCCTGGGGCAGTGTCTGGGGTACAGTTCACAGCAGCAAAGGGTGGCATTTCCTCAGCTTTCCGGTCAAAACCAACTGCAAGCAAATTATGTGGAACTTAAACCCAACCAGGTAATGTCCCTTTTACATTTTGGTGTGGGATGGGGAAGAGTTCCCAGTTTTGTGAGATTTTAAGTGAGGGTGATGGGTGGGCTAGGGGAGGGGCTACTGGCTCCCCCTCTCGCTGAACGGCAGTGTTTATTACGGTGTCTGACAGATCGCTCTCCTGTGCTGTTAACCGCAAACCCTATAAACATCAGGCCACCGGGAAATGCCGAGGCAGCTAAGAGTTTGAATGCTTGTGGGATGTTAATATGCTATGAAATTTTGTGCTCTGTGGAGAGCTACCCAAGCCTCAGAACGAGAATCTGATACCTATAAGGCTTCCAGATTCTGCTTGGGAGAAAAATTACCGAAAGGCAAACCCTGAGAATCAGTGAAATCGCTGTTGAAGAAAAGTGATCAGTTTTGTATAATACCCAACAGATGTGCTTCAGTTTGCCCGGCACTAAACACTCATAAATTCTGCTTTCATTCTCTTTAAACTTCCTGGATGGTACATGTATACTCACAGAGAAATAGATTCTATGGCTGCTGGAAGTTTGACAGGGACATAATTTTATCGTTTGTCTTACAAGTTTATTGGAAAAGTTACCCTGAAAAATGATCACCTAAAAAAAGATTAGTTGCAAAACCGCTTTCCTGAGATAATATATTAAGATACATTGATTTTCTTTAGAATAAGTGTTCAATGCAATCTGAATAGTTGAACAGAATTTTATGTTAAATGTGGAGTCTGTGTGCTGTTTACAGAGGTGAGCACACGATTGTATTTCAGTAACTGACAAATGTCCGGAGAGTCACATGGTGCAGTACTCTGGCAGAGTACTTTTCTCTTTCTAATCAAAAGCAAATTAAGATGGGTGATTTAACTTTAATTAGGATAGACCATCTGCCCCCCTCCGCCCCCAAAAGCATGTTTAATTAAGGCATTTACTTGGGCATGTTGTCATAAGCAAACCAAATAGATTTATTTATTTAGATAATTTGTTCTTTACCAAATCTGATTCTTTTATAAGCATGTAATGCGATACGTGGTGATAGTGATAAGGCACGTATCTCTGTTTGTAGAGATTGTAGACACGATCACACCATCATTGGTCGAATTTCCTTCAGACGTAGCTCTCCGTTGTGCTTTCAGCTCAAGAACATTCCTTTCATGCTTCGATTCTCCCTTAGACAAGCCTATTCATATAACACACAAAGTAAGCGAATGCATTCTTTTGCCTACACATGGTCCCTAATAGCTGAAGGGAAAATTATATTGGAAATTATAGTATTGTTATTGTGTACGATTTGGCGTCACTGTACAGTTTTGGAAGGTGCTTCTAGCAGCAACTGGAATATTCCATCCTGGGGTGTGTGTGAGCTTCTCTCTCCCCAGCCTGACCAGGCAGAGACCTTTAAGGCCATGGATGAATGAGAATAGATTCATTTCAAAATTTCCCTTGACTGCAGCTTCCAAGTCTTACAGACGTATTGGCTGTTTAAAGAGATTAGATAAAAGATGATGCCTCCAAGATAAGCCATATAGGAGGTCAGTGAAAAAAACTAGGGACAACTGACTTTGATCAGTCACTGATTCGCTCTGCCAAAATACAGAAAATGCCTGTAATTCTCTTTAAAGACAGAAACCTAAATGATTTTTTACTGGCTGGTTTAAGAATAAATGCTTCTTTTTTTTCTCTTGGAGGCATTTTTTTTGCTAGAATGTTTAAAAAGAAATCAGTTCATTAAAAGTAAACCATAATTCTTTTCATCCATATGAAAGATAGTAATGTATTACCCTGGAGAGAGACAACATAGTGCAGATAGAAATAATCTAAGCAATATTGAACGAGAGGAGACCACACTCGGAGAGGTTCCCTCAAGCTGGGTCTTTGTGTTCAATTGGAACCCAACATCCGTGCAAAGTTCTGTATGAGAATGCAGCCCGTTCCTTTCCCTGGGGTTCCCTGTCGCCCATAGACTGGTGAGCGGCAGTGAAATGGTTCCGCCGGTTCTGCCAGTATTGTGTGGATCCCATTGAAGACCCCATCTTTCCCCCTCCTTCCATACTGCTCCCCGGCCTGCCCAAACCCAGACTTGGAGAGGGAATGGTACCCAAAGAGAACTTGAACTTGAAGGGATTTGCTCAGAGGTCCTCCCCCACCGAGGACTGAGGTCCCGATCCTCTTTGCATTTTCACCACTCCACGCCTCCACTTGCCCACAAAGTGACTGGCGTGAGGAGGAGGGGCACCCCACTCCCACGCTCCCCCCTCCACACTTCCCCGTTCTCTGATTTCCCCACCACATGACTCCCACTCAGGCACAAACACACGCACCTGCCATGGTGTGGAAACACATAGAACCTGCCCCCAAAAGAGCAGTTGAGCCCGGCTAGTATTTGAAAGTAGAAATCCACATACCGACTAAAGGAGAGAAGATTAAAAGGTGAATGCTTGACAGTCAGAATGGTCACATACTTTGGATAATCATTTTCTTTTTTGGTATTGACAAACACTTTGTTTGAAAACTAGGGGTGTAGCCCTGGATACTATCGGGATCACAAAGGCTTGTACACTGGACGGTGTGTTCCCTGCAGTTGCAACGGACATTCAAATCGATGCCAGGATGGCTCGGGAATATGCATTGTGAGTAAATTTTTGCTCTAATGCTACCAGCAGACAATCTGTGTCCCCCCACCCTCCCCTCACTAGGCCCTGAGACATTAGATGTCGGACCTCCTACCAAACCCTAAATTTGCTTTGTCACCGTAGGAGACTCCAGTGTAACCAGGCTGAATTATTTCCCACTCCCTTTTTCCTCCATTTCAACATGCGCTGTCACAGAACACCTGTCTGAGCAATTACATTACACTTTAGCTTCAGAATGTCTCTCATTAAATGATAGTAATGGGTAGACGTAGGGCTTAACTCTTGCCAAGGCTTAGTAAATCAGAGCCACTACTTTGGACCCCAGTTTTGTTTGGGTGACAGGAGGCTGTGGGAGAAGAGCCTCGTTGCTGTCAGATGAACAGCAGCTCCAGAAAGCAATCAGAGGAGATGCTAAAAGAGAGGTTTAAGGTCCATCAAACACTCACCCCGATGGCTGTCGAGGCCATGGGTTCACGTGGGAAGACAGGCGAGGGGAGTCCCTGTTGTTTAAGACGTATCTGCTGGAAAGCTATCTCCTTTGGGAATATTTTAGAAAATTCTCCCACAGAAGATTAGATTCTCAGGAGATTTTTCTCACTTTCTATTCTGCTGCCTTCTTCCCTGTCATCAGAGTTCCTTTCCCTGGTAGCCAGGGCTTCCCCAATTAGAAAAACGCACAGTTGCAAGGAAAGGAGATAGCGTGATCCCCCCCCCCGCACACAGAGCCCCCACTTCTGTGGTGCTGTCTGCAAGTGCGTTCTCCTGGCACAGACTTCCTCCACATTGTGGAAGGCACCTAGAGTGTGTTCCAACTATTTGAGTTCCTAAACTGTTTTAAGCCTGTTCAGCGTGTCCCAGGGAACTGCTTCCTCTACAAGATGGGACAGGCCAGGGCAGGAAATTGTTGTAAAGAGCCTGATAGAATATTCTGTAGGGTTTTAACCTTATAAGTAAAAAAAAAAGAATAAAAGATGTTGGGAAATACTGTTTTCCAGCTCCTGGGTATCCTCATATAATAACTCATGTTTCGTGCTGTTGCCAGGTGTCCTAAAGGTAGACCTTTTTAATGAAAAACACTTGCCATTGAACCACTGCAGAATGTTGAGTCCACTTTATAAAAGTTGCGAAAGAGCAAAGGGAGTTTACTCTGTAGTCCATGTGCCCAGGGAAGGGATCACTAGTGAGAGTCGTAATTCATGTTCTAATCAAACAATAAGATTTTCTTCCCCACGTCCTTCTTTGCGGCCCCGACTTCACTTGTCCCTGATGGCCACGTGGCCTCTAGAAATGACTCATTCAGGAAAACCTCCCTGAGTACATGCCGTTGTGGGGGACTGAGCTAAGTGCTGGGGTTAAAACCGCCGACGTAATCCCTGCCCTCGGCAGGCTTGCTGCCTCCTGGGGGCTGTGTGTGCGCACACGTGCACCTGCAGCTGTGTACGCAGGCACACACGCGCGTGCACAGACATGGGTGCGGCCCGATGGCAGGCAGGGAGTGCTGACACTGCTCTCAGCGTGGCCGCTGCTGGGAGCCTCATTCTCAAAGAACAGAAGTGAGGAAACCAAGCATCTTTCACTATCAGACGAGCCGATTCCTCTGCAGATTGGCCTTCACCTCTCAAGGTCCAGAAGCAACTTTTAAATCCAGGACCCTCACACGTGTGCAAACCTCCATGTCGTCTCAAGAATAAACTTGGAAGTTTGAAAAGAAACCAGCCCAACCCTTTGTCAGTCCTGGGGAGGCAGCCAGAGCAGTGGTGTGTCCCGTGGGTGCCGTTGGCCGGAGGGACCTGTGGTGACAGGCTCCCTTCTCTCTGCTGAGACCCCGCCCGTCCCTCTTCTCCTGGCCCGCTTTCTCCCCGCGTGTCGTCCTCCCTCCGCCGCCATTCCCCTGCCTTCTGCTGTCCCACTCCCCCCTCATCTTCCTCTCTCTCCCATCTCCCTCCCCCTTTCTCTTCTCATCCTCTTTCTTTGATTTTCTTCCTTATTCTCGGCCCGCTGGAGCCCGTCTCCTCCTGCCCCCAGGATGATTTATCTGAAACTCACAGCTGACCTGGGGCTCCCCTGAGGCTCAGGACCGGATGTCCAAGCCCCACGGGGCGGCCTTAGGGCTCCCTTGATCTGTGCTGCTGCCTCTCCAGATGCATCCCGCCCCCTTGCCTGTCGCCCTCCGGATACCAGCGGCTTCACGTTGCCCACACACGCTGCTGTGCTCCTGCAAGGCTCAGGTTCTGTGTGCACTGATCCCTGTGCCCACAATGCCCTTCCATGCTTCTCTACCCAGCTAATTCCTCTGCTTCTATCCTCCACCCAAGCTCATTGCCTCCCCTGAGGCTCCTCCGGCTCTTCCTGGATGCTGGCACACCTTGTCTTCCTGTTTCCCCATTGTATTGAAGATGTCTATTCACAGGGCTCTGTCTACCCGGAGTCAGGGTACCAGTCCATCTTCACGTCCCTGGTACCTAGCATAGCTGGGCACATGGTTCATGCCCAGGAGATGTTTGGTGTCACATGGAGCTGGGAGGGCATTGCTGTGGGAGTGGATATGGATTCATTCATTCTCTCACTCATTCACTTAGTCACAGTTGAACAGGGAAACCTGATAGGCAGTTGCCTCATGTTTGCAGGACTGATGAAGACAGCTTCCAGGGTAGATGCTTTCAACTGAGGGTGAAGACACTCAGACACTCTTATGGGACTTTATCAGGAAACACAGGTTCTAACCCTTTCTACACTCTTCTTCCTGTACCCCTGGCAAGGATCAGAGCTCAGAGGGTTAGTTGGAGTTTTAGGTGGGTACAGGTGGCTTCACCGCAATTCTTGTTTCTCCCTGTTCTTGCTTTCCCAGTGTTTTCGGCTCAGAACTGAGTAGACACAGGACTAAAATATCTCTCTTCGGGCATGTTGTTTAAAATTGTCACTTGGAGTTATAAAAGAAAGGAAGCTGATGTGGAAAAGTAAAGACATAGTTCAAAAGAACAAACATTTCTGAGAGAGTCAGGGCAGCTGAGCGAAGTGAAGGTAAAGGAAGCCACCAGCACCCTCACCCCACACCCCCGAGAGACTCTTCTGGGGGTCCCACAAAAGTGGGTATTACTTTATATTTTAAGAAAATTAAAATGGTATGCAAATCATGCAGCAATAATATTGATTTATAATAAACACTGAGGCCCAGAGAGGTGAAGGGACTTGCACAAGATCCCACAGCTACGAAATGTTAGCGTGGGATTTGAACCCAGCCGGTCTCTGTTTCATCCTGCCTCCCAGTGGTAGCAGCGAATAGCAGATGGCAAGGCACTTCCATGTTTATTCTAGCACCGACAATGGTTGGTTAGACAGAAAAAACATACAGGCAGTAAAACCGATATCACTCTGTAGTGTCAGTGGACTTGAGTTACAATCGTGTGAGTGATTAAGATGACCATGATCTCGATGGTAATAAATGTAGTAGGCTGTTATTAATTTTACTGTTTTTCTGTCCCAAGAACTGCCAGCATAACACTGCTGGGGAACACTGTGAACGCTGCAGAGAGGGTTACTATGGGAACGCCATCCACGGATCCTGTAGGGTCTGCCCATGCCCTCATTCAAACAGGTACTGTGGAAGTTTGGAAATAATCTATAGAGACAGCTTGGTGGGTGCCTGTGCAGGGGGTGGTGGTGGGAGGAAATGGGAAGGGACTGTTAGAGGGTCTGGGACTTCTTTTAGGGGTGATGAAAATGGTCTAAAATTGTAGTCACAACATTACAATTCTGTGAACGTACTAAAAGCCATTGAATTGTACATTTTAGATGGGTGAATTATATGATCTGTAAATTCTATCTTAATAAACCAGTTCTATTAAAAAAAGAATAAACAAAAAGTGCAAAACAAAACCAAAACAAAAATAGGCTTTCCAGCTTGTATGCTTTTGTGTATTTCCTGGAGAATATGGGTAGCGGGTGTGGGAAGCTGTCACACTCAGTAAGTATGGGCACAAATACCTCTGACGTATAGTTTCAGGTAGAGATGGGTTGTGCTGTTGATAAAAAGGTTATGTGGTTGATGGCGAGTGAGTAGATTCTTTAAAGACGGGTGCAGGAGGGCTCTGGAGTTGTTGGGTAGGGACCAATGAATGATGAGATGGAGTAAGCCGTAGCAATATCTTAGCAATGATAGTTCAAGGCAAGAGGAAAAAAAAAAAAAAAGATGAGAAAGCCCCTGTAATGTTGTGTTTGTGAACAGTAAGAAGGCAAGAGCGGCTGGATTCCAGTGAGGGAGAGAGAGGGGGCGGGGAGATGAGGTTGGCAGGGCAGCCAGGGTTCAGATCCTGTACCTTGTGGGCTAGAGTGAGGCCCTTGGATTTTATCCTCAGTGTGATGGGAGCCACAGGACAGTTCTGAGCCACAGGGTGGTGTGATCCGCATTGTCGCCCAGGCTCCAGTATGGCCAGTGGACTTTGTAAATAGAAAGCTGCCGTGTTCCTTTCACGGGAATCCACGTTCTGTTTGGCCCTGTCTTGGCACCTTGACATAGTCTTGCTCATTATGACATGTTCACTGTGAGCCTAACGAAGTATTAACAGGTAACTAAGTGAAGCAAGTTTTGGTTTGAAAATCAGAAAGATACTGATAAAATATCAGTAGTTCTCGGGAAGAAGAACTTGTGTGGACTGCAAGGCCGGTTAATACCAGCCAAGTTAGCGGAGAAATCGGCCAGCTCTCAAAATTACCAGAAGTCACCTGCCCAGGTGTGGAGATGCATGTTTGAAATGCACACCCTGTCTGCTATCTGTGTATTTGATACCCCTTAAACCTGCCCAGTCCTGTGTCTTTATTTGTAAAGGGATCTATCACTTGACACTTGCCCAGACTTGTTTGAACAGACTCTAGAGAGACTGCAGAGCAGCAAGATTTCTACGGGTGCTCGGGGAAAGCTTTTCATCTTTGGCTGCAAAGCATATTATCATCAAGGTCAGCTTCCAGCTTCCGTGCTGCTGAAGTAACGCGCAGTTACTGAGATGTATTGGCAAAACCCTATTTTTATCTAATTCTCTTGCCAACGATATTAATACTGCTGACAAATGTCTCACTGTCCCTTTAGAGGCGGAACTCTATATCCATCTAATCGGCCAAGAGAAGCTTCCCGAATAAGAATTCTCTTACCAGCAGGTGATCAATGGAGTTCTTTTCCCTCAGATTCATGTCAGTGTAATGTTCGAAGGACACAGACATTTCACAAGGCAACAAGGCTTTTTCATGGTCTCTTTGTTTAATTTTAAAAAAGAAGAAGCTTCTCAAATAGACGCCAGTTTAGAACTAAAAGAAAGGGAATCAAAATTCCAACCTGAGTTGAAAAATATGGAAAGCACCAATGACTGTGCCAACAGAGATGGCTGGACCTAAAGCAGGCTCTGTGCTTTAGTCCCCTCTAAAGGGCTCGCAGGACCTGGCCCCACTGCCACTTTTTCTTCCCCGGAGAGATTGTGCCCAGTATAAAAGAACTAGAATAAATAGGGAGAAAAAAAAATTTTTTAAAGAATCAGGACTCTCTGTTCTTTTTTTCTGCCTAGACTTGTTTTATTCATTCCTTGTTATTTCTGGGAAAATGCTGCTGTAATCATCTCTTCCAAACTGAGTTACTGTACTCTGTCTTAAGGGAAGGAATGTATTTCTCAAGCCAAAAATAAAACAAAACAAATGCCTTCAGTCCTTATTCACCCAAATCTGCCCAATGTCAGCTGAAATAATTCATCATTATCTCTACAAGTCTTGATGGGCAACATGTTCTTCACACAAAGGGTAGCCAGACCCTTGGTTTCCAATTTCACTGAAAGCCAAGTTGGATTTTTTTTCTTTGGGCAAAAAATGAGTGTAAAGCTTGTTGGTTTATGTTTTTACTGGTTTTTTTGTCTTTCTTTAAGTTTTGCCACCGGCTGTGTTGTGACTGGTGGAAATGTGAAGTGCTCCTGCAAACCTGGATACACAGGAACACAGTGCGAAAGGTGGGTGCTGGTCCTCCCCCATCTCGGAGGTGGGGGTGGGCAGGCTGCTGCCCACACCTGCACCTGGGCTGTGGGTGGGGCTCTGCTGGGTCGTGGCTCAGAGCTAGGGGTGGGGCTGCTGGTTTCACTGAAGCTGGAAAAAAGTCTCTTGGGAAAAATACAAGGCTGCTCACTTAATAAATCATTAACCTCTTTCTCTTCCTTGTTTTGTACCTATTTCAGAAATTTGAGAATGAGGTCCAGTATATATGTCATGGCCCTATACTCACCAGCAAACACCTCCATATACCTACATACTTATAAATACACCTACATACCCCCACCCCCATCCATGCACACCCCGCATACCCCGCACATCTCTACAAGCCCCGCCCCCTGCAAATACCTACACACTCCCACCTTCACATAAACTCATCCATTCATAGTCCTATCCCCAGTGCTTGCCTTTTACACAAACATTCAGCTCTGCATACTTCTACATACACACACAACCCTAGCTATTCCAACACACACACCCCCTCTTAATGCCCACAGGATGTTCTGAACACTTGCAGGACAGTCTGTGTCTTCCTCAGTTCTGAATCCCTAGTGCCCAGTATGGTCCTGTTCATATAATAGGTGTTCAGCAGTGTTTGTGAAACGAAAGAATACATGTTACAAAATGGAAAGTAGGTACTTGATTATAAAGGGCCACAGAGCCAAGCTTTAGTTTTTCACCAGCAATTATTTCATGATTAGCTACTGTGCCCAGGGCACTGCCAAGTATTGTGAAGACTATGGAAGGTGCTTGTAATGTAGACAGGAAGGTAGCGCACATCTATTTGGAAAAGTAACAGTATAACAAAGGAATCACATGGACAATGTATTTTTAAATTTAAAGTAACTATCATAAAGCCAATACATAACTATTATAAAAATGTTGTAATACAGGTGAGCAAAGAATTAATAAGGCAAAGAACATTATAATAAGTACCTACCCCTACATCACCTACTCATGTGTGCTCACCTACAGTGTTTTCCTAATCATTTTTGCCCACAGAAAACCACTGTTAAAAGCTTGTACGTTCTTACAGATCAGTTCTATATGCAGATTTTTTCTTTTTAAAGAAGTAGATTCCATTTTGCTTCGTGTTTTGACTTGTTTTCTCATCTAATAGTATATCAGTAACATCTTTCCATATCAGTAAGTATTCAATGATAGCATCCTGTCAGGTCCAGGAAGTTCCACTGAGTTGCCATAATCCCCCACTATTGGTCTTTGAGATAGTTTTACTGTTTTACAGTCAAAGCAGCACTAAGAGTAAATCCTTTTAGCTAAATATTTGTGAACAAAATCCTCAAGCTATAATTATAGAAGTCCATCTTTTGGGTCAAAGTGTAAGTACACTTTTTCAGACTTTTGATACATTTTGCAAAATTGCCTTCCGGAAAGATTATATCTGTTTACTACACTACTGGTGGCAAAAGAGCAACCGTCTGCCTCCGGTGGATGCGAAAATGGCCAGTTTTATAAACATTTGCCAATTTGATAGGGAGACGTTGCATGTCATTTTAATTTTTTTGTTTAATAATTAGATTGGATTTTTTTCA
Organism: Camelus bactrianus; assembly: GCF_048773025.1. Lineage (NCBI taxonomy): Eukaryota > Metazoa > Chordata > Mammalia > Artiodactyla > Camelidae > Camelus > Camelus bactrianus. The sequence goes on from NC_133562.1 coordinate 9,535,371, forward strand.
TGTGCTTATTGACTATTTGTAAATCTCATTTTTTAAACTACTTTCCAAGTCTTTTACTCATGTTTTCTAGCAGAATGTTCTTTTATTCTTTTATTGGTTTGCACAGATTCTCTTAGAGGAAACAAATCCTTCATACTATATGTTGCAAATATACTTCTCAGTTTTGTTTTTCGTTTGTATGTTTCTTGGTTTTGTTTCTGTCAATCTGAGATACGCATCAGCTAAGTTTTATTATATTTGTATTTATTCTTTTATCCTTTAGGGTTTTGGCTAGTAGTGTCTTGCTTAGAGAGGTTATATAAATGCTCATTGGTATTTTCTTTTGGCACTTTGATGGTTTTATACCATACGCTCAAATTTTCATGTTGGTGAAAATTTGGAACCTCGCCTTTTGGTGGTGTTGCATCTCACAGGGCAAATAGGTAAGGGTCAACATGTAAGTTGAAAACTGACCAGAGTTTAAATAACGCTGGCGATCCCTATATCCCATCGCTCAGTAACGCAGGGGCCACGTTGTATGAAATGCACGTGGTGTCTGGTTACAGCGAAACCACGCTCCGCAGAGGGAGACATTCACCCCCGGAGAGGCCCAGGGACGCCGAGCCCGGCTAGGCGAAGGAGCAGCAGACTCACAGCCCTCACGTCATGCTCACTGCAGGACGGGCGCTCACGGGGTGCTGGGACAGGCACTCTGGCTGTTTTTCCCTCCTACTCCCATGCTCTCACACTCTTGTCTTTATTTTGCCAAGTACCTTTAGTTGAATTCACTGAAGCTAAATGTGTTCAAAATTTCTATGTAAACTTGGATTTGTTCTGTGACATTTGTTTTGTACACTTTACTTGGTTCTGGTGTCATTATCACTCCTGCATCATTTCTGAAACTATAAAATGGCTTTGAATATTTGATTGAGCAAGGCTCCCCTTGGAACCCTTATTTAAATTTTTCCTGGACCATTCTATTATCTTTATGGATACCATTTAGAAGAGTTTCACCAAATTTCAAAAAACAGAAAACTAATTCAACTGGATTTCATAGGAAGGCAGGGCCCTTGGGGTTATCTGAGACATTTTGTGGACAAGGTGAGACTGAGGGAGGGCGAAGGAATGACGAGAACCAGGTGGAGCTGGAAGGTGGAGGTAGAAGTCAGCTCAAGTCAGGGAAGTAATGCAAGAAAGCCCACGGGCCTAGTGGGTACCTGCCTGGGTGGGAGGGCGGCTGCCTTATTACGGGGAACACTGAGCCTTGGCTAAGGGTCTGGGCACTGTCCTGTGGCAGAAAGGAGTGATTCAGGATTCTTTTATTTTTCATTTCTGCAAGAGGAACGTGGCCTGCACTTGCCTCACATCTATTGTTCATTCTTTCTTTCAATAAAAAATGTATGGCGATCCTAGTTTATGCCTGCGCTGTGCTCAGTGTTAGAGACACAGTAGCCGCCAGAGCACAGGCTCCGCCCTCAAGGGTTTTACAGTCCAGTGGTGGCCAGACATACAAGTGAGCGGATAAAATAGAGAGAGAACGTGGCTGGACTAGATCAGGCTGCATCTGGCCTCGAAGGCTGAGGGACAGAAGGGGCAGCTACCCCGAGACAGGAAGGACGGGTGGGGTGGGGAATGGGGCTTGGGAGGGTCTTCCAGCCTCTGTGATTTAACACTCCTGGGACTCCCGCCTGGGAGAGGCCTCCTAATTTACATCCCCTGATGGTTCTTCACAAACAGTGAAGTGGAAAACCGCACCAGGCTAGAGGAGACATCCATCTGGCAGGCAGCTGATTAGAGAAGGGAAATTTTTAATTAACTGTTTTCTTAGCTTATGTCTGTTATGTTTGATGTCTCGAGAAGGCACACTGCTTAAAAAAAAAAAAAAGAAACAAGCAAACAAAAACTTTTTCACAGGTTAATGCTATTTTATTGTCAAAATTTTTCATTTGTTAAACATTTATTGAGCAGTCACTCCGTGCCAGGCTGCCAGGCACCCTTCCAGTACTAGTGGTTAACTGTGTGATGATAAAATGCAAGCCCAGTGGAGGGAGAGGTAGGAATCTGTAGGAGCTGGCTTGGCAGAGGGGGAGCTGCCAGGCTGGGGAGTGGGGGTGCTCCCAGCTCGTCCCACGCTCCAGGGCACGTTTCTCCCTCGTCCACTCAGAGCCACAGATGACAGGTGTGTTCTCTGCCCTTTGTTTGTCATACCAATGTCATCTCTGAAATCAGGAAGTTTTACTTCGGTCCATTGTGTTTAGCCACTACCATAAAATGAGAATAAGGGAACCAGTTATTTCTTGTAATCGGTGATGGATGCTTTGCAATAGTAAGAAAGAAGCGGAATCAAGCTTCCCGAATATTTATATAACTTTGAGATAGTTCATAATTATGTATCTTTTACCTGGGAAGATTAAATATAGGTGAGGCATCTAAAAAGAAAGTATTTCAAACAGAGATCTTTTGTGGAGTGTGGATTGTTAGGCAGGATACAGGGCTGGTCACTTCAAGTAAAGCCCTGTTACCATGACAGCTTGCCTAGTAGACTTGGATGAGCCACCGCGGCTTAGTTACCTTCCTGATAATTAGGAAATATATGGGTTTGCTGCCTCCTATCTACCTGCTGAAATGCAGTAATTCCAAGTGATACCAACTATACATGCACACCTGTGTACAAACATTTCATCATGCTTAAATGGTAGTAGGTACCTTTTGCTGAGTGTCTATTTTGTGCAGGCAGTGTACTAGATTCTTTACTATGTTACCTTTTATCTTACATCCATCCACCAACATAGGCATTGTTAGTACAGTTTTTCATTCATTTATTCATTCAACATATACTTATATCTGATACCTAACGTGGGTCCAGCCACTAGCCCAAGTGCGAGGGATGTTATCAGTGAGAAAAACAGCCAGAAAGTCCACATCCTCATGGAGCCTGTGTTTTCATAAGAGGAACAGATGCAGAAATGGACACCTGAGGGGTTAAGACACCAGCCCGAGATTGCACAGACTGTGGTGGAGGCGAGGCTCCCGCCAGAGCTCCCTGATTCAAACCTGTGTCCTTCGATGCATGGCACCAGTGTGTCCGTGGGTAAAGCTTATTTAAGTTGCCTCAGAGTTCCTTGATGAGAAGCTTAAATTTGGGTAAGAGAGTCAAATCCCGTATGTCCTTGATTCTGTCAGTTCCATGGATGGTAAGACACCACACGCATCGATTTAATGACAGTTTGTGGGGGGGTGAAGTGGGAGTGGAGCTTTGCTAATGAACAGAATTTAATTTACATCCCAGCTCCAGGGACATTACGTGTTTGTTTTATTTTTTTGAGAAAACACACAGAAACTCAAAATCAAGGAATGTGATCTTTTAACTTATTAAAAAGGAACTGGGTTCTCATCACTGAATCATCCAGAACAATAAAGGCCAGGCCAAGGGGCGGCTGGGGCCGCTCCCAGCCGTCTAGCCCCTTCTGTGCTTCGCCACAGCAGTTGGTGCGAACACTCATGAATTATGCAGACTTGAAGTAGTGCAATAGGAAACGTTAATAAAATCCCCCTTTATGCAAAATTTGAAATTATATGAATTTTACTCTAACTTTTTTTTTGAGAAAATTAGCCATAAATTAAGCAGTATGTAATTGTGTGATATCTTCAGGAACACAACTCTTGCATGAAAGTCAGTCACCCCTGATTTTCATATTGGTTAAACCACTGGCTCCTGGTTGCATTTTGTTCATCTGCCGTTTGGCTATAGGGGTGACTGAGGACTCTGTCGTCCAGGGCATAAAGGAGGAAGGGAGCAATCTCTGCCTTCCTCCCCTCTCCTCGTTCTCATTCAAGTCGTAAACGTCTCTGTACCAAGACATGTTCACCCTTGCAAACCTTTGTCAGTCCTTCCTCTTCTAGGGTTACAATGTCCCAAACAGGGAACCGGAAGTTGAGAAAAGTGGGTGCAATAAATGATGAGTTATTTTCCCCTTTTTCTGCATTCTGTGTAGGTGTGCACCGGGTTATTTTGGGAATCCCCAGAAATTTGGAGGTAGCTGCCAGCCATGCAATTGTAACAACAATGGCCAGTTGGGCAGTTGTGACCCCCTGACTGGAGGTAAGATCAACTCACACCTCTGTTAACCTACGTTTATCAAACCGCTATAACATAACAGGCAGAGAACTCAAACAAGCATTTTCAGGAAGCGTACTACACAGTTGCAGCTGATAAACTGTCCCCTTGTTTTGACAAAGTTGGGAATGCTTAGGTAGAATTCACAGCTTTGGTGACTAACTTTCTTCAAGTAGGTTTTAATTTTTTTTAATAGGTAAATTGTTTTTAAAACTTAGCTAATTATAGCTAAAATAACTTCAGACCCTATTTTGGAGATTTTGCTAAGATCGCCCTTGACGTTATCAGGTTATCATCTCATCAGCTTTCTTCCTGTGTGTATCTGAAGATGTCAAAGTGCTCTTTCTCTAACAGCTATAACTGTTCTAGGATGTGCTTGTATAACTGAGATGAATTTTATGTACCAAGGGAAAGAGTACTGGGAGTTAGTATGGATTCATTAGGAACGAGTTGAAAAAAAGGAAGACTAGCCTCTTCCTTCTTTGATGGAGAATGTTAATGTGATTTATCAGGAAAATGCCATTGAGATAGTGCGATGCCAACTCCTTAGGTAAAATCTGTCATCTTATAGTTATGGACAAGCTGAGGACCTAAACCCTGGACGTGTGGATTAGACCTGCTCAGGTGACTGTTCCCAAAGGAATGCAAAGTAGATGGATTATTGTCAGTCTGGAATGCGATGTCGATTGTCACGCCTTGGGGCTTCATCTGGGCTCTGTCTTGTTCAGCATGGTTGATTTTGAATGGAAACGAAGGCATGCCCACCCAGTTACCAGATGGCGTGAGGTCGGGAGAGCTAGGAGATGCCTCCTGTCACACAGAATACAAAAGGGCCTCAACAGCCTGGAATGACGGGCCAGTTCTGACTGGACAAAATTATGTTAGGAGTACGCACTGTTGTGAACTTGTCTGCCTCCCCCATAGGACCATTAAACCACAGGACAGCAGGGACTTTTGTCTCGATAGCGTTGTGTCCCTGCACCCAGCGCAGGGCCGTGGGCGACTGCTCAGAGGTGCTCAGTGAGGGTCTGTTGAATGTTCCTGAGTGACACTGAGAGAGACGTCAGCAGCTGTTTGGGAGGCTGTCAAGTGAAGCCAACAGTAATGATGCGGAGTTCTTGATAAGAGTGGCCTGACCCTTTGTAGAGAAGAGACTGAAGGTGTAGTCAGAGAGGCCCAAGAGAAGTTCCTGCAGGAAGACGTTTGGGAGATGAGAAGGTGCCCTGAGTGGTGGCCTGGGCGAGGGAGGGAAAAGGAGGGGCCAGCGGTGCTGGGGGGTTGGGTGACTAAAATCTTCCAAAGCTAGCTTTTCTGAAAGCCAAGTTAAAAACTACATGGAGAGTAAGTTTAATAATCCTGTCTTTTTTGGTTATTCCTCATTTCAGACTGCATAGACCAGGAACCCAAAGATAGCGGCCCTGGAGAAGAATGTGATGGTGAGAAAAGAAAGCACTCTTCCTTCCTAAGTTATGGGGTTCAGCTTGAGGTCAAGGAGCCCCACACTGGGATGTGCAGTTTCCAGTCTGGGGAAGCAGTGGTGGGGGAGATGGGATGAGGGATGCTTAGGGTCAAACCCAGCCCCTGTCAGCTGACAGCTGTATGACCTCGGGCCAGTGACCTCACTTTTTCACGCCTTAGTTGTGTCATTTGTAAAATGGTCATCATAACTACACCAACTTATAAAGTTGTTGAAACTTATAAAGTTAAAAAATACTTACAAATCCCTTGTCCTGACGCCTGGTAAATAGCAAGCACTCAGCAAATAAAAGCTATTTATTATCATTTTTCCCACATACAAAATAAGCAACAAGTTGCATAGACTCACCATTTCCCTTTTTCGCCTAGTTTTATTGAGCTATAATTGACATTCAACATTGTGTTAGTTTAAGGGGTACAACATAATGATTTGACATATGTATGTGTTGTGAAATGATCACAGTAAGTTTGGTTAACATCCATCACCTCGCACAGTTACAATTTTCTTTCTTGCCTTAAGAATTTTGGAGATTACTCTCTCAGCAACTTTCAAATATACAATACAGTGTTGTAACTCTAGTTGCCGTGCTGTGTATTACATCCCAAGAACTTACTTATTTTATAGCGAAGCTTGTACCATTTGACCACCTTTGCCCATTTCCCCCACGCCATCATTTCTTTGTAAAACGCCCCGTGTCTAGAGAGCTCCCTTTATCCTTCCCTGAGAAGTCCAGGATTGTGATTTTTGCTCGTGATGGTCCATGTGCCTGTGAACTGGGCCCCACATCCCTGGTGCTCCCTCTGCATTCCCGTGGCTCCAGCCCCTAGCACGGTTGCCTTTGACTGTGGCCCCTGCAGATTGTGACAGCTGTGTGATGACGCTCTTGAACGACCTGGCCACCATGGCTGATGAGCTCCGCCTGGTCAAGTCTCAGCTGCAGGGCCTGAGTGCCAGCCCGGGGACTCTGGAGCAGCTGAAGCACCTGGAGATCCAGAGCAAGGAGCTGCGGGTAGGTACCCCGTGGTCCAGCTCGATGCCTGGCCCAGGGTAGACGCCTGATGAAGAGATGCTGCATGAACGGCTACTCCCCTCGCAGGAGAAGGGGAGAGGCTGATGCCACTGAACCCTTGCGGGTGGGTGCTGCCCTCCTTCCTCTCATCTAAATGAAGATTAGATTTGTACTGGTGAAAAGTGCTAGTGAACACACAACACTAACACTTCTAAGTGAACATTCCTGCTGAATTGTTTCTGGGCCGATTTTTCTCATAGTCTTTAGTTCAGTATGTTGCATTCAGCAGCCTCAGATATGAATTTGAGTAAAAGTGTTATTAATTCTTCTTTAAATGTTGGGTGGAATTTTCCATTGAGGCCCTGCCTTTCATTTTCTAATTTCATAAGATAAAAGCTTATTTACGGATCCCAAACCTTTCTTGTTTCTAATGTAAGCGTTTAATGCTGTAAGTTTTCCGCTAAGCACTATGTTAGCTGTATCCCACACATTTTTAAATTTTGTGTTTTCATTTTCATTCAATTCAAAAGATTTTCTAATTTCCCTTATGATGTATCTTTGACATCTAAGTTATTTAAAACTGTATTGTTTAACTTCCAAATTGGGGATTTTCCAGGTAACTCTGTTACTGATTTCTGCTTTAACTCTGTTGGGATCAGAGAACATACATTATGATTCTAATCCTTTTAAATGTGTTGATGTCTGTTTTATAGCTCAGAACATGGTCCGTCTTGGAGAATAATATTCTATGTGCCCTTGGAAAGAAGGTGGCCAAGAGGGTAACCTGAGAAGTACTATAACCCAAAGTGGCCCACAGGCCAGAGTCAGGCTCCCTGGGGGAAAACTGGGGTCTCTTCTGCCTATAAACGGAGGCTGAAAGAATAACCTTGAAACTGCCCAATCCCCATTGCTGGGCAGTGGCTGTATGAGAACCTAGGAGAGCAACAATGTTACAGCCAGGACGTGGACAAGGTCCACAAACCAGGATCTGTGCTGGCGTGTGACATTCTCAACATGACCACTGTGTACAAATCCTAAGCTGCCAGTATAAGACCTGGTCCTGGACTGAGGAGTCTGGGGTGGGAGTGGTGATGACCATAATATCACTGGACAAGGCACAGAGGGCGCAGAGAGAAGAGGAAGTCTCCCTCTCAGAATGAGCCTGCAAACGCTGTAACAGACAGATAACAGGAAAGACATGCGGCAGAAGCAACAGTCTAGTGGTGAATTCCCTTTAGAGAAAATGAAAATCATAGAACAATCTGAAAATTACTTTGAAGAATAACATCCAATAGAAGGAACAAGAAATTAAGAAAAAAATTTTAAAACACCAGAAACCAAACAAGAAGAGACAGATATGAAAAAGTCTAATTAAAAATCATGGAAATGAAAAAAATGTACTCATTGAAGTAAAATAATTCAGCAGATGAGATAAACCCTAAGCTAGACATATTGAAAGAGGCTTTGGGGAAAGTTTAATATGTGCTTTTGGAATGAGGGCTGATTCTAAACCTGTAAGTGGCTATGGTTGAGTATATATAGCAAAAAATAGTGCTAGAAAATGACTCTTTTCCATCCCATTAGGGTAATTTTAGGGCCTAGTTTAAAGGCTTAATATGGAGAGGAAGAGGGAAAAGACTTTATGTTTTGAGAGGAAAAAGAGCCACTTGAGTTCCTCTGATGTCATCAATACAGCCCCGCAAGTTTTCAGCGAAGGGAGCCAACATTTCAGTGTCCATCCTTTGCACCACGCTCTGTGCTAAGTGCTTTGCTTAAGTCTCACAACATCCTATGAGGAAAATAACGTTATTTTTATTTAACAGGCATGTAAAAGCTAAATAACTTGGCCGCAATCGCATAGCTAGTACGTGGTGGTTCTAGAAGAATTCAAACCAAGATCCGGTTCTAAAGACCACGCTTTTCACCCACTCTACCTCTGATGCAGACATTCTGCTGACACTGTTTAGAATCATGTGCCTCCGTTTTCCTACAGCAACATTAAAATAGACCTATCTTCTTGCAATATCACACAAATGCTGTGAAAATGCAGTAGGAGTGTGTTTGAGAAGGCGACTAACTTTTTTGAACGGTTGTGTGTACGTGACATTTTTATGATACATTAGCCCACTTGTCACCAAAAACAACCCAGCAGCTTAGTATTTCAATCCCCAATATACAGAAGAAGGAGACGAGGCTCAGAGAGCTTATCTGTTAAGTGGTGGACCTAGGGTTTGGACCTGACCTGGAAAGCCTGTGTTCTTTTACCGAATGCTGACTCTCATGTACAAATAGAGGTAATAGTATTGCTTTTTCTTGCAAAAATCTTCAAGGTAGTAATGCATTCCCCCCCCCCCGCCCCAAAGTTGAAAATATTGGCTATTCTAGATACCATGTGCAGCCATGTCACCCTCTAAAAGGAATGATGCAGTCAGAACCCAAACAAAGACCTGGGTTTTGGTCCTGAAGTAATCACTGATCACCTGTCCTGCGGTGGCGTAGATGGGCCACCCAAGTTCTTTGGGCTTCCGTTTTCTCATTTCTTTCATGTTAAATGAGGGCTTTCAATTAAATGTGCTCTGAGTCTCCCTCCTGCTCTATAATTCTTTGAATCCAATGGTTCCTTCAGCAGGGTAGCCATAGGCACTTCTTTTTAGTATCATCAGGTAAAATATAGGTTAGAAACAACTGACTTTATTATAGGATCTGGAAGTTAGTACATCAGGTTAGTGATATCACTTTAGTTTCTTTTTTTTTTAATTTTCCTTTCCTTTTATTTATTTTTAATTGAAGTATAGTTGATTTACAATGTTGTATTAATTTCAGGTGTAGAGCAAAGTTATACATATGTATATATATATTCTTTTTTGTATTCTGGTATCACCCTTATTTCTGTAAGTTAGGTCATTAATTCAAGTAAAGAATCTCTCATCTCATCACATTTTAAAAATTTGCTGCTTTATTTTAGAGCCATATCACAACTTACATCAGAAAGTAGATTCTTCATGTGGCCTATTTCGAAGAACATTTTTTTTTCCTGTGGACCCGCGTTGGTTTTGCTAAATGAATCTTTTCGTATCACCACCAGGTTTACCAAGTTGGCAACACTTATTCCAATTCCTAAAGTGAGACTGACTTTGTATTTTACTTTTAGAACCAGTTGCTTAACTGCCGCTCCACCATTTCGAATCATGGATCAAAAATGGATGGCCTGGAAAAAGAACTGAGTAACTTGAATCATGAATTTCAAACTGTGCAAGAAAAGGTAATGTGTTAGGTTAATAATATTAACTTTATTTTGGCAGGGAGGGGGGCTTTCAAAATATTGTTAGCTTTTTCCCCCATCAACTTAATTTGTTCCTAATCAATTTGTTTTCCATATAGGTTCAAGTAAATTTCAGAAAAGCACAAACATTATATAACAACATTGATCAGACAACCCAAAGTGCAAAAGAGCTGGACACGAAGATTAAAAATGTCATCTGGAATGTGCAAGGTAAGAGTTACTCAGTCCAATTAAATATCTTTTACTTTGTAGCTTTTGTGGTGCACTGAAAGGATTTCCTGGTACGAGTCCAACATTATAAAAAAGATGCTATAGTGATACTGGAAAACCAATACGAACCCTCCATAAAATCTCTGCCTTTTTTTTTTTTTTTTCAAGTCATCTGCTGGAGCCTAGAATTCCCAGCTTAATAAACTGCTTGATGTTTTCCAGTTCTCCTGAAGCAGATCTCTGGGGCAGATGGAGAAGGCAACAACGTGCCTTCGGGTGATTTTTCCAGAGAGCTGGCTGAAGCAGAGCGCATGATGAGGGAACTGAGGCGCCGAAGCTTTGGGAAGCACCTGATAAAAGCAGAAGCTGAAAAAAGAGAGGCTCAGCTCTGTAAGGACCCTCCCAAATTCTTGCATCCAGTCCGTTCTAAGTGGTTTGAAATACACTGTGCAAAGTGCGATTCTGAGTCCCCGGTGACAGGTAGAAGGGCTCCTTTCTATGCATGTTACTGTTGGAGTATCATGCAGTGAAAATGGGGAGCCCCTCCAGGTTACCAGGGGGCTGTAGAAGACGACATCTTACCGTCAAGAAAAAAAAAGGGGTCTTCTAAGATATTAGACACTGATACCTCTTTTTCCTTTTTAACTGCATTTTTATTCTTCTTTCATAGCTCTACCCAAGTTCTCATTATATCATTTTTTTAACGGTCACTTTTCATCATTGGGGTTTTGAATCACACATTGATATTAGCACGATTTCCAAAAAAATTAAAAATGGATGTACTAGAAATTAACTGAATATATCCAAAGGTTTGGATGTGGGAAAATGCCTCATTAGCTCACAACTGTAAGAAATAATAGTTTGGTATATTTTTCCAGACGCTGATCTTTGTTCTCTGCTAAGATGATGCAGCCACTGTTTATATGGGATAGTAGCAGTTCTCGTGTAGCATTGGTATTGTTGAAATTTAATACTAATCTTGGCTTCTGCTGCAGAGAGACAGTAGTCGTGGTAGAAGGAGCATGTGCTTTGTACTCTGCAGGTCAAGTTCAAGTCCCAAGGCTGAAACCTTGTCACCTAATTTCTCAGGCCCTCCATTTCCTTATCTGAAGTATGAGACTGATAATTACTGTTTTCCATGTGGTTATCGTGAAAGTTAAATGGGACGATGTGTGCAATGCATAACCTAGCCTAACCTAACCTAAATGTTCGTTTCCCCTCCCATTCCCTTGCAAGTTCAAGGAAAACCGTGAAATGAGTAGATAACTCAGTTCTCCTTTTGTAGTCTTTATAACTTAACTTTGATATACCCATTTCTCAAGTGGAAAACAAAAAAGGTGATGTGTTACAGTGCTAAACCGGATAAGGAGCTGGCTGGAAAGCCAGCAGGTGGAGAACAACGGACTTGTTAAGAATATACGAGATTCTTTAAATGACTATGAAGCCAAACTCAGTGACCTCCGTGCCACGCTGCAGGAGGCAAGTGCCCAAGCCAAGCAGGCTGCCGGCCTCAACCGAGAAAACGAGAGGGCTTTGGAATCCATCAAGGTGAGTTCGCAGTCAGAATCTGCAGTTTCGTGAATGACAGGGATGAGGGAGCAGGGGTCTTTATCGTTAATAAGGTGGCAAAGCCAGGCAACCTGTCTGTACATCTGGTCACACACACCTGTCTGTATAGCAAACCCTAATCACACACGCCTGTCTATGTGGCAAACCCTAGTCAAACTCAGAGTGAGGCATTCATTGCAAAATCAAAGTAGTTTCTACTCCTCAGTGGCCAGAAAACAGTCTGATCTTAAACCACAGAGAAAGCAGAGCAAATCGCTTCACCCCTACCCCTGGCTGACAGAGTCCTGGAGGAGTAATATTGCCAAGTAGAGGAGAAATTAAACTAATGTTGTTATAATTAATTCAAAGCATATAATGTATGTTTTAAATAACTGACTTTTTGTGTCCTGTATGTAAACATCATTACAAGAATCACCAACGAAGGCATTTTAAGCCATCACCTGCTTTATAGGCAATAAGTCAAAATACAGGCCATATGCAGGAGTTACAATGAGAATTTAAAGCTCAAGATTCTGTAGTTGCGTTTCAGTGGTGGACACTGTATGCTAAAACAGCAATAAAAGTGTGAGAGGCTGTGAAATGATAGTAAGGTCAAAGTGGAGTAAAATAGGACTGATGCCCCAAAAGAGGAATTTAGCACAAGAAAATGAGTAATATCTTAGCAGATGGTGATATGGTTAACTCCTGAAGCTTCCTCAGATACTAACACCCCTGTTGGAAGTCACTGATTATGCCAAGGGGCAGGGAGCAGGATTCAGTTTTATGGGGCCCTGAGCTTTGGCAGCCTCCAGCCCGGCATTCCCAGGGCCTCCGTGCCTTCTTACTGAAGCACTGGGACCAGCATGTAGAGTGTGCTGATGGCTGCTGCTGGCTTCCTTCGTTAAAACCCCTCGTTCTGACCCACTAACCAGAGCTTAATTATACATCCACCTCATTGGCCCAGCTGACCCCAGTGTAGAAACCTTCTCCAAGGTGACAATGACTGTTCCATCAGCGTGTGGTTTGCAGAAACCGTGACAACGCACCCACACTACAAATCGAAGTGATTTCTCCTGGCTTTGTAGTTGCCTCAGTGACCTTTAGGTTCATGAAAACATTCTGGCTCTGAAATTACTTCTATGCTGTCGTCCGAGGAGGACGCCTGCGCCTTCCGACAGTACATCATGCCACTCAAGCCGACATTCTTTTTATTCTCTGCAGAGACAAGTTAAAGAAATGAACTCCCTCCAGAGTGACTTTGCCAAGCATCTGGCCACCGCAGACTCTTCCTTACTGCAGGCTAATGTTGTCTTGCAGCTGATGAGGAGAAGCCATGAGGTAGAGGCAAAACTTGCTCTCTAGAAAATTGAAAAGCACTTAAATTATATTTCAAGGAAACTATGAGATAGGCCAACCATTTTTTTTTTTCTCCAATATACGTCTTTTAGATGGAAGAAAATACCCCACAGTGTTAACAGTGGTTGTCCCTCAGAGGAGGGGTGAATGATATGTCTTCTTTATATCTCTCTGTATTACCTAATTTGCCTGCAATGAGCAAATGATAATTTTGTGACAACCAAAAAAAATTGTGATGCTATTTTAAAAATATCAGGCATAACTTTATTAGCAGGAAATATTTAGGACTGATAAAAGATAAAAAAGATAAAAGATAAAAAACAATATTTCTTAGCAGCCCATTGGGCATTTTGGAAATCTCTTTTGTGATCACTATTTCTAAATCAGAAAAAGTGTTTTGGTTTAGTATAACTATACACTAATGGTAATAGCATGATTTTATAAAATTTATCAAAGCGGATACCCACCGTATGGAAAATATTCCAAATGGTGGTGAAACTTGGGAGAATATTATCAGTGCCACTATCTGAAGTAACCAAGGATGAATGGGCTCAGAAAACAATTTCTTCTTGTTGCCTCCTAGAAACATGTCGTTTATGACAGAGTTCAAGAAAATGGCATACACGGTGTTTGCTTAAATTGACAGTGTCTCTTGTTTACTTGGAAAAAAATAGGAATATGAAAAATTAGTTGTCACTTTAAATGAAGCAAGACAGGAGCTAAATGACAAAGTGAGGGAACTTTCCAAATCGGCCAGCAAAGCATCCCTGGTGGAGGAGGCGGAAAAGCACGCACGGTCTCTGCAGGAGCTGGCGAAGCAGCTGGAGGAGTGAGTGGCGGCCTGGGGGGCTGACCCCGGGGCTGCTGGAGCCGGGGTGCGAGGGGAGGCCTCCCCGGGGGAGGGTCTCCGGACCAGGGCAGAGGGCGGCACAAAGGGGCTGATTCCAGGCCGCATCCTGGGGGCAGAGTGGTGGAGCTCGCAGCCTCAAGCCTCGGTTTCCCAAATGAATCGGGGAGGTTCGTGGGTGGGGGCTCGGCTGCAGGCCGGTAGGGCTGCTGAGCCCTTCTCCCGGAACCATCTTCCAGGATCAAGAGGAACGCCAGTGGGGATGAGCTGGTGCGCTGTGCCGTGGACGCTGCCACCGCCTACGAGAACATCCTCAACGCCATCAAAGCGGCCGAGGACGCGGCCGACAAGGCCTCCAGCGCGTCCGAGTCTGCGCTCCAGGTGGGTGCCTGCCGCGGCTCCCCCTTGGGTGCACTCTGGAGACAACTCATTCTCCCGTTGTCTTTCCGTGTGCCCCGAGGAGCAGAACAAGCATCACTTTAGATCAGAATTTTTTGTATAGAATAGACTTGAACCTGCTCTTAGATCTTGGTCGTTTCTGTATTTACTTGGCTGTTTGATAAATGTAGCACAGGTTTAAAAATCATTTGTAAAACCAGATAGAAGTCACACTGATTATCGATTTTGAACCATGAAAGTATTCTATCCTTCTTACCAGGGATGCTTTTATGCTGTGATTGAGTACTAACATTCACCAAAGAAGAGAGATTTTTGTACACAATTTGATAACCATTTATTTCCTGTCATTTGTCTCTGGGTGTGTCTCTGGAGTCCTACGGGATCTTAAATGCACTGTATAATATTCCTATGTATAAACATAAAGAACATAGATTAACTATGAGAGAATTAGTGGACAAGCCTTCTTGGAAGGTTGAAGGCTTTTATCTCCTAAATATTAAGAGCCTAAAGGCAACTCAGCTCTGTCCTCCGTTATTGCAGAGGGTATTGTACAAGTGCCAGTGAGAAAATGAGAAAGTGTCACACCATTTGTCATTATGTCAGCAGAGATGCGTCTGCCTCCCCAAGCCACAAATGTCTACCTAGAGCCCTAACCGTACCTTTTAAGGAACAGCCTCTTTAAATCTCCTTCTTACCTCCTAACCTCTTTCTTTAAAGATTAAAGATGAGGGCTTTGGAGTCGGATGAAAACTCTTACTCCACATTTCCGAAGGTGCGTATCACATGCTAATGGCTGATAAATGCTTTGCTTTCAGACGGTGATAAAGGAAGATCTTCCAAGAAAAGCTAAAACCCTGAGTTCCAACAGCGACAAACTGTTAAACGAAGCCAAGATAACACAGAAGAAGCTACAGCAAGGTATTGGGAGTGGGGTGGGGGCTGGGATAATCATGGGTTTGGAAACAACCTGGGAGACCAGGAGAGGCAGCCCTAAAAGCAAACCCTCTTCTTGACTCTCAGTCCATGGAGATGATACTTTGTAAACCTGTGGTTTATTTGATAGATTTGATGTTTCCACCCAATATTTCAACACTATTAAGCCTCTCCCTTTCTTCACGTGCATTTCCAAAGAGCCTCATACACAGGCTCAGTATGCCCCTGGCCTCTGTGACTGGAGGAGCTGTGGGTCTGGGCACCTGCAGTGGGCATCTCGGGGATGACCCCTCAGATGCCGGTCTGCTCAGTGCTGTGTGGACCCTGGCTCCTCAGGCGCGACCAATACCAATGGAGGATCAGGATCATTAGAGTAATTGCCTCTCGCTGCTTTATTCTATTCTAGAAATCAGTCCGGCTCTCAACAACCTACAGCAAACTCTGAAAATTATTACAGTTCAGAAAGGGCTAATAGACACCAATCTCACGACCATCCGCGATGATCTCCGTGGGATACAGAGAGGTCAGCATCTCCCTAACCCGCTGCACTTGGCTTCTTTGGTCGAACATTTTACATCCTTATGCTTCCCCATTTGTGTGCATTAGATGACATCGACGGTATAATCAGTGGTGCAAAGAGCATGGCCAGAAATGCCAACGACATCACAAACGAGGTTCTAGACGGGCTCGAGCCCATTCAGACAGATGTGGAAAGAATTAGGGACACCTATGAGCGCACACAGAGCGAAGACTTCAACAAGGCTCTCACTGACGCGAATAATTCAGGTAGCAGAGATTCTCTGGCCAGGACATAGTATCCGCTTTCCCCATCATTATATGCTTTGGTCGGTTTTAATTATTCCCTGGTAAAGTCTGATCTTAGAAATTAAAATATTAGAAAATATGTAATATGTTCAAAGAGTGTGGCTGTTTTGTTATTTAAAAGGACCAAGTGGGATTTTTTAAAATTCATTAACATTGCTGTTGATTTTCCATTTTATAGAGTGGAGATATAGGTCCCTGAATCATGAGGAATTGAATTATAATTAATATTAAAGACTAAATAGCAAAGATTTATTTTTTTCTATAGTGGTCAAGAAAGATGATGTGATATCTAGATTGCAGAATAAAATCCATCTATCTGTATTTATATAGAAATATATATATTTCTATAACATTGAAAAGGTATTACGTGATTCTGAGTCATCCTGTCCAGTGTTTGGGACCCAAACATACCACTTGACAAGTACTATCAGAACATCTGTATTTAACCTTTTCTTAACTCACAGTGTTAAATTTCTGTTTCGTAATCTCACCAACAGTAAAGAAATTAACCAACAAACTGCCTGATCTTTTGAGCAAGATTGAAAGTATTAACCAACAGCTGCTGCCACTGGGCAACATCTCCGACAATGTGGACCGCATACGAGAGCTAATTCAGCAGGCCAGAGATGCCGCGAATAAGGTGGGTGTGTCCCCACGTTGCTGGGCACCCAGGCTCAGTCTTTGATAAGTTACCATATTCATTAAGAAAGAAAAGGTACCTATTCACTCAAGAACTGGTTGTCTTTCTTGCCCTAATTCTTTAGCTGCTCACACTGTGAAAGTTGATTTCCTCCTGTTGTCCTTCAAAAGTTCACATCACCTTCATCCCTTAAATGACCTGGACCTGGAGCAGTTTCCTTCCCAGTTCTCCTCCAGGCCCCCATTGGTAAAGTGTTATTGCAAATTCAAGTAAGGGTTCTGTGATCAGAATGTGCTGATGTGATACTGCACAAGACCTACTTTCTCTTTTTACCTTGAAATTTGTAGAATCCACCTTTATTGAGGATGGAGAGATAGTTCCTACCAACATGGGCAGGGTTGTGAATAAGGGATTACAATGATTTTCTGTCATTGGAGCGCTGATCCATCAGCTCTTCTAATTTTAACCTGACATTACTTACTTGAATTCCTAACACTTCTCCCTCACAATTTGTTTGATCCTAAAATAGTGTAAATTAAATATCTTATATTTTTCAGCCTCCTCCCTGTGAGGTATTTGGAGACAGAGGATTAGAAAGCCAAGTCAGAATATCACTCCCCTGAAAGCACTATGGTTGATTTCTAGGCTCAATATTACTACTTTCGAGCCTCAAAACCTGCCGTTTCTTCTAGGGAAGAGAAGTGCTCCCAACATAAAACCTGTAGCAGAAAAACAGAGCCTGAGGCTCAGTTTGGCAGAAACTCCCCTCTTCCCACCCAGGCCTTATGAAAACCAAGTGAAAAAGAGTATGTTTCTAGCTTTTGCCTTTCTACATTCATTCGCTGATTTAGCAAACAAAATTCAGTGTATAATAGCACAGTGGTTTAGAGCTGATTAACCAAGGCAGGCGCTGTTGCCTACAAGAATAAGACTAGTTACAGTTTATAGATGGATGATATTTAGTAAAAGTATGGGAACACACGTGAGAAGCTACACATAGGAGTCCAAAGCCCAGGGCAGGAGTGACCTCCGAGAAGGGAGAGAGGGCTCGGAACAAGGTGGGATACGTGCTGGGCTTCAGTTATAGCAGTAAGTTTAATTTCTTGAGACGATGGTGCATATGCAGGTGTGTTCTCCATCCTTTTTTTATGTTCATAAAATCGTTTCTTTATTCAAAAAAATTTTTAATGAGTTGGAGTTTTCCAGGTGCCGAGAAGCAGAGGGGCATTCCAGGAAAGACTTGGGCTGTATGGAGGGGTGGGCAGGGGAGGAGCAGAAGGCAGAGAATGAGCCCTGAGTGTCGGGGAGGGAGAGGCCACGGCTCCCGCAGCACCGAGCCCCCCTGGCTAGGGCCTTGCTTATACCACGTCCTCCATAAATACTTAAATGCTTGGGAGATAAAATGTAGAGCTGATGTTCATTCCAAGAGTTCTCCTTTAGAGTGTTCGAGAATATTTGTTTTCTTTGCTACCCAAGGGGGTCCACAGACCAGAGCTAGTCAGAGAACTTTTGTTACTCATCCATTATATAGAAATAAAAAATTGAGAGTAGATGTTTAGAAACTTGCAATAATTTGAATTGCCTCAGCATCCAAGTATGGGATCAGTGGGCGTGTGATTTGCATACCTTCTTTATTTCATTTTCTAGTAATTTAATTTTTCGTATATTTTGCAAAACTATTGGTCGAGGGCAGATTAGAGGGAAAAATGATCCTTTCCCCTGAGTTTAAGAAGCACATTCTAGAAAGCCTGGATGCACTTATTTTTAAGGACTGAATGCCTGTAAGAAATGCAACCATAATATGTAACATGTTCATGGGAAATGGTTTTTCAAAGAGTTCGTTTTTTAAAAATATTTTTGATGCATTATACTTCTCCTGTATGCCAGACATCATACTACGTGCTTCCATAAATGTTAGCTCATTTGCACAGAAACCTCCTAGCGTTAGAAAAATAATAATGATTATTATATGTATATAATATTAATATTATATAGTAACAGGGCTAACATAATATTAATAATATAACTGTTATTAATAATATTTTAAAGATAATATAGAGTTTTATATTTTAATATAATATATAATTAATAATAGGATTATAATATTAAATTAACCCTACTAGTATATATTATAACCCTATGATTACAATACACTATACTATGATAAATTATATGTTATATATAATGTACAACTCCATATTATCGTAATATATTATTATTATAGTAATATCATTATCCTATTAATAGGGTTAATATAATATCAATATTATAACCACAATATGATGATAATAATATATTATTTTTATTACTATAATATATAATTATATTATTAGCTGGCACAGAGAACTAAATGCACTTCCCAGGACCCACGGCTGATACGTAGGAAGCACATGAACACTTTACCCCCAGCTCCCGAAGCAGCTGTGTGAGTTTAGAACCCAGGTCCAGGCGACACCACACTCCTTTGCTCCCTATTGTAACAGCTTGAGAAAGGCTGATATGTGGTTGAAAGAACAGCCATGAAGTCACAAGCCGCCGCTGTGAGCACGGCCACCTTGCCCCCGCCTGCCGTCTGCATGGCTGACACCATGGATTTGTCTCTCCTAGGTCGCCGTCCCCATGAGGTTCAATGGTAAATCTGGAGTCGAAGTCCGGCTGCCAAACAACCTGGAAGATTTCAAAGGATACACGTCTCTTTCTTTGTTTCTCCAAAGACCTGAATCCCCAGAAAACGGGGGGACGGAGAATATGTTTGTGATGTACCTCGGAAATAAAGATGTAAGTATTGCTGTGACTTTTCTCTTGTTTTTAAAGCAGAATGTGGTTTTTGAGACACACGACACGCCCGTGTCACTGCCGTTGGCACAGCACCACGGCAGCAGACCCTGGCACCTCCGATGCCTCCACAGGTCATCATCTGCAGGAGGGGGGCGTCTGGAGGCCTTGCCCAAGGGGCCCGGCCCATGAGCACACGTGTGTGGACAGGCAAGCACGTGCACACCCGGGATACACACCCCCTTCCCTCCGCCGGGGCAGCCACACTCAGGCTTCACGGAGACAAGGTTCCTGACGGGCTTGTGGGTCTGTCCTCTTTGCTGGGACACCCAGCTGCAGACCCTTCCGAGTCTCTGGGGTGGGGACCATCTGGGAGCGAGGCCTGGAGTGAATGCAGCCACTCCTGCCCCATGAGTGAGTAATCCAGTTGCCCCATCTCTTGTAATTCTAAATTCTTTAAGCTGCCATCATCACAGGCGTTTTGAACTGTTCAATTTAGCTTTTAATCCCTCCTCTTAAAATCTATCTCTTCCACTTAAGTGTCGGAGGGAAAAGGTAATCACTGACTGGTTATGAAACCCAGTTCTCGAAATTTCTGGGCAATGGGCAAACGGTTGGCTGTCACTAGTGGAGATGGTATTTAAGGATTCCTAAAATCAACATTGTTAGTGGCCACCCTTTCATGCTTCAAGATATTGGCACTTTTATTTGTAACTTTCTTATGACATGACTTTTTGCTTTGTATTATATGGCAAAATGCATGTTACTTTATTCCTTCAACAAATCTAATACCACGTACCTACTAGGTGCCACACCCTGTATTTAGAATAACCCAAAATTTATTTCTTGAATGTACTTAATGTACACTTAAAACTGGTTAAAATGGTAAATTTCATGTTACGTATATTTTACTACAATTTTTATAAATTTGGAGTTTTTTTGTTGTTAAGGGAAGGTAAATCACATTCTAGCAGGGAAGGAAGATACATCTGGAACTGATGGTGACCACATAGGGTGCCACGTGTTAGAACAGGGACACACAAGGTGTTAAGGGGACTTTGTATGGCACAGGGAAAACAAAAATGCCTTGTCTCCCATCCCAGCCTAAATCTAGAGGAGAACTGTGTCCAGTTCTGTTCATCTTTATGGCAAGTGCATGGCAAGTGCTTGGCAAATATTTGCAAATTGGGTGACTGGGGGAGTGAGTCAATGAGGGCACTTTTAACACAAGCAAAGTCAGCTTAGACACTGTTAGTTAACCATTCCATCTATGTTATCTTATGCCAGGAAGCACCTCATTCGTTCTGTCTGCGCAGGGCTGACTGAATAAAACCTGTTGGTCACTTGAAATGCACTCTCTTGGGGTGGGGAGTTGAGAGAGTACAGTATGTGAACTGCTCTGAGGTGGCCTCTGTGTCTCCAGGCGTCCAAGGACTACATCGGCATGGCGGTGGTGGACGGCCAGCTCACGTGCGTCTACAACCTGGGAGAGCACGAGGCTGAGCTCCAAGTGGACCAGACCCTGACCAAGAGCGAAACTCAGGAGGCAGTTATGGACCGGGTGAAATTTCAGAGGTACGGGTCTGATTGTGCTCTTTGTTAATCTGACCTGCACTCACCAAGCTTTCATTGTATGCGTTGGTCAACCCCATTTTTAGTATTTTGGCTTTGATTGCTTTCCTCTTCTCATAAACTTTTATGTGACTTTATCATCTAATTTATTTTTAAACAGAATTTATCAGTTTGCAAGGCTTAATTACACCCGAAAAGCCACTTCCAGTAAACCAGAAACACCTCAATTCCATGACATGGATAGTGGAAATAGCAACACACTCCTCAATTTGGATCCTGAAAATGTTGTATTTTATGTTGGAGGTTACCCATCTGATTTTAGAGTAAGTGCAAATGTTATTTACATTTTAATTTAACATAATGATATTTTAAACAATTATGTATAAAATGGATTTAACTATGTATTCTTAAGGCATATGCAGTGATAATAGCTAATACTTACTGAGTACTTCTGTGTGCAGTGATCAAGGCTTAAGTATGTTAATTGAAAAAAGCATCATTATCATTCTTGCTTCACAGACGAGGAAACTGAGTAGAGAGTTTGAGTAACTTGCCCAAGATCAGACGGCTGAAAAACAGCAAAGCCAGAGCATCTGGCTCCAGGGTCCACAAACTTAACCCCTGTGCTATATTGACGGTTGAAAGTGACAGAGTTACACTGTTTCTTGGTCAATCTGATCATTGTCCTTTGTTCAGTTAGTAGAAGATTTTTTGTTTCTTTTTTTTTCCAGCTTCCTAGTAGACTGAGATTCCCTCCGTACAAAGGTTGTATTGAGTTAGATGACCTCAATGAAAATGTTCTGAGCTTGTACAACTTCAGAACAACTTTCAATCTCAACACAACAGAAGTGGAGCCTTGTAGAAGGTAAACAAAACCTAGAAGCTGGTGTCCCTCTGTAATCCTGGTAACTTGCTGTCATATTACGTAAAATACAGGAATGAGCCAGTGAGATGCTGTTAATGTCGCTGATTGCTTTGGGCCGTAATTTTTAAACTCTGCTTGTGTGCAGCAGTGCTAGCCCACCTCGAAAATCTAATACGTAAGGACAGTCTTTTCGTTATTTATATAAAATAGTAGATTGATAGAATTTCCTTGGTTTTGAAAAAAAATAAATTTCTTCAATTTTTGGTGCCTCCTACCACAAAATAGTCAGCATTTTTGGTACCTGATTTAGGCACAAGCTATTTACTATAAATTTTAAAAAAAAGTGGTTCATAAAGTACAGCATGACTTTTAGGTACTCTGACAACTGAACCTATTTGAGAATTGCTGCATTGAGCTCCTGACCTACCCTTTAGTTAAAAAGATTTGGAATAGTCTCGTATGAGACAGACTGAGTATTTATTACTCAGAATAAAATTCTTTTTCAAATTAATAGTTTCTTGCATTTCAAGATCTTCAGCTGCTGGGCCACACCTTCCTAAGTAAACATTTCCAAAAGGGGCTTGGAAGAGCATCTTTGTTGAGTAGGATTGGATTATTGTAGAGGGTAAAAGCACGTCCAGGAGAAATAGCCGGCTGTTTTTACACTTTAAAGATGTTTTCTCTTCTCTAACAAAATCCTGACAACTAGATCGCAGAGGCTTTGCTCCCTTTTTCACCTCGTATTAATAAGCACACTCTCCTGGGAGCTCCTCGGCTGCTGTGTTCTAACTTACGGTGATTGGTGTTGACAGGAGAAAGGAAGAGTCGGACAAAAATTATTTCGAAGGTACAGGCTATGCTCGGGTTCCGACTCAACCAAATGCTCCCTTCCCAATCTTCGGACAGACGATTCAGACCACTGTGGACAGAGGTCTGCTGTTCTTTGCAGAAAACCAGGTAATCTTCAAAGATGCTTCAAATATGTGCATTTATTTGAGCAATTTGAGGGTAACTGGGTTATTATAAACAACCAACAGATCTGAAAAACAACATGCAAATGTTACCTGCATCCTTCCCCTCAGCCCAGTTCTACTTTCTTTGGTTCTGAGAATATGTTTTAATAAGGCAGGTAATTCAGAATTTGAGAAGATGCCACCAAAATGTGGGAGAAATCACCCTTTTCCCATTCTGTTTGTATTGCCAGTTTTATTCTTTGAAAACTATTATTTGCCTAATCATCTACTTATTCTGCCTAAAAAATCCTCCTGAGAGCTCCGAAAACTAGACTATGTGACCGCCTGCTGTTTCCATATTGATCTGACTCTTGCCAGAGTGTGCGGGATTAAATCTTTATCAGCCTGACACTTAACTTTTCAAGACATGGAAGCTACTCTGTTTTCAAGCAACTGAGGTTCCTAGAGACGGTTCTCACTGGCTTAGAATAGACCAAAGTGACCCTCTTGGAGTGATCGTCAGCACCATCTGCTGGTCGGTGGGCTTGGCGTTGACCTCCCCAGAAAATAGGTGCTTCTGTAGTTTGTGGAGGAACGTGGATCAGTCCGTGGGATCTCCAGTCTGAGAATGTGGGATTGACAGGGAGCGTGGGGTTTTACCAGACCCTTCTCCCTGCAGGGTAGGGTCACAGACCTGCTCCAACTCTCCTTTCTAGGGTTGGCCTGGACCCTTTGGGAGATTCCAAGGCTGGACCTGTTCTGATGGTTTGGAGAGTTTCCAGCCTGCCTGAAAAACACAGAGAGCTGAGAGGTCACACAGCATCTTCAGGGCAAGGCAGTTGTTTTCCAAAATAAAGTCTTCTTTGTGCTATATTTTGAAGTCCTTGGAGACTAAAAACCAGAAATACTGCTTATATTAGAAGAATACTTACAAAATGGTTATGTTAGTAACCAGAGAAAGTTATCTAGGGTGCAGCTATTAAATAGGATGAATCATTACTGTCAATGAGTTGATGTTTTTCTGTTGTTTATGAGTGTAATGAACCATCACTGGCTTCAAAGAGCAAGGTTTCAGATCCAGGTAAGGACTGATTTTCCTCTTAGGTAAGGACTCTGGCAGTAGACTTCAAAGAGAAGTCTTCTTGTCATTAAGAAACTGTGTCTGGGCAAATCTTCAAGTCCTACTGCAGGAATTCCTCCGCTTACCTTTCCTCTAAGGAAATGGCTGGTTCAGGGATGTGCCCTACACCATGACGGGGATGCAGTAATGACTCCTAGTTGGTTGGTGACTGGCTCAGCAAGGTGATCAGTGATCAGAGAGAGAAAGGAGAGAGAGCAATGAAGGGTGAAGAGACCGGCTTGGCAGCAGGTGGGAGTCATGTAGACTGTAAGCTCTGTAAGCGATGTTCTGAATTTGAGATATCTGTGAGTCATGCAAGCAATAGGAATAATGCAACCAGATGTACAGACCCAGCCCCAAAAAGACAAGTCTAGGCTGGAGAAAAGTGTTTGGGCTTCACAGGCACACCTGAATTAGGGCCACAGAAGCAACTGTGATTGCTGAGGCGAAGAGAGTGGTGGGAGGGAAGAGGCCCTATCTGGGATCCCCAAGCAACAGGTAAATGGATGGACCACCCAATGAGACGAAGACATCGGGACAGGTCAGAAAACAGGTGGTGGAAAATGTCTGGGGTTTGAGGAAGACCATACCTCTCTCTAAAAGGTAGCAGCCATATTTTCAAATGAAATTAATGATCTGTGTCTTTTCAGTTTCCATTTTTGCATGCTGATTATAGATTGTTATAAAACAAAATCATGACAATAGCTAGCATTTTTTATTGAAGTAGAGTTGATTTACAATGTTGTGTTAGTTTCTGATGTATAGCAAAGTGATTCAATCATACATATGCATATATATTCTTTTTCATTATAGGTTATTATGAGATATTGAATATAGTTCCCTGTGCTATACACTAGGTCCTTGTTTATCTATTTTATATAGAGTAGTGTGTATATGTTAATCCCGAACTCCCAATTTATCCCTCCCCCTGCCCCTTTCCCCTTTCGTAACCATAGTTTGTTTTCTATGTCTATGAGTCTATTTCTGGTTTGTAAACGTTCATTTGTATACATTTTTTTAGATTCCACACATAAGTGATATCATATGGTACTTGTCCTCCTCTAAGTGAAGAAATTAAGTGAAGTGACTTAATTCATATAATATGATGATCTCTAGGTCCATCCATGTTGACTAGCTAGCATGTATTGTTTCCTTCCTGTGTGCCAACCACTGTGTATGACGTTCACCAGGGTTGACAAGATTTAACCATCATCCCATCCCAGGAGTCGGCTATTATAGCACTGGTGTCCCTTTTAACTAAGGAGGCAGCTGAAGCTGAGAGCACTCCGGATGTGGGAGTGTCTTGACCGCTAGTGTTCTGGCTCTCCCTGAGTCTCCTGGTAATCTGCATTGTTTCCCTGTCCTAGGATCGCTTCATATCTCTAAATATAGAAGACGGCAGCCTCATCGTCCGATACAAGCTAAATTCAGAGCCACCAAAAGAAAAAGGAATTAGAAACATCATAAATGACGGGAAGGATCATTCGGTATATCCTTTTGAGTCTGTTTGCTTGAACTGTTAAATGTCCTTGGTCCTTTAAAATTAAGTCCATGCCCAGAACACTTTTCTATTACCAGATGAACTTAAAGTTATTAACTGAGAGACATGTCCTTTTAAAATTTGAACATTTGGGCATGAAATAGATGACCTCTCTATGACATAGATAAAACGTGCTTAATCCAAATGCAAACATTCCTATTAACATGTTTTAGTATTGTAATTTTACTCAAATGTGCTACTATTCAAAAGTCCATGTATATATACCATGTATATAAATGAATCTGAAGAAAGATGAAAACATAATAGCTTTGAACCACTGTGAATAGGATTCTTTTAGTTCTCATTGTTTGCTGATTCACCTCTCACTTATTTCAGATTCAGATCAAAATTGGAAAAACCCAAAAACTTACGTGGATAAATGTGGGTTCTCAAAAGGTTAAAATTGAAGGTGAAATATTTGATTTCAGCACATATTATCTGGGAGGAATTCCAATTTCAATCAGGGAAAGGTAAGATGATTTTTTTTTAAAGAAGCAGGTCACCTCTCTTCATATTTATGGTTGCCACTGATTAGTCTACCTTTATAAATTCCAGCGAAAAACAATCACAAAAAGTTAACGTTTCAGTATTAACGGTGTTAGCCAACAGGGCAAAGCCGGCTGTGAACACTGTGTAATGGGACTGGCCACTTAAAGAGGCAGGGGGAGGGAGGGAGGGAACTGTGCCACCCCCACTGCCATTCCTAGAAGGAGACAAACCAAAAGGAATAAACTTGGTGTTGACAACGCTGCCAGTAAGAACAGAGGCTGTGGCCTGGGGTCCTTGAAGGCACAGAGGAGAGCACAGGTGGTCCCTTGTCCTGACCAGTGTCCCAGGGCCCTTTGGGAAGTAGCGCCTAGGCCGTAGGGCACATCTCTGCTGCCCGCCCCCTTTCGTGTCCTCCAACACATAATAGGTGCATAACTGTTTCTCTGATTAATGAATACATGAATGCATTAAATTAATTCAAATGAAGTAAAGCTTAATCAGAACGAGGGGGGGAAAAAACCCCACCAGTTTGAGGATATACTATAAGTAGAATACCTTTAACAGATCCAGGTAAGGACTGGTTTTCTTCTTTGTTCATTTGTTTGCACCATCCAAAAAGGCTTTTAGATGGCTGACGGCGATGTGCGGGAAGAAGTCTCCCTGGAAGGGTTAGTGCAGCCTCATGACTAAGCCAAGAGCACTCCCAACACATTCGGTGATGATGGCTTCCGTATGAGATCTGAGGCTAGTTAACTCTTTTCCTGATTTAGTTGGAAGGAGCACTCGATGTGATGTATAAGGTGGGCTGCGAAGGTGTTCTTTCTTCTCCGTTCCTTATACATTTGGCAGCTGTCCGTCATTAGTAAGGAGGCGCTAATCTTTCTTCTAAAGTTGTCAGGGTTGTCCCCAAAGACAAAACTCAGGTGAGGAAGCTCAGCACTTTAATAGAGTTTGGGAGTAAATGTCGTTACTCCTTAGAGTCTTTGGACTGGAAGGGACCTTGTGGATCATAGTATGTAACCTTTGAACTTCAGTGAAGAAATTGAGAGCCAATGAGGTCATATTACTGTTTAATACCATCAGTGTTAAATATGGCTAGTTATGAATGGTCAGTCATCTTGGCTTCATTCAATTAAACGTAATAAAATAGAGTAACCGTTGCACACATCTGAGGCTCTTATTTATTCCTTACATAAGCACTTACTGAGTGTCTGGTGACATCAGGCAGTGTGGTCGGTGTTGGGATGACAATGACGAACAGCGCAGAGCCTCAAATATAGTGGAAGGGAGGCAGTAGAATGTGGCCAGTGCCATCAGAGGGGAAGCTCTGGCTGCTGGGGCCCCGGGGAGGGAATCTGACCCAGCTGGGGCGTCAGGAAAGTAGTCTCTGGCTAGACCTGAAAGATGCTGGCAGCCAGCGTGTGTGAAGAGACAAGAAAGTGTGAACTTTCAAAGGACACCCCTGGTGTGGGAAGCAGGGACCAGATCACAGAGGATCTTGAAAGTCATAGTAAGGAATCTTTGGGAGACTTGAGCAGAGAAAGGACATAATCAGATTTGGGTTTCCAGTAGCTCACTCTGGTGCAGGGCAGAGATCGGATTAAGAGGGAAAAGGGCTGAGGCAGGTCAAGAGGTTGGAAGATGAGTGTATTAACACAGGTGAGAGAGGGGTGGCCTGACCAGGGAAATGGCAGCACAGGTCAGGAAAAGGACATGGATTCCCAATATATTTAGGGCAGCCAGTGGGCAGGACTGAATGGTTGCTTTGGTTTGAGTAAAAGAGAAAAGCGCTCAAGGACACCTGGGTTTTGATCCAGCGCGTAGAGAGATGGCCGGCACCAGCAGAGGAACAGGGTGACAAGTTTGGTCTGAGACCGGCTGAGTCCCAGGAGCCCAAGAGACAGCAGATGGAGATGCCCAGGGGGGTTGGACAGAAGGCCTGGGCTGGAGAAGGGTGAACAAAGCTCAGGGACAGGTGGGCTCCCCCAGAGCAGTGAGGAGTCCTCAGAGGCAATCCAGAAGCCACTGGTTGGTGGTTTGCATCTGTGTGGTGTCAGCAGAAGGCACACAGTGCCGTGAACGCCAGCCCAGCAAGATTTACTAGGAAGGGTAGTGCGTGAGGTCAAAAGAAATGGTTTTCATTTTGGCCCAGCCACCAAGGAGCGGGGTGACCTTGGATTAAGTCGGCACACAGCTCTTCCTTGCCTCTTCATCTCTGTCTGGTAAAGAAACACACATGTGGCTATTATTAGACACCTTTGTACAGAAAGACATATAGAATCTTCCTGGTAATCTGTTTTGGGGTCTTCCAAACAAGGGACTGCTTCCTTTTTCTGGGCAAGTTTATACTTTGATTTTTGATTAAAACCACAAGGGTATGGAAAATGCAGGAGGTAGAGGCCAGTTAGAAGGTTGCACTGATCTTTTATTTCCTCACAAGTGAAATGCTAGGCAACACTAGCTGTTTCTGGCCCTGCTTTATCCTTCTTGTGCCGTCCCTGATGGTCCAGACAGTCCGGAGACACCCCGCCCGACATGGGTCACTGGAGGAGGGGTGAGTCATGGAGCAGCTCTCCCGATGACCCGTAGCTGAGCTCGGGAGGGGCAGCACTTCTTTCCAAGGAGGGAGGCCCTCTGACCTCTTAATCGAAGTCAGTGAGGGCTTAAACCTAACGTGGAGAGCAGCAAGCCTCGTGTAATCTCTAAAGTAGCTGTGACACGGGATTTTGTGGGTGTTGTGTTTTCTCCTCTCTCGCTGTAGCGTATCTTCTGGGAAGGGGGCCCCAGATCCTGGCATGACTTGTTTAGGATTATAGTCAGAAGTCACAATCTGCTAATCCCATCTGCTTCTCTGGGGAAGAGCAGGTCATCCCCGATAATGCCACAGGGTCTCAGACCAGCAGGAAATGTTTCCTGAGGACCTACATCACTGCATCACAGAGTATTACTAGAACATTAAGATGAAAATAATTCAGAAAGTCAAAATCAGGCAAGAGTCCGTTAGGCAGTTACTGAGTTCAGGATCACATCTTGCTCTTACTGTTCTCTGGAATCTGCCTGCAGCAGGTGGACCTGGCTGAGGCTTTGTGGACAGATTGTGAACAGTGTGTGTTCAGACCCCAGGGCACTAACCCACTAGTGCCGCAGCTTATACCCCTCCGCGATCACGTTCCTCCGACAGGTGTGCTCAGACCCCCGAATCCTGGAGCAGATGTGGAACTCTAGGCCCTCAGATGAGTCAGGGTAACAAGAACACCCCAAAGAATAGTGGAAATAAACCTTCCATCTTAACGTCTCTGCCGTGGATATCTGGTCTGTAGCAAAGAGTCATGATCATTGCAAGTGCTCCGGGTGCACAACTGTGTACGTGTAACGAGTAAGGGCTTCAAGTCACACTGGCTAGTGCGACACACTGAGCCCGCAGATCCCAGTGCTGCCACTTCCCCACTGGGTGACCTCATGCAAGTCACCGTTCCAACCCTCCTCGTAACATGGGCTTAGGGACGGCCTAACTCTTAGAGTGGTTGTGAGATTCAGAGTAGAGGAGTTAACGTGCTAGCATGTAACACATATCAATAATGCTACGTAAGAAAACATCTCCCTCAAAAGGTCATTGTGAGGATAGGATAATAGCACCTGCACAGAATAGGTGCCCCATGTCTGTCGGCTGCCTTTCTTTCCTCTTTACTTTTTTTTTTTTTAGATTTCTGCTTAGTTTTTATTTTATTGATGTACGTATATCCATAGACTCAACTCCTAGTTTGAATTTTAAGGCTTTACATTAAACTCAATAGGTAATAATTATCCATCATTCTGTATTGTTTTCTTATATCCATTGACCTGGTCCATCTCCCTCCCCTTTACTTTTCTGCCACCTTCTTCTTCCTTCAACCTGTATTTTATGGAAAGAAGGACATCAGGAGATGTTAATGGTCTAAAACATGTTAAAACCCAAGAGAGGATGGATCTGAATATACGTTTAAGTAGACAAGCTCCTGGAATAGACAGGAACTTTCCCCTCTTCTGAGGCAAAAAGGCAACTTTATAAAATAAACTCACGCTGCATTGCTAGTGGGGATTCGTTTCTTCCTTTTCCTTTTAATGAAATTTAATTTTATGCTTATTACATGTCGCTCAATTGTTTATAATGAACTGAATAAAAATAAGGCCTTCCTGTTCAAAAAAGTGGGCTGCACTAGGGATCTATATTGAAGTCAGTTTTGTGTTTTTCTTAGTACATCGTTTGCTTAAGAAACACAAATGTTGCCTGGACTTCAGTCATTTCACGTGTATTAATGTTTTACATGAAGTCAGCTCCAGACAGATCCCAAAGTCAAATCAAAGAGGAAATGCCAAGGCAGTCATGTAGGAAGAGAGACTTTAGGAATTGCTTCCTGGTACTGATGCACTCATACGGGGACGTTACTGACTCCGCCATCCCACAGGGAGTCCCTGCTCTGTACCGGGCACCATTCGAGTGCTTGTTACACATATTATCTCATTTAAACTCACGGCAACCCTGGGAGACAGATGAACACCCTCCTACTGTGAAAACGAGGAAGTAGAAGCACAGAGGAAGCAGCAGGGACAGGACTGGAACCCAGGCTGTCCGGCTTCAGAGCCCGCAGCTCCAGAGCAGCACCACCTGCCTCACAGAGTCTCCTCCTGAGTGTCCGGGACCACGTGCCGTGGAGGGTTCCAAGCACTCCCTGGACGTGAACTTGTTTAATCCTCTTGCCCAGCGACCTCTTGCCCAGGTTGCACAATTAGGAGGTGGTAGACGCCAAACGGTGCTTTCCATGGCTCCAGCTTGACATTGATTAAATACTAAGCCACATTTTTCATAATTGTCTAGAACCAGAAAGTAACAACGTGTTTCTTCTGAGTTTACTGTGGCTAGCCTAAAAAGTGGATAGGAAAAAGGAGCAAGAAGTTTTCTAGAGCATTTCTGGCTCTAATAAATTATTTATGTATTATGCTCTTAATATATATTTATATAACATTTATAGTATATTAATTTCTTAACATGCTTTTAATTCACAATGCACTATCATGACTCCAGGATGGAATGGGGGGCCAATTCCAAATACTGTACGTCTTTTATGTCTCTGTACCTTTTGGTTATTCTTCTATTAACATTATTGTGTTTAAAGCTGAGAATGCAAATCACGCAGAAAAGAAGTGGACTTTCCCAGCAGCACAATAGAAGTAGCATTATAGAAATCCTATGAGGACAGATAACCATAAAACACGTACTTATTTACCGGTGAGAAGTAGTAGGGAGTGAGGGCAGTGTTGCAGCTCCAATTCCCAGGCAAGCCTGCTTTGGTACACCTCTTCCTTTTTTTGAATCCCAAATCAGGTTTAATATCTCTACACCTGCTTTCCAAGGCTGCATGAAAAACCTGAAGAAAACCAGTGGTGTCGTTAGATTGAATGATACTGTTGGAGTAACAAAGAAGTGCTCGGAAGACTGGACGGTAAGTGAGGAGTTCAAAAACCTTGCAAAGGAATCTCCCGGACTAACCCATTCGTTAAGACGTCAACTTCTGACTTGCTTTGGTAGCACGCAGCGTGATGGCAGACTGGCTCAGGTGTCACACTCGCCTCGGACTTGCAAAGCCTCTTCAGGTCTGCGTATTAAATTTTTGGGAAAGTAGGAATACCAGCTCTCCACACAAGAACTTAAAAATGATTGGCAAATTATCATGCAGGAAAGCAAACTGTTTCTTCCCGAGGCTACATAAATCACAGTTCAGGCGAAGTGATACAGGTTAAGATGCTCTTCAGCCATGACACGATTGCAGTGCCTGTAATTTATTCCGTGTTTGCATTTCAGCTCGTGCGGTCTGCCTCATTCTCCAGGGGAGGACAGCTGAGTTTCACCAATTTGGACTTCCCATCGCCCAGCCACTTCCAGGCCTCCTTTGGGTTTCAGACCTTTCAACCCAGTGGCATCTTATTAAATCATCAGACAGGGGTATGAAATATTGCATGAATATTGAGCAAGATTTAAACCTGACTCAGAGTTTGTTGTCAAAAACCATAGAGGGATTTTGAAGGTAAATTCGTTGGGCATCTTACCCATCATGACACAGTAAATGCTATTGTGTATTTCAGCCATGGAAGCTACTCCCCATCCTGGGGTGGGTCCTAAAAGAAATCAGGCTTAGAAAATACATTATAGTCCACAGAATTGAATTTGTATGTATTCATGGACTCATTTTCATTCTTTTTTAGGTATATGTTGTGAGTGACGGTAAATTAGAACTGTTACAAGTAGTAACATAGCTTAAATTTTTAGATCTAAGAAAAAAATCAGAAGGTATCCCTGTTACTCCTTTTTGATTCCACACCAGATAGCTATTCAGATTCCTTTTTTTTCTTTTTTTTTTTTGCAGCATATAGTTGGACAATATTTACATCAGAGAATGGGAGAAAGTAAGGTCCTTTGCTCTTCGTTCACGTACAAGCCACGGAGAGTCTATAACTTAAGAGGATTTAGCTAGCGTGGTGATACAGATGTGAGAATGTAAAAATCAACTAATACTTACAAATCACCTGGTGGAACAAATGGGATTTGTAATAGAAGCAGGAAGCTGTCCTTCTTGGGTCTGTTTCTTCACGATTGTCAGCATGCAGACATCTAGTGTTTGTTGAGAGAAAGCTGCCTCTTTCTTGTAGTAAATTCCTCTCCCCCGGCTATCTTTGTTCATCAGCCATTAGAGATCATTTTTTACAAAAACAAAACCAAAAAAAAGCAAAAAAAAAAAACCAAACAAACCAAATACCCCAAGGAAGCACATGTCGACATTTAGATTGTGAGAGTGGCTTTTTTCCATCAAAGCAGGATGTTTTGACCTAGCTCTTTTGATACACAATCCTTGTTTCCTCTGCCAGGGGTAGGAACACTTAGCACACAGTGTACGAAATGATCCAAAACAGGAGGAAAAGTTGGCTGAGAAAACGATGAGCTCAGTCCTGGACAATGCAGGAACCCCACAAGTGCCCCGGCAGCACTGCCCTCAACTTCACACTGGCTCAACGTGGCCATGGCCACCAGGCCGCAGCCGCCGTGTGGCTGTCGGTAGTGGTCGGAGGCATCCTGGTATGCTTGGCCTTGCCGGCCGTGCTGGGGCCCTTGAGGAGGACACCTTCCTGCTCAAGTTTTTCTCCATGTTCCTTGGCCGCATCGTCTTCCTGGAGCTGGCAGCTGGGATCCTGGCCTTCGTCTTCAAGGACTGGGTTGGAGACCAGCTCAACCTCTTCATCAACAAGGTCAAGGCCTATCGGGACGACCTTGACCTCCAGAACCTCACAGACTTTGCTCAGGAACGCTGGTCTTGCTGCGCAGCCCGAGGGCCCGTGACTGGAACCTCAGTATCCACGTCATCTGTGCTGACCTGAACCTGAGCCAGGAGCACCCCGGGGTGCCCGTCTCCTGTTTTAAAAAATACATATCAATTAGCATTCTTTTATCCCTGTTTATAATGAACATTGCCAAATGAAAAAAAACCAACATAAAAGGAAGCTGACAATGGCTGCAACCACACACCATAAAGCTCACTGAAGACTCATGCCTGGTTGAAAGCTTCAAAAGTTGTACCTTCAAAAGTTGATGTTTAGGGAAAAAAAATCAACAAAAGTGGAATAACAACTGCTAAAACTACACATTTTTTAAAAAATTAAGAATCGACTGAAAGACTCAAAGCATCCTACTAGAATTTAGATCAGCAGGGTTTGATGTTGGAAAATTGAACTTCCTAGAAATTAGACCCCAAAATAAAAAATTCATGACTGGAAACGCTGCCATTCTAATCATCTATGAAAAAAACTGATGAATCAAGTCTTTGTTGTAAAAATGTATTCGGAAGAAAATGGATTTTGATGAAAATAACTTTGGAAGAATGAAAGTGAAAACAGAAAAACAGAAATGGTTTAACTGTCTTGTGTAATTGATGGAGAAATTAAGTTGGTTTATGACTGTAGGTCCATAAAATACTTTTGACATATTCATCAGTGTTGAAATAATTTGCATAAGATTTTTACATTCATAAACATGGAGTCAAAATATTAAAAAATGTCTACATCAAAATATCAAAGTCAAAAACATGTGGGTCAGAACATCCTGTTTTATACATAGTCTTGATCATAAATTCAGTACTGATACATTCATCACCCTTAAATGCAGGTGTATTGCATTGATGGGTCTGTTCTCTGATGATTTCAGACAAGCAGCCTGCAGGTCACCCTGGAAGATGGTCACATTGAACTGAGCACCAGGGACAGCAGAAGCCCAATTTTTACATCTCCACAGACGTACATGGATGGTTCACTGCATTACGTGTCTGTGATAAGTGACAACTCTGGGTGAGTGGAATGGCCCTTCGGCCAGAGCTCTAAGAATTTTATTTAGTTTGATGAAATTTTCTGTACATTTTTTTGATAAATATTTGTCCTTGATGCTGACACTTTTACCAGTAAGTCATGGCCTTCTTCCTGGTTCTCTATCAGTTTTCTCGTTTAAAAAAAAATTCAATCAGCAGTTGGATGGATAAATAAATTATGGTGCATTCAAAACGGGAGAATGAAATGGGAGTAACAAGAATGAGAATCTACAGCTGTACACGGCGACACAGATGAACCTCGCACCTAAGGCTGAGGGAAAGGAGTCACACATGAAAGAGCTAATCTCCTGTGACTTCGTTTATACAAAATTCAAAAGCAGGCAAAACTAATCCGTTCTATCAGAATTCAGGATAGTGGTTGTCCTTGGAGGGGAGGTAGGCTAGAGAAGGAACGGGAGCAAAGGCGAGGTGCCTGGGGTGCTGGCTGGCTCTGCTCCTTTATCTGGGTGCTGGTGATGTTGGTGTTCTCGTAGTTCGAAGACTCACTGAGCTGTGCACGTAAGACATGTGCGCTGTGCATACACAGGCACGCCTTGGCAGTGTCATGGGTTTGGTGGCCGCCCACTGCAGTAAAGCTGATTTCACAATAAAGTGAGTCACACAAAATTTTTGGCTTCCTAGTCTATATAAAAGTTATGTTTACACTACACTGCAGTCTATTAACTGCGCAGTAGCATTATGTCTAAAAAAATACTGTACCTGTCTTACTTAAAACATACTTTATTGCTAAAAAATGCTAACCATCATCTGAGCCTTCAGGGAGTCGTAATCCTTTTGCTGGTGAAGGGTTTTAAATATTACGAGAATTACCAAAATGTGACACAGAGACATGGAGTCAGCAAATGTTTTTGGAAAAATGGCACCAATAGATTTGCTCAAGGCAGGATTGCCACAAACTTTCAGCTTGTAAAAAAAAAAAAATGCAACATCTGCAAAGCATATTTCAAAACAAAGTGCAAAAAAACAAGGTATGCCTGTAGAGTGTTCATAAAAACGTCATGTGCAAAAAGAAATGCATGATGCAAATTTTAAACGCTCTTTAAAAAGAAGCCTGGTTTGATGAGTTATTTCAGGTAAAAGATTTTGAGTCTGAATCAGACAGTCAGCTGACCGCCTGGCGAGCACCATTTTCCCCAGCTGTTCTCAGTCCTGTTTGGCTTTTGTCCTCTCTTTTTCAGACTCCGGCTCCTCATTGATGACCAGCCTCTGAAAAATAACCAAAGACTGCGAGGCCTTTCAGATTCCCAGCAATCCCTGCGTCTGGGCGGCGGTCACTTCGAGGGTTGCATCAGCAACGTTTTTGTCCGAAGGTGGGTGCCCTTTCCCATGATGGGAGCGGCCTGCCAAGGCAGAGGACGTGTCGCCACATTCCGCAGGCAGCTCTCCTGCCGCAGGCTTTCTAACCCAAACCACCTGGGCTCCACCTCCCTCTGTCAGAGCAGCTTTGGAACATGGCCATGGAAAAGGTCTAATTAACTTTCAGATTATGGCCTTGAAAAATATTCACACTGAAGTTTTATTTCATTGTAATCAAGATTGTGCAATTAGATGTAATCAACTCTTCTCCATTTCCAAGGTCAAGGAATTGCTTGGGGCCAGTTCATTACTGGGAAACCCAATGACCACAGCGTTGAACATGACTTTTCACAGAGTAGAGTCTGGTGTTTGCATGCAAATGTTCAAATGTTCTCTCTTTCTCTCTCTTTTTTTTTTTTTTTTTTTTTTGCTACAAAATGATCGTTTTTAGATAAGAGTGAGACTCTCCCCAGGGCAGAGGGAGGGCCCAGGACTGGTCATGAACCTTAGGCAGCCTGTTAGGAAATGGTGAGCTGCTATCTGGGCTCGGTGACAATCACAAGATAAAGCAGATTTATCCCGAGATTTTCGTACTGAAATGCAGGGAGGTGAATCCTTCTGTGAACTCACTTCGGAGGCTTCCTGACGTTCACCGTCATTCTAATCACCCAGTGCCTACGTCTGTCCTCCCTCTGATTTCATTCTCATATTTCTCTGTGGCACCCATTCTGAAGAAAGAACCAGAGTATTCTGGCTGTGCCGCGGTCCTGCCCGCCAAGTTAATAAAAGTTTTTCAGGCCCTCCTGCTGGCCGGGCACGGGGCAGGGGTCTTGGGGACGGCAGAGGTGGTATAGCACACCCTCATCCTCTGTGAGCCTCGTGTTTCCTCTGCATACACTGCGCGGGTAGGAGATGAAAGTTTACCCAGAAATCGGAACAGTAGAACTGTGTATTTCTGAGACAAGTGCTCAGCCCGTCTTCCTTGATGTGTCAGAGTTCACTTCTGCCCTCATTCCAGGTTATCAGAGGCACCTGAAGTCCTAGATTTGGCCAGTAAATCTACCAAGAGAGATGTGTCCCTGGGAGGCTGCAGTTTAAACGAACCACCTTTCCTAATGTTGCTTAAAGGTTCTACAAGGTTTAACAAAGCCCAGACGATCAATATCGACCAGGTAAGTGTCAAAACCTTGCCCTGGGTTTTGCTTTTTCCCAGACGATTCTCAGAGGAGAATCCTGCCTCACCAGAGATGCTGGGGAGGGGAAGGGAAGAGAGGGCGGAGTGTGGGTCACCTGATCCCATGGGGTCAGTGCCTCCAGTTAATCTCAAATGCCCAAATTTGTCTCTTCCCACCCCCTTTCCCCAGTAGCCATAAGATTGTTTACTATGTCTGCGAGTCTGCTTCTGTTTTGTAGATGAGTTCATGGTGTCCTTTTTTTTTAGATTCCACATATGAGTGATATCATATGGTATTTTTCTTTCTCTTTCTGGCTTACTTCACTTAGAATGATGATCTCTAGGCCCATCCATATTGCTGCAAATGGCATTATTTTATTCTTTTTTATGGCTGAGTAGTATTCCATTGTATAAATATACCAGAGCTTCTTTATCCAGTCATCTGTCCATGGACATTTAGGTTGTTTCCACGTCTTGGCTATTGTATATTGTGCTGCTGTGAACATTGGGGTACATGTATCTTTTCGAATTAGAGTTCCTTTTGGATATATGCCCAGTAGTGGGATTGCTAGAAAAGTGGTTTTCTTTTTAGCTTTTATTTTTTGTCTTGATGAACACTTGGCAGTTTTTGCAGTCATAGAGCAAACAGAACCTTGACTTAGGTTTCTCAGTCTCTGTCTTGGTGTCTTGCTCTTTTGGCACTTCTGCTGTGTCTCCAGCAGGTACCGTGATGGTCTCTAGAATACAGGGACCGTGACCCTTCTCTTGCCCGCAGACACCTCTCTGTCCTGCCTTGTATGATGAGAGACACACGTGCACCCAGGCCTTGCCAACACCAGTGTGGCTTGACTTTGACTGCACACTAGGAACACCTGGGGACCTCTTAGAATCCCAGTGCTTGGGTTGCGTCCCACCCAATTAAGTCAGATGCTCTTGAGGTAGGTCCACGTGGCAGGAGTTTGTAAAGCTCCCAGGTAGTTCAAATGTGTAGCACTAAGAGAGGTTGAAAGGAAAAGAAATTTCTTGTTTGGAGGAGTGGAAGCTTCATAATAAACAGAACACAGGGTTAGGAGTAAAAGAA
This sequence comes from Camelus bactrianus, assembly GCF_048773025.1. Taxonomy (NCBI): domain Eukaryota; kingdom Metazoa; phylum Chordata; class Mammalia; order Artiodactyla; family Camelidae; genus Camelus; species Camelus bactrianus. The sequence goes on from NC_133562.1 coordinate 9,573,267, forward strand.
TGTCTTGCTCTGCCCGAGGTCAACAGTGTGACCTCCCCATATCTGAGGTTACAGTTGATACGATTAAGGGATAACGCTGAGCACCTCCAATGTGCCAGGCGTCACGCTAAGCTCTTTAAGAGGATTTTCTTACTAAATCCGCACGTAACCTTGTAAGAGAAGTACTGTTACTGGTTACATCTTCCAGAAAAGGATGCTGTGGCTTAGAAAGGTCAGCAGTTTGCCCAGGCTCCCACAGACACAAGGTGGAGTTGGAATTCAAACCCAGGCAGCCGGACCCCAAAGCCCATGCCCTCTTAAGAGCAATGCGCTTCCGTTCAACACACTTTTGACTTAAAATCAACCACATGCTGCTTGTCTTCCAGTATTTCTCCTGCTGCACAATGATCTGGGGGAGCTGAGTAGACAGTACGTAAAAAGAAATGTTTTATGCTATTAAGAAGAAACATATTTCATAAATCCCTAAGGATTGTCATTTTACTGTTAGGAAAAGAACATCTCTAGAACTGCCCCATCAGGAATGAAGTCATATATTTTTTTTTCCTCCATAAGGCCGGAAGTTACTGAGAGATTAAATTAGCACAGTGATGGTGGAGATGGAGAGAAGGAAATGGATTCAGAGCTATTTAGAAGATGGAATGTACCAGACTCATATAATAATTGAATGTGGGTGGCAAGGGAGCTAATGCAATTCTGAGGCATCTAGTGCAGGCTACTGGATGAGTGGAAAAGCCATTCATGGAGAGAGGAAAAGGACAAGTCTTTGGAGGGAAAGAGAATGAGTGGAGTTTGTGGCATATTGAGTGACAGGTGCCCCAACCAGGTGCAGGGAGCTGCTGGGAGACTGTCAGGCATCTCCGAGTGGCCTCAGCAGAGAGAGCAGAACTGGGGCTATTGATGTGGGAGACGCAGTGAATGCACTGTATCTCATGTTGCTCCTGTTCTGTGCAGGCCCCAGACCAGATGGAGTAAGACATTCGTTATGCCTCTAAAAGTTCAATAACAGAGAGAAGGCAACGAAGCTTTGTGGCTAAGTACTGGACTTTGCGGTCAGAGTTCCTGGGTTTGTGCTGGGCTTTATCCTTTACTACGTGTGTGATCTTGAATGCTTATCTAAACTCCTACCTCCTGCAACGTAAATGAGGACATGTAATAACATCTCATGGTGTCGTGAGGGTTAAATGAGATAATAGACATAAAACACGTGGCACATCGTAGGCATGCAATAAATATTAGCCATTATTAGTGTTATTATCATTATACACACTAATAACCTAAGTGAAAGGGACAACACATGCTGTAGGAGGGGTGCAGCAGGCATGTTCCCGCCACAGAGATCGGGGGGTCCTTCTGGAGGGTGATACGTGAACTGGGTCTGGAGTATGGGCTGAATTTAGACGGGAAAGTGTTATTACTCTGTGAGCAGCAGCCTAGAGCCAGGAGGCAGGGTGTGGGGGGGAACTCGCAGGTACCAGACACTTTGCCTACATCCTCTCTGATCTCTCAGTTCTCACCACACGCCTCTGAGAGCAGAATAAAATGCAACTCTGCAAGTCAGGGAAGTGAGTTTCAGAGAGGTTAAAAAAAAAAGTTTGCCTAAGAGCACCCAGTAAGTAAACCGTAGAGTCAGAATTGAAACCTGGGGCTGCAGAATGTGCTCTTCACGCGCGGGCTCTGCAGGCTTGGGAAGCTTGGTGAACGGGGACAATTTGGTGCAGAAAGTCGGGGGTGGGCAGACAGATGCCCAGATATATCGCTAGTTCGGTCAGAGATTGGAGTTGGCATATTGTAATGGAAATATATGTCAACACTATTTTGAACAGTTTTATTATGACTGAATTTTAATTATATAAAAAAGATTTAAAAAAGAACAGAGAGGGTTGGGGCGGAGGGTAAGTTCAGAATCACATGCTGGAGCCAGACCAGACAAGCCTCAGATGGCCTGACGCAATTTTGACGTTTTTCTGTAGTCAGTGTGAAGCCACTGAAAGGAATGCTTTAAGCTGTGGGATGGTTTTATCTAGGAAAGTTCTAGAGACATGGAGTCATCCTGGCAAAGTACTGGGAAAGGTCCAGGCAAGAGGGTGAGGACCTGACTTTCAGGACAGAGGTGAAAGGGAAAGAGTGGAAACAAAGTATATCCCAGACATGAAGAGTAGGACGTGGAAACTGAGCGCCTGTAAGAGGCCAAGGAGGTGGGGGCCTGTGATGATGAAGGTGTGGGGCCACGATGCCCTGAAGGATAATGGTGCCATTAAGAGAATTAAGGAAGAGTTGGTGGCAAAGGGCATCTATGAAAACTGTTCATCTTAATGTTGCTGCTACTGACACATGAAGAATCTTGCAGGGAGGGTGTGGGCCCCCCAGTGTGGGGCCCCCCAGTGTGAGGCCCCCCCAGGAAGCTCCGGGAGGACCCAGGTCTGGCTGTGATTTTCAGCAATTCACTTAGCTGCATGGTGATCTAACCTCCACTCAGCAGTATGCAAGCGTGGAGTGTTTGAAATTCCTGGTATCAAGTCTGCATCCCAAGCATCCTATCCAGGAATCTGATGGGACTGGAAAGCCAGATCCTGAAGGAATCTGAATCTCTTAGGAAGCCTTCAGCTGCTAGGGCTTAACCTAGTGCAAAATGGCTTAAGCCATACAGTAAGAGGATCTAAAGGGTCACACTAAGGGCCAGTTCGAGGATGGGAGGGTTGGAGGCCTGACCTGTAGGACTGGGCTTTGCTTCCCCACCACCGCCCTGGCTCCATCCCCTGCAGTTCAAGACTACCTACTGCAGTGCCTGTGTCAGGAGCACTGAGCTCCGCCTTTCTCTCTAAGGCCCCGCCCCCTGACTTCCCCTTAAGGCTCATTGGCCAGGTTGGGGAGTCACATGTTCATTCCTGAACCAATCCCTAGCAGGGCAAATGCCCATCATTTACTTCCAAGAATGGAGAGCCCCGCTGAGCTCTAAGTGCCTCTGAGCCTCTGAGGCCTGTGAAAGAGGCGTGGGCACGTCATCAAAATCTGGGCTTTGCAGCAGAGGAAAGAGGAGGAAGGGCTGGCGAGTCTCAGTTTCTAACAACAATTTTTCTAGTCACATTTGATTCTTATTACGGTTGTTTTCCTGCGTTAAAACTCAGTCCTGTTCAAAAGTTCAGAGCATCGTCCAGCTCAGGACAGACTTCATGCCTGGGTCAACTCTGATGAAAGCGGGGACAGGATGGGGTCCCCTCAGACCTTCTGTATCCTGCTCTCTGGGTCCTTTCATGGCCCTGCTGCAAAAGGCCCAAGTGATGGCCCAGAGGTGGCAGGTTGGCGGCTCCAGGTCCCACTGGCTGGCTGTGCAGGCCTCGGCGCTGCTGGCCAAATGCTGGCTCTCTCAAGGGACCCTGGTTCTTCTGAAGCTCCGCTGTGGGAGGCGTTCAGGGTAGCTGCTGGTCCCAGGTGCGGCAGGCTTAGGTAGTATGGGAATACCATGCATCCTCTCCAAAGATGAAGTCATCTCTATTGATTTCCGCTAAGGATCAGAAGTCAAAACCAAGCAAGGCACTTAGCAAGATAAGCATTCTCCACTCTTCCCCCTGATAATTTGCTGCCCTGATTTTTGCTTCTCTCCCACACAGCCATTGCGGGACACACCAGCAGTCTCCCCGAGGAGCTTGAAGGTGTGGACAGATGCCCAGTCTTGCCCACCACCTCTCGGGGCCCAGGCCAGCCACAGAGCCCTCAGGTTTGGGAACAGTGCCACCAGCCACTTGCTATTCATGCTTCCCCAGGAGTTGCTGAAATCCAGGTATTATTTCATTTTCCTGCCCCGAGCCAACTCAGAATCTAACTCTGCGATTCTACCCCAGGACAGACACGACACCAGGCACCTGTCACTAATGAACGGGGCACAGCCGCCTGGGACACAGAGTGCGGTTGCCCACGCATGCCCCCACCCCAGAGCTGGAAGGCACACATGACGCGTGCTGCTCAGAGGCTGAAACACTCAGCCCGGCTCTGATTTAGAATTGACGGTGTTCTAAAAATAATGCTGTTGTTTCTCTCCAAAGCTGCTATTTATTTCTATGATAAATCACCTTTCTTCTCCTGCATTCTACAGTTAGAGGAAAAATCATTCTTTTAGGAAGACTTGGTGCCAGATACATCATTTTTAGAAAATACATTTGGACTTTCTGTGCTAACAAGTTGCATCTCTTTGGGGGAGGTGGGGATGAGCAGAGATATTTATTATGTCAGAAAAAAGTCGAAAAACAAGGCTTGTCATTTTCATGTGATTTGAAGGAGACATAAATAGAAAGGTGCCAAAAATTCCTTTATGACTTACCTAAGAAGCAGAATTGTGCAGGGGTCAAAGAGACCTGGCTTTAAGACCTGGGCTTTCAATCCACCCACACAGCCACTTGCTGGCTGTGTGACCTCAGGCCATGTGCCAGTTCAGGTCCTCAGGGATGCAGATGTCAAAACGGGATTAGATGAGCAAGAGAGTTGTTGTTTCTGTGGAAGAAAAGAAGAGGGAGCCGGAGCTGGCAGGGATGGCCTTCAACTGAGATTTGGGCCTGAGGCCTGGGAAAGGAGAGAGGAAGGCGGGGGTGGGTAGGAAGAGCCTCAGACCACAGTGCAGCCCTGAGGCGGGCCGGCAGGCCGCTGGGGCATCCGCAAGCAGAGATCACCCCAAAGAGGGGTCCGGTGTTGGGCATAAATGGCCCAGCCCTAGTTCTGCCTCTGAGCTGGGGCCTCAGCTGGGAGCCACCCGTGTGCCACTGCGGTTCTGAGAGAGTGGCCGCTGGGGATTATCAGCCCGCCAAGCCCTGTTGCAGGTTCTCCTGAAGGGAGCTCTGGGCAGTGACTCCGTGGCAACCATCAGCTGCTGTTCCATTTTTCTAAGCCTCAGCTTCCTCTCTGTAAACTTAGCGTAATCATGCCTGTCTCATGTGTTTGGGCAAATCACTACATCTCTTTGAACCTCAGTTTTCTCATCAGTTGAATGGGGTTGATAATGCTTTTCTTGCAGTGGGGAGAGGTAATAGCCAGTGATGAGCTGGCCCTCGGAGGCCAAGGGCATAATTCACAGGCAGATGTGAGTGTCGGAAAGGGAGGGGCTGGGTTCTGAGGGAGACTGCCTGGGCCAGCAGCTCCACCTCTCCAGTTGCTCCACGGAACCTCTCGGGACTCCTGATTTGCCTGAACTGTGCTGGTGGAGGCTAAGGCAGCTGGCAGAAGTGGTGACCCTCTCAGCCGTCGGCCCCTCCTGGGGCTACAGCGATGGGGCGGCCCCGCTCCCCATCACTGCTCTCTCGGTCAAGCTGACCTTAATGACAGCAGTCTTCCTGCAGATGCTGCCGGGCTGTCCTTTTCCCGCTTCCCCTCCCTCCGGCCGCCTGGCTCTGTGGCTTCTCCAGCATCTCTGCCTTCCCCTCCCTCCCTGGCCCCTTTCACCCTTGCATCTTCTCTGAGCACATTCACTATAATGAGTTACCTGGCTGCTTCTGATGACTCCACCCCAGCATCTTCCCAACCAACACTAAATTATATATAATAAATGGAAAAGGTAGCATTCTTAAACGGAAAGTGAAAAAAATAATCCATAGTAAATATAACTTTTAAATTATTTTAGCCCCAAATATTGTAGTGGAGTATGCGTTCAGGGTGTTGCAAGATTTGGACTGTTCTGTTCTCATTCTGGTTTCTATTCTAGCAACTTTTTGCCTCTCTTTTAAAAACCTGTACCACCAATTTTTTTTAACCCATTCCTGAACGTATAAAAACGCTCCTTTGCTCTCTGCCCCACCCTCCTATCCTCCATCAAACTTCATATGCCAGGACCTGAATCCACTGATGTCTTTTCTGGGTGTTAGTCAGTTAGTCTTTTCTGAAAGAAAATTGCTCTAAGAAATAATTCTGGAAAGCAAATTTCAAGTCTAATAACCAAGCCCACATATGTAAAGTACTTTTAATTCTGTAGCAAGTTCTAATATCCGCCTTAAATTGGCTAACCCTCGTTCTCCAAACCTCCGCACTAACACGCAGCTACAGCAAGGGGAATGTTGAGCAGTGTCACCATCTGGTCGGTTTAATTTCACAAATATAGGTTTCTTTTTCACTTTGGAGAACAGTTATCCTCAAGGAAACCTGCGAATCTGAGGAATTAAAGCGCATCTCGGCGTTTGCTCAGCCTCACAGTATTAAAAACCAAAGAGATGTCACAGTGTAATTATTCCTCCCACTTCCTGATTCTGCGTCCACATTTTCCATTTGCAATTTAATTCGATCCAGTAACTACTTCTTGAGGGCATACTGTGTCCCAGGCACTGGGGATCCAGCTGTAGGCAGGATAGACCCCATTCCTGCCCTGTCGGATGTGCACTTGGACATAAACCACCAGGAATGGGTGATGGCAGCCTATTGCTACCCATGACTCCCAGCACCTTCTCCCCGTGCACTTTCCGGCCGCCCCTTGGTGCACTGTGAGCAACTCAAGGAATGACACTTCCATCCCTGCATGTCCAGTGCCCCCCGCAGTGCCTTACCTGCCCCCTCGTTAAATATTTGTTGAATGAGTGAATAAGTGGATGGGTGGATGGATGTGAGTTTTCACAGAAAGTAAAGCTTGCTAAGCCACACATGCCTACAATAGGTAACCATCACGCAAAGGAATACTAACTTTTGTTCTCTGCTTTTACTACATGATACTTGCTTAATTCCTGCTCATCACAGGTGAGGTATTAAGGTCTGAGAAATGTAAGGGTGTTGGGAGAAGGTGGGTGTGTACTTCTGTGCCTCTAGGTTAAATATGTCTTGCAGAAAGAAAATGCTTGCTGATGCTTAAATTAAATCTTTGTTGTTCAAGTTGTCCCCTGACTTCTCCTCACAGCTTCCCGCTGCCTGCATGTATACAATACAGAATGCATATTCACTGGGTCTAAAAATCGGGGCTCCTAAGTGAAATAATCCAGTCGCCAAAACACAAATACTGTGTGACTTCAGTTTTATGAAGCAGCTTGAGTCGTCAGATTCATAGAGACAGAAAGGAGAAGGGTGGATGCGGCGGGGCTGTGGGGAGGAGGGAAGGCGGAGTTGTTTAATGTGTACAGAGTTTCAGTTTTGCAAGATGGAAATAGTTCTGGGGGTTGGATACACAATAATGTGAAAGTACTTAACACTACTGAACTGTACTTTTAAAAATGGTTAAGGTGGTAAACTTTAGGTTTATGCATATTTCACCATAATTTTCTAAAATGTAGATTTTTCTAAGTAAGGCATATTGCTTCTTGCCATGTGCTGGGACTTACATCACTAGCTAAGTTTGCCATAAAACTTCCTCTTATTCCCCAACAAAATAAGGAAATTATACAACAAAACTTTCAATGCCTAGAACGTAATGGCTTTTAAAAATTCCCAAAGAGACAGACATTTGATAAGTACTTGTTTAGTTTATTCATTTAAATCATGGGGTGTGGATGTTTGCTTCCCACCCTCTCACCTGACTTGGGAGATTTGGGAAAACTCTAAAATCATCTTATTTTCCTTCTTTGCTCTTTGCTTTCTCTCCCCCAGGTTGCAGTTTGCTGTGGACGTGCAGACAACTTCGTCCAGAGGGCTCTTGTTTTATGCAGGCGCTAAGAACTCCTTCATGGCTCTTTATCTTTCAAAAGGACGTCTGGTCTTTGCATTGGGGGCAGAAGGGAAAAAACTGAAGCTCAAAAGCAAAGAGAAGTGCAGTGATGGGAAGTGGCACACGGTGAGAGCTGGGGCTGCCCTGGAACCTCTGCGCAGGGCCAGGTGCACCCGCGAGTAGCTAAAAATGGGGGTCTCAGCGTTCGTCCAGGCACGAGGGCAGAAGCTCTGGGAGCGCGCGTGCGGTTGCAGGCACTGAGCGCCCCAGCATCTCAGCCCCAGAGCCTCCCGCATGTGCCGTGTACAAATGTCATCCTAAATGCCGACGCAGGCTTTATTCCCTGCTCCTCCAGTCCCCTCCTCGCCCCCTAGGCTGCCTCACTCCCCCTGCCTATTCCCACCCCTGCTCCCGGGACCAGTTCTCTCCTTCAGGATGATTTCCAGGGCTCCAGGCCTCTCTCTGAGTCTGGGATGCCTTCTCTATAACACAGGTGTGAGGATCCACATCGCTAGCATCTCAGCTCTTGCCTGAAGGCGTCCTAGGCTTAAAGAAATACAATTTAAGGCATGAAGGGACCTTTTTTTTTTTTTCTGATAAGGGAACTGGAACTTAAAATAATTAAGTGGCTTAACAAGTTACATTCAATTAGTCATTCAACAAATATTTAGTGAGCTGCCATTCTGGAGCACATAAACAAACAAACCAACCAAAAAACCAGTATAATATCAGATACTGGTAAGTGCTTTGAGAAGACAATAAAACAAGGTAAGGAAGTAGCTGAGTAGAGAGACTATTTTGAATAAGATAGTGAAAGAAGGCCTCCTCCAAGGGGTGGCAGTCATGTGAAGTTACAGGAAGGGTGTTCTAGGCGGAGGTAACAGCAAATACAAAGACCCAGAGGTAGGAATTAGCTAAATGAACAGAACAGAGAGGATAAGAAGTGGGGTTCAAGAGCGAGGCAGGGACCAGATCATTTAAGCACTGAAGGCCAAGGTGAGGATTTGGAATTTTACTCTGAATGTCTTTTGGAGAGTCTAAAACTGAAAAAGGAGCATTTCACAAACAGATTTATATTTTTAAAAATTCTCTGTAGTCGAAGAGTCTAAAAGGGAGTAAGAGTAGAAGTAGGTAGACCAGTTGGATGCTGTTGCCTCTGGTTCAAGAGGACATGGTGGAGGTGGGGAGAAGTGGACCAGACAGGATGTGTTCTGAAGGCAGAGCCAAGAGGGCTGGCTGCTGGAAAGAGAGGACTCAGTAGCAGGTCCTCTGATTTTGGACCAGCGATTGGATCAAGAGTGGAACTTTTGCTGAGATGGAGAAGATGGGGAGGAGGTGGGTGTGGCTGGGGAAGAGTGGGAGTTCTGTTGTGAGCATCCTCTGGCTGAGTTGCTTATCAGACATCCAAGCCCAGGAGTCAGGAGACAGTAGAGGCCAGAGGTCATGCTGGGCGCCTACACTGGGGAGTTGTTAGTGAACAGTCTCATAGCTACAAGGTGGCAGAATCCACTCTAGAGCCCAGGGGTCCTGACTTTCAGCAGGGAGTTTGAAACACTTGCTCCTCCTGATAGAAGAGAAGTAGCCATTGACCCCTTGCTCCAGGACCAGCGCTCAGAGGAGCACATGACTTCACCCGCCGCAGCTCTGCACAGACCCTCCCTTCCCCTTTGTTGCATGGATGTGTGTCTATTTATGATTCCTTTGGCTCTTCAGTTATTTCTCTTTTGTAAGTTTCCGGGTCAATTATATGCTTTTGTTCTCTTCTGAGAAATCCTTTTTTTAGTTCATGTTTTAAGCTCACTTTGTTTAATATCTAACATACTCTCACAAATGATGATGATGACAATAGTAGGGAGAAAAATCTCTTAATTTTTTAAAGCTCTTTGAAGGGACAGAAAAGCATTTTCTTTTTTAAACTTCCTGTGACCACTAATAAAATACAGCACCAACGATCAAAGACAAGAATCTGATTAATTTATTTTCTTTACCCTTAAGGTGGCATTTGGGCAAGATGGAGAAAAGGGGCGCTTGGTTGTGGATGGTCTGAGGGCCCGGGAGGGAAGGTTGCCTGGAAATTCCACCATCAGCCTCAGAGCACCAATTTACTTGGGATCATCTCCATCAGGGAAACCAAAGGTAAACAGTTATTCTTCAGAGCCATAGATAAGAACAATTCACTTTATAATCATTATAATTGTATAAGATATTCAAGCAAATCAGAATACTTTAAATTATTTTAATAACTGAATATGTGTTTTAATGTTATTTGGTGACTAAAATACAATTATCTCAAGAACCAAATTGGGAAAAAGTTGGGCTGAGGGGAAAATCACAAGTCTGCCTGTCTCCAGGAAGGAGGGGTGCGTACCTGGATTTGTCAAGTTCAAAGGCCCCTTTGGGGCCATGGCTTCAGGGCTGAGCTCTGTGATGCCCTCTCCCTGGTCTCTCTCTCTCCTCCACGCCGCCAGAGCACTGATTGCACCTGCGTTACTTGGGGTGGCCGAACTCACCTGTCATTCTTCTCCCAGATTTGCCTTTTCTCCCGCAAAATGAAGTAAGGTGGCCCTGTCAATGGTGCAGGTCCTGGAATTGTCCTCTGCTAAACGTGCTGCCAGAAGCTTGGCTCCTTTGCCCCATGCTTATGGCTGGTGTCCGTTCTGGGGTAATGTGTGCTTGCAGCAGGGGAGGAAGGGCTGAGACTCAAATCTGGGCTAGAAATGGACACCATTAAAGCGGGCCACTTCCGCCAGCATGGATTCTAGGCGGTCTGGCTGCCCTAGTCTAGGCCTTGTTGCCTCCACAGGGCTCAGCCTGACCCACCTGAATTTTGCACTGGGGTTTGGGCCAAAGCCCCAGTAAGTTATAAAGTCTTGTTTTACTTTATTGTGTATGATACCTTGGGTATATGTATCATGAATAATATATAACATGATATGGTCTATGTGTTATGTTATCTAATACGTAGATAACGTGTAACATATTAATTGCTAAGGAGGATAGTCAATGTTTGCTTTTCTGCAACCTTCGTACCTATTTCCCTCTCAGAGAAATCAGGATGGGGCAGTGATTCAGGGCACAATTTGGGTGCTCTTTTGACTCAGATAAATCAGACTCAACATCCTAGCATCTGAGATGACCAGTAGCCTCCCGCTTACAATACTCTTTACAAGCAAGGTGCTGTCTGCAGCCTTCCTTCAGCCTGAAGGTGCAGACCCCTAATTACCCTCCTCTGTGTCCTCTGAAAGGGCAGGCAACATCCAGTCAACCAGGAGCTGCCTCAGAACACCAAAACCTGCAGCCAGTACTTAGGGATCCAGTGCTAGGGTGAGGCCTAGCCTGGAGCGCCCGAGCATGGTGTCAGACACAGGCTCTTCCTTGTAGGCGATGGCAGATCCTAAGGAACTAAAAATTTCAGTACTTTGTTGTTGGCACTGACACCACCTACATCTATGATGCCACCACATTCTCTTACAATTGTCATGTCTTGCATCTGTGCAGGATCCCAGAGTCCTGAAAGCATTTGTTCCAGAAGCAAGTTGAGGGCTTTTATTCAGTGATTTATTAACTTTTTTTTTGAGAATTTCATGCAAGTGACAGCCTCTCTTCCTAGGAAAATGCACAGAACACCTGGTAGATAATTTAAGGGATCACAGAACCCTGGGCCCCTGTTCCAGGCCAGCATTAGGCAGCCCTGGGCCTCCACGCAAGCCTACTGATGCTGCCCCCTGGGTCTTATCTCAGCCCGACAGCATTCGTGCTGTGTTGGTGGTGCACAGGGCCCAACAATGTAGGGAGCTTTTTTTACTCTTTATTATTTGCGGAATGTTTTGGCCTCTGTTTTCAGTCAGCTGCCCTGCATTAAGCTATCACACGGGCTTATGAAACCCCAAGAAGTGGTTTGTACCTGCAAAGAGGTGAGATCTGTGAGCTGCGAGGTGGAAATTTCCCCTGTGCCAGCTTTGACTGTGTGGATAGGGTCAAGTCGCCCTCTTTCCTCTTGTTCCACACTAGACAGCCATCCTCACCACCCCTACCCTCTGCACACACGCACACTTGGTTTGGTGGCACCTTCAAACTTTGACCACCCACCAGACATCTGGTATCCAGGTTTTGTGGCACTGTGGGGAGAGCCAGAATAAAACAGTCAGACCCACCTGACTCTTGAGAGCAGGACTGATGAATCCCCATTTCTTCCCCTTGTGGACTACTGCCCTGCCCTTAACCTTGGCCGCCACACGTTTTTGGGAGTTGCAAGTGATGAAGTTTGCTTTCTTGTCTGCTTGGTCACAGAGCCTCCCCCAAAACAGTTTTGTGGGCTGCCTGAGGAACTTTCAGTTGGATTCAAAACCCCTGGATACCCCTTCTGCAAGCTTTGGGGTGTCTCCCTGCTTGGGCGGCTCTTTGGAGAAAGGCATTTACTTTTCCCAAGAAGGAGGTCATGTCATCCTAGGTAAGGAGCAGTTCGGAAGAGTTTATATCTTTATATCATTGATTCTGAAGAACTTTGTCCTTCTCCTTCAATTACGATGTTTTCACTGTTTCTTTTTTTTCCTTTTGAAAGCAAACTCTGTGTTGTTGGGGCCAGAGTTTAAGCTTGTCTTCAGCATTCGCCCAAGAAGTCTCACTGGAATCCTAATACACATCGGAAGTCAACCCGGCAAGCACTTATGTGTTTATATGGAGGCAGGAAAGGTGCGTAGCCATCTGATGACACGGGAAGATTGTGTGAATTTGGATTAGGACCAGATTCCATTTCTGGAGACTATGGCGGGTAAAGTTATGGTAGAGAATACAATCTTGTATTTAGGAGACCTGACTTCAGGGCTAACTTACCATTTTCCTTTAGCAAGTAACTTGGTCATCATGTTTTCTGTTCTGCATCTTTAAAGCTGGGAACATTCAAACAAGCTGAGCTGAGTTCCAGCTGCACCATGTGGTTATAAGGCCCTAGGGAAGTTACTTAACCTCTTTCAGACTCAGTTTCTTTATCGTTAAAACATGGAGAATAATGCTTTTATTTAAGGGCTTTGGTCAAGAGAAGAGAAACTGCCGTATACTCCATCCATGTGCATTTTTCTTGCCTCCACTGCACCCTGGTCTCACCTCTGCTTTTATTTAACGAGGCCAGTGCCAGAATTCCTGGGATAGATTTTCTTACCGGCTGTCTACACCACATGACAGCCACGCCGTGGCCCTGTGTCCTCTAGATCAGTTCCAAGCCCCCTCATGGTGTCTGCACAGCTCACCCGTCCTCTGGTCCTGGCTGCCATGCCGGCCTCTGGGTCTCCACCCAGGATACTGTAGTTTTTCCTGGATTCCTTCTCTAGCACATGCCTCTGTGACTTCATCCCTCCCGTCACTCACGGGCCTCGTCAGTGTCTTGTTTTCTCCACCCAGCTATAGCTCTTTCCTTTTCAAACAATAACTCTTTAAAACCAAATTCATTCAGGAAGCCTCTCTTAGTTAAGGCCTCAAGGCAAAGACTTATATACACCATTATCTTTTACCTCCATCCTTCCACAGTTTATTAGATGTGAGGGGAAACTCTCAGAATAAGATAAAACAGCCAAAACTCCTAGAACACTTTTATTTCGGTTGCACCTTTAAGTCTGAGCCGGCCTCTTGTGGGTCAGAGAAGCAAGCACCTGTGTTTCGTGGTGGTTCAGACAAGGCTGGCTTTTCAGGGGAGAGGTTGGGGAGCGTCTCCTGAGAGAGCTTCTGGATAGGAAATAATCCCCCCAAAACGAACTCAAGACCTGATGACCTTCCTAACAGCAGAGACACTGTTCAGCTCAAAAACTGCCTGAGAACAGGCTGTACTGTCCAGCTCCATGCAAATTAAGTGTAGGCTATTTATCAACATGCTTGTTTCAGTGCTGTCTGCTCACTGACCTTGCTTCCGCCCTTGGAGAATCCTGGCGCAGAGAGTGGAAACGCGGGATCCCGCACAGGGGCTCGTCGAGCGCCTGAGCCCTGACATGTGCCCAGTGCGATCTCAGTCGGTCAGCTTGCTGAATTCCTTGGGCGAGAGCCCCCTCTGAGTCCTGTGTTCATGGGATTATTATAATTGGCTGACCCTTGCAGCAGGGTGTAGGCCTTGACCAGCATTTTTGCCTTCCAAATTTTACATGTCCTTCTAAACAGAGCCGCTGTCACATATTAATAGCTAAGGCAGGTCTTCGATGCTGATCAGTAACTTTTGTGTGGGGCCTCCCGAGAGTGAGGGGCAGGAATGGGAGGGGCAGTCTCTTTGCCTCGGGCGGCAACTCCAGGAAGGTGGGGTTTGCAGCTCACTTACATGGAGGGGATGCAGCAGAGAGATTCTTGCCAAGCCTTGGCCCCCCCGTGTAATCACCTGGTGCAGGAGTCGGGGCGGGGCACCTATATTTAAAGTGCTCCTGGGTGGTCAGGGTGTGAGGGCTGGGAAGGGAAGAAGGCAGGGGAAGTGGCTCCACCTGCCTTGCAGAAGGAACTAGAAAACGCATGTGTGTTCCAGGTCACGGCCTCTGTGGGCAGTGAGGCAAGTGGGATCTCGACATCAGTCACACCACAGCGGTCTCTGTGTGATGGACAGTGGCACTCGGTGGCAGGTAGGACTTCCAGTAGCCTGTTTTTCACACACTGGAATAGTCTCCCTTTCCATCCAGACTTGGGTATCCCAAATGCAGTTCATCCTACCATGAGTGTCACCCCACGAGGGTAACGTGGTGGGAACTCGTCCAGTCTCAGCTCCAGTTGTATTTGGGTAATTCGTGGCTCCAGTTCCCCATAACACACTGAGATTTTTCTTTTTGAGCCCAGCAAACTAAGTTATGTTTGTTTTCGAGATAGGATAACATTGTGGTTCAGATCTTGGCTCTGAAGTCAAAAAGAACAGAGGTCAAATCTCAGGTCCTTACCTGTGAGACCTTGAGCAAGCTGCTTAATTGCTCTTTACCTTCAGTTTCCTTATCTGCACAACAGAGATAAAAACAGCGCACACCTCCCAGGGTTGTGAAAATTAAATGGGATAATGCACGTAAAGTGCTTAGCAGTGTCCAGTAAGCACAAGTGCTCAGTAAACATGTGCTCTTACTGTTGTTAAAGGTCCCTGTTGGGTTGTTTTTTTCAACAACCATTTACTATTAATGCAAACAATTTAGGCACACCACTGGGCTGAGAGCAGGCATAGCCTCTCAAATCAAATCTGCTCTTTTAGGAATAACTTGGGCATATCAGTTTGGAGGTATATTAACCTGTATTGGCTAAAATACCTTTTGTTAAAAAGTAGTCTTTTCTTGGCAAACTTGAAAGCTAACTACCTTGCAGTTGGTTCATACTGTTAACATGGGAGTAATTTTATTTGGAGGGTGAAAAGCGACTTTGGAGTCAGTTTTCAGAAGTAGGTGTCTCCTTGGAAAGAACCGGAGATCACATAAAATACACACTGGCCTCTGGAGACAGGAGACCAACTTAAAACCAAGCCATCTTGCCCCGCTCAACGATTGAGGGTCACAGTCTGTTACCTGGGAAATGGGAGGAATAATGTCTTCCTCACAGGCTCATTTTAGGGTTCAATTCTGTAATATATGTGGATGCACCTAAACAGCACTTGGTGTTGAGAAATCAGTTGAAATTGTGCCCAGGTTGATGGAATTCCCACGAGCAGTGCTCCCATAGCCCAACAGACGTGAGTTAAAACGAAGCCAGTGGTGCTGCGCAGGTGTAGACATGACACAGTGGGCAGGGCTGCCCTCGAGTGATGGACCTGACCCGCTTCCTTTCTCTCCAGTCACCGTAAAGCAGCACATCCTGCACCTGGAGCTGGACGCGGACAATAGCTACACAGCCGGGCGGCTCCCCCTCCCGCCGGCCCGCACGCGGGAGCGTCTGCACATCGGAGGTGTCCCAGGTAATTCTTGTGCTGACTTCTACACCCACGTTGCCTCACGTCAGCTCTTAACATTTCCTTCTTAAACCGACAACGCGACGCCGCAGCCCTTGTTACCGGCAGGGCAGCCGTTGGCTGGACGTGGAGGCGGGGAGGCTCTTTCCAGCTTGTGGGGAAACCTGGTTGCTGCAATGGGGACGTTTCAGGGCAGCCCAGGCCATACTGCTGCCTCTCCCTCTCGTCCCAAGCCGATAATGTATAAGCCTCTCTTAAGAGGCTACGTGAACCTAGAAGCCTGATATCAGCAAAGAATCAGAAAAGGCCCACGTTACTGTCCAGGCCCTCCAGGCAGTTAGTTTTACTGGCCAGTTACTAAGCTTGTGGAGCCAGAATGGGGCAATCAGGCAGATGGGGGTGGAGTCAAGTTCAAGCCTGGAATTTTGCCTGGAAAGAGCTTTGTCAGTCTTCATTGTTTTATGTCCCTCCAAAACGTCCGGTGGTTAATTTTATACTCTTCCGTGAGCCATAAAAAGCACTAGAGTTCAGAGTCATTATCTATCAATTTGGGACGTAGAATCTCCTCCTTTGAAGAGTGTTAAGAGTAGCCTTGCGGCTGATTTATCACAGCAGGGGCTGTGCTGGGTGCTGCTTAAAGGAGGAGAGAACTGGGTGGCCTGAGACCCGGGGCCCTCTTCACTCTCATAAGACGGTTTCTTAACTGGAGTGCATTCGCTGGGTGGTATGAATTAGTCATTGAATGACTCTCCTTTTGTCTCTCAGCTAATTTGAAAACCCTGAAGCTTCCTGTGTGGAAATCCTTTTTTGGCTGCCTGAAGAATATTCAAGTCAACCACATTCCTATCCCTGTCACTGAAGCCACGGAAGTTCAGGGGACCGTCAGTCTGAATGGCTGTCCTGACCACTAACTCAGACCTGTCACACAGCAGGGAAGTTCGCCTCCAAAAGCACTGATTACTCAGCACGCCTCCCTCTCCCCACTCAAGGTCGTTCCTGACTTAAGACACCATCCGGATGGGATGAATAGCAAAGCTAATTTTCAATTCCAACCCCACAGACCCAGCATTTTGGCATTCAGTGCTCCATATACATTTTATATAAAAATCCCACTTCTTGAAGATGATGAACAAATTGTTACATGCTTTTGGTAATATCATTTTCCACTAAAAGTTAAATGTCTTTTAAAGAATATTATTTTCCACTTGTTAAAACAATAAATATCCTTTAAAGCACTTTAAAAAGACAAAAGCCTTAGCTGTGTTAAGATGTTATAATTTATGGGGTTAAGTAAGTGCAGAGTACTCTTTAAATTAGGACACTTTATTAACATAAAGCCGTTGGCTTGATGGTCATCGTTAATCGTATAAATTATTCAGCACCTGTTCAATGTGCTACTTAAAACACAGTTTTCTATAAATAATTATCAAGCACTGCTCAGTGTTGGGTCTACAGTCAGATTTGAGAAGTAATTACTACCTTGAAGGAAGATACCATCCAAAGGGGTAGGAACATAATGTTCATAAAACTGTAAATAACAAACTGAATTAATGAACCTGTAATTCCACTTGGCTTCCCACATACAGTCTGCTACCAACCAAGTTTAGATTATGATTATCAATTCCTTGAGGGCAAAAGCTATCTAGGAGGGGAGCTGAGATGGATGTGCTGCACACACTGTAATTAAAGCTGTGCATAAGAAGCTAAGAGAAGCCCATGGGAAGGAGGAATCGCTTCTAGTTTTATCTAGAAAATAATGGACCATGTTCTAGACCCGTATTATTACCTGGCACCACTCTCACTAACCAAGAAGACTCTGCAAGCATTTCTGTATCTCCAACATAGTATTTGTTCATCAGGAGAAAAAGAACAATTGTGAAATCTGAATACAGTAAGTAACCCTATATGGTATTCATATAGCTCCACGCCCTCCACCTCTGAAACTGCGCTCAGAGCTCCTTATGACCGTCACACTGCAGCCCCGTGGGCGCACTTTCCAACGACCACAGCTATGCAAACATGAACCGTTCTCCTGAAGAGGTAGCGAGGTCCCCATCACAGGGGGTTGAGGCTGGCTGCGGGGGCGGGGAGGGGGCGTTAGGGGTGCTATGCTGGGTCAGAGGTTGAATTTTATGACCTTAAGTCATGTGCTTTCTAAAAATACTGATTTCCAAATGAAAATTCCACCAGGCGAAGGCCTCTCAGACACTGAGTCTGCAGGAAGGACATCCACTTCGCCTGTCCTTGGCCGGGCGACGCTCAACGGGTGATTCTTTCTTCTGGGTTCCTGGTGTTAACCCAACCGAATCTACAGAATTATTCATTAGTGCTAATTAATCATGAGCACTTCCTAGATTCATTTGAAAGGAGCAATTAATTCTTTGTCAGTACCAGTGGTTTTCCCTCCATTTTGTGGTAGCTCGTAGAACAGGTGTCCGTGTGCAGCGTTTGCTGAAGGTGATGCCAGCCACCAGAGGGCAGCAGAGAGCGTCACAGATAGAATTAGAAGCAGAAGGCCCTCCCTGCGGCCCTTCTCAGATTACAAATGTGTGTTCTCTGAAGGGAATGTCTACCCCTCCTCAACTGAACCGTCGTGGGAATTACTTGTGAACTGTTGAGTGCCATGCAAATATCATCACCGTTATCTTCGTCCCTCTCACAAATTGCCCTGACCTTGGGAGCAACCATGTGCCTGCATGGGCTGCTTCCTTCACCATCTTGGCACCTCTTGACCTTACTCCCCAGTACCGGGGTGGTTGGGTTTTTGCCGCACTCACGATAACCCCCGGCAGAGGACGGTGGCCCCAGGCAGAACCCGCTAACATTTCCATCCTCCCAGGAGGGAAGTAACCCCACTTCCCCACAGAGGACTTTGACTCAACACCTATCTGTCCCGCTCCCCACCCGCCACAGGACTGCCCTGCAAGAAAACCCAAAGCCCAGCTCCTGCCTCCCACCACATTCACTCCTCTCCCTTCCAGCTCCCCAGTTCTCATTTTACTAATTCTGACTTTGGGTGTTTAGCCCTAGAAAGGCCAGATTCTCTCTCAGGAATGGAGACCTAAAGCCAGCATTTGAGTGGAACCATTTTCAAGTAACATTACTGTACTGAGTACAAATAGTATAAATGTTCATTATAGAAAAATTGTAAAATCACCCATAATCTCATCACTCGGAATTCAGTTTGAATTTGTTATATGTCTGCTATTCAACTTTAAATGCACATGTATTTCCTTACAAAATTATAATTACACTGTAAATATTGTTTTTTGTATGTTTTGAAAAACTATACGGTGTTTCCCAGGTCTTCGACCATAGAACATTCATCCATTAGATGAATTTACCGTAATACAGTCAACCAACCTCCAGTTGGTAGGCAGCTGGGTTGTTTCAAATTTTTGCTAATTTATAAGCAACTCTAGAATGAATATGTCCTGGAACGTAAACTTATCTATTTTCTTAGGATAAATTCTTAGAGGTAAAAACTGCTAAGTCAAAGGATTTGAACATCTGTATCTTTGTTGTTAGCTAATGCCCAATTGTTTCCTAAAAGGTTTTATTCCCCTTACATGCAAATCTTTTTTAACTCCCCTTAACCTCTGATGTCACTAATTATCAACTCACCACGAACTGCCCATGATCTCCAAGATAGGGAGCAGCTGTTGGACCAAGTCAGCTCAGAGTTCCAGCGTGCTCCAGGCTCACTTGCACCAAAAGCTCACCACCTGGAAACGCAGGCTCAGCGGAGGGGCTCTGATGAGTGATTCTGCAACAAGCCTTAGAGGAGCGAGAGGTTTTTAACTTTCATGTCTAAGTACCAGACCCAGCCGGGGCTGCAGAATGTGTTACTTCAGAGGGCTCCAAACCAGTGCCAAGCCTGGGACGTGCTCCTGGAAAGGAGCCAGGCGCTCCTCGGAGGCTTTGAAGACTGGACTCTGCTCCCCAAGCAGCCGCCGAACCTCAGCCATAGCGGCTTCTTCCTCCTCCTCCTGGTAAGTCTGCTTTATTTGTGATTGAAACTTTCCTAAGGATTCGCTCAGGCAGAATTTGCAGGGTAAAAGCTCAAGTCCCTGTCACCCTGCCCCTGACCCCCAATAAAAATCCAAGACAGAAACTCTTTTTTTCTTAACATGAGTAATAATGGTAATAACTGTGCTTGGAGGTGACAGATGTATCATGTTTCCAGCTTCTTAACTTGCCAAACAGTGTAACTTCATTCCTGGGCATAGAAATCCTAGCATAATGTCTTTTCATCAAGATATGTCACTAGGGAAAAAAAAGTCACTAAGGCCCCACCTGATTCCAGAGCAATGAGGGGCTATCCAAGATCATATCAAATTCCCAGGGACCTGGAGATGGTGTCCTGGCTGTGTTCATCCTCTCTTTGAGGGCTAATGACCTCACTCAACCAGACGCCCTGATGCTTGGACCACAGTTGTGATTCTGTGGCAGCACTCAGATGGAAAAATGTTACCTGTACCTACAGAAACTCACCTCTCCCCTCCCCTACCTGCCTTGTGCAAAATAATTAATGCATTTGAAGAAACCCAATCCTGGGAGAAATGAGGGGTCCCAGCCAGAAGTGAATTCATGAGAAAGAGATATAACAAGTGTTTAGTTTTGCCTTGATCTCAGATATTGCTCAAATGTCCCAGGTTCTCCAGTTCAAACAGCACAGTGTTGCTTTTCCAATAGGTAATGGGCTTTGCTAACCAAAAGTCACAGACCTATCTCCCAGAAGACAATAAAATCTTAGAAGACTCATGAGTAAGGATGAGCCCCTGCCCTGGAGATTCTGATTTCCTAGGTAGGGGTAGGGCCCAGAAATTTGTATTTTTAATAAACACACCAGGTGATTCTCATAATCAGGCAAATGTCAGAAATACAGTATTATAGAATGAATACTTGCATTACAGAGGACGTCGCATTTCATTCCATTTTAGGTAGGTTTGCCTAGAAAATGATCTGTTGCTAACATCCAAACCAGATAGCTCTCAGACAGAGACTCTGTGTTAAGTCAGGGTGGAGGGCGGCCTTACAGGAGAATGCTGAGCAGGGTGGACCTCCTGATCCTCTACACCTGGGGCACACGGATCCGTGTTGCACAGGACGCGTCAGGGTGCCCACGGGGGGAGACTTTTTTTTTCCCCCGCTTGTGTTTCAACTGGGAGATAACTCTTCTCATCAGAAGGGAATGGGGAGGCACCTGGGCTAAATCACATGTAATTCAGGAATTAGAAATATGGAAAAGAACATTATAGGCACAGAGAAGAGAGGGAGCATGACTGTGGGGAATTGATGAGAATCTGGGTAGCATGGGTAGAGAGCAGACAGCCAGGAGGGAACCCCCGCAGCCCCAGAGGAGGCTGGGTGAGAGTCGAGAATGGCACTCTGACCTCATCTCTTTCAGAACCACGTCTGACTGTAGGTGCTTTAGCCCCACCTTTCTGAAGCTCAGGCTCGGCAAGCTTAAGTGATTTGCCAGAGTTCAAAGCCAGGTCCTGGATTGTGAAATTGGGACAAAAACTGGAAAGACCAAGTTGGAGGGTCTATGAAGGGAGTAGTAGTAGCGCATCCCTCTGCATCTGAACCTGACCTTCTGCTGCCCTCGGACCGGGAGGAGCTGGGGCTACAGAGAAAGAGGACAGCAGCCAGGGTCAGCGGAGAGGGGAATATTTCAAGCCCAAATTACCCACTGCGGATGTCCTGTCAGTTGCTCCACAAATCCAAGCGCTAACATCCCTTTGCTCTGAAGACATTGCAGAACAATTACAAAGCCCTCAGTTCCAAGGAGAGGGAAATTAAAGCTAATTACTACCCAGGGCAGCCATTTCCTGGCCTCAGACTCTATATTTTCTTCTTTGAATATTTTCATTTACACACTCACAAAATGGAGATAAATCTAAAGTAAAAGCAAACCCTGGTTACAAAAGCCAGAAAGTGTGAGGCATCCTGAGCTTCGTCTGCCCTGCTTCCTTTCATTAAATTCTTTTATGTAAATTGCTTCCTCCCTGTGCCTCAGGTGTAATAAATGCTTGTTGAAGGAAAGAAAGAAAGACATTGCACAAATAGGAGATGAACTAAAATGCAGAGATTTCCAAACCTAGCGTCATGTATTTTATTACTAAAGGTTAATGGGGAATTGATCCACCAATCAATCAATGGAAGAATTTCAGAAATGACTCGGCTACTCATCTACTTGGTGAAAATTAAAGGAAACTCTTACTCTCCTGGGTCCAAAGTTCCTCCATGGTAAACAGATTCAGCTCAACCTATGGATTCATAAAAGTGACACTATCACTGTATGCGAAACATCTCTTCAAGTATTTAAAGTAACTTTTTTTTTAAGAAATGTCTGGGCAAAGATGGGAGCTGCTTTCCAACTAGGAAAATCAAGTGTTAAAGGAACATACCGCCCTTCCTCATTCAGTGCCATGAAACACCCCTCAGACATCTGTAACCAGAGCCAAACTCTGTTCCCAGAGCTCATGACAGGACCACTAACAGAAGTATGTGCCATTTATTTACCTGGCAGGTGCCAGACACTGTGCTCCCCTCTTGCCCACACAATCCCATTCAATCACAACAGTTACCATAGAGTCAGGTGTTATTACTCCATTTAGCAGAGGAGTAAGCTGAGACTCAGAGGTTACAAGTGCCGAGGTTACATGTCCAGTCCTTATAGAACGATGACTCACATTGCATTCACCGTGGGTCTGTGATGCTGTGACATGGGGCAGGTGGGAGTCTGCCGACCCCGGAGGGGCTGCCCCTCCAGGGGTTAGCTAATCCCCAGAGAGAGTGGGAGACTCCCCTGTGAGCACGTGGCTTTCGTAGGCTAACCCACCCCTTCCACTTCCTCTGTGGTTCTCACTCTGAGGGACTTTATCCCCCTGCTGTAATCAGTGGGGCCAGGTACCAGACAACCAGGGACGACAGCCCCTGTGCCCCAGAGTCCACTGAAATTCCAACTAGCCAGCCCTAACCCTGCTTACCCTGCCTCACCCATTCTTCTGCAGAAACTGCAGTGAAGCCCAGTGTGCCCCTCTCCTTCTGCCTCCTGACGGACCCCGAATCTTCCTTGTGCAGCTCCCCAGTATCGTGATGTATCCTCTCCTATTGGGATCTGTGAGTAGAACAGTTTTCAGTGGCGGTTTTCTCCTGATCTGCTGGTCTCACGTGCATAGTAAGACTTACATTTTAGTACACACGTCCAGGGTCACCCTTGCATTAACCTGACTCAGGAAAGCAGAACAGCAAGAGAAACATCGTATCTCATGCGTTAGGAGTACTGCTGTGCTCAAAGGCAGAGGACAGCCTCCGAGAGTACATTCCAAGAACACGAAGAGTGACTGCTCATCTCACTAACCCTCTGGAGCCCCAGACAGCAGCCATCTATTTCCTGCTTCATTTTGATGGCATCGAGGTGACAGGCATGGAGGGTATCAGAATATCTGGGGGACTCTGATTTGCACATTCATCCAAAGGGGTTAGAAAAGACTTTCCTGCATGGAAACCAAGTCGTGGATGGGCATTCTTAACTTCCTCCAGAAAATCTTCCATTCTAGATGGAAGCTTTTAAATGAAGGGTAAAGTTAGCTACCTAGAGACAGCTGGCCAAATTAGCATACTTATAACAGGTAATTAAGACAAGACTTCAGTTGAAAATAGTAATTAATCACCAAAATAACTTTATTCAGCCTGCTCCCACCCTCCCCCCAGCCCCCACTGCTGTTCTGGGCTGACACACACAGGATTGTGCATTTCTGCAGGGCTCTGATCTCTTTCATCCTCCCTTGCTTGGAGTGACTTCTGTACGCAAGTAGGAAAATACCACGTAATGCTCTAAAATCCAAGCACAAAATCACCACCCAAGACCCACATCTTCTTTCAAAGGCATGCTTTTCAAAGGAGTCTTAGTAACCCAAGAAAGAGCCGACTTTCAGCAATATGAGTCACACAGTTAGCAGGGCCTGGCTGTTCATGGTTGACCCTGGGTGGTCACTGTCGGTGCGAGCGTCCATCATTTGTACCTAAGTAATGATGGAGTGTCTTTTGGGAGCTATGGAGTGGCGGTTTCTACAATAAGACACAGTTAAACCAAATTTTGCATATTTGGGACTTCCAAAGGAGTATCGAGTGCAGCAGGCCAGAGAAATTGGTGGGCATCAGTGTTTTTGGTACCAAACTACTACTATCTGTGAATGAGGGTGGTGTGGCTTCTGTAAACATTGGGGTGTCCTGAGGCCCCACCTGAGCTCCGTTCTCTGTGCAGATGCTTCTATGGTGAACCACACACTTATGTACATGCAGCTGCCTACTTTGTAGCTCCACTTGGATACCAACGAGACACCTTAAGCCGAATATGCCTGAATCTAAACTGCTGATTCACCCAAAGCTGTACATGTCCCGAATGTCCCAATTTCAGTAATAGTATCACCATCACTGGCCCCAAGGATGTCTGCATCCAAACCCCAGTACCTGTGAATGTTACCTCTCCTGGCAGAAGGGACTTTGCAGACAGATTAAATGGAGACATTGGGTTGGGGATTATTCAAGTGGACCCAGTTTCATCGCATGGGTCCTTATAAGCAGAGAATTTCTCCCAACTGTGGTTGGAAAGAGACTGATGACAGAAAAAGGGTCAGGGATATGTGATGTTGCCAGCTTTGATGATGGAGGAAAGGGCCACAAGCCAAGGAATGCAGGCAGCCTCTGGGAAGAAAAGGGAGGGAAATGGATGGTCCCCGGAGCCTCCAGAAGGGAACACAGCCTTGCTGAGACCTTTATTTGAGCCGAGTCCCGAGTTAGACTTCCGCTCTTCGGAACTGTAAGTTACATTGTATTATATTGTGTTGTGTTCTACCACTGTATCTGTGGTCACTTAGAGTTAACCACAAGCTACAACTGAAAACAAAAACACTCCATCCCCTTAATAACATGCATTACATGGGTTTTTCCTTCTTCTCTGTCTCTCCTTACTCCTTAAGTCCTACTTCTCAGGATAAAAATTACCTATCGCCGAGCCCTTGTCTCAGGTGTTATTTAAATAGGGCACCCAGACTAGGATACTGTGTACACTTTTTACTGACTTTTGTAATTCTGATATTCCTCACCCCATAGCACCCCTATTCCTAGTGTTCAATGACTCTGGAACTGATTCAGGGGGCAGCTATGATTCTTGAAACTCTAGGCTTCAAGGCAAAATTATAAACCTATACCTTTCTGAAGTGAATAATTAACATGCTCTTGGCTTCTGGTAATTTAAGAATTATGTGATCATTCTAAATTACATGTATTATCGATTGATAATTTCTAAATGTTGTCACCATGATTTATGCTGTTTGGAGGGAATTCAATACCTTAAAAAAACATCATTAAGATGAAGTGGAGCCAGCTATTTTAATGAGCTAAGATCTTTTGGACAATGTGCTGGTCTGTATTGCCTAATGATGGAATTGATACTGTTAGGGAAATAATATTACCTAGATCATCACCTGTAATAAATACCACCTGTATTAGAAAGACCACTATCACCCCAAAGTGGTCCACACTGGGGTTTCGCAGGTTTCATTAAGAATATGTGTGTGCAATATACAATCGTTCAGGGAAGCGCCTGCCTTCTATTTTCACAACTTTGAGAGTATTAGTGTATTTTTGAAGGTATTCTAACACATGAGGGAGTTATGTAGTAATTCACAAGGAGCATGAATTTGGAGAGACTGTGGCAGATCTGGTGGTGGAGGTGGTACAAGAGCTTGACTGCATATCTTAGCCCTTACTCACTTTATATTTTTCTAGCAACTACTTGTTACCCTGCTAAAGTCTGAAAAAGTGCAGGTCATTTTCTTCAGAATGATTTATAACAAAAGATATCGGAAGCCGTTCATGTCAGAAAACCTAGTTCTGACTCAGAAATCCTCTTGTGTGCTGTTAGGAGAGAGATTTCTATAAATAGCTGGCTGGGCTCCGCTCTAATGCTTCTGTGATGCAGGACCTTTGCAGCTGATTCCCTGAGTGGCGGCGGGGGCAGCTGTCTGCAGGGTTCATTCCCGCTGACAGCGGCTCGGCCAGAGGGATGGAAGAGGCTCCTGGGGGGAGCCCCTGCCCTGGTGAAGCTGCCTCACTGCAGCGACTTCTCATGACTTGACACAGTGTATCTTTGCAAAGTGTGGGCTCTCAAAGCAAAAGGTTGTTTAAAGGAGATTTTAGGTCTGCATGGAATTAGATGACAAATAAGTAAGCATATAAATCCCCCATCCCTGCACCCGCTTCCATGCTCACTAGGCATCTAGCTTCCCTGTCTCACTGTCAGCTTCAGCAAACTGAAGGGCTGAAGCTGGCAGTAGAGTCAAAAGCAGGAAAAGAAGCAGGGAAACGCTGAGCCTGTAAGGTGCTCTGCTCTGCTCCAGAACACCGTGCAGGCCAGTGATGAGACAGTGCCATGAATGAGGCTGGGATTTATATAAGTTCGTGTGCCTAAGGGAAAGTCAGGTAAGGAGATGTGGACGGAGGGAGGCAGAAGGGAAGGGAGGGAGGCTCTGCTCCAGAATCTGCAATAAAATTTTAAAATGTATGTAGTTTGTTTCCGTTGCCTATCCGGAGTCCATCTCTCTGTGTTGGGTTTTAGAACCCTCCTGGGGCCCATAGCTGTGGCAGCCTTATTTGAGTCGGGTTGGGTACCACTTCCAGCCTTTCCTCCCTATCCAGATCAGCCTGTCCTGCATCCCAGAATCTGTTCTCTGGGCCCTGATGTCTGCCTGCTGACAGTGGAGTGGCGATGGGCAGATAAGGATGTAGTGGCAACCAGCCAAGATGGTATCGTTCTCAGAGAAGACAGTTCCTCTCTTCAGGCAAAGCTACACAAAACGTGTGGTACTCTAACATGGCTCCCCACGGGTAGCACCAGGGAGCGCCCACACAGCACGGCTCCGCCTCCAGCCTGTCCTCACTCTTCCCTCGCCCCTCACATCTTGCCGATGGCTCTGTTCCCTCACCTCATGCAGGGCTCTGCTTCAGTGTCCCTCCTCAGAAGGGACCCTCCTGTCCCCACCCAAAATTGCATCCCGCTCAGCTGTACTCCCTTCCCCTTGTAAGGGTATTATTTATTGTACTATTTATTAACATGCTTTACTTTCCTTCTTTATACTTAATACCTTCCTAACTTTATATCAAATAGCCATATGCTAATAAAGGTCTGTCTGTATCCCCTCTAGGATATAAAAAATATAAACTCCATGTAACAACCCACCGGTTCTCTTTGGTTGAGAGAGGAAGTGTCTTTCCCATCCCCTCTCAGAAGAGAACAATCACACACATTATTCAGGCAGGTGACTCCCCATGTTGGTGTCCCTCTCATCAGGAAGCAACAATTTTTTCAGCAGCCTACGTCCCCAAGCCATGGACAGCGCGGCGCTACACGCAAATGGTTTCTTGAGTGGCTTCTACCTTTTTACAGTTAGAACTCTGGAAAAAAAATCTCAGGTTTCAAAGGGTATCCTCAGAACACGGTATTAAAAAGTGCTTCTAAACAAACATATACAGATTTAAAAGAGTGGGTTTCTCCTTCAGGGACTGAGAATTTGACCAAGAATAAAGAGCAAGAGACATAGTCACTCTGGGAATCCAGGCATTCCCTGGCCAGGCGAGCCCGCGTAGGGCCACACAGCTTCGGGTCCCTGGAGGACCCGCTGGAGGAGTTAGAGATGGGAAATTGAGAAGCAAAAGAAATCTCTTCCAGAAGTTTCTGCCTCCCCTCCTCCATCCAGTGGGACCCATCTCCCTGGCCCCAGCCACTAAAGCCCATGATGTCTGCTCGCCCGTTCTCTTCACACTCTGCTCTTCAGGAAAGAATGTATCCAAACAGTTGTAAAATTTCTGACCCAACTTGAAACATTAAGTCTCCCAGGAGTTGTGTTTTAAACCGGAAATGAAAAATCCATCCTTAGCAATGAAACTCAAATGTCACATTCTTTAGGGAGCTCCCCATATACCTGTGCAACTGTGGCTATGATAACTGCTCCTACTTGGGGCTCCCATAGTGCTCCGTACACGCCTCCCTCTTGCATGTGCCCCATCTTACAGTAGATTGTGTGTCTGTAAGTTCCAAGGGGCAGGGGACATGACAAGCTTCTAGAGATTTAATTCTCGACAGAGCAAGTGCTTAATAAACAGTGAAGGAAGGAGGGAACAAATGAGTGGATGGCTGCATCTGTTTCCCCTGCTGGACCAGGGCACCTGAGGGGCAGAAGGGGTATCTTATTTGGCTTTCAGTTTGAAAGGCAGCATCGCCTAGTTGAGGTAGGACTCTGCAGCCAGACTGTCCGGGTAAAATCTAAATTCTACCACTTAGTAGCTAACTATGCCTCAGTTTCCTCCTATGAAAAATGGAGACAATGATGGTACATGTCTCACAGGGCATAGCAATGATTAAAGGGGTTAATGTATGTAATGTACTTAGACACGGTACCCTGTGAGTACTGGCTCCTGTTATTCTTGTCACTTGAATTGTTAGTTCCTGCACAGCGGACGTTCAGTAAAGAGCACATTGAGCATCGATCATGGGTGGCCACGAGATACAAAGGTACAGATGCTCCTTTCCCCTGCAGTCGCACCAGGATGCCCACTCATTTCATGGGTGCAGAGAGCAGGGCCTGGGCACGGAGGGAGAGATGAGGGGGAGAATGCCGAAGACAAACCCCCCCGACCACTAACCTCACTTCCGGGTAGCCTCCTCTGCCCAGCCGTGAGCGCTTTGTTATTTACATCATTTTCTGAAACTGTACAAATATCAGTGGAATTTTTACCAAATTCCTTTAGTTGGCTACCTCAAGTTTCTGATTCCCTTTAACCAAAGAGACTCCATCTTTATGTAGACACAGTGGATGGTTGGACACACTTATGTTTACAACCTTTTTATTTGTCTAATCTTGATCTTAATCTGTGAGAAGGGAACATGCTCAAAGTAAGCATTCGGCTACCCTCAACTGAATTACTCCTTGACCATTAATACCATTCAAGAGACTCATCCAATCTAGGCAAAAATATCCTGGAGATAAAGTGATCTGCGAGCAGCTTGCTTTCCATTCTGTTTTTGTAAAGCAAGTACTGAGTTTCAGGCTGATTGTGGAAACTTAGTAGAAAGAGTCTAAATGGTTTACAACAAAACATTTCAAGGCAAATGAAAATGTAAAGGTAAATAAAATGTAAAACATTAACAAAAGCAATTTCTCAACTTTTCTTGCTGGGTCACCTGAGCTAGGTCTGAGATCAAGAGAAGCCCCGATTACTTTATGCCTATTTGTTGCAATCAGATAATTACAGGCAGATATGAAGATGCTGTACACACAAACACACACTGAATTCTGCTTTGCTGTTTGCTTTTCAGGCTTTTCATTTAGCCTGCCATATATTAATGATATTTACTCATAGTCTATGCATCCTCCCCCCAACACACTGAGATGTAAGCTCCTTACAGGCATGATTTATTTTTTTGCTTTGTGCACTTATTAGAGCCTGGAACACCGGAGGCTGTTCAAAACTTGCAGCATGAATAAAGAGACCTCAAGTTACTTGAAAAAAATTGCATTCTCCAGCTGAAATTCAAGCACCTAATAAAATTCTGGAGGTTTGTAAAACCCTTCATCCTCTAAAACTTAGACTAGCATTTTCTACAGCAGAACCAGGGCCAGAAGGGGAAATTCTGGGGGAGGAGGAGAAGCCGGTGATTATTCTAACGAGATAGCTAGTGAGAGAGATCTGAGGACCAAGTGCTCAGTGAGAGTAAAGGGTAACCTTTGCTTTACCAGAAAGAAAAGGAAACAGGAAAAAAAAGGAGAAATGTCTCTGAGAATTTATCTTTTGCCAGAAGATGTTCTAGGAAGAAAACAGATCGCAGACTGTTTTCAGGTACAGATTCTTTGGTTTCCTCTCTCCGTGTTATGTGGCAAATGCTTTCAAAAGGAATGGTCTCCAGCCAGTGGATATGCTACTAACTACCATAAAAAGCAGTTCGGTACTGGCTATATGCTCAGTGTGTGAGTGTCAATGACTTTCCCTTTGACCAGAGCAATGAGTGAGGCCTTGGGCGTGTTACTTAACTGCTTTTTGTCTCAGTTTCCTCGTCTATAAAAAGGAGATGAAAGTAATACCCTTCATAGAGCTGTTTTGCTCATTAAATGAGAATACACATAAAGCAGTGACTGACAAATTATGATAGCTCAATGAACATTAGCTTTTACCATAATCATCGATAGGTTTGCCGCTGGCAGCTGCTAGAAGGAGAGGAGGAAACTTTTTCTTTCTAGTGATGCATGTGTTCACTATCTGGATTTGTGGTGAATTTGAATTTCTTCCAAATACACAGGTTTCACTGGTTTATATATGCGTCAAAACTTATCAAACAGTACATATTTAACAGTACATACTTAATATGTCAGTTAAACCTCAATCAAGCTTTATTTTTAAAAGTTTAAGCTAAAAATTATCCACGAATAATGCTCCTAGCCTTTAACCCTTGACCTGGGTCAGGACGACTCTACGTGATTCTTTGCAGAGGAGACCATGTCTCTCTCTCCTCCTGGTGTTAAGCCAAACGGTGAGCAAACACTTCAATCATAACAACAGCTGTAATTCTAGCCCCTGGCCTGTAGGATGTGCTTAACACATGTGTAACTATAATACTTGATGCTTAATAGTTATTTGGATTTAAATTCATTAACCAAAGAAGTACAAAAATGTGATTTCCCAGGAAGTTTTATTTAAGAGGTGATATCTGTAGAAAACCACAAAGGCAAGAGTATGTATTTCTTCCAAATACGCTGAAGAAAACGGAAGAACCACTTAGCAAGGCCTCCCCTGCAAAAAGTCCTGGAACAGTGACCAGCCAGTGACTCAGAATCTGACTTCATCCTGGGAGCCATCTACCTCAAAGTGCGGAGCAGGGTGAAAGCAAAATGGCTGGGAAAACGCTTGCCTCTGGGAAAGAGCTGCAGGGGAAGTGGGCACTAGAAAGAAGCAGTTTAACCCATGCAAACACAACTGCACTAAAAACAGATTAAAGAGAGTGGCTGTAATTCACACCAAACATTTGGTAGCAGCAATTTACGTTTTTACTGCTGAGTTCAATTCACAAAAACCACAATAATATTTATTTAACATCTGTTACGTGCCAACAGTTTGGTGGTTATCGTTAAGATTGGTATGCATTAGAATAAATTACAGGAGGCAATGAAATCTTCTTAAGTCTTTGTTTTTGGATACAGAATATGTCTAATCAGAATGAGTTAAGTGCAGAACTTTCAAGAGAGAATAAAATGGAAATAGTTACCAGCTAAGCTGCTTCCTTGCCTATGACTTTATATGCAAGCTTTTGTGGCCATCGTGCCTTATGTGAGACATTAATAGCCACTGTGTCATTTCCCCCAGGTCCAGCCCAGTCGTTCAGCATGAACCAGGTAGGGGTTACACTGAGTGTCCAGTTAACTTCGTTGAATAAGGTCACAATGAATGGGGAAAATGTATTTGGAAATTCTTTCCTACAAATGAAATCCTATGGTCATCCATTCATTAAATAAGTAGTTCCTACATTGTCCTGGGTGTGTGCAATGGTAAACAAAAAGAGATACGTTCTTTAGCCTTGTGAAGCCAATGGGGAGGAGGTGGATCCAAAATAAATACATAATTACGCATTGTGATAAGAAAAGGAGATGTGTGTGTACCAGGTGGCAGAGAACGCTCACTTTTAGTTCTCTCCAGAAACAAGAAAGGCATTGCCCCACTGCCCCGTTTGTAGCTGCTTCTCCGTGTTTTCGAATTAGTAGTAATTGTGTGCAGTTGACAATTCTGTGCTTGGGGTGCAGCAACCTGTTTAACAAGCATGGCCTGCTCCTCCCAGGGCTAATTTGAGTAACAGGCAGGCAGGCAGGCAGGCAGGCAGAGATGGAGTGGGCAGCCAACCACTCCAGGCAGAAAGGCGGTGCTCCCTGGCACGCAGCGCAGAAGAGGAGCATCGGCCGCCCTAATCCCAGCTACACAGGCAGGCGAGCCGCGGTGACGTGAGCAGGCTCTGGGCAAAGTAGGGGAGTGGAAGGGAGAGTTTGGCAAGACCGTGGCAGGTATCTGAATTTATCTTCAGGTTCTTTCCCCGTCCTTCCTGAATACCTGGTTCCACCAAGAGCTGCATTCACTGTGTGACTGGGAGGAGCACTCCTGCGAATAGCTCCGGAAGGCTGAGTCCTAAGACTCTCCTGTCTTGCACCTAAAAAGATCCCAAGGTTCTTTTGTGGTAAGGGGCTTACTGAGAAAGCATGACTGTGAAGAAAAACCCAACTGCTGTGTCATTTTATGTTTTTATCATGTATCTCATTGCACTGGTTAAGTTTGTCTTTGATGTTAAAATACTGCTGCAGATTGAGGACCCAATAAAAGGCCTTTCAATATGAAATAGGCAAGCAGTGTAATGGAAAGAAACGCTTCCCAAATGGATGTCACGAACTGTGACAAGACTTTCTCAGCACCATTCCTAAAAGTCACTGCTAGTATTTGAACAAAAACCAGACATTAAAGAATTCCATCGTAGGCCCATGGAGAGTTAGGTCAACCAGGCTGTCACATCAGCTTAGCAGAAAATACCCACGATCATATAATATCTACTGCGTATATTAGGTGTATAATGTACCTATCAAATGCCCTCTGCATTTGTAATGATTCTAATTATTATGAAATAGGGACCCTCTTGTTGATATCAAATAATTTGGTAGCCCCCTGACTTACAGTTCTTGCACCTTTACTTGGTTGAGAATACATAAAAATGACGCCAAAGGGCACTGTGAATGTCAGTTAAAGCTTATATAAAGACCAAATGTAGCCCTCCGGCTCTGAGGTTTGGAATCTCATCTTTCCAGTCTCCCTGAACTACTGTGAGTGAAATGGCAGATCAAAGTCCGCTTTTTATAAATATTTAAATAATGTCACAACTAGTAATGCCAATCTGGATAATTATTTAAAGACATTACGTATTACAAACCAGAAATCAATTTTTTAAAATAATACATCAGTTTAATTATCTTGGGAACTATCATGGGAAAGGAATACAGTTTGACCTTGGAGGTCCGGGTGTTTTGTAGGACTTCACCAACAGTCAGAAAGCTTCATTTTAACCTTAAATGAAACATTACATTTAACAACGCTTTCATGTCTGAGATCCAGCTGGAGAAATTCATTTTGGAAAGCTATTTAAGACTATTAGGCACATGTATCTGTGAAACAATATGAAACAATGGCAATAAAATAGTAAGAAGTAATGGAAGCTAAAATCAGGGGGAACAGTCAGTGCAAAAGGTGTCCTACTGTCTTCATGATCAGTCCTTAGATATTTTGGCTGAAGATACAAAGAGAAAAATAAACGTTTCCCTCAAGAACTATCTCTTTGTTTTGTGCAGTAGTTTTCCTTTGTGTACAGTAAGATGATAGAGAATAAATTATGGAGATGGAACCAACTGTAGGAACAGAAGGAAACCAGTCTGTAGCTCTGAAATCTTGTTTGAGTCCATCGGTGTGGTCAGCAGGTATTTTACAAACACTCAGGGAACCTGTTATGATTGTCAAACAGAAGACCGAGAGAGAAGTTTGTATTTGTCCAGAAATCTGGGGGAACATAGGGAAATGAAATCCAGAGTCTTCCTTAGCCTAGTTTAATACCATGTGCCACCCAGCCCCACCCACCTGCACGTCCCGTTGCTGGGCTCACCCCCACCGTGTGGAAATACCATCAATTGACCCAGTTTCAAGACTTTAAAAAAGCTTCATCATTATGTAACCACTGTTGGCCCTCATAGCCCGGCTGTACGTTGGACGATTGTTTCTACCAGGTATGGTGCTCGGCAGACGAAAAAAGAATGGCAGCAGAAACTATGAAATGCCTTATTACAGTGGACCTCAGCCTTCGCTGCACAGGATCATCACCTGGGAGCTTTGCGAATGCTGGAGCCTGGACTTGTCCCAACGCCCCCCCACCCCCACTCCACCAGAGTTGCTGATTTCATTGGTCTGGGAGCATCAGAGACATCAGAATTTTTTTCTTTTTCTTTTAAAATAATTATAGATTCATAGGAGGTTGCAAAGTTTTCCCTAATGGTTACATCTTACATAACTATAGTTACAATATCAAAATCAGGAAGCTGGCGTTGGCTCATTGTGTGTGCATAATGCCATGCCATTTTATCACGTGTAGATTGCATAACCACCACTGCAATTAAGATACAAAACTATTTCATCATCACAAAGATCACCTTTGTACCCCTTTTGGTATCAACTACCCCCTTTCTCCCTGCCATTCTGACAAAAGACTAATCTGCTCTCCATCTCTTTACTTTCATCATTTTGAGAATGTTGTATTAATGGAATTACATAGTAGGTAACCTTTGAAAGTGGCTTTTTCACACAGCATAATACTCTTGAGACCTATCCAAGTTGTGAGTATCAATAGTTCATTCCTTTTTGTTGCTAGGTAGTATTTCATTTTATGGATGTAACACCATGTGTTTACTAGTCACCTATTATAGGACATTTTGGTGGTTTACAGTTTGGAGCTATTATAGATAGAGCCATCATGAACATTTGGATAAAGGTTTCTGTGTGAACATAAGTTTCCATTTCTCTGGGACAAATGCCAGCAGCACAATTGCTAGGTTGTGTGTTAAGTATATGCTTAGTTTTTTAGAACCTGCCAAACTGTTTTCCAAAGTAGCTATTCCTTTTTACATCCCCACCGGTGATGTAAGAGTGATCCAGTCTCTCTACATTCCTGCCAGCATTTGGTATTACCATTATGTTTTATTTTAGCCATTCTGACAGGTGTATAGTGATACCTCACTGTAGTTTAATTTTCATTTCCTTCATGGCTAGTGATGTTGAGTATCTTTGTATGTGCTTATTTGCCATCTGTATATCCTCTTCAGTGCAATGTCTCACATCTTTTGCTCATTTTTTAATTGGGTTTGAACGTGAGGATGGGGACATATTTAAAAGTTCCCTAGATGTTTCTAATATGCAGTTAAATTTGGGACACACTACTTTTTTATAAACTCTCTGTGGTATACTCTAAACTGAAGCTGTTGAACCTGGGATAACATTAAAATAAGGCCTCTATGGTCAGGACTGACCGATTAAATATGCCTGCAGTCCAAGGGAAGGGAGCCGGAAGTGCTTTCCAGGAGCTCGGGCTGCTTGCATATGCTCACCCCAGGGCTAGAAGGGCGTCTGAGACCTCCAGAGGATAATTCTGGAGATATAGACAAAATACCTTCTGCCTCAGGATCGTGGTGTGCATGTCCTGTGTATGCATGCACATGTACACGTGTGTAAAATGTTGATTCCTGGGTCCCAAACCCCAGACCCACAGAATCAGAACTTTTGGGAATGGGGCCTAGCAATCTGAATGTGTAGATTCCTACACTGTCAAAGATTTGAGACTCACCTTACTCAGGGAAGATTAGGGACCCAACTTTCCACTGCTACAGCTTTAGGGCACAGGTAGATGCCATTCTGTTGAGAAATTGGCTTCAAGAGGAATTCTCTTGAGCCGATTTGGGCACAAAAGCTTGTGTTCTCCATCAGAGACATGGGGACCAGAGAGATCTAGGATTGTGTGTTCGCATGCCTCCGACTGGTATTCCAGAAGCAGTTCTCACATATAATCACACCTCTGTGTTGAGAAGTAATCATTTGTAGTAATCAACAATGTTAGTAACGATTAACATTTATGGAGCGCTAATTATGTGCTAAGCTTCTCCCACATGCTAGCTCCCTTAATTCTTATAATAACTTAGAGGTTATTGTGTTTCCTATTTTGTAGAAGAGGAAACAGGTTCAGAGAGGTCTGGTCATTTGCCCAAAGTCACAAAGCTCACAGATGACAGAACTGTTTCTCCTTCAGGAATTCCCTCTTATTTTTGTCCTTGGTTGTCCCAAACTCCAGTTTTTATTTTATTTTTTTTCAGACCTACTTGAACCTCATTGAAAAAAAAGTGATAAAAATTTAGAAGTATATTTACAGAGCTCTGAATAGCCTAATGGGTCACCATTTGTGTAGCTGGAATAAATGCTACACGGAAGTTGCACTTCTAATGATTTCTCTGGTGCAGCACTGCAGTGAACGTCAGGCTGGTTCTGAACGGAGAGAGTGAAGCCCTCAGGAGCAGTGAAGTGGTAAACTACTCTACAGAGTTAGAGATTATTTCCATCCTGCTACCCAGGAACCAGTAATTATGGGAGACTAAGCCGCACCCTTTAAATGCACACGTGTGGCCCTGGCCGCCCCGACACAGCCACCTGGTTCAGGTGAAAGCTCTTTTGTTTTCCGGCTGACATCCTGCAGCGTCTTGGATGATTGCCTCTGAGTTCCGTTGACATAATTGATGTTTTCCCGTCTCACTGTTCATAATTCCTGGTGCCTCGTCATTTTATGCCTTTGAGCCTCAGGTGGGTAGAGAGCCATGGCCATGTAGGTAGGTTGAAATGGTTTCCTCCTTTCCCTTCCCAGGTTCTAAGCCCAAGGCTTCATGCAAGGCCTTTGGGAATCAGAATGGAAAGAAAGCAGAGCCTGAAGGCAAAGCCTAAGGTGTAAGACTGTTCCAGAAGGGAAGAGTCAGGGGAGAGGAATTGGGTCAGGGAGGATGTGGAAGCAAATGCAGGTGGAGACAAGACCAGGCTGGCCACGTGCCACCAAACCCCAGTTTCCTCAGGAACCTGGATCTGGGCTGCAGAGCCTCTGCTGCTCCTGTGGTGGGCACAGCGGCCGCTGTGCCAGAGCTGGCCTCTGCCCTGCCCCTCGGGGAGGCTGCCTCTGCAGACAGTGGCAGAGAGGAGGCCACAGTGTGAAGCTAGCTGCTGGTCCCGGCAGGCAGAAGGGTCCCAGCAAATCTGGGGAGGCACAGAACTCAGGTCCAATGCAATACTCGTTCCAATTTCAATGCAGTATTTGAGCATCAGATTTTTGGTTGCAAGCTGCAGGACTGTACTCTAGATTTCTTAAGCCAGAAAGGAGTTTACTGGGTGTACAATTAAGAGCTTTCAGAGACTGGAGAGTGGGTCTCACAGAGCAGGCAGTGAGAGCAGTAGCACTAGTTGGCCAAAACAGTGGCCCCCATCTCCCTGCCCCGGTGGCAGCCGCCTCCCTCTATCCCATGGCCTAACATCACTGCCTCTCCTGAGACTATACACCACCAGCCACGCCTCCAAAATAGTAGAGGGGGGTGATGCTTGTAGTGGCTTGAACTGTATCCCCCCACCCCCAATTTGTATGTTGAAGTCCTTACCCTCCTGTACCTCAACATGTGGCCTTATTTGGCCATAGGGTGTTTGCAGAGATAATCAAGTTGAAATGAGGTCATTAGCATGAAGCAGATAGCCAGGGCGCCCCACCCTCCTGGCTGCCTCCCCACGTGACCGAGGCTGGCCAATCAGAGCGTTCCATCCTCCAGCGCCAGGTCAGGGATCGCCATGTGAGTTGAGCGGCGCCAGTCAGAGCCATCCTTGACAATGGCTGTGGTAGAAACTGGAGAGAGAAGGTCTCTCTCCCTCTGGGAACGGGCAAGCGTGGAGACCAGTGCTGACAGAAGAAACCTAAAAGAGGGGAGCGGGATCTAGATTTAAAGACTACAACTTGAGGTCTCTAGTGTTGGTGACTAGCTCAAAGGCAGTAGAGACTGACTTGACCAGCAGCGATTTAGAGTTGTAAGGGCTGGTGGTGGTAGAGAAAATGCAAATCTGGCAAACAGGGGCCTCGCATTGCTTATACCCCAGGGCGATGGGTCAAGGTTGGTACCGCTCTCAGGACTTTTTTTTAGTGTATGAGGAATTCTGGGTTGCTACAATGCTTGGTAGGTGCTTTTGGCCTTGAGAGGCAGACTCCTGCAACGTACCGGACAGTCCTACAGAGTGAAGACTTGTCCTGTTACCTGCTCTCCCTCGCTGGAGAGATAAAGGTCAGCCTGTACGGAGAAGCAGTCTTGGTGTCACTGAGTGAGCACCTGTACCCAGCTCTACAGTTGCCTGAGCTCAAGCCTCAGGCTGCCCCTTTTGCACTGAAGCCTGTTTGATTTGGTTTTGGCCACGTGCAACAGACAGAGACCTGACCGTTTCACACACCAGCGAGTCACAAGTACCCTGCTTTTCTGCAGTCGCCTCTTCTAAGTCTCTAGTCTCCTTCACGTTAAATGAGCCCTTCACATAAAGTCAGTGATGTCATTCTCATGCCTAAATTCCTTTCTGGCTCCGCATTGCCCGTACATTCCTCAGCAAGGCATAGAAAGCCCTCGTGCCCTGACTCCTACCCACCCCCCCACCCTCATCCCTTGCCCATTCCTGCCTCATAGTCCACACGCTGCAACAGCGGCACTGTTGGGGGATTCCTGCTGTTTCACGTGGCTGTGCCGTCGCTCATCCTGGCCCCTCTGCCTGGGATACATTTTTCTACCTCTTCCGGACTCAGCTCAGTTATCTAATCTCTCACAGGAAGCCGTCTATGAACCCCCAGGTGGACTGATAGCTCTCCCCTGTGCTCCCACAGCACCCAGCATACACCTCTATCTTAAGATCATTTTGTGTTAGATTATCTGTTGGTGTGTCTGTCTCACCTATTAGCCTAGAAGATTCTCAGATTCAGGGGCTGTATCTTCTTCAGCTTTGTTTTCCGGCACACCTAGCACACAGTGGCTGGCACTGTTGAACTGAATTGGCCTTTGTTATAAGTAAACTGTGTTAGTCTTTCTGATGTATCCGGTAATTAAGTCATCTCAGAAAGCATCTGGCACAAGCTGCAATTTATATAATACATCCTTCTTGGAGTGAATCACAAGTGTACCTGGGAGCATTGGTATGAAAAAGAGCTCTTCACAGGCAAACAGTTTTTCAATTTGCTTGAATGACTGAATCGAACAAAGGAAAACAAAAGAATTGTTAAATCTGGAGGAATGAAAGCGGTTTTTATTTACACACAGCCATTTGTTCCCCGGGTAAGCATGGCGGGGCGGGGTGGTGGGGGTGGAAACCATAACCTTGCTTCTGGGCAGAGGTGAGGGGGACAGCACCCCCTAAGGTGGTTTCCTTTCAGAAAGGTCGAGGAAAGAAGATTGGTCCTGAGCCCAGAAAGCTGTTGTTCTTTGCCCTGGTTTAGGGAGTGAAGAAGCTAGTCCCTGGGGTACCTGGAGACCAGTTCCCTCTCGGTGGATGCAAACTGGTTCTCATTTTCCCTTTTCCACCTCACAGTTATCCCCCCATTTTCACTGCTTTTGTCTTAGAGGAGATGGCAGGCTGAAGGGGGTGAGGAGAAGTGAAGAAATGTGTATTTTTAGCCATGACACAGCTGAATGTTCTGAGTCTTATTTTACAACCACATTTAAAAATAAACGTCAAGAGTTGGGATTTAAGTGATTTCTCGGTGTCCACATCCTCCTTTCCTCCTAATGAGGGCCCGTCTTCTTCTGACTGGTTACCCTCTGCGGAGTGTGTCTTTCCACTCCGGATGTATAAACCTCTAGCCCAGAGAACGCATGGGATTTCTTAAGATATGACATGAAATTTCTTTTGTCTTAAAGGTCTGAATACACACCTGTCCTCAATTTAATAACACAAATGTTCATATCCAAGGATGTAAAAGTGATTTAGTACCAAAATCATACACTAAGTTCCGCTTCCACTCTTGCAGTCCTGCGGTGTTTCTGAAACACACGCCACGGGGAAGAAATGTGCACAAAGAGGAACAGTCGCTGCTCTGCTTGCCAGGGTATACAAGGTATACCCTGGGGCTGCTTCCTGACATTAGACTCACCTGGGCATCTCAGTAAACTGCGGATACCTGGGGTCCTCCCCGGTTTTAGGGACATCACAGATGAGGTCATGTATTTGCCTGTCTTCAATACACCTTTTTAAATGTAAGTGATATTATTACTGGCAGGAAGAGCTGATGAGGATGGCCACGTGGAACTCTCAAGGATGTATGTGTGCGCGTGCGTGTGCGTGCGCCCCCTCAGTCAGGCCTCCCATAGGTACTGGGTTTTACTTTAACCACAAGACTTGCCCACTCTTTGCAACGAGACTTATATTTAAACCTCACTTGGACCCTTACTGGCTGCGTGGCCTTGGGAAAATCATCCAACTTGTTTGTATTGATTTTCACATCTGTAAACTTGGGATAAAGCCCACTTTGCAGGGTTACTTTGAGAATTAAGTGCAACAACAGGTGTAAAGTCTTAACCCAGCACCAGGGATGTGGTGATGGCAGCCAACAGCCATTCCTGATTTATGGACGCCCTTCAGGATGAGACTTTAATAGTAAACTTTTATGTTCTGCCCCAGATGTATGAAATCGAAGAATCAAACCATGATCTCTCTTCTCCCATTGTTTTTCACTCTCGTTTAGAATGATTTTTTTAAATTTAAAATTAACAGCTTTAATGAGGTATGATTTACGTACCATAAAATTCACCACCAACAGTGTACAAGTCAGTAGTTTTTAGTGTACTTGCAGAATTGTGCAGCCATCACTGTTATCTAACCATAGAAGATTTTCAAAATAAATTTTGTGTGTGTGTGTGTGTGTACGTGTACCCTCCGTAGGGAAGCGAGCTTGTTTAATGGCATCTTTTAAAACAAATATCCAGTATTACCCACTATAGTGAGTATTTTCTCCTTTGTATACCTTGGGAAACTACAAATGCTTTTTTTAAAGTGTTTTTTTTCGTCTTTCTGATTTCTTTTCCGGAATCATC
Source organism: Camelus bactrianus (assembly GCF_048773025.1). Taxonomy (NCBI): domain Eukaryota; kingdom Metazoa; phylum Chordata; class Mammalia; order Artiodactyla; family Camelidae; genus Camelus; species Camelus bactrianus. The sequence goes on from NC_133562.1 coordinate 9,613,525, forward strand.
TTCAAAATTGTATGCATGTTTTTAAAGATATCTTCAGTTTTGATAGATCATCGTTTGAAGATACATGTGAAAGTAATCAAAAAATAGTGATTCGCTCCCATCCATGATTAATGAGGGGATGGGGGAACTCAAACTGGGTCATAATATTCTGGGGCTCAGAAATCAAGGATTAGCTGTTAAGTGGGGGTTCAGGTGTTCTCTGTGGTCCATATGTTAACTCTAAAGGTGTAAAGAATGAACAAATTAGCAGGAAACCAGTGAATATCTGTTCATAAGGTATACATCTGTTATAACCATTTAAGGAGTAGATCTAGGAATTAAATGGATTCTGACAAACTATGCCGTTTGTCTATGTAGAGGTCTGTTATGATCCTGACCATATTGAACTAGGGATGTGTATCTGGCTACACGTTTCATCTGTAGTGATAAGAAGCCTTGTAATATCTGTCTAAACATTGCCGGCACTCACCCCTGTTCTGTGAGAACACAGAACACTCAGTGAGTGTGCCCTGCGAAAAACCAGACTGTCAGGACTCTCCACTCTGCGATGTCCACATGCTTGCACAGGTGATTCCTGTGTGGATTACCTGCACTGACAGAAAACTTTTTCAACTAGTTCTTTAAGTTACTACGGGGAATTCAGTGGTGCTGAGTCAGGACACCTAGATTGCTAATTTAACCCCAGAGCAAAACACAAGTGATTAAATGAATAAGGCATTATTTGATATTAGCAAGGTGTCTCTTCTTGCAAAGATAAACCAACCATAGCTGACTGCAAACATGTTACTCACACAGGACATAGAAGATGCATTTTTTAAATGTCCATACTAAATATTATTGATTTCCTTGTCCAACCCTTCAGGCAGTGTCAAAAACATATTAATGGATTATTAAAGTAGAAACCATTCAGATCCAACTGAAGAACTCTAAAACCTAGACATTTTTACTTTATATTTTTTATACACTCTGAAAATCTTCACTTCTTCCTCAGGATGCATTAATAATAGCAAACATGTCATTTACATTAGAAATGATTTAAATTAACTATCTCCATATGATGCATTTGGTTATTTAATTGTACAGATTTTCTTGTAGGTGGATATTTCAAGGTAATACTGTTGGGAAAAAAATAATGCTGTTGACAAGTAAATATAAGAACAGAAGGATCCACTAGCTTTCATTGGTATTAGAATAATAATTGTATGGATTCAGGTAATAACTTGCGATTTCAGCTGCTTGCCTTGAAGGTACTGATTGTCTTCATTATCATAAATGGGGAACTGAGGCTGAAAGAGGTTATGTCAAATCGTCCCAGGTCACAAAGGTAATGCGTTGCAGAACCCAAATCATAGTCTATGGTTTGAATTCCTGGCCCAATCTCCCTCCCCCTGCACTTCCAACTCACCCCCCCCCCGTGGTAGCTCACCCTCATCATGCAATGGAGACAGAGCATCTGCTATGTGCTCTAGACAGTCCTAGGGAATCTGACTACGCTTTGTGATTTAGAAACAAACCTGCCCTGGGAAGCTAGAGACGGGCTGCTGCTGCTCCCACTTAAAACAGATTCACGCGCGTGGTTATGTGAACGGAAAGGTGTCCCCTCCTTCTTCATACAGTCAGAGGAGAAGCCTAGTGGTTACAGACAACTGAGCCATGCCATTTGCTGTCAGTTAGTGTAGAAAAGGTTTAATATTTTAGCATAATAATACCAGGATTGTTAGTAAGAAATAGGTAAAATTACATGAAGAGAAAGAAAATAAGTTTCTTGAATGGGGCTTCTGGATAGAAATTAGTCAAGATCTGTTTGGCTTTAGATAATCCAGAAGAAAACCCACCAATGCACTGCATGGACCCTCCCATAGCTTTTGGCACCTTTCCTCTCCTCATCCATGGGACCAGAGCTCATCTGCTTCCTGCCCCTAGGACTCAGCAGACCCAGACCTTGAAACCAGAGACAGCCTCTCCCTCTATAGAGCAAGAAAGTGTAGGGACATTAATTTTCCTGTTCTCCTCCTTTTTAGAGTTCCAGACATTCTGGAACTTGTATTTATTTCGATTGGTAGTGCAGAAAAATACCTTAAGGAAAAAAAAAAAGCAAAACCTAAGGCATTGTTATTAGCATTAAAGAATTTTAACATAACTGAAGCACAAGCAAGATTTTCTTAAAGTAGCGTAGCCTCTGAAGGCATTTAAAATAATAATCCCCCAATCCCAAAACGTGTTTAGGAAGACAAGGGTAGGAGTGTTTGTTGTCTCTCTGACATCCATTTCCTACCTCTCTTTTCCTAATAGGTCTGGAATTTCCTAGCCAAGGAGTTTGGGTGGAACTGGTTCCACCTCCCAGGCCCTGGAGCAGGCTCTGGTTGGCTTAATCCAGTCATACTGAGCCACCCCAAGTCCCTGCTCACACTAATTGGTTCAGAAATGAGCACCTGACCACAATCAGGCCAAAGTCAATGTGGTTCAGTCAGGGGATTTTTAGCTAAGCTCTGGAGAAGCAGTGCCTTCCTACTGGATGTGAAGAGGCAAGCAGGCAGCCATGGGAGCTTCTAACTGTTCTGGGACCAGGAGAGGAGGGCCTGTCTGAGATCAGAGTCACCAAACATCAAAAGGGCAGAGCTGAGAGGTGGAGAGATGAAGAAACTGGGTCCTAGTCATAGTGTTGCCGCCCTGGGAGACCCCCTTCATGAATCAATACATTTGCTATCTTGAGCCAATTTGGGTCAGGTTTTTCTGCTCCTTGCAACCAAGGCATCTTATTTAAAAAAATTACCGTGTAATTATAATACAGACGTCTAAAAGTTTTCACTGATAACTTGAACTTGGAGTTTCATTTTCATAATGAAATCTCATGAGGAACCACGAAATACTGACAATAACCACAAGACGTCTAAAGAAAGGGAGTAAGTTCTTTCCTTCCCTTGAGAACCTTTTTCTTTTCTTTTCCTCTCTCCTTCTCTCCTCTCCCCTCTCTCCTTCCAAAGGAAACATTTGGGTAAATCCTATTAGGCTGAAGTCAAGGGCACTGAAGACTGCACTGGTTCTGCAGGAGGGTGCTGAGAATCTCCCAGTTTCAAGTGCATGGTGCCCTAACATGTTAGTCATCTAGATTTTGTTTCCTTTTGTAGGTAATATGCACCATGGCCTCTTAAATGTGCATCATTAGCTGCCATTATTAGCCAGTAAAGAAAACACAATCAGCCTTAATTCCCCACCTGCTAAGTGAACCTTGGGCAGATGTCAGCGCCAGCTACAGCTGCAACAACTCTAATTACTGGTCCACGTGTTGTCTCCCTCCAGGATCGTGGAGCCCATTTTGAATCCTCTTTGTATCCCTCATCACAGAGCAAATAATTGAAAATGTCCACTTACACTGCTGCTACTAATCTAATTGTTTTGGTATCTGGTTAAACCCAACTTGGCATATTCTGGTGTATATTATATGGCAAAGTTATCCTCTATCCATATCACCCCTCCCCTATTAAGGGGTGCTAGGCTGTTGCACTGGACCTTGTCCCAATCTTTCAACAGTTTAATTTCACTGAGTCTGGGTAACCGATTGTGCTAGGTTCTTGAGGGAACTAGCCCCACAAACATGGCTTTGATTTTGCTCACCCCTCCCCCCATTCGCAGCTGCAGGGGCCCAGGTACAACTTGTTAACAATGTTAATGGTGCTAACAATACCTTGACATTTCCCCCCCTCCTCAAGTAACAGGGGCAGAGAGAACTGGGTCTGGCTACCTTCTTCAGTTGGAGGGGTACAGGCTGTCTGCTAAGTATTGCCCTCTTGGCTTCCTTCCCTTGTTGACTAGATTGTTTCAGGACTTTGGGAGCGGATCGTTCTGCAGAGCCAAAGTTCAAGCAGCTTGCAAGCGCTGGGCATATTGTCAGCTCCAGTGACCACACGATGTATGGCCAGGGGTTCCTCTCTGGCAAGAGGCCCATGTGAGCCACATGGCCAGTCTAGTCCCTAAGACTGTACTGTACTGTTAGAGGGCACTGCTCATCAAAACACACACATATACATACACAGAAGTTTATTACAGAACACATAAGCACCTCTGTCACTGGGGATCTGACACTCAGTGCTGGCTCAGTGGAACCTATAACCTATGGCAATGCTGATGTTTGAAAAGAACACTATTTTAAATCCCAGAGTGCTTGGACTTAAAAAAAAAATTGGTCAACTTGTCAGATCCTTCTCAGATCACATGAAGGCAATGATTCGTCCGTTACAAAGTATTGTTTCCCAGGGCCGAGAATCATCCACTTTCTGGCTTCTTTTGCTATTCTGATTTGTGGCTCCAGATGTACTCAAGAATTAGCATGGCTGTGTAACAGTTACACATGACAGCCAAGCAGTGACAACAATTCAAATTATTCTTACATTTGTATAGATGACTGTTGGGACTACTGTATGGATTTAGATATTTATGTAAGGGATGGAAAAAAATCACAAAATAAATGATAGCAACTTATATGATGAAATTACATTATTGTGTAATATTTTCTGTGATCATGTATCTTACTGATCCTACTATAATGCTAGAGATGAGATTTAAAATTCATGGGTAATCTCGAAACCTGAATATCGCTTTTTAAAAAAACAATTTCAGTGCTATATGCTTTGGCAAAGTGTCTTCAGATTGAATTTAATGAAGTGCACTTTAAGAACTACAATGATTTAAGAACGGTGGTTTAATTTGACATTAAGAACATAATCTTTACTGCAGCAACATATATAGTGATTTTTCTAAAATAAAGGTGAGAAAAATAAATTTATGGGAAAATACAAAAATTGATTTACAGAGTGTTTGTCTCCATAATACTACCCACTGATCCACCACCAGCCCATCATTAGAATTTTGACAGTAAATTCAGACATCTTTGGCGTTTTACTGACTTTCAGTCATATAGAACCCACAGCTTTACACTTATTTTTGTTTCATAGGTATGAAAGTATAATTGTAAGGGTTAGAGGAGAACACATCGCGCAAATGTTGGTGGCGGGCCGGGGAGGGTGGGTGCCGGACCCAGGAGCTCTTCAACGCGGGGCTCGCGGCAGCTGCGGGGCAGGTGCCCGGGGCCCCGCCCCCACCGCCCACATCCTCGGGGATTGGCTGCCACAGGCTAGTGGGCGGCCCCAGGGAGAGTATGAAGTTGGGGCACGCGCGCGCCGGCTGCGTGGGGTTTAAAGCACGCGGGGGAAAAAGCACCGCGCGCTCTCGCTGCGGCTCAGCCCGAGTTCCGCGTCCTCTCTCCGAACCCGCTCGTCCTCTTCAGCTTCCCCGCGCCGCCGCGGGTCCGGCCCTTTTGGAGGAGGAAGTCGAGGGCCGGGCCTAGGGGCCTCGCGCGTGTTGGAGCAGGCTCGGCGCGCTGGCCCCGGGCGCCGGGCGAGGGGCTCGGTGTGAGGGCCAGGGCCCCGGGCTGCAGGAAGCAGGGGCAGCGGGGACTCGGGCCCGGCTCCGCTCAGTTAGAGATACCCGGAAACGGATTCCGCTCCGGTGGCGGCGCGAGCCGGGCGTCTCGGAGGGAGCGGGCGGGCGGACGGCTGCTGAGTAATCCCCGCGGCGGCGGGAGGCGGCGGCCGGGCGCCCACATCCCCCGCCGCGCTGCAGCCCGGCCCCAGCTCCTCCCTCCGCGCCCCGCCCGCTCGCCGCGCCCCTCCCCCGCGCCCGCTCCGCCGAGCTCGGGGCAGGTAGAGCGGGGCTCCGGGCGCGCGCGGGGGCCGCAGCGGCTGCCACCCTACCTCGCCTGGCTCCTGCGCACAGCCTCGGGCGCCCATGGCCGGCTCGGAGCAGCAGCGGCCGCGGCGGCGGGACGACGGAGACTCGGCCGCGGCGGCGGCAGCGGCGGCACCCCTGCAGGACGCGGAGCTGGCCCTGGCCGGCATCAACATGCTGCTCAACAACGGCTTTAGGGAGTCGGACCAGCTTTTCAAACAATACAGGTGATCGACGCGCCCCGCTCCCCCGCCCCGGCCCGGGCGCTTCCCTCTGCGGCCGGTCCCAGAAGCCCCCTCCCCCTCCCGTCGGACACTAATCCCTGTCCCCATCCCCGCTCCCCGGGTCGCGTCCCTCGGCCTGAGCTGCAGCCGGCAGCCTTGCGCCTTTGCCACATCTCCCCTTCCCTCCCCCCACCCCTGCTCGGTGGTCTTTCCCCGCGCGTCCTCCCTGCTGCCGCAGTCCCCCCTCACTTTCTCCGGGCCTCGCCCTGCAAGAGGGGCGCCCGGTCTTTGTCCGATTCTCCCTCTTGGGCCACCCCGCACCCCGCCCCCAGCCGCCGGTTCTGGAGCTTGTTGGCTTTGAGACCTGGAACCGGATGCGATTTGAGGCAGCAGCGAGCCTGGGACTTGCAGGGTTGTGACTCCGGCTCGCGTGCTGCCGGAACAGCCTTTGTGACATGGACCACACCAGCTGCATCGTGTCTGTTTCTTGTGCCTCGCGTTACTTTGCATCATTGTGCATTCCAAACGCCTTTGTTTGAAAACAGATATGCGTGACTGCCTGGCCGTGCAGGAATTAAAAAAAAAAAAAAACTCAGTCGAACTTCGCTCGCTCACCTCTCTGCCTGTCTTGTGAAACAGTCTCCAAAATGAGTTGCTAATGCCTCTCAAGCGAGCGTATTTATGATGGTTTTCTCTAACTTGAGGGAAGCAGAAAATGGAGGGATTTTAAGTGTACGTAAGGGGGGGGGGGAAGCACACGTGTGCATAATTGTTCATCTTTTAAATGAAGCAAAACTGAAACCTGGTAGCTTTCTCGCGGGTGTGGGAGGAGCCTTCAGTTTCTTTGGGGACCAGAAGCATCTGTTTCTGGTTTAGGAAGATTGTGATTTGCCCTTTGAGTGTTGACAGGACGCAAGGATGTTGATTAGCGGCTTATTTGTAAATGTTAACGGGCCATATGCTGCGCGCTGTTTTAGACCCGGTCGTTTGGTGGGAGTTAGAGGACCCATGTGCAGCTGTGGCTGAGTGCGACTGTAAAGAAATGAGAGGGTGGGATACAGACGTCTGAAGTTTTCAGACCTAAAGGAATGGTGGTTTCTACCGGTGGGAGCTTCCGCATGCTTGATGGCAAAGCAGGTATCTCACAACTATAAACTTTTCGCAAAGACATTTTACTTTTAAATCAGTTTTTTAAAATCTGCAAATGGAGACTTCTTAGCTTTATCCAGAACATTTTATTTTTAAAGCATACAAGTCAGATTTCAAGCTGCAGTTTCATCAGGGCTTTTCAGAGGATAGATTTGAAAGACTTACTGGTCCCACAGTCTCATATAGGTTTGTTTTTAGCAACATGAGAATGTATTTCGTGAAAAAAAAACTTCGTATGCTGTGCTGTTTCTTGGACTACTTTGTATGAGAGAGGGATGGAGAAAGTCTTAGAGTCAAGTTTATTTTCTTTAGTTTTTGATCAAGATATGGTGCTTGCTGATCTCCATACTTCTTGCTTTGTTATTTTCAGATTTTTTTTTATTGAAATGTAGTTGATTTACAATGTTATATTAGTTTCAGGTGTACAATATAGTGATTCAGTATTTTTATAGATTATACTCCATTTAAACTTATTATAAAATATTGGTTCTATTCGCTGTAGTGTACATTACATCTTTGTGTATTCTCAGATTTTAAAGTTTCTTATTAAAATGACTGCGTGACGTTTTAAGTGAATGAAGCAGCTGCAGTTACGAAATGTTAATCTTTTTCTTCTAAACAGCTTTAAGGTACTTAAATACTACCCCGTGGTTCCCATATATTGAAAGTATGAAATATCTCATTTTGCCTCATTTAGACAATTCTGTGCACTGTTACTAGGGGGCAGATTATGAGTGATAGGAAAACTCTCCTCACAGCAAGAGCAGAGAGATCCACCTTGAAAGGTTTTTGTGGATGTGTTGGGGGCGAGGGGAGGAGGAGGAGGCAGCGTCCGGGGAGGATGTACATTGTATACCTAGGAGCTATCTGCTTGTATTTTGAAATGGGAACTGAGGGTAAAGAAGGACAAGCTACCGTAGTATCTGTTCTCTGCCAAGCACGGTGCCAGATGTGTTCCCTTTCATTCTCACTAGCCTAGTGACCACAAGAGTGCGGTGTATTTTATCATGACCACGTGATAGTGAGGGGACTCCAGCCTCGGTGTTTAGCGTGGACCAGGACACAGGCACTGTGGTTCTAAATCCAGGGCTCGTTTCATTATACCATTCTACCTGTCTCGCTCAGTTGATTCTATTTTGTAATTTGCCCTGTGACTGTTTTTCAGCAGCTTAAACTTTCTTAGGTGTGGACGGTGGTAGCATTATCCTGTCAGCTTTCCCTTTATCAGGGCTGCCGCCTTAGTTTTGCCACTTTTTGTACCTGCTGACTTCGGTTTCTCAAAATTTTCTTCCTTGGGAGCAGCGCACGTGGTAGCGTGGTGGCTAGTAGTAGAAGAACCCATAGTAGCTGGCGCAGTGTAAACCCTCCAGACACACTAACTAGCTCTTGTACTCGATGCCTTCCCCCACTGTTGCAGGTCTTTCTCCTTGACGACGTAGTTGAGTAGAAGACAAGTTGTCCTGAATGCAGGCAGCCTTCAGAGTTAGCCTCACATGATGCATTGGGAAGACTTTAGATCCTATTATGTATTTGGACACTTCCCTTCCAGTTCCAGAGTTGAGTGGCCTGCTGGAAAGCTCCGTGACTTCATCCTAAGTGTTAGAGGAACACCTCTAGCTCAGTTTATCCGCAGAAGAGAGAACACTTTGGTTTCTCTCCTTTCTTAGGATTCTTTTGTCACAACCACCCTTCCCCTTCTAGTAAACATTCTGGACTCTTACTACAGTTTAACAATAGAAACATATTTTGTACCTAGTGTAACAGTAACATTTTTATTAAAGCAAGGTCATCTCATGCCACATTACTAAGGTGATAAAAGTTTCACCAACAGCTGTCTAATGAGAAATGGTTACTTCATAGAAACAGATGACTGAAGGCCATTCTGAATTAGTAGAAAGCCCAGATTGTATAATTTGGATATCTTTCATAAAGGAATTAGAAATAAGTACAGTAGAGGCTTTCTGTCGGGATAGAAGACACTCCACAGTTGGGATTTCAGGTCGCAGCTGCCAGTTCTGTCGTAACTGTAGTAGCATTGTAACGGGCTGCCCTGTGGCTGAGGCTGAGCCCACATCATGCACTTGGAGATGTGTTCCCAGGGGTTGGGACAGATTGATGCTGCTTTGAGCCCAGGGATATACCTTTCTAAGTTTGTGATCTTGACCACCTGAAACCCCATTCCCACGTTGGTCTAGGGGCTCAGAGCTCTCATCCAGCACTGCTCACTCCCCTCCTGCACACAAACACACTCTTACTCCTGATGCTCACGTGTGTGCCACACGCTCAGGCCTTTAATACTCAGGCATGTGATGAAATAGGTGGTGGTTATGCGCATGGGACAGGCACTCGAGTTTTAGGGATTGAGGTGCAGGTTAGTTTGACTGGTCGGGAGGCTGGGAGACAGAGCCATGGCCTACGGTGGCCTGTTGGGGTGAAGAGAAGCCACTTGTAGCTCCGCTTGAAGGAAAATTTTACGGAGGGACTGATGCCTCAGTGTCGGGTGAGTAAGTGGAGGAAGGAGGTGGGTGAGGGGAGGGGGGAGGGTGTGAGAGGCGGTGGGTGGAAATGGAACCCTAGGACACGAGACGGAAAAAACCCTCGTGGAGGCGAGAAATGGCATCCGGAGAAGAGGGGTGAGGGCTGCTCTGTGTTATTAGGTTGTCGCATTGCATGGTTTTTCTACACTTGCTGTTTGCCTCCCAGACCTGCTGGCTGGTCCGTTTCCTGTGAGCGCTGCCTTCCAGGGTGTCTGGTGAGCTCGCTCTGCCTGACCCTCGTCCTCTTCAGTGTGGCCCTCACATCTGTCCTCAACATGCGGCTGCTCGTGCCTCAGGGTCCTGTTGTCACCATCTTTTTCTCTTTTTGGCTTGAGATACTACTTTTTTAATCAGGACCATCGGGAGAGGTGAGACACACTGAACTCTGGTTACAGGAGATGTTTGGAGCTTTGTGGTTCTTATTTCACTGGCCTGGTGTTTACTCTCCCTCATCCCCCTGAGGCCCCCACCTCCATCCCCTGCTTCAACTCCTGGCATTTTTTTTGGACCCTAAAGCACCTGCAGTGTTTACCACTGCCAACACGACTGCGACTTTCTGGAAAATAAAGAACTGTAGCAAGTTGCAGTTAGCAGTTGTCAACTCAAACAGAAAGCACATAATGGTTAGAGTGAACGATCGCTGATGATAAATATGCGTAAATAAGGGCTTGGTGTAGAATTAGGGCATGGTTGTGTTATGAATTGTGGTTTTTCCTTTCCATTTTAAAGTATAAAAATGGCAAAAATGTGTTAACAACAAAAAGCAAGAAAATTTCATGGTGAGTAACATGTATTGTTTAAAATGAATGTATGAATCCTAAATTGTTTAACATACAACAAAGCCCTGTGTCATATGGCCATTAATTTCAGAGCCAGTCTTACGGTAGAGAAGGCTCAGTGTGATCCGGGGATTGCAACTACACCCCGTGGACCAGATCTGGCTGGGTGCTTTTGTGAATAAGGTTTTACTGGGACACAGCCAGACTCACTGGGTTACATCTCTCTGTGAAGACATGAATAGCAGTGACAGGGCACACAGCCTGCAAAGCCTGCAATATTTACTCTCCAGCCCCTTAAAGTTTAAGGACCCCTGGTACAAGCCATCATTCTCCCTAGGAAAACTCCAAAGGCTTGCGCCGGAGCCCTGAGCCGGCAGGCGCCCGCGCCCAGCGCTGTGCGGTGCCGTGGGGGAGCGTGCCAGCCCCGTGTTCTCTGCAGGGTCTGGCTGCTCAGTCTGGAGGGTGAGTCCATGGGTGCAGAAATGCGGGGAACGAAGCGCCAGGGAGCAGAAGTGGTGTGAGGGACCTGGCGGGGGAGGAGACTCAGCTGCTGCCCTTTTCCATCCTCCTCGACTCAGTGGTGCGTTTCTAAAGACTCGTATATTGTTGTTCCAACTATTGCGGTGTCTTAAAATGTCCAAGTGAAAGATTCTTAAAAATTCATTTGGCTTGATCGGAATTTTTTTAAAAAATGCAACTACCTATAGAACAATGGGAGAGTTTATGTAGGAAGTTACCAGAAAACAAGTGACTACCTGTACAGCAGGTGTGTGTGTGTGTGTGTGCGTGCGGGGGGTGGGGCGTGAGGCCCTCTCTGTACCATGAAACCACCTGTGGACCCCCTGACACACTGTGTTTCAGACGTCTAGACCTTTTGCACAGACTCTTAGCTCCTAAAAGTCCATTTTCACACTCCAGTCTCCTCTGCCAGGGTCACACTCCTACTTGCCCGGCAAGAGCAGGGAGAGTTTGAAGAGGCTGGTGGCCGAGGACTCCAGGCAGAGGGAGAGGAGGACCGAGAGGAGATGGCTGTTATTTCAAAACCGTGCTTGGCGCCGGCTCTTCCCCTGTCAAGGGGGTGGAGTTCCCCGGGAGGAACTCACCTCTGTCTTAGACTTTTTCCACCACTTGCTCTGTTCCCTAAATTTACAGTATGCTGTTCAGCTGGAAATGTAGGTCAAATTTGGGCTTGAATAGGCCTTCGTGAGCTAACCAGGGGATCTAGTCACCACTTAAAGCCTTATTATTTGGAGAAATATATTCCAGTTTCTGAACAGGTGCCTTTGTGGGCTTTTTTTTTGAGGGATAGTTAACTTACAACGTACTCATTTCAGGCGTACAGCAGAATGGCCTTGACATTTGTGTATATTGTGCAGCGATCACGACAATAAGTCTTGTTAACATGTGTCACCATAGATAGTTACAAAAACATGTTACGGAAAGCTGTTCGTAAATTTGCCGTGTGTAAGTTGTGTCAATGCCTTCCTGACCTCTGGCTTGAGGACCGAGGTGGGGCTCTTTGTGTGAAAGGTGGTTGATGGTTTGCCGTCTCCGCCCTTTTTCCCCTGACTAAGGTTACTTTCTCCATCTCTTCCTTCTTGCTCAAGAATTTCAGAGCACAAGAAATACACAACTGGGAAGTACCTTGTCTCACAGGAAAACGGTCCTTTATGACGGAGAAGGCCCCTCAAGAGTGTCTGCCGTGTGCAGGACACAAAGGTGAGAGGCAGATCCCTGCTCCAAGGAGGCATTGCTCACTTAATACCTTTACAGAGAGTCACTTTAACACCTGGTCTTGTCCAGAGCTATAACATCTCTGACATCACTAGTTTAGGTGACTTATTGTTTCCGAGACGCATGAAAATATTTGCATGGTGGTGGATGCTGGATGCTGCCTTCTCTGTGCCTGGCCACACACCAGCACTCCCTGGATATTAATCCCCCTTCAGTCCTCCCCACTGCTCTGTGAGGGGTGTCTGGTCTCCTCCCTCCTACAGCGGGAGGCGGGGGACACGGGATGACCTGCCCAGGGTTTCACAGTAGGTGGGGAGCTGGGTTTGAACCCGGGGTGTCTGGCTGCAGAGTGTGTGTCTAACCACTCGCTACACTGCCTCGCTGCTGTAACTCTTACACCAGGAGAAGTTTACCTGTGTGCTGCGAATGTCATTTTGGTGTAGGTTTCCCCAGAAACCTGCAAACTACACTCTGACACCCAAGGGCAACTCGAGAAACCACAAGAGAGGTCTGTCTGCAAGGGGGTGTGTCACCCAAGCTTTGGATGCTTTGTGGCTCCCATCTGGCTCCAGGGTGAAGTCGGAGGTATCGACTTGGCATAGGATGCGCTGTGATCCGGCCTGGCCGCTTCGCTGTCTCCCTCCTGCGTCTTCCCCGCTGGCTGTGCTGGAGCACATTGTATCATCTAACTATTTCTGAGTGTGGTTCAAGACAGCTCAGATTTCCATGACAAGGCGGTGGCTTCTCCGTGTTCCTGCAGTGTCCCGCCCCTTTACCCAGCACTGGTCATGTACGGTTGTGGTTCATGTGACTGCCTGTCCATGTGGGAGGGTTGAGGTGGGCAGATTTCTTGTCAGGTGTTCTGGCCTCTGAGCTTCCTGGAGTAATGTGGGGTCCAAGAGGTTGTGTAGGCGAGTCAGCACCCCTTTATTTGCAAGTGCAACTCAGGGGCAGTGACCTTTAGGAGACTGGATTCCTCTGACTTCTGCATACTGATGTGGCACATCTGGACCCTGTGGAGGTTCTCTGAGTGCCAAGTGGGTGCTCTGCTTCTCAAATGCAGGTAGCAGAACTCCTGTCTGGCCCGTCAGCATCTTCTCTTTGGCGCATCCAGGCTGCCCCGGGGTTAGTGTGGGGCGATGGGGAGCAGAGCTGCTGCTGAGCACAGGCTAGTCTTGACAGGTGCCATCAAAGGGAAGGTGGAGGCTCTGATGCAGTTCCCTGCTTCTGAAGTGGCCACGGGTCTCAGCTGCACCTGGCCCCGGGCAGTTGTAACCATGGGGATTACAATCCTCTTTGAGCTTTATTGTCTGGTCGGGCTGAGGCCCAGCCTCACTGGCCGGCCCTTTTGCTTCTCCCATTAGCCACCTGCAGTGCTCTGGGCTGCCCCTGGGTGGTGGCAGAACATGATCAGGTGTTACCTGCCTCTCTGGCATGAGAAGGCAGAAGACTAGCTTCCCGACTCCACAAATCCCTGCCCTGAATTTCAGGAAGAACTAGTCTCTGGAAAAGCTTGGAGGCTGGGAGGGGACGCTTTCTGGATGGGTGGATCTCGACTCTCTCAGATCTCATGCCCTCTTTTGTAACAGATATTCCGTAATTCCCCTTCTGTGATCCTGGAATGAAACTGGTAAGATGAAATGATGTGCCCGCACGTAGTGTCTAAAAAGTCAGTACGATGCCCAAATAGTATCACAGAGGAAAAGCAAGAAGAAATTCATAATTACGCGTTTGAACATGTAAATGCTCTGCGCACGTTCATCAGAAGATGAGGTTAGATGCCTTGCACCTGTGTATAGTGAGTAAATTTGGATTTAAAACATCTGAAGCCATTCCGTAGCAGAAAAATGAGTAGGTGCACTTTAACATAAAAGAAGTGAGAGACCAAGCTTTCCTGTGTCCGTGAAGAGAAAGCAGGGAAGCCACGTTAATGAGGCAGGATCATGTGCCAAGGCAAAACACTGCTGCAGTGGAGGAAGTGAGGAAGCGTGGCGGTTTTGCAATGAGCCAGGCTGCCTGTGTCAGAGTAACTCCCTGCGTTAGGACATGGGAGGTGTGCTGACAGAGTCTCAGAAAACAGATCTCCCATCTTTTAATTTCTCCCCAAACCAAGTACTTGGGAGACCAGAGCCTTTCATAAATGTCTAGGATTAGAGAGTGAGTTGAAAAAGAAAAATTATAGGGAAATTGGGAGGGAGGGAGGTATGTGACCCCTGGGGACAGTATCAGAGTAAAGTAGAAAAACAAGAATCCAGCCCAACCCCCAATAATTTATGTGCAGTTCTCACGGTATGAAATAAACTTCAGTGTGCTTCCTGTCCTTAATATTAGATAGCTGGCAAAAATGAAATTTATTAAGGAAAATCATTGGTATCCTGTATTTCATGGATCCTTAGCAATTTGGCTTTAAATACATTTAAAGGAACTTCTAATAGCCCTGTGAAATTTTGGTATGTGTTAGCTGCCGATGCAGGCTAGTGTAGCTGTGGTGTGTGGGCAGCTCAGATGCCACGAGCAAATGGTGCTGTTGGTGACAGTTTTCTAACGTTGTGAACAAATCTTGATAAAAGGTGTATTTAAACAGGACTGGAACGATTTTGTTCTTCTGTGTCAATGGAGTTCCATTTTAGAACTAAATAATGGGAAACCGTTTCTTATCCACGTGAATTTCCAGACATTCAGAGGTTGTGCATGACGTGGGTGATACTGGGACTCTCCTGCACCTTGAGGGTGTCTTGGGTCCTTGGCCTGTTCTGCTCCTGTCATTGTGTTGCTCCCAGATGGCCCCTGCAGATTTCCGAAACACCTCCGTTGAGAAGTCATGAGCTTGAGGGTGGCGGGAGCTCCAGATGAAATTTGGTTTGGTCTCGGCAGCTGAAATGCTGGAGCTGCTGGGAACAGCACGGGGCTGGGCCTCTCTGCCTACAGGATGGGAGGGAAGCCCAGGCTGGCAGGGCTGCCTGGAAGGACTGTGCTGGATGAGGAAACGCCCCGTTGCATCTGTGATCCCCCATGCGAGGCAGGGCCCAGGGTAGCGTGCCCCTCCAGTGTTGAGCCCCCTGGATGGGTTATTGCTCCCAAACAGCAGGTCGTCACCCACACACACGGCTGCTTCTAGGGCCCAGACAGCTCCGGGAAGGGACGTCAGCACTGGTTCTTCCATCCTTGCCACGTGGACGGAGAACCACTGAGATCCCTTCCTTCATTCTGTGTGGAGCCAACTTGCAGGACGTGTGTCTTTCCAGCTCAGGTGACTTCATTTCAGAGGCCTAGTCCTCTTGTCCCACCCAGGTTTTCCTAACTTTGAATCTGAGTCTGAACTGGTCCACGTCCTTCCCAGGGATGTGGGAACAAGCTTTTTGCTAAGTAGGTTACACACACACACACATACACACACAGCCAGATCCTCAGGAATCGGGACACAGTTGCCCCAAAGTTAACATAGCCAAGGGGACCACAAAAGTGATTATTCTAAAGTGGGAGAAAATAGGGCAGGATGCTTCACGATGATTTTCTGTACGGTGGTCCTTAGAAGCGGCCAGGAGGAAACACCCCCCCACACGGTGTGGTCTCTGATGGGGTGCCTCGGTAGACAGACAAGCAGAGCTTTCCGTGGTCCCATCCTCAACCCTGCCGTCACCTGCATCCCACATTACCTGTTAGCTCAGCCTGTTCTTATGTGCTGGATTGTGCCATCATCTTCCTTCTGGGTGGGGCTTTTCTAGGACAATGTGATGCATGCCCTCCCGGGTTCCCAGAGTCAATAAACATTATTCGCTGTTCATCCCACTTTGGCCTCCTTGGCATCTAGATAGATGCCTTTTGCTTTGGAATTCCCTTTCTTGCCTCATCTCTGCATCCTTCAGGGTTTAGATCACTTAGGTTATTCCCCCATAAAGTAACCAAACTGACCTTTAAATGTTTGTATCATTTCATCTATATCACAAGTAAAATTTGGAGTACTATTCTAACAGGACAGAAGATGAGGGAAAACGATATTTTGTATCCCAGTCCAAGTTGAATTTGCTAAATGGCAGATTTAGGTTTTGAGAAGCAATTGTATTAAACTGAAGTCCCGGCTGCATGGCTGCTTTTGGATTGCTTCCAGTATAATGAGTCACTGTCAAGGCTTCAGGTACTTCCCGCCATTCATTTTGAACAGCGAATTGCAAAATCTCATGTTGTCAACTGATCCCTGGAGCAAGAACTTGGTATCGTTGTGTCTTATAAATCGTGCTCACCCTCATCTTTGTTGGGGTCTGAAATAAAGAAGCACATTGAATCCATCAACTCCATACTTGTCTGATGTTGACTCTTGAACCGTCCAAGGCCAGCTGGGGCTGGCTTTTGTATGTCTACAGTTGTTGGAGAAATTGGGCCTCTCACTTTGTTCCACATTATAGCAAGATGTGCATCAACTTAATTGCTCAGAAAAGAGCAATTGAGAGTTTATTATATCTGGAATGCCATTTACTTCAGCGCTCCACCATGGGCATCCACAAGTGTTTTGGTTATTTCTGTACTGATGATTGATGAGACACTCATTCCTTGGATTATTAAAATTACAAGCTGAGCCAGAAATGACTCCTCTTGAAATGTCAGAGGGAAAAAAGGAGCGAAGGGTCATGGGAGGGTGGAAATGGCTGTCTAAAGTAGTTTAGCCAAGTGTTAGGACCTGCTGTGGTGAGATTCTTGTTCTGGAGAAATTACCAATGTACAAATGGCAAGAAATGAGAGGATGGCTTGCATAGGTTTTTCTCTAGCCCTTATGTTTCATCTTGGATCTGAGCTGGGCTTACGAGAGAGGAGTTGAGGTGAACTTGAAATTGTGAGCTTTTCTCCTGATAGATCAATTTGAATTTTATCTCCAAGAAAAACAAAACCTCATCAGAAAGCCATTCTGTTCAGTCTAAATTTATAGTTAAGGAAACTGAATAGTGAAGTCAATGTAAATGAAATTTTCTTGTCCTTTGCTCTACTGAAAACTGAGGGAAAATGTGGGTGCCTTGGTGAGAGGTACTTCCTCATGAAGTTCAGAGTTGCTTACTGAGCCCTGTTTTACTAAAAATTCATTATGAAGAATAAGTCTCTGGTTTCATTTTGAAATGCCTTTTAACTGAAAAATAAAAATCTTAAAATTTCTAAATGCTAAAATAGTGTTTGAATTGCTTGTGTAAACAACTGAGTGTTTAAACCTCAAATAAGTATTCCTACAGTTTGTGGATTATTTACAAAGATGAGAAAGTTAATGAAAACGTTGATCAGTTTTGTTACTTAAATCAGCCTTGTTGAAGGATTGGCTGGAAAGGCTTTTTAGCTGGTTGATAATACGTGGTTTGGATGATCTCTTTGCAAGTTGCTTATCTGTGCTGATTCCACCTGTTATTGGTGTAGAATGGAAATGATTGTGTTGATTGTCTATTTGTATGATTTAAGATAGAGAAGGAACTAAATGTTGATGAGTTAGGAAGATATTTGATATACTTTAATGACACAATTAGGAAAACTTAAAAAAAAATTAAGACTTTATTTAGCCTGAAGTTATTTTCAGAATAAATCAGTAACTCTAAGTGAGCATCGGGCTCTAGCAATAAATGAATATGAATTAGCAAAGCTGGAGAGGAATCGGAATAAAGTAAGAGGGTTCAGGTTTTGTAATCCTTCAGTGGACTTGGTCTTTGCTTGCATTTCCGCACAGGCAAAGAATGATACTGAATAATAGAGGGTAATCAGTGCTTACTGTTAACATGCACTGTGGCGCGTTTCATCCCTAATCCCAATTCTCGCTGCAGCCCTGAGGATAAGTATTACCATTATCACTTTGCTTGTGACAAAACGAAGGCTTCCTGAGTTAAAAAGATTGCGAGTGGGAGATCTGCCCCCAGCCCCAGAGTGTATGCTGGTTCCCCTGCTTTCTTGCAAAAGAACCCCATTGACATTGTTTAACATCACCCAGCAATATTGCAGGTCACTTGTTTCGCCTGATGGTCACCTGCACATCTGCTTGTCTCGTGCTCCCAAGCCCAGTGGGTAGCTCCACTTGAGACAAGGTTATAGACACCAGAAGTCCAGGAGGTCCTCTAGGCACCTCTCTTTACCTTCTGTGTCTCCCAGTTTTCCTTCCTGAATAGCTCTGAATCCATTCACTTCTCTCCATCCCCAGCACCACCTCGTCTGAGCCACCACTCACTTGGACTCACAGCAGAACCCAGCTGGCTTCCTCTTATCCTCTGTGTTCCCCCTCTGCCCCCACCAGAGTGACCTTGAGTCTAGTTATATTGCCCTGCTAAGAACCCTTTCAGCCTCTGATAGGCTGAAAAATGGTCCTCCTAAGAGATACCCATATCTTAAGCCCTGGATCCACAGAGGGTCTCCTTAGATGGCCAGAAAAAGGGTCTTTGAAGACATGATTAAGTTAAAGGTTTTGAGATGGGAAGATTATCCTGATTATCTGGGCGGATAGCCATTCCACCTGGATTGGGTGAATGCAATCACATATCCTTATGAGAGGCAGGCAGAGGGAGATTTTACACACACAGAGGAGACCGTTACAAAAATGGAGCAGAGAGAAGTTCGAAGATATGAGACTTGGCAGCCATTAGCCCGGAAATGGAGGCAGCCACTAGGAGCTGGAGCCATCCACGCATGGTTCTCCCTGGAGCCTCCAAAGGAGCGCAGCCCTGCCCACAACTTGATTTCAGCCCAGTGAGACTGTTCTCAGACTTCTGGCCTCCAGGACTGGGAGAGAAAAAATTTCTGTTGTTCTAAGCTACCAAGTTTGTGATAATTTATTACAGCAGGAAACTAAAATTACCTCCTTCTGCTCTCAGGATTAGGACCAGAGTCTCTGACAGCATCTCTGTGGTGTGGCTTGGCCCTGCGTGGTTTGCCCCTTGGCCGTTTACTACTTTTATCTCTTTTTTCTTATATTTTAGAACAATTTCATTGTGTTCCTTCTAGGCTAGGGCTGTACAGAGCCAAGGAAGCTCATGCTATAAAATAGATTTCTAGCTCCTCTTTTCATGTGGTGGTTTACATAAACATGGAAAAGTAAAAGAGCTTTAAATTGACAATGGTTTTGGTTTTGGTAAGCTTCAGAATGTATATTAATGTTCATTCAAAATGTCACCGCCTCAGCCAGTCATGCCACTTTGTCACCTTATGTTGCTTGCTGTGCTCTTCCTTCCTGTGGTTCTAGCCATCACGGTCACCTTTCAGATTCTTGAAAATTCTCTGAGAACTATATTCCTTTCTTCTGGGATTCTCACCTCAGTTTGTAATTGTACATAGTTAGCACTTGACTTGCGTGGTTCTAATAGGCGTGGATTTCAGTTACCAGAGGTTAGTTAAATAACTGGTCCCCCTGTGAGGTGGGTCACATTTCAGTTTCACTTGTGTATCAGCTGTGAGTAACTGCACACAAGCTGCCGGCCCTTCCGCCCACAAATCATCACAGATGTAACAGATGCACATCACTTCTTTCAGAGTCCGCCTGTGATTGGTCCCTGCGCATTTCTTACTCAGTTCCCGCACAAACGGCCAAGTATGTTATTGTTTCCTCCTTGTCTCATGGTGGTAAACCCACATGACATTTTATGAAAAACGGCTGTTTGAAAGAGGGATTTGCCCCACAGAGATGAAGGTGCAGCAAAGAAAAAGGTGATAATGCAGGAAGTGAAATTCGAATCAAATAAGAACGGAATTTGAGAAGGAATAGCTGACCTGGGATTACTGACCCTGCCGTCGTTTGCGACTCCCCGTGCGCACCCACGGGTGCCCAGTGGGCACGAGCTTATCAACCCAAAGCAGGGAAGTAGTTGTTAGGAAAAAGATGAGGATGTCCCAGGGCAGATGAGGTATGTAAAAGCGTCACAATAAAGGAATCTCAGATACACTTGACAACCTCGAAAGCACAGAGGTTGAAATGCGGAAGCTGATCCAGAGGTAGGAAGCAGCATGCCAGTTCAGCAAGGCATGGTAGCAAAAACGCTTGCTCTGTGTCATGAGTTACACGACAAGAAGAAAGCAAGCACCGTTCTAACACTCTTGATACATTTTTTAGAGAAGTAAAATACTTGAATGCTTAATGTTTCGAATGTTTTAAATTATAGGCAGGCTACTAAGTAAATGTGAGTTTCAGTATTGTTTCATTTTCCTATACACTTATAACTGATAGTATGTTTTTAATGTTTAAAACTTTCAAATTGGAATATACGTAAGAGAAATTATCATTTAAACCATTTTTAAGAGTATAGTTCAGTGGCATTAAGTACATGGTTGTCCAACTGTCACCACCATCCATCTCCAGAACTTGAATCTCCCCAAACTGAAACTCTGTGTCCATTCCTTCCTCCCTTCAGCCTTTGGGAACCACCCGTGTACTTTCTGTCTGCCTGGATCTGATGACTCTAGGAACTGTATATAAATGGAATCACACCATGGTTGTCCTTTTTTGACTGGCTTATTCACTTAGCATAATGTCTTTAAGATCATTCATGATATAACACGTATTAGAATCTCCTTTCTTCTTAAGGCAGAATAGTATCCATAGTGTGTGTGTTTATCACATTTTGTTTATCCATTCATCCACCATCAAAGGACACTTGGGTTGCTTCTGTGTTTTAGCTATTGTGAATAATGCTGCTGTGAACATGAGTATACAAATGTCTCTCTGCAGCCTTGTGTTTAGTTTGGAGGGTATATACCCAAAGTAGAATTTCTGGATCATATGGTAATCCTATATTTAATTTTTTGAAGAACTGCCATGCTGTTTCCCATAGTGGTGGCCCCATTTTGCATTCTTATCAACAGTACGTGAGTTACAATTTCTCAGCATGCTCTCTTTTTTTTTTTTCTTCTTCTTTTTTCAATTAGCCATCCTAATGGGTGTGAAGTGATATTCCATTGTGGTCTTGATTTTTAATTCCCTCATGATTAGTGATGTTGAGCATCTTTTCATGTGGTTATTGGCCATTTGTATGTCTTCTTTGGAGAAGTGTCTATTCATGTCCTTTGCTGTTTTTTAATCATGTTTTTTGTTGAGTTGTAGGAGTCCTTGATATAGTCTGGATATTCAGCCCTTGTGAAGTATATGATTCACACATATTTTCTTCCTTTTCATGTTGATAGGGTCCTTTAATGCAGAAAAATATTTAATGTTGATGTCCAATTTATTGTTGCCTGAGCTTTTGGTGTCACAACCAAGAAATCATTGCCAAATCTCCTGTCATGAAGCTTTCCCTCGCTTTTCTTCTTACAGTTTTATAGTTTCAGCTCTTACGTTTAGATCTTTGGTCCATTTTGATCGACTTTTATGTGGTGTAAGGTAAGGGTCTAACTTCAGTCTTTTACATGTAGGTATCCAGTTTTCCCAGCACTGTTTGTTGAAAAAACTATTTTCCTATGTATGTAAGGTTTTATTTCTGAGCTTTGTATTCTGTTCTGTTGGTGTATATATGTCTTTATGTGAGTACCTACCCTGTTGTGACTACTTTAGCTTTGTAGTAAGTTTTGAAATCAGGAAGTGTGGGACCTCCAACTGTTCTTTTGCCAGATTATGTAGGCTATTCAGAGTCCATTGAGATTTCCTGTGACTTTTTAAAAATTGAAGTACAGTCAGTCACATTGTGTCAATGTCTGGTGTACAGCACGATGTCTCAGTCATGCATATACATACATACATTCCTTTTCATTTTCTTTTTCCTTAAAGGTTATTACAAGATACTGAATATAGTTCCCTGTGCTATACATAAGAAGCTGGTATTTTAAAATCTATTTTTATATATAGTGGCTAACATTTGCAAGTCTCAGACTCCCAAATTTATCCCTTCCCATCCCCTTTCCCCAGTAACCATAAGATTGTTTACTGAGTCTGGAAGTCTGCTTCTGTTTTGTAGATGAGTTCATAGTGTCCTTTTTTTTTTTTTTATTTTACATATGAGTGATATCATATGGTATGTTTCTTTCTCTTTCTGGCTTACTTCACTTAGAATGACAATCTCTAGGCCCATCCATGTTGCTGCAAATGGCATTCTTTTATTTTTTATGGCTGAGTAGTATTCCATTGTATAAATATACCACAACTTCTTTATCCAGTCATCTGTCCAGGGACATTTAGGTTGCTTCCACGTCTTGGCTATTGTGTGTAGTGCTGCTATGAGCATTGGGGTGCATGTATCTTTTTGAATTAGAGTTCCTTTTGAATATATGCCCAGGAGTGGGATTGCTGGATCATATGGTAAGCCTTTTTTTTTTTTTTTTTTTTAGTCTTTTGAGGACTCTCCGTACTGTTTTCCATAATGGCTGCACGAAACTGCATTCCCACCAGCAGCGTAGGAAGGTTCCCTTTTCTCCACACCCTCTCCAGCATTTATTGTTCATGGACTTTTGAATGATGGCCATTCTAACTGGTGTGGGGTGATACCTTATTCTAGTTTTGATTTGCATTTCTCTGATAATTTTCAATATTGAGCATTTTTCATGTGCCTGTTGGCCGTTTATGTCTCCTATGACTTTTAAGATGGATTTTTCTATTCAAAAAATGTCTGTGGGATCTTGACGGGGGTTGCATTGACTCTGTAGATAGCTTCAGGTAGCCTTGACATTTTAGCAACATTGAGTCTTCCTGTCAATGAACACAGGATGTCTGTCTATTTATCAGTGTTGTCTTTAATTTCTTTCAGCAATGTTTTGAGCCTTTCAGTGTATAAGTCTTCTGCCTCCTTGGTTAAATTTATTCCTAAGTTTTATTCTTTCTGATGCTTTTGGAAATGGAATTGTTTTCTTAATTTCCTTTTTGGATTGTTCACTGTTAGTGTGTAGAAATGCGGTCGATTTTTATATGCTGGTTTTGTATCCTGCAGCTCTGCTGAATTTTATTAGTTTTAACAGTGTTTTTGGTATTTTTAAGAATTTTGTATATGGAAGATCAGGCCATCTGCAGATGGAGAATTCTACTTCCTTCCTGTTCTGGATGCCTTCTAGTACTTTGAGTAGAAGTGGTAAGAGTGGGCTCCCTTTTCTTGTGCCTGATCTTAGAGGAAACGGTTTCAGTCTTTCACCATTGAGTGTGATGTTCACTGTGGGCTTAATGCTTTGATAAAAATTTGTAAAGGTCACAGGACAGTTCTGATTCCCCCATTTATCAGTAAGGCCATTTGCATGTTCCAGTGCGCATGGTCCTTTTAGGGATCCTGCACTGCTGTGTGACGCGAGCACTGTCTGCGGTCCCTGACGTGGCGCTTCCCTCCGCTGGGCTGCGCTCCTTGACGTGAAGAGCCCTGTCTGACTTGTTCACTGTTGTGTCCCCGGCACCTGGCCTGCTGTCTGGCCTGCACTGGGTGCTCCGTCAGTAAGTGAGGCATAAATAATCCTTGCTTTCATACGTGAGTTTTACTGGGGGCCCTACTGTACATGCCGGTCACCCGTCATTCTTCAAATGTGTGGATCCCCTGTGACAGGAGATTTGTCTGGAGTACTGGAAGGTAGCGTTGTGTGGTCTCGGAAAAACTGTCTCACTGGGAGGGGTAGATAAGACTGAGCTGGTGTCTCTCACTTGTTTTGACGCTTGCATGTATTGGATATTCTGTGTAGTGTTTGTTGGTTATAACACTTGGTGTTAACTATTTAGCACCTGGACACTGGATACACTCCCTTTTAAAATACAAAATTAAGTACACGTTTGTGAAGGTGACAACGCGTAGTTGGTGGCAGGGCTGCTATTGTGAACTCAGTGCTTCAAGGAGATTGTAAAGGGCCGTGCTGTTTTGCATTGACGCACACCCGTGGAAGGCAGGGCCCGAGACTGGGTCAGGAGAAAAGACTACATTTTACCTCTTTTCATTCTTCAGGCTTCACATTGAGACCTCCCTGCAGGCGGGGTCTCGGCTTGGGGTCTGTCAAAATAGAACAGAAGAAGTGGCACTTGCCCTGCTACACATCTGTGTTCTCTGAGTAGTCAAATGCAAGTCTAGTGATGACACGGAGTTCTTAAGTTCAACACCAGCTTCTGCAGAAGGGTAATGTTTGCTTAAAATTGAATCCTCATTATTTTCATTTCTAAATTAAACATTTATTGACTGCGTACTGTGTTCACATCACCATGGTAAGTCCTAAGAGGGCAAGACCCTTTCCCTGCCCTCAAAGAAGTACCAGTCTGGTGAGGAAGATCACATAGCATCTCATTTAAATGGAGTCGCATCATGAGAACAGAAACAAGAACAGGTGTGTTAGTCTGCTAGGGCTGTGTAACAAGGTACCACAGATTAGGTGGCTTCAGCAACAAACTTTTCTTCTCACAGTTCTGGAGTCTGAAGTCTGATTTCTGGGCGCCAGCATGCTCAGGCTCTGCTGAGAGAGAAGTCTCTTACTGGCTTGCAAATGGCCAGTTTCTTGCCCTGTCCTTGTGTGGCCTGTTCTCTGAGAACACGGAGCGGGGAGAGAGCGCTCTCCCTCCTCTTGTAAAGTCATCATCCTTTCACATTCAGCATCCACGCTCATGACCTCATTTAACCTTAATTACTTCCTAAAAGCCCTGTCTCTGAATCCAGACACATTGGCTGTTAGGACTTCCATGTGTGAGTGAGGAGGGAGAGGGAGGTATGACAGAATTGAGCCCATAGCGACAGGGGTGCCAGACCTTGAAGAGGACTTACTGCGGGCCAGGCGCTGTGTCTCGTGTCCTCATTCAGTCTTCCCCGGACCTCGTGAGATGGGAACTGTCATTTCCCCCATTTTACAGATGAGGAAACTGAGGCTCGGAAGAATTAAATCGTTTTTTCCGTTCACTCACTGCACAGAGCCAGGACTTGAACCCAGGGCCCTGGGAACTGGGGGAGTGTCGGAGGAGGTGCTGGGAGGAAGAGTAGGGAGGTGGCTTAGGGGCACTCGGGCAGGTGGAGGAGTGGCGTCTGACTCTGTGAGCCTTGTGTTCAGGGCCAGGCTCCCCCCTGCTGCGTGTGGAGGGTGTACTGAAAGCAGGGACGGAGGTCGATGCTGGTGAAGTCGGTGGGTCCGTGTTCTGCACGGAACCACGATCATTAGTCTTGTCCTTTTGGGCAGCAGGGAGCCATTGGTGGTTTTTGATCAGAGGCGTGACCTAAGATTTTTGTTTCAGAAAGCTAACACTGGGAGCAGCACACACAATCCAGAGGAAAGGAAAGTTACACAGCAGTTGTTACAGCCCACGGGACGGCTGTGAGGCCACGGCAGTTCACGGGAGAGGCTGGAGGAGGTGGAGGTGCCAGGGCTGCTTGGTCTTTTGTGTTTTGGTTGTTGGGGGAGAATTGAAAATGTTCTGGGCCACTGACTAGATGGTGCTGCCATACAGAGAGAGACAAGGAGTAGGGAGAGAGGGACACATTTGAAGGATTAAGTACTGTAACAATTTCTTTACCAGTTTGCCGTCAGTTGGGAAATGTTAATACCAAGTGTTTTAACGCTCTTGGGGAGAAAATGTATGTCGTACTGACTGTCACAAAAGGACCTGAAGTAGCTGAATGAGTGTATTGGAGAGGCCTCTTATGGACCTTGGTGGACCACTCACGATTATGTAATTTAAAAAGGCAGTTAAATCAAGGGATTATAAACTGAAAGAACATCTAGTAAACACTGTGTTCTGACTTTTGATGTAGGGCCTTGCCTTTTGTGAGTTGCTGATGGATTTTCAATGGGCTTTTCTTGCATAAGCCTCACCTACAAAGCATTCCTGTGATTTTTATCATCAGGGGCTTTCAAGAGGAGCCAGAGAGTGAAGTCATTTGCAAAGTGATCTGAGGAAACGCTTGGTCTTAATCCTCAAGTCTTTTACAACTATCTCACGCTCCCTCATCCTAAAGGAGCTTTTAAAGTTCTATGCCTTTATCAGTGCTTTCAAAGCATTTAATCATTTTTCATATGTATAACATGTTGTTAAGTCTTATTTCATCTGTCTGCACAGTAAACAATGAATTCGATAATTACAGTAATAAAGTCAACAGGTACAGCGTGTTTGGGTGTAATTGCTGCCCTGCTCTCAGTAAACACAGAAGAGCCCACTGGCTTGAGCCTTTAGCAGGTGAAGGACATCTGTTTCTCTCATACTGCTTAATTTGGAGTTTCTGGTGGGTGGGTATCGGTTGAGTTTCTACTGTGTGTGTATTTCGTATGCATGCATGTCTGTAAACAAGGCAATTGTAGGCATCAGTTTGAAAGGGTGGTGCCATATTTTTCTAGGCTACATTCTACATTTCTGATTATGTCTATAGCAGTTACAAAAAGGAAATGTCGGTTGTAGGACACATTCTGTGATGAGATATTCAAGTGAAACTGGTGTTAGTGGAATTTCTCACTAGATAAAGTAGTGAAATGATTGAGTTCAAGAAAAGAAGTGGGGGATTCAAGGGTTGGGTTCTTAAGAGATGAGTAGGAGTATTTCCTTTTGAAATCCAGATTTATGTCATTTCATAATTTGTGGCTTCTTAGATTCCTAATGCCGCCAGCAAAAGTGATCATTGCTTCAAAATGAGCCCACCTACTTTCTAGCAATGCTAAAAAGCATGGCTAATTATAGCTTATAAAACAGCCTGTGCGTGTAGTCCATTATGGCAGAAACTCAGTTATTTTCCCTTGATGACAGGATTAGCATTGATTAGCAAGCCCAGGAGGAGAACACACTTGAGTCTTGCAGGGAGCCTGTGTTTGAGGGAGCTCTGCAGACTGCTGAGCAGTGGAGACGACACCCAGGACCCAGCCAGTGGCTCGGTGCTGGGTTCCCAGTGCAGGGGACAGCCCAGGAGTGCCATTTGCCAGCTCGAAAGAGACCTAGCAAATGTGAGATGTAACAAGTTCCCTGATGCGTGGTCCAGCAGTATCTTAGCGACCTCTTCCCTCTCATCTGTTTCCCTGGTTTGCTTTAGTTATTTTAACAATGGAGAGAGCTTGACACTTTTTAATTTTAATGGGGGTATGATCTCGTGTTTTCTTTTTAAATTATTAAATATTTTAAACATACAAAAAAGTATAGCATATTATAAAAGTCCTTCATACTGAGAATTAACAAACGTTAACATTTGCCATATTCACTCCAGATTTTGAGAAATAAGATATTATAGATGCAGTTAAGACCCCAAATGTATTTCAGTGCAGTGACCGCCTCCCTCATTGCCTCCCACCGTCCTCAGGTTGGCGTGTCTTTTCCACCCATTTTTACACCTTTAGTGCACGTTTCTTTCCATAAACAACATATGTGTCTGTATTTTTAAATGCACATAATGTATACCCCTCGCAGGTTGCATTTTTCCACCTTTTTTTTGAAGTCTACCCGTGTAAAGTCAAGTGTAATTATTTTAACTGTTCCTCATCGTGTTTCATCATATAAACAGGTGATGCACTTCCTCATTACCAGCAACTGTTTAAGTGAGTTCCATTTCCCTAGGGCCCCTAACAGTGCCTAACGACATCTCTGTGCGTGTCTGACACGTGAAGAACTTGACTGGGTACACGTCTGGATGTGGAATTGTTGGTTGGAAGGATAGGTGTTAATGTATATTACCAAATCTCTCTCCCAGGGCCACGGATTTTCCTTTCACTGTCTCTTAATATATATAATGTAATGCAATTTTAATTTTAAGACATTAAAAAGGCTAAAACAAAAAATACTCTCTTTACTGAAACAGCACAAATGAGGAGTGCGCCTGATGGTATTTGGGGTTGCAGGGGCTTTTTGGGGAGCCAGTCATGTGTCAGACACACCTGTGACCTGAGGCCCTGTGGTAGCTTCTGTGAGCAGCGGGACCAGATACCGTGCCCCTCATAAAAATTCCCGTGTGCAGCGCCTGCGGGGCAGGGCGTGTTGGTGATAAAATAAATGAAATGATATGGGGGAAGTAAGGCCTGGGCTCTGTCCT
This sequence comes from Camelus bactrianus, assembly GCF_048773025.1. NCBI lineage: Eukaryota > Metazoa > Chordata > Mammalia > Artiodactyla > Camelidae > Camelus > Camelus bactrianus. The sequence continues at coordinate 9,641,556 of NC_133562.1, forward strand.
CAGGGAACTTCGAGTCTAGCTGGAGTTATACAGCACACACATGTGAAAGATAGACATTTATGAAGCCGGCTAAGAGTCGTAGAAAATAAAATTTGTAGAAATAGCTTGAAAATTCAATGGTGGCAGTATACGCTGACAAAAGAATGAAATCAAAAACTCCTGGGTGACACCCTTCTTTTCGTCTTCCCCCTCCTCCCCACCTGAGGCCTGAAGGTTTACAGAAGCAAGTTGTTAGAGCCCATAGTCAACACACTGAAAAACAAAAACGAGTAAAGCCAGAGCCTCTGAGCGTGTGCTGGGCCGGGGACCCTGGGGCCAGGTGCTCGGCCAAGCCCTCTGGACGTGTCCCGGACACCTGCCAGCTGCTGCTGGGCGCGTGGCTGCTCCACGCAAAGCCCCAGACGTGAGGAGCTGTCCCACACTCAGCGTTTTCACGCCCGTTTTGTGCCATCTCATTCTCAGAGCTCTCTGGTTTCTGGTCCTGAGCCGTGACCTTTAGGCCCGCAGAAGTCCCTGAGCAGGGCACGTGGCGGGGGGAGGGGCTCGGGTGTGCACCCCGGGGAGTTCTCAGGTTGGGAGAAAAATCTGGGGAGTGTGGCATTGGGGTGAGCACAGCGGGCTCCGGATTGAAGGAGTGGTTCCCCATCTGCAAAGTGTTTCATGGGCTCATTTACCCCTAATGCTCAGCATCTCACGAGTCAAGACAGCGTCTCACGCTCTCTCCATTGTTAAAATAACTAAAGCAAACAAGGGAAGCAGATGAGAGGGAAGAGGTCGCTAAGATACTAGCTAACTTATTGACAATCGGAAAGGAAAAATAGAAAAATCAGTCTTTACTCCCATTACCCATAGATAACATTTCAGGTAACATTTCTTTTTGTGATTATTTCTATACCGAGTTCGTCAGACTACACACATTACTGTGTCATCTGCTTTTTCACTTAGGATGGAGTGACTGGTTTATTGCATGGTCACTGCACGCCAGGCTTCAAACTAGGCATTTTAGATGTTTTTCTCATTCAGTAATTACACCCATCTACAGGTGACCCTGAACTACATGGGTTTGAACTGCATGGGTCCACTGACATGTGAATTTTTTCCAGTAAATACAGTACCTGTATTTTCATTTGACAGGTCTTTAAGTGAACTGAGGGTGCAGAAAAGTTTGTGTTTGATTAGAGATCATAATATATGGAATCAGAAGAACTAGGGCTTGAGTCCTCGTCCTGTTCAGGCGTTTTCAGTTTCCTGCCCGTGAGTGAGTCACTTGTTGATTTCTTAGCTTTTTGAGGCAGAGTTAGCAGGACTTGGATTTCTGACTGCGCAGAGGGTTGGCGCTCCTAATTCTCCTGTTGTTCAAGGGTCAGCTGTGTAATTACATCAAGTTTTCAGATGAGGAAGCTCCGGCTGAGAGTTTGTGTATCTTGATTGTGGTCACACAGTCAGTTCATGACCAAGCTGAGGTCTTAACTCAGGGGCATTTTCTAGAGCCCGCTCTTTTTCAGACACACAGGAGTAAGCATTTCCTTTTAACTTTTTGGGGGGGTAAAATAATACTTTACTAGGAGAATAGATCATAATGTGCCCATTCTAGAGAACATCTTTGTGTAGAAATAATTTTCTGTGTTTCGTTTTTCTTCGGGTAGATTCTTAGAAATATTTTTAAGTTTCTTGAAAGGTAAATAGGAAAACAGAACTTGTCAACAGATTTGCAGCAATTTTCATTCCCATCTGTCACTGTAAATGTTGTGTGTTTGAGTGCACATAGGCAAAGTAGTATGTCCACCATGCTTACTTGGGAAAAATCCATTTGAATGTGTTTCCTTTAGTTTTAAATAACTTAACTTGACTTCCATGGCACATAATTTACATGGATATTTGTTACTGAAATATTTAGCTGTCTCTATACATCTGCTTCTATATCATAGAGTTTTAACATGCCATTCACGCTGCTCTGCTGAAAACCTTGGTTTGATAAAGCCCACAGTTTAAGAAGGTATTCATTTACATTGATTTATACTTTCTTATACTGATAATTCTTAAATTTTTTTGTGGTTTTACAGCTTGTTCAACGTGCAAGTTGTATTTAACATCACTTTTTGACTCAAAAATCATGTCATTCATATCATTCTTAAACTAGGGTGTAGCATTTCTTTTTTTTTCCTCTTCCCCCTTTCTCCCTCCTTCACTCCCTTTTTAATTTCTTTTTGTAGCAGGAGGGCAGATGGTCTACAGAGAGGAAATTCTGTGTGTTATAACAACAACAGTGAAACCAAACAAACCCTTACTTATATGAAGCCTTATTTCATACTTTAATAAAAGGATTGAAGAAGGAAATATTGCCTTCTGTTAATATTTGGAATCATAGCAGATCTTTATAAAATAACAGCTCCGCGTTGGAGATGGGATCTGCAGAGGAAGATAAAGCATGTGAAAATGGAACACCGTTTTATTCATTTAGCTGTGTTTATTTGATACATTGCCCATTTGTTTTTATCTGTAGTGTAGCTTTTCCAAATATCAGCACAGTATTTTTAATCTGGCCAAAAATGTCTTCATTCTGTTATTGAACAGAGTCTCTTGTAGATAGGTTTTATCTGTTACTTTTTGCATGTTTTTGTGGTCTGACAATGCCGCTACTAGAATAGAAATAAAAATACAGCATAGTTTAATAATTTGTGTGAATTTGGAAAACAGATACATGTACTTTCCAAAATGTTAAAGTTTTGCAGTTAGGAAATGCTTGATAAACTACAAGACATTGATAGGTGCACAGGCAGTTAAGGGCTTGTGAGAGGAATTGACTTTGTTAAATTCAATTAAGTACCCTATTTCTGACTTCCTTAAACAAATGAGGTGTTCTTCCATGCTGCCCTTTTTCATTTATGCAAACCTGCCTGCAGCCTGAAGGCAGTCGTGCTAGTATGAGTAGGAAATTAAAGCCCTTGGCCATTCTGATTTGAATTATTTTTTACTTTAGAGAGAATGCTGTGATAAACATTGGAATTACGCGTAAAGTGTTGGTTAAAAGAGGTAACCTTTTTCTATCTCTTCTTCTGGAATAGCAGTTAGTGTTAGTGTAACTTTACTTGAGTTAGATATTGCTTTTTGTGCACTATGATCCTGTTTATTTAAAAAATCACAACAGGAATTACCTTTTAAGATACCACTTTCATGGGAAGTGTCCGTGATTGCTGTTTTGAGTTTGGTTTTGTCTTAAGTGGGCTTTTCAAATGCAAGGAGTTCTTTTGGGGCTTGGGTTGACTACAAGCGTGTAAGTAAAAAGAAACGTTTGTTCACAGAAACAGAGTAGAATGGTGGTTGCCAGAGGCTGAGAGGTGGGGCAAATGGGGAAGATGACTGTCAGAGAGGACAAACTTACAGTTACAAGATGAGTAAGTTCCGGGGATCTAAAGCTCAGCATGGTAACCACAGTTAACAAACAGTATTGTATGCTCGAAAGTTGCTGTGAGAGTGAAGCTTTAATTTTCTCACCATAACAACAACAAAATAGTAATTATGTGAGGTAAATGATGTGTTAAGTAACCTTACTGTGGTAAATACTTCTCTTTCTCTCTCTCTCTCTTTCTCTATATATATATATAAAATCATTTATATTGTACACCTTGAACTTATGCCGTATGTCAATTATATCTCAATAAACTGGGAAGAAAATAAAAAAAAAGTTTGTTATTTCCTATTGTAGACTATATTCTTAGTAAAAACTATATGTAATTAAATTTCAAAAACTGTTAAAAAGTAAGTACAGTTAACATATCAGTACATGATTATGAAATTTTTAAGATGTTTGCCAACTCAAGAGAAAATTTTATAACTACACTAAAAGGTGTCTTAGTTTCAGAATCGGCCTTTATAATGCCATCCTAAGTATTTAGGGTCCTAGAGGTGAACAGTTGAAGACGTATACTTGTAGAATGATGTTTTAAGGAGAGCTAACAGTGAAGAAAGGAAATCACTTTAAGCATTTTGTCTCTTCCAGAGACTATGCAAGCATTCATCCTGTTTTCAAGAATAGCTTCCTAGGCACAGAAAAGATGTTCTTTCTGTGGACGAGCCCATGATTTGTCACCCTCATCCAGCAAATACTTACATTTTACCTCCTACATGCCAGCCACTGTTGAATGAATTTCTTCACTTAGTAAACCATGATGATGACATGAAAAGAGATACAGTTTCACCCTTCACATAAGTAGGGGATGCATTCTTAATGTATGAGCATCCTAGAAATGCATCTATCTGTCTGAACAGTTTTCATAGGAAGTCAGGATCAAGGTCCTGGTTATTTTTTCAGTGCTGTGCAGAGTGACTCATTAGTTTTGTCTACCTGTAGGTAATGGTTACCTCCAGCTGTAGGAAGAGACAGACCACTGAGGCACCTGCTGCTTCTGTCTGTATGTGGGGAGGAGCCCTGAGTCTCCACCTGCCCCCAGAAGTCCTCCCGGGCTCTGCCGCAAGCTGATGGCTTCTCTGCTTCCATTGATTTTGTGGCTTCTTGGCACCGGGCAGTGAGTTACAAGGTCGTTCTCAGATAAGATGCAAGGCCACACATCACTGGCAGCTAATGTAACAAAAGCAAACAGTAAGACACTCCAGTGGCAGTGAGTGCAAACATCGCTGTACACGCCGCTCCCTGGGGACTGGTGGCCCTCCTGGCCTGGGGGCACCCCCAACCTGGGTGGGCTGCCCCTGGGGCCGGCTGGTGGAGCGCTAAAGACTCCAAACTCCCTAAGAACGGTGGGCGTATGATACAAGTCCAGACAGAAGATTGGACCTGTTCCAAATCGTCATTAATCAAAAGTCATAAACTGAATGGCCATGATGATCCATGTTTTAGAGACATGCTATCCTTCAGATAAAAAATTGCCCAAGGATCACATTTTGAATTGTCTGAGAAGAATAGAGCTTTTCGATGAAATTCCCCGCTGCTATCTTCTTTTTTTAATTGAAGTATATAGTCAGTTTACAGTGTTCTGTCAGTTTCTCGTGTACACCCACTGCTATATTCTGATCGAGGAAACAAACGTGCTGGTTTTTCTTAGTGAAAGTGGTGTTTGTGGGCTCAGGCTGACGATGATCTCATCTGGGAATTTTCTGAACCTGTGGAGGAAGGTCCCTGAGATGAAATGTAGTGAAGTGTGGATTTCTCAGGAGATGGTCAGTTAGTTTGAGACGGATATGGATTGGGGTCCTGTGAGGTCAGGACAGTGGCATGTGGCAAAGATGGGGTTCCCAGTCTTGGGGAGTTTCCATTCAAACAAATAAAAAGATAAATATCAAATAGCAGTAGGCGCTCTGAAGAGGATTAAAATACAGAGATGCGACAGTGATGGGAGGCTTATTAATATAGCCTCCTGAAAGAATCCCAGAGAAGAGGAACTCAAAGCTGGCAATTAGCCCTTTTTAGATTTCATCAGATATGCTAGAGTAAGCCTCGTTCATCCATGGAAAATATGGTGACAAAGGGTGACTTTGAGTAAAATCTCCCCACTTTCCCTCACCATTTATTATTGTTGGACTGTTCCTAGCAGCCAAACTGGACTGTGTATGCTCCACGAAGAGCATGAGTGTTTGTGTTTATCTTTGTATCTCTGGTGCCTAGTGCAGTGCCTGCTGTATACTTGGTATTGAGCAAATATTTTGTATGAATAAATGAAACAAAATAGATTTTTCCCCCGTCACACCATGTATAAAAGAGGCCACTTTTCATTTACTTTTAAACTACAGAATGTTATCTGGTTATGACTTGGGTATGTGATTTTAAAGTTAAACATGTTTCTTAAAAAACATTTTCTTTTAAAAAAGAAAAAAAAGTATAGTTTTCCCCCAGATAACTTTGTTGATGGCACAAAGAACAGCCTGGAAAACCCTCCATTATTTCTTTGACTTTGATAGTGAATTGTGCTGCTTTTGTGGGCCTGATTCCTTAATCACTCTCCTAATCATTTGGCTTGGATAAGCTTGGCACTTCAGTTCTTCACTGCGCAGGCTCAGAGGTGGCTGTGTGCTGTGGGAAGCTGCTTTAAAACTGGAAATGTATCAGGGAGAATTGGAAGACATGGAGCAGTGGGGTGAATGGACCTGGGTACCTAACTCTCAGACCTGTAGAAGGAATGATACTTCGTGAAAGGGATACATCGACTGGGGTTCCCATGGAGCTGATTTCTGTCTCAAAAAACCAGATATGAATTTTATATTGCAACCCAATTGGTAACAAGCTTCAAAAGGGAACATTGCACTGACGCTGTCCAGTCATATGAGACCTCAGGGCGCTGTATGGAATACAGCAAGCATTTGTAGTACTTTCTAACGAAGATGCTTTCAGAATGGATTTTCCTTTGGAAAAATATTCTTAACTATTACAAATCATGCTAAGAAAAATCCTCTTACATTTTATTTTCCTCGGCCACCATCTGAGGGAATAGGGCACTTTTCTTTCTAGACCCGTGGTCTAGAGTTTTTCCTTCTTGACTTCTGAGGACCCTTTCCCCTTTCTTCACACAGTGGATGTTCTCTTTAATGATGTTTGTTGAATGAATGGTGCAGGAACCAGGTGCTGAGAATGTCACTGTTCTTCCTTGTTTTCTTGGTGTGAGGAGAGAAATCTTTCAATCTCTTTGGTCAGTAAGTGGGAATGACTTTTATGCTCTTGTGCATGGGCAGGCCAGACATCCTCTTCTGTATTATTGCTGCAGCATCTTCAAGTAGCTCACCGGGATAGTTTCCCATCTGAGTGGTGTTTAAAAAGTAAGATCAGTGTATTTGGAAAACAATTCATTGCACAGGAATCAAGTTAATCTTACTGGATAGCACCGTAGTACTCAGAGAACTTGAAAAACAGAGCAGTGAAAGTTGAGCCAGTTGCTCAGGAACCACAAGTGCAATTTAATTGAGGTCTGCGTTGAGGTGATCGGTATCCCCTGAAATGTAAACATTTCAAGGCTTAATCTACTTAGTACTGACTTTGGCATGTTTTAGTTTTTAACTCCGCTTCCATGAAACTCTGTTACAAAGTTTATCATTTTTTCTTAGCAGAGTGGGGAGGAGTCAGCTAGGTAGAGGGAAGATTTCACTATATAAAATTTAAATAAGGTAATTAGTTCAGATAGCAAGAAAATGTGTGGTTCTCTTTGTCCTACTGGCCTCCTTTTTTTTTTTTTTTTTCAATTTTTGAAAAGGATGCCTTTAAAATCTTATTTAGATAATATAGACAGCAATGCCCAAATTGTTTGCATCTGTTTTTGGGAAACAATCAGACTGGAGAGTAACCTCAACTTGAGTGTCTCTCTTTCCTTCTTTTGGGGCATTTCGTTATTGGTGCTCTGGGCCCCAGCTGGGCACAGCTAGGCTCAGCTTGTCACTCAGTGAACAACTCACTCCCACATAAGCAGGCTTTGGCTTTTTTGCTATTGAATCACCCCATTATGCTGTTAGGTTGCCTGGATGATGTGTTCTGTTGAGAAATTGTTTCAAAGCAACAACTGAATCACGGGGAGTATTTAGAACAAGTAAATTGACTTAAATGATGTACTTTTCTGTCTGAAAGTTGTCTGACTATAGAGAGAATGTCTATGGTGACATTATGGAAGCAGAGATGATGATTTGTGCAGCTTAAGTCGTGACTGTTTGTCCCCTTACATACGCTCATCATCATTGACAATATCACCTTGAATCATACTGCCCCTTAAAACAAATATTCGTTTTTTCTTGTCTGTACATACTGGAACATAGTGTAGCCACAACTTTTGTTTTCACAGTAGATGCTGTCAGGCATTTTTCTAGGTCATAATAGTCCATGTGGTTATTTTATGAGGCATTTATCCTATTGCAGACTTCTCCCCCCATGTTCAGATAATTTTTAATTGTGGTAAAGTATACACAATATAAAGTTTACCATCTTTTTTATTTTTAAATTTTATTTTATTGAGTTATAGTCAGTTTACAATGCTGTCAATTTCCAGTGCAGAGCACAATTTTTCAGTTATACATGAACATACAAATATTCATTGTCACATTCTTTTTCACCGTGAGCTACCACAAGATCTTGTGTATATTTCCCTGTGCTATACAGTGTAATCTCGTTTATCTGTGGTATATATACTTGTCGGTATCTACAAATTTCGAACTCCTACTCTGTCCCTTCCTGCCCCATTCCCTGCTAAAGTTTACCATCTTAACCATTGTTAAGAGTATATAGGTCAGTAGGGGAAGTAGATGCACATGGTTGTGCACTGCATCTCCAGATCTCTTAAAAAATTTTTTTTTTAGTTTTTTTGGGGGGAGGCAGAGATAAATTAGTCTTATTCATTCTTAGAGGAGGTACCGGGGATTGAACCCAGGACCTTGGGCACACTAAGCATGCACTCTACCACTTGAGCTATACCCTCCCCCTCCAGAACTCTTTTTATCTTGTAAAACTAAACCTCTGTACCCCTTAAATGGCTCTACCTTCCCTCCTCCCCACAACCCCCGGCAAACACCCTTCTACTTCTTGTTTCTGAATTCAACTGCTCTACGAACCTCAGAAGCAGAATCATACAGTACTGGTCTTCTTGTGACTGGCTTATTTCATTTAATGTAATGTTTCAAGTTTTGCCCATGTTTTAGGATTTCCTTCCTTTTTAAAGGCTGAATACTATTCCTTTGTATATATGCATAACATTTTGTTTATTGGTACATCCATTGATGGACACTTGGGCTGCTTCCACCTTTTGGTTATTGTGAATAATGCTGTACAAATATCTGTTTGAGTTCCTGATTTCAGTTTTTGGGGGGTATTTGGAATTGCTGGGTCATATGGTAACTCTGCTTCTGATTTTTTTGTGGAGCCATCAAACTGATTTCCATAGTGGCTGCATCATTTTACATTCCCACCAACCATGCCCAGGGGTTCTAGTTTGTCCACATCCTTGCCAACACTTGCTATTTTCTGTTATTTCAATAATATCCATGCTCATGGGTGTGAGGCAGTATCTCATTGTGGTTTTGATTTAGCATTTCCAAAATGATTAGTGATGTTCAGCCTCTTTTCATGTGCTTTTTGGCCACTTGTGTATCATCTTTGAAGAAATGTCTTTTACCCACTTTTTAACCGGGTTGTTTGGTTTTTTTGTTGAGTCGTGGGAGTTCCTTATATAGTCTGGACATTAACCCTTTGTCACATATGATTTGCAGATGTTTTCTCCTATTCCATAAGGTGCCTTTTCACTTTGTTGATTGTCTCTTGCACAGAAGTGTTTTATTTGGATGTCGTCCAGTTTATCTGTTTTTACTTTTTTGTTGCCTGTGCTTTGGTGTCATAGCAAAGAAACCGTTGCCAAATCCATCGTACTAAAGCTTTTCCTCTCTGTAGACAGGCTTTTCTTTAAACCCAGATTTTCCCTATTCTGGATAATGTTGCAGTGAGTGGCTTCATGAACTTAGCTTTTTTCTTCTGTTGGCACTATTTTACATGACTTTCAGAAAGAATTTGTCCCCTTAGAGCCCATTTTTGGAGATACTGGGTGGAGCAGAGATTATCACTTGTCCTTTAAGCCAAAGTTGTCTTCTTAAGGAATGGTGCAAGGTGTTCAGAGAAGCATTCAGTGATGTCTTGATTGGTGATTCTATGAAGTTGACTCCTGTGGTCCTCTGGGACTATGATTTTTAAAACAGCATAGGTCACAGCAAAGGTACAGCCCTTTTAAGAGCAGTTGGGTGGTGGGGTGAGTTTATGTGATTATTTATTCAGTCCTCAGCTTTGAGATCTCAGGGATATAGTGAGATGAAGTGACTGCCCTGGGATGACTAGGTCCAGATGGCCCTGGAATTCCCTGGTAATACACAAAGTCCAATATCCCCACATATTTGAAGGGGAGAAAAGTTGTTTGGAGAATTCTTCTAAGAATTCAACAGTATATGAATGTGTAGAACATTTTCAGAAAAATCAAAGAAAGGCTTAAGAAACTAGCCATTTGTCACTGCGTTTGGGACATAAAATTACATTTAAAGAAGTATATTTAGTTAGGGACTGTCTTGTAATATGCTCATTTATTCAGTGGAAAAGTATTCCTTTGAAAATCACATGTATGTATTCCCTCCCACTATGTTTTAGGAAACAAAATCTTCATCAGTCCAATTTTTAATGTGCTGGAGAAACTTTGTTTTTTAAATTTCCATGGCAGTGTTCATAAATTTATAAATAGACCATCCATTGCTTCTTTGTATTTTCGACAGTTTTCCTGCTTAATCCTCCGATCTCAAATTATTTTTGAAATCTCAGTCATTTCATCTGTAAATACTTTCATATACACCTCCAAAAAATAGTCCTTAAAATGTGGCCGTTATACCATTGCTGTACCTAAAACAAAAAACCAACTAATTCCCTTAAAAAACTAATACTAATTCACTAATATAATCAAATACCCATCAATGATCATTTATGGTTTTTTTTCCTTTTTTCTTTTTCATAAAGAAAACTTTACATACAATAAAGAAGGTACACATATGTAAATATCACAGTGTAACTACTCAGATCCAGATCAAATTAAAGGATGTTTCCAGCAATCCAGCATCCTCTTTCCAGCTCCTTCTCAGTCAGAATCCCTTCAACGGTATCACTGTTCTGAACTGTCATCGTTAGAGGTCAGAATAGTGGTTTTGAACTTCATATAAATGGAGTCATTCAGTATATACTCTTGTGGCTGACGTCTTTCATTCAACGTTACACCTGTGAGATTAACTCATGTTTTTGCATTTAGCAGTAGTTTTTTTTTTTCTCATAGCAGTGAACTATTCCGTTGAATGAATATGCTGCAATTATTCGATCTGTTCTACTGTTGATGGACGTTTGAATTGTTTCCAGTTTGAGGCCACTATGAAGAATGCTTATTACCGAGCCCAGGCTCATACTGCTTGCCACGTGACAGGCCAGTAAGTTGAGGGACAAGTTGTTGGGGCCAGGAGTAGTAACTTTATTTGGAAAGCCATCAGACTGGGGAGATAGTGGAGGAGTGTCCCAAAGAACCATCTTACCCTAGTTAGAATTCAGGCTTTTATACTAAAAGGAGAGGGGCTGTGGTTGGTTGTTACAAACTTCTTGGTGTCTGAATCCTTTTTTCTTGCAGCTGTCCACATAGGCCAGGCCATGATGTTCCTGTAAACCTGGAACAAGACAAATGTTATTCTCTGTTCTGCAACTTTTTAATCTTTTTATGAATGAATGTGAAGTGTTATACTTTTAAAGGTCAGAGCCTTGAGAATTGGGCTGTCTTGTATATTTCAGGCTATCGGCAACATTCTTGTAGCAAAAGCAATAGAACACAAAGGTTTAGAGTAAAAGAAACAGGTCCAGTATGGAGTCAGATTTGTTCTACCCTATTACACTGTTAACATACCGTACATATCTTTTGGGAGCATAATTCAATTCTATTCTATGTATATATGTAACTAAGAAAGAAGTTACTGAATCATAGACAGGCATTGCTTAGTAGATCAGGCATGTAGATGAGTTTTAGTAGAGCAGGTGTATAGCTTTGGTAGATGCTGCGAAGCAGTGTTTGAGAGTTCCAGTTACTCCACATCCTCATCAACACACGGTATTATCAGTCCTTTAAAGTACGGCCAATCTGAGAGTACAGGGGTATCTGAAACTGGGTTGCCAGTCATTTTTCACTCATTCATGGGAGTTCTTTATGTATTCTCAAGGTGAGCTCTTTGTTGGATATGTGTATTTGCCTTTTTTAGTCTCTTAGGAGTGACCAGAAATTCTTAATTTTAATCGTTTGATACCGAGTAATGTAGGTCTCCAACTTGGTTGGCCTTCTTCAGATTTGATTTAGCCATTCTAAATATTTTGCTTTTCCATACAGATTTTAGAATTAACTTTTCAAAACACACAAACACACGCGTGCACACACACACACACACACCTCAGGGATTTTGCTTGAGGTCTCGTTGAAGCTATAGTTCAGTTTAAGAGAGGATAACCCAGGACCTTGTGCACGCTAAGCATGCAGTCTACCACTGAGGTATTACCTCCCCCCACCTCCCTTGTTTTAAATGTGAGGTTTTTCACCATGTGGTCTGTTTCACTTGCCCCTGCCTCCTTTGTTATGTATCTTCTGGTATTTAGGAAGGTTTGTGTTTTGGTTCTAATGCTTGTCTTTCTACCTGGCCTTTCCACAGTGCCTCACTCCCCTCCCGTGTTGGTCGTTGCTTGTTGGTTCCTCGTGTGTGAGCACACGGAGAGGAGCTAGGAGCTCTTCCTTCCCCTCTGGCATCAGTGTTGGAGGACTGACCCTTGTCCTCTTTGGGAACATTTCCAAATCTCCGAATTGAATAAATTTTGTGTGGAAACACATGGGTGGGCCAAAATTGATTTAGATGAGGTAAATTCATGTAGGATTACCTGAATCATATTGAGTTAAAAAAAACAATCAAGTGGATGAAACAAGTGAACGTTGTTAGATTAAGCCTTTAAAACACCAGGTAAAGAACGCAGCATATACCTGCTTCTCAATCAGGTCGTTACTGAGCGCCTGGTGCTCCCAGGTGCGTGGGGTTTCTAGAGACAATGTTTCAAGGAGGGAAAGATGTTTCCATTGCGCTGATTTTTCACTTAGATGAAAAGATGGTACGTGAAGTCCTAATGGCCAGGCCAGGGCACCATGAATCATTCATAGCCTTGGCTCTCCGAAATCTAATTGTAGTCAGGAACAAGAAGCAAAGGTAGCAACCCTGGGCCCTCAGTTCAGCCTCTTTCATCTCCCAGAAGGACAGAGGAAGCGCGGAAAGAGCAGAGACGGGGAAGCCAGGCTGATCAGCTCTTGACTGAGATGTGTCTGTTCGGGAAAGGCAGAGTTCTGTCTTTCATTCCTTCACTGATTCGTATTTGCTGGATGCCTGCTGTGTGTAAGGCAGGATGATGAGGGATAAGAAGCAGGAAGGAGCATTCTAGTGGGGACCCTGATGTGCAAACCAAGCGATCACGTCGTGGGGTGGGAGCCTGGGAAGGCACATCTGTGTGGAGCTGCCGAGTGGGAAACAGCATCTGTCCCGGCGTGAGTGCAGGGAGGTGGGAGCCTGTGCAGTGCGCGCTGGGAGGTGCTGGTGGAGCTGGCTGTGGGGGGTGAGTGCTGCTGCGGGTTCTTCCCGAGGGACTTGAACTTCCTAATTCTTGTAGGTTCGAGTACCCTGTTAAGTGGGGGTAAACAAACTCTTCTTTGCTGTAGCATGTGAGTAGGTGCCAAGTAGGTGGAAGAAAAAATTGTGGCATAGGGTTAACATTTCAAATAAATTGAGTTTACTGATCCCTGCCCACAACACACCCCTGCCCTCAAAGAGGAAAGTTCATGGGCATCTGAGCATTGGGTATGTGTGTGTGTGTTTGTGCCCGCTGTCCCTCTCATGCACACCCCCACCAAACACACACATTCACTTGGGACGTAACCTCAATTTCCAGTAAGGGACTGACTAAATACATGGTCATTATAAAAAAAAAAAGGCAAAAGCAATGTATTTACACAATGACAAAAACAGTAAAATTATTTTTAGGAGCCAGTTCTAACTTGCTTTCCCTTTACTGCAATTTACAAGGATTTGGATTTTTGTATTGGTTGTGAATTTGAAGCAGAGCGTTTATTTTCTTATATTCTTTAAGTTGAATTGGTATTAGTTTGATTTGGCTTCATATTTGGCTTACATATAAAATTGGATAATGACTGTATTTCAGTGGGGGATGACTGACTTGAGGGAGGCATTCTTAAAGTCTTTTGGATGGGATAAGTGAGTTTAGAAGGTCTGGCTTAGTGGTAAAACCCTTTAATCTACTCTAAAAATAATACTTATTTTATGTGTATGAAGTTTTGAACATGTTTTGCATTTTAGAAATGAGTATTAATCGTCCTCCTTTGGCCGTGTATCTGTGGATGTCAGATGGGTTTACTGAGGCAGTGTCTATTACAATATGACTTTCTGCTCCTTGCTTGGAAGACTTGGGGGCAGACTTTATCCTGGTAGACAGACCTGTGAACTTCCTTGCCTCTTTTACTTTTTACTTAGGGTAATTTAATCAACTTGAAGACCTTAACAACTTCTGGCCAATTATTAGGAATGTACAGAATCCTGGCATAGCAAATTTTTTAAAAATAAAGTTTTACAATAAAAATAATTTTATTTTGTTTTCTTAACAGAAATCATAGCCCATTAATGAGTTTTGGAGCCAGCTTTGTCAGTTTTTTGGTAAGTTGATGTGGGAAGGGGGTTTGGTGGGAAGAAAACAAACACATAGCGTGTCTTTTAGTGGTTACTGGCTGTATGCGCTATTGAGGAAGGTCTTTGACGGTTAAAAACGAATAAAATGTTTGCCTCTTAACACTGTGAGATATCCTTCCGTAAGTTTAAACATAAAATGCTTATGTGCTACTTCTGGAGTATTATTTTCCCAGCCAAAATCCTTTTTAAAATAAACATGTAATCAAAAGACCTTTGCAAAAATTAAAACTGCGTTAGAGTTGGGAATGAAAGACTTTGGATAATAAAGGTCTGCTCTAAAATTGCTGAGAAAGAGCAGTTAAATGAAAGACCAGTCAAATCAGCAGAGCTAAAGTTTGTCAGTTACTGTATACATTTTCAAATGTTAATATTTAGGAATTGAGGGAATAGGTTGCAGTTGGTTTTTAAAGTAAATTGGGCAATGAAGAAAATCGGATGCTTTTATTTTTCAGAAACATTTATCACACAAACTACTTTCAGACATCATTAAAGAAGAAACTGTCATAGAATTACATAACAGCAGCAACAACAACAAAAATCACACGTAGAGACTGAGAGAAGTAAAATGGAGAAGGCACTTAGATTCCAGGTTTAGAAAGATCTCAGCAAATGGGCACGCTGGACGCAGCCTGACGGTACTCAGTCACAGCCAGCTTCTGGCGACAGGGACTTTCATTCAAGCTACTTATTTATTCTTACTGCCAGGCAATGTAACAACATTTTTATTATGCTTTTTAAGGCCTACTCTTTGCAAGAAAACGTAGTTCCAGATCTTAAGGAAAGTGGTTCTGGGTGGGGCGGCAGCTGGGCGAGGAGGCTGTGGCAGAGTTGGGATTTGGTTGGAAAATGTAGTGGGGATGCTTGGGCAAAGGTGGCTGTGCTCTGGTTTGGCTAGAATGGATAAGTAGGTTAGAGTCATACGAAGGAGGCCCAGGATGCCGGCCTGGGTGGGCAGGTTGAACGTGATAAGGAGCAGTCAGTTAGTTACGATGAGTTCATTAGGTCCTTCCAAGAACCCGGTGTCCTGTCTCTGCCCCTGTGGCCCGTTTACCTCAGAAACCTCAGTCCTTCTGGGGGAAAATAGCATGTTTTCAGCAGAGGATCATTCCTCTGTAGTCAAATGTGGCCTGAAGAAAATCTACCAGGATCAGGTGCTTGGAAACAAGCTGTCAGTGGAATTTTTTCACTGTGGACAGTAAAAAATGAGTTTCTTATAAGTGAGCTCATTGGAATTGCTGTCCCTGAAAAGACTGATAATTTTCAAAGAGCACCTACCAGCTGATGTTTTGTGCTGTATTTGATGGAGCCAGGGGTCCATGTGTGGATAGAAAGCAATTTTCATTGAGACCATTATAAAAACTGAATTAAGTGGACCAATCAGAAATTATATAGAGTTTTATTACTGCGTTTAATAACCAAAAAATTATAGAACAGTGAGTGCAAGGACATTTGTTACCATGTTTTTTCATGCTGGTGTAATAGAGGTATGTGCTTATCTCATACTGAGATTATAGGGTTTTTTTTTTTAAATGAATAGGGTATGCTGTAGCATTCTGATTCTCTTACTTGCAGTATATCATTTAGATGGTTTTTTCCCCCTAGTTTGGAGTTGTGTTGTCATAAATTGGCCTCAATATTCAGACCCTTAACTGCTTCATTCTTATTTCTTTCTCGGAAGAATGCTATGATGACATTTGAGGACGAAAAAATGCAGTTGGCTTGTGATGACTTAAAAACCACAGAAAAGCTGTGTGAAAGTGAAGAGGCTGGAGTTATTGAAACAATCAAGAATAAAATTAAGAAGAATGTAAGTATTATGCCTTTAGATTTTGAACTGTGTGCCACTGGGAACACGGTTTATTTACTTTTTGGTGTTTAGAATATGGCTGAAGCACTCGATGTTGCGTACAGCTTTTGATTATATAAAGTGTGTTTCTTGTCGCACTGGAACCCCCTTAGTCACGAGAGCTATTCAGTGCATGGTCTTCTGGTATCTTAAAATCCCCTTCTCCCATAGTGGGCCACGTGGCAAGGGCTTTGGTAATGAGGCTTTCATATGTGTATTTCAAATATGTTGCATTTTTGGCATAATTCAGTAGTTCAGCTGGTTGCCTCCTTTCCCAAGGCCTCTCCAGCCCTGGTTACAAATAAAGTCACAGTGACATGAAAATCCACTTTCCCTGATTTTTCTTTCACCTTTCAGTGCCAGAGTTCCAGGCTTTGGAAGAGGCCTCCCCTACTGCTAATGTTTCTGGAGTGCCCAGAGGTCTCATGTGTGTCACGTGTTCAGCTGGCAGACAGTCTTTTGGTTGCATATATATCAGGAACCACTCGTCTCTTCTTCTCCTTCCTGTCAGTCCAGGTGGCTTCCCCTCTGCTCTTGCTTGTGTGTTGGCCAATGAGGAGCCACTGATGGGCCCAGAGTACCATCTCCTGATACTCCAGGAGGGCCGGAGTGTTCCTTGATTCCTCTCCCTCCAAACCCTACGTCTAGTCAGTGACCAAGTCCTGCTGACTCTTTCTTGAAGACCTGAATCCGTCTGCTTCCTTCTGTCCTCACTGCCGTTTCCCTTAGCCAGTCACCATCTCCACTTGCCTAAAACAACCGTCACTGGCATGATGCCTCCAGTCTCACTGTTATCTAATCATTCTCCAAAATACAGTCACTAAAGGTGCAGATAACATGTTGCTGGTTTCATTTTCAGTGTCCCTGAACCCCGTCCCTTGCCATGGCACTTAAGTCCAAGCTCCTTAATGTGGCTGACTTACCATTGACTTTTCTTCTGCCTAGAACATTCTTCTCCCTCTTGACCTGATTTGTATTCCTTCTTTAGTTGTCCCTTAATGTCATTTCCTCCAAGGACTCTTGTCCGAGCCCCTATACCCTGTTAGTATGCGTCCTACAGGCTCCCATAGTTCCTTGTACGTTATCCTTCAGAGCACTGACTACATTTTACACAGTTATCAGCATTCCCTCGTTAGACTGTAAGTTTATTTACATATCTATCCTCAATATCTAGTACCATGGCTGGCACCTGTGTTAATAATTAACGTTTGTAATGGGTCCTTGCAATCTAAAAAGCATTTTCACATACAGTATCTCGTTAGCCCTTCCAACAACCTTGCAGAGTAGCTATTATTAAAAGCAAAGAAACAGAAGCATCAATCGCTGACATTTGCTTAAGCAAACAGTGATGGCTGCTGGAACTGGATCAGGAGCAACAGTGACCACGATGAATTATGCTAATCTAGAAAAAAGGGACACCATTTTCTCATGTATACTATGTGAACTATTGTTATATTTGCAAAAATCCTATGATTTCTTATATCATTGTGAAAGCATATGAAAGCTATTTTGTTCAAGTTTACTTTGTATTAAGAGTGCACTGTTCCAGTATGGAGGTTCCTTAAAAAACTAAAAATAGAGTTACCATGTGATCCAGCAATCCCACTCCTGGGCATTTATACAGGGAAAACTCCTAATTTGAAAAGACACTTGCACCCCAATGTTCGTAGCAGTACTATTTACCATAGCTAAGACATGGAGGCAATCTAAATGTCCATCAACAGATGAGTGGATAAGGAAGTTGTGGTGTGTGTATGTATATATGTGTATGTGTGTGTGTATGTGTGTGTATGTATATATATATACATATATATATGTATATATATATAAACGGAATACTACTCAGCCACGAATAAAAATGAAATAATTTTTCAGCAACATGGATGGTCCCTAGAGATTATATTAAATGAAGTAAGATGGAGAAAGACAAATATCACATGATACCACTTATATGTGGAACCTAAAAAAAAATGATACAAATGAACTTATTTACAGAACAGAAATAGACTCTGACTTTGAAAACAAATTATGGTTACCATAGGGGAAAAGGGAGTGGGGTAGGGATAAATTAAGAGTTTGGGATTAGCAGATACAAGCTACTATAAATAGAATAGATAAACAACAAGGTCCCACTCTATAGGACAGGAAACTATATTCAATATCTTATAACCACCTATAATGGAAAAGAATCTGAAAAAGAATATATGTATGTATAACTGAATCACTTTACTGCACTCCTAAAAACTAACACAACATTGTAAATCAACTATACTTAAAAAAAAAGTGCTGTTCTATTTCAGAGTGATTTTTCATCACATAGAAACATTATTTATGAGAAAGTCCAACATCTTAGAAAAAGTCAAAATTTTTTTTGGTTTTACTTTTTGCTTATTTTTTTATGGGTAGTCACCTTGGAGGTTGTGACTCAAATTTCAAGCTCAATTTGTGATTCCTTCAAAGCTAATTTTGGGGGTGGGGTGGGGAGAGGTAAATTAGGTTTATTTTTAGAGATGCTGCTGGGAATTGAACCCATATCCTTGTGCATGCTAAGCATGCACTCTACCACTTGAGCTATACCCTCCCCCTTCAAAGCTCATTTTTAATTTAGAGTATTTTCTCCTTAACTAATAGGTAATCAGTTCCAGCCCTCACATCTCAGTTGCATGCACCAAAGGAATGAACCCTACTGTCAGTCCTACCTGATATCATGTGTATAGATATGCCGACCGTATTAGGAAGGCAGATGGCTGCATAGTGGCTTTTCAGGTTATTTACCCTGGGACAGTGTTTTGTACCTTCAGTGATTTTTTTTTTTTGGATAAGTAAGAACTTTCACGGTTTAAAAAAAATGATAAAATGCTGAAGTTCTGTATGGGTTTTCATGAACTCAGTTTTTATCATTTAGAATATTTGTCTTTGAGTTACAGAGCTCTTCAGCAGCACAGCATGAACAGAACAAAGCTCGCCTTAGTGGGATTGTGTGGAACGAACAGGCTCACGGGCTAAGCTTGGCCTTGGCTTTCAGTGACTGCCGTGTGTCACAATTCCCTTGTGACATTATTTTGCACAGTAAAGTAATCGTTGTTTGGAAGGAGTCTTGTTCTTGGGTGTGATTTATGGTGTGTGCTTTCTTCCCACCAAACAGGTTGATGTCCGAAAATCTACCCTCTCTATGGTCGATCGGCTCCAGAGGCAGATAATCATAGCCGACTGTCAAGTTTACCTGGCTGTGCTCTCCTTTGTGAAACAGGAGTTGTCAGGTAGGCCGCACCATTGTTTTCCAAGGCTTTCCTGTTCAGTGGACGTAATTGGTAATACTCTTTTTTTAAACGCCTCGTATTTCAGTCTTTGAAAACACGTGGCACCTCTTTGGGGGTGTGGTCCTGATTTATTGCTTGAGAAACTGAAACCACAAGTGCTCAATGTGTGTTTAGCGGTGTAGTTTTTCATACAGAAATCCGTGTTTCATCCCCTCGTCTCCAGATACTCTGTCATGCTTAGAGACATGACCAGTGCCTTAGATTTTTTTTCTTAGTGGGAATCAAGTTGGGGTAATTATCCTTAAAAGTGAAACAGAATGAGTTTCAATGTAAGTTTTTCAGAAAGTTGTCATTGAAGGCCTGAGCCTGTACTAAAGATTTCCTAATATACTTGAATGACCTGTGCTTTAACAACCCTTAGTGAGGAGTATAAACTAATTTCTTACTTAATTTGCCCAAGACAGATGTTTTCCAGGATTTTGTAGCTTTAATATCTCAAGTGATAATAGACTTGGACCGAGGGCCTCAGAACTCGCCATGAGGTTAACTTTGGCACTTCACTTACATGATTTTATGTCTGATTCTGATGGCAGAAACCTGCCTCTTTGGTAGATAGGATTTACTTGAAAAAAATGAAAATTCAAAAAGGAAATCAACTAGAATTTACAATGAGCAAAGCATTTTCTTCCAAACCTTAAATGAAGAAGGGAGGGTATGTTGCCAAGTCCCAGTATACACTTTTCTTTCTAGACGGCTGGAAGCCACGTTTCCCCTCCCTTTGCTTTCTTCTCTCTCTCTCTCCACTCAGACTTGAGGACGCTTTGTTTCTGTTTGGCCCAAGTCAAAAGTAGAATGTACCTTTTCTTATGACCTCCAAAATTTGGACTTCCTGGAAATTATATTTTTCTGTGTTTTATGAGTGTACTGTGGCCTTTTCTTTTTGATCCATTTTTTTCTCTTTAATTCTTATCTCAGGACTCTCCCAGTAACTAACTTATGTGGTTGAGGGCTCAAAGCTCATGTGAATTTGAATGTGAATTTGCTGTAATATCATGATGTAAAATCGCCCATTTGGTGCTCCACGCTCACATGTATGTAAAAGAGCAGTGAACAGATCTGGGCCTCTTTGGTCGAGACAGAAGCTCTGATGTCTTCTGTGACGTTGGACAACATTTTTCCTGAGACTCAAGGACTTTTCTAAGGACCTAATTTTAGCCATTAAGAAAATACCAATTGAGAGAAACGGATGAATCAAATGTAGTAAAAATGTCTGGGGAATCAGGGTGAAGGGTATCTAGGAGTTCCTTGTGTTAATCTGTCTTTCACATGTTCATTCACTGGTCCATTCAGCAGATAACGACAGAGCACACCCAACGCCGAGCACTGTGTTACGTGAGCGCGTGTAGATGATGGTCCTTGCCCTTGTGAAATTCAGAATCACCAGTTAGTACTACTTAATTTTAAAATCACTCTGATTGTAAAATGACTAAATGTTATAGAAAATTTGGAAAATATAAAAATTTAAAAAACAAGTCATTTCTATTCTTACCACTTGGAGAAAATCCCCCCCCTTTTTTTTTAAGGGTTTTAAAGTTTTATTTTCAATTAGATAAGCCAATAAACCAATCCTTTTTTTCTCTGCCCTTCCCTTATGTCCCCCAAGTTCTGCAGAGTCGTACCTGCCAGCCTTTCACCATTATGCTCCCCGAGAAAATCACTATGGCTAATGTTCTGTTTTTATGTTTCTCTATATTTCTTAAAAAGAATTGAATCTGTGGTATTTTGTATCCTACTTTCCCTCTTAGATTATATTTCACGTATTTTTCCTATAACTCAGAGTTTCGAAATATAATTTTAAAAGCATATCAGTTTGTCATGTGAATGAGCCCCCAATTTATTTAACCAGTTCCTCTTGGGACATTCAGGTGTTCTTTGCTAATTTTATATTTTATCCATAAACTGTATTTCTTTCACAGATTATCTTCATGACCTTCTCCCTTTCTCCTAAAAGGTTGATATTAATCAATTATTTAAATTCTTTAACCCAGTTGGTCGTAGATTTTTCGTAGCGCTCTTGGTTTTTCCTGATGTTGTGTAATTTACTGAACGTCGTAGTGATATTGAAAGGAAACTGACAGACTGAAAACCTCAGATTCTAATAAACTCACGTGGTGGTCATTTGCTTTATGAATAGCTCAGTAATTTTTCAAAGAAACAACCAAAAATGTGCTTCATTTGCTTTTCAGAAACCCACTGGGTTATTAAACTCTGAAAAATTTACTCTTTGTTGGGATCCATTTCTTAAACTTCCCTGATGAATAATTTTCTTAGAAAAACTCCTTCTTGGACATGTTTGTTTTAGGGGCTCCTACCACTCCTCGATCAGGTGGCACAGAAGTGGGGCGGGGGGGGTGCGCAGACTCACCCAAGCTCAGGGAGGACTGAGCCCCTGGCTGCGTTTATGCTTCATACTTTCAAAAGAGCCCTTGTGCTTTATCTCCTTGAACATCCCTAATGAGTTGCGCCCATCATCTCTCTCCATTTTCCTGAACTGCTTTTTAATTTACTCTAATCCAAAGGCTTTTTTTTTTTTTTTTGCAGTGAGCACATATTAATTAGTTTTGTAACAAAAAGAATTCATTTTTAAAACTGATTTTATGGCTCTTGCCACCTTGTTTTATTATGTTTCCTTTATCTCCTTTTGGACTTGAAAATCTGCCCCCTGCCTTACTCTTCTTGGCATAATGTATGCTCCATAAATTTTTCTCAAATGAAGTGGTTTTCCTTGTTTTCACTGGTGAGCCAGTTGAGGCTGAATGATTTGAGGTTGAACAGTTTATACAGCTTGTTAGTGATGACAGAACCAGGACATGAGCCGTGAGTTTCTTATTTCATACCTGAATCTCCAGCACTCACACCATTTTCCCATCACCTTAGTTTGGAGAGTGGTGGCTTATGCATCCAGATGGCCCAGAACTCCTGGTTTCTCAGGGCCTTCTCCCTCAGCCCCCATGCCCCTTGCTCCTTCTGTCCTGTGGAATTCGCCTCTGCAAGAGTAGAACATCCTGCTGATGACTCGCCCGCTGCTCCAGGCCACATTCTCTGCAATGCTGTTGATGCCACCAGAGCGCCCTCTCTAACACATGCCACGCCTGTGCTTCAGACACTTGGCGGTTCTGCAGCATCACCTGCAAGCTGGAATCCAGCTTCCTTCCTCAGGTGCCATGGAAGAACCTGCCCCCTCCCCAGCCACCTCTAGCTCAGCAGGGCTGCTTGCCGCCCTCTGAATCCCCGGTTGCCTGCAACCCTTGCGTGTGCCGCCCATGCTGTCGGGAGCGCCCCAACCTTCTCTTGCTCTCGTGAGTCTCCAGGTGCAGCCCGGCCTACCTCCTTCATGGCCTGCTCTCTCTGCTCCATCATCTGGCCTTTGGCTCTGCTTGTACCCTGTACGTAGCCAGTTAGAGCTTTCATCACACCACAGTCCACACCTGTATTTCCATGTCTGCCTACAGTAATAGATGGAAACTTCTGGAGGGCTGGGACTGTGTCTGCCTGCTGTCTTTTTCCCTCCACATTTATTGAGCACTTACTATGTGTCAGATGGTGAGAGATGATAAATACTAATGGTCTAGAGATGAATGGAATGTAGCTCTTGCCTGAGGGCACTGATGGTTTAGCAGGTGAGAAAGAGGACTAAATAAATAATTCAGGGCGAGACTTTAACCAGTAGACATATGAGTTAGTCAGAGAGGCTGCACAGGGAACGAGTGATTCCTAAACTCTGCTGGGAAAGCCAAGGATCCCCGGTCCCTGAGCAGGATTATAAAGAGTGGAAGTCTGTTTCCTTCTCTGTGTTCCTGGCACTTGCTAAGGGTCCCTTTGCCTCACACGTGATGGGCGTATAATATGAATTAAAGGGAGGAATGGAGGAAGGATGATGGCATTTGGGAATGAGATGCATGATTCTGAGCCCCAAGAAACTCCAAGAATAGTTAGGGATTGGAGAAGTGAGTCTATTAGAAATCTGTTGACCAGGGGTAAAGGTGATAATGAGGAGGTGGGCTGACAAGTAAACACTAAATCATCTTTTTTTCTTCCCAAGTCTTTTATGTGGATCACAAGAAAGGCAAAGCTGAACATATACCTTCCATTAAGTGGTTACTCAGCGTCATCCAGGACCAGTGAACAGACAGAGTGCTATGGTCAGACCTCTCACCAGAAACAATCTCCACTTAAATAAACAAAACAAAACAAAAAAAACCACAAAATGTATCCCAGGGTCCGTTTAGTGTAACTTGATATTTTCATTTTCTAGACAACCTTTGCCCTTTCCAGGGAGGGACTGCCCCCGCCCCCCGTTGTGGGGGCAGGGTTTCCTGTCTCTCCTGCACCTCCAGCTGATGGAGGCTGGCCCTCAAAAGGGAGGGCACACGGTCTGAGGTTTTCCGCTCTCTGTGCCGTCCTCCATCAGGACACTCACGCTGGCTGGATGATTTGTGTTTGCCCTTTCAGAGGAGGCTGTGCAGATTGAAGGGCCCCGTGCTCACCTGCTCGCCCTGCTTGCTCACCGGCCGAGCTGCTGTACGTCAGCGGACCAAGCCTCTTTTCTGCAGGAGCTGAGCTTCAGTCGTGGGTCCTCACTCAGCCTTTGTTCCTCCCGCCAGGGTCTGGCTGGGCTCAGGTGTTTTGGTCACAGTCTTTGGGACAGGGAGCAGGGCGAGTCCTGGGGGCCTGTTTCCATGCAGAGCTAAACTTAAAATAGTGGTAGAGACAAAATCTCTGTCTACATGCTAACTTCGTTTGCCCAGATCTCATTTTCTTATCTTTGACTTGGTCAAAACTTTGAGTTCTGTTAACCCGGCTCCAACTCGGGGCTTTAGTGCTTGTTGCTGTAGACTCGAACATGTGCTTTTAAAATAAACATTAGCATCTAAGCTCCCGTCTTAGACAAGAAATTAAAGATGTTGAATTACTTTTATTTTATTCTATAAAAACGAGTTTTTACCATGTTGCTTTCTTCTTCTTCTTCTTCTTGTTTAGCTGAATTCCAAGCGGTCAGCACTGATGGATTTTTATGTTTGCTTCTATTGCTGCCATCCGTATGCATAACTGACTCTGCCTGGGACCTGGATTACCATGATTTGATGCCCTAACACTAGTCCCTTTACCCCCAGCCTTAGGGAGTCCCTGCCGGCCTCCCTCCCTTGGCTGGGCATCAGGGGCCTCTGTCATCTGAGTGCGTCATCCCTGTGCCGGCTTGGCCCAGGGTGTCCCCTGTTTCACTCGGCCACTGAACAGCTTGTCCATCTGCTCCTTCATACTCGCGCTTCTGGAATGCTGCCCTTCCCTAAGTGTTTCCTCAGTAAAGGGACAGTAGCCCCGGAAAATACAGGATAAAACGGAGTTCAGTTTTTCCTCTAAATTTCCAGCTTGGCGTGGGGACAGGAGGGAGTAAAGTTTTCTACTGAAATCCTGCAGTACTTATTTTTCACTTTTAAATTTATGCTTTTATTGCGTGGAAAATAACTTCATGACAAAAAGGAAATAAAAAAGGACAATTCACTCATAATCTCAATATTGTTTTCACTTTTTTATGTATGACCCAATGGAGCATATAAACATATGCATATGGAGTCTTATGTCACACACTAATTTTTTTCATTTGTTTTATTTTGTAATTTTATTGGCCTTTGGAGGGCTGAGATTTGTGTCTTACAGTTCATTTATCTCTCTCAGGCGCCAAGCATAATCATAGGCACATGATAGGAACGTAATAGCTGATTAATGTTTTTAGAGTTTTGCAGATTTTCTTTTTTTTTTTTCTTTTCTTTTTTTTTCTGTAGCCAATTATTTCTTTTTAATTAGATCCAATGGCTTGTGTGTTCCCAGGAATACATATTTTAGTTTCCTTTTTCTGTTTTTCTATTCAGTCTTTGGCTTTTGGGATCATAAGTGAGAGGCATCTTTCTTACTGGCGTATTGAATTAACCTAAACACTTTGTTAGCATACCAAGAAGTTTCAGGGTTTCCTCAAACCTTTCTTTTTCCCACAGTACTTCCATTTGGGAGGGGAGAAGTCATTGTGCCTCTTAAAGGCAGGATCTATGTCTTATTTCTCTTTGATTCTCCTAGAACAGTGTCTGAAATGTAAAGTTTGCTCACTAGATATTCTTGTTAAATTGAACTGAATGAAAATAAATTGTTTCAGACATGTATTACTTTTATAACAAGTTATAAATATAACCCCCCCCCCCAAAAGAAGCTTCTGTAGGTTAATTTATCTTGCTGCTTCACCATGTCGCATCGCCATCTGTTCAGTGGACTCAGACTGCAGGACGTTCATCGCCCAGAACTTGTGGGATTCGTGCTGTGAATTGTGATCCCATAGGAGAAACAGTCATCATTTGCCAGAAAATTGATGCATTTAATTAAAATAGTAGCTTTTGAGTCCATGGATTGGGGGTAGTCCCAGCACCACCGTGAGGTCCAGTGATTTGCAAGGAGGACTCAGCGGGTGTTCGTACTCATGGCTGTGATTGGTCATAGTGAAAGGATACAGAGCAGAATCAGAAAAGGCAAAAGGCACCTGGGTGAAGACCAGGAGACTCTGCCACAGGCTTCCCAGGGTCCTCTCCCAGTGGAGCCATGTAGGATGCACTTAGTTCTCTGGACAGTGAGCTGTAACAGCACCTGTGAAGGGTAACCCATTGGGGAAGCTCGGTGACTCAGCACCCAGAGTTTTTACTGGGGACCCACCATGTAGGCATCCCCTGCCTTGCACATGCCCAACCTCCAGACTCCCAGAAGGAGAGCAGGTGTCCAGCATAAAACGTTGTGTGTGCAGACCACGTAGACACAGTGAGCCACTCTTGCCGTTTCTGGGCGTGATGAGAACCCTCCCAAATCCAAGTTCCCGGAGAGCAACCAAGGGCCGACCTTGTAAACAGGCCTCTGACAGGAGAGCAGGAGGCCTCGCTGTGTTCGCTTTCCTGCGCACGCACGTATTCTTCAGTCACTTTCAGTGTAGGGGTTGGACTTTTATAAATCAGATTTTGTGTTATGTTACATATTTTATGAAACTGAAAAATAACTTCTTCTCCTGCTGTTGTAAAGGGCCTGGAAGCCTGGGACGGTGCATGTTGTGCTTTGGGGTCGGAGTACCGGAGCCATGTTGGTAACGGCGGGTAGGCTCTCTCCAGTAGCGACAAGAGAACCCTTGTTACAGAAATTCCTCAAGTACATGGTGACGCTGCACTCAGATCAGCACGAATGCACTGACTCCCCCATCCCTTCCCCATCACAGGAGAGGGTGAGGCAGGACCTGAGGGCTCGCCCAGGAGGGGCTGCTGGGATGTGGAGCAGGGCGGATCCACATTCATCTCTAACCCGTCCGGGACACGTATTCTCAAGGTGGCTCTGTTAAGAAAAACTGGCCTAATGGGAAATAATGGAAGTGGCTTTAAATTTAGATTTTCACCTCTTGGTGTGAAGTCGCTTCTGCTTTGCCAGCCTTCCTCACCGGAGCTCCATGGGCTGGGACAGCCCTTGTCATAGACCAGATAAAGCCAGCCTGGTTGGGTGTGGTTCCGCCACGAACAGGCATTGGATAGAGATGCACTGGGGATCCTTTCCATTCTTTGCATGTAACACTAACGAGTTTTTTGTTAAATAATCTGGCCATTTGTTCACCCAATAAATAATAATTCATCCTTTTTGTTTTGCTTGCTATGTTTTTTGCAAGTTGTCATGCTTGGTGTTTGGGAATAAATATAGCAGCAAATTTAGACTTAGAAGCTGCCTTTGAGGAGGGAGGAAACACAAAGTGGGCAGATTTGGGTTTTATCAGGAAAGCACCGTTATAGTTCAGGGGTGTGGTAAAGGGTTTCACGAAACACATGGGGAAAAAGTTGGATTCGAATGAGAACTGCATTTGTTCATTCAGTGAAAGTTATATATACTGTGCCCTCGCTACCCCGTGAGGGGCTCAGTACAGCAGTGAACAAAAAAACACATGCTTCTTGCCAAGCGGTCATCTGGAGCAGTAAAAGGAAACACTGCAAATAAGGAATTTGAAGCTGCATGAAGAAGTGTCATGATAGATAATTTTTAAGAATTTTGTTTTTTCAGGTCATTCCTCAGTATCTTTATTATGAATGTAGGGAAATTACTTTAAAGGCTTGTTTTTTCATCTTTTCTCCCCTTCTCTTTATAGCGTACATAAAAGGTGGGTGGATCCTTAGGAAAGCCTGGAAGATTTACAATAAGTGCTATTCGGACATCAATGCCCTCCAGGAGCTGTATCAGAAGAAGCTCATGGAAGAACCCTTGACTTCTGACGCTGCAAATGATAATCACATTGTGGCTGAAGGGGTGTCTGAGGAGTCTCTAAACAGACTGAAAGGTGCTGTTAGCTTTGGATATGGCCTTTTTCACCTTTGCATATCCATGGTGCCCCCAAACCTGCTCAAAATCATCAACCTGCTGGGTTTTCCTGGAGACCGCCTGCAGGGGCTTTCTTCACTGATGTATGCAAGCGAAAGTAAGGACATGAAGGCCCCTTTAGCTACGTGAGTAGCTATATTGCAATGCTTTGGTAGATAATATAGTGTTGAAAGTAAGTAAACGACAATCAGAACCTTTACAGGAAGCGTCAGGTAAAATGCTCAGTTGGTTGATATCTGCCATGCCTTTATGTTTTTCATGCGATGCCAAGGACCATGTTTTCAGTGTTGTTTATAAGCTGACTTTAGAGAACAGAGCACTGTTCTTAAGTCTTGTGACTTCTGTATTTTAAACAGGTAAAACGATCATAATTTATAAGCAGTTCTGGTGACCTTGCCAGTCACTAAGATTCATGGTCCTGGTTTTTGGATGTGAGGGGATATAAATTTCATAAGACTGTTCTGTGATTCTGAAATTTCTATTCTTAAATCCTTATGTTGGGTAATTTTCCTTGATGATTCTGGTTAGTTCCATTGATCTCTCGCATGTGGCTTAGATACTTTGTGCTTTTCAGCTAAATTGAGTCATATTGTATTCAGGCTAAACTTAAACGATTATTTAAACAGAAGAATGTGAAGTTCAAGGCTGATAGAATCATCCAGGGCAAGGATTCATCCATTTCCTCATCAATTAAAAATCATTTGTTTTTCTTCCCCCCCAGTCTGGTAAATACCCACAATTTGCAATTTGAATAACTTTTACCAGATACTGGATGTCCTTTGACATTACACCACTTGTCAATTTTTCCAAAAGATGTTGATGTCACAGAGAACCTTAGTGAGCTGTATTTCTACTTATGTCAGTATTGAAGATTTTGGATGTTAACTCTTAGTTGAGGTCATTAATTTTTCATTGCAAAAATGTTCGGGTCTCCCCAAACTCATTATATTACACAAACAGTGGTCCTTTATTAATTTGACTGAACAGATTTGCAACTTGTGATAATCTGTCTTTTATATCTTAATAATTTCTGAGAAAGGAATGGATTGAATAAATAATGTAAATTAGCCTGAGCTCCAGAAGAGAACCAAATTTATGCACATGCTGGAAGCATACATTTACATAAAAATGTTTGTCGTGTTGGTTAAACATTTTTGTTTCATTAAAGCTGATCCCACTGAATCTATTTTGTTTACTTAGTTTAACATGAGATTTGTCTTGAAAGGGATGCGTTTGAAGTGAGAGATTTTTAAGTAAACTTACTCATTTGTTTGGTCTTTAAATTGAACAGCCTCAAAGGCTAGAGAAAGGGCTCTCCCTCTGGTCCTCTCACTTATTTTAACCCAGTTTAGTATAATTTTGCCTGTGGCTCCTGCATTTAAATTCAGATTCTGAGGCTGATGCTCCAACTTTTGTGAACATGAGAGAAAAAAAAGTTTTCCTTTTGCAAAAAAGTAACGTAAAAAGTGATCGTAAGGCGACAGTAAATTTGTGGTAAGCAGTTATTGTTTCTAACTTGCGCATTGACAAGGAAGTTGTAGAATTCAGAGGTTTCCGTCCGTGGCACCTTCAGCAGTCCCGCCAGAAGCCGCAGGAGAGCCCCAGGATCCTGTCACCCTGTTCTCTCAGCTGCTAGGACCATGCTGATTTAAATATTGTGCTCTGAGGTTGTAGTTTTCCAAATATGGGTGAGAGTAAAAGGGGGAAAGGGACCGATTTTACTTCTTCAGAGACTGCACAGTGAGCTTTTGGAAGGGGTGTGTATTGGCAGAGCACATGAGGTTATTTTAAAGAGTGGAAACACTGAAAGGAGAGTCAAGGCCGCTCACCATCTCTCTCCCTCTTCCTTTAGATTAGCGCTGCTCTGGTATCACACTGTGGTCCGCCCGTTTTTTGCCTTGGATGGCAGTGATAACAAAGCAGGCCTGGATGAAGCAAAGGAAATTCTTCTCAAAAAAGAAGCTGCTTATCCCAATTCTTCCCTTTTTCTGTTTTTCAAGGGACGCATACAACGATTAGAGGTACGGTGCCTTCCCCATCTTTTTAAAACATGAAGCCTTCTGTTGATGGAATCTTTAATTCTCACTTGGGGGACTAATATCTCAAGGAACCTGAATGTCAGAGGACTGAGGAACATCTTGTTTTTGCGCCTTTCACTGCATCATTGCTGCGGGAGCCTCTCCCAGGAACCCGGGATGTTAGTTGGTTCCCTTCTGTTCAGCAGGGGTGGGCGCAGCGGGGCTGAGATCCCTTGGCGGTGCTGGGACAAGGTGGTGCGCCTGAGCTGAGGGCATCGGAGCCCTGGTGGGGGTGTTGGGGAGGGGGTTTCATTGTAAAACACAAAATACAATTTTTTTTCCCTTCTCTGGAGTTACTAATGATCTATTTCCAAATGTTCATCCTGGCCGATAATAGATTTATACATGAGTTATTGCCCAAAATGTCAAGGACAAGAAGGCTTTGAACAATTAGTAGCTGGTGTTGCTTTTTCCTGCGCTTCGTTTGGCTGGGTCCTACCATCCCACTGGATCCCTAGAACAAGCCCACGATAGGGATATAAAACCATCCCCTGCGTTTTACAGAAAACATAAATAGGGATCTTAGCAGGCTTCACGTGACCTCTGAGCTCACCCAGCGAGTGAGGCCAGGCTGTCTTGTTCCAGAAACAGACCACGCACTGGCCTTAGAGGAGGTTCTGCTTCCCTTTCCACCTCTTTTTTGTTTGCTTGCTTGAGGATCTGAAGAAAAATGAAAATCTTTAAGAAATGGATCATGCACGTGAAAGAAGGCGGCTGTTATGTGAGGTGCCCCACCCACATGCACACCTGTGTAACTAGAGCACATCAGTGCGAAGTTGAGTAACCTCTGCCCTCAGGTAGCCAGGTGTTGTGGGCAATGCTGAGAGTCAGCCCCCCTCCCTGCAGACCCCGCGAGGGCTTTGGAAGATTTTTGCCGAGGAGTGCTTTCACGAGCACGGGGAGGGTGATCTGTTCGCTGATTTTTCTGTTGACAGTGGAGTGTATGCTACTTCCCCAGTCATTTCTTTCTGTCATGATGTGCTTTAAGTCGAGGACTCCTTACCTTTGTCTGTGGGAATTATATTTTAAAGATTATACTAATAAGTCACAACTGGAACAACACAGAAAGCTTCCCAGGATCTGAATTACTTAAACCCACGGCTAAGTTATTTTTCTTCTCATTACCTTGAGATTGTCTTTCTTTGCATTCAGGCTCATGAGCCTTCAGTGACGTGTCTCCTTTTTTCTCTTGGCTATCTTCAGTGTAGTTCCGATCAGTCTCCTGTGCAATCTTGTCTGTCAGTTAGTGTTTTTTTTTTTTCTTTCAAGCCCAGGGTTATGGTCCTACATATGGGGAAGGATGTTCAGGCTATTCAAGTTTGTCTGAGAATTTTAATTGAGTCAGCCTTCTCACTTCAGTGACCATTGCAGGTTAAGTGCTTGCTTAGATGTAAATTTCTTAAAATTCTGAGTAACTCTGAACGTGACAATCCGAGGTTCAGTGTTCCAGGGAGACTCACCAAGTGGGGGCGAGAGCCTGGCATTTACGGTTGTGTGTGATTCTGGCGTTGGGGCACCAGTGTTAGGCATCCGTTAGAAGTCTCCCTCCTCAGCCCCCTGATCACTGAATTCTCTAAATTGGGTTTTGAAACTGCTGGAGAGGTAGAAGTCAGGATTTGTGTTCTGTCATGCTTGCCATTTTCATTAATTTTTCATTTTAAAACAAAAATGCTTCACCTTTAAAGTAGCTAGTAACTTCCCTTTCTTCCCCCTAGAAATTAATTTGGCGTGGTTTTCGTGTGTGCCACCAGTCATCCCCAGAGGGGCCGAGTGAATGCCGACCGTGATCGGTCCTTCGCTGTCATGGGGATGGTTCTAGAAGTGAGGAGGCCACAGCACCATCAGAGGATTCTTAGGAGCGTGGGTTGGGAGGTACATAGTCAACAAGAGTTTGGCTCTTGCCAGAGACCTGGAGGCACAAAGAACTGCACGGCTAACTTGACATGACGTTGACGTTATCTTCCTGGTGCCCGGACACCGGCGTTTCATTCGTCTTCCCCGGCGACCGTGCAGGAAGGTATCAGTTGGTGGCATCCTGCGTTTGTTCATGAGGACCTCTGCCCAGGGAGGCTGTGACGTGGCTCTTGTCAAAGGCTCCCCGTAAGGCTTCTAAGCTCCCAGCTCTACTTTTGAAAACACAGGGCTCAGTCGATGAATTTGCTTGCCAAGAACCTTTTTTCTTTTCAGTGCACATTTAGGTTAGAGATAAGGCCCCTTGAGATCTTTTTATCCACAGGCTCCCGGGGAGCTTGGTCCAGGGGCTCTGATTTAGGCAGGTGCATCCTATGACACTGACTTAGTTTCTTCAGTGACTGAAAATCGGCAGAATTATTTGGAAGCTGCTTTCGTGCCTGCGACTAGCTCGGCGC
Source organism: Camelus bactrianus (assembly GCF_048773025.1). Lineage (NCBI taxonomy): Eukaryota > Metazoa > Chordata > Mammalia > Artiodactyla > Camelidae > Camelus > Camelus bactrianus. Next base: position 9,673,822 of record NC_133562.1, read on the forward strand.
GGGCTTTCCCTTTACTCGTTATTTGCAAATCATGTGCAGGTGCCCACGTTCTTTTAGTTTCAAGAACACCTTTTCGCATACTTTGCCCTTGGTTGTTTGGGACGGTTTGGGATCCACAGGGCAGGGCGGTCTTTCCCACGTCCACCCCACGCTGCCACTTGGGTTGCCCTTGTGGTCGTGTCTTTTTTCCCCGTCGTTGTCGTGGCCAAACTTGACATAGCAATGAAGTTGTATGCCGTCGGGTACGTGGGGCCCTTGTGCACCTCAGCTCTTCGGGAGTCTTGGCCAGACTGCAGGAAGGATTTTCTTTGTTTACCGCCTTTGTTTCTCTGCGCTAGGTGTCTGCGGTGCCCCACCTCCGACCTTCTCCACCCTCTTGCCTTGTCCTGCCACCTGTCCTGACTTGGCTCACTTCTCCCGAGTGGCTGACTTACCGTGTTGTGGGGAGGAATAGACGGGTTCACACGTACTTAAGCACGTGATAGATGCTATCCAAGTAGTGGTGTGATAGTGGTGGTGGTTCTTATTGAGAGCTTAATGCTGGAAAGTAGTGTTATCAAATTTGCTGTCTCTTTTTAGGAGAAAGAACTTGTTTTGGTGTTGAGAGCTGTCAGTAGAGTGAGTCCTGAGGGAAGAAGGCAAAATGGATGTGTGTAGCTGGAGGGGTATAGCTACCGGGCAGTCAGTACCCACGTTTTCCCTGAATTTCCGTAATGCACACACGTTAGGAAGTTGACCCAGGGGTTATAGAGTAATCCCAATTTTAAAATGCGAATTGATATTTACAGTTTTGAATTTTATATTTATTTTCACCCCATCAAACCTATGGTAGTGATAAGTCCATTAACATACAAGTGATTCATGAGTATTTTTCTCTTTTTTAAGTTAACATTGATTTTTATTGAAGTATAGTCAGTTTATAATGTGTCAGTTTCTGGTGAACAGCATAATCTTTCAGTCATATATATACATATATGTATTCGTTTTCATATTCTTTTTCATTATAGGTTACTATAAGATTTTGAATATAGTTCCCTGTGCTGTACAGAAGAAACTTGTTGTTTATCTGTTTTATGTATAGTAAATATTTGCAAATCTCCAACTCCCAATTTATCCCTTCCCATCCCCTATCCCCCTGATAACCATAGTTTGTTTACTGTGTCTGTGAGTCTGTTTTTGTTTTATAGGTAAGTTCATGTGTCGTCTTTTTTTTTTTTCAAATTCCTCATATTGTATTTTTCTTTCTCTTGCTTACTTCACTTAGAATGACAGTCTCTAGGTCCATCCATGTTGCTGCAAATGGCATTATTTTATTTTTTATGGCTGAGGAGTATACCATTGTATACACAACTTCTTTATCTAGTCATCTATATGAGTATTTTTCTTGATTATTTAAAAGCATTAGGGACAAGTCTATATTTTAATAAACTTTTAATTTCTGTCTAGTCCTCTTTTTTCTCTAAACACAGATGTGTACAATTCCCCTCTCCTTCCGTTTTCACAGTCTGCGTCGTGTAGAATATACAGATACGTGTATTTGGTTTTATGTGTGTACATACTTTCATACACACCCTTTATATTGTGTGACTAGTTACGAAACTGATTTTTAATATCAGTCTGTCTCTAAATGCTTAAATATTTGAATGAGAGTTGGTGGACATATTCTAATGAAGTTCCTTAATGTATTTTGAGAACTCTTATTTTGAAACTGTCTTCTGAGCTTGGACCCATAGGTTTTGAATATCGTGCATGCTGGCTTTGTAAAACCTTGGGTTTGGGTTTCAGGAGCACAAGACTGGCCCTCAATGTGTAATTGTTGAATGAACAGGTGAATCTATTGGCAGGAAGTTCATTTGATCAGTGTGAGTGATGGCATTGCTTTAAGAGAGGGATCAGGTTATCAAGGACTGTCTGCTTTTCTTGGTGGCACCAAACCTGCTTCTGCAGCCAATGCAGAGGATGGTGATGCAGGAATATCTTGACACCTGGTGTAAGAGGATGGCCTCTTGGGAAGAAGGGCAACCCGTCAGGCATTGACATTCCGATGGGCTGGCCAAAGAAGTGTGACTCCACAGAAGTGCATTAAATCAGTTGGAACAAAGTAAAAAGCACATGGGTTTGGATGAGGTCTCTGCTCGTTGCTGGGAGTACCGAGGTGCGAAGGCTGGGCCCTGGTTCTCCATACACGCAGCCTGGTGGGCGCTGTGCTGTCACAGCCTTTCACAGCTCCACCAGTTACAGCCCTGCTTCGGGAGGACGTGTGGCCTCGAGGCCACACTGAAGGAGTTACAGTGAACTGTACCTTTTGTGTGTGCGCCCACAGCAGCCTTATCACAGCGTCTTTCCCTTCGGTGAGGCTGCCTAGTTTGTGCTTTCTGACAAACGCCACCTCCTCCTGCACAGTCTGCTCTGTTTTGGACTTCTCCCTCCCTCCCCACTTTCCTTTGGAGGAAGGTGTGTGATAGGATATGGCTTCTTTGCCCACGAACAGTGTCTGCAGGGACTGCTTTGGTGATTGACCTTTACTGCGTTTAAGTCACCCTGGTATCCGTCTCCTTCTTCGGGGTTTTTAGCCCGACTTTGTCCCCTGCAAAGTTCTGTGTGCAGTCTCCCCGGTTGCCGGTCTCTGGACCTTCCTCCTGCTCGGTGTTTCAGGTGTGTTCCGTCGGCTGTCGTGCTTCTCTCTGTACTTCTGTTCGCATGAAGGTACGTTTTTCACTGGTGCCCCCACAGGAAGTGGGGGGTCTGCCTTTCTTTTTCGCCCCTCAGCGCGTGATTGAGTCGGGGCCAGTGCAGACCTGTGGCTGTGCCCCCATCTCGGGGACATGTTGACGTCTCCGAGCTGTCGGGGAGCAGTGTGCCTCTGCATCTGTGGAAGCGCAAGCCTGCCTCTTGTATCTGAACAGCGTGCCTTGCCAGCATGAGCTAATGTTGTTATTTATAGAATCAGGAAAAAGGCAATGCAGGAAGGGGAGCAATTCCCTGAAGTTCTGTTAATTGCAGTCTTCTCTTCCGTCCCACGTGGCTTCCTTCATTACTTCAGGCACCAGAAAACAGGGTTGCCGTTTGTTCTTAGAAGGATAGACTAGGAGTTCAAAATTTGTAGATACTAACAGGCATACGTAGAATAGATAATCAGGATTATACTGTGTAGCACAGGGAAGTATATATAAGATCTTGTGGTAGCTCACAGCAAAAAAGAATGTGACAATGACTATATGTATGTTCATGTATAACTGAAAAATTGTGCTCTACACTGGAATTTGACACAACATTGTAAAATGACTATAACTCAATAAAAAAATGTAACAACAACAAAGAAAATGACACAAGATGAGAGATTGGTTGAATCTGGTGTCTGGGAGGTGGAGGATCTGTTTGTCTTCACTTCCCAGCGCCGTCAGTCCATACCATGTGGTTTAATGACTGTTCACTGAAATAGGATGGTGATGACTTAGATGGCTGCCTGGTTAAGTACATCTCTTCTTTTAACACGCTCTCCACAGGCTGCTGGGTTGAAAAGCCACTGGAAAGTTCATAGTGATTTCGGTCCCTAAGCTCACCAGCTGTGCCTATGAGGATGAGCGTTGCCCTGCCTGCGTTAGCCCTGGCCCTAAGGGTAGGGGTTAGACGTGTCATCTGTCATTAGGTGTCCTTCACAGCAGCGTTGCTAATCCGATTCTGCTCCTCAGCAGCGTTAATACTGAGTCACACATGAGTGAGTGGGTTGTCACAGCGTGTCCTCCTGCATGCTGCGGGTGACAGGGAGGGCCTCTCTTTTTAAAACACATACATAATAGTTTATTTTAAGATGTTAAACGACTTCATAAAAATAACCCAGTGGTAATTAAGTTCTAAGCTGTTTCATTTCAAATTGTTCTGTAGTCTTTAATAAACACATAGGAGACTTGAGGGAGTTTTGTTTACAAATCTAATATTTACATGTTTTAACACTGTTTTTATAAATAGCTGGTATGGAAACTGTTTAGATTTCTATTGTGTTAATAATTTAATGTTTCCTGTTGTTGGAATATTTGACTGTTGTTCCCCTGTGATTTCTCAGTATTTCACTGTGATAGAAAGTAGTACCATATATATCTTAGCAAATTTTCCCCTTTCATTTTCCTGAATTATTTCCTTTGGTTATAGCTCTGGTGGTGTCATTAGAATCAAAGTGCAAACAGGTCTGTAGCTCTTGCTACATGAACTTGGATCTCCCCATTTTCTGGCCCTTTCTGGGATCTGAGCTTACATGCAGGCTCATTCCCCATGTCTTACCTCCACTTGCAAACTCCTACTGACTCTTCAAGAGCCAACCCAAATACTCCGACTTCTGGGTCGTCTTTCCCAGCTGTGAGGTTGCCCCATGGGTGAGTCACTCCATGCTCTCCATTCCCATAGGCCTCTCTGTATATGTCTCAAAGCCCAGCCCCGCCTGCATCTGCTTACATGCCTGCCTGCTGGTCGTGAGGTCCTGATCTCACCCAGGGCGTGAGCTCTGTTGCTGTGGTCATTAGTGCTGCAGCCCCAGTGGCACCCACAGTGGTGCAGCGCTGTCGTCAGGACATTACACCGACAGGGACCTGCACTCAGAGCCCCCGGATTACCACCTCCCTGAATCTCAACAGGGAAACTCCAGCCATGGTGCCACCCGGGGTCCCACCTCAACAGTGAGGGAAGTAAGGCTTATCTGGTCTAAGGTGTTCGTGGAAAGAGAGGTTCCATGGCAGTTAGATCAGGATATCCTGGGTCTCCTTGGAGACTTTAGTTTTGTACCATGAAGGGGGTAGAGTGCACAAGTGTACTGTATTTAACTCAAGTCATTTGACGAAGGATGCAGCAGAACACTTGGAGAAACACTAGGCTACATGATTTCTTCCAGCTTTCAAATCGCATGCTTGTGTGAATATACTAAAAGCCGCTGAATTGTGCACTTTAAAAGGAAAGAGTTTTCTGGTATGTGAAATATATCTCAACAAAGCTGTTAAAAAGATTTTTTTCATGGTTCTGGAATCTTCAGTGCTAACTACCTGGCATTATTTCTGCTTTTTACAATTTGTCTTCAATTTCTCTTTGAAAAAAACCCACATAGCAGCTTGCCCATTTGAAATCCTTTTACAGAGTGTGACATTCAGTTCTAGGAGAACTCTTCAAAGTGACTTTCCTGATAATACGTTCTATTTGTTTTCTCATTTAAGTCTCTGTGGATGTTAATCTACATCTGTTTTTCTAGGATTATCTTGTCTTGAATCTCTGTCTTATTTTTAGTATGATTGTAGATTCATTTTTCTGTATTTCTGTGGTCTTTGCTTTTCTGAGTCAATTCTTGGCCTTGTCTTCTTCACTGTTAAATCCTCTGATAGCACCTTTAACATAAACACATTTCTTTTAAATTTACTGCCATCTTTCATATAAATTCCTATTCTGCAGTTTTAAAAGACAGCATAGTGTGTCTGAAAAAGCACTGGGCTCAGCTCAGAACGGACTGTTCCACTGGCTGGCCGAGCTTTCTGAGCCTGTGTCCTTGTGTAACAAGAGGACGGTGCCTCCCATGTCAGTCTTAAATGATGTAACATGGATGCATGGTGCTTGGTCGGGGCTTTTCCTATTTAGACAGAATTGTGTCTTGATTGTAAATCCAGTATAAAGCACCTTCCATCACAGATTTTGTCAAAATCATGTGCCTAACTGTTGAGAGATCAAGGAAATCTGTTGCAACTAGTGCACTATTCAGTTCCTCCACCATTACTGGTGGATTTGGTTACATAACTCATTTTTCAAGAGGATTGCTGTCCATTCATGTGCAGGTGCTGAAAACATAACTACTGTGTTCTATTATTTGTAATCAGAGATTTGTAGCCTGTTATGGAAAAGGCCTTCTGGGAGAATGCCAAGAGAAATAGAAAAAGTCCATGTCCCAACATAAACTTAACCTAATTATGAAGATAGGAATGTAAATGCGTGAAAAGGCAGTCGTACAAGACAATAACAAGGGCCAGATGAGTGCGTGGTGGTTGTGGGTGGCAGAGACTTGGGGAAGAGGGGCTGGAGGAGGCGACTGGAGAGGAGGCAGCCTGCAGAGTGAGAGGCGTGGAGGTGAGGAGTGTTGGCTCTGGAGTCGGAGTGAACAGGTTCACATTTCAGCAGCTCTGCTTCTACCAGTTGTTGGTATGGCCTTCAGCAAAGCGCACAGGTTGTCAAATGGTCTGCCCAGAGTGGTTGCCACCTTACCGGGCACAGGACGAGTGCCGCACGTGTTAGCTGTCATGACAGTGATAATGAGGCCCCAGTAAGCTTCGGCAGCAGTCTTTACAAGCTCAGCATCAGAACGTGTGTTTTCAACTACCTTGTTGTGTCTGAACAATACATGTTCACTTGGGAACATGGTAGAATGCAAAAAGTCCATCAAAGAGCAGATAAAAATCTTACACTCCAGAAATGACTAGTAGTTACCATTTTCTGGATTCCAGAGTACTGACTGTAATTATCAGTCGGAGATCGGTGTCTTCTAAGCAGTCATTCACAGTAGTCTGTGAAGGTGGTGCTTACGTCAGAAATTTGCACAGACCATGGCAGAATAAGTGGGGATTCACAGAACAGCCCTGTGGTACAGAAACGGTGCATGATTTCCCAACCTGTGATCTGTGTAGTCAGCGGTTCTCAGGGACCCACTGCAGTCCTGCTGCATTTTCTAAGAAATGTGTTTCAAGGTCACCATCTTTCACTTGCTGAGTCTTTCATGTCTCGTGTTATATACATTGGACAGTTCTGTCCTTACATATGGGATTTTTATTAGCCAGGAATTTCAGAGGACTCTTACATCCTTTACACTTGTTCAGCATTCTCACTTGAAACACAGTCCTCGTCAACCGAATTTCTAAGGAGGTTAATTGCCTCCAGTGCAGTTTTCTGCTCAGTGCTGCTCATTTCCTCTTCCCTTTCCTTGGTTTTGGGGATCTTGTTCCCCTGGGTTTCCTCCAGGCTCATTACCCACTTCTCCATCTCTTTGCTGCTTTCTGCTTGTCTGCCCAACCTCTGGCTGCTGGACGACCTCAGGTCTTGGACTTCTCTCTCTGCCTCCGTCCCTCCTCCCTTTAGTGAGCCCGTCCAGCCTCACGACTGTCCGTGTGTCCCAGTGACCCCCAGATATGTTCTGTGGCTCAGAGCTCCCTCGTGAATTCCAGCCTTGTGCATCCAGTCTCATCCTCAGCTCACCAGCAGACACTTCCCCCAGGCTCCCTGTCTTGTCCCCAGAGCTGCCCTCCCTCCCGTCTCTGCCTCTTGCTTGCTGGTGACTTGAAAACCCGCATCCTTCACTTTTCTCTTTCTCACACCTCACAAAAGTCTGTTGTAAAGGAAGAATCAGCACTGTCAGTATTTGCAGATGATTAGAATATCACCCTGGAAAATCCCAAAGAAAAAAATTTAAAAATAGTGTGACATGTGAAAAATCAACTTGCAGAAGTGCAGAATTTTTTTTACATCCTGGCAACATTCACTTGGAGAGTAAAATGGAGAAGTCAAACCCCCCTTTTTTGCTGCCACAAGTATTATAAAATGCCTGAGACCACACCTGTCAGGGAGACAGTCGCGAGTACCCGGAAGAACACACTGCATCTCTGTAGCAACAATGCAGTAGCTAAAAATCATGCTGATTTTAATTTGGCAGTAAATATGCTCCATTTAATTTGGCGAAGATTCATGCTTTTGTTCTTCAGGGTTTCCTCTTGCCAACATTTTTTTCTCATGCTACCAGCGAGGAAACTGAGGCTTCGAGTACTTTTTGTGACACAGCACGTCAGTGCACAGTGTATGGAACAGAAGCCTCTATGTGCTACTGTCTTGGCTTCCTGGCTCTTTCATACGAGTCCGTTTTCTCTGTTATCTTCAGGCCAGGCCGTGTATATTTCTTTGAAAATTGAACCGAGTATCAAATTGAGGATAATTCTCTTTTCTCTGCTGGGTTGTGGATGTTTTAATTTGTAACCATAAAAACTCCCACAGATCATTTTTACCTTAAATTGTTTTGGTGAAGAGGGGGAAATACAGTTCCACTATTTTAATGGCTGTTCATTGTAATTCCTTAATGAGTGATCAGACTAGACATAGAATTCATTTTGTAGTTACGCCTGCTCCTGGGGTAATGTCATTAAGCTCTATAAATGGTCTCCGTATTTTCCAGTTCTGTTCAAGCGCTCGTAACACAAAGAGCCCCATACTTCCTTCACAGTTTAATGTGTTTTCCTATCTATCTAGCTAGCTAGCTAGCTAGCTATCTATCTATCTATCTATCTATCTATCTATCTATCTATCTATCTATCTATTTATTTATCTAAAAACAATTTTGATGCCCTTCCATTTCCATCCTGAGTAAGAATACTCAAATACATATTCAGAAGTACAGTGTTTTGTCTTTGTTTTTTTGGGGGGAGGGAGGTAATTAGATTTGTTTGTTAGTTTAATTAGTTAATTTTTTAGTTTTGCTAGGTAGAATTGTTATAATTTGACGGCACACATACAATATATTGCGTGTAAATACATACATATAATATACTGCACAGTTTTTTTAGTTTACATATATGTACTGATCATTGTTTCTAAGAACAGATTAGAGCCTTAGCTTTTCAAACTTACAGTTATCAAGGGAATAAAGCCAACCACAAAATAAGAATCAACAGAATACAGTAATCCACTCATAAAGGACAGTCAAATGTGCTTACACATATTCAAGAAATCAGTCATTTAAGTTATAAATAATAAGTAGTTCATTTGTGTCCTTTTTTTTTTTTGATTCCACATATAAGTGATATTATATGGCATTTTTCTTTCTCTTTCCAGCCCACTTCACTTAGAATGACGATCTCCAGGTCCATCCATGTTGCTGCAAATGGCATTATTTTATTCTTTTTATGGCTAAATAGTATTCCATTGTATATATCTACCACATCATGGACACTTGGGTTGTTTCCATGTCTTGGCTATTGTAAATAGTGCTACTATGAACATTGGGGTGCATATGTCTTTTTGAATCTTATTTTTCTCCCAGTATATGCCCAGGAGTGGGATTGCTGCATCAAATGGCAACTCTATTTTTAGTTTTTTAAGGAACCTCTGTACTATTTTCCATAGTGGCTGCACCAGTTTACATTTCCACCAACAATGAAGGCGGGTTCCCATTTCTCCACACCCTCTCCAGCATCTATAGTTTGTAGACTTCTTAATGATGGTCATTCTGGCTGGTGTGAGATGATATCTCATTATGGTTTTGATCTGCATTTCTCTGAAAATTAGCAATGCTGAGCATTTTTCCATGTGCCTATTGGCCATTTGTATTTCTTCATTGGAGAATTGCTTGTTTAGGCCTTTTGCCCATTTTTGGATTGGGTTGCTTGTTTTTTGATATTAAGGTGTATGAGCTGTTTGTATATTTTGGAAATTAGTTCCTTGTCAGTCACATCATTTGCAAGCATTTTCTCCCATTCTCTAGGTTGTCTTTTCCTTTTGTTGATGGTATCCTTAGCTGTGCAAAAGCTTTTAAGTTTAATGAGACCCCATTTGTTTATTTTTGCTTTTATTTCCATTACTCCAGGAGCTGGTTCAAAAAGTATATTGCTGTGATTTATGTCTGAGAGTGTTGTGCCTGTGTTTTCCTCTAGGAGCTTTATAGTATCTGGTCTTACATTTAGGTCTTTGACCCATTCTGAGTTTACTTTTGTATATGATGTTACAGGATGTTCTAATTTCAGTCTTTTACATGTAACTGTCCAGTTTCTCCAGCATCAGTTATTGAAGGGACTGTCTTTTCTTCTCTGTATATTCTTGCCTCCTTTGTTGTGGATTAACTGACCACAAGTGTGTGGGTTTATTTCTGGACTTTCTGTTCTGTTCCACTGATCTATGTGTCTGTTTCTGTGCCAGTACCGTACTGTTTTGATTACTGTAGCTTTGTAGTATAACCTGAAGTCAGGGAGTGTGATTCCTCCAGCTCCGTTCTTCTTTTTGAAGATTGTTTTGGCTATTCAGGGTCTTCTGTGTTTCCATACAAGTTTTAACATTTTTTTGTTCCAGCTCAGCTTCACAGTTTAATTTTGAAAGCAACATACTCCTGTAGTTTCCTCAGGCTGGTGTCTGCCTGGATAACTCAGGAGCGCTCCCGCATCCCCAGGAGCTCCTGGGTGTACTCACACCTGTGCTTGTGCTCCCTGAAGAGAGCTGGCTCTGGGCACAGGTGGAGCGGAGTTTGGATACTAGTCAATTGCTCACTTGTTGATCAAGCTACTTAACCTCCTTGAACTTCAATTTCTTCATCTGCAAATGGAACTCATACTTACCTACCTCAGAGTTTTTGAAAGGATTAAAAGAAATAATTTTGATTCAAATATTACTTGGTTTCTTTTTTTCTTTTTTTTGCATTCAGAGCTTAGTTTTGACTCATCTTTGTAGTTCCAGAGCCCAGTTCCATCCTGGGCACTTAGTAATTGCCAAATGAATGTTCACTGACTAGTTTTCTGTCCTGGGAAGGGCAGCGTGGCATTGCCCTGCTGTGCACTGAACCCCAGCTGGGGTCAGCTTGGTAGGGATGGCCCATCCAGAAATACCCGGTGTGTGATAGTTGAATGCCATTCACTTGGGGAACTGAGGAGATGTATGCAGAGCAGAACCTCTGACACTATGGTTTCTGTGTAAATATGCTAAATTGAGTGATACAGGGAAAGAACTATTGATGCAGAAAGGGGAGAGTTTGAGATGGGTGTAATGAGCGTCCAGATCTCTCTCTACACACAGACGCATGTGCGCACTGTTCATGAAAGACTGATTGACCTTTTGCCTCGTTGGTGTCTTGGCTGTGTGCTCACATCGCTGTAAATGTCTGAGTTCAGAACTGGGGGCCTGTTTCGTTCCTATGTGATTCCCCCATATTAGATGTTGAGCTACTTGAGAACAGGAATTGGAGACACAGTGATGTGTATCTTCCTTGGCTGCCTAGTGAGCGTCTGTGGGTGGTGATGCGGGATTGAGTGCTACAGTCTGAACCTTCCTGACAACAGGGTAAAGTGTTACTGTGGGCGTGAACAGTTGTTGGGTCCAGCCATGGCTTTGGTTAATGAGTCATTTGGCTCCCACTATTCCTGAGTCACAGACTGTCCTGAAGACCTCCTCGCTGACTCATCTGGGCCCCACGTTGAGTCCTGGACGCCTCCTGCAGGGGCCATGCATCACTGAAAGAGCTGAGGAATATAATGATAGCGGCTGGTCTTCAGAGAAGCTAGCAGCCCTCCTACGAACCTGCATGCTGTCTCCTGGCTGCCTTGGGGAGAAGACGCAGTAGGGCACTGGGAAGGGAGTAGCCGGGGAGCCGCAGAGGGATGCTCAGAGAGGAGGGCCGAGTGCAGGGCAGGGAGAGAGCAGCGCTGGCACCTGCAGAGCAAGAAGGGACTGCTCCTGGGCGTGCATCATTGAGGGCAGGCTGTGTCGGGTCTTCTGGGCATTTGGATTTATATTTATTAATTGATGTGTGATGCTTCATACCTCTCATTGCTGTATTTAGGATGTAATCTGTCTCCCTTTTATCCTGATGATGCTTTTAGGTGCTCTTATCAGCTGCTTGTGGCGTCAGATTGGCAGACATTGAAAGAGATCTTTAGTGGAAGGAAAAACTAAATGTATTTAACCGGGAAAAAGTGGAACAGACATTGGAGAGTCTTCTAGGTTCTGGAGAGAGCTGGATGAATGCACATGTTGGGGGTGTGTCTAAAGAGAATGTCTAAAGTGTTGAGAGAAGAGATATGATGACCAGCAGCAGTCAGAGAACAGCACTGATTGCTGGAGAGTGAGGGGGTCACAGAGGGTGGGAGCTCTCCCAAGTCAGTTGGTGCGACTGCGAGTTTGTCTGGACCCAGGTGGGTGGATGCAGGAGGATGAAGTACGGTCCCTGTCCTGTCCAGCTTACCTGTACCAAGGAGCTAGATGAGCAAACCATTAGGATACAGCAAGTTCTATTGCACTCATGTGCAGACAGTGCTGTAGCAAAGGTGGGTGTGAGTGAGCCCTCACTGGCGGGTCCTTTTGACTGAGCATCTCACAAGGATGTGAGGGTAATGGGGCTCTTTTCCCAGAAATCTTGAAATCACTGTATTCTCTACTACTTAATCTATTTAAAATAACTGAAGGAAAAAGATGCTTTTGAATTACGATGCACGTGATGTTAATGACAGATCTTAGCCAGTAACCCTGTTTTCACTTTCTCCTTAGTGTCAGATCAACAGTGCCTTGGCTTCCTTCCATACTGCTTTGGAACTTGCAGTAGATCAGAGGGAAATCCAGCATGTCTGTCTGTATGAGATTGGTAAATATCAAATGTCTGTCTAGTTTCTTGGCATGAAATAGCATTAATGCATCAGCTTATGTCCTGCTGAATGTCCCGCTCCTTAACCTTGCAAGTGTGGATGTGTTGCTGTGCACACTGCCATGATTAACGCTGTTCAGTTTGTGTCTTTGTGAAATGCTGCTGCGTTTTGTAATCCTAGAACTTCGGTTGTTACTGTAGCACCAAGTAGTGATGCTTATCTCAGTGAGTTCTCATGGCTTCCTTCTAATAGTTTGTTCCTTATAACGTTTTGATTTTAGGATAATAGGTAAAGTTTAATGAATTGAGTAAAACCATTTGTGAATATTTTATTGGACTGGTTATTAGAATTGAGAACTGTTTTCTCTTCCCTCCCACCATTGTTTACCTGAGAAGAAAAAGACGGTGCAGGAGCGGGTTGTGCACGTGGGTGTCGGTCCCAGCTCTCCTGCCCGCTGACTCGGTCGGAGACCTCGCCCTCGTAGCTGTCGGTGCTCGGGCGCCTCCCCCGGCAGCGGCTGCGCAGTGTCGATGAAATTTCGCGGACGAGGATCAGGCTGGGTGCCCGGTACACAGGAGGCCCCACACACATTAGCTGCTTCCTCCTCTCCCTCACTCCTGGAGATGAATTTATAGACAGACTTGGAGGCGTTTATTTGCCTAAGATTTACCCCCCTACCCACCTCCCCAGAGTTGTTGCTATGACTTTTCTGGCTGACTGCACTAAAAGACATTAGTGATTGCATAATCCTTCAGTGTGACAGTTGCTCAGTTGTGCTGAGAAGTGTAAACACAACTTTGGACCTGAAGCAACAAATTTTAGTAAAGGATTCATACTTTTTTGAGTTTGAGCCTAAGACTGCAAGGTCACTTCGTGTGGCACATGTAAAAGGAAGGAAGGGAGGAGTGGAGGCGGGAGGAAAGATGAGGTGGGGGTGGGGATCAGAAGGGAGATTGGCCCTGGGTAGGCCGTGTGTGCAGAGATGGGGGTGGGCGCACCTGGGGAGGCAGGGGACGCCCGTCAGGTTGGACCTTCTGCTGCCTGCTACTCGCTCGCCTGCTGTAGACATAATTGTCTTCCTGAATCTTTTTAAAAGAAGAGTGCAAACTAAAAGATTGGTAACTGCCCATTAAACAGTATTACATCTCAAACTCCTACTATGATTTAGGGAGGGGAGATGAGGTATGACCCAATGGGAACTGTATTTTCTGCAGTCTGAACTCTGCTGGAGCTCTGGGTAGCAGCCTTAATGCAGAATGGGGTGTGAAACACATTATCAGTGTGCTGTTTTGAGTGCGACAAGGCATCTCCGATTTCACAAGCAATGAAGCAGTATAGAACTTGAATTAAAGGAACTAGCTTTGCTGGCCTTTGATTTTTCTTGTTTAAGATGCTGTTTTTGTTTTCTTCCAGTTTTATTAAGATGTAGTTGACATGTAACATTGTATTTAAAGTAGACAACATAAAAATTTGAACATATATATTGCAAAATGATTATGGTGGCCTTTTTTGCGTGCACCGTTTCCAGGTCTGTGGCAGGATAGAATGTTAGAGCCCAAGGAAGCTTAGAAACCATGGAACCAGCACTAAGGGCTCCGGAAGGTCAGCTTGAGGGGAAAACAGCAAAATCAAAACTCAGCCTCATTCAATTTCACTGCTGCCTTCCACCTCTATTTTTGCATTTAATTTAGCTCTTACCCTGATGTCTACTTTAGGATGGAAATAATCAGCCCCAATTTTTACTCTAAAATATGTCATCTTCATGTCATACCATATCCCATGAATTTGACACTACATTTCCTGGATGTATGGATCCCTGTCACCCCTGTAGTTCAGATGGTCTAAAATGACACGACTACTTCATGATGCACCAGATACCCGATTTTTTCTGGAGGGGTTACCGTGGACAGGAAGGAGCCTTCTGCCCTCAGTTCTTCCCTCTTGTTAGTTCTGTGACCTTGAGCAAGTCACATAGCCTCTTCATGCCTTAGACTTTCTCTTTGATAAAGTGAGGACACCATCTGCCACCTTTTCAAGGCTGCAGTAGGACTAGAGAGAATTTCATCACGTGCCCAGGGTGCAGAGGGGATGGTTCAGTGGACGGGAGGTACCATTTCTAACCACGGGGATAAGATTCCTGCATGCTCGCTGCTGCTGCTGCTTCCAGGATGCCAGCCTGACAGTGTTTTGATCCAGGGAAGATGGGGTCCTTTCCCCACTCCTGCAGAGGGAGGGTGGCAAGTACTTAATTTCTGACTGGCTTACTCACTGCTTCTCATTTTTGCTAATGAACAGTAATCATTAACGCGCAGGTGGGTGTTGAAAACATTTTGGGCTTGTCACTAGGTTTGTGACCTCAGGTACTGCTCCTTTCCCTGCGCCTGTGCCTGCTCTGGGAGAGGAGTACCTCTGTGCTTGGGTTGATCTCACAGCTGGAGGCAAACTGGACTGTTTTCCTAGAAATGTCTGCATCCCTCCCTTCTGTATTGCTTCACCAGAGATGCCTTGTCCTACTCAAAACATTGCATTGAAAATATTCAAGAGGAGAAAGGTGATTACGAAGGTTTCGGGTAGTTGGCACAGAACACTCACAGAGAAAGTCAGCGGCATGAGAGCTCTGTCCCTTAAAGGTGGGCATCCTCCTTTGGGGTCACGCACTGGACGTCTCTCTTTCACAGGCTGGTGCAGCATGATAGAGCTGAACTTCAAGGATGCGTTCGATTCCTTTGAGAGGCTGAAAAACGAGTCCAGGTGGTCCCAGTGCTATTACGCCTACTTGACCGCGGGTGAGTAGACCACGGCTCCCCCTTCTCTGTCTCACGAGTTAGCGCACACACATGCGCGGATGGGAGAGTGATGACAGGAATTGTCCTTGTCACAGTTCCCTACAGCATGTAATGTTTTGTGCTGCAAGTAAGAAGCAGCTGAACATAGCTCTCACCGACCCGGCTGAATGCCGGGAAGTTCGGTGCCGCCGGCCCTGCGCCTGCCCCGCGCCTGCCCCGCATTCCCATGGGTGGCGGCTGGCTTGGTCACATGCTGGGACTTGGAAAAGCTTATTGTGATGTTCTCCCTGTTTTCGTGCATTTTGTCCAAAACAGCCTCAGCCTACCCTTAAGCCTCTCCTTTATTTTCTCAACTGTACTTTTCATTTATTAGAAATCTAAACAATCTTTAAAAATGTAACATATCTATTAAATTGTGTTAATATTTTTGTTTGGATCGTTAGTGCTCGGGTTACAAAGCTGCACAGATTTTGAGTGGTCCGTTCCCACCTTGTTTTACCTACTACCCGTTATAACTACAGTGTGATTTTTGCAGAACACAAGGTAATTTCAACACTGCGTATCGTTATGGCAGAAACACCTGTAATTTCTGATAGGAATATGAGTGCGTTGCCTTTTGGCCCTTCTGTGAGGAGATAGTTAAAGACATGCTGCCACCTGGTGGACAAGACGGTTGTCTGCGCCCTGGGCTACAAGACACTCGGGGATGCAGAAGTGCCCAGGTGGGAATTGAGGAGCCCCAGGTGGCTGCACATTTGCTGCCTCTAACGATGAACTCTCCTTAGACACCCATGTAAGTGATTCATTTACTTAAAATTCAAGACTCATCCAAACATTATTTTAAATATCTCCTCTTTTCTCTGAATATTTGGATTTAACAAAACATCTCCTGACGTTCCATCCCCTTAAATGATCTCTTTAAAATAAGATGAAGTTCACAGTGGCCTGTATGTATATCCCAGGTGTTCTAGAACTGCGGCCCATTAGCGGTCTGGGTGGAAGCCCCGTGTCCCCGCAGGCCCTCCTCCAGTCCCCGCAGGACGGGCATTTTTCTGTGGCTCTGCAGCTGTTTGAATAGGAGTATTTCCAGTACGCTGCTTGGTATACTTTAAGGGTTGGTTTACAGAGCTGGCAGCATCTCAGGTGAAAGTAGCAGCCATTTCCGGAGCGGCCTTGTGCGCTCAGCACCTTCATGAACCCAGCAGAGCGCTGCACGACTCAGCGGTCGTTCAGGTGGAATGGGGCCACGTAGCCCATGTGGGCAGCTATCCCTTTTCTGATCTTTGTTGAGCATAGAACATGAAATAAAGGTACATTGTGGCCACATAGAGGAGCATTTATTCCCCAGAGACCGGAATTCCCAGGACCACACCAGCCGTAGGAGATGGTCAAGTGTGGAAGACTCTGCTCTCCACCTCTGCCCGGGGATTTCGTGCAGAAACGTGTGAATGGCTCCACTGCAGAGGGGACACGGGAGAGGGCAGGGTCCCTTCTGTCCAGCTGTCAGAGAAGGCACCTCGCAGGAGCTGCCTTTTGAGTTACATGTGGGCAGGCAGAGCTGGAGGAGATGGCTGTTCAGGGACCAGAAATACTGCCACCAGGGGTTTAATTCCTTGCACTATTTTTTAAAATTTTAGTAAAATATACATAACGTAAAATCTACCATGTTCACCATTTTTAAGTGTGTAGTTCAGTGGCATTAAGTTCTTTCACATCATTAAGCAGCCATGACCAGCATCCATCTCCCGAACTTTTTTAACCATCGCAGGCTGAAACCCTGTGCCCATTAAACAGTACCTCCCCGCTCCCCGAACCCCAGCCCCTAACAACACACTGTTCTGCCTTCTGTCTGTATTCATTTGACTATTCTAGGTGCCTCGTATAAGTGGACTCATACAGCATTTGTTGTTTGTATCTGGCTTATTTCTCTTAGCATGATGTCCTCACGGTTCATCCGAGTTGTAGCATGTAACAGAATTCCATGCCTTTTTAAGGCTAAATATATTCCCTTGTATGAATATAGCACATTTTGTTCATTGTCAATGGACCCTTGGGTTGTCCCACCCCTTAGCCATAGTGAGTGACGCTGCTGTGAACGTGGTTCTCTGAGACCCTGCTTTCATTCCCTGGGGGCGTGTCACCCAGAGGTGGAGTTGCTGAATTGTGTCCTTGTACTATTCTTGCAACTCTTCTGTAAGTTTTGAAATTACATAAAGACCAGAAGTTATCCCAAAAGATTAGAATGTCACTTACAGGGTGATGTAAGCTTAGTCTTTATGGACGAGCCAAGCGTTGCAAGTTCTGTGTAGGTCTCGGATTTAGGGTGAGTCAGAGATGCTCCTGCTTTTAACCATCTGCTTCTTTTCAAGCAGCTGTGTCTGTAACTGTCCCGAGAGGAGGTGGTGTATATTCTTTGGGATCTGAGGTATCAGTATTGTAGGTGGTCCAGATCCCGATACTGATGCTGCTTGACTCTCTCACATGCCCACATTTGCTCATTCTTTTATTAAAATTTTATGACTGTGTAATAATTTTGTCAGTTATCTTAGGAGACCTCAAGCTCAGGGCAGCAGAAATTATTCTTTTTCATTGATTTACTGTGTGACCTTGGGCAAGTCTTTTAACTTACCTAGACTTTTGCATCCTCTGATCTGTAACGTGAGGGAATTATTTTACAAAACAATCACCAGGCTTCCTTCCGGTTTTGAAATTTATAAGTGCAACAGATGAGACCATTTTGGATGGCTCAGACAGCCACATCTGGACCAGTTACTCCCGTAACCGGAAATGGGGTTCGCACTCCCTCTGAGTATTCAGCCTAATCCCACTCACCCCCAGGAGAAATCTGCCTTTCCCGTCACCTCGACGTCCTCCGCTTCCTCCCAGCCTCGCTGCTTGTGCTGCTTTGACCCTCTGACAGCTGCCCGTTCTTTGACAGCCGTGGCCCTGTGCCCACCTTGACCAAGCCCCAGAATACAAGTGTAGGGCCGCCCAGTTTTAGGACTGCTCGAATAAAGAAGGAAGATCTAGCAAATCAATGGACATTCCAATGGGGGGGATTGAAAAACAACATGTGGCAAAGACAAAATCAACCCCAAAATTAATAGAAATGAATTCAATGCCATGGGGGCTGAGGAAAGAATGACAGAGGAGTCAGTCAGGTGTCAGCCAGGAGGTGGGGCTGCAGCCAGGTGTGAAGTATGGAGAAGGGAGAGCAGGTGAAGCCGAGGAAGTAGGGTGCGGTCTCTGCCTGGGGCTTGGGGTGGGATGAAGGGTGTGCAGACCATCGAGATCTTACCCTCCTCAAGGCTCAGCTTGACTCCTGTATCCTCAGAGCTCCCCCGATCCCTCCAAAGAGGAACGATCCCTGCCCTTCTTGAGCTTTTCCAAAAGTACTTTGGTGCTCGGACTCTGAAGCCTCTTAGCACTGTACCCTCTGTGGCTGCGGGACTGTGTGTTGCATCTCTCCGGCTGAAGTGCACGTTTCTTCAGGGTGTAAGCGTGTGCGTTTCCTCTTTGCATTCTTGCTGGTGGCAAGTGTCCATGGAACGTGTGCAGGACTAATCCGTGACTTCCCTTCCAGCCATGGGACATCCTGTGAAAAGAGGCCATGAGGCTGTCGCAGTCCTCCTGGCTCCTAATTGTCCTTTCCTAAATTCCTTTTTATTTCATTTTCCGAGTGTTGGGGCTCCAACTGGAGCAGTTGTGCTCTGTGACAATATAAGAGAGGGTTGTCATGTGCAAGACTATCTCCCCACAAAAGGACTAGGACCGTTGTCTTCCCACTTGTCTCCCCAAAGCTGTGGGAACGTGGCATCAGGGAAATAGTTGTTGAATCAGTGGAGTGACAGTCAGCAGGATGGTGTAGCCCCTGTGTAACAGTCTTTAAAAATATTTGCTTCTGTTTTTTCCTTTACTGACACTTTCCACGTATCATCAACCTCGGTTTCCCTGGGTGGCCCTTTCCCCCTAGCCCTTAAGGAACACTGCAGTGGTTTCTTACAGTTTGTCAAGGAGCCACCGGTGATGTGGACGGGGCCCAGATTGTCTTTAAAGAGGTCCAGAAACTCTTCAAGAGGAAAAACAATCAGATTGAGCAGTTCTCAGTGAAAAAGGTACGTTGGAACCTGTTGATCTGGTGTGTTGTTTATGACGGGTGTTTATAACTGTTACTGCTTTGGGCAGGTTTAGGAAATCCTACTCAGAGCTGGTGACCTGCTTGCTGTGCAAAATGCAGTTCCCGACTGGAGACAACTTACGCCCATGCCATTCGTCTGCTCTGAGTACGAAGTGTTGTTGCAAATAATTAAAGCAATTGTTTCTTTGAATAGAGACATCACAGACCTTGTAGAGCTAATGGGCATGTCTGGAGAGGAAGAGCGTCTTGTCTAAAGGGTTAGGTGCTTTCAGAAGAATGCAAATTAGCACGGAATTTTCCATGATTTTAGTTTTAGTTTTTACTGAATGAAAGTTTAATGACTTAGGGTGAGTATAAACGAGACTGTAGTGTGGAACACCACTGAGGGCACTGGGACTAAGTAGAAAGCCAGAGGTCAGAACTGTAACTAAAAGGCGTGTAGTGTTACGCCCTCCATACGGACCCACTGAGTTATTACTTGTTACCCAGCTTTTATAAACTTGTTTGATTTAAACTGAAATGAATCTAGTTCCATCCTGAAGTGTTCAAACTATACCCTGGATCTTAATAGTAGATTGAGTTGAATAATGAGAGAAAGGCATATCTACCGATATGTTAAAAACGGAAAAGCAAAAATTGCTTAGAAATGTTCCGTTTTAGCTTTGTTGGGGGGGGGGTTGTGCACATCCAATATGAATGATGCATTTTTCAATGTCTCCGAAATATTTTTACATGATTTTTTTTTAACGTAGCCTAATCATTCTGACTCCTTGCAGGCAGAAAGATTTCGGAAGCAGACCCCGACCAGAGCGCTATGTGTGCTGGCCTCCATCGAAGTGTTGTACTTGTGGAAAGCCCTTCCCAACTGCTCCTTCCCCAACCTCCAGAGGATGAGTCAGGGTGAGAAACAAAACTATACGCAGCAGCTCGTTTCTTCAGTGTCTCCCTAATATTGTCTGATTCAGAGAGTACAGAGCTGTCATGCTTGGACAGACAGTGTAGTGATTCAGAAAATTCAGTGGCTTAGCTGGTAGGACTAGAAGCCCTGGGAAGGACAGGCCTGCGTTGCTAGCACTGATTCAGTGGTGCTAATCCTGGAGTAACCTCTCCATGGATTACTTCTGCCTGTCCTTGGACTTCCCACGAGCGGAATCAGAGTGTGTGTCCTTTTTAGCGCGTGGCTTCATTTGTCCAGCATCGTGTGTGGGAGGTGGACCCACGTTGTGGCCCGTTCAGTAGAGCGTTCCTTTCGCCTGCGGCAGTAGGTGTGCCGTCGTGTGGCGACACCTGTACCACAGTTTGTTCATTCTCTTCCTACTGGACGTGCGGGTTGTCCCCTGGCTTTTAGTGGCCGTGAGCATGGCTGGTGCTCATGTGAGGCATGCAGCCGGAGCGTGCTGGTCTTGTGTGTGGAGTTACGTTCTGATTTCAGCAGATACTTGGGAGTGTAATTAGAAGCTTACCTTTTTGATTCACATATTAAAAAAAAAAGTAAGACCCTAAGTTATGGTAGATATAAATAACCTTCATGGTGAGAAAAGTTCATGGGGAGAGTAAACCTTTAAGTAAAAAAAGCTTTATTGGTTTTAAAGAAATACTGTGGCATTTCTTCTAAAGGTGTATGTGCAGACATTTGAATGCCACTTCATAGTCTGGCAGATTATTTGGTTCGCTCCATCCTGCAACCCAGGAAGTAGGAAGAAGGCCGACAACACTGTCGTGCCCATTTTGTAGTGAGCAAGCAGGCACGCAGAGCAGTTCGGTGGCTGGTCCAGCTCCCGTGGGGGCGAGTGTCGCTGCGGCTGGCCTGAGGATGGCGCCTGGAGGAGCAGAGCTTCAGACCGACCTACAGGCCGCTTCGTCTCCCCGGGAGCACGAAGTTACTTAAATCGTGCTGCTAGACGATTAAAAGATGAGACTGTTACGTTGAAGTAAAAACTACATGCAGTTGTCCCTGGGCATCCCTGGGGGATTGGTTCTAGGACCCCCCCCCCCCCCCGCAGGTACCAGACTCTGCGGCTGCTTAAACCCCTTATATAACCTGGAGTGATATTTGCATATACACTCCAGGCACTTTTCCCTGTTTACTTTAAATCATCTCTAGATAATTTATAATGCCTGATATGTAAATAGTCACTGAACGTGCAGCAAATTCAAGTTGTGCTTATTGGAACTTACTGGAATTTTTTTTTCCTGGAGTATTTTCAATCCAGAGTTGGTTGTATCCATGCATGCAGAACCTGCAGACATGGAAAGCCGACTGTACACCCCAAAAGATGGTTTTATAGGGACTGATTCTCTTTGGAAATGTATTCTTATCCACTTTTTCAGAAGTAATTTGTATTAATAGTTTGGATTTACTCAAAAATAGTGCGTTGGTGACTAGAAAATTTGTTAGATTTCTCTAGTCATACTGTTTTTGATCAAATATAGTGTTATCCCTTGAATCATACACTTTTATCATCAGACTCCCCTGCTGATGCCTCTTGCTTATTTAAAAAAAAAAAAAGACTATCTTAAAGGTCAAAAAGTTTGTTAGTATATATTCCAGAGATCAAAGTAATACACCTCCAAAAGAAGCTGTGCACAGAGGCCCTGTAATTAGAACAGGTTTGTAACCCTCCTAAGGGAACAGCTTGAAAGGAAACAAAATTTTCTTGGATGTACAAGTTCTGCTCTGTTGTTTAAAAAGATAAGTATAATTTAAAAACCCATCCCGTGTTGATGCAAGTCTGGAATATCTACCCATGTCTAACTCAAAGGGACAGTAGAGAATTTTAGGTATTCTTTTTAATGCGCAAGTGCCAAATCATGTATTTAAGGATATTAAACACACATGCGA
Organism: Camelus bactrianus; assembly: GCF_048773025.1. Lineage (NCBI taxonomy): Eukaryota > Metazoa > Chordata > Mammalia > Artiodactyla > Camelidae > Camelus > Camelus bactrianus. Next base: position 9,695,935 of record NC_133562.1, read on the forward strand.
ATGTAAAACAGTAATTGGGAGACACGAGAATGGTTGTCGCTTAACGTGACTGAATACCCTCTGAACGCCTTTCCAGGCATCAAAATAAACAATGAAGATGCGGTCTCAGGGAGGGAGGCAGGCTCTGGGGTGAACATGAGATAATTCTCTAGTATTTTTGTTACAAGTTAGCCCAGTTCAGAGAGCTGTTAACTAGGTTAGCTCATTCCCCAGTGTTAAGCAGTGATGATCCAAATTGATCCAATCATGTAGAACATGGTGAAGGTCTTTGTAGAGAAATAGTTAAGTTACAGGAAAAAAAAAAAAAACCCAAACAAACCTGATAGTGGGTTATAGAGGTCCCGTCCCATCAAGCCCGCCCACTCCTGTGCATTCAGCTTACTGGGGTCCCCATCTGTGACTCCCTTCGTCAGAGCCAGTTGGATTCTTGTATCCTTGTCTTGTGGTTTCATTCGTGCCCTTCCCCCATCTACTCGCCCCTCTCCACTCCCTTCTTCCTCTGTGTTTTAAGGATGTTTCTGTGTATCCTCAGCACAGCAGTCTGAGCGATCCTATTAAAATCTAAGTCCTGCTGTGTTGTTTCACTTCTGGGACCTTCTGTGGTCTCATCTCATTCAAAGTAAAAGCCCAGATCCTTTCAGTGGCTACCGTCTGGACACACACCTTAGCCACTGCCTCTCGCCCTCTTCTGCTCACCAGGTCTAGCCACATTCCTCCTTACTGTTCTTGAACAGACCAGGCCTGAGTGGCCTCAGTGCCTTTGCACCTGCCCTTCTCTGCCTGCAAGCTCTTCCCACAAACATCCACGTGGCTCCTTCACTTGTTTTCTTCAAGTCTTTACTCACCTGTCACTTTTTCAGGGGGACTTAAACTGCACTTTTCTGACACTCATGCACCCCTTATCTCCCTTCCTGGGTTTATTTTTTACCTTAGCACATAACACTCCTTTAGCACACTTATTTTACCTGTTTGTCTTTTGTATCATCAGTCTCCTCCACGAAATGTTCATTTCCTAAGGGCAGAAATTTTTTTCTATTTTGTCACTGCTGGCACATGGCACATGTGCTCAGTGAATACTGAATGAATGAGTAGAATGAACGAATGAATGAGTGCATTCCCCTTTCCTTAACACTGCTGCTGCCGAAGACCTTTTGAGTTCTTTGTATGTGGAGGTATTCACAGCCCAGTGTTTTGAGGCCCCTCCTGCTTCTGTAGATTCAGACTCCATTCTTCACATTGACCTCTTTTCAATTCTACCCAGCTCTTCCAGTATCTGGAACCTTGAGCTCTGTGTGTGTGTGTGTGTGTGTGTGTGTGTGTGTGTGTGTGTGTACCTCCACATACACATACACATATACATGTACATACATTTGTAAGTAATACACACATAGACATGTATGTGTATATGTGTGTATGTTCTATAAAATCATATCAAATCTCAATATTTTTATTGGTTCACAGAAATAATTACCTCTTTTCCTCCTCTATTAACCCCACTGTGTTTCCAATTCCCACCTTTTTTATTTCCTTGGAAAACATCCATGTTATCCTCCAGCGTGTGCGCCCGTCCCCCAGAGAGGATGGCCAGGCCTGATCCCTTCAGAGACTCATGCAGTACCTTCTACAACCACAGGAAGGTGCTCACTGCATGGCTTTTTAAATTAATATGATACAATTAAAAGATGTTAATAGACTTTACTTTTTAGAGCAGTTTTAGATTCACAGCAAAATTGAGCAGAAGGTATAAGAGTTAGTTCGCACATAGCCCACCCCCCCCCCACCAAGCCTCACGCCTCCCCAGCCGCCAACATCCCCTCCCTCTGTGCTGCATTTGTTAACAACTGATGGGCCAACACTGACGCAGTGTTATCCCCCACAGTCCGTAACTGACATTAGGGCTTCTGCTCTGTTTTGTACGTTCTGTGGGACTTAGCCCATGTGTGTTGACCTGTAGCCACTCTCACAGCATCGTACAGCGTGCCTTCACTGCCCTGACAGCCCCCTGTGCTCTGCCTCCCAGACCTCTGACATCCACCATTGTTTGCCTTTTCCAGAACGTCCTCTAGGTGGAGTCTTCAGCCTGGAGCCTTTTCAGACTGGCTTCTTGGACTTAGTAACAGTAGGGTGCAGTTTTGAGTCGTCTTGGCACTGTGAAGTGTGATCTTTTCTTTGACTTAAGGACATTCACTACTGGATGAGGAAGGGGAAACCTGTTTTTTGGGGGGAGGGTGAGAGTCATGAACTGACTAAGTTGATAAACAATGAAAATCTTAACTGTTGATGATACTTAAGGACCCTTAAGTCAACGTGTTTCCCTCCTGCCGTTTTCTCGTCTCCCAGCTTGCCATGAAGTGGCTGACCCATCCGTCGTTGGGCTGAAGTACCTGCTGCTGGGGGCCATACACAAATGCCTGGGGAACACCAGGGATGCCGTGGAGGTAAACCGTTCGTGTGTGGTCGGGGCTCAGCTGAGCTGTGAAAACCTACATGGGTGCTTGGGCATAGTAAAGCGAGAGAGCATTCAGCACACCCAGTCTCCTGCTGCAGCGTGAGGTTACCTACTTGATGCGATTAAGGTCGTCTTTGCAGATGCTATAAGTTGGTGATTCATACTAGATGCTAATGCAGCTTCGGAGTCTTGGAGTACCTCTTTACGTCTGGGCTGCTTCTCTGGCACTGGCTGTTTATCACGGGGACAGTCTCAGCTGGCGGAGGAGGACACGAGGGGCAGCGTGAGGCCTCCGAGCCCTTAGGTAAACAGGTGGGGCCAGGCGTGGCAGCCTGTGTTCACTGTTCCGCCCTCGTAACTCCAGATTAGTCGTGCATTACTGACTAAGGTGAGGTCTAGAAAGTTGTTGGGTTAGGGTGTCGTGTCCATGTTTATGAAAAAGAACTGTTCATTTTTTTTTCAAATGTAGTTGGAGGGTTTTTTCTGAGTTTCTTGTTTGGTTGGGTTTTTGGACGTGCATCCCAGAGTTATTTTGGTTACTCTTTGAAAGTTGACGCACTGCAGTAGGAGACTGTGGCTTTAAATCCATGGAGAGTTGCTGTGCTTGTATCATAATTTTTAATTGATTTTCAGCATGGGGTATAATAGTTATTACATGGCTCTAAACAGCTGGGTTTAGATCATATGCTCAAGTGTTAGCACGACACAGTTAAGACACCTATCAAGAGATGGTTCTGACAAAAATATTAAAATAGGATGTTCAGATTTTGAGATGCAGATAAAGGGGTCCCCCACAAAATAATCAGCAGAGGCGGAAAATCAGGCTGGCTGATGGGGCCATGTTCCGGGGGAAGCTCAGCAGGCAGGCATATAAAGGACTTGTGAGATATGCAACAACGGGAAGGAACAGCAACGCGGAAGAGGAGAAACTTGGATACAGAAATGAGTGTCCCTTCCTGCTTCCCGATGACGCGATCAGCACTAAGGAGGAAAAGGAGCTGAAGCAGGGAAGTGAATGGATTCCAGTAACATGTGTATTATTCTTCCAGTTCTTTCATCGAGCTGTTAAAGATGAGTTGTGCCGTCAGAATAACTTATATGTTCAGCCATATGCTTGCTACGAACTTGGCTGTCTTCTCTTAGACAAACCAGAGGTAAGACCTTCTCTGCTTTATGAAATAACGATCATCAGCAAAAATGTGCAAGTGAGAAGGTGCAAAACATCCTTCATCTAAAGGCAATTGATGGAATGTGGAGGGTTTTGTTTTATCTTTTTTCCTTGATGTTGCATAGGATGAGTCCAAGGAGCTACTAACCCTCTTACTGCATTTAAGGAGGTAATCTCTTCTGTGAAATTAGAATTATGCACTTAAATGTAACTTTGGGACAGAAATTCCTCTGAGGGAAAATCATTGCCCTTTTTTAGGATTTAGTGTAGTTTACTCAGAAGAACACAGAACTGCAGTATGATTCTAGCTCTGCCATTTATTTTTAGTGTGTGATTCTGGTTAAGTTACTTGACCACATACCTTCTCCTTGATGTATCAAACAGGATAGAGAATACCCTCCTTGCCAATTTAATAAAGATTGTAGTGAGGTTAAATGAAGATGGTGTGTAGGATACTTTACAAATTTTTAGGATACTGTATAAATTTGACATCACCATTAAGATGTATATTAAAGCACAATGGGGCAATTGTTTTAAAATAGAATTTCGGTAGTGCTGGATTTACTTGGTACCTTCTGTTAGAAGCTCAGTTATGTAATATTGGCTGTATAAAGTTCTCATTTTCCATAAATTAAAACCAGCTTTCAAGTGGACTTTTTAAAAGTTGGGCTAAATCAACAAATATTCTAGCCTAACCCTTAAATATGTGGCCTGTCTTGCCAAAGATAGGCTTTTAATTGGTTAAGTCTTTTCATTTGAAATTCTAATTTTACCAAAATAGAAAACGCAATTTCTATAAGTTTTGGTAGAAACTCCTAACATCATATTCTTTATTTTAAGGAAATCTTTACTCTTAATGCAGCCTTCAAATATACACATAAAATACAACCTCACTGGTCTGTTGCTTGAAAAATGAAGTTGATGTCCTCAGTCGGTAATGCCTTCAAAAGAAGAGCTAACTTACTGACTTCAAAGAAACTTAAATTATCATCAATTTTAGGTTGTTTAGTAAGATCTTAAACTAGTATAACTCTTCTAAGTTGTTATCATTTATAGAATAATAGTGAAGAATATGAAAAATTTTTTATCAAGTAATGCCTTAATGTAAACTTAAAAGCTTTGTTATTATTAAAGATTGAGTCATTAAGCTTGAATGAGCAGTAGACTCCCTTCTGTGTCACTGAATTGTTCTAATTAACATGTCCTCCTGTTGTAACGTTTTCTGCTGGAGTACGTGTAACTATGGACATTAAGGGATACTGTGTTTTTCTTGCGCTCACAGACTGTAGGAAGAGGCAGAGCTCTCCTCCTCCAAGCAAAGGTAAGGATGCCTCCTCTGCCCCTTTCTGGTGGCCCCTCTCCCTCTCTCTCGTGTACTCTGGAGTCTGAGCTCAAGACATTTTGTGAAATGACTGTCCTGGTTGATAATATTTCTGGAAGGGGAAAGTGATAACTAACAGTGAGCAGTTGATTTTTAAGTGAAATTACTTAGACTCTCCCATGAAATTGCTCAACCTGCTTTATAAAAACCCTCCTCGTTTGTGTGGGAAAATAACGGTTGATTTCATAACCATATTCTTGAGTTAAAAAGTTCTAGCAGCAGCTTATATTGAGCCCAACTCAAGACTGCTGTTTCAGAAATAACATGAGGCCAAATTTCCAAAGGCAGCACTAATAACATTCAGTTGCCGTTTTAAAAATGGACACAGAGTTTGACGTTTTGGCAGTAAGAAAAATCAAGAGAATGTGAAGCCTTTATTGGGAGTGTGGGGAACTTTACTTGGAAGCACAGAGCTTGGTGTGGTTAATCCTGTCGTGTTGCAGGCAGCTTCGCTCACCGAGTCCATAAATCTCCTCTGGTCTTACAGGAGGATTTCTCCGGCTACGACTTTGAGAACAGATTACACGTCCGCATCCATGCTGCTCTGGCCTCTCTGAGGGAACTGGTCCCCCAGTGACAGACCCGAAGGACGTCCGTGCTCTGTCCCTCCCCACACAGGTTCTGCACTTTACAGGCAGAGGACACAACTCTTGTGAAGATCAACCACCTGTGCCAGGGACGCGCGTTCTCAGTTAGGCTGACATGTGATCTCCTCTTTTAAACACATAGCTAAACAGTAATAATGATGATGATAATAGTAGTAATAACTAACCACCTGGGGAGAGGGTTAAGTGACCTTGTTCAAACATTTTAGTTTTGTGATTTATTTTTAAAATAAAATTAAGCTAAATATTCAACCTGCGATCTTGTAGGAATGCCTCCCTTAAGCACACATCTCACTGGGTGACACTCAGAGGTATCTGTGAAATTACTAACAGTATCATGACACAGCATTTATATTGTGTTTTGAAAAAGTAAAAGCGCTTTCTAGTGTTTCACTTGATCCTCAGACTGTTCTGTGAATAACGTAGCACAGATATTATCTCCATTGTCCAGACAATGGAGCTCAGGCACGAAAAGGCTAACTGACTTGTCCCAGCTAATTTATCCCTCTTATTCTGGAGTAACGAATAGAATGCAGGTCTCCTGACTGCAGACCGAATACTCTTTCACTGTAAAAAAAAAAAAAACCAAAAAAACCCCCCAAAAAACCAAAACCAAAACAAAACAAAAAACCAAAAAAAAACAAAACAACCGAAAAAAGTGAGTAACTCAGGATTCCATGTTTTACTTATTAAAAAACAAATCACTCTTCAGCTGAAGTTGGGTCATCACAGTATTTATCTCCAGATGTCTACAAAATGTTTCAAAGGACACTTTTTTCCCTTTAAAAGCCAATGAAGTAGAACAAATAGAAGATAGTTTTACAACCAAAAGTCTAATTGTTTTGCTAATTTATTAGAAAACCTAGTCTCTAGACTGGATAAATAATGCCTACGTTTGAGGTGTTTCCCTTTCTCTGATAAATTGTCTAATTACCAACTTTTGGATGTCTTTTAAGAAATTACTTGAAAGGGTTATCCTCGAATGAACATAGATTTTTTTTTTTTTTTCGCCTCAAAATACTTGCTGATGAAGGATTTGCTGGGCTGCCTGTTGCCAGGACTTAATAGTTTCTCCCTTAGCTCAGGTTATTGATAGTGTAAACAGAGGTCAGAGTTATTTTTTAATCCTTCATTGCTAATTTTTACTTTCGTCTGATTCACCTCTTTGTTCAGTACTGCACTCCTGTGGTTTTGAAGAATTTAAATACCTCACTTAAGAATTTCTGTCATAATTGTGTAACTCACTTGGCTCAATCTTAAGCTTAGATATTTTTAAAATTTACCTTGTGCTGAAGCATGTCACCTTGGGGTGGTGTTCATTTACGTATCCTTTTTGCTGAAGTATGATCTCATGTGACATCAATACTTGACTGTTCTTCTCAGAATAAAATGTGGGAGGAGCAGATAGAAAGTTGGCAGCTTTAAGCTGCTTGGTCTGGTTTTGAGAGAATGATCATTTCTTCAGAAGAAATGATTGTTCCTCACTGACTTTGGCTAAACTGTCTTCATGTTTTCTCCCTTCCAAAGTGTGTGTTAACATTGCTCTTCTCTCTAGTGTGTGTCCTGCATGGATTTTAGATCCTAGCCAGAGAGGAAAGACTGCTTTTCTACTTTCATGACCGGGGCGCTCCATGAGCCAAGTGGATGCCTTCTGAAGAGACAAATTGGCGTCTAAAAATTTCAGATAACCTGGTTTCATCCAGGCTGAAGGGGAGAATGTTACGAATTTTTAAAATAGGGCTCTTGCCACTTTGGTGTCCTCTCGGCCACAGTGTGTGGCAGACTTCTCAGTTATGATTGTGGAACATTCTGAACCAGGAAGCTCTGGCTTCAGAGTTCATACTAACTTGAATTTGCAGTTCAAATACTGTTCCAGCTGTTTATTATTCAGTATTCAAAGATTACATAAAGCCTTGTTCTTTAGAATTTAAAAAAAGTTCCTGCATTAACTGCTTTAGTATTTTTTTTCTTTCTGGAGAGAGATTTCAGGATTTCAAATGTCTGTTCACTTAACTGAATAGCCCACCTTTACAACACCCTCCAGTAGGTTTTCTGTACTGGTCAGAGAATAAATGAGTTTATAAACTGGCAGGAAAGCCCTGTGGCTTCTCTGTGTTTACGTGGTGGTAGAGCAGGGAGAGGGGACTGTGGACAGTGGTTCTGAGGGCTCTGAAAGAACAAAACTACAGGGTGAGTACACTGTGCTGTTAACTAACTGAGATCTGAGTCATTTTTGACCTGAGTAACTCATAACCGTGTCTGGCCTGCGTGCCGTGACCTTATCCAGCCTGTGAACTCCTGTGATTTGCTTGGAAACCTAGTTTGGTGTAAATTGCTCTTCCCCCTCGCTGATGAAGGAAATCATCACATAAGCGGAACTGTTTGCATCTATGTGCGCTTTTTTTTTAATGTTGGCATTATGCCTTCTTTTCCTGTTTTGGAGGCCAATGGATCTTCTGATTTGTAAGTGTCAGATATATTTTTGTATTAGATTGTGCCTATGATGAGAGAAATCGCTAATGTATATTTTATGTACTCGGAACACATTTATAATTTGACACTTTGAGGCATGGTCTAGTAATAATGTAATAGACACCTTTGTGGGTAATGTGTTTAAGATTTTTATTGAGTTCAGTGTCTTTGATTTAGTATATGATAGCTAAGTATTTGAGTAAAGAATTATTTCAGGTGTCACAGAAAATTAGAATATTTATTGTTCTATATTGTGTCAGTCAATTATTTAGAGAATTTGCACTTTTATATTTTTGCCAACGAAAATTGAAGGACAACACGTGTATGATTTTTATAATACACACACATATGTTCCTTTGCTGTGTAAACTTTCCTGGTTCCTTCCTTAAGCAAATTATGGTGAAAAGTATTCAATTGTGGCTCTTAGGAAGATACATGCTCACACAGTCATGATGTACTGTTTAGTATTTCTTTCTTTTTTTTTTTTTTTTAGATGCTGTTGGTATATTTTGTAGGAAAAAAAAAGTGCTTATTAAGCCCAGATCATCCCAAGAAGATACAAAGGAAAGGGAGGGGACTTGAAGCCAGGAAGAGCAAATACAGAAAGAGAAAAGGACAGAGGGAGCAAGAGAATGGAAAACTGGTTCATAAAAGATGTGCCCCTTCTTCAGTTAAAGTGAGCAGAATCCCACATGTACGGTGCAGTTGGCTGGTGACAACCAGCAAGGGGCCCGAGCTCTAGCTCCCAGTGGACCAGGGTAGTCGACTGAAGCAACACACTTGTAATTTAGATGAGCTCTGGGTTATAGTTACTTTCTACTCCCACGGCTGGTGGTTCTCAAATTTTTAGCTTTACAGATTAGCCCTACTGAGATTCTGATCCAGTAGGTTCTGGGTAGGGCTTAGGGAGGCATTTGTTAACAAGCTCCTAGGATCATTCTAGTGCAGCTGGTCTACATTAGAGAGACATTGCCCAAGGTTATCTTGGTAAGTATTCAGTAAATCTGAGAGAAAAGTCAAACATGTGGCACCGGGGCTGTTGGAAAAAATGCTTCTAACCCACTGGCTTTCTAAACTAGGAGATTCCTGAGCTGAGTTTTCGAGGAGAAGGATGCAGTCAGGAGAAATGATGTCTTCTTAGAAGAGCGTCTCAGGCCTTGGACCTGATGAGCAAAGGTACAGAGATGCCAAGCAGCGCCTTTGTGTTCAGGCCCAGTCACTAGAGAGTCAAGTGGAAACCAAATGGTAAGATGAGATAGTTACACAGAGGTCACACCAAGAACCTCAGACTTTTGTAGAATAAGGATTTGAAGGGGGGAGGGGCAGGGAGCAATGGAGAAGAAAGTAGATTTGCATTTTTGTTAGAGCCCTAGTGACCAAAAAAGATGAACAGAAGAACAAGGAGATTGTAAAAACTATATCAGATCTTTAGGAGTTCCAGGAATCAAAGCAGCAAATAGACAGTGGTTTGAAAATGTCTGGCTAAATGTTCTCACCGTAACAACTTGCATCTGAGGGACATGTGCAAAACAGTCATTGCAGAATTGTGGAAGGAGTGTAAGCTTGCCTTCTGAGTTAGATATTCGACACAGTGTATAACATCTAATAGGTGTTCACAGTGACCCACCAAGGTTGGTTAGGTGACTTAAGTGTATGTAAATCTCTTTTCACAAGCCACCATAAGTGGGATGTCTAATGTTTGTATTGGGGGTTCTTCGTAGTTCAGTTTCATTATACCTTTGATAGTTAAATGTTATAAATCAGGAATCATGTCAGCTTTGTCTCACTTTTATTTACCAAAGTGAGCCTGGGGCGTGGGCAGTGATGAGGACAAAACATGTTACCATCTGCAGGTCTATCATCACAAAGTCTAAAAGAGCGTGTCTCCTTTACTTCAAAACGTAATCTTCATGAGAGGAGGGAGCTTGTCTGCTTCATAATGGGCACTTAGTTATTTAATGGATGAATTAATATCCCCAGAAAATGCTGTGTGCCTCAGAGATGTAGGCTGGGGCTTCAACATTGCCTGTGACTGCAAAGTGCTCTGAAGTCTTAATTTCTAAGGTACCAAAAGTTTTGTGAGATACGTACCCTGATGATGGTTAACAGTTGATTTACAGCGATTCTTACTGCTTTTTAAATATGTAAAAATGGATTTCAATGAAGGCTCTTGGAATCTGATCATCATGACTGTGGTGTTATTCAATGCCCAGCACACATACAAGCCTGAATGGGTAGAAAAGAGAGTATTTTAAGTGAGTCAGCATGCCTTTACTTCGGTAAAACGGAGCTGAAGTTACACAGCCTTCGGGGACTTGCAGCCTGCTGCTGCTGCTGGTTTGGTTTGGGGAGGATGTGCTGTGCCTGAGGTATTGCAAGATCTGGAATTACCGAGAAACAGGAGGCTTCAGAATGTATGCTAAATCTTTCTACAGGCCAGTTTCTCAGGAGGAAAAGTACTGTGTTGCATATTGTTCTTTTTGTAGCAGTGTGTGTTGTGTACATCGTGGCAGAAATTATTCTTGGAAAAGGTGACTCGAGAGCAAAAGATTATGGGGGAGGGGCAGGATGAAGAAAGGAGGTGACAGCAAGACAGAGCTGCTCTAAATCTATTTCTCTTTCTTTTCACACTAGCTCTTTAGACTGACCTATCCAAAGCAGACAGGCAGTCGCCTTGACCAACTGCACTCCTGGCCGTTTGAAAACGCCAGTTTCCTACGCGCGCGCGTTCGTATTCTGTTGCAAACGGCAAAGCAGGCCTCCCTGCTCTGCGGAGTTCCGTCCTTTGTCCCTTTCGGCTCCTCATTGGCAGGGGCCGCCGAGGCCCCGCCTCCTTCCGCGGCCTTCAGCGAGAGGGCGGGGCTTTGTGACGTAGGCCAGACGTCCCCCAGGGGTATAAAAGGCTCCGCTGGGAGCGTAGGCTCTTACAGGAGCCGCCGGCAAGGGGGCAACGAGGAAGCTTATTAGAGCGTAGCCGGGAAGAAGGTGGGGCGAGTCTGGAGAAAAGCCCCCGCCTGTCCTTGCGGCCCGGAGGCAGTTAGCTCTCGGGGCGCCTCGTGCTGTGGGGTTGGACGGTTTCTCAAGTGCTGGGGAAGGCGGAGGGCCCCGGAGTGGGAGGTCTGCGGGGCGGGCCCACACCGGCCAGCGCGGCACCAGCCGGCCAGCGCCCGTGTGGCGGACTCAGGGTGCGGGTTCCCGGCGGGTGGGCCTGCCACCGCCACCGCCACCGCCACCGCCACCGCCGAACTAGTCGACGCTGAATCGGATGCGCGCCCTCCCACGTCTCACTGGCCTCTCCACTAAACCAACCAAACTGCAAAACAAGCTCGGGGCCTGCGGGGCCCCAAGACCCCGGCGTAGGTCTTTAGGGAGTGAGTGGTGGGTACCGTTTACCTTTTCTGTGGCTCCAAAGCCCTCACTCACATCCTCAGCCAAAGGCACCGTTTTCTTGCTCAGGCGTTACCCCTATGTTAGTGGGTGAGTGAATGGACGTTCTCAGTTTGGCGCAGGGCTGCTGACGGTTGGGGCTGTAAAATTTGTTAGTTTTTGACAAATATTCTTTAAAGGAGAAGCTTGGAGAGAATTAGTAAGCTGTCACTTTAAACAATGTCTGTATCCGTGACTTTAGCGGTTGATGTGTTAAAGACTGGTGTCACGTATTTCTCGTCTTGTTTAGGATAGTTCTTTGTATGGAACTGCCCTGTAGGATGCTCAGCATCCCTGATCCAAGGACGCTAAAGGGCCCCGCACATTCAAAGTCTGAGGTGCGGTAGGGGCGTGGCATATTTACGATCACTGCTTGGGGGTTCTCCCGCCACAACTGGTAGCTCCAAATGCTAACTGCCTACCGAAAGGGTGTTTGGTTAGCTCCATCATGACTACTGGTAAGCCACATTCTAAAGCATGAGGGTGTAGCTCAGTGGTGGTGTGTGTGCATAGCATGCATGAGGTCCTGGGTTCAACCCCCATACCTTTATTAAAAAAAAAAAATCAAAACATGACCTATCAATTCATACCGGGGTGCAAAGGATGTACTTAAAGTACATACGCATATTTTAAGTATATCCTATATGTCTACGTGATATGGACATATTATATGTATAAATAAATGAAATATATGTCATCCATGTAATTAGTGCCTATGTCCCTTAACATTTACCATGTAGGCGTGTGAGAGCTGCACTGCTGGCTTTTTAAAGACTGTTTAATTCAGTAAAGCTCTGGTTGTTTTCATTAAGGGATTGAATACAATACACTTAACTAGATTCTCAAAGGGTGTGCTTTGGCCAATACACATAAATCCCCCCCCCCCACCTTTGGGAAGATGAAATATGCTTTTAAATATTCAGCTTTTTACTGTGACACAGTAGTTGCTTTTTATGACGGGTTGGCTCCTTGGATAATTGCTGTAACTAAACTGTGCCACTTAGCCCCATGAAACTCATTACTCTATTTACTATAGTGGCATTGTTGAGGACACAGTTCATTATATCATGCTATTCTCTTTATAAGGACCCATAGGAGAAATTTCTCCTGGGTGTCAGTGTCCAGAATAGCTATGATTCTGCCAAGCAGCTGATTTGTTTATCTGAGGAAACCTGAGTCATTTAACCGTTTTCTGTTATGTGGTGGCTACCTGGTAACTCAGAGGGCTGATTTGATATCCCATCTCTAGTGTAGGACCTATGACTTCTATTGGTACACAAACATTACCTGTGGCTTCATCCTATTTTTCCTATCATAATTTTCCTCTTAACGACTGAACGATTTTCTTAAATATGTAATATTGTTCTTTATGTGTATTTATAAGCCGCCCTAAATAATTTTTTAGAATGAAACAGACCACACACACATTGACACAGTTTAGGGTGGCAACCCTTGCAGCTCAGAATTACCGGTTAAGACTATGCAATACCCTTGGTACCACTTAAAGTCCAGAAAGACAAGAGAAAGGGAGAAGAGAGGAAAACCAGGGCAGAGGTTAAGGGAAGATAGAAGAAAAGAAAGAGAAGAGGTACATATGGTGGGGGGTGGTAAAATACCACAAGTAACTAATGTTAAAAACAAAATTAAATTTAAAGCTAAAACATGAATACATAAAAATGATCAACGCGCCTGGGGATAGATTTAGAGAACTAGGAGGGGAGAGATGTTTTCTTACAGAAAGTTTACTTTGTTAACTATTTGTACAGAAAAGCCAGTTCCCATGTGGCTGGGAAAGATGATGTTTGGACACAGATAATGAGCTTCATTTATCTTTCTTGAATTTTTTTGCACAAAATATTTACTGAACTGTATAGAAACAGATTTTGTTTGGTTTCTGTTCTTCATTTTTAGTATCACCCTGGAGCTCCTGTTAGGGCTTTTCGCATGGATTTTTAAAATATTAGATTGGTCATCCGCACATAATAGTTGGTAGTATGGTTTTTTTTTAACTACCATCAAAAATTAGACCATTTTACTAGAATAAATACCAGGAAATTAGTTCTAAAGCTGGTAATTTTAACAGTAGATTTGTTCTTAGAAACTTAGTTTATTCCTAATTTTTAATAAAAAACTAATGCACTATTTATAAGATTGTTTTTCTTCATTATAGTTGAGATTACAGACATCCTGCCAAAATGATTTCTTCAAAGCCCAGACTTGTCGTACCTTATGGCCTCAAGACCCTGCTGGAGGGAGTTAGCAGAGCCATTCTCAAAACCAATCCGCCAAACATCACCCAGTTTGCAGCAGTTTATTTCAAAGAACTCATTTTGTTTAGAGAAGGTTTGTTACTGCTTTAGATTATATATTTGTTGCTTTGAAAAAGCAAGCATTTTAAATTGGGAATTTTATGTATCTGATTTCCTATATTATTTCTTTAGGAAACAATTCTCTGGATATAAAAGATCTGGTTAAACAATTTCATCAGATTAAAGGTAAGTACTATAATAAGGTTTTAATAAAAATCTATAAATTATTGCATCATCCCTAGCATACTGTCAAACTGGAGTGATACCCACGAATATTTTGTTTAAATAATGACACTAATGCTTGTGTTTAATCACACTGATGCTTTATTATTGAACCAGTTAAAATCTTGAAAAGACAAAAATAGGGAACACTCATCTTTTGCAAACCATTTGGGTACACTGAGCCCTAAAACTGTGTGTGTAAACTATGACTCAAACCCTTTCCAATATGCCCTGGTGTTAGGGAAGTACAGCAAACTTAATGAGGATTGGATTTTGAGGTAATAAAGACTCATTATATAAGATACATTACTTACGAAAGTTGTATAAACACTCTTCTTGGAAGATTATTTTAATAGAAAAAGTATCACCTGTTTTTTTTCCCCACCTCTCCCATGGTGGTTTAACTGCATTCCGGCTTGGATATATCTGCTTAGGAAAAAAAGGTGTGTTTTATGTGTATATGTATAAATGTCTATCTCCTGTGAACATGACAGCATGAAACTGAGTTGATGGGGGAGAAATGAAAAAGGCAAAGTTTACATGATGAAAATTTGGGAAGATTAATATAAGCAAAAGAGGGTATATTCGGCAAATACTAAGGGCAGGAAGAATTTTGTGGAGAAAAGAGAGACCTGTAGTCATTGTGAGAAATAACCAATGCTACACTGGCTGACCAACATGTTGGAATGACCACAGTGAAAGAAAAGGTAGGATCAAGTGAGTTTTGGCCACTTTTATTCTCTGCCACGTTGGTGATGTTAATAAGTAACACAGCCAAGATGGAGAGAAATTAGGAGCAAGATCTAGGAGAACATAAAAATCACAAGGGTTTGGATCTGCAGTGAAAGAAACACCCAAAACAGACAGCAAGATTAAGAACAGCAAGAGCCAGCGTCAAGGGCAGGAGAGCAACCTGCTGAGGTTCAGGAGTATTTCCCTGTCTAGTCCTGCTGCTTCCCTGCAGGGTCCTGCTGGCATTCTCAGCTCGCCGCCGTGGGAAACAGGTCTGGGATTTGCTTACCCCCAGCTGGAGCTACAGCCGGCTGCTAGTACCCCGACCATGCTCCCTTCCCCATGAGCCCGGTTCCCCAGGCAAAGGGATTATGGCCTTTGTGCTTGAGTCCTTCATACCCGGAGCTATGTTTGAGAGGACCAGATGTGCAGGTTTGTTTGAGAATGGTGATAAAGTTAGGGAATCTTTATGGTGGTAGGTGACTAACTGGTAGCCTTTGAGGCTAATTTGTTTACTGAAGAATTTACTCACCATTCAGTTAGCAAGTAGACTAAAGTAATGTGGATTTTGGTCCACCTAGACTTAACACCTTTGAATCTTGGGGTTCAAAAGGAACAGACTGGACTAATGGAGCAGCCACTGGTCTAACCAGGAGATGGAGGTCTCCTGGTTAACCTAGTGCTTTGCATTTTCAAAAACTATTAAAGCTTAAGGCAACTGATCTCAAGTTTTTATAATGATGAACTACATTAAAAATAGTACATATGTCCTGTGTGTATATATGCAGATACATATATTCCAAATGGGAAAAGAACAGCATCTTACCACCCAGGTTAGGAAGGAGCCAATTTAATTTTAATCAAAGCTGATTTAACGATGTGAGGGTCATAGTTTTGAATCTGACACCACATTTCAAAACTTTTCTGTTTTTCAACTAGGTGTTGACTTATTCTTTCCCCATTTATATGTGACTTACAGTTTATAAAACACTTTCAGGCGAGCGGTTCCATTTACTATCTACACTCAGTGAGGTCAATTAAAAGCCCCATCCTGCAGACCTGGAGGCTGACGCTCAGACCCGCTGACTCGGCAATGCATCTGTTAAATCACAGGACTGAAACCCAGAGCTTCCCATGTACTTTTTCTCCCATGAAAAAGCTGCAGGGAAGGAAGCAGTATCATAATTTCTCGGAGTTGTTATGGCTCATGATTATATAACGCTTTACCTTTCCAGCAGGGTTGTTATTTAATAGGGGACTTCTAGAGGTAAAAATATTAAACCTGAGGATTCACCTCCGAGATGTGATTTCAGGGATGACAAGGCTGTGAGGCAGATACTTTTAAAAGGGCCAGTGGCCTTTACAAAGTTGCTGAAGCCCCACTGTGTAAGTACCTACCAGACTGGCCCTGTGCCGATGGTCTAGGGACTGCAGTGATCCAACCCCTAGACTGTCGGGTACATAAGTCATCACCTGGGGAACTGAAGACCGTGAGGGAATTGCAACTCTTCCTTCACAAGGTCGTGAGTGGCAGAGTCCTTGGATTGGTGGGGGATAGGAGGTGCAGCCTGCTGTTTCTTAGTACTGGTGGCTCTTGGTTGAGGCAGGGGGACTCTCTGACCTAGGCTGGTCCTTGTTCCCGGGGCCTTGGGGTGGCCCTTTCTCAGTGTTCCTGCCGGCTGTCCACGCCAGCCGAACTCTGCCTTTTATCTGTGGTTGGTCTTGAGCCAGCATCTCCTGCCCCAGTGGTGTGAGGCCTGTTTGGTGTCGGCGCAGGACCCCTCTCTCTGGCTGTCTACTGCTTCCACCTCTCGTGTGATTCCTGTGAAACGTGCCTGTGGGTGAGTGTGGCCTCTTGTGTTTGGAGTCCCAGACCATTCCAGACCGACATCCTAGCCCAGATTTGGGTTTTGTCAGTTCATGAAGATTTTAACTGATAGCTTACTGGTGAGTATGGTGGTGACCTCCTTTCCAGGCACTGCCACAGATGAGACAGTTCTGTGGCCCTTCTCTTCTTGAGGGGAGAGGGGCACTGGTCACTCTTTGGACGTCAGGTTACTTGATTGCCTTGTGACTCTGCTCTCTGATGGACTTAGGGTTTTTGGTGTCCTTGTGTTTTGTTTTTTGTAGCTTTCGCTTAAGTATAAGAATACGAGGCTTATTTAAACAAAATTTCCCTTATTCCTGCAGCCAGAGAATTCTCTTTTCCTCCTCTGAACTTCCATAGATATTTACTGGGATCCTTGTTAAGTCCTTACACAGGTATTACAGGTAAAAAAGTGTATCTTCTTATCTCCCTTACTGAACGTACACTTTGAGTTCTCCTCGTAACATCACCTTTACATCGTCAACACTGCCTCATACACTTCCACATGCGGCTTAAGCACTTGGTCTGGTGTGGTGGTGGGGAGAGGGCTCTGTGTAAAAGCAGGCGGGGTGTCCTGAAAAGCTAGCTGGTTAGGATAGGAGGTCACTGCAGAGGGAGGTTAGAGTAGATGGGCCTTTTCTTTCTTTTTGAAACTTTTCTCAGCCTGGGAACATCCATGTGGGGTCCACATCCAGAGCTAAGACACCTGATTTGAGTTTACCAGGAGTCACCAGCTGTTGTGGAAGGAGATACTGTAGGACACTGTTCTTTGGAAAAGCAGCTGGACTTGTGAAGACATGTTTACAAAGTTTTGACTCAAAGCAAATACATACTTGTAAAGGCAAATTCTACTTTTCCTGCAGATTTTATGAGAAATGTGTCCCCAAAGAAAATCCTCAGGAAAGCAAGCAGATGTGAAAATGTTTGCTGAGTAATGACTCGGGTGGTTAGATGGACATACGAGTGACAAGCAGAATGCTGAGTCTCATGTTCTAGCCGTTCTCCAGCTCTAGGAGCTTCTCTGTCATCAGCTGTCTGGGACTTCTAAGCCATGGGGATGTTCCTCCTCCTGTCTGTGTCCTCTCTTTGGCTGCATTACCACACCTTGCCAGCAGGTGCTACGATTGTTAGATTAGAATACATGACATTTCCTAATGTAGAAAGATTCTATAGTCCCCTGGTTTCCCAGTTCATTAAGTTAAACTTTATACACCAGTTCTCTTAAATGGAGGAGTGCCCTTACTAATAGGGCAGCATTTGTTTCATTATTACGTTATGAAGTTTTTCTTTCTTACCCCAGTTGTGGGTGAAGTTTGGATCAGGAGCTTTTTCCAGGGAGGTTTTCAGCTTAATTTTCGGCAGAGTTATGATCTGTCCCCTGATGCTGAGCAGCTGAAGGTGGTACCTGATGATCAGTTTTGTTGTAGTGCTAGTCAGTCACTTATTTCTAAGGAAATGAGCTGTCCTGAGTGGATATGGACAGGACAGTTTCATTACCCACATTGTAGTTACAGATGTTGGAAAGCAAAGAGTCTTTTGCACTTGTGTATATGCTGACATTTCAATGTGCACCCTAGTACTTCTTTAAAATTCCTTTTTTGGGGAATATGTGCTTATTAACCCATTTGGCTCTTATTTTCAGTGGAGAAGTGGTCAGATGGAACGGCACAAGAGAAAAAACCAGAATATGTGAAAGGACCAGAAGGAACATCTACAGTCTCCCAAGAACCTAAAAGGATGGAAAAATCCACAGACACAGAGGAGGACAACATCACTGGACCTCTGTTCAGCAACAAAACCACTCAGTTCCCATCAGTTCATGCTGAGCTGCTCTCCAAGCCTGAGGAGGCACCCGAAGTGGCCTGTGGTCCTTCGAAACCAACCACCCCGAAGACTGCCAGCCCGCCCTCCTCACCGTCGCCAGCAGCTATCTCACCGGAGTTTGCCTACGTCCCTGCTGACCCAGCTCAGTTTGCCGCTCAGATGTTAGGTAAAGTTTCATCTGTTCATTCTGATCAGTCTGACATCTTAATGGTGGATGTGGCAACAAGTATGCCTGTTTCTTCTGAGATGCTGAGCTCAGAGGCTGCTGAAGATGCTGCGGTGCAGGTTCTGAGCCAAACATCTGCCCATGTAGGTTTGGGTTCTAAACCTAGAGACGATAAGGCTGAACCACCAACGGCTTCCTCCTTCCCCTTGCAGGTTGAACAAGAACCTCCTGCTTATGACCAAGCTCCTGAGGCCCCTTTGCAGGCTGCCTTTGAGGTGACATCCACCATGCACATAGCGTCTATCTTTAAAGATGAGCCTGTGATCGAAGGAATTACTTACATTGAGCAAGTACCAGAACAAATAGTTATCCCTTTTTCTGATCACGTTGCTCATCTTAAAGGAAACGAGCAGTCACCACCACTTAGTCCCATACTTGTAGGCAAGTCAGCCTCGGGCATGTCTGCAAAATCTGTGGGTTCCGCCAAGCTTGTGCACTTGGAGGAAAATACAAACTGTAATGCCTCAATACATCTGGAGGCAGAAGGCTTTACCCAGACAGTGAGCTCTGACAAATCTATGCAACTGGAAGTGGAAATCTTTGCGGTAATGCCCGGCGATGCTGGGCTCTCCGGGGAGCCTGCAACAGTAGTGCACTCAGGTGCATCTGTAAGATCTTCTAGTGGCCCCCACTTTCCTGTTCCAGAAGGTCCTAACGAACCAGAAATCGAACGAGCGTGGGAGGCAGCACCTGAACAAGGTTGGATGGAGCCAGGTAAGAAGGTTACTTACACAATTCAAAACTACCCTTCGGGTGACATCTGTATTTCAGGTAACCGTCCAGGTAGGCCCCCCACAGACTGGTCAAAAAGCCTTTATTTTTAATAGTATTTAAAATGCCAAACCTAGTTAAAGGCTTTGTTGTAGTTGAGATTTTACTCTCATGAGATGAGTGATTTTAAAGTGACATCACCACCACCTGGCCTCCATTTCGTCATCTAGCACTTTTGTGTTACTATGAACTTACTATCATGAAAAAATTAGACCCTGTCATCAGGAACAAAATACACTGATGTGATCTGAATCCGACTCTTGCAAAACCACAACTGGGGTGTCAGTTTGAAATCTCTCACTTGTGAATGTAACATCCGACGACAACGAAGTATTTACCCAGGAGCGGCAGTAGGGACGAAGAAATGGTGGTGTGTTTGCCTGCTTGCGCTGAGCGAGGAGCGCTCTGCAACCGGCTGGGGGCCGGGGTCCAGCACGTGTTCGCGCCCGGAGCCTCTGCAGCTGGAGGGAGCGGGAAGGTCAGGCCGGGGTCCTGGAACGCAGCAGAGCAGAAAGGCTGGGGCTTCCATCTGCTCCCCGACAGGTGCCCAGATCCAGTGGCTCCCTTGGCAGCTGGACCACCGCTCCTGCTTCCTGCGACACAGACCTGACCTCCTGTCTCGATCTGATGGTGGCACTTGGCCCACTCTCCCTCCTGCTCCATCTCGCCACATGCAGGCACCCTTCTCCCTTGAGGGACATGGGACACGTGTGAACCAACCTCCTCCATCCTGTTGCAGAAACTCTCAACCAGAGTGATAAAGAAGTGTTACCAAAGCAGGTGTTTAGAGGTCAGATTGTCTGGCAGTGTGACAGGGATCCTGCACAGCTGAAAGGGCTGAGGGCGGCCTGCGGGGCTGGCGTTACACTTGTGGCTGAAGCACATCCCAAGCGCTGTTCTCAGGATACGTCCCCAAAACCCTGAAGACTTGGCTTGTGCACAGTTTTAATTAGCTCCAAGAACGATCAGTTGAAAGTGTCTGAAGCTACTGAAAACATCAGCTTAATCATGTGCACAGTGTTATTTTCTTTTCTGGGGAAGGAAAAAAAGGCTCGTCCATCAGGGACCTCTTCTCCCCTGTCCCACCATCTGGGACTCAGTTCTCCAAGACAGCCCTGTTCAATCAGGCCAGTCCGACCTGACGAGATAGATCCCTTGGTGTCAGTGGATGGACGGCGCTTGGGTCCTCTTTTTAAAGACGCACCGTGTGACTGGCCAGCCCTCTACTGCCACCCAGGGCCTATGACTTCAAGCCTTGCCTAAAGGGGAGCACGTGCTCTTAGGTTCTGAGTCCTAGATGCTGTGAGGTTTTGTGTGTGGTGACCAGTTAACAGGAGATGATGGTGCCTGTGCTGTGCCAGAGAGCTGATCAAAAGATGGCACCCAGCGCTGACTTCTTCAGTAAAGAAAAAAATCACTTTGCAGATGCATTAACACTTTTTCACTAGCGTAACACACTCTTCAACTGATTTTTTTTGGTAGAGCCAAAAGTGTTGATTCTCCATTTCCTTGCTGAAGCCACAGCTAAAGTTCAGTACCTGGAAACAGCAGCGTAAAAGGAGACTGCTTCTCAGCCACAACCCTAGCGTCCCTGCCTGCTGCCAGCACAACGCCATTCTCGCCTTCCAGCTGTCGAGAATCTCCCCCCTTTCACATTACCAAGCACAACTGAGCCCTCTCTCTAGCATGCTTTATGGCACACATTACTACAGCTGTTTTGTTTAGATGTACAAAAACTGAGACATTTCTGTGCATAGCGCCTGATACAGAGACCAAACCTTTAACACCTGCAATTTTTTTCTTATAGCACTAGCAGCAAGTGAAGCAGGACAACCACCACCATATTCTAACATGTGGACCCTTTACTGTCTAACTGATATGACTCAGCCAAGTCGCCTGTCACCGCCACCTGCACCCGGGCCTTTCCCCCAAGCCACCCTCTATTTACCTAACCCTAAGGAGCCACAGTTCCTGCAGCACCCTCCGCAAGTGACTTCTCCGACTTATGTGATGATGGACGACAGCAAGAAGGCCAGTGCCCCGCCTTTTATCTTAGTGGGCTCCAACGTTCAGGACGCACAGGACTGGAAGCCTGTTCCTGGACATGCTGTTGTCTCCCAGGCAGAGACCTTGAAGAGATATGCTGCAGTGCAAGTGCCCATTGCTGTTCCTGCAGACCAGAAATTCCAGAAACTTACCCCAAGTTCCCAGAATGCTAGTCCTCCTACAGGTGGACAAGAGGGCCCCAGACCCCAAAGCCCAGTTTTTCTTTCTGTTGCTTTCCCGGTAGAAGATGTAACCAAAAAAGGTTCAGGATCTGGTGACAAGCGTACTCCCTTTGGAAGTTACGGTATTGCTGGAGAAATAACCGTGACTACCGCCCAAGTTCGCAAAGCAGAAACCTAAAACTGGCAGGTAAATTCTCCCGTAACATGTGGGCCTCGACACTCTTGAGTTTTCAGCAATTTGATTTGTTGGCCTGGAGATCGCATATTTCAATTCGATTTCTTAAAAAAATCTCAGTGAGTTTGGTCAACTCTAATTTGAGGTGGAGGTTGTCCCCACCTTCCTTACCACCAGCTACTCCTCTATGCACGGCAGGCGCCCTGCACATTCACAACTCACCGAGGAGGGGTGCCTAAAACACAAACCAGTCAACCCACTCACTTACCTCTCAATACTTGGTTCTGTGTCTTGCCCTGCAGAAGATGCCAAAAGGGGATGAGTGAAAAAGGAAAAAAAAAGACCTAATCTTATAATCTAGTCAGCAGGTTTAAGGGGCAGGAAGGAACAGAGGGCAGCTGGAGAGCAAAGTGTGAGACTATGTGGAGCCCCCAGCCTGGGCCCTCTTACAGTGAATATTTCCAGTAGAACAGACAGGTTGGAAACATTGAAGCACTAATGTGACAGTGGTATTAACTGCAGGTAAGAGAGTTTTTCACTCACAAATCATAAAAATTTGATTCAATGAGTACTTACTATTTACAGTGCAAGCCCCTCCTCCCCACGTGTGTACAGCAGAGCAAAACATGGAACCTATACCTTAGTGGGAGAGAGGGACAAAAAAGCTAATTACACTATGTGAAGTATTATGAAGAGAAGAAACAGACATTGCTAGGGGCCCTCCTTTGTTAGGCCGTGCAGGGCCACAGGTAAACGGCCACCCGCCCTGCATGGAGCCCACAGACAGGTCCAAGGGCAGGAAAGGGCCTGGGGCTTCGAGACGCTACCAGTTGGCCACAGTGAGATGGGCAGGGAGGACAAAAGATGAAGCCAGGCGTGAAGAAGGAACTCTAATTCAGGGTCCTGCAAACCAAAGAGACAGGGGTAGGAAGTTCAGCGGGAAGTCAGAGTGACAGAGGCTGAACACCCGATGGACAAAAGCTAGAGCTCAGTTACAGGCAAGGTCAAGTACCACAGTGACCACGGTTAAGGAGACAGCTCTGTTACCAACATACCTCAGGACTGTGTGCACTGACTTTCTCACACCCTTTTAGTGTAACTGTCAAAACGGCCGCACTTGGCATGAGCTGCTACGATACTTTAGTGCAGACGCACAGGTACCTGATTAGTTAAGAGCTTAGTAGCCGAGCAGGACAGAACTGGACACTTCTGATCTTACAGTCATTTTACATGTTATTTTATAATTTTATAATTAAATTTAAACAATTCACTATTTACATTGTTCCTAACAGGTGCTGAAAATGACACTGTTTGAGTCGACGTTCAAGGTGGAGCCTGCCACCAAGCGTAATGTATCAATAAACTTCATGCAAGCATAAAATCTTACACTCTTACTTGGGGGGGTATACAAACATTTGAACACAAAAGGTCTTCAATCTTTCCAGACCTGTGACAGGACGCAATAGCATTTTCCAACTCTTATGTATACACTGTAAAAAAAAAAAAAAATTAAACATTTACCCTGCAGCAGATCCAGTCACAAGTTCTCTAATGAGGTTATGCCACCTGCTAATTCCAGATCTGGCATGCTCACTGAGTTTAGACTACACCAGCACCTTGCTTAACACTGCATTTACCCAGAGAACGCATGCTAAGTGCCTACTTAGAATGTGACCTCAGGGATTTCTCTACCACAAGTATTTCTTTGTAAGGACACTCTTGATAACTTAGGATTGTATTAAATGCAGCATTAGTATATCTGAAAGTGTAAAAGAAACCACATTGTTTTGAACATTCTAAAGCCTTTATTTAGCATCAGGTGGATTATTTCATTATAACACTTGTTAACTTCAAGACAGCCATTAAAATAACTTACTGGCAGCTACCTAAGGTCCCCTGGAACAGTATCTCAGTCTGGGGTTGGGTGGATAAATACCGTAAGATTAATGTACCCCAATTAAAGGGGCAAAGCTACTGTACAGTAGGTCTCCGTACGTATCTTAAGTACACAGGTGCCTTGCAAACTTGAAGTGCACGAGACCTCTTATTATAGAGTCTGACATTTATAATACAGGAGTACAACTGAATTCTTCTGGTGGCATCTGCCACTGGGAGTTGAAGCATTTAAAAAGGTTTGTCATTATGTAATCGGTGATTAAAATCTCTATTCTAGGGTATTTTTATGAATTGCTAGGTTTTATACATATTTTCAATTTGAACATGTACAATTTAAACACCTTTTAATTCTAGTAACATTAGAGAAAACTGTAAAAGTAAATTCAGAGTGCTAAAATAAGCAAATGAAATACCTTTTCCAGCTTAGAATTTCCAAATCAGGACTATCTGAACGTTCAGGCATTTTTTTTTTTCTTTTAGAAGTGGGAAGGGGTAAAACTGAGAGGCTTAGTATGAAGAAAGGCCATCTTTTCAATGTGGTCTTTGCAAAATGACACCCTTTCTCTATATTTGAGCACATAAACGTTGTATAGGAGAATATTAAACATTTCAAAGTTACATCTAAAACATTCAAGCATAACAGCATAAAAATATTCAAAATAACTTGATTTGGGTTACTATATAATTCCATAAAGCTAAAGTTACATTTAGGTATAAACCTTCAGTAAATATGGCAACAGCAACCATCAAAAGCATAGTCAGCAGTTTCCCAAACCTCCGTATAAAACAGTATTCCAAATAAGTGTGTTTGGATAGCAAAATTACCCATTTTTCCTAAGACTTTCATCGCCGAGATCACCTTATGCCCTACTTTGGTTGGGTGAAATGCAAGTTATCATGAGACGGCTTTGTCTTTTAAGATGAGTAGAAACCAAGGAAGAAAAATTTTAAAACATAGGTTTAAGACTTATTTGTAGATTAGCCAAATGCCCCCAACTTGTCTACACTTTAATAAATGTCAGGCAAATTGAAGTAGTTTCTGTCCCAGTAGCTGCCCGAGTAAATCCAGTCCTGGGCTCCGCTGTAGGGATTAGGACCCTGATGGAACCACCTGTTTAAAGAGAAAAGACAGGACTTACGCGGGAAACTGAGATGACAGGGTAGCCACTGCTTCACTAGCTCACAGATTCCCTACTCACAGCCGGCAGTTCACTTCATTCTGGGGGTTATGATTTCCAAAGAGACTTCTAGGAAGTGTTTGTAGAGAGCGTGTATGCAGAATAATAGTCCAAAATACACAATGACATCATCCAAAAGGTTTATGGATTTTCCATAGCATTTAGCAACAGTTCTTACTTAGCAGAAGCAGGAGTTCCTGTCCAGCAGGGTTGTTAAGAACCAATATATTCGTCTAATTGTTCACATAGGCCCATTACTTACACCTACAGTAGTATGTGAGGTGTGTGATTCAGAATAAATGCCCCCCAAACTCTTAGAAGTTTCTTTTTACAAAGAGCTCAGCGCCAGAGAAGTTGAATAACTTGCCCAAGCTAGCCACCGATATCAAACAAGTCTGGTTTTAAAGACCATGATTTCTTAAATATGCTGTGCTACACATAACCCACTGAAATTAATCTGGTCCAGATCTTCTTGGGTCTCAATTTTCTCCATGCTAATATGGATTCATAGGTTTCACCTCGAGCTTTCAACATCTTAGCCCGTCTTACCTAATTCTAGAAAGAGCTGCCCTAATCTTCTTGCCCTTTACAAAACAAGTCACCTATTCTCACAGTCCCAGCTTTCTTTAGGTAAGTGGAAATGCAAAACTACTTGTTCAAAAGGTTCAGATTCTAATTTGTGTAACATTTTCTAATGTTAGTTTTCAGCGTAATATTTATGTTAACAGTTCCATATGTGTTTGTCATTCTTTCCAAATAAATTGCCTCTAAAAATATTTAACAATTACAGTGAGGTTAGATTTGTTTGCTAAGTCCCAAATGGACCTATTAATCACTACAGCAGCACTAAAAACCCTAAGACAGGAAAAATGCTTCAGATTAGGCTAATTCCTTGAAGGCTGATACAGTAAATGCCCATTAGACCAAGTCTTCTAGACTATTATCATAAAAATTCTTTTTAGTTTTTGGGACTTTTCCCTAATTACAAAATTTTAAAGTCTACTTTAAATGATCAAGATATGTGTCTTTCAGATTTTGGTAACCAAGCTAGAACTATTATAAGGAACTATTATTTGATCAAAGTCACAGAATTTTAATTGTGCTCTACACTGGAATTTGACACAACATTGTAAAATGATTATAAATCAATAAAAAATGTTTTAAAAAAGTCATAATTTTTGTCTAACACGAATAATACAATTTTACCCCTTTTGGTCTCCAAAGTCCAAGCAGTAAAAGCACTTTTGTGGTCAGGCTTAGCAAAATCAAGCATTTCAGAAAAACAGGCAAATCAAAATCAAGGTAATCAAAACCTTAGACCTATGCCACAGGATTTCTTTCACACAAAATGGAGAAGGGGAAAGTCAAATTGCAAAGAGACTTCACACAACGGTAGATGCAACAGCAAAGGATACTTTCCTGCTCACACACAAGCCAAGTTCTCTAAGGGCCACACCTGCAAGGCCTTCCTTCGGGGAGCACTTGTTCTTGGGGAGAGTTCGAACACTGCAGTAAAGGTGAGCATCTCGGACATAATGGTCTGATGCAAAGGACTAGAGTTTCTCTCAACAGCTAGTCTCCTAACTTGGAGAATTCATGTCTGGAAACCTGCTGTTGTCGCTGTACCCACTCCATGCACAAAGAAGTCCAGTTACTTTGTCTTTCTAAAGCCTTAACATTTTAGGCAAGCATGGGCAACAGGAAAGGGGTGGTGGGTGGGGGGAAGATGTCTTTGCTAACTTCTAGGCAATATTTTTGAGTCTACAGAGTCCATGGGTCTATACCAGTAAAATAACATTCTATGGAATACTAAATTCTGCATGGTGCTCATACTGGGGGAACAGATGACTTCACCCACTTATTTTGCCTCATCACCCACCTTCCCTTCAAATCCCGTGTCTACTGATGCTAAGAGACAGGTGTGGAAGAGAGCATGTGCAAGGCTCCAAAGTGCAGCTCACAGATGCTGCGCAGCCTCTGGTTTTCATTTTCAGGCCACCACAGAGCTCTCTAAAGCTCCTTGCTTTCTCAATGTAAGACATTAGCCGACAGTAAAAATTCTTAGTGGACTTTTTGCTTACTTTGCACACTTGAAAATGTGACCACAAAAAGAAAGAAGTTAATAATTAGAAATACAGTACAAAAGTGGGGTTTGAGAGACTAGAAATAATGGTAAAATGCATCAAACCTTTTCAGAACGGATCACAGTAAAGCAACGAGGTTTTTGCCTGAAGGATTAATGAAAGTGGAGGCTCCTTCTAATCACGATCTGAGCTGTACTTGCCCTTGAGTAAGTCGCTTAAATGAAATACACCAGCATTTGGTTTCTTCGCGCACAGGGAAGGGATCTGCAGACTAACGGTTTTCTGGCGGACCTGCCCAAGTTTCAGGGACTCGGGTGTGTGCAGGTGGGAGAGGCCGAGCCCTGCCCCTCAGCCCTCGTCCTACCAGAGCAGCTGTTGCCATGTGTCCTATTTGCAGACTCTGTCTGTGTTCTTTGGCAGCAAAGATTCTGATGCTAGCAAAAAAGTCCAAAAACCACTGGACTAGATCATATTTAAGGTCATTTCTAGTTCTAATAATCGTCTAAGATGCAAAAGGACGATCAAATGACATCAACTAAACCACTGTCAAAATTATGCCCATATTGGCTCTCAAATTTATTTAACAACCGTGAATGGCGGGTCAGTGGCTTCTGTTATGTAATATAAATGTAGAAAATGTTTTTATACCATTCCTATTTACAAGACATTCTATTACTCAATACAAGTGACTACTAAGTAACTCCTGATTCTTAAAAAAAAAAAAAAACTTTCAAAACTTGGAGATCAGTTTGTTTCTGAATGGAATCCAAGGTGTTACTTTAATAAACGGCATTTCTGTGACACATCCCGTCCCTCGCGTTTGGAAGAGTAAAGGCCCTGTCTAACCACCCGCGACACGTGTGGTAACGTGTGTGCAAACGGCCCTGTAATTTACTCACACATGTAAGCAAGTGGCTCTGAACCTATTTCTATGCCAAAATCTGTAATTCCAGAGTTTACTTTTCCTCTTAAATATGGAAGGGACAGTGTTTGGCTGGATAAGGAGGAAAGGTCGTCTGCTTAATTGGCATTCACCTGCGATAACTGTGAATATTTTAACCCTAATTTCCAAATAATCTTCTTTCTTTGTACACATCAAACCCCGATAGCTCGACTACTTAGTCAGTGGAAGTTACTTTTCTCCCAGGCAGGGCTCAGCTAGCCCCTCTGCAGTTCACACGTCCGCCCCCTGTGACCCCCAGGACCCCCGGGGCTCAGCGTACCTCGTCTTCCAGTCCTCCTCCGACTTGGACCTGTTCTTGCGGGCCGCTCTCTGCTTCTCCTCAAGTCGCTTTTTTTCCTCACTAGCTTGATCTAAAATAAGCACATCGATGGAAAACAGTTACTCTCCAAGCAGGGAGCAGGCAGGGCAGGAGGCACAGGCACCTTCCGGGGTCAGGTACCAGCACGGCCTCCACTCGTCAGCACACCAACACCACAAACAGCCTGTGCCAAGTGGAACGCGTCCCCAAGCTGGTGAGAGGCAGCGCTGGCATTCGAGACCCAGTCACCTCGCTCTATGGCCTCTGCCCATAACCACCTCTGCATTTACCAGAAGAATTTGCTGGGGGGGGGGGGGCGTTACAATGCTTCAGTGAAAATCAGGTGGAAAAGCTGAATAAATGTGAAATTTTTCTAAATGCTTAGTGAGACCTCACAGGGCTCCTTCGGATTCCATTCCTAAGAAATGCAAACAATTTTCCAAACACCACTGCGCCGCCCCACTGATGTTACAAAGGGAGCGTCCACGGGCTTTGTGAGAACAGGTCTCCCAGCCTTGGCCCTGCTAATACGCTGCACCCCGATTCTTTGTGGGGGACTGTCCTGGGTACGAGGGCACTGAGTAGCACCCCAGGCCTCTACCCACTAGATGCCAGTGGCAGTTCCCCAGATGTGACACGGAAGTCTGCAGACAATGCCCCATGTCCCCTGGGGGAAAACTGCCCCCCACAACCCTCGGCCGCCCCTCTTCGAGAACCACCAAACTGGAAGCAGTGTAAATGTAACACCACGAGACAGAAATGTTATCACTGACCAAGGCCAAGCTCACCAGGTGCTACTGACATTCCAAGACACACAGTGAAATAACTAGTCAGAATGCAGTTGAAAGTTGAAAAGACGCTATTATTTTCCCCAGTTCCCCTCTGACACATAAGATACGCCTCTGGCCATGTGTAGTATATTCAATTACCATAAAGTATCACTGAGATCATGAAATCTGAGCTACTAAGGTCTACCTCAGATTTTCAAATTCAAAATGAAAGTTACTGAATTTAAACAATTTTAATTTAAAAAGTCTCTAAGAGAGACTAAAAATACTTGTGCTAACATCCAAAATACTAAATACTAACATACTAAAAATGCTAACAGTCACTAGGGGGAAAACAAACCATCTTCCTCAAAGAAATGACTCTTCGTTGGTGCTGAGTTACCTATTTCTCCATTTTCCATGGCTCTGATGTCAGGCCGTAGCCTGCAGTCCGTCTTAGGAATCACACTCTCCATTTCCTTGTCTACTTCATTCAGAACCATTGCAAAGCTAGTGAAGTTATACATCTGAAAAGAAGCAAAATGTTCAAATTAACACGTACCAGGCAGAGTGCGAAGTGACCGCCCGGGGTGGACACCTGACAAGGGTCTCCCTGTTCTGTGGTGATGACCGTCGGCCTTTCTCAGATCATGTATCTAAGTGTTTTCACCAAAGGGAGCACCATCTGTGGGTATTTGCCGCAGAGAGACCTCAAAGCAGGCCTCCCAGAATAAACACCCTCTATCACTACCACCTGGAAGCGGAGCTGTAAGCAAAATCAAAATTCTTTCTTCCTCATTAAAATCACACTTGCTAGGTCTGGTCGCATCTTCTCGTATTTAACAAGAGTCTGTCTTGCTCCTAAGTAATTATTAAAGAAGGTCCCCCAGAAAGCCCCACCCCAACGCGGCCTCCCAGCCGGACACCAGGGAGAACCGGGCGGCCGCACTGCCCTGGGTCCCAGGCGAGAAGCCCGCAGGGGGACTGGGAAGCATTTCGATGACCGCCGGCCCTCCTGTAGTCGGGAGAGCGCGCCACCAGGGCCCATGTGGACGGTGAAGCCCCGGTCAGCACGCCAGCCTCACCTGGGCAGAGTTCGGAGGCCGCGGGGCTATTCGCCACAGGAGAACGCTTCCAGGGATGACAAACACACTCTCAGAATCTGGCACTGGCATTTCATCCGACTCCTCAGAAGTGCTCATCTGGAAGAACCACCAGATGAACAAGACTAAGACGTTTTAAAAAGAACATCCTTACCACTTGTGAAAGCAGCAGCGTGGACTACATAACATCAGAACATAAACATCATGAGGGCTGTGGCTTCTCATCCTTCATCCTCGGCTTCCATCACAGCGCAGGAGCCGCCACACAAGGGCTGAGGGCGGCCACGTGCCTGAGCCTCGTGAGCTCTGCGTGCCGCCTCGTTCAGCGTCCTGCGCATTCAGGGCATTACTGTTGTCACCAGCACCGTCATCATCAGTCTTTACTATTGTGTTCTAACATTTTTAATGCTTTTTTAAAAGACCAAATAACTCATTTGAGTATTTACTGGAACATTATGAGAGTAAGAAACGGTTACATCCTTGGAGCAGTTAACTAAATGTATCCATGACACAAACCAGCAGGGATCCTGAAAGCATGTGATACAAAGAGGATTTAAAAAGATGTCAGGCCGAAAAGGAAACCCCCATATCCTCTGGCTACCCCGCCTCAGGCAGGGCTGGGCATATTTAGTCCTTATGAAACAAACGTATGAAGACAGATTATTACCACCGTTTTAGATATAAAGAACTTAAGCCTTTAGAGGGTTGTCAATGTTCCCAATGTACAGCTGCCAAATCTAGAACTACAGACTGAGAGATGCAGGTCCAAAAACAGCAGCCAGGAGGGAAGAGCATGGATGATGACAAGCTTCCCGCGGCATCTGAAGACGCATCAGTGAGCTGAGGCAGCCTGGGGCACACGGGGAGGTGAGAGACCGGCCGGGAGCAACTGTGTGAGAATGGTTTCTCTCTGTAAGGGAGGGGTGAGGCCATTCCTCACAGAGGCCCACTGGGGAGGTGCAGAGAACGGGGCGGGACTCTCTGGAACTTCGCCAACGCCCTTCACCGTCCCCCTACCCCACCTCTGTGAATGGAGGGTGCGGCGGGCTCCAGGGCCCTGGACCATTTCCTCCTTTGGCCCCATCAGATCGCAGTCACTGCAAAGAGGTGTCTGCCCCCTTGTCCCCCATGCCCAGGTGAAGGAAAGGCAGCAGGGACACGGGGTTGTGAGAAGGAGCGCACAACAGTGATTTACAGAGAAGCCGCTCATCCACACACCCGTTTTTGAGGAAGGTCAGGGCTTCCCAAACTTCTGTACGTGTCCAAGCGGCCCCAAGTGCCCCAGAGAGCTCGGCGGCCACGCTGGGACAGGCTTGGGTGGACAGGAGGGACCTCAGCGTCTTTACCACAAGCCCCTGACTGCTGTCAACTCATCTGACACGTGGGTGCCACAATGTCCCCATCTTACAAACGAAGGCACTGAGGCAAAGAGAGGGAGGGGATCTGCTTAAGACTGAACTACTCGGAAGCGGTGGAGGAGGATTCTAGCCAGTTTGCGCTCAAACCGAGACATGGGTCACTAGCAAGTCACCATCCTCCCGCGCTCCCTGTGCAAACAGGTGCGACCTTTCCTGAGCTCACAGTGTGCTGAGCGGCCCGGCCCTGGGGCCCTGCAGTCAGAAGTGTGGGCCCAGCCCCTGGGAGGTCTGTCGGGACAGTAACTGTCCCGGTAGGAAGCAGCTCACTAAGAGGGGGGCAGCCGTCCAGGAACGACCCCATCCCCTGCGATGCTCTCAACTTCAGGGATTTCGTGACAAGGAAGAGGGCAACGATACTGTGGAGAGGCATGAAAACGGAAGGCGGTCACTCTGGGTGAATGTCAAATTGTCAAACGATCTCAACTTCCAATGCACAGAAACAAAGCGGAGGAAAAGAACACTTGTCTCACTAAGGCGAACTCCAGCCTTCCAGGGCGACGTGAATTCAACGCTGCACGTGCAACCGCACGGCGCACACCCACACTCTGTGTGAGACTACATCAAACATCACGACCAGAGCAGATGATCTGTGCACTGAGAAGGGTCTAGGGGAAACACTACTGCATCAGCAACAAGTATAAAAAGGTCACACGGGGACCCACTCACAGGCCACCTCCACAAGGATCAGCACAAATTTAAAGAGGCCAGTGACTCCTTCGATACCGCCTTATGGGATGTTCACCTGTTTGCTGTTCTTCTTCTCTTCGGTATTTTTCTTGTCATTTTTTTTGTAAGCGTCAAATGTGGCGGGGTCAACACTGTACAGACATTCTGTCCACTTCCCATAGAGGGCACAGAGCTTCTTTTTGCTGTCAAGAGAAACTGATGTTTAGCCAAAAATTAAACCGGTGTTTTGCTGTAACTGAGTATTGTTACAAAGATGCTTATGAATCAGATTCTTTAAAGAAATCTTTCTTCCCTGCAGAAGAAAGTTTTTTTCTATTTACTGAAAGTGGCAGGTAATGGGAGATTTTAGTAATGACATTTTATTTAGTGAAGTAATTTAGTGAACTATATACTACTCAACATTTAAAAGGGAAACTTTACCTTTTATCTTGAATGAAGCCTTCAACTTTATGTAATTCCTTACCAAAAAGGCCGCACGGCTTAAAATTCAACACACACTTGTCCCCAGTCCTACAAAGGAGACAGTAAGCTCAGGTTACCATTCAGCACGTGAGCAGCGGTAGGGGACAGTGACCACGATCACCTTTCTGGCAGCAGCTGCTGTTTACTGATTTTCCAAGCCATGCCAGGCTCCAGGGTTACCATGATTAATCCATAATCAGTACTGGCCCCACCGTGAAGAAAAGGTAACCAAGGCTCGTAAGGAATAAGCGACTTGCTGCTATGGAATGAATGTCCCCTGAATGCACACAGTGAAGCCCTAAGCTCCCGCGTGAGGGCACCTGGGGGTGACTGGGTCAGAAGGGTGGAACCCACATGAACGGGATCAGCGCTCTTACAAGAAGAGCCGGGGAGATGATCTCTCTCTGCCATGTGACCATCCGAGAAGATGGTCAGACCAGGAAGAGGGCCTTCACCGAACAAATCTGCCAGCACCCTGCCCTGGATGCCCAGCCTCCAGAACCCTGAGTAATCAGCTTCCGCCGTGAGCTGCCCATCTGCAGTGACTTGCTCCAGCAGCCGAGCCGACCAAGAGGCTGAGACACTTGCCTAAGGTCACAAAGTAGGATCTGACCCCAACTCTCCCTAACTTTTATGTTCCTCCTACCGTCTGCCCACGTGCGAACACCACAAACTAAGCAATGTCAGCAAAATGAGCGGAGGGAGGTGGGAATGAAGCCTCACGAGGCTGCAGAAGCATGGAGCTCGCCTGTCTCCCCAGCCAGACACTATAATACCAACTCTGTCCATTAAACGGACAGGCTTCTATTTACTCTGGAGTTACACCGCCTGGTTCTTAAACTGTCATCAGTGTCTACTAGAGTGTTTGAAAAAAGACCACTGGGACCCTCTGATGACAACTGAGGGGACAGGTGAGGACCCTGAAGAGTCTTACTTGTGGTTTGTGATCTCCACGTTGCCGTACTGCTCAATCCAGAGTTTGCCCACAATGATATTATGGACACAGCAGGTGGGATTTGTCCACGTGTATGCCTCATTGTGTCTAAAAAACAAAAAGAAAATCAAAGCCCAGGAAAATCAATGAGAAGTGTTACTTGGTTTAAAAAGTGCACTGGCCTCAAACGCCATGACTCAGCATAACAAATCAGACTGCAGGAGATGACTGCGTTCTAAGACTTTACAACTCGATCGGTGTTCACTCACAGTACAGTAGGTGTCATTGGATGACTCTTGTTTCTTAAAAGGATGCAAAAGCTTAAGAAAAAATTCTGTAGTTCCACCAAACTCCAAATAAACTATGTATATAATCATTTTAAGCATTCAAAAGTTTGGTGGGAACGTAAAAAATAAAATCAGAGGTAGAAGAAAAAAAAAATGAAGGTCTATTTAGTACTTTGCAGAGAGAGAGCGTGCCTTCCAGCTCACCAAAGGGAAAACTTGTGTATGTGAATAAGCTCCAATTCTACACATCCTTTGCCTTCGAAAACATGCTGTACACCTTTATATATTTGTTTGAATTTATTTTTAATTTACAGACAGTAAAATTCACTTCTGTTGGTGTATATAGTTCTGTGAGTTTTAACACAAGCACAGATCTTTATAACCACCACCACCATCAGGTTATAAAGCAATTCCATCACCCTCCCCACAAACTCCCTCATGCTGCCCCTCGGCAGTCAATCCCTCCCCACCCCAAATTAACCCCTAAACAACTCATTTGTTCTCCACTGCGATTGTTTTGCATTTTCCAGAATGTCATATAAATGGGCTAATATGCTATGGAACTTTATGAGATTAGCTTCTTCATTTGTAATGCATTTTCAATTCCATGTATCAATAATTTGTTCTTTTTTATTTCTGAGTAGTATTCCACTGTATGGATGTACCACAGTTTAATCACTTACTGAAACCACTGAGTATGTTTTTCTGTGCTTATTTGCCATTCATCTATCTCTTTGGTGAGGGATCTATTCACATCTTTTGCCTAGTTTCTTACTGGGTTGTTTGTTTTTTTATTGTTGAGTTTAGAGAATTCTTTCAATATTCTGCATACAAGTACTTTGTTGATATGATTTGCAAATAATATCTACCCATCTGTAGCTTGTCCCTTCATTCTCTGAAGTGTTTTCCACAGAGCAAAAGTTTTTCATTTTGATAAAATAATCTAATTTATCAATTTTGTCTTTTCTAAACTGTGCTCTGGTATTGTCTGTAAGATGTCATCGCCTTATCCAAGGTCATAAAGATCTCCTATGTTCTCTTCCAAAGAAAGTACATTAGATTTTAGTTTATGATCTATTTTGAGTTCATGTTTATTTAAGGTGTGAGATGTAAGTTGAGGTTCATTTTTTAAACATGGGCATGTCCAACTGCCCCCACACCATCTGTGGAAAGGACTGTATCATTCTTCACTGAAATTGTGTCTGTGCCTTTGTCAAAAATCAATTGACCACATTTCTGTGGGTAGGTGTTGGGACTCTCTTCTCTGTCCCACTGATGTATGTGTCTGTCCTTTCGCCAATACCACACTGTCTGTAGGTAGCCTTTTTCATTTTGTTGATGGTTTCCTTTATTGTGTGTGCTCCTTTATTGTTTGATGTAGTCTCACTTGTTTATTTTTGCTCCATTTTATCTTAAAACAGATCCAAACACACACCACAGTGGAACATCAAGTTAAACTTTTTACATATACATCTAGGCTGATTAACAGTGGCTCCTGCCAGGCTCTCAAATTCTTTTACATGAAGGCAGGTAACTTACACTTTGTAAAAGTGGTTTCTTTTTCTCCAGCTTTTGAACAAGGCCGGGTCTGTGTGCACGTGTATGTACTTATGAGCAGGTACACAGGAAAAAAGTTAAAGTCTTGACTGCAACTCACTCAAGGAGCTCCAACGTGATGGTTCCTTTGGGTTCCGCTTCTACACTCTTCCCCCAGAACTTCAGTTTGGGATAAATTGAGCCATGAAAGATGAAATCATTGTTTAATCCTTCAGCATGAAATGCACTAATAGGTGGGTGATGGCTGACCTGCTCGGAGATGAGTCTGAAACCAAGGTCATCTCTTGAGG
Organism: Camelus bactrianus; assembly: GCF_048773025.1. Taxonomy (NCBI): domain Eukaryota; kingdom Metazoa; phylum Chordata; class Mammalia; order Artiodactyla; family Camelidae; genus Camelus; species Camelus bactrianus. The sequence continues at coordinate 9,731,715 of NC_133562.1, forward strand.
TTAAAAAAAAAAAAAAAAGCAACACTGTAATTAACTCTTTCATAGAATGTGTACATTATTGTCATTTCAGTCAAAAAGCAGTTACAGTATTATTAAGGAGACAGATTTCACAAAGTAAACAATTCTGTTATCATCCTGATGACTAAAGAACAACATATGAGACCTGCAGGAATGCAACCCTAACTCCAGTGCTATGAGAAATCTCACTACTTAAACATATTAAGTAGCACTCATGTGAACAGGGGTGATTTTCATGAATTGACCATATTAGCTGTGGAAATTTAAAACTTATCATTCCATTTATATTAAGATAGAAGAATCTAATGTGTCCCCTTCTTTCAAACATCTAGGGAATGAATGAGACCAAAGCTTGTGGAGGGAAGAGGAAGACTCAGAAAAACTAAAGTCAAATAAATTCCCTAATTGTGTGGAAAGAAGCAAGCTACAACGGGCAGCCAGAACTGCACCCGCAGATAAAGTCACTGCCTTTCTGCCAACAGTATACGTTTATGCTAATATATTTTATATATTAAGAAAAAAATCATGTCTTCTGGTCTACAAAAGGAGAAAAGGATGATAACTGATCCTACATGATCAGAATACTGACATTCTTATCATTACTATTAATAACGGTTCATTTTAAAATGTTTCCATATTTTTATATAGTCTCTAAAACAGTAAGTACCATAGAAACAAGCATTAAAATTGTTAGCTTTCTCCAGTCATCCAAAATGTTGGTAATGCTCAAAAAATGTATTTTCAAATGAAAACATAACATTTTTATCTGGAAAGCTACATAAATTATGCAGATTCAACTACCTGCCTGGAATAGAGTGAAAGAGCTTACCGAACTAACTCATAAGTCTCTCCCAGAAGTGGGTTGAAAGGCTTTCCAGTGCGTTCCCACTGAGAAGCAACAGCGGACACAGCGAATGCAGCCACACACTGTGCGAGAGAGCATTAGGAGAAGTTAAAAATAGCCCAGCTTGCGCCTCATCTTTATGCAACTGAAATTTTGCTGAAGACAGTAATTTACAAAACAATTTTGAGGCATTTAATTAATTTGTATTTTTGCCTTGGCTTAATAAGCAACTTAACAAGTAAATGTGGACATTCACAATGCAAACTGAGTCTCTTCCTATCGGTCATTCCCAACCACGGTTTTTGTAACACCTCGAGAGTGCTACAACTTCTCTCAAGGACTTAAAAAAACTCCCAAAGCCCAAATTACTCTTAATTCCTTTAAAATTTCTAAAAAGTACAACCTTTTAGGAAAGGGGCAAAGATATAAAACTAAAATTGGTATCAAGTCCAGTGAGGTTGGGAAAAGTTGATTTATATAAATGAAAGAATAGAAAGACTCCACTTAGAATGCTATCGCTTTGTTTGAAGGAAATCTACTCTACTCTCCCCATCCATTTACATCGCATAAACATCTTCTCCTCAAAACAAAATTAAGTGCAATTCCTGGTTGTCTTGTTTTAACCTATAGCAGTTATGTGTCTATTTATAAACACACATGTGCATAAATACACATATTTATGTGTGTATGTACATTCATTCCTTCCTGGAAACGCTCTGAAAGGGTCTGAAATAAAGGTTGAATTTTCTCTACCTCGAACACAATGATATTTTCTAAAATGAAGACTCAGAAACAGCTCACCAGCATCTGGGTTTGGTTTTGGACCACGTTTTGCTTCTCTTGGAATTCTCACTGGTCTTTCCACTATGGCGGCACTCTGACCACAGGGTGGCGGGGGGAGGAACACAGAGGACGCTCCAAACATGCTGATTATGTTTTAATACCATTTCCCAACCTCACAATGGACTCCACATGAATTTTGTGTTTGTGTGTTGGGGTGGGGGGTAGGAGAGAGGTGGCAGAGAAGTCTTTCTAAGACTTAAACCTTTTCAAGTGCTTGCCTGACACATACCTGCATCCTTTCCACAGGATCAGCAAGAGAACTGGCCTTGTGGATGAGGTATGTGTGCTCCATATACTCAGTGAGTCGCTGAAGGAAGCTCAAAGGCTCATTAAATATAACTGGCATGGTGATCTTGGAGAGTTCCTAGTTAACGAGAAAATGGAAACTGTGATGTCCAACACACACAGCAAGCTCCTCTGTGGCCGCCTTTATGTAACATGTTCCTGCAAAGGAAGTCGTGGAAAACAGCAGCCCATGAAATTTAATTAGGATCAGTTCAGCTTCACAAATCTTTCCAGAACACCTAACAATATGGATGGAGTATATTGTTCTAGGCCTTGAAGGAAATACAAAGACTACTCAAACATTTTCCTTGGCTTCGAGGAGCTCGCGACCAACTGGAGAGCAATGAGGTGAGGAGGATGAGTAAGTCTGCCTTAGATCAGATATGGCACATAAAGGTGATGGCACACAGAGACCAAAAATCTTCATAGTAGTTTTTAAGAAGCACCACAGATACCATTTTTGTAGATATTTTTCCTAAGAAATTTCAGGCTATTTCTGACTGAGAACATCGAGGTTTTCTGAGCACACCAAATCTACTATACATTGTGAACTGGGGTACTAGAAGACTATTGTGTATTTCACAGAAGAGGTTTTAAATTCTGTCTGCTGGAATGACATAATCATAGTAGACTTCCAAAGATAATCTGATGATTGGGCAGGGGTCTCTGGCCCAGAAGAGAAACCTTTCAACTCTGTTTACCTTATCCTGCCAGCAAATAAGAGCACCATGAGAGCTTTAAAAAAAATTCATTAGGTAACAAACTTATCTTGGTTTTCTCTGGAATATTCTGATGGTCTTCCCGAACTTCCACGTACCATTATTTACCTTCCCTGTGGGAATAAGATTATGTTTCACAAAGCCTGCTGATGGTTCGTTCACATGGTCGGGGAACATTCGCAAGGCGCCATCCAGGTTGAATGCCACCTGTCTTAGTTCTGACTTTCCCCCTCCCCAAACATTCACATTCTTACCAAACTGCACAACTGAAAATAAAGTAACCCCCACAAAACTATAACCAGAATGTATTAAAAAAAAAAAAACAAACAAGAGCTGATTATCATAAAGTACTGCAGAACACAGACAGACATGTAGCAGCTCAATCTAGGTAAAAGAAATGGTAGGTTTATTGCTGCCTCACGGGAGGACAGGAGGAAAAGGAATGTACAAAACGATAAAGAAAACAAAGCTCCACTATATACACCCTGATATCTCGGGAACTGCAGAACTTCACTGCTGGGGCCAAGTTAAGGGAGCTGGGGCTGCCAAGGCTTGTCTTTACTGAGATGTCTCAGGCTTTCCTTCTACTTAAAAATTATCTTCATTGGTTTTTTTTCCTTAAAAAAAAAGCTAACAGAGGAATACATAATTCTCAATAATGGAAGTAAAACACACAAATACTCTTCTTATCAGAGGCAAAGTACCACCAACAGTTTGGGCCACACTGCTGTGTATTTTCACACCCGTGTGCGTACACACACACATCTTACTGGATATTTTTTAATGCATGGGATCTACTCCATGTATTGACTCATTGTTTGTCTTTTTTTGCTGTTACTGGGTCGTGGCTGCTTACACACATGGATGGCACCTCACTGAGTCCATCAAGTCCTTTGTCATTGCTGCATTGTGTAAACAAAAGACCTCAGAACCAGACTGAGTTCCTCTGTGAGCTTTGTCATTTACTAACTGTGTGATTGTGGCCAAGTTAAACTCTGCCAGTTTCCTTCTCCATGACATGGTGCTAACATAACAGCATATATGATATAATCTACCACAAGGCCTTGTTGTAAGCCTAATAGCTGCACAACACTTACGTCAGTTCTGGGCACATGAGGAACCGCTATATGTACTTGCTAATTTTTTTTTTAAAGTCTATATAGATATACCATGAACTATTTAATTGTATCTTTTAGAACATGAGCAAATATGGTTCTAGAGTAAACTTCTGTTAAGTGGGGTTTCTGGGTCAAAGGTGTGTGCTCATTTAAAATTTTTAGTTACTACCAAGCTGAGTGCCTTCCAAAAGCCTTCATCAATCTGTACTCCTACCAGTGCTGCTTGGAAGTTAGATTTGCTTTTCACATCAAAGGGACGGGCACTATTTCCAATCTGTCCATTCAGTTCTGTTCACTCTTTTTCAAACAGATACTTAATTGAAGAATACTCAAATGCAATGGTGCTGAGCAGGTCACTTACAACTTTAGCATGAAGATGAAAAGACAACAGTATTAAAAATAATTATAAGTACAGTAATTTGTTAATGGATACACTATGTAAAAAGATATAAACTGTAACACCAAAAACAAAAAATGGCAAGGAGTATAAAAATGTGAAGTATCTGTATATGTTTGAAGTAAATTTGTTATCGGCTTAAAATAGGCTATTCTAACTATAAGATGTTTTATGTAAGCCTCAAGGTAACTACAAAGCAAAAAACCTACCGTAGGTACACAAGATACAGGAAAAGGAAACAAAGCATACTAAGTACAGAAAAATCACATCACAAAGGACAAAAGCAAGAGTAAAGGAACAAACGGATTGCAAAACAGCCAGAAAACAATGAACAAAATAGCAACAGAAATAATTAAAATAAATCCAGAAATAAATCTATGCATTATGGTCAATTAATTTTTGACAGAGGAGCCAAGAACATACAATGGAAACAACCTAAGTATCCATCAACAGATGAATGGATCACGAGAACGTGGGGGGTATATATATACATATGTGCATGAATATATATATGTATGAATACTACTCAGCCTTCCAAAGAAGGAAATCCAGCATTTGTGACAGCATGGACGAACCTGTAGGGCCTTATCGTAAGTGAAATAAACCAGACAAAGATAAACTGCACGGTATCACATGTGTGTGAACCTTGAAAAAAAAAAAAAAAGTCAAACCAATAGAAACACAGAAGATTGTTGCCAGGGGCTTCAGGGTGGAGAAGAACATGGAGAAGTTGGTATGAGTATAAACGTACAGCTTTAAGATGAATTAGGTCTGTAGAACAGGGTGACATTACCACAGCTGATAACACTGTCTTGTATTAATGAAATTTGCTGACAGTGTAGAACTTAAATGTTCTCACCGAAAAAAAAAAAGACAAATATACGAGGGGATGGATGTGTTAATCAACTTGATGGGGGAATCCTTTTACAATATACATCTTGATGTATACTTTAAATATTTGTCAGTTAAACCTTAAAAAAAAAAACCCACCAAGATCATCTCTTCTAAAGCAACTGCTATATAAAATATGCATATAGAAATAAAATTGTTTCAAAATATCTTTTGAAAATATTTTAATTTAGGGGGTGGGAGAGGGATAAATTAGGAGTTTGGGATTAGCAGATATAAACTACGATATATAAAACAGATAAATGACAAGGTCCTATGGTGTACAGCACAGGGAATTATATTCAGTATCCTGTAATAAATAATAATGGAAAAGAATATGAAAAAGAATATATATATGTATGTATAACTGAATCACTCTGCTGTACACTAGAATCTAACACAACACTGTAAATCAACTATACTTCAAAAAAAAAAGTTTCAAACAATTTTAATTTAGCACCTACTAGGTGCCAGACACTGATCAAAAGCCTTTTTATAGCCAGCCCTGACCTAGAATGCCCTGCTCTCTTCCCTTAACTGTTGTATATCCCACCCAGTAGGATTTCAAGGCCCAGTTCAAGTCTCTCCTCCTCAACTGTAACTCATCAATTTCCCGCCTCTTCCAGCTCCAGAAGTACCAGAATCTGTACCTGGTTAACGGATACGGAGCGTCAGTCCTGCGAGAGGGGAAGAGCTCTGCGGGTGGACGGTGGTGACAGCAGCCAGATGTGACTATGCATGTGCCACTGACCTGCCCACTTAAAAATGGTCCAATTGGTATGATGTGTATTTTACCCCAATTTTTAAAAGAAAAAAGGAAAAAAAGGAAAGGGAAGAATGGGCTCTGAGAGCAAAGGCCCCTTGCTACCTAGTGCTTGTCTCAGAGTCCCTCCCCTCTCCCCAAAGTGGGGACTTCACTCTGTACCTCACAGGGCTTGTAAGAATCAGATGAATTCATTCACACCAAACACTTAGAACAGCGCCATGCATGTGTTCAGGAGCAATAAATGCTGGCTGTGATCATTACTATTACTAAGACACTCAGAGCGCCCGTCCCCCAAGTCTGTGCACAGGCCAGGCGGCTTCAAGGGCTGGTACCTCATGCTGTCGCACGGGCAGCCGAGCTGCAAAGCAGCTACGAGCGCAGCGTGGCTGACGAGTTCCAAGGGGGCATCTCTGTAGCCTCCACTGTGGGGGCTCTCACCCGGGCCAGAGGTCCCATCCGACTGTCAGGTGGCAGGGTTCGCTCGGTGGTGACATGAACTCTGGCCCCTGACTAGTATGTGACATAAACTGTGCCATTTCTGGCTCAGCTCTTGTTTTCCACATGTCACTCTGTTGTGCACAACTGCAGGGTGGGATTTATTTTAAAGGAATTTAAAGGATTTATTCATTAAAGGAATAAAGAACTTTACCTGTAAGTTTGACTCTGGATTCCCCCGCCCCAAACACTAGAATGACTGTTAAACACTTGCTGAGGGTGTAAACGAGGTGCTGGGGTGTGACACTGCACCTCAGCCCTTCTGTGATTACGGCGGATCAAATGAACCCCGGCCTGGGGACTCCATCTTCCGTCTCTAAAGTGACGCTGTATACATTGCTATACCCTCATATACACCCCCTGAGAAAATATACAGGCAAGAACGGGGCAGTCAAGTGTTTCCTGGCCACTGGCTGCTCAACATCAGTTAACTAGACTTCATATGAGTTAGCAAGTCAATGAAGAAGTGTATGGTACCCACTCTGGACAACAAGGCACAAAGGACATGGTTTTACAGTCAATTTAATGGGAAGACTATTTTTTCACCATTTGAAAAGCTCCCCAAATTCTAAGAGGTTCTTTGAATACAATTTTGTAATCTAGAATAATTTAACCACCATCCTGCTTCTTTTAGTAACTCAGAACATAAGCATTCAAGGAAATAAAAAGGCACGCTTCTGGCCCAGGTAACAGACAGGGAGTGGGAGGGGAAGAAAAACCCCTGAGAGGACATATACACGCATAGGTCCAGATCCCATAAAAACAGCTTTGCTCAGAAGAGTCTAACACGTTATTTAAAATACAGCAATGGACTTGCAGTTTCATTGCGTCTGTCAGTTTGTAATTATTATTAAATAATCTTACGATTATTATAATTGCTAAAATCTACACTTTCCTGGATATGTAATGAGAAACTCAAGTGATACAAACTGTACTTCCCTCCTGGAAATTCACAGAGACACCATTTTTTACTTAAAATACAATTAAGTTTAGTATTGGGTTCTCTAGATATTGTACAGAACTAATTAGTGCTGCATGTATTCCAGTAACAGGAAAAGCAACAATGCATATGATGAAGGTCAAGTTTCAGGAAGAAACATGAGCTAGAATTACTTTTATCATGGAGAGCTTCAGTCAGCTGGAAAAATTAAGTATTTATGCCAGGCAATTCTACCTTGTGACCCAGCTAAAAGCAACGTTTAAATTTATCCATGCAAATTAATAGCAACCAATGATGAAACTGAAGAAACTCTTAATTGCAGCTGCTCATCAGCTGACAAACTGAGAAGGAAAAAAAAGAGCGAGAAAAGGCCACTCTGTCACTTGAGCACTATATGAACCACCCAAGGGCAAGGCGCAGTTTGATCCCACCTGAAATGAAAAATACTTTATATATGTAACGCCTAGCATCGTAATGCCCAAGTGTGCAAACATTTAAGACCTGGGTTAGAGATAAAAGCTCAGCTTAGGTCTTAAGCTAAGTCAGCCAGGAGTGCAACCCAAGCTCTTGTAAGGCTGCCAGGCTCTTCACTGACAGTCTGCTACTGGCAGCGTCTTGGCTCTGCTCCTCGGATGTGCCTTCTGCAACGTGAGGCTGGCACCGGATCCTTCCTGCACACCAGCCCTACCTCCCACAGCCACCAGAGATGTGCTACTCAGCACCCCCTCCACAAGAGGTCCCCGCCATCTGAATCTCCCTGACCACGCCCACAGCAGTCACACCAAGACCTCATAGGACAGCCCTCCTAGGACTCCTCTGGGTGAGCAGCAGCGTGAAGAAGCCTGCTGCCTCGTGCCTTTCGCTGTTGGTTACACCACTGTTCCTCGGCTCTCACAGACCAGCCCAGGGGACACAACTCCCAGAAGGGAAAGCGGGGGGTGTCTGCCTGTGAACTGAACCACACTTTGGGAACCGGGGTGCAACCAGTAGTAAAAACAGGTCGAAAAAGACATGAAAAGCTTTGAGGAAAAAGATAAACAGATATTCCTTTCCTATTCTTCCTTGTCTAGCAGCTGAGTACTTCCTGAGTTGGGAGGCCATGTCCTCCTGCCCGACAACCTCTGGGTGGGAATGTGCCAGAGCAACTGAAGCCGTGGCTGGACTCGTGGACGAGATCCACAGTCTCCACGCTGCACTCACTCAAGGTAGCCAATGGCCGTCCAGCTGATATGTGCGCTTTCAGGAAATGGACTTCCAGGTGCTCGCCCTACAAATGCACTCCTACCTAAGAACGGGCAGCCCCAAGAGCGCACCTGCACTGGACATCATGCTATTGCTCTTTTCCCAATTCTCTTTTTACAAATGCCCTTCTTTTATTGGGGAGGGACGAAGACACCCCTTATATGATCCTAAATATCAGAGTACAGGAGTCTTGCTCAAGTGTAAAAACCTTCAGGGCACCAAGTGAAGGGAGGTTCAGAAAATTAATACTGGTATCTACAAAACCTCTTTTAAGCAAGGCATTATTACTCTGTAGGAGGGCTCCCTGATTTCTCTGCTTCATTTTAGAGAAAGACCTGACATTAGAAGCGGGGTCTTCTGGCCATTTCTCCCACGTTGGGATATTCTGACTTCAGATCACTGTAGAATGAGGTGGTAGAGATGACACATTTTGTTTAATTACTTTGCTTCCTCTGCCTCCTGTCTCTTCAAGTGAGTATTTATAATGTACAGTTCTGGCAAAGCTCCAAATCTTAACTAGAGCTGTATCTGTCTTATATTTAGAATTCAAGAATGGGACAGTTGTCACAGTAACATATACCAACATGTTTATCTGAACCCAAAATAACATCACAGTCCTGACAGTGAGCGGACCCGGGATGCATCTGGCTCTAAGGTTATGTGGCAGGCGTTCTGCTTCAAGGGAATGAGCTGAAGCTGAGGTTTGGAGGGAACGAAATTAAAACTCATGGACAGATAAAAGCATTTCATGAAAAAACATTATATTGGCAAGGTGTTTCAGTGAAGAATGTTTCAATTTTCTCAACCCCTTCTCAACACTGCAAGGTATGTCTGAGTGAGAAGACACATTAACAGGAATCGAAGTTGAGAGCCCTGGTAAAGCTTCTCGGGTACGCTTCCCAGGGACTCAGATGCCTGTGAGTCCAACAGAGGGCAACAAAACCTTCTGTAAGTTAGAGTTCTCCAATGTTATTTCCAATAATGTTGAAGAAGTCCTAACCGAGTTGTCAACTGTTGGATCAAAAACAATTATTTTTGATAGGTAATATATTACCACCTGATTTTTGGCATACAGCTGAGAAAAGGTTAAAGAACCGAATGATATTGCTAGATATTTAAAAAAAAAAACCCACAGACCTCCTACTCCCATCTGTCTATTAATATGAGTGAGGTTTCTTAATCTTTGAATCTATTAAAAATAAGAACATAATTGTTGCTGAAAATTATTGTCTCATTCTAGCAAAATATGATATTCATTCTCAGTTATCTAAATACAAGTGAAAAAAATCCATTTTATGGATAAAATTTATGAAAATGTAACATAAAAGATAAAATGTTACATGTTATTTTGATCACTCATATGGTAGTATCTGTAAGAATAACTTGAAACCTGTAGTACTGAAGTCTTACAGCTATAGAATACAAATTTTTAAATTCAAATTTTTATATGTATTTTTGTGACAGCAAAGTATGATAAGGTAATCAATAAAAGACCTTCAAAGATGAAAAAATTTGGTCAAGATATTAGTCTACAGTAAATATGGAAAAGAAAAGAGTCAAAAGGAGCAAATGGAACTACAATGTTTTCAACTCTTAAATTCAAATCTCTACAGAATTTGGCTCTACTGGATGCCTGTAAGAGTGATACAAACACCGAGTTTTTAAAGTGAAAATGTTGTAATATAACAGATCTTCATCATCTCTTATAATAATCCAACACTGATATTCTATGACTCCAAGATACTACATGTGGCCTTGGGGGCAGATGCCTTCTCCAATTTTGGGCCTGGATACCTCGCTGCCTCACCCTGCTGCTGGCCCTGGTTTCCAAAGTCACTAAGGATGGACACCCAAGGCCTAGCCTCTGAGTGAGTCCTGCTGAAAAATCCTAAAGGGATGGGAGAGAAGAGGGGAAAGAAAATACGGGAAACAGAGGACAATGGATTAAGAGATTAGAGTCCTTTAACCAAAGGACAATGGGAGTAAAGAAGTAAGGAACAAAAAATTCAAACGACTACTGGATATCAGTATTCACTCTGAGCTGGGAATCTGTCTGGTAAATGCTTCAATCACACAAAGATTTAGGATTGAATTCCAGTTATGGACAGTATTCATTTCACATAGTATAACCCAACATAATTATGGGTAACATAATCCTGTCCAAAACAGATTGGGAGAAAAAAGGGTGTCATTAGTTTTGGAAATCTAAGTCTCTATATTCTTTTCTAGAAAAAAGCAAAGGAAAATGTGTATGTATGTGCCAGTGGAGGAGGATGGGCAAGGTGAGCCCGGCCGGAGGAGGTGCGGCAGGGCACTGAGGCCCAGGATGACGCCCGCCTGAAGAAGACACTGACGTTCCTTCCTGATGAGGAAGGAATCACATGAGACCATGCCTGCCAGATATGCACCTATCACGAGCTCTTAAAAAGCATGTCTTCCAAACAATGATACTCGGCCATAGAATTATACCACCATAAATGAGGGGCATTGATTTTTGAAAAAGTGGGGACCAGACCCCAGCTGAGTGTGGACCTGGGCGGTTTCCAGCAGGACGCTCACACGCCCACTCTCACCTGGTGTGCTCCTCAAGCCGACAGAGACATCACGAAAAGCTGTTTCCATGATCACATTTCCTCCGCTACTTTAAAGACTTATTATTATGAAATTAAGATACTGGGAATGTGAAGCTACAGGAAGAGTCAGCTGAAGGGTATGTGTGTAGCTTCTCTGACTGAGATTTACCCGCACCGAAAGGACCTGAAGTGTTTGGATCATTAAGCACAACAGAATCACAAAAGTGCAGCGGGGGATTTTTTTTTAAAGTGCCTTCATTATGAAGTATATAATAAAATCTATGGATACTAACATTTTCCCATTTTTGATCTATTATCTTTTGGGAGGTAGGAGGCAGATATTGGAGGGGTCGATACCAAAAATTACTTTTAAAATTTTTATTCTAGTGATGTTACTTACATTTCTCTCTCAAGAATACACTGTGCTTTAATCTCTGTGGTTGCTCAACACTTACACCTTGACTGTTCCTGCTGCCCACGAGAGGGGAGGCCACGACAGAGCCCAAGAACAAGGCCTCCAAGTGCCACATGACTGCTCCTCAGTCCACGTTATAAGTGTTCCTGTAGGATGTTAGTCTCTGATAAAACCTCAGCAGAAAACATTTTCCCAAAATATTATCTCCCTTGCTGATCTTTCTCTGTGACTTTATTCAGTAACTTCTAGGGATACAAGTTTGAAAACATCCTGTGGTATACCCTTTCTACCCAAACAGCTCTGCTTTTATTTGCTTTTATTTACAATTCAGCTTAAGTATTTATTTGTACAAACAGTCCTGCACCTAAAAATAAAAGTAAAATCATTCCTCTACAGAAACAGAGTATCTTTCTAAGCATGACAGGTACAAGCCAATATTTCTATCGTTTAAGAGAATGGTTAGTCTCCATTCAGACAGAATGCTTGCTTTAGGCATAAACTAGACGATTATTGGTCACTAGCCTGAACAAACTCATGACACTGCGACTAACTCTCACACCCAGTGAGACAGGAGGTGGTAGGAGACAGACTGAAGCAACAGAAATACAGAAAACTGTACTTTCCCTGAAGGCCAAAAAGACTAAACCACACCTGCAGTTTTCATACAAATTCTGCTGACCGAACAGCCTTAGACAGACGTGGCACCAAGTCGACGGCAACTAGGGGTTTCACTCATCCGCAGGTTACGAAATCAATTTAATGAGCTGGAATCAGCATTAATCTAATTTAACAGAAAACATTTGTTGTAATGATGAGCATTCTTCTGTGAAACTGGTTGTAATTTTATATATATACACACACACACACACACACACACACACAGAGGTACATTTTGGATCACAATGATAAATACGTCAACTAAGGGTCTGAAAAATGTTAACTCAGTAGAATACAAGTATTAATTTTTGTCCTGAAGATTTCAGTTCTTAAGAGACTAATATACATAATTGACATTTTATTTAAGAATATTTACATTTGCCTTGAGACATCTGGTTTGTCAAAATAAAATCAGAGCTCAGGTGTTCTGATTCTCATGTGTGATTAACAGCTAATAATAATATTGAGTACTAAGCTAAATCATGGTCTGTCTGAGACATTTTACACAAATTATCTTATTTATCTCTCAACACATCTATAAGGTGCAAATTATTCTCCTAATTTTACACAGGAGGAAGTGCTACTCAGGGATGCATGGCAACTTGCCCAGGGTCTCACAGATGGGGGGCAGCAAGGCTGGGATAAATCTCATTACCCAGCTATAGAAAGCTTAGCCGAATTACTCTCCACATAGGAGGATAAGAATATTTGTTTAAAATAAATGTTTCTGGGATTAGCATCTTGGAAATTACATTTAGGAAGTCGCAGATCACCCTACCCCATGCAGAGAACAGAGACATTCGAAAAATGCCAAAGTGGGCACACCAGCAGCTAAAAGGGTTTCAAGCATCAGAACGAAAATGTTTAGAAAGTGATTGTGCTTCTCAGTATGAGGAAAATTCTTGAAGTATTCCCAGGTTGTACACTAAATTGCAAAATTAAGAAAGGTAATGTCCAGGCAGATTCTTTAGCAGCTCAGGACTCATATGCTTTTAAATTTTCACCATTCTAGTTGTTCAAAGGCCATGCAAGAAGAATTAAGAGAACTTTACTCACAATTCTAGTCTGGCTGATATCAGGTTGGTGATGTGGACTACTCTTTAAAGGAACCCAAGGATTTACGTGATAGTAAATTTCGCCAACTGCTGCCCTCCCCCCAAAACTCAGATCCACCTGCACAGATAACGAAGCAGAGACACATTCCAAGTAGCTAATGCATACCACATTTACAAATTCAAAGTACACAAACCTGCTCTGTACACAGATGCGTAAGTGAAATTATATTCTATACTGTGGGAAGTCTGTTTTTTCTGAGAGAATTTCTAGGTAATTCTATGGGAAATACAAATGTGGAGAGACAAGAGGAAAGAACATTTTCTTTTCCTATTTCCTTACAATGAAAAATCACATTAATGTCGTATCAAATGGCATAAAGAGTGGTTAAAATTCTGTCAGGAAAACCTAGTATAAGAATTTTCCTTATTTCTGATCCTCAAAAGTTTCCATGAACACTGCTGTTCATCACTTGTAGGCCGACATTAAGATTCCCTTCCAATGGATATGCATGGAACACATACCAGCTCAATACTGTAGAACACATAGTTAACTTACCATTCCAATGCATTTTCTGAGGATGCTCCAGATACTGAAGTCATTTCTGGAAAACATAGGGGAAGGCAAGCTTGTTCTGGAAAAAGAAAAGAAAAATGAAGATTTAATTTTAATACCAGTGACATTAGGGGAAAACTACTGTCATTCACATGAAAGCCACAGGCATACACATATAGACACACCATAAAAATCTGCATTGTATACAAATGACCATCAGGCACATGACAAGCTACTCAGGATCACCAGTCATTAGGGGCATGCTAAATAAAACCACAATGAGCTATATATCACCTCACACCTGTTAGAATGGCTATCACCAAAAAGACAGGGGATTACAAATGTTGGTGGAAATGTGGAGAAAAGGGAACACTGTGCACTGTTGGTGGGGCTGTAAACTGGTACAGCCACTGTAGAAAACCGTATGAAGGTTCCTCAAAAAACTAAAATTAAACTACCATATGATCAAGCAATTCCACTCCTGGGAATATATTAAAAGGAAATGAAAATACTAACTTAAATAGATGTCTGCCCCCTCATGTTTACAGCAGCACTATTTACAATAGCCAAGACATGGAAACAACCGTAAGTGTCCACTGATGGATGACTAGATCAAGAAGTTGTGGTATATGTGTATGTGTGTGTGTGTGTATGTTTATGTGTGTGTATATGTACATATATACATACCATAACTTCATGCTTTACATGCATACCACACACACACAAAATGAAATATTATTTGGCTATTAAAAATGAGGAAATCCTACCATTTGCAACAAAATGAATGGACCTTGAAGGTATTATGCTAAGTGAAATAAGTTAGACAGAGAAAGACAAATACTGCATGATCTCACTTACACATGGAATCTAATAACAACAACAAAAAACCCCAACAACAACTCACAGAAGAAAGATCAGATTTGTGGTTGCCAAAGGCAGGGGTTGGCGGGAAAGTAAATTAAAGGAAGGTGGTCGAAAAGTACAAACTTCCAATTATAAGATAAATAAGTACTAGTGATGTAATGTACAACATGCTGACTAGAGGTAACACTGTAAGTAAGACATAAATGAGACATGTATGGGAAAGCTGGTGAGAGTAGCTCCTAAGAGTTCTCATCACAGAGAAAAAAATTTTTTTTCTTTTTACTGCACCTGTATAGGATGATGGATGTTAACCAAATCTACTGTGGTAATCACTTCACGGTATGTGTAAATCAAACCATTGTGCTGTACACCTTAAACAGTGATGTCTATTGTTTCTCAATAAAACTGGGAAAAATGTGCATCTTCATAGGCTAAAATAGGGTCAACCTGGGGCTGTATCCTTCACTGCTATTCTGGCCCCTGAAAAATTTCGCAGCAGGTCAACCTGCCCTACGGCTTCAGTACTATCAGATCTGAATTCTCCTAGTCCTCCTGTTTTGATGCCCAGCTGTTTGGACCACCTCAGAGGTACGCTGTCCTTTCACGTACTAACCTGTCTGACGCTGCTGTTTGGTTCAAGACAGACCTACCATATTCTGATACTCAATAAACCACTTAGCTGTTAAATAATGCAAACAAAAATGTCATCCTAGCTTAAGGTTTTTAAGAAATGAAATGGGAAAATGCAAACAATTCTAAAAGCCAAAGTAAATTTTAGGCCCAAAGACAGTGACATTGGACATAACTCAGCAACTCTGGATATACTGGGAGACCTTTGCAAATTAACCTCTACAGAAGGGGCATTTCTAACACCTCTGCAGGGCCTGGAAAGTAGCCAGAAGGAGGGTGGCTGTCAGCAACAAAGGGTCTGTGGGCCCAGCTTCCTGGGGCCTCAGCACCTCCGGGGGAGGGGTGGGAGGGGCCCAGTACCACTTCCTGAAACACCCTTATGGTAAGATAATGCCTTCTTTTCCATTATCTTAGGTTATGGTGAGGGATGCTGATTTTCCAGGTGCTGTTTGAAACATATCCATGTATAGAACAGATAAACAAGATTATACTGTATAGCACACGGAAATACATACAAGATCTTATGGTAACTCACAGCAGAAAAAAAATGTGACAATGAATATATGTATGTTCCTGCATAACTGAAAAATTGTGCTCTACACTGGAATTTGACACAACATTGTAAAATGACTATAACTCAATAAAAAATGTTAAAAAAAACCCATGTAAGTAAAATATTAAAGAAAATGTTAAATTAAAATTTTTACCTTCTAAAGAACCTCTGTTCTATAAACTACTTTGCGTTATAGAAGTTAATAAAATTTTCAGTTTTTAAACACGTAATATTTTAAGATCCTCCATGGTAAAATTCTTCCGATTTCTTTTTCAGGAACGCACAATGCTCATTTGGCAGATCTGGCTTCTAACCAGCCTGCTGGGTAAGTGGCCACAGATGGTATTTAAATCACACTCTCTGCAGTCCAAGACCATCAATCTCTGTGACGTGAACGAGTGAATTCAGGGATAGAATCCACGCCATTATCTACCATTTGCATGTATAACACAGTTTGAGAGACGTATACAAACTAAATTTCTCATCTTCTGTCTATGAAACAGTCAGTCAGAAATGTAACATATTAACTAGGAAGCTATGAGCCCGAAATAAGCTTTGTGAAGACTGAATGAGGGGCTGTAATTCCCCCCAACAAATGCTTACATTAAATGTATATGTATGTTACTACTCTGATGTTAGAGGGAAGAAGAGCAGAAAAACAAATATTTTGGAAGAAAGCAGAAGAGAAGAGACATTCAAGCTTTATTTTTATATCCAATTTAGAAATCATCTCAGGGTTGCCGGCCAAGAATCCCACCCAGAAATACCCTATACTCACTCTCCTGCATGTAACTCTCCATGGTGCTTTATGAAATGTAATAATGACTCATTAATGAGGAAGCCAGGTTACCGGCAACATGAATGATCTACCCTGGAACACAGCCAGAAAGCAGGGGTGAAGGGGACTGGAACAGGGCAAGGGCCATCACGAAGTCAGGGCTGTTCTCTTGTGTAGGACACGCAGTGCCAAATGCACACCCTCCTTCCGACCACGAGGCGGGCAGCAGCGCACCGATCAGAAGCAGCAAGGGGAACGCGGGCCGTGCAGAAGCCGGGCCGGTAAATGACCTCAGGGCTGCTGACCGCATCTAAATCGACAGCGTGATGAGGCTGCCAAAAGGAGAACAGAGCCAGAATATTCCCAAGGGCAGCTCTGCCAGAGCTGGGATCCAGACCTGTGCACCACTCTGAAAAGGAACCTTAACACCCTTACACAGGAGGCCAGGCAAAGGTGTGTGGAGAACATCTCATTAGCAATGGCTGGAGGAAATGTGTAGCCTAGAAGAAACTGGAGGTCTGGGGGACAGTAGGCGTGACAGAGGTCTTGGGGTATTAGAGGACAGGGCCGGGGTGCAGGAGCAACAACACCCCCATCACCCATCCCCGCCGGCAGTCCCTGCACACCTTTCCCTCCACCGCACTGATCAACTCGTGACGCACCACAGGTCTCCTGCGTACTTCCTGACCACATCCCCCAAGGAGTAGGTAAGCTTCTGGAAAACACACGTTTCGCCCACTGCTCTATCCTGGTGCCCAGGGCAAGGCCTAACACAGAGGAGGAGTTTAAGTACTTGCTGAATGAGCTTAAGAATCTGTAAGGTCTTCTGGTACACGTTACCTCATTCATGATGAATCCTGTTTATCCTGTGCTGCTCCAGAGCTCAGGACTAGGCCCACTGGTGGAAGTTACAGGACAGCTGACATGAAGACCTATCTTATAATCAATTCCAAATAGGGGAGACAAGAGAGTCTCATTAGGGAAGGGTTTCAAACAGATGTTAGAGAATCCCTTTCAGTCAGGGCCCAGAAAGCCACTCCTGCACTGGGCGGGAAGTTGGTCTCCATCTCCTAAGCCAAGATGATGTGGCTAAACACCCCACACGGAACAAGACAGGCCCCCACAACAAAAAAATTACCCAGCCCCAAATGTCAGTAGTGCCAAAGCCGAGAAGCCTGTCGTAGTAATAGGAGAGCTTCACAGATAATTTTAAATTTTGTAGTGGCTATATATTTTTTTAAAAAGTAAAAGGAAACAAGATAAATTAATTTTAATACTATACTTCACTTAGTATGTCCAAAATATTAGCATTTCAACGTGTAATCGATATAAAACTATTAATGAGATATTTTATACTATTTTCCCATTCCACATCTTCAAAATCCAGTGTGTATTTTACACTTCAGAGCGCATCTCAGTTTAGCTACTGCATGTTTAACAAAGTGAAATGTAGTCTTACCAAAGCAATCAAGTTCTGTTTAATGGCAAAATATTTTATACTGCTTCATTGTTACAAACTATATTACAAAATTAACATAATAAGCCTGTATTAATTAGAATTAAATGAGACCAAAAATTCAGTTTTGCAGTCACACTAGCCATCTACCAAGTGCACAAAAACCAGTGGCTAGTGGCTACTATTGGACATTATGGATTTCTGTGATTACTTCTGAAAACAAAAGGATAGTACTGCTCTAAGATTATGGGGGAAGAGCAAAGAATTGCTCAATTATAAGAGTCTAAAGTCAATGAGAGACAAGAGTCCACAGCATAATCATCAGGAAAATGCTAAACCTGCGATATATTTAAAGTAGAGGGAAAAGTTTTTTTAATTAGGTACATTAAAAAATGTTTTAAAGGATTTGTACTGAAAAGGACGTGGTTCTGTATTTTAAATTTTCACTCCCTCCACCGATGGGGGGAGAAAAAGAATTCCCTAATGATGTTGGACGGGGACGTATGACTCCAGGCAGAAGTAAGAACAGCAGAGAGCAAGCACCAGACTTTCCAGGCTGAAAGCATAGATCAATTATTCTCTTCCCTTCAAGTTTATCTGAGAGTCATTATCCTGAATTCTATGCTTCCTTTTTTCCTTCCCACAGAGAGAAAACACGCTGTACCAGGGACTGAGAGTGATATGCCCTGGTTCTATTTTCAGCCATACAGATGCCATTATGACTATCCACACAACACCACAATAACTGGTCTTTAAGTGAAGGTCCCATCGCAGTAGTTTTATCTCCGTGATGCACACGGCTCAGCTGGGGGCCCCGCCATCACTCCCTGCTGCACAGGGTTGTATCCAGAGCCCAAGATGAACCAAATTAACTTGGGCAGTGTGACTGACAAACGCAGTGCTGGAATCCCCCTTCCTCTGAAAAGGCTGTGCAAGTTCAGGGGATCGCTGTCCCCCAGATCTCTGGGAGATGCTTTTGGATGGCGGACACTATATGGGAGGCTGAGCCTGATGGAGCCTCTCAGACGCACGTGAACTGCGCAGATGCTCAGTCCCCCAGGCCACGCAGGGCCACGGCCTGCCCGCTCCTGCCCACAGATGGCTGGGTTAGACAGACACTGTGCGCTCGTGGAGACCCTCTGACCAAGAGTAGAGAAGGATTATTACAAAGCCAGCTTTGGCTGAAATCAGCTGCCCGGGGTTTCAGGTGTGCTTCTGTTTTCATGAGGCCGCTGAGCTGTGCTGGGGCCCTGTCTGAGGATGTCCGTAGCCCACCGAAACACCAGCATGCGTGGGTGGGCGTCTTTCACTCGGAGGAGGGGAGAGAAGGAAGCAGGGCCGCAGCTCGGGCTCCTGCCTCGGCCACCCCCAGTCCAGACGACACGGCTGGACAAGCTGCCTGAGTTGGCAGCTAGATCTGTGCTAAGTAATGCCTGGGACAGAGAGTGTCTCTGGGAAATGAAGTTTCAGTTTTCTTACCTGTACATTGGTTTTTAAAGAATTAAAAAGATTCTTCGTTATTTTCACAAAGTACAGACATATTGAGATGAAAACATTCGCAATCACTGGTGATACCATCTGCCCATTGATTTTTAGCTTCTCAATATATAATAGCTCCTTGTATATTATAAATACTTTATTCACCACCTATACTGCAAATAACTTTTTCCAAGTCTAACACTGGTCTTCTGCTTCTGCTTACGGTATAATCTGCCGAAACCAAACCTACCTGCCTGGGAAGACTATATATGTTATGATCATAATGTATATGTGAAACTCTAAATAAACATCTATCTTCCAATATTTTCCCTATGGACAAGATAAAACCACTTCCCAGTCCTATTAATAGTCAAGCCAGATAAAAAGGCAAATCTCTTCACTCATATAAAGTTTTGTAATCTCATTCTTATGCTTTTAGAAATTCAAGTTCTGTATCAAAACCAAGGCAACACAGAACATAAACAATCTTCACAAGCATTTACCACACGGAAGTAAACATAATTACACGGGGTAACAAGTATGCGCTCATTTGTCAGATTACAAAATAATACGTTATTATATACCAGGTGAAATAATCCATAAAGATAAAGAACAAGCTACTCCCACCTCCGATACCAATGTGACAGCCTGGGGTGCCGCCCTCCACACTCTTTTCCCTGCACGAGCACATACAAGTAGAGATATTTTTTGATATATTACCCTAGAAGTCACAGGGTTTGTTTTTTTTTTTAAACTAAATAATAATATAAGAGGATACCCCTTCAAGGTGATAGATGTAAGTGTATCTTTATGCACAGAGACACAGGCCCATACATGTAACTTTGTATAAGTAGTGTATCATGAATGCCTGGTTTAACAGTCTTTCTCCCCCTGTTCTTTTTGCTTGTCACCCCACATCCTCATCTCTGCCACCGCTGTACCACCCTGTAACCCATGTTAAAAACCTGCTATGTATTTTTCCATACTCTTACCTTTTCTCAGAGAGTCACAAACAAAGTGTGCACGTGTGCACACACAAAGCGGCTTTCTGACTTCAAGATTCCAAAACAGAATACCAGTTATACACACTTCTCCATGGTTTGCTTTTCCCTTTCAGTACTTTGTGGAAATCTGTTCCAGTTAAATGGTAAACTAATCCTTTTAATGAATGAGTCATATTCTATGACAAGAATACTGTCTATCAAAGTATATTTTGCCATTCTCCATGAAAGGCATTCACTGTTTTCATTGTTTTGCCAAAACAAACAATGCAGTAAAATCATCTTAATATATTGCATTGCTAATTAAACCTAATGTTTTCATTTCTATGGCAGGGAGTACCAGTGGTAAGACTGCTGGGTCAAAAAGTATCTCTGTTTTACTTTTCCGGGGATGCTGCCCGATTGCTTTCTGAAAAGATTTTAACAATTTTATTTCATCAATCATCCATGACGGCACCTCCCCTCTCTCCCCACCAGCAACAATTGGTGTTAATGGGTGTTCTTACTCAAGTTTTCTCAGTCAGACTAGAAAGTGATACCACAGTGCTATTTTGTTTTTCCTTGACCACCAGTGAAGTAGAACATCTTTTCATATATTTAATGACCACCTGGATTTACACATCTGTAAACTGTCTCTTTATATCATTTGTAACCTCTGGCTTTTTTTCTGTCAATTTGTAAGAATTTGTTGACAGAGACTAATCTTCCATTTGTCTTTTACTAATCTTTCAGTTAGATTGCAAATAGAATCATTTATAGCTTAAAAAAAAAAAACTTACAGGCAAATGTGTCTTATCATTTTTTAAAATAGCTTCTGGGTTTAAGGCTTCTTCCCTCAACCCAGGTTTTTTTTTTAACCCGATGTTCTAATTCTTTAAATGACCAAAACACGTATGTGTATCTCAAGACCCTATTTCTACATATAAATAGCTAGGTACCTTTAAGGCATCTGTCCCTGCCCATTCGCAGTGGACCCCTTGTGCCTCTAAGAGTTCTGTGCCCTCTCGCCTCTATGCCTGCCACAACGGGGCCTGCGAGGTCGCCCAGTTTGCTTTCTTCAAGACAGAGGAGCTCTCTCTCCAACAATTCTCTTACCCACGCATTCAGGAATCTTAACAGTCTACATTTTTATTTAGTTTTAGTCCAGTTTCTATCTCCTTTCAAAAGACCCTTGACCACTGATCTGTATGCTTCAGGGAGGAGAGGAAAAGTTCAGTGGTTTTTTTTTTTAAAGCACCATTTTCACAAATGCTGTGGGCATCACATTATCCCTGAACTAACTGAATTCTACCAGAATGAAGTGTGTGAATGCTAATGTTTAGTGTTTACCCCGTTTTAGACCCCGTGTTAATCACGTAACAAGCATCCCCTCACTGAAGCCTCTAAATAAGCCTATAAATTACACACTCATTAATGAAATAACCTGTCCATGAGTGGTCGAACTGGAATTCTTTAGCTCCAGATCCGTAGCACTTGGGTTTCAGAGTGCAGACTGCCACTCTGCATAAACGTGAACAAGCGACTCCCTACTCTATGCCTCGGTGTTTCTACACAGAGAACGACAGTACTATGTCACATGGTCATGGTGAGGTTCCAGTGCAACAATGCACATACAGTAGTATTTTTTAAACTTTGAGTCCTATTCATTGGTGGTTTGTAAACTCAATTTAATGACTCATATAACCGGCATTTAAGAAAAATGAAGAAACAGAATATAACATCTAACAAGAGCAGGTATTATAAATGAGAATTCTGTTTAATAACACACACACCTGTAATGTATATACTATGTGGTCAAATACTTTTTTAAAAACATTTTCCACTCTGGGACTTGGTCAGTGCTGTACAACACTCAGCCCAGTGCCTGGGAGACAGAAACTCGCGACATCCAGTGGGTACTGATGTTACTATTAACTATTTCAGGGAAAAACCGTCTCATTTTCCTATCTGAGTTGGTCAAGATTTAAAACTGCTACTATGTTCTGGAGGGATAATTTACTTTTACTAATTACAGTTTCAAAAGATGACCTAGAAAAAGGGCTGTTTACTGGACAATATTCACAACTAGATAAAGGTTTACACAGAGAAACAGGTAAGAAGTACCGCTCTTACCCTAAAGGACGGTGGCAAGGCTGTGACATGAGCACCAGTCCCCGGGGAAGGCAGGACACAGTGGCCTCACATGTGATCAGATACCGGTGTGGCCAGAGGAGATTTTTCAAACTCCAGACTTGGGCTCAGAACCTCTGGTTCTAGGGCAGGGGAATCTTAAACAAAGGTTCTTTAAAAAGACTTGGTTAGGGCACAATGAAGCAACATGGGAGGGGCTGTTGGTAAAGTTCCTTTCCTCGTCATTTAATAGCTCTTGCTATTCCTTGTTTTAACGTCATACAACCTGGGTGAAAGTGTCCAAACAACATTTTTCATTTACCTGAAATGATGGAAGGGAATATATTAACAAATCCCAAGCCTAATTTGATTG
This sequence comes from Camelus bactrianus, assembly GCF_048773025.1. NCBI lineage: Eukaryota > Metazoa > Chordata > Mammalia > Artiodactyla > Camelidae > Camelus > Camelus bactrianus. Next base: position 9,754,766 of record NC_133562.1, read on the forward strand.
TGCTTTAAACATTCCACTGCCATTATAAAACAGTATTAAAACTGACTCCTGTCTTCAGACTTGAGGGCACTTGCCTTCACCAAACACAGCCTGGAGACATCCAAGCACGGCTCCTCCGTTCAGGCTTCTCCTCGGCACCTACTTGGGAATGACCTCGAACTCAAAGATGCTGTCTACGCGCATCGGAATTTTAAAAGCTACTCTGATGTTCTAACTTAAAGCACTGAGGTTGGCTGGGGTTCCATGCTCTGCTTGAATCCCACGATTCTTAATTTTCCCTATCTTCCCTCGCCCCCACTGTTAATTTCTTACACATCTGCCGCTCACCAGGCTCAGGCCCCTGAGGCTGTGGACTAGGTCTTGCTCTCCTCTGCATCCCCATGGTGCAGAGTAACTTGCACGTAACAGGTGCTCCATGTTATATCTAATGTCTTCTGAAGTTAAAATGGGCCACGGAGAGAAAAAATAGCGGAAAAAAATGAGAGGTGGATAAGGAGCAAATGCGGCATGACGAACACAGATAACCAAATTTTCCACCTCTAAGTCACTTAAGAAAACAGTTTTAAAGCCAAATTCCTTAACACACATTTTCAGTTGCACTTAACAATTAAACATTTGTTCATGCTATTAAATATTCTGAAAGAATCATCAGTTTGAGCAGAATACTCATTTGGATATTTAGAAAAGCAAGCAACAACCTAATTCTAACCTTTGATGCAAGATCAAAAGAATGAACTAACAATCTAATAATTTCATAGAGAAGCAGACTTTATCATGGCAGCACTGAAGATCTGTGTGCACACATGTGCATATGTATTAGGTGTTTTGTACTTCTGTGTGTGTATCTGTGTGCAATTATTAGGTGCTCAGCATCTCTCCTCTCAGCTATCAGAATTCCTCTTTCCTTCTCTCCCAAATCCGTTCTTCCACAAGTACCAATTTAAACATAACCCTAATGTACACAGCTTCTATTTGAATCTAATCATCTGATTTCAATGGCACTACTGATGTTTACTAGATATTCAAAATGAAACAGTCTTCCAAATAAGGAAGCCATTAAAAATAAACTATAAAATTAAATTATATTCACAAAACTGAACATTAGATTTTAAAATGATGTTACAAGAGTACATGATCATAGTAATAAAAAGCCTTATTTTCACCCATCATGTATAATGTTACAGAGTTCATCTGGAATCGCAGTTCACAAATCTATTCTCTTAAAAAGGTTGAAAGGAAAGTGATGTGAGGAGAAGCCTAGTGACCTCATCACTGATGGATAAGCGTATTCTTACTCACAAGTCATGTGAAAAGTATCAAGTTCCATTTTTGGAAAGGTACCACTCCCCTCTACCCCTTCTCCCTCCTGGTTAGGACAAAGAATCATAGAGAAGGCAACACTCTTATTCACCCTCCACTCGCTTCTTGAGAACATGCAAGATTGTTACTGTGCATTTACTGAAATTCTTACCATTAGACTCTATGCTGTGTTGAACCTGCAGATGGAACACCGCAGGTACTCAGTAAACGTTGCTGAGATAAACTTCATGGCTGTTAGTTTTCTATAAACCAGGGCCTGAGGCTGAATAAGCTGTCCCATGATGCATTTATCATGTAACTTTCCCGTAATATTCCTCAGTCATGTAATAGTAATTAAAACTAGCTGTAATATATGTGGATACGTAAGATCTTCAAAGGCACCTTCTATATGAAATATTATGCTAAGTGTAATATATTAACATCAACACAAAACAACTAAAATTCACCTATACAGTTAAATTCCTAAAATCTATCTATCCCCCTTTCAACAGAAGCAAGCCTGGACAAGTTTCAAAAGAGACCTCTTTTCTTGCATGACTGATACTGTAATGTACCTTCTACCAACTTCCAGGTTTGAATTCGGACCAACAGAGGAACTGCAAGTTCTCTCTGCATCCTGGTAACGTCATCTGAAGCCTACTAGACACCAGCACCTCACTTAGGGCTGAGTCAGACAAGAAGGTGCTGGGGACAGCTGGACAGGTATTTAAGCTGCTCCTAGACATCCTCAACTCAAATCAGCCCAGAGGCTTGGCAGCAGGTCAGCACAAGTCTCAGATGAGACGAGATGAGAAAGGGGGCAGTCATATGCCTTTTTAGGTTCTGTGCATCTTTTAAATATCCAACAACTTGTTTTCCTATTTTAAGCTTACTGTGATAATTTGATGTAATTATATATTACTATTTGATTTTGCTGTGTATTCCTAAGATTATTTTTCATTTTTGATCTCAAATAATAAAGAGCCTATGATTATCACTTAACAAATCTGGCCCTACACAGCAAAAAGATTAGGGTGATTATATGTCCTTGTTTCATTTGTTCTGATTTTAAACTTTGATTTTAAAATAGCATATTCAAAATTTCAGACTGATTTTCCTACTGGCTTTCTAAAATTCAGAACTCATGTCTAACTTCAGTAACACAGTAAATTTACTTCCTACTCTTGTTAGTTTATCAGCATGACTAAATTAAGAGGAAAGCCTGTAGAACCATCACATTTCCAAGCCAAAACAGGCTAATGAAAACATATCTATGAACCAGTTCAGAGAGAAGCTGTCCCTTTGGGGAGCAGGACCCCCTCACGTCAAGCCTACCTCATGGGGTTTGGCACAGATGGGAAGAGGGCAGGACACAGAAAAGCAGACCTCACCCTAGGGACAGGGGGCATGTTTTCTGCTCACCCTTACCTCTAAGAATCACTAAGACTTCATGCAGTGGGAGCTGGAACAGACGTAAACTAACTGAAATGAAGACAGCAGATCATGGTGAGGTCATCTTGACCTAAAGGAAGTGATCTCAATGACGGAGAACACTGATGGAATGCAGGCTGCATGCCACACAGGTCAGAGCCACTACCTTCCGCCCTGTCTCCCCTGAAGGCTGACCGAGCCTCCTGCAGTGCGGATGGCTAAGGAGCAGAGAGGCATGGAGAGGGTGAGCACAAATCTGCCAACACCTCCTCACATTCCAGAAAGGACCCGAGACTGTCTATGGCTAGTCATTTTGTTGGCAGGAAAGGGGAGAGAAGCCTTTCCTGATTACAATAGAAATTTCTTGGACTCTACACTAAGCAATGTCTCATCCTGGAACCTGAATGGGCTCCAGCTGGATGAGGAGTCTGGCAGGGGGTGTGCGAGGGACAGCAAGACCCCAGAGCAGATCTGAGCGCTGGACGGCAATGGCTGACCCTTGAACCAACTCTGGAGCAAGGCTGTGTCTAACAGGCTGCGTGTTACCTGCAACACTGCAGACAAGGACTTTAGGTCCCCGAAACAAGAGTTTAGGGACTATGCAAAACATAGCTAGCAACAAGAGAAGATGCAGAGAGAAGCAGAGATGCACTGAGTGATACAAGTATCGCTCTGCACATACCACTCTGCCTTGTTGCATGGCTTTGAACTTTTTAGACATATTTCCCTTTAAAGCACACCCATTTTTCCACAATGAACATAACAATTTGGGATCTGCTTTAGCCAGTTCAATAGCCTGATTTAGCTTCCTTTTAAAATGATCTGCGACCTTTCTGACTGCTTGCCATCAGAGGGATAGAATTTCTAGGGAGAACTGAATTTCTGGTTCCTTCCTGCTCTGTGACATATAATACCTTCACTGGCGTTATCTGATGTAAACATCGGTTTCCCCTCTTTTTCCTTTCTGATTGCTCTGAGCATAGTGACATATCTGTACTGCAAAGAACAGCAATCTTCCTCTTTCCTAAGGTTTCTTCTGCTAACAAAGATTACACGGTGTCCTGAAACACACAATCAGACTGAAGTAGCGTACCTCACCTTCTGAGATTTTCTTGTTCTTTCCAATAAGATAATGTCAATCATACCCTGAAGGAAAACAACCAAAAAGCTTGGTTTTCACTAATAAAAGAATGCATAGCTATTGAGGAGAAATAAATAATTTCTATGAAAACATCACACCTTTTATCATTCCAGCATCCTTTGGAGAATCCTGCTTTGGTAGGAGGTTGGTGGATAACGAAAATTATAGCAAGAGAAGTTTTTAGCCCCTGTTTGTTTGAAATTGGCAGAACTTCCAATGTGTTCATGTGTTCTTTTGTACGCTCATGTTAATACAAATGGAAATGTATAAAGGCCCAGAAAATAAGTTCCACGTCCACTTTAATTTGTAACAGTGCCTAGCACTGAGCCAACAGCAGATGGGTGCTTAATGCGTGCTTTGGGACTGTGATGTTCATTCTCTGTAAATTATTACACAAAAGAAACAAACAGCTGCATTAATTAAAGGCTGGGACAAACCGTTTTACATTTCAGAATACAAATCTGGGAATTTGTCTAGGAATATAAATCTTTGTTATTCTAGACATCTATAAAGGTTCTAAATTTTAAGAACAGAACAGAACAGAAGCTCTGGAGTCAGAATACCTGGCGTGCATGCAGGTCTTATCACTTATCTGCAAAGCGCCTGGGCAAGTCAGTTCAACTTTCTGTGCTTCAGTTTCTTCATCTGTTAAACTGAGGATATAATACTATCTGCCCTGCCTATAACTCAGAGGTATTTTGAGAACCAAGAGCCATGGAGTTTGTGAAAGTACCTTATAAGCACCAATTTGTAATCCAAATATATGCTGCAGAGAGGAATATTATGCACAATACTGTAAGGAGCTCTGGATCTGGGGCTGACATAGCACAGTCAGAAGACAGAGACTTTAGCAACCAGACCAACTAGGTACTAACCATCCTGCTGTTGGATTGTGCTTTTGTGGGGACTTACTGCTCACGTCAGAGATGAAGCAGCTGACCTGTGGACAGCTAAATGCTGACCAAAGCCATACAGCTATAGAAAGTCACAGAGCCAGGACCAAATGCAGAAAGGAAAGCACATTAAGCTGATGGCTCTCGACTGTCTTATGATCACAGTACACCCTAGGCTACTAGAATTTCTGTCAATATACTTAAGGTATTCAAAGACCCACAACACCAAAGCACAAAAGTACAACAAAACTATAGAGAATCTATGATTATAAACTATCTACTTGGTTCACCTACAGAAGCCTGTTTTGCTGAGAAGTGTTAACTGCCCCAACTGTGTCCTCTTACAGCCCAGAAAGCAAGCTGCTTCGCTTCAGCACTGGGATGCCACCAGGCTCCGTCCCCTACCCCGTCCTCAAAGCTGGCTGTACCCCGCCTGCTCTAGCACACGTTGCATTACGTTCCATCACATATCATGACAGGATGCAGCCCTGGCTACACTCATTTAGGTTTTCGACATCTGTCAGATGCAGAGGCAGTGCTTCCTGCGTGAGAACCAGGATGTGTAATTAATGTGAGTCACTCCACAGTAACAAGGAACTGGCTTTGAGAACACTTGCTATGGCAGGATGGAAGTTCACGCTCATCTTTCAAATTCTGGCTGAACATGGTGCCACATCCACATGACTCAACCGCAGGTTATATCCCACAATCAGGGTCAATCATGTTCAATAAGCAATGAATGTGTTTTGGAAAGAGATGTGAATAAATCAAATTTTCTGAAGATTTTCAAGGCACCAGGCAAACAAACTGTTAAAGGATCTCTATACGTTTTCAAAACAGTCACTTCACTCATTTACCTTGTAAATCCTTATTATTATATATGGTGTTTTCTGAAAGAGGAAAATCCTCCTTTGTTAACAGGCACAGCAAACAATACCGAAGACTCTGTCCCCTGAGGCAGTTTTCTCCTTCAGGCAAAATTTAAGTTGGCACAGCTCTAGCAGGAAGGAGACACTTCAGTGTATTTATAAAGACCAAATCCCACATTCATCACAAGTCAAGATGCCCAATCTATGAATTATTGTACTTAAGAAATGGCAGAGTAAACAGAATAAGGCAGACCATTAAAGGACTAGGTTATACTGAAAGATACTTCCCAGTCACTAAGAACCTGGTTTTCCTGTGTGTGGAGGGGAAGGAGGGCGCATCTTCAAACAGAGCATCAGGACACCTGGCAAGAATACACATTTTAGTTAATATTTAACTTCTTCTTTCTTTTGACATTCTGAGGATTATAAGTGCATATAAAGCAAACTTGAAATAGAAATTGGATATTTACCTAAGAGATTTAGAAAGCCTAGGGATCGAACGGAGAAGTAATGAGACCTCTGTATGGGGAAGGTAGTACCAAGGGACTAAGGAATGAATAACAGAGCTTCTTGTTTACACTTCTGACAACGTAAGCTCACAACCAGCTTGGTGGAGGCCAGCCACACCTTTGTAATCTCAATAAAAAGAAAAATCATGTTTCAATTTAACCACTGCTATGAAATATCCTTATAAAATAAAATGGAAATCAACCACAGAAGACATTAAATGGGGGGACAGTTTTCCTTAGTTCACATTTACCGAAAGAAAATAATGTTATTCCAGAATCAACACTTAAGCTACTTGTTCCCCAAATTTCAGTTTCAAAGGTCAAAGTAAACGTCTAAAATCTATACAAATACCTTTCCTTGTATGTTAAAATACACAGAGAAAACAATTCCATTTACTCACTTTAGCTTGAGGTTTATCAGTTTTCTACTTACAACAGCACCTGAGATTTAATTAGTTAAAATCACTATGACACCTTTGCATAGATTATCTCACTTAATTATCACAATAAGCCAACAAGGTAGGTCTGATTATTATAGCCATTTTACAGAATAAGTTGAGTTTCAAAGTGATTATAACTTGCTTAAAGTCAGGAATGTGGTCTATGTGGGATTCAAACTCAGGTAGTTCTTCATAACTACACTTTTCTAGTTCACGTATTTTTTTCAAAGAGCATATGGTGGTAAGAATTATGTGGTAGTTACCTGCTATGTGATAAGAACTAGATATTTTTCTAAGAGTTATCCTCCCTTTTGAGAAACCTGCGGAAAAAAATTTTTCAACTCATATCACATACAAAAAGCTAGTTTCTGTAATAATATATGAAGCACCTGAAAATTGTTAAGTTCAATGGTTCAGGAGAAAAACGGGCAAGAAGTATCAGCAACTCACAGAAAAAGGAATACAAACAGATCTTAAAAAGATGGTAAACCTCCCTTATTTCAGAAATAGACACTTCATAAGAATAAAGGCTTTGCATTTGATAAAATTTAATATTCATTCAAAATATAAAAACTCTTACCAAAGTGGGTAGAGAGGGAACATATTTCAACATAATAAAAGCTATATATGACAAACCCACAGCCAATATAATGGTGAAAAGCTGAAAGCATTCCCAGTAAAATCTGGAACAAGACAAACATGCCCCCTCTCACCACTTCTATTCAACACAGTATTGAAGTTCTAGCTACAGCAATGAGACAAGAAAAATAAAAAGGATCCAAATTGGAAGGGAACAGGTCAAATTGTCATTATGTGCAAATAACATGATATTATATAAGGAAAACTCTAAAAACTCCATACAGAAACTAATGAATTCAGCAAAGCAGCAAGATACAAGATTAATTTACAAAAATTTGTTGCACATCTTTAAAATAACAATGAAAAATCAGAAAAGTTAAAAAATTCCTTTTAAAATCACATCCAAAAAAACCAAAATACTCAGGAATAAACCTGACCAAGGTGAAAAACCTATATGCTAAGAGTTATAAAACATTGATAAGGGAAACTGAAGACAATTCAGAGAAATGGAAAGATATCCCATGCTCTTGGATTTGAAGAATTAATATTATTAAAATGGCCATACTAACCCAAAGCAATCTACAGATTTAATGTGATCCCTACTGAAATTACCCAGGACATCTTTCACAGAACTAGAACAAATAATCCTAAAATTTATATGAAATCACAAAAGACCTAGAACTGCCAAAGCAATCCTGAAGGAAAAGAACAAAGCTGGATGCATAAACCTCCCAAACTTCAGACAATACTACAGAGCTACAGTAATCAAAACAGCATGGTATTGGCATAAAAACAGACATATGGACCAATGGAACAGAATTGAGACTAAGAATAAACCCAAACATCTACAGTCAATTAATCTTTGACAAAGGAGGCAAGAATATACAATGGAGAAAAGACAGTATCTTCAGCAAGTGGTGATGGGAAAGCTGGACAGCCTCATGTAAATCAATGACATTAAAACACTCCCTCATATACACAAAAATAAACTCAAAATGGCTTAAACATAAGATGTGACAGCATACAACTCTTCAAAGAGAACACAGGCGAAACATTCTCTGACATAAATTACAGCAATATTTTCTTAAGTCAGTCTCCCAGGGCAATAGAAATAAAAGCAAAAATATGCTGTACCTTGGATTTAATATAATTTTAGAAATAATTTTTAAAATTATGTGGGCATGGGAGATGGAAAGGTCTGCAGATGAAGCAAAGTTGGGTACATGATAAAGGCTGAAGATACATGATGGTTTGAAGGGTTCATTATTCTATTCGTACCTTTGAAAATTTCCATGAAAGTTTTAAAAATGGGATTATATGCCTGAAAGTATATTCTTTGTTTTTTTCATACCCTAGGCAAACAACATAAATTCATTAGCTGCTTGCTGTTTTGTTCATTCAAGCCTATCTGTACAGACTATAGCTGCCCTAGAAAACCGCTCTCATTCGTCCCTGAAAACCGCTGCTCTGGAACAGCTGAGTGAGCCCGCGGAGTCGGGTGAATGTGCACCTCGCCGTCATCTGCCTACAGAAGGAGAAGTGGGAAGAGTCTGCGTGTTTTTCCAAACGTGTTTTAAAGGGCTCCAAGCCCCCAGAGGTGTTTCAGGGGTCAGAGGCAGGATACAGGGACGGCCTGTGGGCCTCAGAGCCTTAGCCCCTCCTTCCAAAATAGCAACTCCTCTTCCACCTGCTTTTTAAACCTGGGCAGGAAGAGGTGATTTCTATAGAAAGATTCCTGTTTTCCCAGAGTAATTCCTGGCAACAAGCTAGGCAAGTCCACCTGGTTTTGTGAAGATAATTATCATGAATCTGGACTCATACTGCCTTTTTTTTTTTTCTTACTAACATACCCGCAATGACCCCACAGCCTACCAGTCTGTTAGTCCTAGGTCAGGTTTCTGCTTACTGTTTGGGCTATCTTTTGAACTCTTCTGCACCCACCTGCCAGGCTGGCACTCCCTCTTACCGGTCACAGACTCTCAGATGTGCTTCTACGGGAGACACGGGTGTCCTGTGTCATCCGAGCGGCCTGCTGGCTTTTGCTCCTCTGCTCTAGCTACTGCCATCCCGCTCGCTAGTCTGTTCCAGGCGTCTGATCTCCGTGCCCTCTGATGACAGACGCCTGCAGTTCCAGGACTGCAAGCAGTCTGCCTGCCCTGCAGCACAGCGGTACCCTGGCCCAGCCTCCATGTCTCTTAGAGGATCCACATCTTCTCTCCCAACTGCTGCTCCTCGAGCTTCTTACTGCTTCGTGGTCCCTGGTGGTCTTCTCACTCGGGCTACTGAGACAGGCTTGTGTCCAGCTTGTTAAAAGTCAGGCCCCAGAGGAGAGCTGCACTGAGCTTCTGGTGACACTTTTTTTTTTAATTACAGCCCCCTACTTTCCAGAGCAACAAGTACTGTGAGTCAGGGAGTAAGGTGAGAGCATAGAACTCGGTGTCTCTGGAACCGCTGCTCCTTCCAGGCCACAGGCCTGACACAAACCTGGCTAATTCAGCGCAGGGCTCTTACTACTGAGTCCTCAGACGCATCTGGACTCCTGCTTAAGTGATCCTGGTCCCCACATGACAATAAGGAATTATCCCAAATATTTCCTAACAGACAAGGGTGTTTTCTGCCCAGGCCACCCAGAGGACACCTGAGTGGGGTGACTTGTTAGTTACTCTCTGTCCTGCCCTAATCATAATCAAGTCTGAAACCAGATGATCTGTCTCAGTATCTACAGGGAGACTTCAAAACCACGGTGGGTTTGTACTAGTGATTTAAAGATATTCAGAGTTGAATAATTTTTATTTACCATGAACAATATTTTCTTAATATAGTTTTACTTCTTAGAAGATACTGTCTTAGCTTAGTTTTCAACCTTTCTGACTTCAATTTGTCAGTACATTCTTCATATACAGAAAACAGCTGTTATCTGGTTACCTAATAATTCAGTTCTAAAGCAGAAATGAAGGATAAATAAAGGGTAAACTAAGATTGTCTGGAACCCTAACCTATGATTTCAGTAAACTAAACCTTTGAGATTCTTAGCCACATTTATGAAAGAATCGAAGGGTTTTATTCCACTAAATACATCAAGAACAAGTACATTAATTAGAATCAGATAAAAACTTAGTCCCTATCACATTTCTGTTGTAAGAAATCCTTCCGTATTTTAAAACTGCAAAGGTATTTTTTATATTCTCTTGTAGAAGTTTTATGAAGTTTTCCCTTCCACACTGGTTTGTGTTTTATTTATTCATCTACAGTTTGTATTTGTGTATATTAAATAGGGGTCCATTTTCTTTTTAATTTTTTTTCCCCTGTATTAGATGATTGTCCCAGCATCATTTACCTAACAATCCACTCTCTCCCTCGCTGATCTGCTACGTTAGCTCGATTACTCAAACCAGATTTCCTAGTATGTGTGGGTCTCGGGACCTTTTACTTCCGTTCTTCAGGTCAGTCTTGCTTGTAGCACAATTCTGCACTAAAGATTTGTAATCAGTCTTGACATTTGGTTGGGCAAATGCCTTCCCTTCCCGCCCCCAACCAACTTCCTGAACGGTATCTTGGCTCTCCAAAGCTTTCTGTGCTTAAACATGTATTTCAGAATCCATTTCCCAACTTCCAAGGAAAAGGATATTGCAATTTTAATTAAAAATACATTGAGTCTACAGATCAAGTTGGCAAAATATATTTTAAGACAATGACTTCCTTCTTGGTAAGTTTTATGTCTTTCAATAAGTTTTATATTACACATTTTTTTTGGCTAAGATTTATTCCTAGGTAAGTGACTTTTTAATAATTACTGAATCTCCCCACTCCCCAGTTTTAACTGCAATTTCTGTCTGTTGAAGGCACATGGAAACGTACTTAGCTGATTTTGTATAAAAGCAAAACCTGGCCACACTTTCTCACTAACTGTAATAATTTGTCTGTAGATGTCTAGGGTTTTGTTTCTAAATTCTGGAGTGCACTGTGTCTCTGGTTAGGACCTCCAAACAATGTCGAACAGAAGAGACGACGACAGGCATCCTTGTCTTATTATCTCAAGTATTTATTTGCTGCAATTTTCAGCCAGATTCAAGAGGTTCTCTTCTGCTTGTGACTCGCTAAGACATTAGTCATGAACGACTGCTTTATTTCACTATCTTTTCCTTATTAGAAGGATCGTATGATTTTTCCCTTTCAATCTACTAAGAGCAGGAATACTATTTATAGAATCACAACATGGACCCAACATTTCAGATTCTGACTCACCTGTCCCGCACTCCTATCTTTTATATTATAAATCCAGATGAGATAAACATCAGTATCTTTACCAGTCTTAACAACTCGGGTCAAACTGCTAAAAAGCTGAAAGATGAGAGTTCAGAATAAATGTAATAAATTAGGTCCAAGAGTAGAGAACTGACCTCATGGAACACAGACAACCAAAATGACAAGAAGCCCTGTAAATATAAACCTGACTAGCATAGTAAAGGCTCATCTTCCACTGAGTAACTCAACGTATTTTCCAGGGGGGGAAAAAGTGCATTGGAGTCTTTATTTTGTATATTCTCTCTCCGCAGTATTTTTGGTTCTAGGTATTAAATAAAATTCTATTGATTTCTGTTGATATTTCTCTACAACTAACTTAAAAGCCCAAAGACACATACAACACCAAAGATTATTGGCCGTCAGAGGACACAGCATGTCAGTAATTCAGAGTGAATGAAAAACCTTTTCCCCAGGCCTAATCATTAAGAGACACCGTACAAGTTTTCTAAACTTCAGTATGGTAGAAAAACCACTTTTTTTGAGATTCCAGTTAGCTTTCACAAGATTTTCAGAGTGGGGATTCAGTTCAGTTAAGCCAAATTTGTATTTAAGAGATGACTTAAATTACCTAGTTTGTTAACTAAAATAATTATCTTTGTAATTATCACCTAGGATAGATTAAAGAGCCATAATACCTATGTTTCACTTTTCACAGAAATAAACTCAATTTGGTTGCCATACTTTAAATTAACATGACATAGGCCTTATAGCGTATGATTCTCTGGGTCAGAGATTTTTCAAACTGTACCTCATGACATCATCCTACGATAATGGGGTGGAAAAGAAAACAAAAGGCCAGAGGTTCTGTATTCAGAGCAAAGCGAATCACCACTCTTAAGGAGAAAAGGAGTAAACAGAGTCAGAACAGGCCATTTTTACTGGGTGTTCCCTATGCAGCAGGAACTCTCCCAGGTACCCGGCGTGCGGACACATTAAAGAAGAGCAGAAACAGCCTGTGGACGGTTCACTGTGTCACAGCTGGGCGAGGGGGGCCCTGCTGTTTCTGTAATACTTACTAGAGAAGGTAAAGCTTAACCGTTTTCGCTGGATAAGGAAACGAAGTAGGTATGGTGATTCCAACTGCAGTGGGAGACTGGGGAGAAGATGGGAGAGGTCCCCTCTACAGAAGCCTCATTAGTCTTGGAGGGTGGGGGAGATTTTAATAGTTTCCACACTAAACTTCTGTTGCACAAATGGTTCCATAGCTAAAAACCAAAATGGCTGAAAACCCTAGTTCTATCTTAACAGCAAATTAGTTAAGTCATGATTTAACATTTTCCATGGGCACTAAAATTGGTAAACCTTCTCCTTTTCCATTTTAAAATACGCATTTCTCTCTTTTAAATTTTATAATCCAAATTCTTCCCATCTCCCTTCCTAAATTTAAGTGTGTATATCCTGGAACAGGTGGTGACATGGCCATGAGGGAAAAAGACAAGATTTTTATGGGAAACTTAAGTAAGTGGTGAGTAAATTATTTATCAATATTATTAAAGAAAGCAAACATGACAAGGTCAAACACAAATTTCACAAGACTTTTAAAGATAAAATAGAAGACTACAAATAAATTTCACGGTCACTTTAGGCCAATCCCCCAGTTGCAACATACACCTGCTTTTCCAAAATACCATCAAAATTACTATTAGCTCAAATTACTCTTAATATTAATAACTGCCCATTATAATTACAGACTACTTACAATGCAATTTAGGGCACAGGCAAGAGGGATCCTATAACACTGAATACTGATTTTCCCATTCTAAAATGAAACTTTTAAATTGTATGTGGCATATGCTCTGTTTATTTGATTAGAGAAGAACTCAATGGTGAAAAAATTAAAAAAAAAAAACCTCTTACAATAGCTATCTTTAAAAGTAAGAAATTGTTATGTTCTCCCACATATTTGATGCTGATAATTTAGTAAATATTTCCTCTGAATAATTGAAGAACATGTTATTACATTTACAGGTTTACATCTTACTTATCAGCTGAACTTTTCTGGCTAAGTCACTATCTCGTTGATTTCTTAGTGACCTGTCCTGACTTCATTTTTTTTAACAATTCCATCTTAACCTTCACATCTGTACAATTCTGGGTTTGACTAATTAAGAGACAACACAGAATATATGAATATAGTAGTAATTTTTTGTCAGATGCAAAATAACTCCTGTTATGATGCACTACAGCACATACACAAAAGGGCGCTGGACCCTTTCTCTGCTCCAAAAAGCAGAGAACTCCCCCTCCAGCCACGGGATATGACCGCCTCTAAGCACAGTGCTCCTTCTGATATCTTAATTATTTCGATGATTTTATGCTTCTTTGAACATTCCAAAGATTTCACCTGTGTTCGCACTGGACTGTCATGACGTATGTGTTAAATAGGTAAAGGCTGTCTTCCCTTTAGAGACTGGGAGACCTGCCAGGTCTTCTGTTAGGTATATGGCCTGCGTGGAAAAAAGCCCTGGACCCCAAAGCAGCTGACAGTAACCACAGAAGTGAGTTGGGAAAGGCATTCACGGCTGGCCACACATTTGCACTGGTACACTCCAGCACAAGATAACATCTATGAGCACGTTCAGAGGATACCCTCTAACCGAACGAAAGAAAACTCTGGTTTTAGCTATTAGCTACCTAAAACTCACTGATCTTTTCAAAATAAGTAAAAACAAACATTTTTTGTTGACAAGGGGCAAATACACATAAACAGAAGTGACATGTACATTTTTTTCCAGTAGAACAGTTGAGAATCATGGTACAGAAATGGGGTTAGAGCTACACATATCTATAAATATTAAACCAAAAAAACTACCTTGTAGAAATTAACTGTTAATAACTTTCTATCCCAAAAGTACTGTTTACAATGACAGCAAGATATATTCTTCATTGATAATTTGATACAATATAGTATTCTATGAACACCAGCACACACATATGGCACTGTGTCTATAAACTTGTATGAAACCGGAGAACTCTAGTGTCTGTTACGTCTCATTAATCTGGGACAATGTCTAGGACTAGATCTTCAAGGGAATAAAAAGATACTAATGTTATTAGACAGTATAAAATGGGTATGGTCAACAAACCCTGGGTCTTAATAAAAGTCTTTGTTTAAATGTCACTAAATTATATCAAGCAGCAAGCAATATTACCATCCATTCTTAATAAAACCAACAGAGATCAAATGACTAGAAACTAAAATAGCACTGGGAGGCAGACTCATAAAAGATGCATGCTGAAAAAAGGAACCCAGCATCAGTTTCATTAGGGAGTCCTGAAGAGCCTCTTTAAGTCACCAGCTAGAGAATGTATGCCCTCCTAAAACCATGGTTGCTAAAAACGAAGTTCTGTGCTTAGTTCCTACAGTTACAGTTGATGTTCTTCTCTTAAATGGACAAAGTACTGAAGCCAAATCCTTTCCTTGAGGTGACAGAGCAATAAAAATAGCCAACAGAGAGAAAAAACAAAGACAAAGAGAAGGCATACTTTTCTTTACAAACCCAAATGTGCGTGATAATAAAAAGGCAGCAACGATCACTGTGAAAGGCTATCCCACCTGTGTTTTTTGATGCCATTGGAGAGAGCATCTCCACCACCACAGTCTTTTCCTTCGGACATTCTGTGCTTTCCGCTGCTCAGGTGTTCTCCTTCCTCTTCAAAGGAGTGTGCGGTCACAGCTTCCAATCTACTCAGGGTCCGTTCGGACTCGGAATCTGTGGCAGAGCATGTTCACGGTCAATGAACTGAACTTTGGTGCGAGGCTCCGGTAACAATGGATATCTCCCTTAATGCATCAGGCCTTGAAACCTAAGCAGCCTACTTTGTCCTTCAACAATCCATCCGTTAACTACCTTCTCAGGGATTTCAGAGAACCTGTACCCAATAAGGCTAAAGTGGAAACAGATATAGGATTATACAAACTTAGAACTGAACAGATTTTATACATTAAAAGAGACTTCCAAAGATTATCCAATTCTGCAAGAAATTATATTCAGTATTCCCCTCCCCAAATTTGTTTTTATCTTCCCTCTCAAAGCATCTTAGAAGAGGCATAACTTAAAACAAACAAACAAACATTCAACTTTAAAAATTCATGCATAAGAAAAAAGCAGCAGTGACTGTACTTGGGAAGAGTGTAAGTTATATCCACTACTATAGACACAAAAGCAAGGGTAATTCTTAAATACTTTAGAAAACACTTCTTCTGGTATTATATTATTTAAATCCTCAAGAGCTAAAGCCCGAAGTGGGCATATAAAATCTAGTTATCAGGCAGGCATTTTTAGGGTAGAAATGCCACATTCCCCGTTGGCTGTGTACTCAGCTTGGAGCCATCTGCTTGTTTGGGAATAATAAGACAACTTATTTTTGCACACTACATTACAGTTTTCAGGCACACTCACATCCTCATCTCCTCCCAGCATCTCCAGGGTGCTTTGGTAATGATGAGGAAGGACTAGGGGTGGACAAGTATGCTGATGGTCCCATGGTTTGTGAGTTGGGTTTCCTGACTCCTTGTTTAATGCTCTGTTTCAGCTCAAAGCAACAGCCATTCAATCTCCAGAAAACTTTAAATGGTGCCTAAGTTTTTATTAAAATGCAAATTCAAGGTAACATCTAACTTTCCTTAAGCAGATGACTATACACTCAACTCTCCTCTGCTCTAGGGAAGAACTCTTACACATATTCAAGTAAATTTCCTTAAATAATTTTTAGGCCAACTGCTTAGTATGTATTATAGCTAAAATGTTCAGAAAATAAAAAAATTTTAACACTTTCTCTTCCCCCTACTGCATTCTATAATTTGGCCCAAATCATGGACCCTTATTTTCATCACATTAGGTTGACTGGTAACCACTGCTGGACAAGCCCAACTGCAGGCTGGACAGCACACCTTGGACTTTGGATCCTCTGAATGGTGTTACATTACTTGCAGAATACACTCAATACTAGTGAAGTTATTTTTATTTTCTGCAAATACAACTTTGCCAGAATTGAAAATATAGCTTTGTTCTGTCACATACCTTATAGCGGAGAAACAGATATTTTAACAAATTTTAAGCAATATTTATTTTTCACTGTCAATTCTGGGAGGCAGTGACAATATTTTACTGAAAAAAAGTGAAGACAACCTGAATAGCTAATGGTCACCCATTAGATGAAATAAACACCTGTTAAAATTATACTAAGAAAAACAATTTTGTAAAATAGAAAACTGCTTTTAAAATAATGCTAAGACAAAAAAGATGAGAATACCATTTTACAACTCTAAAATACAAGCAAAAAAATAATTTCACTCTACCTTAAAGAAAGATCAGTCTGGTTCAGGTAAACAGAGAAGTAAAATGACAGAAGCGGGTCGAGGGCTCAGCAAGGCAAAGAGGGGAACAGGCTACTTGTGGGGGGAGGCAAATGCGTATCAGGAAAGGGTACAGGAGGGATGGTGTTACCTGAAAACTGGGTTTGCCTCTTGGTGGGTGTCGAGCAAAAAGACACAACCCAGCCAAGGAGCAGGAGAAGGAAGGATTTATTACTTGCACCAAGTAAGGAGAACACCAGGGATTTCCCCCAAGCAGTGTCTCCCTGAAAGGCAAAATTAGGGAAGTTTGAAGCTAAAGGGATGTGCATATTCACAGAGGAGTTTGAGCAGAGGAAAATTCAATGTAGAATTGGGGCAAAGGGTGGAAGAGTCGAAGCTTTAGTTAACTGAAGTCATGAGGGTCAGAAAAGGTCAACATCATCATTCCTTAGGTCCCAGCTGACCATCAGGTGGTTAAGCGCCCAAAGAGGGTTTGAATTCTGTAAATGCCTACCACACCCCCGTCAAGAAAGTGCTTCAGGCTAATCGTTACCACTGGGACAGACTGGGAGTCTTTACAACCAATTTATTACCTTTGGTAACAGTCCTGCTTATTTCTGCATTATTTTGTTCCCTTAAGATCATTCATTACTGAGACCTAGTTTAGGGGCAACAAGCATTGTGACCAGGCCTAGATCACAAAACGGCTTAGGCCAAAAATGACCTCTCTTACGTCAAGAATACCATGCCTGGTTCTCTTTCTTTGGGAGCCTCTACCTGATCTGCTTACAGGGGTCCTACAGGTAAACCTCAGAACAATGAAAATGGTGCTCAGGTGCAGGTGAGCGAAGAGCTGTCTGGAGAGAGCAGCGTGAGCAAAACTCGACTCAAAGACGGTGAGGGTGGTCCTGGGCGGCAGACGGGGTGGTTTTTCACTTCTACATTTTCAAACTTACTTCGTATGAAAAAATTAAGAGATTTAAAGAGTCAAAATACTTTCATCTGTACTGGTTAGTATTATTCAAGATGCATTATTACTTTATAATTTAGATGTCAAGAAAAACCAAAAAGCACTGAAGTGAAAAACCTCAAGCATTCATTAAACATCCCTCTGTACAGGATGCTGTGTCTGCTATTTAAGGGATGCCAATCATAAGATAGGGACGTATCCACCTCAAAAGCAAATTCTTAACAAAAAGCAGATATACAGTAAACACCAAACAAGGTAAGGCAGGAAGAGCTTCTATGAAGCAAAGACTTTACTCAAAACAAAATTTCAACTTACTGAACACAAGCTGAAGACCTATACCTTCATCCCAATCACGGGACCACTGTGCTCACCGCGAGGGACACACTAGCAGGTGGCAGTACAGACTCTTACGGTTCCCCTCCCTCTCCCGCCCAGCAGCAGCTGGACTCTCCCCTCTCCTAGTCTGCCTCTCCCTGCTCCTCCACCTCTCCCCTTCCCCCGCGTCCTCCCTACTCTCTACCCTGGTCCCAGCCTGCTTCCCTCTAATATAATCAAGCTATTCTGACCCTTCCCCTTAAGGGCTCTGACAAAGATCACCAATTACCTCCACACTGCGAAGTCTAATGGCCATTTAAAACATTTTTATCATGACTCATTTCACTACATCTGACACTACTGCATTCTTCCCCTCATTTATCTTGTGCAAGTCATGGCGGAATTCAAAGAACATTAAGATTTGGTCCCTGCCCGTGGACCAGCAGAAGTAGATCGTTCTGTGAACACAAGAGTTCAGTGAAGTTTTCTAGGGGCAATAACAGAAGTCTGAATGGAGACAGTGGACCACAGAGGAGGGAATAGCCAACTTCACAGAGTGAGGGGCCAGGTGTCCGGAGGTGATTGTGACTGACGACTGAGCTGAGTTAAGTCGACAAGGAGTAAGAACTGGGGGTGGAAGAGAGTTACAACAGAGGAACAGTGGGGACAGCATGACCCAATGCAGAGAGCACTGAAGCATTTATTAAGATGGGAGTGGAAGATGCGAGCAAGGAGGGGTGACAGGACAGCGGGGTGGAAATGAAGCTGTGAATCAGTCATGAAGCTGACTGGGTGGGATGGGTAAAGATCAAAGGCAGGTGGTGGGTCAAAGTACAAAATGAAGCCAGGAATGAGGCAGTATCCCAATACATGCCATGAGGTTCTTTACCTGCTAAAGGCAAATCATTAACTTACCTCTGAGTGTTCTAGCTTCAGAGGCAAAGAAGGAAATGTGATCAATTACATGATTCACAGTGTCCCCGAGATAAAGACTAACTCATTGCTTAAGAACAAAAGCTCAGTTACGTCTAATACTATGAACACAGAGATGTTCAATATGTATACAGTGAGACATAGTTTGGACTTCTTTTGTTAGCAATAGGGAGCCATCCTTAACATCTACGCCTTCAAAGCATTAGTCACATGAACCTACTCCAGCAGAGCATCATTTCACTTGGAGACCCATGTATCCAGGTATATTTAAATTCAAACATGTTTACCTAAGTACCAAAGAGGCCCTAGTCGCTGCGGAGGCTTACTCATTAAGGTGAAACCTGCCCATAAAAGTAATTTTCAAGTGATAGATCTCAGCGCCTCTGAGGTGATTCCATCTTAAAATGACAGGTATTTCAATTTTGCCCACACAGATAAATATCAAATAGGCCAGAGCTTACCTATCATTCAGTGTTACCAGGCAACACATTGATGTCTTAGTGGAAAGCATAAAGCATCTGAAAACGTGTGCTTATTAAGGCCTCACATATGGTGGTTACGGTAATGTAAGAGTACTGTACATGCTTTAAACACACAAGGAGGGGTGGGGTGGGGAGAGGGGAGGGTTACCGTTTAATGGGTACAGAGTTTCATTTTGAGATGATGAAAAAGATCTGGCAATGGATGGCGGTGCTGGTTGGACAATAATGTACTTACTTAATGGCACAGAACTGCATGCTTAAAAATGGTTAATATGTTATGTATATTTGACCACAGTAAAACCAAAACCAAAAGAAAGAAAACCCAAACAAACAAGCAAACAAAAACCTGTCAAGCCAAAGCCAAAGCCTGACCACACTGGATGCATGAACTACATTCCGGCCCTGTCATCTCTGACCTCAACGCCAATGCTGGAAGAAAGCCACACAGACCTAGAGCAAAACTGGGTGATTTTTGTACAGATGTATTTTTAAATGCAGGAGCAGAAATTTTAACAATATCTATAGCTAGATTTCAGACAAAACTAGCCTTGCATCTTTCCACTGCATTCTCCTCTTCTAAGCATGTGTTTTGTACTAAGTAAAGCCACCCCAAATTTTCAGGATACTTCAATTCATCCCTGAAAAGCAGAGTGAGGGATTTATCAAACAGCCTTGCATTATTCAGTGAACTTTAGTGAGTAGGTTAGGAAAACCAGTATAGTCCTATGTGATGGCGGGAAATGACATGCTTAGTTTGTATTTATTCGTGGGTTTGTTCATTCTCATCTATTTCCAAAAAGGGTTCAGGTGGTTTAATTCATAATTATCTTTTATACAAAAAGTGTCAGAATAACATTCTGAAAAACACTGTATTTTACAAGATTAAATGCTCTAGTCTATGTACAAACATTTAAGGCAGACAATCTCTGCCTGATAAATTTCTCCATTAAAACAGTAGTATTAATAGACAGTTTGTTCACAAATCTCTGGTGGCCCAGATCTTTAAACCTCTGTCCACGTTGGTACTTAAAATTATTTTGAACACATTTCAGGTTGAACATAATCTCCTTTCAATCAAACAGCATGGAAGCCAATGGCTGTGACTGGGTTAACGAGGCTTTAAAACTTTACTCAAGTTGCGTAAGTTGTATGTGTACAGCTTGTGTTATATCAGTCATATCTTAATAAAGTGGTTTTTAAAAAAAATTTTAGAAAGAGGACCATTATCTCTATCCTACTTTGAGTTTTCCTATCAAAAAGCTGAAGGAAGAGGTCATGAAGTAAACAATAGAAACATGTCAACAATTCTTATGTTACGCTGATAAACTTTTTTTTTTTGACATGACCTTTGAAAACTAGCTTGAGAACAAATAGTACAAAGGAGCAAGATGTGGAAGAACCATGGACAGTGTCCAAATAACCCCTCCCCGTTACTTAAGGTAACAGGAAATGGTCAGGAAGCACACACACTCGACCTAGTACCTTCATTGTTTATGGTTTCCCAAGAACTAGGCATGTTCTAAGACTGTCCAAAGTAACCCAAGCTTAAAATATCAGAACCAAATTTTTATTTAGCGTTAAGGTATAATTTCATAAACTCAAAAATAACACAGTAAATATGAAGAACACAAGGAAAATAAACAAAACCTACCATACCGAAAACAAACAGAAAACCAGGGTGAGTCCAGAAGGGGCTGCCAAGAGACTGCTGCAATAATGTACCGAGGAAGCGGCGAAAGCATGAAGCAGAAATCTTGGCAGCAAGCAACAAGTCGGAGACATTCTAGATACATCCTCCCTGAATGATGTCCAAGGTCAAAATCAGCCAAATGGTACAGTGTTGATTGTGACAGTTTCTTAAAAGTACTGGCTTGTCCCCAAGCAACTAAATCTACTATGTTTTCCACAACTTGCAAGATCTGCACATGTAATTGCAGATGAAGAATTATTCAAACCACTGTGTGCAGGCTACTGGAAATCTTGTATCTACTAAAATCCAGAGTGCTTCACAATTTGTTTTGCCTTAAATTTTTCAAGAAGGTCACCTATGCATTCACTCTACAAAGAATTCTACAACTAAGGACCAGTAACACAATAATCCATAGCTACAAAACAAACAATTTTCACATGACTTCAGTTTAATAAATCAACACTCTACCAAATACGAGGTAAAGGGCTAACTGTCAAAACAGTGTAGACAAATTTAATGAGATATGATTGGTGTCCTCCGTATATTCAAAGTCCAGTCTAGTGGAAGACACACAAGTGAACACATGTTTATACAAAGTGTTTGTGGGAACAGCTGAAGGTCTCAGCCGTGGCCAAAGCAACAGGAAAGACATTTGTATGCAGCCTCACCTGGTCATTTGAGGCCTGGGACGGGGGGGAAGAGTGCAGCGCAGGGACAGAAGGGTGGGGGTGACTATGTGACAGCCCAGGCAATCCCCAAGCCTGGTAACACGTGTGGAGGGAGGAACGGCGAAAACATGAAGCGGATGTCATGGATGGTCAAAGAGATGCTGGGAACAGAGCTTCTGCGAGAACCGATTGAAAGACAGGAGGCTAGTGGGTGCGCCGTGGGGTGTCTAAGACTGTAAAGGCCAACTCTGGGGTCTGCTCCTGGGAGGGAGGATGCACCCATCCTTCCCTGCACTAGTCTGATTCAGAGGCTGGATCTCACTTCCTTGGTACTGCCGAGTCTAAGGACACCTGCCACACAGTAGTCACTTGGTCAGTGCGTCTGGTTAACGAAAGGCTCTCAACGCTAAGGACAGTACAAAATGCACTTGGTCTGACAATAGGTATTTAATGAAGATGTTAATTTAGTCCATAAAAACCCTTTAGAAAATGGAGACAGGTCCAGAAGATCAACCTCAAACCTAAAGGATAAATTACATTCACTAGTATTTGCCTACAACAAACACACACACTAAGTTAAGCCGCTAGGTAAATTTTTTTTTAATGCTATCAGCGCAAAACAAGATTAAAAGCTGGCGCCACTACTTAGATGTTCTCCAGAATGCTGTACCATATTATACACAGGTGTTTAAGAACACTCATATTCGGTGGTACTTAATTAGCTGTACATCACATCAACCAATTAACCTGTCCTGTCCTGGACAAAAGAAGAAACACAGAAGTTCATATAAAAAGGTCTCTGTCCTTAAGGGAAATGCAGGGTTTACAAGAAGGTAAGGAAGAAATATACAGAAAGTTATGTAACAACAACAAAAAAAGGCAACAACAAAGGAGTATGGCAAATTGCTGCCCCCTCCCCGAAAAAGACGAGAAGAAAACAAAGGTGAGTGGGATCTCCAAGCACTAAGCAGGTCCAGACGAAAGGAAAGACTCACAAAAAAAGGCCCAGGTAAGAAAGGTAGAGGCACTTCAAAACTAACCTGGAGGAGGGGACACCAGCCTTGGGGACACAAAGAACAGAGGACACAGTCTCCTTTTACTAAAAGGCCACAGCGCTCTTCTGCGTAACTCTCACCGCCTTGGTCACACCCTAAGTCTTCTTTTTGTGAACGGGCAGCAGAGATGTCATTACTTTTCTCAACTGTTACCATTTGCATTTATCAGCTTCAACTTTATTTCACGTGGGTCATAACTTCCTACGTTATTCTCCTCCAGACAAACCAAAGTCGTTATATTACACTTTCTGTCCTGAAAGTTTTGATTTAGAAAGACACGAGCGCCTAACCTTGCAACTGCCGAGAGAGGCTAAAACGGGCCTCAATTTCGTGATGTAACTTTCTGCGGGTTTTGCCAATCTATACTATTGGATTGTATGCATTATTCATGCACATTTTGACCAAAATAGCATTAAGAGGAAAACCTAGCAAGAAAGCCTTTCGTGAACAATTGATTTCAAAATGTTTCTAAAAAGGAAAATGAACAGACAGTAAGGAAAACAATACATCGTGAAGTTTTAAAATTCAAAAGGCAGGAGGAATTTTCATGAAACTGCTCTCTCAGACCAATAGTAAAGAATAACAGCCATGAAGTTATTTAACTGGTAACGTTTCAAAAACAATGTCTTAGGAAATTACTAGAGATTCATAAAGTCAAGCACCTTTAATTTTCTCCCCCTTAGCCACTTTTTCATTTCCTCTCTCTCTAAGTCTCATAGCTCCAACTTGACTGTAAATTCCTCAAGAACAAATTTTTTAATAACATCTCATCCCAGCTCACTCCTGTCACCCAGCCCTCCCTCTCACAAAGCATCCAGAGTGGTGTGTGCAGACTGTATGAAATTACCGAGGGTTACTGATTCTTTTGTGTTCTCTATTGAATATCAATATATTTCTAGGGAGGACAGAAGTATCAATGACATTTGTTCAACAACCTTCATTCAACAAACACTGAGAGAGCAACTCTGATTCTGTGCTAAGTACCTCAAGGATATAAATTGATACGGTCTCTACCATCACCAAGAGACAAGCACAATGCAACAGAAGGGCTATGAAAGAGGTGTAAACGGAAGCAACACAGAAGAAATGATTCATTCTGCCCAGGGGAGTCAGGAAAGGCTACCCAGGAGAGGAGACAGTTTAGAGATGTTTGAGAACTTTGGTAGGAGAGGGTAGTATCAAGGGAAGTTGAAATGGAAAGGGCAGAAAGCTGGTAGGAACACACAGAAGGAACTGCTGAATTCCTCCCTAAAGGGGCGCCTTCAACATATTTCTGTATTTATTTGCTGGAAGAATGGAATTTTTCCACAGAACTAGCCTCCAGTTTCTCATTAAATCTTTTGCTTTGACACGCACGAACATTTAGCCCTTTCCCCAGGAAATGCTCACTTACAGGCAGTAATACCAGAAATTTCACTAGACAGACATTTCATTCCTTAAATACACATGTAATGAAGACAAAATGTGATGCTTTATTAGATTTAGCTCCTTTTAATCATGTAACACAATGGAATTCAACCCAATTGCGAGAAAGAAATTTATGTGCTTTATGGGATTTTATGAAATCTTAAGTCTTCGAGCATACTGGGAAAAGTTTAAATAATCAAGAGATCCCATGGGGCTGGAAAAAATACACTACACTGTAGGCTTGTAACAAGGTTCATCTCACCCACTGTATCAGATTTTTATTGATCCTGATTATTTGAAGAAATTTAAAGGGAAAACAGGAAGTCACACAGACTTAATTTTAAAGCAAGTAACCCAAGTTGTAACCAACTATCAAAAGGCAGATAAAGCATTTAGTAAAAATAATTCAGATATATCTTAAGAGAAATATCTTAAAACGATCTTTTTTTCATATCTTTTAAGTATCAGAACAGGCCTGATTTAATCTATTGGTCTGACTCAGCACTGAAAAAATTTACTTTAAATGAAACCTGGTTTTGCATAGTGGTTCGGCCTCCCCGCCTGCCTCCACACCTAACAGCCTGCTGTCTCTGCCGCACCGTGAGGACTGGAGGAAGCCGGTGGGCGAGAGCCTGTAAGTGAAGGGACAAAGGACGAGGCTGTATGAACAGACACCCAGGGCGTGGGTCATGTCAAGAGTCCTGACAGCCCGTTAATCTGGGAGTCTGGATTTCACTCTGGGTGCAATGAAGAGCCACTGAAGGACTCTGGGCCAGAGATTGCACTGATGTGACTGTCTGCAAACACAGAGCAGCACTCGGCCTCGGCCTTGGGATCCACTGAAGGACTCTGGGCCAGAGATTGCACTGATGTGACTGTCTGCAAACACAGAGCAGCACTCGGCCTCGGCCTTGGGATCCTTCTCAACACAGCAGTCGATAAAACAGCAGCTATTGCAAACCAATCTGAACTGACACCCAAGATGAAATTTTAATGTCATCCTAACCTAGGAACTACGGTTCTTTTTATCTCCTCCTCCTAGAGAAGCTGACTGTAGCAATAAATGTTAAAATATGACTGAAGCAGAAAGACGACAGGAGCTGCCAAATGTCTATTCAAGAAGAGGGCACCTGGCACTAGGAGGTAGTTAACAGCCATCAAATCAAGGAACAAACCAAATTCAAATCAAGGAATAAACCAAATTCGTGCCATTGGAACAGCACTCCGGCCCTAGCACAGCACATGCTGTCAATCAAGGCAGACTCAGTGCTGACTTTCATTCCCAAGTTTCAGGCTCCTGCCTTGACAGCATCACACAAAAACTAGGTAGTCTGGGGGACTACCAAGCTGGGGAGCTGCAGCAATACATTTCCATCTGTTGACTCCAGGAAACTCAAGGTGATGTTGAGATGGTCAACTTTAAATTGCCAACAACCCAGATGTCAGGGTTCCAGAATTACCTGACAGTGCATCATAGAACTCTTCCTCACTAAGGATGCTGACAGGTGGGGAGCCTTTAACCAGGGACTGCTCTAGTTCATGGTGTTCCGTGGCTAGCGTCTCCAGCGCTTCTGACAAAATTTTGTTTTTTTCTTGCTCCTGTTCCAATTTAAAATTCCTCACCTAGAAGAAAACAGACAAGCAAAAAAAGACTTCAGAGTGATGGGAGACAGACGTTCTCGAAAGGAGGTGAAAATTATTTGCTTTCGATCTAGTTCAACTGCAACATCAGGAATGAAAACAGTTGTGTTACAGACACGGATGAATGAGCCAAATTACTGAGCTAACTCTGTCCTCCCCGTGGGGCCTTGTCTCGCAACAGTTCTAGCTAATGAAACTAGATTAAGAACCAGCAAACAGATTCAGCTCAAACGATCAGGATCCTAGTATAAGGACATTAGCCAGTCTGAAAATCATGTAAGTTCTTTAAAACACAGAATATTTCACTTAATATTCATTATGAAATTAAGAAGCCAATTTTTGAACAGAACAAAGAATTAAAACCATTGGCAAGTTTTTTTTGAACAAAATAAAGAAAACCATTGTAAACATTAAAATTTGTACCACATCAAAGCATAAGAGAAAAATTTTCGGCTCACTTTCAAAATAGTTGGTATATCAAATTAAGGGAAATAAGTATCCACATAATGACATTTTAACTGCCATTTTTCAATTCTGTATTTTGATTTTGGCCCCATATTCTACCTTGAATTTAATGTACTAAAAAAATAATCGAACAGACTCACAGACACAGAAAACAAACTTACGGTTACCGTTGAGGAAGGGGGTGGGAAGGGATAAATTGGGAGTTTGAGATTTGCAGATACTAATATACATAGAATAGATAAACAAGATCATGCTGTATAGCACAGGGAACCATATTCAATATCTTGTAGTAACTTATGGTGAAAAAGAATGAAAACAAATATATATACATTCAAATACATATATGAAGTACTGTTGTACACCAGAAATTGACAAATTGTAAACTGACTGTATTTCAAAAAATATATACATATACCAAAAAAATCAATTTTAGAGAAGGCAAAGACTTCATCCTTCAAAGACGCAGTCTACATTTCCTATCTAATTCAAGAGCATCTCAACCTTTGCAGTTAACTACAGCCTTCTAAAAAACAGCAGGTCCTAGATTTGGTATGAACAGTCTCACCTATCCTTCAACCAGAACTCTGCAAATCTCAGTTACTCTGTAATCTCCCTCAACTTCTAGAGCCCACGTGGCACTAGACAGGAGCCAGAAAAGCTGGGATCTACCATTGTACATTGTGTAACCTCAGAAGTCCCTGTTCTTGCTTCCTCACCTATAAAATAGGGATTCCACTACTATCTAATAATTTAATCAGTAGCTTCAACTCAGCGCGCTTCAATTTTTTTTTCTTAAGTTTTAGCAGCAGAACCTATTTCTCAAACATAATCCCAGCAGGTAAAACAGAAGTTTCACGAAGCAGAACTGCACAGGGTGACTCTTCCCCTCCCTGGGGTTCCCTCAAGCCCCAAAGCCAGGGGCTGTTCCAGCAGTTTGAAAAGCACTGGATGGGGCGACCTCCAAAACCTCCCCCAGGTCAAAATGTCTGCCTCTGGGTCCTGGAGTCAGCAAATTCTCTCACCACTGCTCCGAAATGCTCTCTGCTGAACCCGCCTCCCACTTCCTGGCATTCCCTCTCAGTCTCCTCCCCTCGGTCCACAAGGATGCAGCATCTCCCTCCACGATGCCAGAGCCACGCATTGAGTGGAACACTCCAAGAAACCGGATAGGACTTAAAATACAGCTTTGTTGAAATGTTAAGAAGCTCATAACAAAAATAGGGTTAAACCTTCATTATCCTAGGAATAGTTTCAGTCCTCAGGCACCTTAGTGTAGTGTTTATTATTATTACAGCAACAAGATTATTCTTATTAGAACTGCAATAATGAAATAGAAATAGCAGTAACTAGTAAGCACTAATGAGCAGAACACATACAAAACTGAAAAAAATAACTTACACATTTACAGCTTTTAATGAATTGCAAGATATTTGCAAATATTCCTATAATCTGAATTTTATCTCGTAAAAGGAAATACTCTTACTATGGCTAGGGTCAACTTCAAAAAAAAAAAAAAAAAGCTGTCCTTCCTCCATTTGATGGGTTAAACAATTCATGTATCTATAAACGAGGACTAGAAAATTCACCACAATGTCCAAAACGATCCTTTATTTGAATGGAAAAGATCTATCAGCACCGCTGTAGATTCCAAAAACCCCACTGCAGGAAGATCCAAACTTTCACCCCTACCTTCAGCTTGATTTAGCGGTCAAATATCAAAATGCAAATGTGCTGCTGACACTGTATCTTTCCAGAGAAGAATCAACTAAATTATCCCTTTCAGCTAACAAATACGTAAGTTTCAGGACCTAAATTCATTAGGTTTCAGAAAAGTGGCAAAATGAATCATTGAGATTCCAAAATATCAAGTTCCTCAACAAAACTGTATTCCAAATCCTTCTCCTTTATCCCTCTGAAATAAGCATCACTGCATTTCCGCCACCTCGACATCTGTTCTCACTTGTTCTTCAGAGAAGGAGTGAAAGGGTGGAAGCAGATGCGGCTCTAACTACAGTTCTAGTTCTTGTTTTTATCTGTGAGTTGATCTGAGGGCATCTGTATTAGATTCAAGCAAAATGATCTTCCGCACTGAAGGTACCTTATTCACAAACTTCCCACCAAATGGCAGTTATCTCCCGTCACGTAAAGTGATGGAGCTGAGAAAGCAGGTGTATGTATCACAGAAAATGCACCAGTAAAGGAGCTTGCTCCTTGCAGCAGACAAGCATCTGAGAACATACTTAACTGCCATCGATGCTTTTCGGTCAATTAGACCAATCAATTGGAACAGTCAACTGGAACAACTAATTTCAAACCAGCTACAATCTCAGTGCTTCACAAACACCTAGGGGATATCCTGCATTGGGAAATTAGTGTAGAACTGCTCATAAAGTTATGCAGAGTGCAAGTTCATAAAATCTTCATCTTATTAAAGTCTGTCTCCAAAATCTCATTTGCTAGCTTAGAAACTATGTTGTAACAGAAACAGTACCTTCATGCAATCCCTCTTTGCAATTCCAGGCACAGGGCTTTGTTTATATGTATACCAATACACGCATACTGATGACACTTTTTAAACAAAATCCTCAAACTACAACTACCCTAATTATTATTAAAGGAATAAAGAACTTGCTTCACAAGATCAGTGGAGCCCAACATGTGTTTGTAATTACATTAGAACATTTCTAGAATATGCATGACATTTTATTTTTCAAATCCACTTATAAGATTTATTCTCTCAGCCACTTTGCCACAATAAAAATCAACATATAACCAAGTAAACATAAATGTCAAACTTCTTATGAGAAAAAATTTAAGGAATGAATCACCACACACTTAATAGTTACAAAGTGTTATTAATAGACACATTGCTCTGTGTGTCTGTAGCCCATTTAGACTAATGCAAATTCAAGCCCTTCCATAGTCTCCTCGAATCACTTCAACAGGACAACCTTTCTTTGTACTTCATGTCATCCTGGTGGGTAAAATTCACAACGAACATTTCCAAAGCGTTCTTCACACTGGCAGTGAATGGATGCTGGCCAAAGAACTGAATTTTAAAGAGAGACTTGTACTCGCCAGCATATACGGTTTATTAGCTCTCTCATTCTGTAAAGTGCCCTGTTATTTACCCATGTTTCATGGAGGTTAAATCAGGCACAGATAATGATTAAGTCTGGCAAAGACACACGATTAAGTGGGAGTAAATGATTAGTATTCACAGAACACTGGGTCCAATTATCCAATTCCAGGTTAGGTCACATTCTGGCCTTAATCAATCTGGTGAAGCTTTCAACTGACTGCCCTCTGGCCAGTTCAACAGCATTAACCTTATTCATTTCCTCTTTGTCACCGGATGTATGACTCCAATCATGAAGAACACATTGAGTCAAGACTGCAAGGCTAGATCTTGAATTCAAAAACATCTAATTTTATCTCAGATAAGGAATTACACTGACTCTTATTTATGTGATTAGGACCAACAATATGCTGACTTTTCCCTGTATTGCCACATAGTTGTTAGAAAGTAGGTCTGGTCATTTACAGTTGGCAAGGGCTCCTCTGCTCACAGAAGACCAATGCACTGCTTTGGGGGAGGAGGAGGAGGATGGAGCTCCCGCATAAATGCAAACGGTCAATGTTACTTCCAAGTTCATAGCCAGGTGGACTCACACTCTCATCCCCAGAGCTCAGGAAAAGTAAGATTTGATCCCATGTGTCAGGCAGGATCATGTATGAAAATGGATCCTCATGACTGGATAGCTTTGTTTTATAGACTTACAAAGCAACTCTGCACACATTAACTTTCAGGGTTTTTGTTGCCTCGAATGCCCTTCTTCTATGCCGTCCCATCAATGCCTTTTCAACTGTAATCAATTTCCTTACGTTCCTGGAGCCTTTTTTTCTTTCCAGTCCTTCCCCCTGACTAAAAAAGACGCTTACTTAAACATAAATCTGCCTCAGTGACCAAGGAGATTTGTCTGACAGGAGGAAATGGAGATGAGGCAGGCTGTGCAAGGAGGTTGTGGGTGGGGACAGGGGCTTCACAGAGCTTGACGACCATGGTAGGGACGCTGGCTTTGACACTGACTGACATGGGGAGCTGCTGGATGGTTTTGAGAAGAGGAGTTACCATTAATTGATTTACATTTTAACACAATCTCTCCGACTGATATGCTGAAGAGGAGACCGGGGGGAAGGTCAAGCGTAGAATCAAAAAGATCTTTCAAGAAGCTACTGCAACAATCCAGGTTAAGAGATGGGTAAAAGCAACGGAGGTGTTGAGGAGTAGTCAGATTCCGGATATACACTGAAGGTAGGCCTAAATGACCTGCTGGCAGCCTACGGGATGTGAGAGAAATGAGA
The DNA here is from genome assembly GCF_048773025.1 of Camelus bactrianus. Taxonomy (NCBI): domain Eukaryota; kingdom Metazoa; phylum Chordata; class Mammalia; order Artiodactyla; family Camelidae; genus Camelus; species Camelus bactrianus. The sequence goes on from NC_133562.1 coordinate 9,785,522, forward strand.
AATCAAGGATGACTTCAAGGTTTTGACCTGAGCAACTAAAGACAGAGTCATTACCCAACTCGAGGAAGATGGCAGGAGGGACTGGGACAACCAGGAACTCAGCTTCATATATGGTAGGTGTGAGATGCCATCAGACACTCATGTAGGCAATTAGATATCAAATCAGGTGTTCAGGGAAGAGGCCCAGGCTGGAGCTATAACTCTGGAAGTGATTTGTAAATAGATGAGGATTTTTAGCTGTAAGACCAGAAAGAAGCGCTACGGGAGAGACAGTGAAACAGAAACAGGAAGAAATCCAAGGACTGACATTTCCTTCTGCTGGGAGAGATGAGAAAGAACAAGCAGAGGAAACAAAAAACAAAAGAAAAGGAGAGACTGAAGGAAATCAGGAGTGTGTGGAAATCTGGAAGCTTAAATGAAGTACTTCAAGGAGGAACAAGTGATTCTGTCAAGCACTGATGACAAATCAAATAATATGAGAACTAAGAAAATACCTCTCGATTTGGTGATGAGGTCAATGGTGACCTTGACAAGGGCAGGTTCGGTGCAGTGCTGAGAGAACCATGAAGGCAAAGGCTTACTACAGTAGGTGAAAAGAAATGGGAGAAGGAATCTTGGAAAGGGCAAGCACAGCCCATTAAGAAGTTTTGCTAAAAAGGAAAGAAGAAAATTGGGGGAACTACTGAAGAGGGTATGGGGTCAATAAGGCTGTATTATGGCAGAGCACCCAGCATGTTTCTACACTGATGGGAAAGAGTAGTTAAGAGCAGAGGAAACCAAGGAGGCAGGAGTAAGAGATAATTCCTGGAATGTTGTTCTTGAGTTTGCAAAAAAGGATGCGATCTCATCCACACGTGTACAGCTGACCTTTGCTAAGGACACTGAAAGTTCACCGTTAGTTGCAGAAGGAAGACCAGCATGTATGTACACAGATTGATACAGGTAAGTCTAACTAAGTTTTCTTCTAGGCACTCATTTTGTCTCAGTGCATGTAAGAAATGTAGACAATAGGAAACAAAGAGGTCCTCAACCTGGAGGTACCAGCATGTGACATGGTCAGAAGCTACCAGCCTCTCTAACATTACACGCAGCATTCAAAAGTTCATCCTGAGATTTAAAATGAGATCATTTCTTAGGACCCCCAAAGCCTCATTCACGCTAACCTGGTCAACCCAACAAGGCAGCGGCTCCAGCATTTCCCCTCTGCTTACAGTCCACTGTGGCTTGCTCCTGGACCCATTAAACAAAGAATGCCCCCTTTCTTACTGGGTCTACCATTTCCCTCAATTTGGCTTGAGCTGACAGAAAAGGAAATCCCACTGGGAATTGCCTCTGTACCTAATTCTGCCCTTAGGCTCTGTCTTGGGAATGAAGGTGAGGGCTTGCTGATTTACTGACATGCTCTAAGTAAAATGACCTCAGCAGAGCTTGTTAAACTGCACTTTCTGCTAATAATTTGGTAGGTCAACAACTAGCCAACGTATCTTCAGACATTTTAAATAAAGGAGGAATCTGGGGATAACTGCTTACTCCCATATCTAGGATAAAGCCCAACAGTCACTTAAGAAATATTTGGTAAATAAATGGGGAATTCAAAAAGCAAGGGCAGATGATACTTGGAAAAATCAACATAAAACCAGAGTATTTGGTAGTTATCTTTGCCAGACTGATTTAAAAATAACCTCTCGTAAAAATAAAATCAATGGGAGAATAATACTACATACGAATGACAACATGGCTGAGTTTTTACAGGTCTTTAAAAAAAAAAAAAGCAGAAAAGAGAAATACGTCTTCGGAAACAAAAGTACCATTTGCTTCTGCTGTGTATTACGAACAATAGATTCAATAGCGTGGACTCCGCTCCCTTGTTCAATGGTTCTGGCATTTAAACTAATTTGGTACAAGTAAGAGCTCATAATAATTTTCTCTTTTAATTGTGATGTTGTATCACTTGACACCGATTTTTAACAGTCACATAAGGAGTAACTGCAATAAAGTTAAATTTCCATAACTGTGTACCTTTTACATTCGGCAAACTGGCACTTGCAGGATTATATTCAGAAAAGCACTACTACCTCAATATATAATCCTCAAATTATTCTAGATCATGGTATAAAGTATTAAAAATTTCAAAAGGTTCTTATGTATCATGTAAATTACAGAACCAAATGTTAAATTGTCATGTAATGGTATACATTAAACACACTACAAATAGATTTCAACATCATGTAAAAAATCGGTGTTGGCTGTATGGAAATAATGAAATTCCAAATAAATCTATTCAATAAAAATTCTAAAATGTTACCATGTTTGGGGAACACATACTACAAGCTTGTTTGGAAAACTGGAGATTTTTAAAGGATGCACTAACCTTTCTGTCTCTAGACTGCTCTTCTAACCTACAGAGCGTGGCCTTGAGCTGTAACAGCTAGATTTCCAGCCTCCCACCTGCACTGCTCACTTCAGACTGGCCCCCAGAATCCTAACCGGATGAGCCAATTCCTTAATATTGATCCTGTTGCTACTGTCTGGCCTGACTTCAGTGGTTTTTGTGCACTGACAGACTCCTCGGTTTGCCTCAAGTCTGAAGTCAAGGAGAGATTTTGTTAGCAACCGAGGACCTCTCTGTTCAGACATGAACAGATTTCTCCTCAGTTACATGGCTTATCCCTACACTTGTACCACTAAATGTACAAAGGTAGTGCAGAGTCATACCAGCCCCTAGATTCTCTAAAATGTTTAATATACTGTGCAATGTTGCACCCTTAGAGTGTACAGTAACAGAGGCAGGAGGGGACTGAAGCAATGCAAAATAACCATTTTTCTTTACTAGAATCTCTTTAACCAGTATTAATGAGTATTTCACAGTTTACTCATGAAGTAATAATTAAAGGGCAGGCTCCTGAACAAAAATGTCTCTTAAAATCTCACTACACTTAACTTTAGTGTAAAAGTTCATCAAGCAAAAAAAAAACAAACAAAAAAAACCCAAACAACTTCATAAGCATTTGTGTAAACACTGGTTCCGCTTTCATAGGACTGTTTCTGTGCCTACAACTGATAAGCTACATGCATAGCATTTTACAGTTTAAAAGGCACTTTTATATACTGTTAGTTCATTAAATCCTCCAAAGAGCCCTATGAGGAACGTATACATGTACAGATTGCAGCTCATATAGTTTAAGTAACTTGCCAAAGGTTAGCAGAGGAATAAAAAACTGAAACCAAGACCTTTTAACCCCAAATTCCATAAGCTTTCCAACCCATGGTATTACCAGCAGCCGTAAGACCCAGGAACACTGCTGATGGGAATACACGATCAGGAGTCTTAGAAGCAGAGGGTCTCACTTTTTTTTTTTTTTTGATAGGGTCACTGGACTGGTGGACCAGACGAATGAGGGAGGGCAGGTAGTTACCTGGACTGCAGCAACGTATTTGTTAAAACCATCCCTTGGACCCCGGCAGGAATGACATCACTGCAAAATGGCTAGTTCACTACATGGAGCAGGAACCTGGCTGAACCCATGCCCTCCAGGAGAACAGTTTTTCATTCCAAGAACTAGTACATCTGTTCTGTTCAAAACCTGCCTTAGAGCTGAGGTTCTCCATCATGAAGCGTATACTTGGAGCAGCTATAGGATTGGTTTGGTGTGGTTTGAGCCCAGACCTACTGCATCAGGACTTCCAAGAGTGAATGAGGCCTGAGATCTCTAATTCCTCTCAATAGCTGGTCTCCTTCCTTAGTAAGAACCCCGATTTGTTAGCTGGCTACACCGCTCTCCAGCTTAAAAACTATTGCTCAGTCTCTCTGAAGGCTGTGGCCACATGACTAAGTTGTGGCCAAGGAGAATGGAAGTGTCGTAAGGAATTCACCAGACCTCCTTAAAGGGAAGGGCATCCTATTTTTTTGCCCCTTCCTCCTGACTGGAATTCAGTATTTGGAATAGCCCCGAACACCTGAAACTGCTCTCCTAGGCCCAGACTGCCTACCTCCTGTCTTCTTTAAGGTGAAAAAGAAATTCCCTAAATCAAGTAATGCTATTTGGCTTTGGGTTCTTTGCTTGGTGCTAATACTAATACATGTGATGGTTTTTAAAAAGCACCACACACACACACACACACAAACAACCCAACAAGCCAACAACAACAACAACAACAACAACAACAACAACAAAAGTGAAGCACCACCAAGTATTCTGGTGTGGCTCCTGGATAAGAACTGCCAAATTAGGAGAATTTCAGTCTAGCTAAAAAAATCCCTGCTGGGCAGGTACTGCTATTTCAAGGTAAGTGCTAGGGATACAAAGCAGAGGAAGAGACTGATTAATCCTTGGAGAGCTTACAGTCTAGAAAGAGGAAAAACAAAAAAGATGCTTCACATTCCTGCCCAACACATCCATTAAAAATGCAAACCCTATCACAGGGAACTGTATTCAGGATCTTGTAGTAACCTATAATGAAAAAGCATATGAAAACCTATAATGAAAAAGCATATGACTGAAACATTATGCTGTACACCAGAAACTGACAACGCTGTAAACTGACTATACTTCAATTAAAAAAAAATGCAAACTCAGCATTACTTTAAAGCTTTTCAATGGCTCTTTATTTGCTTTGACTTACAGTCTCCAAAGCAGACTGTGTGTGCGTTCATGAGACATAGGAATACTGGAAAGTCTTTTTGCCAAAAATATTAGACCAAACGTTATGTATACAGATATGATAATATACATGCAGACAGCGGTGCCCTCACATGGTCACAGGTCAAGGGTCAAGCGCAGGATGCACAGTAACCTCGGGAAGAGTGGTGGCTATCACTCTGACGGAAGCACCTGCTTCCAGAGTGTTGTGATGCACTGCAGTTCATGAGAGCCTGGTTACAAGGACTTACAGGCTACAGTATCTAGTTAACTCACAAAATGCACCCATAGCATCAAGACCTCCAGAAAGCAGCTCCAGATTGAAGATAATACTAATGATGCTAACAAAGTGCACAGACGAGGGCAAAGGCTTCTACTGCTAGTGGGAGCTCTTTGTCAGCCACCCTGGTAAAGAGAGATCATATATAATCAGATGGCAATAAGCCAGTTCTCCAGAAGACCATGTGAAATACAGACAGACGTACACACATGTGCATACAGATGTATGCAGGCCACCCTCTATTGACGTGTTGTTATTATACCCTGAGATATAAACTAATAAGCAATAGTCATGATATTTGTCTCAACATTTAAAATCTAAGCATCCAGAAGATGAAGATAAACCTCCCCAAATTTCCTCAGTGATATTTAAAATCATACGACATTCAGCCCAGAGCTTTACCCTTGAAATTTCTTCACTAAATGTAATAAAATGTTTAGAAACTTCTTTAAGGTTTTTTAATAGAAAAGACAAAAGGCTACAAATCACTTGAGTAAATAGTCCTCAAATTACAAAAAAAAAAAGTTCTGAAATAGTTGACAGAAAAAATAGTGTGGTGAAAGACTAAAGCATATTCCTTTGTCAGAAAATACTGCTGTAAGATACACAGAAAAAACTGAAGCTATGAAAAAAACAATTTAATTTGGGATATATGCCCTATGGAAAATTACAGATGCTTTGAACATGTTTTGGCTAAATCATGTTTGAATAATGAAGTACAAGAACTTATTTTTTTCAATGAACCTCTAAGTGAAAAAATGTATCAAAGAAGATATATTCTCAATAGTAAATAACTAATTCAAAATATTTTTTAGAGAAACTGTGTTTACATAGAAATGTAAGGCCCTGATGGAGTGGTTATCTTGACTAAAATTTTTCACACAAACAACCGAATTTAAAAATGAGCCAAGACCTTGTACAGACATTTTTCCAAATATACAAATGACCAACAAACATATGAAAACATGCTCAACATCTTTAGTCATTAGAAGAATGCAAATCATAACAATGAGCTATGACTTTACACCCACTAGGATGGCTACAATTAAAATTAAAAAAAATAAAAAGGAAAATAAGTGTTGGTAAGGATGAAGAGAACAGAATCCTTGTGCCCTGTGGGTGAGAAGATAAAATGGTGCAGAAGCCGTGGGAAACAGTTTGGTGATTCCTCAAAAAAAGCTAAACACAGAATTACCATATGACCCAGAAAATTCACTCTTAGGTACACACCCCAAAGAACTGAAATGTGTTCAAACAAATGCCTGTACAAAAATGTTCAAAGTAGTACTATTCACAATAGTCAAAAGGTGGAAACAACCCAGATGGCCACAAATGTATGAATGGGTAAATAAGATGTGGCATATACATACCACGGAATACTATTTAGCCATTAAAAGAAATAAACTACTGATAAGTGTTACAATGCACATGAAGCTCAAAAATATGCTATATTCAATTTCTTGAAGGAACCTATAATGAAAAATAATATGAAAAGGCATATATGTACGTATATGTATGACTAAGACATTATGCTGTACACCAGAAATTGACACAACATTGTAAGCTGACTATACTTCAATCAAAAAATTACCTAGATAAAAGACATGCTAAAGAAGCCAGATACTAAATCTCACATGTTGAATGATTCCATTTACAGGAAATGTCCAAAACAGGCAAATCCATAGAGACAAAACACAGATTAGTTGTTTTCATGGGCCAGGGCACAGAAGCAGGGATGGGGAGTAACTGCTTATTACAGCTTATTTTTGGGGTGATGAAAACGTTTCAGAAGTAGGTAGAATGATCGTTGCACAACACTGTGAATTACTAAATGCCACTAAATCTTACACTCAAATAGTTAATTTTATGTTACATGGATGCTACAATTTTTAAAAAATGAAAAACAAACTTTAAAAAAAGCCCCCACAAACATGCATTTCCTGGGAGATCCCGCGATTCTACTTACTCCTAAGTATTTATCTAAGAGAAATAAAAGGTTATGTCCACACAAAAATTTGCAATAGCCAAAAACTGGATACAATCCAAAGGTCCATCGACAGGTAAACAAACTGTGGTATAGCCATAAAACAGAACACTAGTCAGCAGCAAAAAAAGAATGAACTATTGCTACGTGCAACAACATGGGTGAATCTGCAAATAATTATGTTGAGAAGCCAAACTGCCTCCACCTGCACCAAAGTACAAACTCTATGATTCCAGTTATGTAAAATTCTAGAAAATGCTTACTAAGCACTAACTGGTGATAGAAAGCTGATCAACAGCTGCCTGTGAATGGGGGTAGAGGAAGGGTGGGAGGTACTACAAAAGGCAAGAATAAACATTTGGAAATACTAGAAGTATGTCTCAGCCCAAAAGTGACAACGGTTTCACAACATTAACACACAGCAATACTCACTAAATTACAATAAATTGCACATATTTAAAATGTATGTCAATTATACCTCAATAAAGCTGTAAAAAATGAGAATATTTCACAATAGTAAGTGCACAGTGAAAAGACCACTCCTTTACTGACAATCAGAGTTAAAGCAATACATTTCTTAATCTTTAATGTATTTTCAAAGAATATATATGACAAGGAAAAATGCCCAGTCTGAGACTACTGAAACCAAAGTAGGACATTAAACTGCAACGTAGACTGTTATTTGTGTGTTTGCCGATAAGAACAAACTAAGACCAACCAAAATCTCCAGCCAGTGGTTGCCGGGTTCTGGTGTTTATAATCTTCCCTATGCTTTACAGAAAACAGCTTTCTGCATACTCCTATGTGTCTGTCATATATCTCTCATAATTTTACAATTAGCAAAATCCCTTTAAATGTGTCTACTTAGCAAGTGATGTTTGCATCAAACTTCTGCATCAAATTTGCAAATCTGAAAAACCTGCACGACATTAAACACAGAACAACGCTTACAGGGTTCTCTCCACTAGTGCAGCGTGCTCGGCTCTCCCAGCAGTCTACTCAAGTAAGCCCATCTGAGGTTCTGCTAAGCACATTCCCGCCTCATCACGGCTGCAAAGCTTCTACCTAAAAATAGCCTACTCTTATATAATCACTCACCACAGATTTATATATCTTATGTATCCTTGAAATACATTTCTTTTTTCAGAGATATGCCACAGCAAGAGGTAAACAACCATTTTTAAAAGCAGAGAAGTTTAATCAAAATCTAAAGGAAACTTATTTTCAGAAGTTAGTCAAGGGCTCTGTAAGTCGATATAGTTCTCTAGATGAAAATAACTGGAAACAGTTATGTATACCAGAAGTAACACCTTACCGATTAATTTTTTAAATGAACTTTAGAGATTATTTGTCTACAATAAAATACACCCAAATAGTCACAAACGTATACCCCCTGCAACCAGCACCACTGTAAAGACACAGAACACTTCTCCTCCCTCCTTCCCCCAAACTCCTCTGTGCCCCGTTTACATTTCTCTCTCTCCCTGCTCTCCCCACCCCTAGCCTGGCAACCACTGCTCAGGTTTCTGGAACCATGCATTAGGTTTGTCTGCTCTTGAACTTCAAATAAATGGACTCATGTACAGCATACTCCTTTGTGTCTGTCTTCTTTCACTCGGTATAACGTTTTTCAGATTCACTCATGTTGCTGCAAAGGTATGAGCAGCTCTTTCCTTTCTACCACTGAGGACTATTCCCCTGCACAGCTACACCACCATTTCGAACTCTACTTTTTTTAATGTCGTCAGCTCTGCCTCTGGGAATATGTTTTTGTATACATGTTGAAGTTGAACACTGTTAAGTCCAGAAAGACAATTACTTTGCTTTTACAGAATTTTGATGTTTCACTGTTTCAACATGTGTTTTCAAGGTTCTCAAAGCAGGGGGGAAGGTGGGAAGAAAACTAGAATATACTGGAATCACAACTCAGTAGATTTTAACTCCATCTGAAGAAAACATATTAAATGTCTTAAAGCAGTGCTTCCCCAGTTTTGCAAATCCTGGCACACATAGAAAATGTCCTCTCGTGGCACATGGGAGGGACTAAGCACCTGGCACTTCCAAGGGTTGAAAAGATCATTTATCTCAAGCCCACTACTTGGAAAGCTTTGTTAAGTTGTATTTAAAGAACAGATATTCTTACCTGAATGACCTATATTTATTTCTACAAAACAAAAGTCTAAGGAGCAAATAAGACTATGTGTAAAACAAAATATTGATTAAGCAAGCAAAGCGGCTGGAAAATTCCCAAAGTCCTAAAACCATGAACACCGCTTCTAATTTTCCCTTCTTCAAGGACACCTTAATTTTTCTTCTGATTTTTTCAAAGGGTAAAAAAAGGGCCCATGACTGTGAGCTGGTGCCCAAGCGGCCCTTCCCAGCCCAGCGTGATGCACCTGGTAAGGAAGGGGAATGGGTGCTCCCACTGCATTCTGCCTGCAGCAAGTAGTCATCAGCACTTCCACCATGCCTGGCGTTCCAGGCTGCCAGCATCAGCAGGGGAGAGAACAGACAAAAACGCCTGCACGCCGAGGACTTACAGTCTACTCTGGGGAAAGAAAAAGGTAAAGTAGTGAAATACTTGGTGTGTTAGGTGGTGGGAAACACTAAAGACAAAAACAAAGCAGGGAAGGGGCCAGGGAGTCCCGGGAGCCAGGATGGCTGGAGGATCAAAAGAGAGGCAGGCAAGTGGCCAAGTGTTCCAGGCAGAGGAACAGCACCAGTCCTGAGGGGGGAAGGGGCTCAGGAGTCTGCAGCACAACAGGAGGCCACTGTCCTCAGAACAAAGCAAGAAGGGTGAGAGTGAAGCAAAGCAGAGGCCAGAGAGGCGGGCGGCATAGGGCTCCCTCAAGGGAGCAGACGGAGAGCCAGCTGAGCAGCCCTGCTCTGCACCCCAACCTCATTTCTGGAGGACACACTGCTAAGAAAAGACCTGAGGGGGACCAGTGAAGAGTGAGAAAAGAAAGGATCTATAAAGCTTAATATAGGAGTAACTGTTAAAGGAATTTGGAGACGGGTGGCCTGGGGAAAAGAAGAATTGACTAGTGGCTCCAAACAGCTGAAACATTGTCACAAGAGAAGAAACGTACTTTCTTGTGATTCTGCAGAGCACAGACCTGAAACCATGAAAGAAGAGAAGAGAAGAGAAGAGAGAAGAGAAGAGAAGAAAAAAGGAAAACCTTCGCCCTAATGTAAGTTTTAACTTTCTAGCATTTACAGCTTTCCTGCAGTGGCACCCGTGGCCGGAGAAGGTAGTTCACATATACTAGCAGCCGCAGAGGGAAGAGGAGGAGTAACGAACGCCCAGGTACGGCGACCGTGTGCCAGATGTCATGATAAATACGCCACTTCAGATAATCCTCCCCTAGTCCTGCGAGGCAGGTACTATTAATGATGAGGAAACTCAAGCTCACTGAGATGACATGCCCTGCCCAGGATGGCAGAACCAGTAAGTGACGGAACTCGTGCACAAGCCCAGGTCTGTCTGGCTCAGGCTGCAAGCCCGGGAGCGCTGGCACACCGCCTGTAAGTCCATCTATCACTGTGTTTACATGGCGTGTCGAAGGACCGCACAGGAAGTTGGAGAGAAGATTCTTGCAGATAGGGGAAAATCAGACAACTTCTCAGATCGCTTTTTATAATTTTGTGGTTATATTTCCCCAAGTTCCCATCTTATTTTTTAAATTCTCTTTTAACTTCAAGATTCACAGAAATTTTGCACTCCTACAAATGCCAAAGATCAAAACAAAAAATTTCATTATAGAATATGTTAAATTTTCTGTCTAACTCTAACACTCAGGATAATCATGCTCTGGTTTTGAGGAACACATACTTTACTATATTAGTTCCCACGAACGAGTGAAGGTAGGCTTGACCTTTCTTAAGTACAGCTGACCCTCGAATAACCCAAGGATTAATCCATGTGTAACTTATAGTTGGGCCTGCAAATCTGAGGTTCCTCCACATCTGTAGATTCAACCAACCATGGACCACATAGTTCTGCAGTATTTACTATTCAAAAATATCTATGTATAAGTGAACCTGTGCAATCCAAAAAGGGTCAACTGTGCAACAATTTCCTCATCTCAATTTTATACCTGTGGTGATTCAAACTTATCTTCCCTTTTCCTACGTCAACTCTGTAGACAAGATAAAATTCTTTCCAATTGAGCAATTATCTAAATACAACAGGAATCAACATTTTTCATCTCAAGGACAGAGAGATAAAAGTAGAATACAGATCTACGGACTTAAATCAAGACTCAAAACCATGGTAACCTCAAGAATCACCCCTGCTTTGTGCAACTGTTTTTCACTGACTGGAGGGAAAAGAGGAGACTGAGGAGAGCTGGGACAGTGCACCCTCTACCACACACACCCAAGCAACTTCTGAATGGTTTGAAAAATAAAAGGAAATCATTGCTCTGCAGGGCAATTATGAGCCAAGGTAAGAAGAGAGTGTCTGGCAACCCTGGGGTTAACCTTTGGATAGAAAACATGTTTAATTCTACTTACAAAGAACAATTTTCCAAACCTTATACCCAGTAGTATGGCTAATAAAAAAAAAAAACAGAAAAGAAAAAGTGTTGGTGAGGATGTAGAAATTAAAACCCTGTAATACTGTTGGTAGGAATGTAAACTGGTTCAGCCACTATGGAAAACAGTATGGTGAGTCAAAAAATTAAAAATAGAACTACCATATGATCCAGCAAGCCCACTTCTGGGTATACACCAAAAAGAATTGTAAGCATAGACACAAAGAGATATTTGTACACTCATTTGTACACACTCATTTTCATAGCAGCATTATTCACAATAGCCAAAAAGTAGAATCAACCCAAATGCGATACTGATGGATGTATAAACAGAATGTGGTATATATTCATACAATGCAATATTATTCAGTCTTAAAAAGGAAGAAAATTCTAATACATGCTGTAACACGGATGAACCTTGAAGGAATTATGCTGAGATAAGCCAGTCACAAAAAAGACAAATATTAAATAATTCCATTTATGTGAGATTCCTAGTGTAGTCGTACTCAGAAAGTAGAATCATGATCTTTAGGGGCTGGGAGGAGAGAGGAATGAAGAGCTATTGTTTAATGGGTACAGTTTCCATTGAGGAAGATGAAACGGGTTCTGGATGGATGGTGGCGATGGTTGCACAATATGAAGGCACCTAATGCCACTGAATTGTACACTTCTAAATGGTTAAAATGGTACATTTTATGCTATATGAAGTCTACCAAATATAAAAATTCTTAATTTTTTTCTTCAAATATAGTTTGGTCAGTCTGCTTTGCATTAATACACACAAAAAAGCTCCAACTGTAACATCTGTCACAGAGTTTAACTTGGGTCCTTGAAATGATCTATTACAAAGTCAATTAATATCAAAATGCATATATTCTTGATGTAAAATACAACCACATTATAAGTACAAATCTATTCCTAACATTGTAACAACTATTCACCTAGTACTTACTACTTGCAGAAAAATCCCCAAATTATAATCATTATACCTCAGTGCAGTCTGGGGCACAAACATACCCAACAAATTCACAAGAGAATGTAATCCAAGGACTTCCAGACTGGGAGGCTATGAAAACACAGAACAACTTCTGATACAGTATTAGGGTAGGACCTGAGTGACGGAGCTGGTACAACTCCATGTGTAACTTGTGGACGAGCCACACATCTAGCTCTGAATTCTCCTAAGGCCAAAACAAAAAGAGAAATACAATTACGCCCTTTTAATTGTCCACAAGGAAAAAAAATATATCAGTTCTTTAGGGAAAACAAACTCCCTCTCTGCCCACAGCTCTAATTTCTCATTCAGGGTAATATACACAAGATTAAGAGTATTTAGTGGCAAAATAATTAATAATGTCATTTAAGCTAAAATTTTTTGAAATGCCCCTCAACAGAAATGGAAGGCGTAATTCCAACTTAAAACTCAGTGAAGGACATTTTTCAGATAATCAGAAAAATACAGCTTGGGCTGTAGCATTCTGAGAGTCTAGTTTAATTTGGGGGTAAAATTTAGAATACCTAGAGAAATGAATGAATGTTATATATTCCAAAAATGTGACCAAGCAAAATTTTCACAAGAAGATGGACAGCGTTTCCCATTGAGAACCTTGAATACAGGTATTCTGTGTGAAATCTGAAGACACTGCAATATTCTTGGCCATCTGCTTATTTTTTCAGTTGGTATCCTTTTGTCAAATTGAGAAATTAGCTTATAAATGGCCACATCAGCTTTGAAACAAGATACACTGTCTTCTCTAATGGAATTTTCTTGACTCAGGCTGTGTGTGATACAGTGGGCTGCCCTTCAGCACTCAATCTGGAGGCAGATTCCGGGGTTTGGCCCGAACTGTTGCCCCCTCCTAACTACATAAACTGGGGGAGGTAGTGAACCCTCTCCTGGCCCTCCTCTCATCTGTACAGTGAAGGAGAAGAGGTCAGTTGTATCAATCACTTCACACTGTGCTGTGTGCAGGTGCTTCAGTGGACGGGATGAGGAGGGGCCTTTACTTTTACCTGCCTTGTATACGGGCATCTTCTGAGTTCCCGATAAAACCTTAAAAATCACCAGACCAGATGCTCTACAATCTAAGACAGATTCTGTGATTCTGTGATTTTAAACAACCAATCCACAATACAAAATAACAAAAATAGGTGAAGACAATATTCAAAATAAAATTTCTAAGAAATTTTACTAAGGAGAATTGTATTTCCAACCTTCATTTTTAATTCAGTTGTTTAGAACCCGGAACAACAAAATCTCCTTCATACCAACATTTTAAGTGAAGGGTGATTTCTCAAGTAACTCAAAAAGGCTCAGTGTCCTGAACATAGCAAATAAAAATAAAGGAACAGACGATACCACTGCAGCTCAGCATTCAGCTGCCGGAGGTAACAGCATGTCCACGTCTCCAGGCTGGGAGGTCACGGGCTCCCTCCCACCAGAGGACAGAGCCTCCCCGGAGCAACTCTAAACCGCTGAGCCAACTCCCGGGCTCCTGTCATCCCCACCATCACCTGCTGCCCCCTACCAGGTTTCTCTGATCCAACACTCCATGCTACAGACCACTTTGATGTCACTTCTCTGTCCTTGAGTTGAGCACAAAATCCTCTCCAGATTATTTTTCAAAAATAAAGCATGGGAAGACCACCTTAAGGAAAAGCCCATCAGTTTTACATATCTCATTTGAGTTTCACAGGAGTTCACGAAGGAGAGAAGGGGTCTGTGTTAACCATCCTGTTACACAGGAAGAACATGAGGCCCGGAGTCACACGGCAAGAAAAAAGTCACCAACGTCGAAACCCACATCTCAGGACTCCAAGCAAGAGCGGGCGGGTTCTCTCCATCTGTGCCACCTTCCCCATACTCTCCCTGACTCTGCCATCAGCTAGACTGTGTATGGAGTAATACAAATCACAAGGTATGTAATGTTAGCCTCTGAGCATCTAAAGAAAGTCAGACATAAGTTACCTGGTTTTTCCTCTTTGGTGCTGGAGCCAAGGTTCTAAGGAGAAGGAAAAAGCAGGAAGGACGATGTTGAGCAGATAATGAAAAAATCCTCCAGGTATGGACATGGGGATGGAGGCTCGAGAATAGAGAAGTAGGGAGATAGAAGAAAAAACTAGGGGAAGAGAGTAAGGGAAAATAATCATTCTTCTCCCACCATGCAAAGCATCAGGGATAGAAAAGAGGGAGTGAGGGGAAAAGTGAGCAGCAAGGTAGGGGAAAAAACCAAGAGAAACACAAGCAATGGGGGGAGGAGCATAGCTCAGTGGTAGAGCACATGTTTAGCATGCACGAGGTCCTGGGTTCAACACCCAGTACCTCCATTAAAAAAAAAAATACACATGGGAATCACAAGCAAAGAGAACAAGGAAATTTGGGCAAGAGAAAAAAAATCAGAAGTAGTCAAAACCTTCCAGAAGCTCTAGGCATCAGACACTAGGAGGGCAAGACTCTATACTACATACACTACCAGTCCTCAGTCTAGGAAATACGTTACTCAAGGCTATACAGTAATCAAAGTAATGGATAAAGCTAGCAGTGATACAGTCACCAAATTACAAAACACTAGAATTAAACATACAACTTGAAATCTGGAAAAGGACAAACTGAGCAAATTACCCACTTCTAGGAGACAGAATAATAAATGTACAGATACTAGGAAAAAAGATAAACTCAAAAAAATGTAATAGAGATAACTACAGAAATTAAAAGACAAAGAATAAAGAGATAAATGCTACAGAGTTCTTTGAAAAATAATCAAATAAACAATTTTAATGAGACCGATCTTAACAAAGGGAGCAAAATTCACTTGGAAATAGCCAAATAAATATTAGGGAATAGAAAATGGAAAAAAGATTAGACAATGTAATTACAGAATGAACATAAGTTAAACAGATAATAAAAGGATATTATGAATATTCTTGTAATAACAAATTTCAAAACTTGAATAGAAAGGATAAAATTCCTAAAAATATATAACTTGTCAAAACTGATCAAAAAAGAAATAGAAAACTAAAATAGTACTACAACCATTAAATACACCTAATTAGTGGTACCCAAAAAAAAGCTTACAAAGAAAAGGTGGTTTTATAAGAAACCTTCACTAAATTTTCAAAAAATTGACCACTTCAATTTTATACAACTCTTCCAAAAAACAGCTGAAAAAGAGAATACTCCCAAACTCATCATAAGTCTAGTGTAACCTTGATATTAAACCCTGAGGAGGACAGAACAAAAAAAGGAAATTAAAAGCCAATGTCAGTCACAAATAGATGCTAAAATCCAAAAGAAACCAAACTGAGAATATTAAAGCATATACATTATGACCAAATTAAGTTTATTCCAGGTACACAAGGATGGCTTATCGCCTGACAGAATCTAAAAATATAATTTGCCACCTTAACATTTTTTTAAACTTCATGATTCTCTTAATAAATGAAGGACATCTGATAAAATTCAACACCCTTTCATGATTTAAAAAAACTCAGAATGAAAGGGAACTTCATGTGATAAACAGTATGCACTAAATACCATTCTTAGCAGGGAGTCGTTAGAAGTTAGAAGCATGCTTTATAAAAACCAGGGATGAACATGGATACCCACTATCTCAGCTTCTATTCAGCAGTGCCCTGATGGCTCCAACCAGTACATTAGGAAGAAGGAAAATAAATAAGAGGTATGAGGATTGAAAGAAAAGAGCAAAACCGTAATTATTCACAGACTATCTACAGAGATTGAATTGCAGTCTACCTTCCTTATTTTCACTTTCTCCTCCCCACTTACTCCTCTGCTCAGTGCAGTCGGCTCCTGCCTGTCATGCTTCTAAAACTCATCAAAGACACCTGGCTACCAAGTCTAAGAGACACAAATCAGTTGTTGCCTCCATTTCCTGGACCGCTCACCTCTACTGGCCTGGATTCTGCCTGGCAGGCTGCTTTTCCTCAGTGCGTTCCACTGGCTCCCTTTCTTCCACTGTCCTTGAACGTAGCATTCAATCCTCTGATTCCAAGCGTGCCTTATTTCTCCCAGGTGATGGTATTTACTCCTTCAGCCTCCATCACCCTGTTTCATCAGGTGACTCCCAATACTAATGATTCCCAAGTTTTTATTGGCCCAGTAAGATGTCATCACGTCCAAAGGTGAACTCACCCTTCTCTCTCCTCCTATCTTTAGTCACATTCTATCCAGTGACTTGTGCCATGAATCTGGGGCCATCTAACTCCACCTGCTCCATTCCTCATATGCAATCTATGATCAGCTTCTACTTGTGCTGTTTATGTTCTGCCTGTATCTCTCTTTCCTCTTCCACAGCAACTAGGTTCAGTCTTTATCTCTCTCTTGAATTCCTGCACATGGTCATCCTGCTTTCAGGCCTGCCCTTTAATCCTTCTCATAAGGAACAAATCTGATTAAATCTCTTCCCTGATTAAGATCTTTCAGTGATTCTAACTGCCTAAAATAATTCCAACTCCTAAGGCATATTTTACAAAGTCTTTCAAGAAGACTCTGCTTTTATTCATCTAGTCTTGACTTTCTCTTTCCTTGCCCCACTCTGTTCCAGGCTTAATGAACTTTTTGCTCAAATTCATCCCTTTCTCATCCCTTTGGAAATGTTGTGCTCTGTTAGAACCTGGCTCTTGCAGTCATCTCTAAGATTTATGAAGACAGACTGGTACAGCAGTACTGAACAAGATAAACATTCTGTGAATACTTACTGAATTAAGGGGAAAATTGTACATAAAGTAATATAAAATATCAAACCTATGGCTGGCCATTATAAAAATGTATAGGGGTTACATCCTTAATACACTGAAGTTAAAATGAGAGGAAAATTATGTCTGCCTATAGCTTATTCAAAATTCTTTAGAGTAGAATTCAGCGACTGTACTTGGATGCTCGGAACACAGCAGGGAACGAGACAAACACAACTGCGTGCAGGTGACAGTCTTGTCACTACTGTGAGATACAGAAACTTATCAGGATAGATCTTGGGTCATACCAAGCATCACAAAGCTAGTAACATATTCTCAAACACACGTTTCATGTTACTAATTAAAACCTTATGTATTTTTGTTCATAAACTTCATAAAAGTTATCAAAATGAAAACCAGCTTCATTTTACATAACTTTATGTTTATTTAACTTATTTCCCAGGTGCTTCCAAAATTAATTTGTAGCAGTAAATTTCTGGATAATATATACAAGCTAAAAATTTAGGAATAATGTGGACTAAGTAAAAATTCTAAATTCGTACTTTCTAAAGGAATTAAAAGTTTTCTTATAATCTTCATAGAGCTGATAAATACAATAATTATGCAATCATAAATCATACCTTTTTAAGAGAATGTAAATAGTAAACTCAAAAACTGTACACAATGGGGGGAGGGTACAGCTCAGTGGTAGAGCACATGCTTAGCAAGCATGAGGTCCTGGGTTCAATCCCCAGTACTGCCATTAAATAGATAAATAAACCTAATTACCTCCCCACCCCAAACATTGTATGCAATAAAAAGCAACAAAATGTACAGAGCTTAAAGTATGGTGTTGCATAATTACTTTATGAATCATTTATTGTAAATTTATGTTTAAAATGTGCTTGGACTAGTGGGGAGAGTATAGCTCAGTGGTAGAGCGCATGCTTAGCATGCACAAGGTCCTGGGTTTGATCCTCAGTACCTCCACTAAAAAATAAACTTAATTATCTCTGCCCACCAGAAAAAAAAAAAAAAAAAGCTTAAAAAATAATTTATAAAATGTGCTTGGACTATATTTATATACTAGCTTGAGCACCAGTAGATGCATTTGCTTTTAATCTGGGAACCCTAATAAGCTTTTTAATTTTAATTTCCCCCCATTCTGCATAGCGCACAACTAAGGGAAGGGAGATTATGCGGGTCACTTTCATCATCAATGAAATCCCCTAAAATTAACCTTTAAAGAGCATCTAAAGAAGACTAGAGTCCTGCAGTTATATTCACAATGATGCAAATCTCTTGAGGTCCCCAATCTAGTAAAAGTAGTCCTGGGACAAAGGCTGAAACAGCTCTCTGGTCTTCACATTCAAGTTAAATGCCTACTCAATGGAAGCTGAGATAACTTGCCGAAGTCATCAATCCTCAGGGTGGAAATCAAACATTATTTGGACCAGAGATTAATTTTAGTGTGTCCTCAAACTGAAAAGAAAATTTATATTTAGATCTCCACATTCTAGCCTACACATTACTCCACCAACACGCATTTTAAGCATTTTTCTCTTTTGCAAGATTCCTGCTAAGCAATGCAATGTCTTCTAAATCAAATGCCTTCATTCTGTCTTTGAACCTAATTGAAATTAAGAAACTTTTAGTAGCTTTAATAACTCCCAAAAGCTGTAGAAGCCCTTCCCCACCCTCCTACCCAAATCCTTAATACTACCCTCCCTCCAAATCCAGAAAAAAAAAATCTGCACAACAGAAAACACAAAACAACTAGCCACATGCCATGAATGCTGGGGAACGTGATTCTCCACTGGTTTAGGCTACAAAGAAAGGCTATGAGTAATCAAAAATCTCTAATCAAAACAAAGTTAAAAGCCACCTCCCCAATCCCCAACCCCGATATAATTTCCCTTTCTCTTCTCAATCAACTCAAGCATTTCTCCTTGGGTTTTGTTTTGTTGCTGTAGTTTTTAATTTTAGAGGCCTCTGAACAGCGGATGGTAAGTTCATCTCAATGTCAGCCAGGGCAAAGACATGCAAAAAATCACTAACTTGGAAGGTTATTTAGGACAACAATGTCTTTCACTGCCTTACTCCTCCCACTCCGGCCCTATTTGACCTACTACCAATATGCAGCCGAAAAAACTATCCGTCCACGGGCTTCCCCCCAGCGGCTCTTCCTGCAGGAACCCCGATGCACACACAGCGGGCCGGGCAGGCAGGGTCTCCCGGCTTCGCGCACCCCTCCACCGCTGCACTCCGCTCCGCACACTCGCGTTCAACTATTCTTACATCTACTACGTCCCTAGAGCTCGCCGGCCGCCCTCCCCCTTCCTTCCCAGGCGTCCTCGGTCGTCCCCGAGGCTGACCCGGCAGAGCCCCCGCGCGGGCACTCGCCCACCCACCTGGGCCGGGGCCGGGGCCGGGGCTCCCTGCCTGCGCGCTCCACCCGGCGCTCCTCGCGGCTCCACACGAATGCGCTCGGCCTGTTCCTCCGCCTCCCCTCCAGCGCAGCGGGGAGGTGCGACCCAGGGCGGCACAGCAAGGTCTCCCGAAGTCACCTTTGCGCAGCCTGCCCCCGGCTCCCGCCGAGGTCGAGCAGAGGCGCGGCCCAGGACTCCCGCGCCGCGCCCGGGGCCGCCAGAGGTCCGCGCTGGCCCCTCGGCCCGCACCGCCGCCCTCCCGGGCTCGCTGCCGGCAAATGGCCTGCAGCGGGCGGCTCCGCGGCTGCCGGCGGCGTCCGTCCTCCTCCCCGCCCCCTCCCCCGCCCGCGGCGCCCGCTCGGAGGCGCAGGTAGGGACCTGCGGGGGGGGGGGGGGCAGCAGGCCGGGGTTTTCGGGGCAGGCGGGCGGACAGGCACTGCTACTCGCGCCCTGCCAGCACCCCGCCGAGGCTCCGGCCCGGTCCTGGAGCGGGCGCCGCGCTCCACCCCGTCCTGGAGACGCGGCCCTGGCAACTTTTAAATGGCCAGCCCGCCCCTCGGGAAAAGCAAAGGGATCCTCTCTTCTGGAGCCTTCCCCCTCGAAAGTAACTGACGCTCAGGCTTACACTGAAGAGTTAACGTTTCCGATTCCACGACAAAGACTGAGCTAATCTTCATCTATTTATTTTTTATACACTTCCTTTATTTTTTATAGGCTTCCATTTGAGCAATAAGGACAACAGTATGAATCTGAATCCTAATGTGAAACTTACTCATATGAAATAGGTGGTTTCCTATTCTGGCCAGGCTTAAAGGGTACACAGAAGCTCAAAAGGACAGGTAAATCCAGCACATCAATACTATACTTAAGTGGGATGTTCAGGCTAATTAAAGTTCTGGTTAACTATGAGGCTCTGGTGAGGAAAAAACAACAAACCTGTTTATTCCAACAATAGTTTTTAGCCTAAGGCGTGTAAACCTGTCCTTGACTTTGGGAAGCAGAGTAAAACTGAACAGAATTGAGTATCTCTTTGGCAAGGTCCTCGGGGACTTTCAGTTCACCCTTCAAGCAGTGGTGGCTGTATTTGCACTTACAGACATAAAATGTGCAAAAGATAAGATGGGGCTATATTCGAAAAAGTTGGAATTAATGTCTTGAGGTTTCATAAGGTCTTCGAAAAGTCAGTTTATTTTCTATTTAATTCTAAATTGGTGACTAAATATTACTATATTTTGAAAAGTCACATTTGGCACTAAAGAGAACTTGCTATAGACTCTTTCTCCCTGGGCCCTAAAAATTAGAGAATGAATTCAGTTTAGAAAAGGAGTACTACACAGCAAAACAAAACAATGAACAACAAAGGCTACTTTGTTTCAGAAGGCAACTTACAAAGGCAATTTACAGAGCACCTAAAATGTGCCAGGCGCCTTAGGGAAGAACGTCACATAAAATAATTCATGTGTATTCTCATTTTCAGATTTGGAAATGGCACTCTCAAACATGTATTAATTTGCTCCAGGCTGAGATAGCAGAGTTAGGTCCTGCTTGGTCTGACCCAAAAGCTTGTGTTCTCTCCTTGGTACATTCTTCATTCATTTATTCAAGCACTTATTAACTGTCTAGTACATGCCAAGCACTATGCTAGACACAGATGCTACAAAAATACGATACTTAAGGAGCTTCGGTTAAGTAAATACATAATCAGATAAGTAAATACATAATGATACAATGTCAGAAGCACTACACCACCAAGGAACTTCTAGAACAGGAGTAGGGACATCTAACTCAGTTTTGAAGGGTGGAACCTGGGACTGGGAAATGGCAGCAATCATCTATCCAACAGAGCAATCCTGAGAACTTTAACAGAGTGGCAATGAGGAATCTGTGGTGCTGGGCTTGAGGAAAGGGAGTGAAGGAAGACAGAAAACTGAGATGCAGGAAGTAAAAAGGACAGGACTTGCCTAAGGGTGGGGATGAGGAGGAAGAAAGAACCAGAGACAGCTCTCATGTTTCCAGCTTGAATTACTGAACAGGTGTTAATTTTACCTTTGACTTGAATCGATAACTCAGTTTTAGGCATATTGGTCTTGAAATGCCTCTGATATATCCATATGTAAATGTCCAAAAGGCAACTGGATATACTGGTTCATAGCTCAGGAGAAATCCAAGGTGGAGATACCTGAATCATCATGGATTTCTGCTTGAAGGAGTGGGTGAGATCATCCGGGAAGAATGCTGAGCGGGAAGCCACCCACGGAAACTTAGGGATACTAAGATGCAAAGCACAGGCAAAAGAAAGGATGCTTTAGAAGAAGACTGAGGAGGAGTTGCTATAAAGGAAAGAGAAGCCACATACAGTAAGCACCATGGAAATCAGAGAAGCATTCCAAAAAGCAAGCAGTAGTCAACTGCCAGATCCTTCAAAGGACAAGTGAGATAGTTGAAAGGTATTCTCTGACTTGGCGACAAAGAGATATTGACAAGAGTGGTTTCCAGCAGACCAGGTGAGGAATGAAGTAGAAACAGAAGGTATCAGACTTTCAAAAGTGGAAT
Organism: Camelus bactrianus; assembly: GCF_048773025.1. Lineage (NCBI taxonomy): Eukaryota > Metazoa > Chordata > Mammalia > Artiodactyla > Camelidae > Camelus > Camelus bactrianus. Next base: position 9,807,637 of record NC_133562.1, read on the forward strand.
TGGAAAGGGATGTAGGGAGATAGAGAAGCTATAAGGGAGTAGAGAACTTCAAAGAGAGTAGGTGTTTTTGAAGCAAGATAGGAGACAGAAGATAAAAACTGGAATGAGGGAGTGGTAGGGAGTTGGTAGCATATGCAATGATTGCCTACTGTTTAACAAAGAATTTTGCTCAGAGAAGAGACAGAGAAAGGTGAAGGCCTGAAAGATACAAACATTATAAATGAAAGAGATAAGGATTAAAGGACTCTGAATAGCACAGGAAGCTAAATGAATATCAGAACCATGGAGTTATGAGCCCGCATGAGGGTATGAATTCTCTCCAAAGGCTTTAGCATCTGGTCTAGAGTAGCAGTACCTTTGGTTGGTTCCAGCTGATTGTCTGAATTGTTTCACCACACCACGAACTTGGCATCACTGTCATCCCAACCATACATCTGGGTTACACCTCTTTGAGTTTAACGTGAACATATAAAATATTTTGTAAGTGAGCTTACACTAAAAACTGGTTTGACTAATGTAAAAGGGAGCTCAGGAATACACAGAAGCAGCCGGGGACCAATGACGACTTCTGAGTTAACACTGTAACCACTTCTGATACCACCTTTTGGTGAGGAAAACTACAGAAACAATAATTCATGAAATCAGTTTTTAGCCTTTTGAATGAAACTCTCAAAGAAGATTAAAGAAAAATCACAGCCTTCACATTCCGTTTCCTGAGTATATCACTTTAAAAACACCTAGTAAGGTTCCCTTTAGTAAATCAGTCACATGTTTTACAGCTAATTTCATATACTGCAGTTTTTTTCCCTGACAACATAAGCAGTGAGCTTTACTTCAAGTAAAAAATGCCTACATAAGGCCTCATTTATGTAGACGTCATGTGGATACCTTGAGGACACAGGCCGTATCAGAGCACCCCTAAGAAGCAGAGCACCCATGTACCGCAGAACCAGAAGGCCCCAGGTTCGGGCATGAAGGCCTGTACTCATCATCAGCCTCTAAGTTTCTTGCCCAGGGCCAGTTTACTCTTAACTCTGGACATCAAGTTTGGTGACTGGTTTTCTTTTTAACAAACAGGAAATCAGAAAAAGTAAATCAGAAGGAGTCAGTGTATCACTGCTAGAGACAGGCACCAAGCTGAGCTAAAACTCAAGAAAGAAAAAAAATTTTTTTAAACCCATAAAGAGCAAAAAGGAATTCAAGAAGCATTAGAGGACTGGGCCATTTAATTAAAACACAGGGTCCTGTCAACATTATCCCCAGAAGGCATCTTTGTCTTAAGGCACAGAGTAATTATGAACATACAAAAGGACAATCATGAGGCACCCAGAAAAGATGTATTCACTGGGAAAATTTTAATTTAAGAAGGAAATGTGTAACATTTAGAGTAACTGTCCTCAAAAAAGATTAGACTAAAAAGAGTTTGGCTGCTTTGGGGGCTGGGGTCCCTATTTCGTGCTAGGTACTATACAAAGTGTTTTACCAATTTGATCTCATTTATTCCTCAAAACACTCACTTTTGGTTGGTCACCACTTTAAAAGGGAGACTGCACTTTAAAACTGAAGTGAAGACAGATTAAACAGCAGAGCCAGGAATTGGACCCAGGTCTATGTGAGTTCAAAGCTCATCACTGCTCTTTTAATAAAATTTCCAGATAACGGAAATATAGTTTATGATGCCAGATAAATAAGGAATTATAGTGCATAATTATTCCTCTCTGACCTCTATTAAGTTATTAAATTCTTATGTTATCATTCTTAGCCATTTGATAAGACCAATGTCAACGACGCCATTTATCTTTCAAATATTTTTTAGGCCTTCTCATTGTCTATAACCATTCTTCTCATAAGGACATTCATGGATTTCTACTAAGGGCCCCACAGAGTTGATATTTCATAGAATTACTGAAAAGAAGTTCTGAAGACACTCTAAATGTTTGATGCAATAAATGTCATTTACTAAATGAATACTTTGTGCCCTTGTGATATGCTAATATGCTCTATATACAGATTATTCATCCATATACATCTGATCTCCACACTCAACATTGAGGTGTTTATATATTTTCATTTTACAGTTTATATATTTTCATTTAACCAAGGTCCCACAATTGGTTAGGGAAAGACTGAGATTTAAGAGGTCCATTAGACTTTCAGACCAGTGCTCTTAAGGACTTTCTACATGGTTTCTTACTTGAAAGATGAAGATATCAAAGTTCAGAGAACTTAAGTCGCCCATCATCACTTAAACAGTAATATGGGTAATAAGGATGGAAACACAACGTAACCATTCTGCAAACAGTCAAATATTTTCTTTAGACAACACTATCTCCTCCCAAAACAAGATAAAACCAATGTTAAAGACACAGAAGCTCCAAGATAACAACAGAGAAAAGAAGAGGGGTCACAAGTGTTAGCATTCCACGATACCAACTGCTGACTTACACTCAGGGCTTACTGCGCATCAGGAACTACCCTAAGCATTTTGCTTACAATTATTTAATCCTCAAGACAAATTTAAAAGGCTTAAAGAGGTTAATTAGACTAAACTTAAGGCTAATATTCTTGCACATTTAAATTTTCACATAGAGATGATTACCTAGACTATTTTTTTTAATAGGTTAAAAATTAGGATACGTTGGCTTCTTCAGAAATTACATTACTTGTAATCTAGTGTTCACCTTAAAACTATACATCTCTAGAAATAAAGTGCTATCAGTACATTCATCAGGTACCACATAAGAGACGTGAATGTAGTTTTAGAATGTTGTAAATATTACCTGGATCTCATCACATCATAATTTGCTCTGTTCTGCAATGCTACCATCCTATTTGGATTTATTTAGGTCGCTAAATCATTCCTCATTTAAATAAGCTAGAATATGAAATTTGCAAACCACCAAAAATATAAATGCTGAGAAGGGATGTTTTCAACTACTATTAAGGGACTCAAACATTTAAAATGTTGAATGAATAATTATGTTTTCCTGTGGTATTTAATAGAATTCTGCTGAAAGACTTTCTGTAAGTTTGTTTGAAATGAATTCAGATTATTGTTACGTATTTTTCTTATTCTCCAAATAAATAATTATGGAATTTATGGCATACATAATAAACACAACATTTTAAAATTTTCCATATGAATTCACAAGACTTCTATTTTAATCATAGGAAAATACATATAAGAGAAACACACATAAAAGCATTTTCATCTATTTTGTTTTACCAAAACTTAATCCCTAACCAGAAGGCACAAATCAATTGTAATGAGAATAAGAAATTCAGTGTCTTAATCTAAAACGTTGACAATTAAACATACATGTAGGCATTAAAATGGAAAAGCCTATTGCTACCTGGTTTGCATGAAAATGGGAGAAAACACAAAAAAGAAAAATCCTAGTCCAAGAAGCTGAAACACATCTTTACAACTTTTCAGTCCCTGGAGAAAGAGTTACTAATGGATAAGCACACCACTTTCACTCAGATTTGAATATAGCAAAGGGCAAATTTTTGAATGGGAGAGAGCAAGCTGCAAAGAGCACAAAAAATATTTAATCCATTGAGCTCAGTTCATGTAAGTTAAGTATGACAGCAATCTATTTTCCAAATAAAAGCATGTATTCTTCATATAGAGACCTCTGGGTTCTAGAACATTTTCTTATTCCCTTTATTGAAATGTCGTAAACAACCCTGAGTACAACTTTAAATATACTTGTTGAATACGGGTACATAAACAAATTAGATGATATGATCAGAACTTATTTCAGAATCATCCTGCTTAAATCAAGAATAAAATAAGTTCTTAAACAACAAGGACCTACTGTAGAGCACAGGGAACTATATTCACTTACTTGTAATGAGCTGCAATGGAAAAGAATCTGAAAAAATATGTGTGTGTGTGTGTGTGTGTGTGTGTGTGTGTGTGTGTATAACTGAATCACTTCACTGTACACCTGAAACTAACACTGTAAATCTACTATACTTTGATAAAAAAAATAAGAAAATAAATAAATAAATATGTTCTAAATTTGGTGGAAAATTAAGCTTTTGTTTCCTTTATTAACTCTATTTTCTCCTACCTTTGGACAATTTGAAAGCAATGATGTGCTGGATGATTAAGTATTATTTATTTCAAATAACTGAAAAACAATCATTTAAAAAATTGAATTCCAAACTACCTACCCCTTCTTGTTTAGTGAAGAGATTAAGGCAATCACTCAAAGCTACACAAGTTTCTCTAGAAGCTTCAGAGACAACTTCAACCTTCTGAAGAAATGGTGGAAGCATTTCTATAAATAAAAAAAATAAATAAAATGAGCGGATTTTAAGTAATCTTAAACGAAGAGCATAAACATATTTTTACGTTTACTAATATCATGTTTTCTTCTAGCTGCCTTAAGAAAGCATACAGTACCTTCCTTGGGCATCATTATTAAGCATCTATTGTATGCAGGGCACATAAATTAGTACATAAAAAGGACAAAGCCTTGACCTAGAAAAGGCTACATCCTAAAGAGCCAGGACTAAAAAGAAAAGGTTTACAGGAATAAGTAACAAAATGTTTAAGGAAAACAGCTGTCAAGAAGGACTGATATCACTACTTAAAAAATATTAACATTTCCTTCCATGATATATTCTATACTAGATAAATAATTTTATTCAAAGGCAAAGTGCTAAAAAGAGAAAACAATAACTAGCTGACATGATGGCCAACGTACCTGAAGGCGGCATTAACTCAACTTTCTCTGCTTCTTGTTTGGATAAATGTTTGGCATAAATAGGTCTCTCAGTCACAAAAATATGTCCCTGTTGAGGTCTAGTGTCTTTCAATGTACGTTTAAGTTAGGAAAATAAATGATACTATCAGTATCTTCCATGGACCCCTAAAGTAAATCTTAATCCACTTTATTAAAAAAAAAAAAAAGTAACAATGTTGGCAAGAGAAAGCTGCAAAATGCACACACATCACTTAAAAAATCAAGTGAAATCAAGTAAAAGGTCACGTCCCGTCCAGATTAATGTGAGAAAAATGTACTTAGTTGAAATAATTTGTGATTTTATTGATTATACATTAGGATCCTTTAAATTGGTCCCTTCCATCAAATAAAAATCAGTAACATTAAGCTTTTTATGAAAAAAACAAACGGAGAATGACAATCAAATCTGTAGCTTCCTCTGTATTTTAAATAATCTTGATTTACTTAAACACTGTTCTTAAAACATAATAAACAAGGTCAATAAGCAAGAGGAATCAAATAAATCCAAATGTCAGTAATTTGTAATTATTAGGCCCTAAAACAGTGGGTCCCACCAAAAAACAAAAATTTTCAAACGGGAAAGAAAAAGAATAAAGTCTACAGAGAACATATGACAAATTATCTAGCCATTATTTCTATATGATAAAATTGTGTTATGCTGCTGTTCTTTTTTAAATTTTCCAAATTTTTTATTTGAATGTGATTTATTTTAGCAAAGACATGTCCTTTTCTTGGAAAACTTCATTTCTCAAAACTCATAAGGCAAAAGTGGGCAACAAAAGGAAAAGTTCAGAGTAAACGAATGTATGAACAATCTTTCATTAATATCTGGATATAAAGAACAAATGACATTTTCTCATATTTTTCATCTTAGGGAATACAGTTTCCCAGTGTTAGCGATCCTTAATAACACCCAAATAATTGAAAGCTATAATATTCTAAAATAAACTTGACTTCATTTTTTCTTTTTGAATCTTTGTTACACATTGTGAGGATTTATTCTGTACTTAGTTGCTAAATAGCAAAAGAGAGTACCATATGCTGGATGCCATATGACTTAAACAGTACCTCAGCAGATGCCTTACACAGAGCTGCAGCCCGGGGACCGCAAGGAGATGCACAAGAAAAAACAGACACAGCCGCTGCCTTCCATCGACTATTGGGGTAATCTAGTCCTTTTACACTTTCATAGCACAGAGGATAGGAGATGGAAGCACAGTCATTCATGGATGTGTTTCTTTTATTAAATGCCATCACATGCTAAACCATCTCCAATTCTGTCTCTGTTTTAGATGTTTCACACTTAAGATACTTGTTGATGAGCATAAATATTAAATGGCAAAATAAATTTTTAGGAGCACAAGTTTTTAAAACAAAACTGATGCTGCAAGCTTTCCAAAGATATTCCAAGAAATACATGTTAAGACAAATTGTTATAAGAATCCATTACTAAGAGAGTGTCAAATTATTCTGTTCAAAACAGAATCAAAAGTTACCTAACTTCTCAGATAATCCAGTGTTCAAACAAGATTTTGGAATGAATATTAACTTGCACAATGGGATGGTGTAAGAATTACGGACTTTGGCAGATACTCTGGTGCAGTGCAGCTGATCAGGGCCAGTCAGTTCACACCGGCATGTTTCTTATACAGTGACGTCTACATACAGTTACATAAAAAGAAAACTGCTAAGCTTCTAGAAAAGTTATCACCTGGGAATCACTGTAAATATGTTTTACCAATTAATACTTAGAGGCTACGCTGTAATAAATAAATGCAAAAAGAATCAGGCACTAAATTTTGAAGAAAAAAGTTATTTTTTGTACTAAAAATATTGTTGAGCTCAGGAAAGATGCTGGAAGATATGTGAAAAGCTTAACTTTAGAGACATGTATAAAAAGCTCACAATCTGTCGTTTTCATGATAAACACTGTAAAATTTTTAATTGGGTAAGTTTTAAACCTAGTGGGGAAGTACTTGTTTCTTGTTAACAAACTAAACCCTAATACAGAAAACCTCCATTGTGCTAATACAGAAACAGTCCATACTCCTTAGACTAACAGTTTAAGTCGTTTCATAAACAGTTTCAGTCAGACTGTTTTCCTGGAAATATTTGTTTTCCTAGAAATATTATTCTAGTTTACTGCTCTGAAGCCTTTGTTAAAGAAGTTCCCTCTTCCATGAATACTGGAAATCATAATTATTCATATTCAGAAGTTTCCCCATTTAACCAAAACATTCTTCCCCTCCAAGGCCAAGTTCAAATGCCATCCTCCCCAAGAAGCCTGCCTTAATCATCACTGTGGGATGTGACCTCTCCTATTGGACTCCAAAAGCAGCCACGTCCCCTGTAACAGAGAACATGATCACTGAACGTGTGCTGAACCTCTGCTGTCTTCCATCAACTCCAATCCTCCTTACCCCCCAAATGCCCTGCACTGAACTTTGTACAAAGACTCAAATATTAAAAGAATAAAGAAAATATTTGATACCATTGGCTTGCATAAAAAATCCACGTGGTTTTGGATTATTTAATTTCACGTCAAAAGAATTATTGTATTTTAGTTTTAAAAGATTACATTTTCATTTCTATTACTACAGGTTGGCTAGTTACAGTAGATTGATAAGATCATTTAAAACTGTTTTCTTATTTGAGGCACAAGAAAATATATTTTGCCTGTTTTTCAACATATACTCAAATATTTCTATCACTGGGGAAAAATATTTAAAAGAAAAAAACTGGATGAATGGCATTTTGTTTCCTTATCCAAGTCCTTCTGGGAACAGTGCTGCCTTAAATTTTTTTTTTTTCTTTTTAAAGTAAACACAAACAGTGGAGAGAATAAACCTTCCCCCAAACTAATGATAAAGCTGAAGGTCAGAGGAAATAAAAAATCTTCAAAATAAGACAATTTCTCTTTTGTGATTAAAAAAAAGTGCAATGCATCTGACTATGTAATTGAGAGACACGACTAACCTGCATGAGAAGAGGTATTTTTAAAACAGATTCACACACAATTGGAATTACATAGATGCCTCGAGGAAATCTGTACTCTCTCCTCAAAGTGGAAGAAAATATCTGCACATAAAAATCAACTGCTCTTCTAAAACCTACTCCATGAAGCTGTCACTTGGGGAAAAAAAATCAAAATTGGTAACATTATATAAATGTAAGAATATAAATTTATCTATTTCTTATTCAAATTAAGATGACTAGCTTTTCAAACAGTCACCCTCGAAACCAGGACCACTGACAATTCTATGTATATATCTACGTCTGCATTACCTACGCTAGATGCAACGGGAAGTATAAAATATATAGTTCAAAACAGCAAGTGTTAAATGAATTAAAGCATGAGTTAAATAAGAATAAAAAAGATAGTATCAGGGATATTATAAAATATAAATAGCAAAGTAATTGTGCATACATTAAAATGTTAAATATTTGGAGAAAAGAGCTACCATTATGGGATGGAGTAATCAAGTGGAGTTTGGTAAAAGAAATGGGACTTGAGTCAGATCTTGAAGAATAAGTAGTTTCTTATTGCTAAATACAATGCCCAGTAAGACAAAAATATATATCTGTAACTATATATTAGCACAGAAAATATTGGTCCTGAGAGGACGACAGCCTCAGAATTACAATCAATGATTAACTCGAGAGATGAGAAGATTTGCATGTACCACTTACTGACTGGCTACCATGTAGTAGGCACTACACTTGGTGCTGGAGATAAAAGCTTATGTAATGAACTGAGAAACAGCTTTTGTCCTTATAAAACTTGCAGTCTAGCAAAGAAAATAGAAAATCAAATAATCACTATTGAATTAACAGTATTGATCAGAGGGAGTCTTTGGAATAGTAGGAGGGAAAGCATGTATTTGTCGGAAAAAAAGAAAATGAATTATGTTTTAAAATGTAAACACAAGAATACCAGTTCAGGAGACCTTTTGGGGTCAAAACAGGGAAGAAGCTAGCAGAGCTGTGTAATGTGTTCTGCATTTTTTTGCAAATAAGAGTGAAGGGAGGCAATGAGGAAGATAAAATCTCCATTAAATGCTATAATTGGATTTGCATCATTCCTGATTGTCTAGTCCTGGCAACAGGCTCCTCACCTTAGGGTAATAATCTTCTGAGAAAAACCAATCAACAAAGTAAATGATGGAGGCAATGACAGAGTCGCATGTAACCTGGGGGAGCTCCGCCTCCAAGAAGGTCAGGAGACCAGGGCTGGTAGGCGCTGTGCCACAGTGAGTAAGGTCAAGCCTGAGAGAATTTGATGTTTTCTCCTACAGACTTCGGATGAAATAAATGGAAGTAATAAATCACTTAGTTTCATAACCACTTTGTCTCATCTGACTCCACGATCTGGTTGCCTGAAAGGAAGCCTAGATCCAGGACAGAAGCTCCCTCTCCAGGGCCCTGGATCACAGGCCTGGGCTGTTGGCGACTGTCGTGGCCTGTCTTCCTGCCCCTTCTAAGACCCAAGGAGGCTGGGTCTGCCCAGAGGGGAAACGGGAGCAGAAAAGAGTTGCATTAAAGGGGGTTAGTGCCACCACAGGGAAAGTGCAGGCTGATTTGGAAACACATAGTAAGAATGATACCCTAATTTGTGAAGTGTTCCATATTTTTGAAAGACAAATATCATATGATATCACTTATGTGGAATCTAAAAAAAATGGTACAAGTGAACTTATTTACAAACTGGAAATAGACTCTCAGACGCAGAAACAAACTATGGTTACCAAGGAGAAAGGGGTGGGGGGAGGGATAAATTAGGATTTGGGGATTAACATATACACACTACTATATATAAAATGAACAACAAGGACCTACTATATAGCACAGGGAACTGTATTCAATATCTTATAATAACCTATAATGGAAAAGAATCTAAAAAAGAATATATATGTATACATATAACTGAATCACTTTGCTGTAACCTGAAATTAACATTGTAAATCAACTATACTTCAATCAAAAAAAGAAAAAAAGAAAAAAGAATGCCTAGGCAAGTGTTAGAGAAGCCAAGAAGTTTCTAGAAGCTTCATTTAAATGATGAAAAGTTAGTGTTTTACACAATGGGAACAACATATGCTAAGACCTAAGGCATGAGAAAAGTTCAGTGCTGCTGAGCACGGAGTAAAAGGAATGCAGAGGTGAAACTGCTGAAGTGAGGAGACATGGGTCAAAGTCAGTCAAGTTAAGAGTTCGATTATACCCTAAGGCACTGAAGGCTTCTGGTGAGGGTGTGACAAGACCCGATCTGTGTTTCAGAGGTACCTCTCCAACTACGCTGTGGGACAGTCCATGGAGGGAAATGGAGGAATACACAACTGGAGGCAGCATGGCCAGACAAGAAGTGCTGGCACCTACGGGCAGGACAGCAGTGGCCCACGTCAGCGTACTGATGGCAGATACACAGAAGGAACAACATGACTCATGAGACATGGAATGTGCACCACAGTTAGGAGGTTAAGATGACTCCAAGGTTTGGGCTTGGGGAATTATGTGAACTAGTGATGCGTTCCCTGAGATAAAAACACCAGAAAGAACATTGGGACAAGAAAAGAGAAGGGAAAAAAAATTGACAGGAAAAGTAAAGAGGATTTCTTTGTTGTGAGTTGGAAACCTTAGTCCTATTACATCCATCCTACTGTCCCCTTGAACTTCTGAACGGGAGACAATATGGATTTGAACACCACCTCAACTGCAGCAGCGAAGCGAATGTGATTGTCCTCAACAAATTCTATCTTTCACTGTAGATCTAGATACGGAAATCTATAAACTTTTCTTCTTCTCAAATCAAAGGTTTAAGAATAAACACAGAATTCTCGATTTAGTCCAGACTCTCTATTGGCTAACAGCAGTCCTGGAGCCAGGCTGTCTAGGACCAAACCCTGACTCTGGTTTTTACCAGCTATGTGACCTTAGGCAAGTTACCTAAGCTCTCTGTGCCTCTGTTATTTAGAAAATGGACGTAATAGTTCTATGTACTACTTAAGGTTGTTATAAGGAATAAATGAGTTAATATACGTAAAATACACAGAATAATGCACAAAAAATGTGCTTGCTATCACTCTAGATAATATAACTTACGGATTGATATATTTTACCTTAGAAAGCACATGGGACACTTGTGGTACCTGGCTAAGTTGATGGAGAAACATCCCTCAACCCCAACCCATAAGGATGCTGAATAAAGTAATAAGATAATACATAGCAGAGTTTGAAAGAACAAAATCCCAGATACGCTGGAAACCAACAGGAAAGTCAAGGCTGATGGAACAGGCACATGCTGGGGGGAGGGGCACGAGGTGGTGGGGGTCAAGCACAGGGATGTCAGAGGTCAGCGGGGACATAAAGCAGGGCACTGACTGTGGCCCCTTCACACCCAAATGAGGGGGAGACCTGGCTCTGGTCCCACCAAGCAAAGCAAGGCCTTGTAAAGGGGTAGTAGCCCAGTGAAAGCAGAAATGGGAAAACTGCCCTTGGGCTCAGGGAAAGCAGTGAAGAAGGGCATTTCCTGCCTTGAGGTCTGGGTGGGAATCATGACACAAATTCTCTGCTAGTGCCACATCTGGCTATGAAATCCAACTCTACAGCCGTTATCCTAGAACCAGAAAAACCTTTACATCCTCAATGGAAACAGACACAAAACTACTGTGCAGGGACACCTTCATAATCCAGGAGGCAGAAAAAACAAGCTCTCAATAAACAGGTAAAATCCATTGTGAAGGCAGCTATCCATTCCCAAGGGACAGTTAGCAAACAAAACAAAGAATTAGCTGCACAACCTGATATACAAGAACGTGCTGAAAAGGGCTTTGACTTTATACACTTTACATTAGAGATAAAATTAGAAACAGATGTAATGTGAAAGGACTTGCCTCTATGGAAATATTAAAACTTTAAAAACCACCACCTGGAACTTCTAGAATTATGAAGAAAAAAAAAGTCAACTAGGATTAGAAAGTCGAAGGGATTAAACAGAAAAAATAGACCAAATTAAGAAAGAAAATGAAACTAGAAAATAGATCTGAGGAAATTACTCAGAATGTAATCCAGAAAAACAGAAACGGAGTGAGAAACTAAGAGGTGGGGGATAAAATAAGAAGGTTCAACAAACACCCATGAGGAATTTCTGCAGAAAAGAATAAAACAATGAAGCAGCAAACTTTGAAGAGGTAATGCAATGGACTTTTCACAATTGAAAAATAATGAGGTGAGGGTATATCTCAGTGGTAAAGCGCATGCTTAGCATGCATGAGGTCCTGGGTTCCATACCTCTATTAAGAAAATAATTAAATAGATAACCTATTACCTCTCCTCCCCCCAACAAAAATCCTATGGTAATAAAGTGATGTGATCAAATATAAATGCACAATACAACATTATTTATAATGGTCAAAACCTGGCTACTACACAAGGATACACATAGGGTTGTCTAGAAGGAGAGACTGGCTACACTACCTTCAGGAAGTCTTTCAAAAGTTTACACGTTTGGGTGATTTTATTTGTTAATGCAACCAGACTTCTGGCAAAGATAAAATAGTAGAGATTTCAATACTGCATTCTTTGCACCCCTTGAATATGTTGCCAATGCCAGAAACATAAATTTGGCATTAATCCAGACAGAAATTAGGTTTAAGGTCCACTCATGAAAACAAAAGTAAGTATTTTAATAGAAGACATTTTGGGCCAAAGACAAGTGTTTGATCAAAAGTGTTTACGGGGGTTATGGGAAGAAAGAATTGTAAATAAAGTTGAAAAATCAGTTTGTGATCGGGCTATGAAAGTCCTTAAATGGCCAGGATAGAGTCTGCATTTTATTCTATAGTTTCAAGGACACTTAAAAAGATTTTCTCAACAACAAAAAAAACTTATAAAAAGAAAAAGTAACTTTCTAAAATTAACCTGGCAGCAATAATGCAGTAAATTCACAGAATTTGAGTTGGAAGAGTTCCGTCAAGTCTTTCGATTCAACTCCCTTGAGAGATGGAATGCGCGGGTTCCCTGGAGGCAGGGAGATGAAAGGGCAGGCTGCCGCAGTGACCTGGGTTGCCGCAGCACAACTGGATACAGGAGACGGAGTAAGAAGGATGTTGACTCTTAAAGTGCATGTTCATTCAGTCTTGTACTAAAATTAAAATGTAAGACAACTAACAATTTCAGCCACAAGATCTGGACTCTGTCCATAAACACTTCAGTTTTTCATCTTGAGAAGTCACTGGCAAACTACGTAGGCAGTCTGGAGCAGGATGTGTATCTATCAGCTTCCTTTAATAAAACACATGGTGCAGGATTATTCTGTACAATCCTTTGGCGTTAAGATCAGACTCAGCTACCTTCAAAACTCTTCAGTTCCATTCATGAAATCATCTCAACCCTATTTACTTAGCATTTACGTGTGTAGTTTAATTTATCTACACCAGTCTTTCAGAAAATAATGTTTATAATTGTTTACGTATAAACCCATTGACTTTTTTTTCCACTGACTTTTTTTTTGTAGATATATGAAATAGCGTTGTCAGATCAAAGTCAAATATATCCAAGTTTCCCAGATGGCACTGTCCAAAATGAAATCTCTCTTGTAGTACTAAGTATTATGCCTCTGAGAGCACAAATGGTGCATGCCATCATTATAAGGGACATAAGGGTCATACAGGTGATCTGAACCAAGAGATTTGACTTAATGTTTAAAAGAAAAAAAAAACTTAATTTGGTTGTAGTTCTGACATCATTTCTTTCTTCTACCCAGGTTAAAGAAATTAGCCTTTGTATTTCATCTCACTCTGTACAGTTTCTACATCTTTTAAATGTTGTTAGTATCTGTTTCATTTTGATGGTTCTTGGTGAAGATGGTATTTTAAAAGCCCACTGATGTCTAGTTGCATAACTCTGACTATACTAAAAGCCACTAAACGGTACACTTCACATAGGTGAATTCTAGGCTTATGTGAATTATATCTAACGAAGCTGCTATTATTTTAAAAGTCTACTGAGGATGAATAGCACTAAGTAAAAAAAAATTCCAGTTTGCAATCAATAATCCAAAGGACTTGACTGCTATCCTTCACAAAGCTGTCGTCACTGATGTAAATAAATGTTTGCTGAACTGAAGCAAAGAGATGCCCAAGGTACACGTGGATAGATACAGAGCATTCATGCTCAGTTTACTCTAATATTAACATTTCTTCAAATTCTCTGGGCACACATAAACTACATCATGATTAAAATAATCATAAAATCATAGACAACTAAATTGATTCAATTTTAGTGGAGTTATTTATAAACACATCATAGCTGAAGTCTAAAGCGATAGTTTAATTTATAAAGTAATAAACAATTTTTTCTCAAAACCTAATTTTTGTATCGGATTTTTTTTTCCCTTTGATGGAAGCCGTGGAGATTGAACCCAGGACCTCTTGCACACCAAGCATGCGATCTGCACTGAGCTAAACCCCCCACCCCTTGTATTGGATTTTATATTGGGATTTTGAATTTTCTATTGGATTGTATTTTGATTTTTGGAGTATTTAGTTAATTCTTAGTAAATTCATAACTAATGGAGAATGAAGGTATAAATAGCTACTCTTGGAAGGTAGATTAATAATTGGACAAGTTCATGTATACAGAGAATGGCAGAAGGCCAAGATCTGGAAACTACCAACCCCTTCATTTTATAGATAAGGAAACTGAGGCTCAGAAATTAAATGTTCTGCTCAAAAGTAACAATCAACAAGTGGCAGAACAAGGATTCAAACCCAAGACAACTGAACTCAAAAATCCAAGTTCTTCCAGAATTCATGAACAAATTCTCACTACACAGCCAAGATGAATTTACAGCCTCAAAAAGTTAACGTTAACTCTGTTTTCCAAATACAATTCTGAATTTAAAACCAAATGTACAGTCTAACAAAAGTAGAAAGGGTCAACACCTAGGATAATGGGGGGGGGTTGTCTGTTTTTACCTTTAGCCATGTCACACTCCTTAATCATTTTGAGAAAGTTGGAAATTTCCCTATCTAGTCTCTGTTGGCATGTCTGTGCTTTCTGGAAAAGAAAAAAAGAAGACAAAGTTAAACTAATAAAGGATTTTTACAGTACAAATGCTTTTATGTTTCTATCAAAACTTTCAGTTCACAGGTTAATACACTGTAATAATTGGGACATATTCCTAACAGAGATAAAGGTGAGAGAAATTTTGCTTAGAAATTGAACATAACATTTAATCATGTACAAATTAATAAAAATAAGTTTTTCTAAATTCTAAATACATTCAACATGTCATGTAGATACCACACCACTGCATTAATTACTTCTAATAACTCACTACACAATATATACCTGAGATGTTAGATTTTTCTCATTTATCACTTGTAGTGGGCTTGATTAAATTTGAGAAATTATAAAATGCATTCCTTAAGAATATATTTTAAAAATCGTTTGTTATGAGAAAAAAAAATCCAGATGGTACTAACATTTGGAAAACACAAGCTGATTTTCGTTCCGCAATCTAAGTGCACATAGCCCCCATGTAATCAGACCAATAAGAACATTTTCTTAGTAAGTAAAAGCTTATAAAAATAAGGTGAAGCATTCTTCCTTGTAATTTGAAATTTCTACATATTTAGAGCCATAAAAAGTGAAACATAAATACAGAGTTTCATGATGTAAGTTGCATCCTATTTTAGTAGATTTCGAAGTCCAAGATGAAAAAAATCAGATAAATCCATTATATTAACAATGTAATTTTAAAGGTAGTTCTAGTTACAATTTCCCTTTAAAGCAGATTAAGAAGCAAGAAAATCATCATTGTAAACTTGGTTTATGGTAATAAAAAATATTATGAGAACCTTCACCTTATTAATATTAAGCATCACATTGTTGTCGGTAGAGTAATAATATTTAGCCTGTGAATCTTCCCTACTTTGTACTCCTAATCTCAACTGGCTCAACACCAAACACTCCCCCTAAATCAGACCTGTGTGCCAAGGTGACATAGGTAAGCACCTTTTTCACCTTATAAATTTTTCAGTGCTTATGAAGCTCAGCTCAACCACAGCAGAATTATTCATGGTACCACATTAGTGACAGGCAATGTTCTCTTCAAAATCTACATTACTCTGTTTTGAGAGCTCTAACAACATAAAAATGCAATTCACATTCTTTTTTTTTTTTTTGGAGAATACCCACATTATGCAATTTAAAACATCACACAAAGAGAAATGGAATGCTGGATAATTTTTTAAGACGTAGCCTGTGAATACACATTGAAGGCAGGAAAAAAAAGTCGATCTGGGGGCTATTGAAAAGCCGCACTTCACAGCCAAATGTATCACTCATAATATATTAATAGGAAATTGTCATTTTCACTCTATACATATTTAATACTCCTGCCCGTGTGCGCGCCAACGCTACTGTTTTCTCTTTTCCCTTCTGTGGTGAAAGTTAGCTGGGGGCACAAAAGCGGGCACAGGCTTCACTGCCGTCTGCGAGTGTGTAATCGACATGATATTCCTGTGGTTAATTAAAGACAAGAAACCCTTTCCACAGCATCGTCCCCCAGTACTTGAGTCACATTCATCTTCCCTTGGCTTATTGGACAGTTACTGAAAAAAGTTCCTCAGATCCACAATTCACTTGTTTTCAGAGGTACATAATAGGTCTGATGGAGAAGATTCGATTTACACATACTGTTTTACAGTTCAGTACAAATGTGTGTCTTCTAAACAATTAATGTCATTTAACTGATACTAAAAAGAAAGAGGTTATTAATAGAGTTAAAAAAAAAAACTGACGTTCTCCAATTTGTTATCATTTCCTCTTAGCAGCTATTTTACAAAACCCTAAAAATCCATCTGTGAAGGCTAATGCTTATGGGTTCTTTGCAGAGCCCAGCATGGTGTCTCACTGACTTCTATGCCACTCACTTTATGTCAGGGACTCCTTCCAGGTTTTTAATTTTTATTTAGTCTACATAAATGGGCTCCCACATGAGCAGTGCTGCAATACCAGAAGCACAGCCACAGCCCTAGGCCCCAGAGGGTTGGAGGCACCCAGGGGAGGCACCCACCACAGCCTCCTGCTCCTACTTCTGGCCTCCCAGATTTCAGACCCAAACTGTTGGTTTGGTCAGACATCAGTTGATGTTAAACTACTTTATGATCCCTGGCCTATGGGACAGTTGAAAAATGTAACATCAAGGGGGTGGGCACCTAGGGAGGAGTGGATCAGCTGGCAGAGAGGTCACTAATTCCAGGCTATTTGCTACATAGACAATACACATTTGGCTAATTAAGAACAGGAGCACACTGCCTTCCACTCAGCAATGAGAAGAAAAACTACTGATACACACAACACGGCTGAGAGGTGAGCACATACGGTACAATCCGATTTACACAGAATCCTAGAAGGGTGCAGCTGACAGTGCCTAAAATGACAGAGCGCAGATCGGGGGCTGCAGGAGATGGAGGGGAGGGCACCGCCTGGAAGGGGCACCCAAGGGCTTGTGAGGTGGTAGAAATGTTCTATACCCTGATGAGTGTGATGGTTACACAGGGTGTTTGTCAAAACACACCAAACTGGAGATGTCAAAATGCCTCCATTTTATTATATAACAATTGACACTTAACGGGAATTTAAACTTGAAGAACAACTGATTGTAGAATCCAGTAACTTGCCCCTGCAATACCGCATGGTGCCCCAGAACTCATCTCCAACTCTTCCAAACTCTAGCCAAACCCACATCAAGGATCTGTATTGTAATCCTTAATATATCCTTAAAATAATGTATTCTGCAATATTTACATAAAGTAAAAGAAAAAAAAAAGAATATACAGAGAAAGGCAGTTCTCCTTTACATACTTATCAGTCCTAGAGTCCCTGTTTTCTCTCTTTCCAGTCTCAAAGCAACAATTGCTAATAATTTCTTATCTTTCCAGGGATGACCTAGCCTACACAAATGCGTGTATATGTCCCTGTGTTCTTTCTCTCAACTAGAAGCACATTAGATACAATATTTTATACTTTGCCCTTTTCACTTAGCTATAAATCTTAAATGTATCAATATGTATAAATCTGCCTCATTCTTGTATGGCTGTACCAATCTTTATCAGCCTTGAGCTGAAGTACGTTCATCTTTCTGTGCATTCACTTTAGTTGGAAATCATTCATTCTTCAGTGAGGAAAGCTTGATACTACTTTCTCATTTGTTTAACATTTCACATCATCTGCTCATTACTTCTTGTAACACAGATACAGTTCAGAGCCTACAGGAGTCAAGATATTTTTAATGAATAAAACCCCTGTTTTCCTAGAACCACCCCAATTCTAAGAGCCTATGCCAGTCTGACCCAACAGAACTTTCTACGATGATGGAAACATTCTACAGCTGCACTGTCCAAGGTGACAGCCACATGTGCTACTGAGCCCATGAAAAGTGGCTCATTTAAGTAAGAAACTGAGTTTTTCATTTAATTCTAATTAATTTAAATGTAAATAGTACCTAGCAGCTATCATATTGGGCAGTGAAGTTCTATACCAATGCTTGCTTGAATTTCTCTCCTAGCTTTCATTTCTAAAATATTTTCAAGTTTCCATAAAGGTAACAACCATAAGGCCAATATTTCTATGATCTTATACTTTTCTCTCTGTAGGCCTAACCTCAAGGCAGTGACACACTGAGGGCTAAAAGAAAATGTTTTAAGTTTTTGAAGGCCCTCATTCTGGGCGGACGTAACAGGGGACGAAGAGTATCATATAACAGGAGCACTTTTTCAGTGTGGACTTTCCCCATTCTCCCGATTTCTTCTAGATCTACTTACTAGTCCCAAAGCAGACTGAGGAAATAAGGCTAATTTTATGTTCATTCTGGTAGTTTTAGAATATTCCAGTCCTACAGTTCCTAATTTCCTTTAGAAAGTCTATAGACATCTACAATAGATCCATTTCACAAATGGTCCCAGGATTTCCTTGCAACATAAGAACCCAAGAATCAAAGGCATTCTGGAGCCAGTCTACCATAAGCTCCAATTCAACTCACCTCAAAGCTCATCTCAGATTTGACCATTCTGAACCAACCTTCAGAAGTTGAGACAGAGTCAAGAGTCTCAGAATTAGCATTCAAATTCTGTTAGGCAGATCTGTGTATAAACTGCAAAACTTAAAGTACTTAACACTGGCTGAAACTATCGTTGACTCCAGGTGCTATAAAATCTGGAAGTCAAAAACTCCATGGCTTTAAAGTTAACATAGGAACACAACATTCAAATGAGGAATAAAATACAAGGTATAATTGCAGCTGACAACCCTAAAGTTTGAAAATTACCCTAAAGAAGAAATATTTCTCCAAGAAAGTTTTTTAACGGTATCCAAGTTAGTATGATTTTATTTGACCTCTAACTTTCATTAAAAAGGTCTTAAAATTATAAGCAAAAAAAAATTTTTAATTACCGTAAGTGTTGGAAAGATACTGATGTGATTTATAAGCCCTTCCAGTTTTTATCATTTACCTTATGTTGAGGGTAATCAATAGGAAAGGATTCCTTTTTCACTTAGGGAACACTGACTAAAAGTTAAACAAGTGAAAAACAAAAGTATGCTAAATATTTTAGCCATAATTTTGGCCACAGATATTTAAGCCTCCTTTATTTATGCAGTTTTAATGTCGTTTAGATGCTCTGGTAGATGTGGCTTTTGCAAAGTTCATTGATGTGAAAATTATGTTTACAGTTGTCACACGTTATATACCAGGGTTTAAAGTAGGAGTTCTGTTAAAGTAACTGTCAAATTCTGTGGTATGTCTTCAACAACACATGGAAGAGTTCAAATTCTTTTATGTTGAATCATAAATTAAGATTAGGGATTGAAAAGTGTCAAAATGTCTTTCTTGTTTAAGTTTACATAGGCCTTTATATCAATAAAACTCCTTAGCTGTTGGCAAACTTAAACTCACTAGAGTTGTTGACTTAGAAGCATTCAAATCCTGCAATAAATTCATTTCATAAAAAAGATTAAATTTAGTAGGCAAATTCACATGCTCTGACATAATTATTTAGATGGAAACGCATCCTCCTTTCGTAGTTCTAATTCTTCCTCACCCACTCCCATTTAAAAGTATGGCCAGAAAATTGATGCCAAGAAGAAAAATACGTATTTCATTTCAATTACTTATGTTGACATTTCTCTGTGGATGAGGCATTGGTGTCACTTCAGGTGAGGGCCTCTCCATTCACTACTGATGCTTTACCCTACCTCTAATCAATGAAGTTACAGCTTACGAGTGGTTTTAAATGAAACTACAGACCAGGAAAGGTATCACTATTGCATTATTTAAACTCTGAAATATGCGGTGAAGTCATAAAGGACAGCCTGGGAAGCAATGCTCCCCCTACTGGCGGCAGCTCTCAGAGAGAATGGCAACTTTTTTTTTTAATTGAAGTACAGTCAGTTACAATGTGTCAATTTCTGGTGTGCAGCACAATGTCCTAGTCATGCAGATACATATATTCATTTTCATAAAACAGAATGACAATCTGAGTACAACATAAAAATTTTAACCAGAAAAGATACGTACATACCTATCTTTAGAGCCTATCTACAGACACATGTGAGTTATTACCACAGCAGGGACAGTACACATAGCAATAGGATGTTACTAGAAAAGAGCAATATTATCTCTACAGTCGTCAGAAATCTTCATTTCAAAACCTCATTTAAAATAAGAATTCTTGGTAAATCCCGAGTGACAGAGTTAGCGATACAGGTCAGGTTACATTTTCCTATTTACCTCCAAGGATTCCTTCAAGTCCACAGCAGAAACGGCATCCTCCTCTTCATCATCAGTCAGCTGGTCCTGGGAACAGTAGTGAGTGCTGTAAGCAGAATGCTCTTCTATTGCTTCCAGCCAGTCCTGGAATCATCCAAGGATTTAAATGAGTGTCAAGTACACTTTTCCTCAAAAAAATATTATGACAATGACCCGGAAAGCATAACATTTATTTAGAGGGAAAAAAATACCATGGCCTCAAAAAAGCAAAACAAAACAAAAATTCCCGAGAAGAGAATAAGGATGCAGGGCTCCTGTCCGTGACATGTCTGGATAAAAAGTTTTCTCAATATTTAAAAAAATTTCATCTACAACTTTACATATTCATCAATACTCCAACATACTATAAAAACTTAATAATGGAGGAAGAATTTTTCACTTAAAATTATAGGTTCTCAACACTGCTGAATAAGTTATTATACAATAATGTATCCAGAAACACAATTTTATTAACTTGTCATAAGCACAAGAAACTCAGATCATTTTGAGAGAGCCAACAATTGCCCAAGTGCATGCTTTAATTTTTTAAAAAATCAGTGATTTAAAAAAAGTAACATTTTCCCTAAAAATACCTATCTTACTTCTACCTCAATTCTTACAGCATTATTTAGGGTCAAATCTCACCCTTTTATGAAATATTTGGACAATGTTTTGGATTGTTCAGGGTTCTTTGCAAAGCCAAAATTAACCACTCTGGAAAACAGATTCTTTTAACCTCTTACATAGTTTACAAAAAAAACAAGACAGGCTTTGCTATAAAGGAATATGGAGTCCCCATTAAGTAACAGCACAATGAATTTGTCACGCCCATCCCAATTTCCCTGCTTGCTGCTGCCGTTCAGTTGACCACAAAGGCAGGCAGCGTCTACACTGCAGTGAGTCAGAAGACCTGCACTGGAGCCAGGTTCTGTCACTTGCAAGCTGTGCGACTTCAGAGGCCTCTTTCATCTTACAGGCTTCAGCTTCCTCACCTATAAATCCAGGGCCAGACTAAATAACCATTCAGGCTTTTTTCCAAAACCAATAAAAGCCTCTTACATTCACAGACGCAAAATGAAAAAAAAAAAATGAAAAAAAAAATGAGCAGAAAACACCTGCAGGTACATGTTGATAAACAATTTATTTCATAAGCCAAACTTTGAAGGCTTCATATAATCACTCCCATTAAAAAGGTACAATCAATAAGATGTTGGGTGTTAATATAGAGCCTGTCTTATATTCTTTATGTTCTTAAATGTTCTTGAAGTTTTATGAAAGATAAAGAAAATCCATAAAATTACCTCTCTTGTCTGTTGAAGGCTATTCTTAGGAACCCTGAAGCCATGAATAGTGTCATCGAAGCATTTAATAAAGAAGAGGCAGCTATCAGTAGATTTTACCTTGGGTATAAAGAAGTCAGTAAGACAATGCATTCATGCACATAGAACAGAACCCGAGAATTATCTATACATAAAATTAACAGTATTAACACGACAATACCCAAGAGAACATTTAAAATACCGACTGAGAAAAACTGATATGTTTGGAGTATCAAATGCATTGCTCCTTATCTATGTCAAATTTGGCTTTCATATTCTTAGTTACTCAAAGTAAATACTAATAAATAGTTCACTAGGTATGCACTTTTCCTTTTATCCTTTCTAGTAACTATAACACAGCATGCACTTGGGCTATAAGGTCCTTTAAATACCACAGCTCCAATTTCTTACTCATGCCACTCTCCTGAATGTTTTGTTTGAGCTGTGTACAATGTGTGAACTGGGCGTAAGAGAATGAAGAGGAGACAAGGAGGAGCTGACGTGTGAACAAGAGCTGGCTGGCTCAGTGGGGAAGGACATTGTCTGGGAGGAAAGGAAATGAGGGGCTCTGCAAGCAAGTTCCGCACCCGCCAAGACTGTTCACCTGGAACGGAAGAGCCCGCCCACCGACACAGGAGCAGCAAAACATTCCTAGAAAACCGCCTGCCTTTGGAAATTAAGAAAGCAAAGCTGGGCAGACATCAATACTAAGAGAGTAGGGGAGGCACCCAGGGCCAGAGACAGGATCCCCAAATTCTGTCTATTCACATCTCTAGCTGATACACAGGAGAGATTCTAAGCAGTCACTGAAATACACCTTATTTGAATGCAGACCAGAGCTGCTGTCCAAGAAACACAGCTTATAATCCACACTCCGCCAAAAAAATGACCTAAAAGGATGGAAATAACATTTAATGGAAAAAATAAGAGAATTCAGACTCTCCAGAACTTAACACTCATAGTATTAAGGACACAATCCCAAATTACTTGACATGTGAATTAAAATTGGAACATATTCTCAAAAGAAAACTGATTAAAAGACAAAAAATGTCAGAATGATTAATAGGAACCCTAATATATACTACCTACAAAAGACAGAAAATAAACAAAGATACAGATAGGCTGAAAGTAACTAGATAGAAGGAGACACTATGTAGACAGTAACCATAAGAAGGCCTGAGTGATTATACTACTAACAAGCAAGATAGATTTCAAAACAAAACGTATTATTACAGGAGACAAAGAGGACCACCACATATTGGAATATTATTAACCATCAGTAATGATAACCTCAAGAAAATGGGCAAATTTCTTGAAAGGCAAAACTCCAACCCAAGAAGAAACAGAAAATTTGAACAGCCCTATAGCAATCGAAGAAAGCCACACACACACAAACGCCCTGGTCCGTGTGCCTCTACAGGTGAATTCTATCAAGCATGTACAGAAGCAGTAACTTAATCCTATTCAAACTCTTCCAGAAAACTGAAAAGAAACATTTTTAGATTCATTGTATGAGACCAGATAAAATATCACAAGAAAAATACAAATATCCATCATGAACAAAAAAGCAAAAATTCTTAACAAAATATTAGCAATTTATTAAAATGATAATATATCATAACCAACGGGGATTTGTCCTAGCCATGTAAGATTAATTTTATTAACACCCTAAAGTCTATCAAGATAACCATGTTAATAGAATGAGTAAAACTAAATGATCATTTCAATAACATGGAAGAAGCATTTAATAAAATTTAACAGATTTTCATAATCAGGGCTCTGAGTAAACTAGGAAAGGATAAGAATTTTCTCAACCTGATTATGGGCTTTATAAGTTGAAGCCCTAATCCCCAGTGAGATGACATTTGGAGACAGGGTTTTTTAAGAGGTAATTAAGGAAAAATGAAATCACAATGGTGGGGCCCTAGTCCAGCATGACTGATGTCCTTATAAAGAGAGGAAGAACAAGCAGGGATGCCTGCACACAGAGAAAAAGCCATGTGAGGACAGAGCAAGGAGGCCGCCATCTGCAAGCCAAGGAGAAATACCTCAGGAGAAGCCAATCCCTAAGTGTCAAAGCTAAAACTACAAAACTCTTACAAGGAAACATAGGAGGAATACTTCATGGCACTGGACTTGGCAATAGTTTCTTGGATATGAAAACAATAGCTCTAGTGACAAAAGAAAAAATAGGCAAAGTTGAACTATATCAAAAATTAAAACTTCCATGCATCAAAGGACATTATCAGCAGAGTGAAAAGACAACCCAGTGAACTGGAGAAAATATTTCAAAATCATGTATCTGATCGGGGTTAATATCCAGAATATACAAAGAACTCCTACAACTCAACACCAGCAAGAAAAAACAATCTGATTAAAAAATAGGCAAAAGATGTAAATAGACATTTCTCTGAAGACAAAGTACAAATGGCCAGTAAGCACACAAAAAGATGCTCAACATCATTAGTCATTAGGGAAATGAAAGTCAAATTACAATGAGATACCATCTCATACTCATTAGGATGTCCAAAAAAAAAAAAAAAAAAAAATCCATGGGAAATAGTAAGTGTTACGGTAAGGAGCCCTTCGGTACCACTGGTGTGAATGTAAAACAGTGCAGGAGCTATGGAAAGCAGTATGGAAGTTCCTTAAACAAATTAAAAATAGAACTACCACATGACCCAGCAACTTCACATCCAGGTAAATCTCCAAAAGAAAGAAATGAAATCAGGATCTTGATGAGGTATTTTCACACCCATGTTTGTGGCCGCATCATTCACAATAGCCAAAAGGTAGAAGCCAACTCAAATGTCCACTGATGGATGAATGGATAAAGAAAATGTGGTTTATACATACAATGGAATACTATTCAGCCTTAAAAAGGAAATCTTGTCACATGCTATAACATGGATGAACCCTGAGGACATTATGCTAAGTGAAATAAACCAGTTACAAAGAGACAAATACAGTATAATTCCACTCATATGAGGTATCTAAAGTAGTCAAATTCAAAGAAACAGAAAGTAGAATGGTGGTCGCCAGGGGATGGGGGTATGGGAAACAAAGAGCTGCTGTTCAGTGGGTACAGAGTTGCAGTTCTGTAAGATGGAAACGTTCTACAGACCTGCTGCACAATGAAGTGACTACAGGTAAAGCTACTGAACTTAAAGACGGTTAAGACAAGCTTTATGTTACGTGTATTTTACCACAATAAAAAGAAAGTTATAGGTGTAAACACCTACATTAGAAAAGGAAAAAAGGTCTCAAATCAATAACCAAAGCTTCTACCTTAAGAATCTAGAAGGTGAACACAGCCTGCCTTATGGTAGTCACTCACTGAACGCTCACTACCTGGTATCAATGTAGACTCAGAAATATAGGCTTTCAGTCAACATTTAAATAAGAAACAAAAGTTGTAAGACAAGGTGAAGCAAAACACAGTAGAAACTAATCAATTCTAAGAGAAGCTAAAAAACAGGAAATTCAAAAATTTTAAAAGGATGGGGGGAGCACTGGTTTAACTTTTTTTTTTTAGTTAGACAAGAATGAGAAAGGACCCAACTGAAAAAAAACCTCAGTGTTAAGAAAATGATTCAAAAGCTGAAACAGAAGAGAACGGCCAGACTGTACCAACAGGAGAGATGAAGATTAGATGGCTAAGACTGGAGAGTGGTTCCCAGGCTGTCTGGTCTAACACGAAGGGAGGAAGGGGGAGAGGGCACTGAAGGGACCAGTGTGTGCAACCAGGCTGGACTACTGCAGAAGGTGACAAGTCTGTGATGCCCCAAGGGCAATGCCACTGGTCTTCCAAGAATCCACACAGAGAAGCAGGTGCCGTAATCTAATTTTAGAGCGGGTGGACGGCGTGGCATGCTGACAACACTAAAGAACTTGAAGCAGCAAACAGAAAGTACATCTAGGCTCCAGTCTTAGACTAATCTGTAAAGAGGAAAAACTTCTCCTCTTGGCTGGTAGAAGTGAATAGCCAGATGTGAATATGGAGAACCTAAAAAACCCCAATTTTGATATAGGCTTTAACACCAAAAAAACTTCCATTATCCAGATTTACCCAGGTACAAATACACACATACATACACACACAGTACACATATGTAGCTATGTACATGCACATGTATGTGTGAACATACACACACACACACACACACACAGACATACAAAATGGTAAAAGTTCTGTATCAATGTTTCTGGCTCATGCATCTCTCATCCCACAATACATGGAGATTTTTAAAAGCTGGTTATATTTTAAAAATGGATATTCCACAACTTCACTTGTTCTCAAATAGAAACATATACAGCCATCCCTCAATATCTGTGAGGGATTGCTTCCAGGACCCCTACAGGATGCCAAATCCACAGATGTTCAAGTGCCTCACATGAAATGGCATAGTATTTGCATATAACCCATGCACACCCTTCCATACACTTAAAGTCATCTTTGGACCACTTATAATCTCTAACACAATGTAAACGCTATGTAAATAGTTCCCAGTACATGGCAGATTCAAGTTTTGCTTTTTGGAACTTTCCAGAATTTTTTTCTGTATTTTTTTTTTTGACCCACGGTTTGGTGAATCTGCAGATGTGGAACCCACAGATAAAGAGGGCCAACTGCACAAGTGCCTTCTACCCCAAGATTTTACAAGGCAGCTTATACCACTGATTCAGGGCCATCACTTGCAGAACTGATTTCACAGTTTGAGCAAAAGATGTGTGTGTCATCCTACCGTGCACACTGCTTGAGTTAGGTGTTTGCATCCCTGGCGATAAATATTATGGACTGCATCAGGCCTTGAAAATAAATATAAATTATCAGGGAAAAAGGAAAACTTCAGTGAAAACTTTAAATCATTCAAAATTTAGATGATTTAGCAATTCTATCAGTATTAGGATCATAATACTTACTGTTTCCTGTACCATGAAAGGACTCCGTGTTCTAACACTACCCAGAATAATCTCCAGCCAAAAAATCTTGAACTCTAAGGGAAAAATGACAAAGGTTTTCCAAGCTGATGTATCTAGATTGAAATACTGGACTGATAAAAACTAATTTAAGTTGTGACAGTCCTATCGGAGTCTTTCATCCAGACAGTACCACTGAACACTCAAAAACGATCAAGCATGAACTGAGGAACTGGATGCAGTAATGGAAACATACCACTACAGAGTGACAGGAATAGAAGACATGCCATATTGATAAGATCAACGGTGAACACAGTTTACAGTTCTGACAATACTGTGCAGGGATATTTATAGGAAATGTATCAGTTCTGGGCTTCAAAGACAATTTCCTCAAAGTCCTAAATGAACTTCTAAAAAAAGAGAATTATCCTACATTTATTTTATACAATATAAACATACATATACATAAATACACCGAGGGAGTGCTTGCAAATGCAAAAGAAACTATGTGCTCTAAAACAGGTAATTCTAGAAAACTGAACTCCAAAACACACAGAAACTTTTAGAACCAGAAAAATTTTATATGTGTGCTCTGTGACAATTCACATATTAAGTTCCTCCTGAGTCCTCCATAGTTCAATGTTCACAACAAAAATAATACTGCAATTCTATGATTAAGAAAAAAAATTTCCCCCCATTCTGTTCTGTACAAACTTGGTCACCTTTAAGTGTGAGACCAACACCAAAGACAATTAACTTCTACAATCAGTGGAAGCCTAGTAAAGACCAACAGTATAAAAATGGTTTACATTATAAGATCCAAGAATTATTAAATCACATATACTTCAGGGAAAAAAAAAAGAAAAAACTTTTAACAAAAAGAGCACCTGAGAATTCGTTCTTCCAGTTTTATAATTAATAATCCACCCCAACCCACCTTCCAGAGAGGGCCTTCATATCGTTTCAATGCTTTGTAGATGACCTGGTGAAGAAAATACATTTTCATTAAAAATGCATCTATATATTTCAAGAATTCAAAATTTTGTTCTGCATTATATAAATATAATCCATTTCTACAAACCTTATTACCAACAAGAATGTGTTTCATTTCAGCACCCTGGGCAAGGTCAAGGGGTTTCTGATCTGTGTAAAATGCAAGGAAAAAAGCCATCAAGAGCTTAATCCTACCACGAAACTGCTACTGCTACTGCTGCACATAATATTCTTTCACTATTCCATCAACTACACCCCTTTACCTGCCTAAAGTTTCATCCCAGTTCTTTACCCACTCCTTTTTCAGCAGCTAACTATCAAGCCAGCAAATCAGATTAACCTCTGGACGCTCTGTACAGGTTCTGTGATCACTCAAGCTTTCTCACCATAAATCACTGTATCAGTTTCTTACGGTTGTTGTAACAAATTAGCACATATCTAGTGGCTTAAAACAATACAAATTATTTCTGAACAATGCTGGAGGTCAGAAATCCAAAACCAGTTTAATGGGGCTGATAATCGAGGTGTCCGCAGTACTGTCTTCCTCTGGAGGCTCTAGGTGCTGGGTAAACTAGATAGTAAAATATTAGCCCTCCCCATAGGAGTTCAGTCTCATGGGGGACAGCTACCTAAGCCAACAAATGCCACGGAGTATGATTTGGGCTATGATAAGCCCTAACCCAGGCTGACAGCAGGCAGAGGGGAGCCTCCTAAAAAGTGATGTAGAAAAGCCCTAATGGGATGGTCCTCCACTGAAACCCAAGACATCTTTCGCAGCTTCTCCTATCGTTATCCAATTCTGTCCTTGATCCTGTCACAAGTGTACAGTCTATCCTCATTGTGTGCAAACTCTGTATTTGCAAATTCGCCTATTATTAAAATTTACTTTAATCCCCAGATCAGTACTCATGGCCATTTCTTGGTCACTCATGGCACATGCAGGTCAGTAAAAAATTTGAGTGTTCTCATGCACGTGTTCCCCACTGAAGTAGAAAAGGGTGGTGCTCTGCCTTGTTTCAGTTCTCATACCATAAACAACTGTCCTCGTCAGTCTACCCAGTGGCACATTTTTCACCTTTTTTGCTTTTTGTTGGTGATTTCACTGTTGAAACTGGCCCCCGAGCACAATGCTGAAGTGCCACCTAAGGCTCCTAAGTGCAAGGAGGCAGTGACGTGCCTTAGAACAAAATATGTGTCACATGAGCTGTTCAGGCGTGAGCTATAGTGCTCCCGGCAGTGAGTGGCACGGTAAGGAACCGACAATATACATTAAATACAGCATTTTTAAACAGAAGCACATGTAAAACAAGGATACATGTTGATCAGTGGATGAAAATGCTGTGACCTTTTCATCAGTGGATGAAAAGGCTCGCAGGAAACTGACTCTACTGCCCTTATGACCAGTGGTTCAGTATTCACTAAATTAGAGCTCATGACAACTTTATAGAAATTAACTACCACAAATAACAAGAATCAACTGTACTTTTCTTTCCCTGAGGGTAGGAATCAACTCTTAGTCATCATTAGTGCCTCCTATGAAACAGGCATTATTAAACATTTAGATCTTAACTGGGAAGTAAATTAGTAAGTTTGCTTTTTTCTTTTGTATAAACCCTTAACTCCAAAATTAAATAGGGACTACACAGTTTAACAAAGGCTGGGCACTAAAACAAAAGACTTGATTTTTATTATAGCTTCAAAATGACCAACAATGTCTTTCATCAACATGCTTACCGTTTTTATTCTTCAGATTAGGGTCGGCTCCACTTTTGAGAAGCTTTAAGGCACACTGCTTATGAGCCCGGTAAGCAGCACAGTGCAAGGGTGTATTTCCTAACTGATCCGAACAGTTAACATCAGGAGGGTTTGGCCTGTTGAGCTAACAATTGAAGAAATGCAGTGCAGATTATGCATCAAAGGTGGACTTTATCCCATAAAACCCATGAAGGTACAGCAGAGCTGAAAGTTCAGGTGGACCCTCACGCTCCAGAGCCTGACCAACAGCCAGGCTCCTTAGCATCCAGACCGTCAGTGGCTTCTTGCTCACCAAAGCAGCCAACCCGCGTCACTCCCCGCGCTCATCCTCAGGGTGCCATGAGATCTCAGGTCCCACGCTCCCTGACAACAGACACCACACACAACACCAGGGCCACCCCACTCACCCCTGTTCCCACAAGATTTGCGCGTCCCTCCCAGTCCTACAGTTCACACTTGTGACAGCAAAGTTACAAACCCGTCTACCATAGTCAATCATTCAGAAGAGTTAAAACCACAAATGTTACATGTGTAAATGTTAAAGGTCTACTGAGTTGTTTCCAACTGACTGCTTTAAAACCCTCTTTATATAGTCTCCATTTCACAAAGTTAAAAAAATGTTTTAGGTACTATACTTGGAAACCAAAGAGGCCTTTCAAATGAGCTGAAATAACTTTAAAGCAAATGGCTGTACTTCAGTCTTGAATTTAGAACAAATTTAGAATTTTGGGTTTAATGAGACTATTTTCAGGAAATGGAAGCTGGAAAGTAGGTCTCCTAAGAAGCAAAAAATAACGTGGGTGAAGTTTTCAATCTGTTCTAACAAGATATAACTATTTCAAAAATATTGTCCCTTCTTTGTATGTTACTTTCGAGAAGTATAGCATACCTTTCAGAAATAATTGCTCAAAACTAGAGAAAGGTATTCCTTTATAGGATCCTATATATTAAGGGTCAATTTTAAATTGGCTTAATCTGTACTTCAAAATGACACCTGCACCCCAATGTTCATAGCAGCACTGTTTACAATAGCCAACACATGGAAACAGCCTAAATGTCCATTGACAGAGGACTGGATAAAGAAGATGTGGTATATTTATACAATGGAATACTATTCAGCCATAAAAACTGACAACATAACACCATTTGCAGCAACATGGATGTTCCTGGAGAATGTCATTCTAAGTGAAGTAAGCCAGAAAGAGAAAGAAAAATACCATATGATATCACTAATATGTGGAATATAAAAAAAAAAAGACAAATGAAATTCAATATAAAACAGAAACAGATACACAGACATAGAATACAAACTTGCGGTTGCCAAGGGGGAGGTGGGTGGGAAGGGACAGACTGGGAGTTTGAGATTTGTAGATATTGACAGGTACATATAGAATAGATAAACAACTTTATACTGTATAGCACAGGGAAATATATTCAAGATCTTATAGTAGTTCATGGTGAAAAAAGAATATAAAAATGAATATATGTATATTCATGTATGACTGAAAAACTGTGCTGTATACCAAAAAATTGACACAACATTGTAAACTGACTATAACTCAATAAAAAAAAAAGAAAAAAAAAAAAGAAATTGGCTTAATCTGAAAAAAAATTTTTCCTTAAACATTACCAAGGAAATTATATTACCTTGAAAAATTGGACTCTCATCCATCAGGTTTTTAATAAGAAGTGGGGAGGTAAACCAGAAATTTAGAGAAAAATACCATCATTTAAAATGCATCCTGCTTAAACTATTAGCATTAGCATATTTAAAGACTTTCATTCTATTATTATGATCTCAAGTATTTTGGTCCTATGATTTGACTAAGCCATGAATTTAACTTTAAGCAAAAATTCTCCTGAAGAGAAAAATAACGCATTTGGCTTTGTTTCCACTCTTACCAGAGCTGTGAGATCTGCTGTTTTGCCTTCTCTTGCTGCTGCTAAAAGTAATTCTTCAAGCTTTCTTTGTTGAGTCCTTTCTACAGCTATAGAAGGAAAAGTACAGATTACCTTTAGTCTGGATCCTATTAGCAAATTTATCACAAAATGTATAAAGAGTAAAGTGATCATGGTGAGCCAAGTCACGACGTTTTGGGTTATAATTCAAATGTTATCGTTACTTTGTTACTCACTGCCTTACATTTCCCATTACAATTATGGAATTCAACTTCTCTCAGACTCAGACGAATTTACATTTTCAATTCAGAGGTCTTTTAAGTTCATTGTAACTACAATACCCACCACAAATAATTATGAATTACTTTTGCATGCTGAAATACTACTACACATCTGCCTTGGAAAGGTAGATAAGTGGGGAGGGGGCTCATACTTTCTAGAACCTTAGAATGTGAAAAGGAACAATAAGAAATCGCATTGGTAGGAAGAAGTACAAACCAAGTAATTTAGTTTTATATATACTTACGCACTTCTACATAAAACACTCATTTCTTTAACAAATACTACAGCCCTCACTATGTGCCAAGTACCTTTCAAAGCACTTAAATAGTATTAACTCATTAAATCCTCATAGTCTTTGAAGAGTTACTATTTGCCCAATTTTACAGATGGAAAAAACTGAAGTACCAAGAGGTTAAGGAATGTAACCTAAGTCACACAGCCAGGATGTGACGGAACTGGGATTTGAACTTGGGCAGGTGGGTTCCAGAGTCCATGCTCTTACCATTACTCTATGCTGCTTATAGAGAATGAGGGCAAAGGGCAATGCGATTTGCTTCAGAGACGAGTATGTAATAAGGTCTCATTTCTGCTGTTAGAATTCATTTTAGCTTACAGAGAGGCAGCAATTTCCTAGAAAGGCTTAGTAAGAATCCTCTTTAAAACATGTGTGCAATGTCCCAGGCAAAGGCTGCAAGGGAGGAACTATAGAAGATTCCTCAGGTCTTCCTGAGAAATAATGAATGGTTATTAAGTTAGTAATTACTACACATGACAGCTGTTTCTGACACTATGCATGCCCCTGCATTTCAATTACAGGAAACGTGTATCGTGAATACAGGAATAGCTGGAACCAGTTGAGCTTTGTCTTAAGAAACGACTAATATTACTACATACTGTTATCTTCTAATCCCACATCTTTATTTCCACACCCAGACTCCCTCTCTGCCTTGGAGGAGGGCTGCCAAGCTTCTCTGCAGGCTCCCAACACTGCCTTTTTTTTTTGCTGTTCCTGCTCTTCAGTCTTTCCTCCCACTGGTCCTACGGCTGCTGGACTGTGAGCTGCTGAGAACAGACATGTCTGTACCCCTCCTGTACTTACCTCTGCTACTGCACGCATTACCCAGAGCTGTGATTTATCCCTTCAGTCATTCCTGAAGTCAGGTACCTGCTCTTACCCTTCTGTGTATCCTAGGCATTTGTGACAGTATCTGGCACAATGCATATTTGGCCAGTAAATATTTACTAAGTAATCAAATAATGCTAAATGATGTTGGTTCATCAACACCCTTTAAATACA
The DNA here is from genome assembly GCF_048773025.1 of Camelus bactrianus. Taxonomy (NCBI): domain Eukaryota; kingdom Metazoa; phylum Chordata; class Mammalia; order Artiodactyla; family Camelidae; genus Camelus; species Camelus bactrianus. Next base: position 9,840,670 of record NC_133562.1, read on the forward strand.
AAACCATCTTGCCCTTTTCTGAACTGCAAAGGAAAGAAACACACAATGTGTGTGGAATCGCAACTCAAATTCAATATCCTTATTCATAAAGTAGTAGTCAAGAAATCTTTTCTCTACAACAGAAACACTATCAGAAAATAATTACAGCCAAAGCCCTCGTTGTTAGAGGGATAATCCTAATGAATGAAGGCTTCCCAGTGCAAGAGTCAAAATATCTTTGTTCTAAATTATTTTTAGAGAAATTCCTCATATGTCTGCCTACACGTAACTTAATCTCTGAAGTTCATAACAATGAAGTGGATCCATCAAGAAATTACTGTCAGCTGCTGTACTAACATGAAGTCCTCGTGAGAATGGAGCCGGCAGACCCAACCGCCCCGGTATCAGCGACTCCCAGGAGCTGTGCGTCTTGCAGTTTCTCGGTCCTCCGCTTCCGCATTCCCTCACTACCGCGCTTCTGCAGCCGATCAGCCAACCTCCCTCAGGTCTCCACCTTCTACTTGTAGTTTTGTTGGAGATTTGATTTTTGAAACTTTGTATAACATTACATAGAGTAAAAAAAAAAAAAAAAAAACTACAAGCTGTAGGGAATCTTTCTTCCTTTTATTTTTAAATTAATAGACTTTATTTTTTTTAGAGCAGTTTCAGGTTGGAGAAACTTTCACATAGATAGTTTTGTGTCTAATCAGTGACTCCAAGTTATCTTACCTTCAGAGCACAGGCTTGGTGTCATCTACTCTGGCATCTCAGAAGCCATTTCTACTCATATTCTGGACTGTGGGTTATAATTAAAATAAATGCTGTCTATGTTAAGGTCCGTAACATTTACCTTCAAGCATGCTTCTGATTTCTTTGTCATGAGTCACTTCTTTTGCTGTCTGTCCATTTCCATTAACTACAGTTGTATCAGCATCATATTCCAAAAGAAGCATTACCAACTCCTAAAAAAGAAGAAAAGTTATTTTTAGCTATTATTAAATGAAGACTTTATTGCATTATAGGCATCTTTCAGATTACTAGTTACTCCCGAGTTTCTACAATAGAAAGAAGTACTATGTAGGAATCTTATTATTCCATTAGTTATATCTACATTAAGTGAATACTAATGAAATAAACTGAATACTACAACTCAACTAATTGTAATAATAGCTGAGGATTGCTTAAATAGTTGCCAGTCCACAACTAACACAGAAAATGTCTATAATTGATTTTTAAAGTAAATCATCTGGTTGTTTTACCAAATTGATTTACGTGATCAAATGAAACATGCATTAACAAAGCCATCACTTAAATTAGACGCTTTAAATTAGATACTTAGAGCAGACAGTACACTCATTTAACAGTATTCCCCCAAGGCCTATTGAAAAAAGAAATAATCTCCCCAACAGACTTAGATTTTTAAAAAATGAACTTTGATGTTTATAATAGGACATTATAAATAAAGTGATTCAGACTGACAGGATACAACACTAGCAAAGGAATGGCTTATAATGAAGCAAACGATCTTCTAAATTCAATATTCAACAATGGAGTACAGACTACCTCACTCATATTTACTCTCAGTGGCTAACTTCTCTTTAAGGGATTTCAAACTAATTGGTAATGTACATGAGTCCAGTATCAGTGGATCAGTTCAGTTACATAACTTAAGACAGAAGAAATGCAGGAGACTTGCAGGAGAATATTAGAGATTTGATGTTTCACTTCACTGGGATGTGCAGTGGCCGTGGAGGGGAAGGTGGTAACACTGGCTCTTTATTTCTACAGGAAGGTAGGATGAAAGAAATACAGTGCTCGTCTAACCTCTAGCTTGACGACACATGGATACACAGGAAGTAACACCCTATCATCACATGTTACATTTTCCCACAAGCTTCATTTTACTTTTGGGCTGTACAATTTTTTTTTTTAACCATTCTTTAAAAAAAATTTTTTTTGTAGTAAAAAACACTTAAGTACGATCTTAAAAACAGACAGGAAGGAAAGAAAAGACTCACTGTCCTAGTCACTGTATGACCACTAGAAGCATTTTGCCATGTTTCCAATTATTTTTCCCAAGCATAACTTCAAGTTTTTTTAAACATAATTCATATGACATAGTTGCTTACGTTATACTCCCTTCACCTAATATATCACATTTTCCAGGATATTATAGTGTCTATAAACACACTTTTCATTGAATATTCTTCTATAAAATGTACTATCACATTTTACAAATAGAAAAGTGGCTAAGAAGTCTAACATTCTAATAAAATAAATTCTTATAAAATATCTTAACATTTCCCATCATTTTAAAGGTAACACTTTGGGAGGAGTGTTTTCATACTTTATGTAAAGAGGTCATTTTAGTAAAGAATGTAGAATGATCCATAGAACAATAGAAAATATTTATAAACCATGTATCTAAGAAGGAAATTATACCCAGAATATATAAAGAACTTTTACAACTCAACAATAAAGACAACCTGATTTAAAAGTGGGCAAAGATAAAAATGAATGATCAGAAAAGGAAATGAAGAAAAACAATTCTAAATATGAAAACAAATATATGTATGTATATGTATGACTTTGAAATTGTGCTGTACACGAGAGTGACACCTTGTGACAGACTGCACTTCAATTTAAAAAAAAAGAAAGAAAAACAATTCCATTTGCAATAACATCGAAAAGAGTAAGATGCTTAGGAATGAACATAACCATGGAGGTGAAAGACTTGTCCACTAAAACTACAAAGGACACCTGGACGAAAGTGAAGACATAACTGAAGCGGAAGACATCTAGCGTCCACGGATGGGAGGACTGAATATTGTCAGGATGGGAACCCTGCCCAAAGTAACCTAAAGATTCAGTGCAATCCCTATCAAAGCCCAATGACATTTTTTCCAGAAACAGAAAATCCCATCCTAAAATTCATGTGGAATCTCAAGAGACCCCCACATAACCCAAACAGTACTGAAAAAGAACCAAGTTGGAGACCTCACACTCTCAGATCTCAAAACTTACCTCAGAGTTTATCAAAGTCATCAAAACAGTGCTAAAATGACATAAAGATGAACATATAGACCAATGGGCTAGAACAGAGCGCCCAGAAATAAAGCCTCACATATTTGGTCAAATGATTTTTGACAAGGGTGCCAAGCCCTTTCAGAGGGGAAAGGGACAGTCTCTTCAACAAACAGTGCTGGGAAAACTGGATATCCACACGCAAAAGAATAAAGCTGGACCCGTATACTTTATACCACATACAAAAATTAACTCAAAATGGATAAGGCCTAAGTGTAGGACCTAAAATAATAAAAATCTTAGAAGAAAACATAAGAGGAAAGCTTCATGACACTGGATTTAGTAATGATTTTTTGTATCCGACACCAAAAGTGCAGGTAAAAAAAGAAATAGATAAACTGGACTACAACAAAAGCAAAAACTCTGTACGACAAAGGGCCATATCAAGAATGAAGGGTAAGGAAAACAAACACACACAGACAGGAATCATAAAAACAGCCAAAGGCGCAGCAAGAGTAACAGACTGTACAATGCCTCTTCCCAGAGCAGTGATCAGCTTTGTTAGAGCGCAGCTACAAAAAAACATGAAAACATTAAGTCTTAACAACAGTAAACCACTGACAACCTTTAGGAAAAACTTCAGCTCATGGGTGGACTCAGGACCCAGACTACAAAGGGTCAAAATGAGCAGGTGCTAAGGAAGTTGAAATGATTAGAGAACTTTATTACCTTAAAAGTACTAGTGGAAAAGGTGGACAATACACATGATAACATGGAGAATCTCAGCTGAGAAGTGGAAACTATAAGAAAAAGTCAAATTGACACAACATTGTAAACTGACTATACTTCAATTTAAAAAAATACAAAAAAAAAAAAAAAAAAGTCAAAGGAAATTGCTAGAAGTAAGATAAAGAATGCCACCAGTGGTCATCAGAGCACAGCTGAGGAGAGAATCAGTAAACTTGAGGACAGGACAACAGAAGTTAGCCAAACCCTAAAAGAAACAAGAGAGAGGGGTGGGGAGGGGGAAGACGACACAGAACTGAGCCCCAGTGACTGTGGGCTAGTGTCAGTCTGACGATGTGCAGTAAGTTACTCAAGAATTTTCATGAAGCAGTGCCTTCTCAACCTGGCCAAAAAAATTAAAAAGGGAAAAAGAGATAATGATGAATCCCATTTGCCCATGTAATTTGCCCTCAGGAATGCCGTGTTCTGGTAAGCATTTCCACAACTCTCCACAGTTCAGTCCCCCAACCCTGCCCCTCTGAACTCAGTCATTACCATAACTGCACTCACTTGGCTTCTGATGTTTAAGTGCCACCTGCAGGCCTCCACTGTTCTGGGGTCCTATGACATGCCCCTCCCCCCAGTGAAACAGGTCTGCAATGGCATTTCCTCATGGCAGCCCTAGAACTCAGAGATGGAAACTTCGTAAGTTTTTCTAGCGATGCTGGTGCCTTTTCCACCAGTGATTCTCAGTGCTTGGCAAATGATGTATCCTCTGGGCCCTCCCATGGCACAAAAATATCTTGTAGGATCCATATCCAATCTGGCATGCCTGCTTATTTAAACCCTTCTTTGACTGTGTGCCATGGCATTTCTGACACCCTGACATCTATAATGGGGGCCACTGCTTTGTTCATGCTGCCAGGAATCTTTCAAGTACAACTCAGTCTTTACCATCAAAAGACATCAATGATGGTCAGAAGTCAAAGACAGTCGCCCCAAGGAAAGCCATGACATCTTGTCCAGTTTCTACACCAGAGTCAGTTATGGACTTAGAACTACGTACTGAAGGAGAGGCCAGATCCTAGGAGGGAAGATTCTATGACACCAAAGCCAACGTTACAGTTATGAATCTCAGACCATCAACTCAGGTAACTGCACTCTAAGGAAAGGGGAAAACCCAAACATTTCATAAATTATTAAGTACACGATGCCACAAGACCCAAGTGTTACCTGCTCCCTCTGTTAGAAAAGGGGGCATGCACAGGGGTGAGATAATAAATGAAACCCAGGCACAGGTCTGGCTCACAGTGTAGGCACTGGGTCCACACATACATCCCGAGATTTCTCCCCAGCCCCTGAATGTCTACCTGGAATAGATTGCTTAGCTGCTGGCATATGCTCACATTGCTTCGAAGGCTCTAAAACTCCCTCCCCTACACCCTGGCCAGGATAAATAAAAACCATTACCCTGTATGGGGAGGAATTAGTGCCACCCTTAAAAACCTAAGAATGTAGGGCTGATGGTCCCTAGAATATTTCCATCTAATTCACCACTCTCCCCCTGCAAAAGCCAGAAGCAGTGTGGAGGATGACAGCGACTCCACCAACTCCACCAAACAGCCCCAACTATAGCCACTCTGCCAAATGGGGAATCTTTGCTAGAGCAGGTCAATGCTAGGTAAGCACACAGTACACAGCAACTGACCTGGCAGATGTATTCTTCTAGGAAAAAAGGACGGAAGACAGTTTGCACTCACACACAAACAACACACACATCTACATTTACAGTCCTGCCTCAGAGCCATCTGGGCTTCCTGCAGAACATCACCCTGGCCCACTTTATCAATGACATCACATTAATAGAACCAGATGAGCAGGAAGAGGCTAGAATGTTGAAAGCCTTAGTAAGATATTTGTGCTCCAGAGGGTGGGAGATCTCAGAATTCAGGAGCTTTATCCTGTCAGTCAATTTTCAGGGGTTCACTGGTCTAGGTAATGCTGGACACTGGCCCCGAGGTGAAGAACAAACTATTACATCTTGCATCTCCTGAGACAGAGAATGAAGCACAATGCCTGGCTGGCTTCTTCAGGCCTTGGGGAAGCATATTCCACACCCAAGAATTATGTTCTGATCCATATGCCAGATGAGAAAGGATGCCTGAATTCCAGGCTCCTGTGTCAAAGGACCAGCAGACAAGAAGAGTCATCATCCTAGCAGAGGTAATTAACCTGGGACATCAGGAGGAAGGAGGACATGGAGGAGTATGTCTGGTGTGCAGATGACACACTGAAGTGTCTCTTGGTATTTCCTTGTGCAATTTTGACAGTAAATGGGCAAGAGTGACAAGCCTAGCCAATGGAGGGCATGTTAACCACAGGCTCAGACCTCCGGGGTCGACAGCCTGGAGTTACACCACCAGGTAAGCCATGAAGACCAGATGTGCTAGTCACGGGGAGGAGGAATCTAGAACGGAAAGCAGGAGAGGAAGATGACGACTCAGCTGTGGCCACGAGGCCAACTACAGCAACAGGAGCTCCCCACGGTCAGCAGGGGCACCCCTTGCAAAGAGCAGCACAGCCTGACTTCAGCTTCTGCCCACTCCTGCTCCCACGCCCCCTTGCACAGGTGTGACCCCACAGCACTCCGGCAAGCCTGCTGCACACTCATGTCCAACTCAGTCCGCTTCCTCGGAAGCCCAGTCTACAAGAAATAGTACTGCTCATACCTGTATCTCAGGGATGTTGTGCTTCATTAAACGAAACAATGCAGCTCAAGTTGTTGGGACAGCGCTTGACTCACACTAGGCATTCAATCTATAAGCATGAGAGATGGTATCCTAGAACAAGACAGATAAGCTCATGTAAACCCCAGGATTATCTGCACCTTCACCTCTGCCAGGTGAGGGATACATAGTTCCTGAGACACGCAACACAGGAAGCACTGGTTTTAGGTGTAGTCTCTGCTCTGCTAGAAAACAGTAAGCCGAAACAAAGGCCAGAACCACAACCCCGCTATTTATCATACTGATTGTATCTTTATTTCAAGCTTCTTATAAAAGATGTACAAGTTTCAGAATTTGTACTGCATTGAAAAATAAAGCAAGGAAACAAATGCCAAAATACATCATCTTAAAATGCCGGTCTATTTTCTTTCATTTAGAACACTAGGGGTCGCTAATGTACCAAGAAAAGCCCATAGGTCCCTCATAAAATTTTGGGAGCTGCATTTTATGTATTTCAAAGGACAAGAATTTAAAGCACTTTGTAACAAACCACATCCCTTTTCATTGTTTTGTTTATTAAATCATAGAATCTAACTATCATATTTTAAATTATCTTCATGGTAGAAGATCACATCAGAACAAGGTAATTTGATTCCTTTCATGAGTTCAAGTAGACATTAAACTTTCTTGTGAAATTCAGTCATGCTTGGATATTGAGCACATAAATTTTTAATGTTTCCTGTGTGGTGCAACCATTTAGCTTCAGCTAAATTTTATTTTCTAATATAAGACAGCATATATATGCTAATGTTCAAATCAAACTAAGGCCTAATTTAGCACGTTCTTATGTTCAGAGTTTAAGAAAACAGACAAATATGGGAAGTACTGAAGAGAGATCAATGAACTGATTTGCTCTAGGTAATCACACAGATGGGCAGTAAGACTTGCGCTGTGCTCTGAGAGGATACAAAAAAGTGAAATGTATTCATTCCTTGGGAACAAGATTAATACAATCTAGTGGTAGAGTTAAGACATATACAATAATAACTGTGAGACAAGGTGAATGGAAGTGCTGGAATGTTCATGGGAAACCTGGAAAAGGACAGCTCCCTTCCAAGCACAGGGAGTCAGGAAAGAATTTATGGAAACAGCATTTAAACTGCACTTGGGTAGACTTGGGCCGTATGGAAATAGACTGCCAGGAACTTTCTTAGGCACATAGAAAAGACTGAGAAGTGCAGAGCTACAGAGGAAAACAGTAGTTCACGCATGGGTCAGGCAAATGATACCAACTGCAGTTCATTTCTGAACCTCCCTCTCCCTGAGTCAAGAACAGCAATTAACCCACTACTTTTACTTTTTTAGTGTAACAGGGACTTTTTCCTTCACCTTTAGTAAGACTCTATATCTGGTTCACAAGTATCAACATATGAACAAACAGACCAAATGGTGTGAAATGTACTAATTCAAACATGCTTAGCACATATATACTGGGTTGGCTAATAGTTTATATGAAAATTAGTTAAATCTAATCATGAGAATAATGAAAAGTGTGAAATATAATAAATTCATCTTCTTTAACTTGTGATAAATGCACATAAATCTTCCAATTATGGGACTATGAAAAACCTTTAGGGAGTATGTTGGACTATGGTCAATAATCAGAACAAAGAAGAAATACAACCTCTGTCATAGTTAATTTAACAGATCATTCAAATAATCAAAAAATTTTCAAGAAAAAGAGGGTGAAGCAACTTTCAGCCATGATAGCATAAAGAGATCAGTGAACTGCCATCCTGAAAAGTGAGAATAAAGTTGGACAAAATTACAACACTAACCATTCCATGGTGCTGGATATCCACTAAAGAGAATAAATTGAGAGGCATACTCAGCAGGAGCTAGAACTTCAGGTAAGAACACCAAGAGTCGTTAGCCCCCCAGCCACAGGCTATCCACACATACCCTCCCCGCCCCACTTCCCCAAAAGCATTTGAACCACGCCAGGGCTGGCAGTGAAAATCAGTAGGAAACAAACAGAAAAACCTACAGCACGAGTCTGCCTTTCCCATTAGAGTGTATGAGCTTTCTACTGCTGCTGTAACAAATCACCACAAACTCTGCAGCTTAAAACGCCACAAATTATCTTACAGGTCTCTATTTCAGAAGTCTAAAATGCATCTCATGGGGCTAGAATCAAGGTGTCAGCAGGGCTGGTTTCCTTTCAGAAGCTCCAGAGAATTCATTTCCCTTTTTCTAGCTTCTCCAGGCTGCTACATCCCTCGGTCCCCTTCTTCCATGCTCCAAGCCGGAACACTGCTTCTCTCAGCCCATTCTCTCCCAGGCACATGTCCCTCTCTGACTCTTGCTGCCTCCCTCTTACACTTTTAAGGACCTTTGTGGTGGCACTGGGCCCACCAGATAAACTAGAATAGTTTTCCTGTCTTAAGGTCAGCTAATTAGCAACCTCAATTCCATCTGCAACTTTAATCTTCCCTTGCCATGTAACCCAACATAGCCACAGGCTTGGGGGATGAGGATGAGTACATCTCTGGAAGGCCACTATTGTGCCTATCACAGAGGGCAAATGGCAGAACAGCCGAGAAATGGGAGAAGCAAAGAAGGACAATGTAAGCCACCCACAGAGTCCTGGCTGACTGTGCAGGGGAAATAAGAGAGGGCCTTGCAGAAAGTTAAAGCAGAGGCAGAAGTGAGAAGTGGCTGAACTCTGACAGTCCTCTCCAACCTACACACACCCACAGGCAGAGGGCAGAAGCCTCATGGGGTTGAGGATTTGAGCACAACCTGTATCCAAACATTGGCTGAGCACTATGCTCCGTAAATGCAGGGGTGAACTCTAGGAAACTTAGTCCCTTTGGGGTATTGTAACAAAACACCAGAGACTGGGTGGCCTCAACACCATTTACTTCCTCACAGTTCTGGAGGGTGGGAAGTCCAAGATCAAGGCACAAGCAGATCTGGTGTTTGGTAAGAGCCAGCTTCCTCGCTCTGGCTGTCCTCTCACTTTGTTCTCACATGACAGAAGGGGCACGAGAGCTCTCTGGGGACTCTTTTATAAGGAACTAATCGCACTCATGAAGGCTCTTCCAGCATGACTTGAACACCTCCCCAAAGCCCCATCTCCTAATACCATCACATTGGGATTTGAACATATGCATTTTAGGGGGACACAAACATTCAGTCTATAACAGAAACCCTGCTAAAACATTAAAATAATTTTTTTAAACAAAAAGAGCAGATATATCGATAAGCCAAACACATTACAGACTTCACACATGAAAGCTAGGCAAGATAATAAAAAAAAATAAATAACTTCAAGGGGAAAGTTAGAATTCAAAGTTGCTGCATTATAAAGGATGTCCAGTTTTCAATAAAAACTTGAGACATGAGAAGAAAGAGGGAAGTATGACCCATAATCAGAAATAAGCAAACTTACTTTCAGTGGGCCTGTATGTTGAATTTAGCAGATTAAAAAGTATAAAGCTGCTATTGTAAATATGTTCAAAAAGTTTACTATCCAGAGGAATAACGTGGTACACTAAATAATATTTGTGTAACACAAGAGAAGGCAGTACAGGAGGAACAAAAAACCTGAGACACAGAAAATGAATACAAAATAGAAGATATAAATCCAAAATTATTAATAATCAAATGTGAACAGACTAAACACTAAATCAAAAGGCAAAAATTTTCCGACTAGATAAAAAACACACAACTGAATTATATGCTTCCAGCAAAAGATACACATTAGATTCAAAGACACAAGTTGAAAGCAAAAGGAAGGGAAAATATGTAATATAACCAGTAACTGTAAGAGCTAGACTGGCTATATTAACACAAAATAAAATTCATGGTAAGAAATATTCCTGAAGGCAAAAAAAGACATTTCATAATGATTTTAAAAAGGGTCAACACATCAGGAAGACATAGCCCATATAACATGTCCCACAAAATCCCACTGTAAATGGATAAGCATCTAACAGAGCCACACAATTCATCAGGCAAAACCTGACAAAATTAAAAATACACAATTCAAGAATTATACTTGGAGACATCAACACTTCCCTCGTGGTATTTGGTAAAACAAACCGAAAATCAGGTAAGGATAAGAGACTTGAGCAGCCCTATCACTAAACTTAACCTAATGTACATTTATAGAATACTCTGCCCCAAAATAGAATATATATGTTTTCAAGCACTCAAAGGGTATTATCCAGGATAGATCAAATGCAATACTGTCAAATAATTTCTAATAAATTTTAAAATAATTAAAAATACATTCTTCAATATATAATTCAAAGTAAGCTATCTGATCATAAGGGAAATCAAATTAGAAATCAACAATGGAAAGAATTTTGGGAAATCTCCAAAGATTTGGCAAACAACATATTTCTATATTTCCATAAGAAGAAATCACAAGAAAAATTAGAAGATCTCTTAAAATGAATGAAAACAAATATACAACATGTCAAAGTTTATTGTATGCAGGTAAGAGGAAAATATATAGCTTTAAATACCTCTATTAAAGAACACAGAACTCAAAATAATCTTCACTTTAAGAAACAAAAAATAGAAAGTTAAATGAAAAAGAAAAATAACAGAGCAGAAATCAATGAAATAAACAGAAAATTTTTCTTTTGAAAATCAATGAAATGTTAGTTCTTTGAAAAGATCAACAAAGTTGATAAACCTTTAGCCAAACTAAGGACAAAAAGAGAGAACACAAAAATTACCCAAATCAGAAATGAAACAGGGTAACATTACCAACCTTACAGATATGCAAATAATTACAGAAGAATATTATTAACAACCTCATGCCAACAAATTACACAACTTAGGTGAAATGGAAAAAACCTAGAAAGAAAAAAATAACCAAAACTGACTTAGGAAGTAGAAAATCTGAACAGATCTATATTAAACAATTAAATTAATCTAGTAATTTAAGATGTCCCACACAAAGTCCAAGCATAGATGATTTCACTGGTGAAGTGTATCAAATATTTAAGGAAGAAATAAAACCAATCTTTCACAAGCTATTTCAGAAAACAGAGGAGGAAAGAACATTTCCCAAGTCATTCTGAGGCCAGTATTACCCTGTTACCAAAGCCAAACATATCAAGAAAACTACAGAGCAGTATCTCTTATGAATACAGACCCCCAAAAATCCTTAAATTAGAAAATAGAATCCAGCAACATATTAAAAAGATTATTAACCAATACCAAGTGAGATTTACACAGGAATGTAAAGTTGGTTTAACATCCCCAAATTAATGTATTATACCATATTAATAGATTAATGAACAAAAATCACATGATCATCTCAAAAGACAGAGGAAAAGCAACTGACACCCATTCATGATTAAAAACTCTCAATAAACTAGAAATAGAAGAAAGCTTCCTCGCGTTAATAAAGGGCATCTAAGAGAAACTTACAACTATCATACCTCCTGGAGCAATGGAAATGTTCTAAAACTGGATTGTGGTGACCACTGCACAACTGTGTACAAAAAAATCACTGAAATGTACACTAACAGCAAGTGAGTTTCATGCAATGTAAATTATTCCAGTAAAGGTGATTTTAAAAAGAAAGTCCAGGAGTTCTCCATCCCTGAAGTACGCAAGTAGAGACTGAACAAGCTCCTATCAGGGACACTAGGGTGGGGGTCTCCATGACCTTCATACTTGACCCCACTGTCTGTCACTAAGAGCATGTGGCCTTTTGACCCACAGTGCTGGTTTATACTTTTTTTTTTTTTTTTTTGTGGCTTTTCCAAGTTGCTATTCCTAGGGTAGCAAAGGAGAAAACATTTGTGACTACTCTTCCAAATATTTCACTTGCAAATATTGAACAGAGAACATTTTTCACCTTTCGTCCTGTAAAGGCAGCACGATGAAGTGGCGTGTCTCCCATGTCATTTAATACATTTACTTCTGCACCAGCCTAGTAAACATGAAAGCTTTAAACACCTTCCACATATCAAGAAATATACAAAGGTGAAAATAATTCTCTAAAAAATACATTAAATATTTTAAAAATTAAAATAACTGTTGAGACTGATTGTCACTATTAAAAATAAATTCAGTTCATAGTAAAACAGTAAGCTTCCTCAAAAGTAAAAATCTACCTGATAGGTAGAAAATAAAAACCTACTTTTCAAAGTCTATACACCCTTCAATTCATTCTACTCTAGAAGCACTCATATTGAAAAAAGGAGAACTGTTTCTCTGAATAAAATAGCATATTTTCTCCACCACTGTAAGTTTAACGGGAAAAAAAGAAAAGGATGCCACTATTTAAATGGTGGAGGAGCTGGAGGTTTACTGGCTGCCCTCAGCTCCTGAATTTCAGGTTTTGAGTTACTGGATCAGTGTTAAGATGCAACCCAATTTCAAAAATATCAGTACGTGGAAACTTATTCATCAGAATTGAGAAGTGAGTTCTTAAATTACATGGAGCTCACCTGGAGAGTCTGACATTATTTTTGAACTACACAGTATGTGCTTTGGCAATTTTTTTTTAACTTATGCTCAAAAAATAACATAGTATCTTCATTAACTCGTATGTCCATTTTTGCAACTGTAAAAAGTCAATCATGTAAAAGTCAAATGATTGATAGAACAATTGTAGCTAATCAGGCTAAACTAATTCATATGTTTCGCAAAGTATTGTCTTTAGTGATCAACAATTACTTTAAATAGGCCATTAAGGCTCAGATGGCTTTTCTAGACTTTCATAGTTTTCCTATTAGCAATATTTATTTTATTCATTTAAAAACTAAAGCCATAAATATACCTTTAAGAGATCCTGGACCACTTGTCTATGTCCAAAATAGCATGCCAGATGAAGAGGTGTCCAACCCAAATTAGACTTACTTCTCCCTACAAAAATGGAAAGAAGTATTTTTAGATGTTATTTAGGTGGAGCTGCACCAATCCAGTGGACAGCGGCTCCCTTCACTGCTGATGAGTGTGAGACTAACACATGTTCTGAGTATAATGGAGTAGAACTCACAAGACCCAGATTCTGGTGCCATATTCCTAACTCAACGGCCTCATGTCTGAAAGGGTGAAAGGAGACATGATGGGGGTTACATTCAAACTGGATGAGTTCTAGTAGCCTGTGGCTCTAAGGTGCTGAGTGTCTAACCATCTTGCCATCATTCAGCAAAGATGCGATTCCCTCGGCACAGTATTTCACGAAAAGCTCCTCTTCCTGAAAATCTGTCCCGTTAGCAGGGTGGGTAGGAAGGGGGAACTTGGAATGACTCTTTCCTGCAGCATTCGGAAAGCCGTTAGTGCTGCAGACAGGGACAGGAAATGGGAGTCCTGACTTCAGATAAAACCTCAGGTAATGAGGCTAAGGGTTACCGGGGTGGTTGAGTCCAATTAGACAGCAAGAACCAAAACTAAAAGCAACGAAATGTCAGGTCCCAGCTGAGGAGAGGTATAAAACGACCGAGTGTGGTAAAAACGAGTGATGTAATTCAATTTAGGGAAATAAAATGAGGGCACTATAGCTTACAGCTGAGATAGTGTCAGAAGGTTACCAAAATTTCCCATCAGGCTTGAAAGAATACAGCCTCTCAAAGTCCCAAAGCCCACCACCCTGGAGGGTCTACCAGAGCCCAGGAGAAATCCTTGGGAGGAGCTGGAGGTTTAAGGGTTGCGCTCAGCTCCTGGATTTCAAGTCTGAGGCCAACAGAAAGCCCGGCAACCAGCCTCAGGGCACCCAGAATAGGCCTCTAACAGCTTCCGGAGGGACTGCCATCGCCAGCCGTGTCCCTGTGATTGTTTGCCATTTACCTAAACTCCCACAATGTTCCCTCTCACATGTGTAATCCCACAGGCAATACGTCCTAGAGCCTTGGTCCATTTCATGGAACATTTCTCTTTACCCTGTGGTCCTTCACTGAAACCTAGCTCCTCCTGATGACACTGATTCTCCTTTATCCCGAGGGGAGCCTCCCAGTACCCACACACCCCTGGTCCTCACAGCACAGAAGCCAGGTGAGTCTCCGCATCAAAACCTAGTGCAGTCTTTGGTCACTGACTTCACTCACATTTCAACCCCTCGTTTGAGGCTTCCCCATTAAGCCACAGCCACGCCTCCCTCAAATGCCTTCTCTCCTGACATCTACCAGCTTCCCAGTGGCTCCCCTCTCACCAGTTAACTCTGGGCAACACAGTCTTTCTCCCTGAGGCAAATCCTGCCACCATCCTAGGTGTGTCTCCTACTGTCCAGTCTCCTGGTGACTCAGGTTCTCAGCTTCCTTCGCTACCCCACAAATTTGGCCTCTGCTCAACAGTGGGTACCCAGTCTCAGAGCCAGAGCCTCGATGTCACTGTCATGTCTGAACTCGGACACAGAAAGCCCACTTACCCAGAGTCCTCATTTTCCAACTTGTTCACACAGATAAAGCCCCAGACGTGCTCTTCAACTTAATCAACCCTCCAGTTCCTTAATCACTTCTCTTGTATGTAAATTCCCCCACCATCTTCACTTCCATCAATAAATCCAGCATCTATTTCTTGATTCCTTTTAACATTTCTTTGCCAATATCCTATCTTTGTCACAGCAGCCTAGAAAAACCCCAAAGCCTGGTAAATACATTCGCTCAGTTTTTCTAGCTAGGTTGCTAAATGGTGGTGGAAGAAAAAACACAGAACTTTGTGGATTCATGGCTCCAAAAAATTCAGATCTCATACTCCAGCTAAGCCTTGATCATGACTGGCGATCCTTTCCGAGGTGCCCTGGGCTTGGCGCTAGAGAGGGTTGCAATGCTTTCACTTGTTAGATAGAAGAGACACAAATGTTTAGTTGCTCCTTCCTATTTGCAACTAAAGAGGGAGAGGCTGAAGATAAAGGAGAAAAAGGAAAGCCTAGGAAGCAGGAGGGCCTGGGATCCAAGATACAGGAGACATGATTATCGTGAGACCTCAGGAAGAGAGGATAAAAGGGAGCTTGCGGGTAGAACTGGTGCCAGGCAGCCCAGGGAATTCTGCGAAAGCTTCTCTTTTTGTGTGAGGCTAAGACAGGAGATGATTTGTTACGGGGGAGGCGTCTGGTAAGAGGGTTGAGGAGAGTAGTAAAGGACTGAAACAGCTGTGCGGGAGTACAGGGGCATGTGAACAGGGCACCGTGGAGAGGATCCCAGGGGCTGCTACCTCCTCACCTGGCCTTATCCCTCAGCCCTCCTGCCTGCAAGCCCTTGCCATCTGCACTGCTTTTCATCTCAGGACCTGGTACATGGCCTGTCTTCTGCCTTCCTTGAACCATTTTCTCTATTTTCACCTGGTTAAGTCTACACAGCTTCATATATCACCTTGGTATCATCTCCACCAAGCAGCTAATCCTCCAGGTTCCAGTTCCACATCTCTGTGTCTCGTCACATCCTGCACGTCCACATCTTCCATATGTTGGTCCATGTTGTGTAATGAGGACGAGTCTGATCTAGCCATCTACTGCACTAGTCTCAGCACGGGCAGGAATTCTGACATCTCCAAGGCACTTCACATGACTCCGGGTGTACAATAAACACTTAAACCTGTTGCTACAATTACAGTATCTTCGAGAAGAAAAAATCATCATAGCATGCATCCTGTGGACTCAGGGTCACCCTTGTCGGTCACATGGTTTGGGATCCATGACAGTTTTAAAGACTGGATCTCAATTTCTCTGACTCAGAGGGAAGTAGGAGAGGACCCACCCTTAAGGGGGTTCTTTTTAAAGTAAGAGATGGAAATTTATTACAAGCAAGATCAGAAAGATTAGTACTAAATAAATGATAAAATAGGGCATACTCACAAGAAAAGCTATAAAATTCATTCAAAGCTTACCTTTGCAATTAATGTCAGCAATGATCTCGTTCCTTCCCATGGTTTCTAGCAGCTGTCTCACCTCTTCAGCATTGCCATTTCTGGCATGATGGAGCAGCTGTTGCTCTGCTTCTGTGTTCATTTCTAGATTGAAAAAAAAAGTAACATTGCTATTATCTAAGAACATAGTTCGCTTTTGGTTATTATCTACTAATACACAAAGGGAAAAAAATTACCTTAATTTTGTAGCTAACAAGACAGACAAAAGAACTGATTAAACGAGTCAGCTGCAGGGCCAAAATTTGACCCTGAGACTCTTTGTTCACTATATTATATACTGAAGAAGTGTACTAGACATTTGGGCAAGTTTCTTACTCTCTCAAAGCCTGTCTCCTAATCTACAAAATAGAATCAACCTCATGAGCTGCTGCAAGATTGTGTCTATGAAAGCATTCCACTAAAAACAAAGTATTTTGTAAATAGTTATTGGTACAACTTTAATAACTAGACAGAAAGCTGAAATATGGTAATTCATACAAAAGTATTAGTCTGAAATGTAAATTAATGCATTAAAAACAGTTAAGAAAATAATTACAGATAATGATCCTGGAGAGACCACACTTAAAAATAAATCCTCATACTTTCTTACCAAGCCTAAAGCCAACTATAGAGGACTATAACCAAATTTAAAGCATTGATGTCAAAGTGTAGTGAACAGCAGTTTCCAGAAAAAAAACAAATTTCTTTCACCCTAATAATTAAATGCAAATAAATCAAAATGATTCTTTTTGCCTACTTGATTAGCAAAAATTAAAAAAAATTAAACATACCAAATGCTGGGATGGACAGAAAATGTGTACTCCAGTAAACTGCTAATAATATTATGCATATTATATGTTAACATGCATACAATCCTTCATATGTTGTAGGAGGAAAGGCAACAATTTGACAAGATCAAAGAATTTCAAAATATACATGCATCTAGGGAGCATTCTGGGACATGGCCAAGTAACTGCCTCCCCACCTACACAGCAACTGCACTGGCAGAATCCGTCTGATGTAACTACTTGGGAACTCTGGAACCTATTGAAGATTTGCAACTACCACGGAAGACTTGGAAGATAAATTGCCATTAATTTATGTCAATTTCAGCTCTTAGCAGGGTAGAAGCTCCCATCTTCCACCCCTAGCCACCTGGCAGGCACCTGTACCTGTGTTCCTGGTGCAGCCTGCTGGAGCCAGGGTCAGCAAAAAGGACCCTTTCCTCCAAATACTGGGAAGCTGGGCTCTGATCACTGTTTGTTGCTTCTGATCACAGAAGTGCAGACAAAGAAGTGGGCAGCCACTGCTGTTGCACCTGGCCTCCTTGTTGCAAGCCACTCCAATGGGCTGGACCACTAGGGAATTTAAAGGGCCAGCACTCTTTTTTGTTCCCCTATTCATTTTTCTATTTTCCCCTTAATTTTCCTGCGTTAAAGACTAAGACATTCACAAACAACTGCATATAGGGGGATAATCTACAATGTGACTGCTCATGCTCACCAAAAGGCTCAAAAGAGACATGAGAAGACCTTAAGTTTACACCCATGCTGGTCCTCAGCAGAGAGACAGTCTACAATCAAAAAATAAAACTAAAAATTAGCAAATCCTGGAGAAGAATGAGAATCTGATTTCTAGAGTTACTACTTTAGATTTAAATGTCCAATTTTCAGTGACAACAACAACAACAACAAAAAATCACAAGGCTTACAAAGAGACAGGGAAAACAGGGTCCATTCAATGGAAAAATTAATCAGCAGAAACTGTCCCTGAAAAATGGATGGCAGATGTACCAATGGCTTTAAAACAACTGTCTTAACAATGCTCAGAGAACTAAAGATACGGACAGAATCAAGAAAATGTATAAACAAAACAAAAATAAAGAGACAGAAAGCCTAAGATGAAAAAGAAATTTTGCAGCTGAAAAGTATAACAACTAAAACAGAAAATTCACTTAAGGATTTCAAACACAGATTTAAGCAGGCAGAAAATTTGGTGAACTTGAAGACAGGACAATGGAAATTATCAAGTCTGGGAACAATCTCTTCAGCAAGTGCCATTGGGAAAGCTGGACAGCTGCATATAAATCAATGAAGTTAGAACTCTCATACCATTCATAAAAATGAACTCAAAATGGCCTCAAGACTTAAATATCACACATGACACCATAAAACTCCTAGAAGAGAACACAGGCAAAACATTCTCTGATATAAATCATAGCAGTTCTTCCCTAGGTCAGTCTCCCGAGGGAATAGAAATAAAAGCAAAAATAGACAAATGAGAAAGAATTAAACTTACAAGCTTCTGCACAGCAAAGGAAACCATAAATAAAAGGAAAAGACAACCTATGGACAGGGAGAAAATACTGGCCAACAATGCAACCAACAAGTGCTTAATTTTCAGAATATACGAACAGCTCATACAATTCAATAACGAAAAAACAAACAACCCCATACAAAAATGGGCAGATCTAAATAGACATTTCTCCAAAGAGGACATATAGGTGGCCAACAGGCACATGAATAGATGCTCAACATTGCTAATTATTAGAGAAATGCAAATCAAAACTACACTGAGGTATTGCCCCACAGCAGTCAGAATGGCTATCATTAAAAAGTCTACCAATAACAAATGCTGGAGAAGGTGTGGAGAAAAGGGAACCCTCCTACACTGTTGGTGGGAATGTAATCTGGTGCAGCCACTTTGGAGAACAATATGGAGGTTCTTTAAAAAAAAACTAAAAAAGAGCCATATGATTCAGCAATCCCACTCCTGGAAATATATCCAGATAAAACTCTAGTTTGAAAAGATACACGCACCCCAGTGTTCATAGCAGCACTATTAAAAACAGCCAAGACACAGAAGCAACCTAAATGTCCATCAACAGATGAATGGATAAAGATGTGGTATACATGTATATTACTTAGCCATAAAAATAAAGAATGAAATAAAGTTATTTGCAGCAACATAGATAGACCTAGAGATTATCACAGTAAGCCAGGAAGAAAAAGACAAATACCATATTATATCACTTATATGTTGTGGAATCTAAAATATGATACAAATGAACTTATTTACAGAATAGAAACAGACACATAGACCCCATAGACTTAGAAAACAAACCTATGGTTACCAAAGAGAAAGGGAGTGGGAGAGGAATAAATTAGGAGTTTGGGCTTAGCAGATACAAATGACTATGCATAAAATAGATAAACAACAAGGTCCTACTGTATAGCACAGGGAACTATATTCAACATACTGTAATAAATCATAATGGAAAAGGATACAAAAAAGCATATATGTGTGTATAACCGAATCACTCTGCTGTACACTAGAAACTAACAAAACATTGTAAATCAACTATACTTCAATAAAAAAATTTAAATTTTTAAAAAAACAGTCCATAAAATAGGTAGGAAACGGGGAAAAAAGACCTAAAAACAATCACATAATTTTGCAACTTAAGAAATTAGAAAAAGAATAAATTAAACCCAAAGCTAGCAGAATGAAGAAACTACAAGCATACATCACTTTATTGTACTTTATTGCACTTTGCAGATGCTGTGTTTTCAAGTTGAAGGTTTGTGGTAAATCTGTGCTGAGCATGTCTATTGCTCCATTTTTCCAACAGTATTATTTTTCAATTAAGGTATGTACATTTTTATAGACATAATTTTATTCCACACTTAATAGACTACAGTATAATATAATCATAACTTGTACATGCACTGTGAAACCAAAAAATTCATGTGACTTGTTTTATTGTGATATTCACTTTATTGTGGTGGTCTGGATCCAAACCTGCAGTATCTCTGAGGTATTCACATAATAAGGACCAAGGCAGAGATGAAACAGAATAGAAAAACAATAGAGAAAAATTAATGAAACCAAAATCTGGTTCTTTAAAAAGATCAACCAAATTGACAAACCTTTAGCTAGATTAAGAAAAAAAGGGAGAAGACTCAAATTACAAAAATCAGAAATGAAAGCAGGGACATTACTATCAATTCTATAGAATAAAAAGCATTATAAGAGTACTGTGAACTATGCACAAAATTGAATAACCTAAAAAAAATGAACCTAAATAAAATACTCCTAGAAACAAGAAACTTACCCAGATTAAATCATGAAAAAATAGAGAATCTGAAAAGAACCATAACAGGTAAGGAGATTGAATTAAAAATCAAAAATCTCCCAGCACAGAAACTCCCTGGACTTGACTGCTTCACTAGAGAATTCTATCCAACAATTAAAGAAGACTTTATACTAACCCTTCTCAAATTTTTCCAAAATTGAAGAGAACACTTTGAAACTCATTCCATGAGGCCAGCATTACTCTGATACCAAAGCCAGAAAAGGACACAAGAAAACTACAGACCGATATCTCTTATGAGCACTGATACAAAAATTCTCAACAAAATACTAGCAAACCAGTTTTAGCAGCATATTAAAAAGGAATATACATCACAACCAGTAAGATTTATTCCTAGAATACAAGGATGGTTCAACATATGAAAGTTCATCAACATAATACACAATGGAATGAAGGGGGAAAAATCACACATGATCTTCCCAACTGATACAGAAAAAGTATATGACAAAATTCAACAACCTTTCATGATAAAAACACTCAAAAAACAAGGATAGAGTTTATTTTTCAACATAATAAAAGCCATATATGAAAAACCCAAAGCAAACATTTTCAACAGTGAAAAATTAGACCTGTCCCTCTATGACCAGGAACAAGGGAAGAATGCTCGCTTTTACCAGTTTTATTCAACATTATACTGGAACTTCTAGTTAAAGGAATTATGCAAGAAAAAAAAAAAAGGTATCCAAATTTTAAGGGAAGAAGTAAAATAATCTCTTTGCAAATGATATGATTGTGTAAGTATACAACTCTAAAGAAGCCATTAAAAAAAAAAAGCTGTTAAAAATAACAAATGTAGTCAGGAAAGATTCCATAAAGTATGAGGATAAAAAGTAAACACAAAAATCAGTTGCATTTCCATACACTAACAATAAACAATTTGAAAAGGAAATTACAAAAAACAATTCCACTTAAAATAGCGTCAAAAAGAATAAAATACTTAAGAGTTAACTTTACCAATGAGGTAAAGGAGTTGTACAATGTAATCTCAAACACTGCAAAAGAAATGAAAGAAGACATAAATAAATACACATCCCATATTCATGGACTGGAAGATTTAACATTGTTAAAATGTCAGCTCTACCCAAAGAGATCTACCAACGCATTGTAATCCCTACCAAAATCCCAATGCTGTGTTTTTCAGAAATAGAAAAACTCATTCTAAAATTCACATGGAATCTTAAGGGACCACAAACAATCTTTAAAACAGCCAAAACAATCTTAAAGAAAAAGAAAAAAACACAAAAGCTGGAGGACTCACTGATTTCAAAACTTACTACAAAGCTACCAGAATAAAAATAGATGGTATTAGCATAAAGACAGACATACAGAACAACTGAATGGAATAGAGAAGCCAGAAAGACAATCTTGTACATATACTCAAATGATGCAAAAGAATGAAATTGAGCCCTTACCTAAGACTACATTCAAAAACTAACTCAAATGGATTGAAGCCTTAAATTTAGGATTTAAAACAATAAAACTGTTAGAAGAAAACACAGAACAAAAGCTTCATGATATTGGATTTAGCAATCATTTCTTGGATAAGACATCAAAGGCACAGGTAATAGAAGAAAAATAAATTGGACTTCATGAAAATTTTAAAATTCTGTGCATCAAAAGACACTTAATGGCTAAAAGGCAACCCACAAAATGAAAATATTTGCAAATCATATATCTGATATTGGATTAATATCCAAAATATATACAGAGCTTCTAAAAACCCAATTCAAAAAAGGGAAAGGTACTTGAATAGACATTTCTCCGAAGACATACAAATGGCCAAAAAGCACATGAAATTATGCACAACATCATTAATCATTAGGAAAATGCAAATCAAAATTACAATGAGATACTACCTTATATCCATTAGAAAAGCTACTATGATAAAACAGAACAAGTATTGACAAGGATGTGGAGAACCTAAAACCCTGGTGCGCTGTTGGCAGCGATGTAAAATGGCACAGCCAGTATGTAAAACAATACAGCGATTACTCAAAAAAACTAAAAATTAAAAATAGAGTTACCATATGATCCAACATAGGATATACCCAGAAGAAATTAAAGTGGGGTCTTGAACAGATAACTATACCCCTATGTTCAAAGCAGCATTATTCATAATAGCTGAAACGTGGAAGCGGCCCAAGCACCCACTGCTGGATGAATGGATCAGCAAACGTGGTTTATACATACAATGGAATGTTAATTAGCTGTAGAAAAGGAAGTAAAGTCTGCAATATGGTGCAACATGGAGGAACATAATGAGCACTATATCCTAAGCAAAACAAGCCATTCGCAAAGACAAATACAGCTGACCCTTGAACAACACAAGGTTTAGGGGGATCACCCTCCACACAGCTGAATGTCAAATGTAACTGTAATAGGGAAGAACAAATCTGACTCCATATTGGATCTGTTTCTTTTACTTTGTATTCTACTGCTTTTGGTACAAGTTAATCACTAAAGGGATGTTGCCTGTAGCTTAAAGTACACATAATGGCCCATCTCGGGGAAACCTACCTCCCATGCAGTGAGGGTAAGCAAAAATATCTTTGTTTAGCTCGCCGGAAACAATCTGACCAGGCCTAGCAGTGAAAGGCTGCAGGAAAGAAATTAACACACCCCCTTCAGAGTCTGACCAGAACCAGGAAATACTGCAGTAACGTATCGCCTTTTTTACTCATCTCCTCCTCTTTGTTCTATTAAAGAAACTACCATCCAAATCCAGGCAAGATGGTTCTTTGAGACACTAGTCCACCATCTTCTTGGTCTGCTGGCTTTCCAAATAAAGTTGCTATTCCTTGCCCCAATAATTCGTCTCTCAATTTATTGACCTGTTGTGTGGCGAGCAGTATAAGCTTGGACTCGTAACATAATTTCTAGTCAGCCCTCTATCCCAGATTCAACCAACCATGGATCATGCAGTATTGTAGTATTTACTACTTTTTTTTTTTAAATCCACATATAAGTGGACCCATGCTGTTCAAACCCATGTTGTTCAAGGGTCAAGGTACTGTATGATTTCACTTGTATGAGGCACTTAAGAGTACTCATACTCACAGAGAAAGTAGAACAGTAGTTGCCAGGGGCCTGGGGGAGAGGGGCATGGGGAGTTACTGTTTATTGGCCATAAAGTTTCAGTTTTACAAGAAGAAAAGGGTTATGAAGATGGATGGTGGTGATGGCTGCACAACACTGTGTTTAATACCACTGAGCTGTACACTTCAGCCGTGTGCCTGGCTTGCATCTCATCCATACTTGGATTGTCTGGGCTTTGTGCTAATCACATGCCTGCATGTCCTTGTCTTGCTGCCCGATCAGCTGAGCGTACTCATGCCCTCCTCACAAGCATTCAGCTTCCACCTATCCCTGAGAACTAGAGGTGGGCTTCTGTGAGCTCAGAAGCAGAACAGGAAGAGCAGTCTGCTCCCCAAAAAACTCCTACCAGCCAGGGAAGGGCCCAGAACCTGGCTCCTTCAGAGCCCTGTCAGACAACCAGCTCTGGTCCCAGCACGCACTCAGGGCCCCTTGAAAGGGCTCTTCTAGACTCTCAGGGAAGCCAAATTCAGACCAACCCAGAGAGTGATATTCAGACTTTCAGTGCAAATTTTCCTGGAAAACTTCTTCTAACAGTGACCATAATGTCCTTTCTTCACAGTTTGTTAAGCAGTGTTTATTCTAATTCACCTCTGCATTCATTTATGTGTGCATACTTACTCAATAAAACATTTGACTACTCATCTTAAAAGTTTACCAATACTTAAATTTATTGTAGCCCTATTCATAAAGCAAAAAAGTTAAACAATGTCCATTGACAAAGGTTTATTCATATAATTGAATACTATGAAACCATTAAAAAGGTTATAAAAGAATTTCTAAAACTATGGAATTGCAATGTATTAAGTCACATTTTCCCAAAATAACAATCTCTATGTTTTATACATTCATAGATAACAATCTCTATATGTTTTACATATTCATGGAGAAAGAGTAGAAAATACACTAGGATGGTAACAGTGGTTACTCCTTGCAGTGAAATTATGGTTTTCAATGTTTTTTGATAGCTGTATTTTCTAAATTCCCTGTAACATAAAGGCATTTCTCTAATGTTATTGTAGATAAAAAATCTTCTTGTCAAATTAAATGGACATTTTATCACAGGTGATTTTACATATATATTTTTAGCCAGACAAGTGCATTATACAAAGAGTGACAGTCTACTTTTGTTGGCATAACACAAAAAACTTCCACTTAATATCCTTTCCCTGCTTTTTAAGAATGAATCAAAGAACGTTTGAGGCAACTATCTCCAGAACATACTAGCAGTTGCTTAATATTACCTTGGGTTCTCATCACATTAGGTTTACAGAAAAAAAATTGTGGTTTTTTTTTTTTTTCAGTTTTTCCATTTTTATGTAGTAAATATGGAAAGGAGTATAAAATAAATCTATTATCTACTCTATCAGTCCATTGTAATTATCATATTAACCACAACAGTTGCTCATAAGTGCTGGGATCGGGATTTACGATTTATTACAAGGTTTGCTGAGCACCTACCAAGGACGAGGACTGCTCCAGGCACTGAAGGTCCACTGACGGACAGTACAGTCCCTGCCCTCCAGACACAGGGCAAACACGCAAACGATCACACCAACATGTGCCAAGTGTAGCAATCCACAAGGGAAGTGGAGGTGTAGAGGAGAAAGGGAGTGATTAGCTCTTTACCTGCATCAGTTATGGAGGGAATCCCAGAGACCGTGAGATGTAAGCTGGGACATGAATGAGGAGACCGCCAAGACCAGCAGGACGAAGGTTTCCAATCCGGATGAACAACTGTTAGACCAGAAACAATCTCTGGGGATGATCCGGTTCCATCTTCATAGTGGTGAGTTGGCGATTCCTGTGGGAAATGGAGGGAGATATGCCCAGTAAGCGATGAGCTAACACGAGCTTCAGCAAAGGAAAGTAGCTCTAGGCTTGAATTAAAATGGTGGGAGTTATCAGTCCATCGGTGGTCAATAAAATCACAGGGGTAAAGAAGACCCCTCACTGGGAGAAGACCAGCACTGAAGGGGAAGGAGGCCAGTGACTATGATCCAGCATAAAAGATCTAGGTGCGGATACGGGGACAGGAGAGGGTGGCAGCCCTGAAACCAAGAGAGGCGAATGTTTCAGGGGGGTTGGATAGGTGCGAAATGTCAAAGGAAGGGCAGGGACGAGGCCTGAAAATGCCGACTCGTTTGGCAAGAAGGAGGCCACTGGTGACCTCAAGACGATGCTCAATAGAAATGACAGAGGCAAAAAAATAGATGTGGGTAAGTTGAAGGGGTTCATGGTGGGGAATGCAGCAGATTCCTTTAAAGTAACTTTGTTTCCAAGGGCCGTGATGGCTTCAGTTTTAGGATATGAGATACAGGGGCATGTTCATAGGCTGTGGGGCAAAAACCAGGAAAGGAAAAGCTTGATATACAGGAGAAAGGAGGAATGAGGGATGAAAAGGATCCTAGAAGAGCCTGACATAGGTCGATGGAAAGCCCAAGGGAAGGATTAGCCTTAGAGAGAGGAAGAACCACACTAAGACCAGGGACAGGCCAGATGGGGGTTGATGGGCTGGCAGGGGGCTGGGGAGAACTCCTGTCTGATGCCAATGTTCTAAGAGAAATAGATGCGTAGGTACATTAACAGGAGAGGACCCTTACTATGAGATGGGGGGGCGGGGTGGGTAACGGAGGTAAATAGAATTCAATTTGTTTTAAAATTAAGAAAGGAACAAGGCCAATTAAATTGAGACAGAAAAATAAAACTGTTGTTGCTCTATGCCTAAATCTCTTATGTATTCATTTCAACACAGGTGTCTGCTTGATTAAAAAATATAGTTAAAGCAATTCATTCTCTCCTTTCCAAAGCAATTTAACACCATAGCCATCAAAACTAGCTAGTCTATCCACAGGCTTAGCAGACTTTAAAAGGTTTGCAGACTATAACACTTGGGACTTACTCAAATAAGCAAGACCCTGAGGATAAATTCAAAAATGCAAACAGGCATTTTCAACACTTTTCCTTTATAAACTTCTACTTTAGAAAGGTATGTTGGGGTGAGGAGAGGACTGACACCTTCCCTTACCTCCATTTGGAAACAAATTTATAAAACCATGTATATGTTTAAAACTTACTTCCCTAAACCAATTATTTTGTAACTGTTGAGAGCAGAAAAGTAAAAACACAATTTTACAGCAAATTTCCTAGTGGCTCTAACAACCAGTCAAAATAGCACAACTCCAAAAATACCTGTAATTTAAACTTCTTAAAATGATAGTGGTACTAATTAGACCAGCAAAATAAAGTGATCGTTATGTTCTTTTCAGCTATGCTACAAAGAAACTAAGAAATGTTCCAAACCAAGGCATAAAAACATTCATTATATATTTTTTCTACATACGAGAACGATTATAACTCAAAGCCCACCGCTGTCTGCAGACGTGAATATTCAGAACTTGACACGTCAATAATATCTGAAATTTTATTCCTCAGGTGGGCACTTAGGAAGCCAGCACGGGCTAGGAAGGGGTCCAATGTGATTGCCACGGAAGCTGCAGGTCCCCCATTACCACCGCAGCCAGTGTCTCCTTCCCTAGCTCTACTATCACACCAGGAGATTAATCAGTACACACTTAATTGAAGATCAACCGCATTCCAGGCATTGTTTTAAACTCTGATGCATAAATCTTTGATGAATAAAACCAGGCCTTACATTAGGAGAATTCATGTTATTGGGAAGTCAAGTGTACAAATTACTATCCACATTTCTCAAGAGGTCTGACTTGCCATCTCCAACCTCAACTAGATCCCCCTTCATAAACCTTCACGGTCCCTTATTTTTGCCACAAATGTCAGTCTGCAGGTGCTCATGAGGTCATTTGACTCTCCCTACACTACACCGTAAACACGAGTGGAAAAAGGATCCCGTGTCTATCACATTCCCCACTATATCCCTACTGACCAGCAAGGTGCCTAGAACACAGCAGGCAAATACTAATTAAATGGACAGATGGACAGATGAATGTGGACTTAGTTCTTTGAGAACAAAGCATTCAAGTCTCCCTATAGCAAGACCTAAAAGCAACGCATTCATTATGACTAAGTGGGACATCCTTATTTAGCGACCAAAAGAATGAAGTTTTCTTACATGTCATAGGAAATTAAAATCATACGAAAAGAGAGATGTTTTAAAAATATACACTCCAAGATTATACAAGATTATCCCTACTTCTCTGACACATCTCTAAATCTTAAATTTATGTGATCAACTGTTAACTTTAGAAAAAACACAAAAGTTAAAGAATCCAAATTCAATGTTGAACAGATTTTAAAGAAACATTCTTTAGAATCATGAGTGCTTATTTCAGAAAAGCATTTTCTCTCGGATACTTAAGCCAAAGAAAGACAAATAACCCCTTAATGCATCTTATGAGAGTGGACTGGAGCCACACCCTGTTTTTAAGATTAATGAGATTTTACAAACAAGAGAATGTTTTCAAAGAAATAATAGACAAAAACATTGAGCTTCAATAACTAGGAGACTAGTGACCATTTGGCGTTACGTTTCCTTTCCTTCAAAGCCCACTGGGGAAGCTAAGCTTCCAATTCTAAATTATTCAGTGGAAAGCAAATTTATATTTTGTTGTTGTTTAAACACTGTCAATTACCTGATTATGCTAGTCCTCATCCTTGATAGGCCATGCCATTGAATCCCCATTCACTATAGTGGGTAAATTCTGTGGCCCGAACAACTGTTGAAATCTTGGCAGAGATCCTAAAATTTGTAGTTTAGAGGGCAATCATAACTTGTTAAATTTGGTCAGAGGTCTACTATTTGATCATTTGAACTGCTACTTTTCTTTACTATTCCAGCTTAATTTCTACAGAATCCAAGTAGAAAATTCCTAGAGAAATCAAAGATAGTAAAGTTCCACAATCAGAGCTAATTCACCTGAGTACCAGAAACTCAAAATATTAAATGACGTGTCCTTCAACAGTTCTTAAAGGTATTTGAAAAGTTAAAATCCAAAGAAATCCAGGCTAACTTTATCCAATCATACATCTAACAACATTTAACTGGACATTATAAACATCAGGAAAGTATGGTGGTTCCTCAAAAACTTAAACACAGAATTACCATATGATGTAGCAATTCCACTTCCGAGCCTACATACCCCCAAAAATTGAAAGAAGGGACTCAAACAGGTATTTGCACACCCATGTTCACAGGAGCATTCTTCACAACAGCCAACAGGTGGAAGCAGCCCAAGTGTCCACTGGCAGATGAACAGATAAGCAACTTGTATGTATGTGTGTATATATATATATATATATATATATATACACACACACACGATGGAATATTATTCAGCCTTTAAAAGGAGTGAAATTCTGAAACGATGATGCTAAGTGAAATAAGCCAGACACAAAAGGACAAATATTATGATTCTTCTTATACGAGATACTTGGCATTGACAAATTCATGCAGACAGAAAGTAAAATGGTGGTTAGTGGAAGCTGGGAGAAGAGAAAATGGGAAGTCAGTGTTTAAAGGGTAGAGAGTTTCAGTTTGGGATGATGAGAAAGTTCTAGAGACGGAAAGTGGTGATGGCTGCACAACAATATGAATTATACTTAATGCCACTGAACAGGATACTCAAAAATGGTTAAAAAGGTAATTTTATGTTATATGTATCTTACCATAATTTTTAAAAAATTAGGAAGCATCTGAAATATGGCTCTAACAATTGCCAAATAGCTTCTGTATGATTAACAAAGCCAAAGGAAGCCTAATTATTCAAAAAATCACTCTATGACTACATGTTGTGATCACTTTTAAATTCGCAGATACTGATTTTACACTTGATACTACATTATTAAAATAATATTTGAGATACACTGTATACCAGGAATTTGCATACTGAGAAAAATTAAATATTTATAAATACTTTCACTTTACAAACTAAGTCTTTAAAACAAAAATCTGTAGTGCGCTTAGCACTGAATTCCAAAGTAGCCAGCTGCTTAATGATGTGTTTCTTTTAATATGGTATTCTTTTTAATATAAGGAAAATATTAAAAATTAAAGTAACTATGTAAAAATATAGCAATAGAAGTAAAATGATTTTTGCTATCAGTGTTTCCTAGCAAGCAATCAGTAAGTTAGTTCTTTTATATGATCATCTATTCCTAGGTATGTAGATATACCCATTCGTATACTGGCATACACAAATATGCATATATAAAACTATGACAGCTGTGATAACACAAACAATTAAATGCATTTTTGTTTTAGAAATTCAACATTGGTAGACAGAGTCTTATTAATCTAACACTGATTTTAGAGATGAAGAAACTGAAGAGCACGAAGGTAAAGTTATTTGCCAAGTGTAGGGCTTTACTTGCCATAACCAGAACCTAGAATTTCTAATCGGGGGTAACATATTATTATATATTAACGCTATGTATTTCATAAAACTCAAATCAGCCTCTAAAATAAACAGCCACTGATCCTAGTTATTGTTCACGTGTGAGCACTGAGGAAGCTCATTCTGAATCATAGCTTAACCCCCTCATTTTAAGACGCTTTATGCTAACTGAAACGAGATCCAAAACATGGCAATTTAAAGATGACAGCAAATTATAAAGTCTATTTTAGGAAGCACTTGCCTCTTTCTCTTAAAGATATGAAATTAAATTTAAAATCACTTAATTTTTAATTCAGTGAAACTTTCTCTTTCTTGATAAGACTCTGTGCCCTGATAAACAGCATCTTTTTTTTGCAGAAGAAATGGGAAAGAACTGACTATAATTGTAGTATGTCAAACTACAGTGTGTAAGCCATTGAAATTAACATAAAATGTTTATACCAAATTATTCACTTTATATTTGACCTATTTACATTACCTTCTCTTATTCACATTATGTACTCACACTACCTTGGATGTCATACAGATAAAAGAACAATCCTACTTGCTGGCTTTTTATTTATTATTTTACCTTTATTCAGTTGAAATGTTGATGTTTATGAAAGCTGGTGAAAATTAAATAAGCTTCCTAGCCTTATCTTTTAAATTGTTTAAACCTTAAGTTGCAATACATTTTATAAGCTTCAGCAACCAAGAACTAACCCTCAGATGCACCCCGACTTGAATATGAACTTCATAGATTCTAAAAGCTACTGTTTCAAAACAGGCTTGACCCATAGAAGCAAAGAGCAGGGAAGTCCACAAATTAGATACAGTTTTGGATAATTAAAAAATACTCACCAACAAGGAGGTTGACTGTTACCTTCTAATGATAAAATTCCTTAAATTTTAGACAAATTGTATTTAAATGTTTCCATGTTTCCCACTGTGATTATTTCATATCTGAAATTATCTTCCAAACTTAATGAAACTCATATGTACTAACACTGACCAGTTACCCACCATATGGCCAGAAGTTTCTCTTTAAAGGAAAACTTTAAACAACAAAGTAAAAACATGTGGTTACTTTCCAGTGTCACATGATAGGAAACTACAGTTAAAGACCGCTTTCACTGTATACTACAGTAATTTCCTACTTGCTGACTGATGAATACTAGTGAGTGACCTAGTATATCCTTTTACTTTAAGCATTAAAAGTATTTCTTATACTTGTCCACCTTATTAGTGGATGAGGTTAGGCAAGTGAGAAAAAAAAATTCAACATTTCTAGGGATCAAGAACATCCTACAAGATACTTATCTGACATTATGATCATCAATATATTCTGTAGAGAACACAAGACAGTATCTTTTCTGACACCTCATTAATGAATTCTGGTGAGATTGATAATAAGCTAGTGCTTACACTAACACCTGTCCTCCTTCTAAGGAATGGAAAGAATTTACAAGTCAGTAATGTTCTAGGGGGAGGGTATAGCTCAAGTGGTAGAGTGCATGCTTAGTATGCACTAGGTCCTCGGTTCAATCCCCAGTACTCCCTCTAAAAATAAATAAACCTAATTGCTTTCCCCCCAAATAAATAAGTAAATAAGTCAGTAAAGTTCTGATTACCACCAGACTTGGCTTGAGTAACTGACAAGGTTCTGAGCCACTTCAGAATTTCTCACAAGCCCTTGCTCTCTCCTCCACATGTTATTAGTTAAGCTGATTTCCACTTTCTACTGACTACTTTTCTCATTGAATACAAAATAATGTACAAAAGCTCAGCTCCTAGTATCAGCAATAGGTAAGAAATTGCGAGTTCCAAGTTTGAAATATGATGATTAAATATATGGATGTACCTGTAAATAAAATAAAGCTACAAGAAAAAAAATTTTAATTTGTTAAATAGACACTGAGTCATGTTATCACTCAAAAGAAATTGGCTGCATTCTTCTACCTAGTTGTTTCAAAACACACATCATTTTCCTTTGCTTTGGGGGAGGAGTGGGAGAGCAAGGTTTTACAGAAATCACACCTAGCTGCTCTGAGTTACAGGTGTAAGTGCTGCACGAACAATACCTGCAAGGCTGAGCAGCCCCCGAGACAAGGGTCAGCCAGCTCCTGCAAATTTCTGCTGATGAGCAAGGCGATATTTAGCAAGCGTCATCTAATAAAC
The DNA here is from genome assembly GCF_048773025.1 of Camelus bactrianus. Classification (NCBI taxonomy): domain Eukaryota; kingdom Metazoa; phylum Chordata; class Mammalia; order Artiodactyla; family Camelidae; genus Camelus; species Camelus bactrianus. Next base: position 9,872,772 of record NC_133562.1, read on the forward strand.
AGACCCTGGCAAAACCCTACACTGAGACACAACTGTGACAGATAACTGCTGCAGGTTGAATAGATTTAACTGCTATTTTGCATATCAGTTGCTCAATGCTGGCAGAGTTGCTCTCTGCCTGGGAGAAAAGAAAAAGAAAATTTAAAAAGGAACGTTACTGACGGTTTTCTCCCCTCTCCCCACCCAACCCTCCCAGTCTGTAGACAGAGCCCCTGGTTTAGAACTAGGGGATGAAAGAGGGTGGATTTTGTAACTATTCCGTAACTAATACAGAGATCTTCACAATTTCTACTGGGGGATTCAGAAATTATACCTACCAAACTGGCTGCAAAAAATTCTTTGCATCAGGGTCAGAACGCAAACATTGCTAAACCATCAAAAGAAATTAACAAGGTATTTTCCAAACGTTGAGTAAAGAGGTGAGGATACTCCTAACTCTATACCAAAATACATCAACTACAATACTAAGGCTGAGCTTTTCAAGGAAAACACACCCCTGATTATAAAGCGGTTTTGATTATGTTATCAACTATTCACAAAACTTGCAACATTCAAGCAGCCTAGTGTGTTAACTTAATATCACAATGTCAACAGTTCAACTTCGCAATACAAGCTACATAAAGCAAAAACGTTCACAACTGAAAACTAATAATATTAAGTAAATCAGGATAACCCCTTTCAACGTCTGCTTATTACCAGGGCCACCGGGTAAACAAATACTTATTTCTATTGTGCAGCTGCAATCTTTCAGTTTCCGAATCCCTCTGATACTCTTTCATGCTAGTCGAACTGACCACGCGGTACACTATGAGAATGGTCACATGAACAGCTCGTGACTTCCCCGGTGAATCAATCCTCCTTACGTTCTTAGGAAAAAGTTGGGATGCCCACAAACAAGTACCGAGAAAGCACGCAGCTGATGACTTGGTAGGGAATGCATGTGGCACCAGGACGAAGTCGTAGCACCCAAAATGGAAATGCAACAAATGCCAACATCTTGCTACTAGTAACAACTTTCTTGCAACGCTGGAGCAGCCAGCTACTTCGGGGAAGCGGAGCTCCGGCTCCGAGCCCGGCATAGCCCGGCCATCACCCTGTCAATCCTCGGAAACGCACACGCACCCCCAGCCAGGCGCGGACAGACCTCCCCTAGCAGCCGGCAGCAGGGAGCCTGCTCACACGGGAACCGGCCTAGGAAGCTGACCTACGCCGTCACCCAGGCTCCCAGAGCTCCCGGGGCGGGGGCCACGACCGCAGGCTCCCAGTCCGCCCGCCTCACGCCCAGGAAGCGGCCGTCACCTGGCTCGCACTCCCGGAAGACTCGCAGCCCCGCGGAACGTCGGCCTACACGGTCCCGCCGCCGGGAGCCTGGCGGAGCGTGAGGAAGTCGCGCACCGCTCCGTGAGGTGGCACCGCCCATCCGCGCGGCCGGCCCCACCAGCGCGCGCGCGCGCGCCGGGTGTTGTTTGCTCCAGGCCCGTGCGGCACGTGACCAGCCGGCGCGGGGGCCTCGTGGCGCGCGCTCCGCCCCCGGCCCCGTACGCCCCGCACGCCCCGCCCCAGCACGCTCCAGTCCCGCCCGGACCACCGAGGAAGGTTCCAGGCTTTGCCAATCGCTCCTCCCACCACGCCCCGACCCAAAGAAGGGTGGATCCTACTTCGAGGACACCTGGGAGCTGTGGCAGGCAGAGGAATCCCCCAAGCCGAAGCAAATATAAATACTGGGTTAATGCTCTGGAAATTTGTTATTAAACCAATACATCACCCAGCTGCCCACATTATTTTCTGCTTTGGCTGCGACTTCACCCATGGGAACTTAATTGGCAGTGTAAATTAGCTGCATCCCTTTCTGTTTTCACAGGTCAAAGGATGGTCTTTAAATGCTATACAGGTGTAACCATATGAGATGGGTAGGAATGAGGTATACTTAAAGAGATAAGGTTTTACAAATTTTCCTTCACTTCCTGCTCCCCCCCAGTATCTTTCATAAAGAGTCCACCTCTTCGGGCTCTGGCATGACAGGTCTAGCCAGAGGAGTTAATAGTCTATAATGTGAAGGTTCAAACTCTAGTATAATAACACCTTTAAAAATATATATGCATAACTAAAAAATAAATTATGAACATATGAAAAAAATTCAACTTTCTTGTATTTTCCAGTTTTCCAATGAACATGTTCTTTTGTAATGAAAATTAATATAAGGTATCATTTTTAAGGAACTGTAGTTTTTCAATCGATTTAAGTCTAGAAATACGTACTGAGAACCTATTACAGGCCGGTTGGTCATTGCATTATGTGTGATACATCATGTGGCGGATCTCTTAGAATGTCTTTGGAGAACATAAGCAGCTTTGCTTGTATATCCCAGGCTAGCATCATCTTTTATTAATTAAAAATAGGCACTTGAATAGAACAGGACTTTGACAGCAAAGTGTGTGTTAACTAAAGCAGACATATTTGCCTCACAAAAAAGAAACTTCAGGGCTTTTATTTTTAAGAACACTGAATTATCTTCACAGCCAAAATTGACTACCAAAATAATTTTCTGTATGATTCCACAAAGCCTTTCCTTCTCACTATTATGATTTAACTGCCTAAATTCACTACTCTCAGTTTTTCAGTTCACTTTACTATCTTCTTGAGTTTGTAATTGAAAACACATCCTAGCCCATAGGATGAAAGTAACAGGAGGTAATCATTATGATTACCAATAAAAGAAGTTCTAATCTTGATAAGATCACTAATTGTACTGTAGTTTTACTAGAGTCTCTTTGATAATTATGTAAACAATCTTTAGAAAAAGATACCTCTTTGGAATTTTGATTTCTGACTAGTACAGATAATACACAAGAGTGTGTAGAAGTCTTATTATAGAACGTGGTTATCTAGTGGAACTTTCTGCAATGATGGAAATGTTCTATAATTCTATCTTGTCCAATACAGTAGCCACCAGACACATGTGCCTACTGAGCTCTTGAAATCTGACTCGTGTGATTAAAGATCTGAATTCTTAATTTAATTTAATTTTAATTTTAATAAGCCACATGAGGCTAGCAGCTACCATAATAGACAGTGATGATCTAGAACAACAGAGCAATTACTATATTGTTCCTAGTTATGTCATACTCTATTCCGAGAAAAGTTTGGCAGACATAGAACATCTGGAAACAATATTTTTTCCAAACTCTTTTCTGAGCTTGTGAACAGGTAGATATTTTAACTTTGTAGATGGAGCGTGTTAAAGATACCATGTCACCCTTATCTACAATTCATGTACATAGGAACAGAATTGGAAGCTCCGGTTGGATGGAAAAGGGATTTGGGAGTAACTAAACCTTTGCCCTGCCATTCCCAGGCCTGCCTGACCCAACTGAAAAGTTAAGCAACTTCAGATCACAATGTGCTTCATCAGAAATTACCCATTGCCTAGTTCAGACTGGATCTACCTAGGCTTTTTTTGTTTGCCTGTTTCAGGACCCTTAGGAGCCCACAACTACCATTCTCCCCACATCCCAACAATTCCCTCCAGAGTAAGAGTCTCTCCAGATTACAGTACCTGATGTTTGTGTCCCTGCAGTTTTGTCTTAAGCTTGAAACACCCCAAAATGCATTTTGTGCACTGCATGTTTTAAAAATACTCCCCTGGTGCCAGCGTGACTTTGAAGTGCTGCAGGAGCGTACTAAAGGCTTATTAAGTCTTATTAAAAGGAGGATTTTATGGACTGAGACTTTGGGGAGGGCTTTGGGTAATTACCACTTGGAATGCTGAAAAGTAGGTCACATGTCATCAGGCGAATCCAGACAAACTGTTGAGTTGGGGGAAATTAACCATCCCCTACACCTACATATTAAGCACTTTGTAGTTATTATTAACTCCAGACCATCAAGGCTCTGATGTCATTTTTTTTCTCTTTAAAGCCGTCTAAATTTTTTTTTTGTCATTTGTGCCACTACACTCAGTTTATTTAAGAACTGAAATAAGTGAATTGGTATATTTTCAGATATTAAATTATTTTTACCTAGACTTAATTCTGTGCATGTCCCTCTTTTCCCAGGTGTGTGACACACAGATGTCTAAGCAACTTCTTTCCACCAATGATTGATTTTGCTGGTCCCCACACAGAAAGTTTAAAAAGGTCCCCTATATTTGTAGTTTCTCAGCTGCTAGCAATGAACACTGACACTGGGTAACAAGCGAATAGGAAATGTATTGCACAGTTTCAAAGAAACAGCTGAAAATCTGGCCTGGCAAGGACAGGACTAGGGCATTTCCAGGGATCTGGGTAGGAGGAAGTAGTCCAGTTTTTCCAGGGTGCTACCACTGGGAAAGAATATGTTCCAATTATTTTTGTTTTCCTATCCGTTTGTCTTCCTTCAGAAGAGGAAAAATTGAGAGACAGACAGAAAGACAGTGACTTTTTGTCGTATATAGGGCAGGGCACCTTGGCTGACAATCCCACAAGACTACCTTCCATAGGAGAGCCAACGCACCACTGATGCGTGCACATGCACACACACCCCACCCAGGTGCAGTGCTATTATCAGATGAAGGAATGGATAATAGGCAGCCACAATCTCAAAAATGCCCATTACAGTCTCTTGTTTTTCACTCTTCCCTTTATAGATTTTCCCATAAGGCATGGGCTCCTTGGGCCGTAAGTAGTTCCACCTCCACAGTTAGCCCTTTGCTCTGTTCATCATGAATATAGCCCTGCTTTTCCATCCATAGTTGTCTGTGCCTGAAAATTACACCACCCCCTCTTAGAAACCTCAGGAAGTCTGCCTTGCTCATAGCCCCTTCTTAAGGCCTTCCTTATGCAGCCTGTGATTGTTGGCTCCATGGAAGGTGCAGGGCCGGAACCTAACTAAATGGCACCTTTCTATTAGTCTCACCAAAGGCCTGTAGATAGGCTCTGCCTGAGTAGCATTCAGCCACCTAGATTCTCTCTGCGTCCATTTGACTATGAAGTATACAAAGCACAGTCTTCAGCCAACGTGGAAGCAGAAAAGCCTATGGAGGGAAGTAAAGGCAGAGAGCGAGCAGAAACCAGAGGCCGGCAAGGAGAGTAGAAAAGCGGTGCTCAGGAATAACAGAAGCAGGAGAAGAGTGTGGGAACTCTGGTGCAGGGAGCAAAGGGCCAGGCTCCCTGCTGAGAAGGCGCTGACTGGCAGCTGCAGCCTATCTTCAACCACGGGGTCAGAGAGGCACAGGCGTTTCTGATTTTATCTCAGGCAGGGTTGCAGTAAATTCCTATACTTTACCTGATGTAACCTGACTGTTTCTCTTTCCTTGAACCCAGAAAGAGCCTACCTAACACTATACCTACTCCCTTCTCACTCTCAGCTCTCTCATTCTTAATCCCAAACAAACCACCTTGTCTGTCCACATGGCCTTGCTTTTCAATAGCCACCCCTCCCTTCAAGGTCTCTACAGCTGTCTTCTCTTCTGAAACTTCTAAATCATCTCTTTTCCAGATCCCCACTAACCTCCACTGTCCACTCCTGAGTCACCTGTTAACACCGGATATGCCAGGTCAAGGGCCTCACTCTTGATGAGCTACCATAGCAGGCGATTTTAGTCCACTTACTGAAGTCAAAAGATCAAAGTGAGGGGATTTGCTGGGCCAGTTTGGGGCCTGAATTGGAAGTAGAGATCAGATTCCAGACTCCTGGATCTTAGATTTGGAAGAGGTGGCAGAAATCATCTAGCCCAACTTCAAATGTAAAGCCAGATTGTCCTCAAGCACATTCTGAAGGGGTACTTGCCCAGACTAAGCCGGGAAGCTTCCTAGACTGGCAGATCACTGCTTCACAGGGTAGTTCAAACCACTTTTCCTGACAACATTATGACTAATACAAGTTCCTCTTACTGAGGCAAACACTGGCTCCACATAGCTCTCACCTGTTAGTCAACAGAAAGCTGAACAGAATAAATTGAATTAACCTTTCCCAGGCCATTCTTCTAAAAAGTTAAAGACAGCTAACATGAGCTGCCTGGATTCGTCTTTCCCGGGCTTGCTTTCCCGGATGCGCCAACCTGTGCTCACGCTCAAGATGGTCATGGCATTCTGATACATAGTTTGTACTTTTCTCTTTTAAAATTTAGCACCCAGAATTAAGCAAATCATATCTGTTTCTATAAAGCTAAAGAGAGAAGAGAAATCTTACTAAGTCCTATTTTTACAACACTAAACTTTGCCTTTTTTTCATTCTTACTATCTTGACCCCTCCACTGCCCTCTAGTGGTGGCTGATTTTTTCTCAGCTAAGAGAATTGGAGAGAAGAGACATTGGAGAAAGGAGCAAGGTAGTGCAGCAAAAAAAAAAAAAAAGATATATGTATATACGAATTCTTGGCCTCGTGAAATTTGTAATCTAATTTGGGAGGCAAAGCATACAATGAAAACTAGCAAAAGAGACAAGCCATAATAACACCCAGAAGTGATAAATAAAATAATTTCTAAGGAATTTGGGAAGACTAGATCAATGAGGACCAGAATAGAGAAGATGTACAGAAGCGGTGGTATTTACATTCAGCTTTAGATAGGAAACAGCAGGAAACAGAAAATGAGCCCCTTCAACATAGTCAGTTTGAGAGATGCAGCAAGAAACTGAAAATGTGGGAGTGTATTTTGGGTAAGAACTTAGGGCTAGAAACAGATTGATGAATCACCCACAAATATCTATGACATCATATAGGATTACCAATGGAAAGAAGATGGGAGTAAGGCTTACCAGAGCTGAGAATCTGTCATTCACCATCGATTAATTCAGGCATTCATTAGTCAGTAAATACATATTAATTTAGTAAATGACATGACTTTGTGAGTGGATACCTGTGCAAGGTACTGTTTTAGGCTGAGAGATAAAAGATGACTCATAACAGCCTTGCCTTCAAGAATTTAAGAACATAGTGATGCAGATAAGGCAGTGTAAGACTTGTAAATCAGCAGGTATATTGATAGAAAATTGCAAGAACCATAAGAAAAGTTCAGATAAAGGAGGAATAGAGAAAGAAAGTTTTGTTTTCATGCTAGGGCTGTCAGTGAATGCTTTACAGGTAAGATGGCTTTCAAAGTTAAGCCATTAGGATGGATAGGATTTGACCAGGTGGAAATGGTTGGGGAAATGTTACGCATTTGAGACAGTACAAGCAAAACTGACCAAGATGGGGTGGGGGACATAGAAGCCAGCACAGAGCCTTACACACTGTATTCCACACTGCACATCCATGGAACTAAACATGGGCTGCATTCCCAGCACTGCCCAACATCCTTCTGTCCTTCCCTGTTAGAAGTTCTGAGCTGAAGCTGGAGGAGCACGTATTAAAGGAGCCTTCGAGAGACTCAAGTGGAGGTCACAGGTAGTAGGCTGAGAGCTTAGAGGTGAGGTCTGGACTGGAGAGCTACATTTGTGACCATCTGTGCTGAGGTGACTTGAAGCATGGGCCTTGCAGGAGATGGCTGGGAGAAAGAAGAACAGAGCAAGAAGAAGAGGGGCCAGGATTGAGCTTGTTCCCTGCCCTTCACTGCTCTTTCTTCTCTCCTCAAACCCCTCATCCCACCAGCTCCCCCGCACACCCTCAGCAGATGACTTTGCCTCCTACTTTACCAGGGAAACAAAGCCATTATATGAGAACTCCCGCCTCAAACTTCTTACCACCAAACCAACACGCTTGCCTGCACCTTCTTACTTTTCCTTCTCTCTTACAATGGAAGAGGTTGCCGTCCTGTTTTAAGGCAGGAGCCTCCACCATGGCTGATCCCCCCTTCTCACCTCTTCAGCAGCTGCACTCCATCAACCCTCCCTCTCTAGCTCTCACAGTGTGCCCGCTGCACAAGGGCTCTCTAATCCCTGCTGTCTTTTAAAAACCCTCCTGCCAGAGTGGTACCCTTACCCTCTCCTCCTTCAGGAGGAAAGCTACTTGGAAGTGGTCTCCACCAGCTCCCTCCAGTCCCTCTGCATTCTCTCCTCTCCTCTCTATACTCAGCTTTTGCTCCCACGGCTCCACTGAAACCGCTCCTGCTGGGGACACCAAAGGCTTCCATATTGCAAAATCCAATAAGCCGTAACAAGTCCTAACTTTGACCCGTGGCCACATTTGACACCAGTGACCCCTTCCCTCCTCCTGGGAATGGTCTTCTCTTAGTCACCCTGAGCTTCTTGCCTCGAATGTTGCGAGTTCTGCCCTCAACTTTACTTCTGTTCATACTCTTCTTGGGTGAGCTCACGTGGCCCGGTGGCTTCCTAACCCTTTGCATGCTCAAGTCTCACAGATCTGTAACTCGACTTCCAACATCTCTCCTGAGTTTCTGATCACCAATTCCAATACATCAAACTCAGCAGAACTAAAAACGCAAATGCTCTTCTCCCCACCCACCCCCTGCAACCTGCTTGCTTCCAGATGTTCTTTCTCAGTCACAAGCACTCTAGTATCTCTTCCTGCATCCTCCCCATCCTACCTTCCCCCACACCCAACCCTAATCTCTTCTGACTTTACAGTCAGAGGATGCTTCCAAAAGTTCGAGCTGATCAACTAATTCTCTTGCTTAGGATTCTACTCTGCCTTTTCTTTGCTTTGGGATGTAGTCTAAACCCCTAAGCATCATAAGGTGAGCAGTGGGAATGGGAGGGAAGGTGGAGTAACAATAGACAGGGCCCGCAATTACAAGGGAGAGTCCTGGAGGGTAGGGTTCAATTGCTGCATTAGGAAGGCTGATCTGAAGGTCTTTGAAAGCCAAGCAGAAGGACTGAGACAATGCAGTAGGAAAAAATAAAACTTTTAAATATTCCTGAACAAAGTAACACTTGAGGAATATCAGTCTAACAGTGGTATACAAGGGTACACTAGAGCTAGGATGAGAAAAGGATGGAACCAGAACCGGAGTGAGGAAAGGGTGCAGGCTGCAGGGAGAATGTGCTTATCCTTCCAATAAAACACTAGGAGAAAGTGGATATTACCGAGATACTCGTGACCCAGTTCCTGGGAGATGTAAAAAAGAGGAAGCAACTGACATATAACCAGGGCATATAACACATTCTCATACATTTGTTTGTTTACATGTTTACCTCTGTCAGACTACAGTCTTCTTGAAGTCAGAAACCTTGTCTTATTTATTTTTATATCTTAATATATAGCCCAGATTATGGCTTGGATCAAGATTTTATAAATATTCCAAAATGACCAACTCAATGAATAAATAAGGGCAGATTGTGTATGAAACCAAGATAGCTTGAGGAGTTTTGAATTTGGCTGTGAAATGTTAAGTTTAAGATGACATCTAAAGTATCCACTTGTGAACATTTTATAGAAACTTACCGAAAGAGTTAAGTGCTCAGAAGCTCAGGAGAGAGAAGAGACCGGAAAAGAGGCACACTAGGCAGTCATTGGTGTGAATCACCCCCACAGCCCCCCACTGACATGTGACATCGAACAAACAACCCTGAAGCCTTGGCGGCTTCATATTATAGTGTACTGTGGTCAGGATGGAGGCTCTGCTCTAAATAGCCATTCAGAGGTCCAGGTTCCTGCCGTGTGAGCACCACCATTGTCAATGCACCAACTGGAGTCACTGCGGGAGAGAGTGAAGAGGATCATCCTGGAGGTTTTATAGATGGGCCTGGAAGTGGTTTATATCACTCCTCCCACCAGTTTTTGTTCCCTCATTGGCTTCACATCCTAGACTGACTGCCACTCTGGACTATTCACGTGCCTTTTCGATCCATTCTCTGCCCTTCTCTATTCTGCTCTGTATCCTGGGAGGCTGGCCTTTAGGGAGGCTGACCATCCTAGCTCTCTGGCTTCCAGCTGGGTTCAAAGAATGAGGTACCAGCAGGAGAGTGCAAACAGGAAGGGGGAAGAGGTTGAGGTATCGATCACATCATCACCCCCACCCTTTGCCAAGAACTCCTGGCAGTGGCCACATTTTTCTACAGCCACGGCTTCTGTTGGGCAGTCCCTGTTCTATGGCTCTGCTCTTGCTGGCCTCCAATAATGCTGTTCCTTCACTCTTGGGGTCTTAACAGCTTCCTGCGGTTAATAGTTCCTGGCTGCTTCTGTATTCCTTGTGGGGTATCTTAACTTTGCCCATTCTTCTGTAAATTGTCCCTTTCTTAACAGCCCTTCAGTCAAATCCGTTGAGTGTTCCACTTGCTTCCTCTCAAAGCCCTAACTGGTACATTGTTGACTAGCTCACATTCATTCCATTTCAATTACCAATTCACTCTTTTGTGGGTGATTTAATTAATTGGTTCCATCAAAAAGAGTACAAGTGGCCACTGTAGTTAAAATTCCATTTTAGAACCTCATTCTGAAAGTTTTAAATCCACATGTTCTACAGCAAGAGAGAACCCTTTCTTTTCATTGGATTCTGGAGATGGTTATGCATGATAACTCTAATCTTCCTCTATTGCCATAGATACCCCAAAAGTGATCTTGGCCACTCTATTTTCTCTCTCAGTGGTTTTGTTCTTCCTTTTCCTGTTGGAGACCATTTCCACTTATCATGTACCCAAGGATACAACATCATAGATTTTTTTAGTAATACTGGATACCATTTTTTGAAAGCCAAGACACATGCTAGGCTTTCCATTACTGAATTAACAACTTTCAAAATAGACACTAACATCTTTATTTTATAAGTAAAGAAATACTTTACTTATTAACCAAATAACTTGTCCAAGATCACATGGTTAGTACATGAGTCAGGATATGAATCAAATAGTCTACTTTTAAAGCTCATGCTGTTAACATCTATGCTATCTTGCTAGGGTCCAAATACCCATAAACAGGGTGATGTGCTTAGAAATAAGTGGTGGGTAATTTTAAAACAGCAGTAGTGGGAAGGAGAGAGAGAATAGGTATATAAATGAGTAGTTGACGGAGAGATTTGCTTGGCATTGTGCAAAGATCATGGTTAACAGCTATACGGTGGTGGCAAGAATCACTTTAGATAACCAGTGCAGGTCACAGGAGATGGGAAAGAGGAAAAACCGGTTTCACATACACATTTAGAAAAAGTAGATAAGAGGTCTAGAGTTTTGTTCCTACACAGCAGTTGGTGAGCTGTAGATGGGAGCTCCTTAATGGCAGGAACTGTGTGTTACTAATACTGCTATCTCCAGCAACCATGCTCAACCTTCCACATAGTGAGCAGCAAAAGATACTAAGTTAGACAGCGAAACTTCATACTGTCTTCTGTATGAAATATTGTAGAGCTGTTTACTATATAATGTTTATTAATTTTACAGCTCTGTAAACTCTGATAAAATTATCATAGTATGTAATAGAATTTAACATATTATAACACAACCTATAATAATAATATTTATTGAATATTTACATGTACGAGGTGATATACTAAGCCATTTACATAGGTTAGGCCATTTCATTTTCACAATAATCCTATGAAATAGATGCTATTATTGTCAAGACAAGGAAACCGAGGCACAGAACCATTAGGTCACACAGCTAGTCATTGGTAAAGTCAGTATTTGTACCTAAGCATCCTGGCTCTGGAGTCCTTCCAAAGCACAAAGAAACTATTTCTCTGTTGCAGCTTAAATGTATACCATCCCAAGCTCACAAGATGATGCTCAGCAGTGCCTGGCGAAGGCTCATGAGTCTGCATCTCTTCAGCACAAATTAGTCAAGAGTAGTTCAGCATGCTACACATAGTTGAAAATAGGTTTTATTGGAAAAGGCAGTTATATCTTTTCCTTTATACTTTCTTAGCTTTCCTGGAAATGAATTGCATAGGGCATTGCACATAGCACAAAATAGACACTTAATAAATATCTACTGAATTCAACCAAACTAATAACTTCAGTAAGAAAAAGTATCAGAAGACATAAAAAAAAATGATGGTAGTAAAATATGAAAACAGTAGATAAACATAATCATTACTATCATCTCCTACATACAAATTTTGCTACTTTGGGAAAATGTTTCAAGGAATATTTTCAAGACCAGTGTTTACAATGATCACTAATAGTTTTTAAGTCTTTAACTGCAGTAGAGAGCACATTTACCTGGAATGCTTTCTTTGAAAGCTTCACAATGATTTCCAAATATACCACGGCCTTTTAATGAGGGGAAAAAGTTATATTCATTAACATTCTTTTCATATGTAGGGGAATCCTAGGCCTGGACAATAAAACAGACGCTCTGAGAAAACATTTTATGATGGCCACTGTACGAAGGTAATTGAAAGACCTGTTTTTTCAGGTTCTATTTCCTGAAGGTAATAACAATCCAAATTGACAAGGAGTAGACTATCTTCTGTACCCACCTGGACAGGGAAAAATCAGATTTTTAACATTTCACAGTCTCACAGCGTTCTTTAGTTAGAATTCAAAAGGCCACTCATTCTAGGGCTAGTGGTTTCCCAGTCTCCCAGACCAGACAGCCTAGCACCGGCTGACGTGGCAGCCCCACAGGGGTTGGAAATGACTGTACCACTAGGGATATGCTTCGGCACCACTTCCTCATGAGATTCCTCATGAATCTCTTTCTCACCCCCAGATGAGTCCTTTCCCCAAGCATCTAATTTATGCATTCATTCAACTAATATTTATCAAGTACCTATCATATGATGGGGCTGCTTTTGATATTGGAGACACAGCGATGAGTAAGACGATACTGTGTCCTCCGGGAGCTAATACATATGTATCTACATATAGGAGAATACAAATCACACACATACGAAAAGTACATAAAGTATATCATTGATGGATACAGATTCATACTTCAAAGAAAATTATACAGGATAATGGGACAAAGTGGGAAAGGAAAGACCATCTCTGTTTGCTGGGCGTTGGCCTGGCACTCAGAGCTAGGCCAGTGTTCTCTGGTCAAATGTAACAATTTTATGGCACATCAACATGAGATAAGGTCACTCTATGACAGTCATGGAGTAAACAAACAAACAAACAAACTACTTTGTAATCGTGTCTAAGCACAGACAAAACCAAGTACACTGTGCAAACCACTACAGTGACCAATGGCCCCTCTCCCAGCTGACAGGAAAGAATGCTGATTTTTCACCAGCTGCAGCATTAGCCTCACTTCACTCCTCCTGCCTCCAAGATATAGTTCATTAAGATACTCATTACCATGAAAGTTCTGGGGAGCAAGGAAAGGATTTCAAGGGAGAAAAGACACATCAGACTCGTGTATTTTGAATGAGTCCTCTGGGAGGTGTGGAAATCAGCAGAATCTGGCTTAGAGGCCCCTCTTGTATCCAAGTCTATGTTACTACTTACTGACTATTCTTAGCCTCTGCTTAGGCAACTGCTCAAAGTTCATATTAAGTAGTCTTTATCAACTAAATTGTCTATAAAGTCTTGCTTTCTTCCAATATGTTCTGTAAAATGTAGGCTGTCTGTTACACTTTTTGCTTCAGTGATTTTCTCCTCTTTCCAAAGTGCTTTTTTGCTTATCTTGAGTTTTGGGCTTTATTCAGGGTTCTCCCTATGGGCCACATGCTTATGCATCAGAGAAATAGGGAAGGTTTTGTTTTGTGCCCTCTAGCAGAAAGAGTAACTTCTGTTTGGAGTCTGAGCTCAAAAGATTTAAAGGCTCTAGCAATGAAGAAATAGAAATTAATAGAAAATCATGGTTGTAGTCTGCAGAAGGTAAAATACACTGGGTTGATACATGTGGTAAGAAAGAGGTACTAATAAATAAAGTGGATATATTATGCTTTGTTTAGGTTAAGTTGTGCTGAACTTTTTTTCTGCTACATTTTAACGTTCCTTAAATGGGCCACAATTTTTCTGCCAATATTTCTTTCTCCATCTGGAACAATTTCCTTCCTTCTTCAATTAGCTAACCTCTACCTGTTCTTCTATAACTCAGTTCAAACATTCTCTGGAACAAGAAGCCCAATAAAATTTGGAGAGATGGCTGTTCTTTGTACTATTAATAGGACTTAATTCTAGTCCATTTAAATATTGATTCATTTTAGTTCCCCCACATCTTAGCTCTTTAAAGGCAATGCATGACATCTAAATCTGCATCTCCAAAGTTTAGCACAATAAAAACCTAATAAATATCTGTTGAATTAATAAATCCACAAGGCTTATACTAGAATCCCTTCAAAGTAATTCAAGTGGAATTCTTTACGGGTACTCCAGACTTGAAGTGTTTCAAAGGGGAAATAAAACATGCCCATGGATAAGAAACACGGGAGAAAAGATGTAATATTTTGAGTTTGTGTGTGTGAAGAAAGCGAGACAAGAGGGAATAAAATGCCTCTCAAATGACATAAAGTGACTTGATTAAGTATCTTGAATAAGGTGACTACTGTAAGTCACAACCAATATATTGGGGGCAGGTGAGAAAGGACACAAACAGATTCAATTTCTTGGACATTGAAACAATGACCTTTCTGTTGACTGGCGTTTAACTACTGTCTTGCACAAAAGTTGCTCCCAGACAAACTGTCCAAGAAAACCAAAGAAAACTATCACAACAGCGAGTGGGTAAGTTTTTCTGCACGCTTTCAAAATTGCCTCTGCCCTCTCCTGTTTTTGGTAAATCAAACCCACCGTTGCCCAAATCAGACAAAAGATCTTAAAACACTAAAAAAAAAAAAAAAACCCTCCAAAAAACCAAAACCAAACCCTGCTTTGAAATGCAAAGACGAGTCCCTTCCTGGGACGCGGCGGGGAACCCGACTCCGGGGGGTTTCCGATGGCGCCGAGGCTGAGCAGAAGCCCCTAGCCCTGGCGAGTTTCAGGAGCAGAGCCGTCTAGGCCTCCAGCTGGCGCTCGGGAGGAACGGCGTTCCCAGGGTGGGGCCAAGAAGGAAGGGAAGGGCGGGCGCGAGGCTACGGTACGGAACCCCTAGTGCAGGGAGCCCCTCACACCACCTGTCCGCAACCCGGAAACAGATGTGGGCCGCGCGGCGTGGCGGGGTTGCGGTTCCGGGTCGGGCCGCACCGCAGCCCGCGCTCCGCTCGCTGCCGCAGTGCCCCGCCCCCGCGCTCCGGACCTGGGCAGGCGGTGGCCGCCCGGCGGCTCCCGGGGCCACATGGCTGAGGGGGACGCAGGGAGCGACCAGAGGCAGGTGAGGCCCCGGCGGGGCGCCGACCTCCAGGCTCGGCTCGGCCTCGCCTCGCCGCCCCAGGACTCCTTCTCCGAGGGGGCCTCTGCTCGGGGCCGCCCCCGGTCCCGCCTGCATCGCCCGGTGCCGGCTGCCGGGCATTCGCTCCGCCGCGTTTCATTTTCCCGGCGCTTGCTCTCAGCCGATCGCTCTCCGGCCTGCCGCTCCCGAGTGTCGGCGGGGTAGGCCTGCCTCGGAGAGTGTCATCGTCAACCATCAGCACGCGACTGAGCAGCTCCGGGCCGGAGGCAGAAACCTGGGTTCTGCTCCCCACCCTGTCCCCTCCGGGTCACCTTGGATGGGCGAGTTAAGAACCCCGTTTCTGCCTTTGCAAAACGGGCAATAATAACACAGACCCTGGAGTCCCCTGAGGGCCCACTATATCTTACTCATCTTGGCGTTGAGCTTTCCCCTGCGCGTGGCTCACGTGGGCGATCTTAAAGCTTTTCCTACTGGGCTGGAGGATACAATGAGATGATACAAAGTTAAATGTATACTTTGCTTCCCATTTTCCCCTTTAGATCCAGGTATTATTTTTTAAACCCGAAACCAAATTAATAATTTCCAAAATGTTTCGAGCGTTTGATTACCAAAGAACAGAAATAACCACCCAGCCTCGTGCCCAGATTCAAAACAAAAACGACGGAGATCTAATAGGAATATAGGGCTAATCTGTAGCAACGCGGCTGATGAGTGGGGGTGGGAGTTACCTGTTAAAAAGAGAAGGTGGAGCAGAGAAAACACGTCTGTCCTTTTACTTGTGAAGCTCACTACGGGGTATGACAGTGCATATATATTTTGGCTTAGTAGTGGTCAAAAGCACAGTGATATAGTAGCAAGGCTGGTGCCAGTAATTGCAAGAGTGTCTGGCATCCAGAGAGTACAACATGGTGACTGGCTGTAAAGAATGTGTGGCATTGTTCACACAGTGATCCTTCATACAAGCTAGTGACGGTAATTGCAAATACCTTATAAAGCTGTAAGGAAAACTCAGGTTTTTAGGGTGTGCATTCGTTGACTTTTTTCCCTCCCATCAACCTCTTTCAGAATGAGGAAATTGAAGCAATGGCAGCTATATATGGCGAGGAATGGTGTGTCATTGATGACTGTGCCAAAATATTTTGTATTAGAATTAGCGACGATATAGATGACCCAAAGTGGACACTTTGCTTGCAGGTATTTTTTCCCCTTCTCTACAACCATTTTCTTTTTTCTTTTTTTAACTTTACTTATTTACTTATTTTTACACAGCCATTTTCAGCTTACAATATTGACTCTATATGATTGACTACTATTGTGTTTTTCTAATGATTATTCTTGTGTGACTTGTTCTGAATTGTCTTTTTTTGTTGATGGCATTTGTTAACCACTGATGATCTAAACATATGGGTAATTAAATCTCAGATCACTTTCAAGTTACACTTTCATTGATAGCCCCAATCTTTCCTATCTCAAATATTTTATTTATTTAAGTGTTCTTAATGTACCTTGGCAGACTTGAGTTTCACTTCCATTATCCTGTCCATTTAATAGGAGAGGGTCTAAACCTGGGGAGATAGCTAAAATTTAAGAGGAAGAATAGGTTAGTAATTGAGATGGTTTATAGAGTAGATACTTATTTCTTACTTATCTTTTTAAATAAAAAAAAAATTGGGGGGGGCAATTAGGTTTACTTGTTTATTTTTTTAATGGCCAGGACCTTGTGCATGCTAAGCAGGCACTCTACCACTGAGCTATACCCTCACCCCTGATACTCATTTCTTTATTAATTGGGAATCACTTGTGGCTAGGATAAATAAATGAAAAGGTCAGCTATGGTTTTCTGTTTTGAAACTTATTTTGTTTATGACTGCTGATACTTTCAACATAAATGCTAAATTGAGTTTTTTGTCAGTATTTGTTTATAGTCATACTGATTTGAAAAGAAACGTGGTTCTCTACTGTTAGTTATTTAAAGTATTTAATAGTATTTAGTAGGCTTTTAAAAAAAATTTCTTAAGAATATCTGGAACAGTGTAGTGCTACTCTATTCATTTGGGGTTAGGGTGTAATGCCTCTATTTCAGTTTTTCTTTTCCTTTTGTCTTTGTCCTCCTCACCCTTATTTTCTAAATTTTCATTGCTTTTATATTTTCTTTGCATATAATGATCTCTTTCTTAAAAAACTGGCATCATCATTAAGGTAGAAGCATAAATATGAGGAGGGAATTCTCTCCTGAGATTTAACAAAACAGTGGTTTTGTTTTCTAGTTTGGCAAGTTAGTACTCTGTCCAGTGACTAGTCTTTATAAATGTAGTTATTTTTGAGCCACGATGAAGTGTAAACAGATTTGTTTTTAAACTGCTTTGTAGGTGATGCTACCGAATGAATATCCAGGTACAGCTCCACCAATTTATCAGCTGAAGTAAGCTATAATTCTACACTTATATTTTTATAAAAAGATTATGCTTTAAAAAGATTATTTCTCTATACTGTACAGTGTTTTTATATAGAATATCTTTCTTAACAAAATGTATATAGAAATTAAAAACACCTTTGGACTTGGTATAGAGTACTTAAGTAAAAAAGTTAAATTATGTAAGAACACATTAATGTATGCCACTCAGTATGAAAGAGGATCACAGGGTTCATAGGGGTAAAATAGCTGCAGAATTGTCTTTAGAGATGGGGAAGGAAATCTTCCATTTACGTAACCTAGTAATCTAGAAAGCCTGGTCTGTAGAGTTTCTCCTAACCTGGTTCTGCTGAACTCGCCAGTTTCTTGACATGCCTCTGCCTAAGCTGGGCTGCCTTCCAGGAATCATCCGTGGTGCCTGTGGTGCTTGTTCTTTCCATTCTTGTCCAGGTACCATCTCAGCAGCCCAGGCTTAGTCTTAATGAGTCATGCCTGCTGAGTCCAAGTAACCTCTGATCCACCTTGCCTGCTTGACCTACTAAGATGTATAAACCTGTGCAGATGGAATTGCATTAAATCTCAATTACTAAAATGTCTATCTACCAGTGGGATTATTTTTTGTGTGTTTTAAAACCAGAGCAATACAATTTGCTATTAATAATGGTTCTGTAATTTTTCATTTTTTTAATTGAAAATGAAAGATGCGATCATAGAATACTTGTCAACATTAGTGCCCTTTTCAGAAAAAGTTAATTTTTGTACAGTCACGTGGCAACCAGCTTATTTGTTGGAATTGTTTTTAAGGCACCAGTTAGAAAAAAATTGAGAACTCTTGATAGTGTGGCAAATATAGTGACTCTGGAAATTTATATTCTGGAACTTATTCTGCCACTTAGGTAAACTTGGGCAGATTTATGATATCCTATGAACTCCCCTGTTTCTTAAACCATATTTTAATTGAATAATGTCAGTGTTAGTTTCATCATGGTTTTCTGGGAGGACTACATGAGTTAATGCCAATGAAAGCATTTTGGAACTGTATAGATTTATATAATACAACATTTTAATGAAAACAGATAATTTTTTTAAAAGTTAAATAAAAAAGATCAATTTGTGATTTAATCAGTATTTTCTCTTCAAGATATAAACACAATCTTTGAATAATCTTCTTTATTGTGTTTTATTTAATCTTAGTGCTCCTTGGCTTAAAGGACAAGAACGTGCGGATTTATCAAATAGCCTTGAGGAAATATATATGTAAGTGATAGATGATTTTTTAAAAAATTCTATTAGTGACTCTATTGTGGGCTTTTGTTGGAACTGTGATATGTTAAGGTCTTTTCTAAACTTTTTGTTAAGCTGCCTTTCCATTAACAAAAAGGATGCACTTGAAAGATTGGTTATATAATTTTATATATACATTTGATTTGAATTTTACTTACATACAAAAATACATTAATATTTAGAACCAATAGCTATAAAAACACTTAACTTATAAGGGTAAATTCAGATACTACGCTTATTTTGATATGCTATGTGGAATGAAATTTGTAACAGCAGAATCCTAAGCAATTATTCATTAAATTACTATATACTTTTACTGGTAATTTTCTTGTATTAGGCCATAATACTGAGGGTCTGTTGTATACTGTATTTTTCACTCTTACATTCATTCAACAAATAGTACATGACAGGCATTGTACTAGATCCTATACATACATAGTTAGCAAAACCAGAAATGGTCTCTGTTTTTATGGCATTTAGAATTTACTGGCAGAAGAGATATGACTCATAATATCACAAAAATGAGTGTAAAACTGTAGCTGTGGTAAGTTTTGTTAAGAGAAAGGTATTAATGTGCAGTACTAGTTTGAAAGTTAAATTATGGTCAGGGATGACTTGGTTGACTTAAAAGCTGAGTAGCTAAGTGAAGGTCAGGGATGACTCGGTTGACTTAAAAGCTGAGTAGCTAAGTGAAGATGACTCCAGTGAAAGGCTGCAGCGTGCGCAAAGGCTCTGTGTCAAGGAGCTTGGCACATGTGAAGACACAAACTAATGGTGGTATGAAGTGAGAAGAGAGGGGAAGAGAGAGAAGGGAGCATGGTAGGAAAATGACGTGGTGAGGTAGGCAGGGACGTTATGGAGAGTCCTGTAGGCCATGTTGAAGATTTTTGTCTTTTTCCTAAGACTCATGGGAAGCAGAGAGGGGCTTTAAGTGCTGTGATGCCATGATAAGATTTTCATTTTGAAAACACCCTTCTATTTCTGGGTGGAGAACTGATTGGAAGGGAGCAAGAACAGGTGTGGGATATCAGTTAGCAGGCAGATGCAGTAGTCCAGAGAAGATATTCTGTGATATTTAGTGATTCCATCATCCTCAGCATTTAAGTATTACTTGTTTTCTCAATGAAATGTTTTCTGATACCTGTCCCTAACCTTACTGGCCACTCTACCTTTTGTGCCCCCAACAAACTTTAATCTTTTTTTATGCTTATTTACCAGTGTATCTCCCCTCTTAAAGTAGAATGAGATATACTGTAAATTGCTCACCAAAGGTATTGTAATTGTACATCTCATAGTCATTTTCTTTTCTTATCTTCCTTGATCTCTGTAATTTTGGGTGGTGTTGAACAGTTCCTCTTTCTTGAAAAACTTTCCACACTTGGTATTCATCAGTTAGATTTTTCTCCTGTCTATGCACAGTTTCATGCCCTCTGAAATGGCTTTCCATTTGCCTTTTTCTACCCCAAAAGTACCCCTCCACCCTTATTAAGAGAGTCCCTCCTATAGGACACAACTTGCTGTTCTCTGTGACTAGTTCACTTGAGCTGTTCAAGAGTTAGGGAGGACCAGAAATTACAAATCATGTAGATGTGAAGCAACCTGACATCTTCAGAGCTGAGCAAGTAGTTTAGCATGCCATGAATATATACTGAGGTAGGTGTAAGAAGAAAGGACCTGTAAGCTGGGATATGGAGTTTGGAAATTATCTTGTAGGCTCTGGGCATTTTCGGAAGGGGTGATATAATCAGGTTTGGTTAGCAGTGTGGAGGGTGGTCTGTGAAGAGTGTGAAAGGAGGGACACCACAGGAAGAGCAGTTAGTAACTTGGGAGGGAGACAGTGGAGACCTTTATTAAGACAACAAGAACACAGGGGAGAAGAATGGTCCGTTAAAGAAGTACCTAAGAATAGAAACTAGGATTTGGTGATTGGGTAGATGTAGATTAATTTGCTTATCATACCTTATTTTTGTTTAAATATTTTGCGTATGGACATTTTGAATATATGAAAATAATTATTTTAATAAAACAAAAGGTAAATAACAGATTTAAAAATACTTTGAACATTATACTAATTGGTGTTGAAAATAAAAGGGATTAAATTTTTTTTTAAATTTGAATTTATAATGGTCCATTTCAACAATACTTAATTTAAAATCCAAGAAAATGATTATTTTAATTTCCCACAGCTCTTCACATTTTGATGTATCATGAAGTCTTAGATTTGGAAGTTGGAGAGTGAGGCTTGTCAAAGCAAAAATTGCACCGGACCAAGTTAAACAGGCAAGGAAGACTTTCTTCAAGACTACTGCAATAGAGGAGAGAGGCAGAAGACAGTCTGAACTTGATTTCCTGAAACAAAAGGCAGGGGTGTTTGAAGGGCTGGGATGAACTGTAGGAAAGTACAGGAGGATGTTGGGGGGAGGTTGGTCAGTGAGTGTACAGCATGTTGTTACTTCCTGAGTCTGCAAGTGTGTTTCTCTGTGATTAGGCCATCTTTGTTTGCAGATTGTTGCTCATCAGAAGTTAGGCTCCTGCCCTCCCACAGAGACTAGGAGATAGGGGCACTGTCTTCCCTGATGATTACATTTCAAAAGAATTGCTCCCAGGTCCATGAGAAAGGCACTCCCAGGTTCTAAAACTGACAAAACTTCTAAAAAGATATCCATACATCCCGAAGGAGCAAAGGAAGAATTTACAATGACAAGTTTTCTAAAGAAAATGCTCTAAGAAAAGGGAGGTCAGAGCCTAGAGTTAGGAAGTTCTGCCTGTCTGGGGTTTAGTCAGGCTGTCTTGGCCAGGCTTCTGGAGTCAGGTTTTGAAACAGTGTGGCCTCTCTGAGTGTGTTTTCTCATCTGTAAAACGAGGAAAGTAGAATAATATCATTGTGAAGATTAATTGTCATAGTCCATGGCATGTATTTTAGCACTGTATTATCGTAGCTCTCTTTTTTGTTCTTGCTAAAGGAGTCATCTCAACCAGTTTTGTCATTTTGAAAATGAGATAATGGAAATTATTCAGATCAAGTGATTTGTCTAAGGTCATACAACTGATTAGTACACTTCAGTAAATAGTTTACCCTTATGTCAACAAATACAAGTATTAGAGTATTAAAGATACAAAAATTAGAGCCATGATTAAAATGAGAGTCACAAGTAACTTGACTTTGTTTTGATTATTCTGGGTTGGATAATAGTTATTTAAGCATACTTAATCACAATATATCTCAACTAAAATACCAGTTTTTAATCCAGGTTGGTCTTTTACTCAATTTGAAACAAACTGTATTCTGGACTTTTTATATTCAGCTACTTTACCATAATTTAATTTCATAAATAAAAGCTTAGCACTTCACTGCATAATAAGTAGTCTTCATATTTTGCTCCAGTTCTTAAGATTCAGCAGACTTCCTCTAGGACCACTGAGAGAGAGAGGACTCCAGCTTTTGTCTGTTCTAATTTACTCAGTCCTGTGAGAGATTTCATAACAGCAAAGGAAAAGTTTGAAAACCACCAAATCCTAGTCTATAGTTAAAAAGACATGAAAAATCAAATATACCTTAGTAAAGAAAAATATGAACAAACTATTGTCACATGAGAAAATACAAATACATCAGTAACAACAATAGCAACAACAACCCACTAGATAGAACTTTTGGGTCCAAGAGAAAGGATAATTTTCATTTTCTTCAGGAAACCTTTCACACCCACTACAACTTCCTTACACTAGATTTCAGTAAGTCTTGTTAAATGCTAGGGAAGAAAGCATTTGATAAATGATGTTGGGCAGAGTGCTATTGTATGCTATTCTGCGGGAAGCCATGGGCCAGAGGAGAGGAAATTTGGAGTTCAGGTTTAATTCTTCTTTATTATTTGGAAAAATTACTTACTAATTGTGGAAATTCTTCCAAGGTGTTTTCTGCTTCCCACCTTCCCTAGTCCCCTAACAACAACAAATCTGAATGGGACTATATATATTCACAGAGGGATGAATTTCCTTTCTCAAAGGGTGGTTGTAAGGATTAAGTGAGGTAACAAAGCATTTTATACATGTCTTCTATAAAGTAGGTGTTCATTAAACACTAGATATTACTGTTACTACTTTTGATGATGGTGGTGTGATGAAGTCAATGAATGATATCAGGATATGGAGACAATTACATACAAAACTGTAGATTTGTAAGGATGATAATTACAAACATTGAGACATGAGGCCCAGTTTTCTCATTCACTTCCATACCCCCAGGGCTGCACATGGTGCTTGGTGTATAGGTGAGGGCTTTAAAGATCTATTGAATGAATTAAGAAAGGTCCACTTGAAAAGAAGCTACTTTTGTAAAATAAGACAAGATACTACTGTAAATCTGTTTTATAGATGAGGAAACAGACTCAGAGTTCAAGTGTCTTACTTGCCTAAGGGCACAGCTGCTTGATAAGAGAGCAAAATGCAGTGGTTGACCTGAGCTTTGGAGTAAGTCTGTGCTCACATTCTGACTTTGGACTTCTTACTGCTTATAAGACTGTCTTAGACAGGTTAGTTGATCTCTCTAGCTCTGTTTTCTCATCCGTACAATGGGGAAATAAGACTTGCTGTTTGAGACAATTAATGAGCATTAAATGTGTTGATCTAGATCATGTACTTTGGTCTTAGTGTACATTCAATACATTTTACCTTTCTCTGTCTATACCTCTAAATCTTTTACTGAAAGGAGAGGATGGGATTGGAAATTGTTTAAAAGAAACTCAAACAACATTCTCAATTTTTTAAAACTTTTCCAGTTGACTTTTGCTTTATCCAAAAAAGGCAGATTACCAAAGAACACAGGGTCATTTTAGTGCTAAGGAATTTTGGGTGAGATGGGGAGGATTTGAGGGTACAGAATTGTTTGAAAACAGTGTTGTTTTTTCCTGTATGCTTGTTTTTAAAGTTTCCTTTGGTGGGTGCTGATGAGTGGTGATAAAGAGAGATAATGGTTTTAAGGTCAACTTTTAGAGGAAGGAGGTAAGGTATTATGAAGTAGTGTGGTGATTTCTTTAAAACATACATATTAAAACTTATCTAAAATTACTGTCATTCCCTAAAGAGTAGATACTTGGGCCTTTATTTTATTGCTGTTGCCATCATTTAACATAACTCTGACATGTTCTTTTTCTCAGTGTGCCTTTGAGATGGATTTAATCATCTGAGGCAGCCAAACAGTTATTTGGAACCAGAATGAATCAATTTGAGCAACAGAATACTTTGTTGAAAACAAAATATGAATGTAAAGTTTTGCACTGATTATCTTTTAAGTCTTGTAAATTGGCTTTCTGAGGGATTTTATCAGATGATTTGTATTCTTCTTTGTTGAAATTAGTATACCAAATAAGTGGTTTGAAATTGTTCAAAAAGTTCAGAAAAGCAAGCAATGATTGGACATCAATACTGAAATTATATTCACTGATAGAAACTAAATCACATTTATATCGATCTTAATTTATCCAGTTCAAGTTCAGAAATTTCCTTTCTCCTCTTTGGTTACAACTCTTCTGCTTATTGTAAGTAAGCAGTGTTAATTTGGGAGCCAGTTGGAATTTTTTAATGTTGATATATTAAATACTCATCTATAAATATTAGTAATCTCATGTTTTTATAAATTTCTTTTTAAAAGTGGTGGCTAGATTGCATATGATTTCTTAGATTCTAAATATGTCTATATTTTCTTAAATATGAGAAGGAAATGTTTTTAATAATAATTTTTCCATCTGAATTTTGTTTAGACAGAATATTGGTGAAAGTATTCTTTATCTGTGGGTGGAGAAAATAAGAGATGTTCTAATACAAAAATCTCAGATGACAGAACCAGGTAGGATTCAAAAATGTTATCAGTGCTCTTTTGATTTACAGTAATTAAATTTTTATGTAGATATTCTAATTGAAACTTTTAATGAAAAATCTATGCTGTTTTATAGTTTATATATGATAAAATATGTTTCTCCTGAAAGTTTTTTACTTATGTAATTATGATAATTTCTTTCGATAAGGTTTAGCCTCTTTGGTTGCATATTACTGTAAACTCATAGAAATAGAATTTAATGGATAAAGAACTTAGGTCAAAAATCTTTGCTTTCTTTGACTACGGTTAAGGTAATATGAACCATGTAACATTCTTCATGAATTATTAGACTATATAAGTTAGACATTAGCTTCAAATGAGTGTAGTGTTTATATAAAGAGAACTTTGGAAAACACACTGACCAATATTTGGGATATAAAAATTGACGTTGAAAATTGATTTTTTTAATTGAGATGTAATTCACATGTCATAATTATTCACCCTTTTAATTATTCACCTATTAAAATGTATAATTCAGTGGTTTTTAGTATATTCCAAACTTGTGCAGCCATCACCACTATCTGATTTCAGGACATTTGAAAATGATACTGTGCTTTATTACTATTAATCTTTTATTTAATCATTAAGTATATAACAACATGGAAATTTCTAATGTTCTCTGTTTACTTTGTTCCACTTACCACAAAGGCTTTTGACAGGAAAATAACTCTTCTAAGCCTGATTTTATTTTCAAATAAAGTTTTATTGTTATGTAGTCTATTTACTAATTTTTAGACGGGTTATTTACAGGGACCAGTTATTGAAGACGCCCTCATCAAAATAAGTATACATTTAAAGTTGATAGTAATATATATTTTTCCAGAGCATTTTACTATTTTTCTATAGAAGCAAGTGTTTTTACTGCTTCCGCTAAAGTTAAAGAGATAAATGATACGAAGATATTCTGGTCATGGGACAATCTGTTTTGAAGTATTTTCCTTAACTTTTAATGTTCCATGTTCTGATTTTGCAGCATTTCAGGGCATCTGAGAAGAGTGGTTTCAAAACAAAATTGATTTTTGCCAATCCACCATTCTAGAGTGTGGGATAATTGCAAAAATGGAATTGATACCGGTAAAAATTTAGGACTCCAAAAAGTTTGGGATCACTCAATTATTAGAAAATTTTAAAAATTATAATGATCTTAAAAATGATATTTTCCTTCTCCCAGCTATATCCATAATTTAGTTTAGCCACTCTTGAGATTTGAGAGTTATTTGATTTAGGTTGTATAATTTATAAATTAAAAAAATTCTGTTTGGGATTTTTAAAATCAAAAATTGTTTTTGTAGACTTCATATTAAAATGGAAGAATTAATAATTCTGAAGTACAAATAAGGTATAAGATAGTGTTTGGTATCTCATGAGAATTTTCTTCTCCAGGGTACTCACTTGACAAGCAATTTATTTTTATTTTACTATTACTCTTCAGTACAAATTTATTATTTATTATTTCATTTTTTCTACTATAGAAATATTAAATTTTAAAATAATTATATACAACTATTTAAACTTTAAAAAAATTCTGAACTAATTTTGGACTTACAGAAAAGTTGGAAAATAGTCTCATATCCCTTGCCCTGCTTCCCCTAGTACCATCTTATATAAAGTATAATGATCAAGAACAGAAAGCTAACATTGATATAATATCAACTAAGCTAAAGAGCTTATTTGAATTTCACTAATTTTTCCACTACTTTTCATTCTGCTGTTTAGGGTCCTGTCCAGAAATCTATGATGCATTCAGTTATTTCTCCTTACTTCCTTCTAGTCTGTAAATAGTTCCCCAGTCTTTCCTTGACTTTCATGATCTGACACTTTTGATGAGTACTGACCATTTTGTAGAATATCCTCAGTTTGTGTTTGCTCATTATTTTCTCATGATTGGAGTAAAAGTAGGCATTTTGGTGAGAATACCACAAAAATGATACTGTCTTCTTTACAGTGTATCATATCAAGGAGTTCATGGTGTCATTATGTTTTATTATTGTTGATATTTACCTTGATTCCTTGGTTAAGGTGTTATCTGCCAGATGTCTCCACTGTAAAGTTACTGTATTAGTTCAGGTTCTGTAGAGAAACAGAACCAGTACTAGGTGTATATATTATGTGTGTGTGTGTGTATGGATGTATGGATGTATGTATTTACTTATTTGTAAAGAGGAGGAGGGAAAAAGAGAGAGAAGGGGGAGAGGTTGGGGGGAGGAGGGAGAGAGAGAGGAAAAAGAGGGTGAGAGAGATACTGATTAACTGATTTGAAGGAACTGGCTCACGAGATTGTGTAGGCTAGCAAGTCCAGAGTCTGCAGGGTGGGCTGGCAGGTTGAGACCTAGGGAAGAATCGATGCTGCAGCTCAAGGCTGAAGGCTTCGTGCTGGCAGAATTCCTTCTGTCTCCGTGGAAGTCAGTCCTTTTTCTTTTAAGATCTTAACTGGATGAGGTTCACTCACATTATGGAGGGTGATCTGCTTTACCCAAAGTCAGTGAATTTGAATGTGAATGCCATCTAAGAAATACCTTCACAGAAACATCTAGAATAGCGTTTGACCAAAATCTGTGTACCACAGCCTAGGCAAGTTGACATATAAAGGTAACTATCAGTTGCTGTCTTTCCCTTTGTAGTTGTTAAGTATCTTGGGGGAGATACTTTGAGGCTCATGTATATTATTTCGTGGGTTAAAATTCCATACTATCATTATTTTGTTGCTCAAATTGTTCCAGGTTTGGCCTTTAGAAGCTCTCAGATAGGTTCCTGTGTTCTTTTTAGAAGGTCCCAAATTTTTTTGAGTATGTCTTTACTCTCTGGAATCACAGGATATTCCAGGCTTATCTTGTATTTTCCTTGTCTCAACCCTGGAGTCAACCCCTTCTCATGGGAGCTCTGGTCCCTCTTACTAAGAATGGTATTTAGAGACCAAGACTAGTGATTTCTTAAGTGTAATTTCTTACTGTCTTATGATCATTCATCATGTCTCATATCCACTTAGGCCCAGATGTAAAGAAGAAAACTGAAGAGGAAGATGTTGAATGTGAAGATGATCTCATTTTAGCATGTCAACCAGAAAATCCAGTCAAAGCATTGGATTTTGGTATCAGTGAAAGTCAGACAGGTATGTTATAAGTTTCTTTTGAGGAAAGTGGGATGTTAGCATTATAAAGTGTTCTGAATGGTATAGTAATTTAGTAAACTCTCACATGTGAGGAAATATTTATTTGTAGAGAACTGGGTTTTTTTCCCCTGTCTCTTGGCCATTTTTGTATTTGCAAGACCTATCAGAATGGTGAGGGAAAAACAGAAGTTTGCTTTTTTTTTTTTTTTTTTTTTTTGCTACTAATCTAGAATTTTGAATTAGTGGCAGGAGAAATTAAAACTAAGAAAAGCTGTGTTAATATTTCCAATTCACATCCTGTTTTTATATTTCTATTTTGGAATCCTTAGCTGTCCCTGATGTCTCAGAGTTAAATTTTAGTCTATACTCACAGATTATAAGTATAATAATTAAAGGTGCAGTCACTGAATTAAAGCTAGTAAAATGACTTTAAGAGTTTAGTTTTTGCTTAAGCAGATCTGTTTCATCATTACTTAATATTCAACTTATGAATAGGCTGACGTGATAAATCAGTTCTATGTTTCTATCAGAAAATATGTTCCATTTTAGTATTTAAAAATTTTGAATGATACTATTAGTTTCCTCAAGTCTTTAAAAAACATGATAGACGAGGGGGAACTTTTGGAGTAAGGAGTCTCCTATGCCATTATATAGCAGCTTTTAAACAGTATCACGAAAATTTAAAGTTCTTGTATAGTGTCTCAGGACTAGTAGAAAGGGACAAAGAGGAAATGAAGGAAAAGACACAGGATAGCTGCCCCTGTTTCAGTCTAAGTAGCTTCCATTTTATTCATTCATGTATTATGGATTTGGCATAAGATCTCTTTTGGGAAATAGGATCCACTATTAAAAGAAAAAGTGAAAAATCAGTCATAAGAAATAGCATCCAGTTCGTATTAACTTTAGTGCTGTATTAGTACAGTGCTCACAGTGGTTCAAGAGGAGAACCCTACTCGGGGAAGGTAAAACATCCTGCATAAACCTGGTTTCTTGTCTTAGTCCTGCCACAAACAAGTGCAGTGATTTTTTGCAAGTTATTTAAAGTCTTCAGAAACATTTTTACAAATATAGTTGAAGTGTTTCATCAATTAGAAGGCAAACTGACTTGGTAAGTAAGATTCAGCAGATCAGTGAACAGAAATAGGAAAAAAGTTAAATTCTTCTCTTCTGAATAATTTTTCGTCCTAAATGAGGCAGGTGCAGTAGCTAGGATGGTTGATAAGTTTCTCAACTAAGTTAAGAATAAAACTTATGATTCTTAAGCTTGTTTAAAAGGCAGAATAACTGGAAATCACATTACTTGATGGAATACCAACTTGTTATACTGTTGACATATTCAGTTCTATGAAGTAGGAACAGTTTTATTAGCTGAAGACATTATATTACAGCTATACAAAATAAAGTCATAGGTTTTCTAACCCAGAGGTCCATCAACTGTAGAGTAGATAAGTATGTTATGGTGTATTAGCAGCTGTCAATCTTTTTGGTCTTAGGGCCCCTTTATACTCATAAAAATTAGGTATTACACCAACTTACACTACTGAAACAATCCAGGATTTGAGTCCCAATCCACCATTTCCACTGGGTGACCTTGGCAAGTGAAAATCATTTATAAGTCAAGTAGTTTTATCTTAATGTACAATATAGTGGGAAACTTTTTACTAAAATTATAATTTAATTTTAAAGGACAACTATTGCTGGTTATTTGAGTTGATTCACCATATAATTTACATCTCTTTCCCCACTTCCCTCCCCATACCATTGCCAATTTTTCAGTATTTGAATGTAAAAATTTAAAAAATAAAAGTAATATAATTCTTTAAATTTATAGAAATAGAAGAGTTACCTCCGATTGATCATGGCATTCCTATTACAGACCGAAGAAGTACTTTTCAGGCACACTTGGCTCCAGTAGTTTGTCCCAAACAGGTAAAGTTACTGTGTCTGGCTCACTCAGATGTTGTTTTTCCAAAGTAATTAAAGTAAATGGTTTTGCAATATTATCCTTGGTTTTACTGTTGTTTAATTTTCATGTAAGAAAAAAAGTATTTGCTCATTTTCTACCCCCAAATTACTAGGGATCACAGAACATTGTTTCTGTTTATCACTGCTTTCAAAATTGTATCTAGACTTTGATTTTCAAAGAAGAAAAACCCATTGTGGTAGTGTAGAAAATTATGGTGCTTAATAGCTTGTTAAAAAATTATTTGTCCTATCACGTGGGTCAAACTGAGTCTGTTCCAGTGTTGCCCAAGTAAGGGGACAGTGGACAGATTGGTTGAACCCAATTCTTCCCAATCTGAATTCCTTTTCCTATCTGCTTCTTGATCTTAGGTCACCTGATTTCCACCCAAGGATATCAGAATGGTAGACCTTTCAGTCAAAAATGGTATTCCTAGGTCTTTGTCTTTCTCACTCTCTTTTCAGCAGAATCATTTTCTCCTTCCTTGCTGCTGTAATCTAGCCTAAACTTTATTAATGTAAGAGACAATTTCAGTATGCCTATAAAGTTAAATTAATCAAAAAGTCTCATTAGCTTAACATAGATTTTAAGCATTAAGTCTCTTCCCTTTGGTCTCTGCAGCTACTCTACTGTCTAAGTTCTTCTGAAGCCCTGACCTACAGGGATATAGTTCTTTGCACAAGGCTTTTCACTCTCTTTTGGTCATTGGAAGAGGAAATTCTTTTCTGCATTGACTGCAGTCAGGATAACAGCTTTTGGTGTAGGCTTCTGGGGGCTTTTCTTTCAGGAACCCTATTTTGTCCTTGGCCATTGCTCATATTCTTGTTGCTAAGGTCCTCCTTAGACATTGTTGTGAATCTTTTCATCCTGGATCATTTTTCTGCTTTGACTATAATTCTGATTATAGTCACTTAGACTTTATCATAATTTGTGAGAGCTGGGATAAATCTTAGAGGTCAATGACTACTTTATTTTACTGTTCAGGAATCTGAGAGTCTGAGAAACAAGATTGCACAATTTTTGATCCAAGTTGGTCTCCCTGACTCCAGCTCAGTCTTCCTTACCTCCAGTATTTCTTCTATACTCCTTGCTAGTTACCTTCCTGAAAGATCTGACCACATGTCATTCCTCCCCACACACCTAGTCATCTTTGCTGATTTCTATTGGATACAAGTAAAAAATTTCAACTCATTATACAAGGCCCTTTGTGATATGACCCTGCTTTATCATTCTGATACATCTTCTATCATCTCATTCATACTCTAAGTTTAGCTACAGAAAACTGTTGGTCACTTTCTGAACCCTTCTCTTTTATGTCCTGCTAAAGTTGCCAGATAAAATATAGGATACCTAGCTAAATTGAAATTTCAGATAAACATTATTGCATGGGATATACTTATAATAAGAAATTATTTGTGGTTTATCTGAAGTTCCAATTTAAGCATCCTTTGTTTTTATTTACTAAATCTGGTAGATTTGTACATGCTGTCTTCTCTGAATGGAATGGCTTCTGCTTGTCCCCTCTCCCCTTTTCCCTTTTGATGCAGAAGAATTGTCACTTAACTTTCAAAACCTGGCTCATGTTACCTCCTCATATAGAGAGTTTTGGTTTTATCACATTTGGAACATATCATTACTATACACCTGTCACATTGGATACATCTGTTTGGTAAATTTGCAGAGCTCATTTCTAGAAATTCTCATGTTTTCGTTTAAATTTTTCTACATGGGGAAAAAATTCTATATACAAATACCTTGGACAAGGTTAGTGCTTAAATATTTGTTGACAACTGGTGCTTAAAAATACCAGGTCTATCATTTTTATACCAATTGAGCGTTCCAGTGTCTGCCCCTCAGATGAGGAGAAAACTTTGGAAATGGCTTTTTCAGATTCTTTAACTATTTCAATACAACAGTATATCTGTCAGTATGCTTTAAGTTTTTTTAAGCATTTATTTATGGAACAAATAAAAATTATACATTTGTTTGTATTACTGCTATTTTTAAGGTGAAAATGGTTCTTGCCAAATTGTATGAGAATAAGAAAATAGCTAGTGCCACCCACAACATCTATGCGTACCGGTAAGTGACCATCACAATTCTAGGAATGTGCGATTTGTAACAAATGGGGGAAACTGATGCATGATTTAAAAAACAACAGCCATTATGTGTTTTTTCTTACATTATAAAAGTAGTATCTGTAGAATATTTGGAAACTGTAGGAAAAAAAGAATCATAGGAAAATGCAACTCTTTTCTGCCATTAAATTAACAGATACTGTGAAATATTTTCTTTCCTGTGCAGTTTTCAATGCTTTACTCTAGTATCCAGTTTTTTTCTAAATGTAACAGAAGCATTTTTCCATGTTGTTATAATCGCTTTATAAACATTATTTTAATGGTGGTATAATATTTGAGGCTCCAGACCACAATTTAACCATTTCCTTTTTGTTTTAGTTTTTTTTTCCCCACTATTATAAAAAATAGTCCTGTGAACATCTTTGTATGCCTTTTGAACTATTTCCTCAGGGTAGGATTCTTTTTTGAAATGAAATGTAAGTATAATTTAAAAGGAAAAAAGAACAGATTCCTAGTAGAATTATCAAAAAGTGTGAACCTTTTTGAAACTCCTGATATATACTGCCTTTCTACATACTGCCTGATACATACAAACTTTCTAAAGTTTTTCTTTTAAACCAGTTTATGTTCCCATTAGCAGTGAATTTAGAGTGGCTTCTTTCACTACGTATCTTTTAGTTTTGAATACAAAGTTTTTACACAAATCTCTGCTGATTTGTTAGTAAAGAGATGAAGGTATATTTTTAAAAATATGCAAATTAGTACAGACTTAAAAGTATAGCGTTTAGGACTAAAATAAGTCAGAATATAGACATAGGAATTTGGTGCAAATTTAAAATGTGATTTAGACTGTTTATAAAATCTAGGCTATCTAAAACTCAAAAATCTGTAAAAAAAATTCATCATTTTGGATAGGTGAGTTTTTAATATTACTAAGTCACATCCCTTTAAGTGCCAAAACTTACAAAAAACTATTTGTTATGTATTTCCCTACTTACTAGAGTATCAGTAGACAGAATTTTGATGTTTTCTTAATGAGTTAGGATAATCAACATAAAAATTTGAGATTTGCACATATTAACTACTACAAGTAATAAAAAAAATTTTCTTCTGTATAGCACAGGGAACTATATTCAATATCTTATAGCAACCAATATTCAAAAAGAATATGAAAATGAATATATGTATGTATATGACTGAAACATTATGCTGTACACCAGAAATTGACACATTATAACTGACTATACTTCAATTAAAAAACTATATGTATGAGAGATTAGACCGTGTTTGCTCTCAGTGGTTAGAATGTGCTGTAAAAGTATTAATAGGTACCATTCATTCATCCTACATATTTCTTGTGTGCCTACTCTGTGCTAAGTACCTGAAAGTTAATTCTAATTATTTTAGCAACTCTGCGACTGTAAAGAAGTTAACTTTTTCAATCACAAAAGTTGTTAAGTGGTAGAGCTGAATTTGAGAATCTCATTTCATTTATCTCTTTTTATTCCTTCATGGCTGTGTGGCTGCATTTTCAGTAGTCACTGTACATGATGTTGATCTTAAGTTATCAGAAAGTTAAATACTGTGCCAGATACTCTATTACAGGCCCCAGAGTGTTGGTTTTTAAGTTCTTGAGTATATTTGCATATTAATGCATGATCAGCTGTCACTTCTCACAGATGTCAGCATGACTGTAGGTAGCAGCCCCTCCAACTCACCCCCTGGTAAAACTGATACTTGGGAATGAAGGAGCTTAGCTTGTCAGAATTGTGGGTCAGATAAGACTAGAAAGGCACAAAGTAGAGGCTTGAAGGACTCCACAGGGAGTTAAATTAGTAACTATTATTTGGTGCATGGACTTTGTACATGGAGTGTTGTATATTTTGAATGCTTAGGGCCCTTTTAAGGTTACTTCCTTGTTCTTGGGCTGTTCCTGCTTTGGAGTTATGGGGCATTCTTCAGGCTACTGGTACACACAGCTATCGGCTGCTGCATCATTATCTTCCTGGCATGTGAGGAAAGGGTTAGTGAAAATATCCATGGTACTTTTTTTTTTTTTTAAGGCTAACAGTACTGATTTATATAGTCAACTTTTTTCATTTCTTCCATAAAATCTTAGTGTGTTAGATTATAATTACAAGCCTAATATAAACCAACCCCTGACTCCTTTTTGCCTTAAATTTGCCATATAAAATTTAGTTTAATAGTACTAACTTTCTTGTCTTCAAATGAGGCCAACTCTAGAGTGTGGTCATAGTAGGTGAGCAGTAAATATTTACTGAATGAGTGAATGGATAGCTGGATTGGTGGATGGAAAGATGAATGAATGGATGTGACTGCTATAATAAAATAAATCTAATCGACTTAAGTGTATGCATAAGGTAGTATCTGGCTTTTTGTAGCCATAGTCAGGAAGATGTCTTTGCTACCTTTGCCTAGTCCTGGATGGTTCCACTGGCAGGGGCCTAAGAAATCCATCAGACGGCATACTTAACTGGCACTGTTTTCTTTTTATATCTATACTTATTTGCCAAGCTTCTTCTACTACAGCGTAGCTCTACATTATTATTATTCCAAATGCTAACTTTCTAGATAATTTAAATGGGTAAAAATACCATGATTTTCCTCTGATACTAATAACTATCCAGGGGGAAATTATAGAGAAAAATAAATCTTACAATTCTTAGAATGAGGAAGATAGATAAATGCTTGGTGGCTAGAATAAGATGTTAGGAAAGCATAAAGGGTTAATTTACATTGGTTTTATCACCTCCATCTTTTTTATATACTTTTTGCATTTCTTTCACTAGTGCTTGGGCTCTCTGATGGTGGGAGTACACCACTTATCTTTTTATATCATTTTATAGTGCCTAGAATGTAGAATGCTTACATACAGTATGGTCTCAGTAAATGTTTTCCAGTGACTACTCTCTATAATCTTGGCTTCAAGATTAAATGGAAGAAGTGTCAGATATGTAAACTCACCTTCCCATAATTGTAGCACTTCTGGTTTAAAGGAGGCACCCTTCATTCCTAGCTTTCCCAAATATAAAAAGTGAAGCATACTGGATAGTAAATCATCAGTGAAAAGGTAGCTAACATATAGTTCAAGAAGGATTTTTAAAAACAAATATGCTGGTTTTGGGAGTAAATTGATGGCACCAAGTATGAAGGAGTAACTTTCATTACAATATTTCAAGGTTTCAAAGTATAACACTGTTATATGTATTTCTAGAATATACTGTGAGGATAAGCAGACCTTCTTACAGGACTGTGAGGATGACGGGGAAACAGCAGCTGGTGGGCGTCTTCTCCATCTCATGGAGGTAAGTCTGAGTTAAACCCTGTTAATCCTGTTTTGCGAGCCATAAAATTTCTCAACAAATCAGAGCTCCATTTAGGAATAAATAAATCTATAGACTATAGACTATATAATATGAGATGTATTTGGTTTTATTAGTAGTTAATTTTTAAACATTGAGAGGTATTTTTAACCACTGGATATGGGGCAGAAAGCAAAGGGTTAATAGCAAGTGCTGTGCTTTCAGGCTCTTTCAGTCATAGACAGAAGATTATCTTCAGCTCTGGAAATACTTACCCTTTTTGTTTCATGACAGTTTCCTCCCCTCTATTTTCTCTGTTTCTGCCTTTGCAAAACTCCTGTTAGTCAGATACTGGACGTCTGGATAGATCCAGAACGTTTCTTTTTTTTAATTAAGTTGTCCATCCCATTGCCTTACGTTCTGAGACGTTTTCTTGACTGTCTTCCAAAATTTCTATTGCATTAAAAATTTTTTAGCAACCATGTATTTAATTTTCAAGAGTTCTTTCTTGTTCTCTATTTTCCCCTTGTCATAGTGTGCTATTCAGCTCTTACGGATGCTGTATCTTCTAGAGTTTCTCTGAGTATACTAATTAGTTCCTTTTTTTAGATGTTTTTTCCCTTGAATTTTTCTTGCTCCATTTTAGTTTGTTTATCTTGTCCTTTCTCTTTCATGCTGCTGGATTTTCTTCATCTGTCTGGTGATCATTGATTGTTCATTAATTTTAAGAATGGATTGTTTTTTCCCCTAAGGTAGTTGCTACAGTTTCTTCTGCTATTGTATGTGGAGGTTTGTTTTCTAACCAGGCCATTCCCTTGATAGGAACCCTGTGTGGGTCAGGCCTGTAGACTGGTGGGCTTCACATTAAGGGCAGCATTTGACAAGTGTCAAACTGAGGAAGACCTCACTGGTAGGCTCCAGTGATCACTCACGCAGCCCCAGTTCTCTCTAGTGGTTTGTTCAGAGGCAGGTTTTGTGTTGCTCTTGGCCAGTGGGTAAAAAGCTGCCTAAGCTAAGCTATTCTGGTTGAAGTCACCAAGAACTGGAATCCCACCTGCATGATCTCCCCTTCACTCTGCCCAGTGGCCCCGAATTTGGAATTACAGGACACTGTAGAGCACAGTGTTTGTTTTCTAAACATTCTGTCCCCCGAATTGTTACTAATCTCACTCTGCTCATTCATGGTTCTGCCATTAAAGACATGGGGAAATTTTATGTGCAATTCTATATATGGGTTTTTCATTTTCCTTTAAAACTCACATTTGCACCGGTCTATATATGTATATAAATATGCTTCTGAACATCACAGATTTTGAATGTGAGAAATGTCATGGTGGTGGTATCACGCTGGTATGGAGGGATTCTGCTAGGACCTGATCGCTTTAAACACATCAACAACTGTGCCAGAAACATACTGGTGGAGAAGAACTACACAAATTCACCGGTAAGTGGCTACTGATAGAAACATCTAGAGCTTCTTACCACTGCCTGTGAAATTTAAAAAAAGAAGAAGAAGAAAACTATGAATGAAACAGAATGAGTGAGGTGCATTAGAAAAACCTCTAGACTAGGAAACTGGAGACTTTCAGGTTTTAGTCAGTACAGTGTGATTGACTAGTTGTGGGACCTTGGGCAATTACTTCATTTCTTCAAACCTTTATTTCATAGATTCATAGTTTTATAAAACCAATTTATACCAGTTAGTCTCCACTCCCTAAAATTGAGGCCTATAGATGCTGTAGCTAATGCCACAGTGAACTCGGTGTTCTTTAAACATCTATAAAATTCTAACATTCTCTGTTAGTGTCAAAGCATATTCCCTTCCCCCTTGCATGATGCCTTCTTCCTTTAGACTCTGAGTTTTTTTTGTTTCATATTTCAAATGTGTTCGTATCTATTTTATTTAAACTTTGCTGCCTTACTTTGGAAAGTGGACAAAAGATTAAATAATACTGAAATTAGTCAAACAATCCTTTAAATAAATGTTTTCCTTGATTATCCTGGATTGTTTTAAAAGTGTTAAAATAGGCTGTAAAACAGAAAGATGATGCATATGTAAGCAATTATACTTTGACTATTATACATATTCTATATGACTAGATTTAAAATTTCTAAGCCTTCATATAAATGTAGGGAGATTCTACACTGATTTATGTCTTTTTCAGGAGGAATCATCTAAGGCTTTGGGAAAGAACAAAAAAGTAAGAAAAGACAAGAAGAGGAGTGAACATTAATACCTGAAACTATATGAAAGGTTAATTTGCCTATAATTATATACAAATTCCACAGTCATCAAGGAGTATATTGTGCAGAGAGAGGATCCTGCACTGTTCAAGTCAGCTGATTCACTGTGGACACCAACATTATCTTTTCTTCTTTGGTTATATCATCTGCCAAAAATAGAGAACTTGTGATATATTCATGTGTGTTTCAGGCTGATTCAGAAGAATTAATTTGAACTTAATCACTACTTCATCTAATTTTAGGACGGTAACAGTTGCCCAGGGCAGTACCTGAATTAACTGTCCATTTCAGTACATGTCAAGTGCCTTTGTTAGGTGGGGAAGAAGTGTCTCTAGGGTAAAAGAAATACCTGATTTCTTGTCACCAGGATTCTCATTTTGTTAAATGAATATTGCCTTTTACTGCTCTTTATGGCTTATTGGAATAGGGGCTTATTGAAGATTGGTCTTATAGAGTGTCTTCTGTGATTTTAGTATGTAAGTATGTCATCTTTCATTTTATAGTGTTCATCATGGCGTAATGGATTAAGTGAAAATCCTGGAGTATCCATCTACAGTTAAGTGCTGAAGTAATAATTCATCTGACATTTGTTAGCACAAGTGTTATGCCTCAATTTCTGTCTCAAATTGGTGATTGTGAAATTTCAAAAAGTGATTTTCTAGCCTCTGCTTCTTTTGTTTAATTCTTGTAATGTTAAGCAATACGTATGGTGTGCCAGTATTCTCCTCCCACCCCTGTAATGTGTTGGTGTAATCTTCTGGTTTCTTTTAACAACCTGGAAATACCTTTCTTGTGATCTTCATTGAGGAGTTAGAACCATGCTAGAAGCTGTGCTGTGCTTAATGGGACATTCATAGAATGGGGTAGAGGTGGCAGAACAGCACTGGTGCAGGGCAAGGGTATGTTGTGCAGTTATGTAAATGTGGTGTGTTTCCCATCCACACTCCAGCTATCTTTCTCAACTCCTTGACTTGGTGGAGAGAAGGAACAAACTTTTGGAAAAACAGAAACTCCCTCTGTTTTTCCATTCTTATGAAATCTTCCTTTTCATCAGTGTTTTATAAAATTTTCTTCTTTCATCTGCAAGTTGTGCAATTTACCTCTAGGCATCTAGACAATAAATATATCTATGAGATATAACAATAAGTCTTAACTGTTCCCTTTCAGATATGATTGCAAACGATTATTTAAAATTATTAATTGGCCATAGATTTGCCTGATCTTCCTTTCCTAACAGAGGGAACAGAAATAAGGAAACAACTTGGGATGGTGCTGGAGCATAGAAAACTTCAGAGAAAAATGGACAAAGGCATTTTTTCCTTATTCTCTGATGTTTTACCTTTAAGAGATCCAAATCCCGACTTGGTATTTTTAAGAATCTAGTAAACAACTTTATACTAGGATGGATTCTGAGAAATAAAATCTAAATTATATTTGTTGTAAGTGTGTTTGATTGTTGCTTGTTATCAAGAGTCATCAGAGAATGACCTATATTCGTTTAAAACATTTACCTCAGAGTCCATGAAAAAATTAAGTACGTTTTATGTATTAACTGGTAAAATAATTAAAGAAGTTAAGGACCATTAGTTAACATTAAAATAATTTCACAATTTTGGCATGTCAAAATCTGTGAAAGAACGTATAAAACAGTAAGAATTTGGTGCTACAGAAAAGTAAGTGCGAGTTAATTATTCTGCAACACCAAATTTGAATTTCTTTCACGCTGTTTTATCTAACATTTATTTAGGTCTTTATAGAAAACCTTTATGTCTATGATCTCATTTTCCCGTATTAAAAAAAAAAACTTAACTTTTGCTTCTTTCATTTATCAACGAAATTTTCCAGACTAAAAAACTCAAATCTCTTTTGCCAAAGTCAGCTGGTAAAGAGCGATCTAAAAGTCTCCAATTCTGGAACCTGAGTTATTTGACACTCTGCATTATGGACCCCTAACTAATTATAGTATCTTTTTTGTCTCTTTAAAATTTCTCTCGATTAGAGGGTTTTCAAATTCTTCAAATAATAATATTCTATAACCAAATCTATGCTGTGGCATATTTTATAGTATATTGTATTAGTTAAAAATATTCTCTATATGTCAGTATATAAGAGCAAGTAACATCTACTTTTTAAATGGGAATAGCAGTATGATTTGGAGATATGTATCATGAAACAGAGCCTGTTTGAAGAGAATTATATCAAACTAATCACAACCAAGGAAGAATAGCATTAAACAGATACTGCCTGGAAGGCAGGTAAAATTTATTGGGAAAACTGTATAGTCATCTGTAGTTCCACTTTCTAGAGACAAGCATTACTAACATTTGGTATGTACATCCTTCTATTTTTTTCCTATGCATGATTTTGTATATATGGCTATTTTTCTTTCCATAAAAATGGTATTAAACTGTATATACTGTTTTGTATCCTGCATATTTCATATAGAAGTATATTGTTAACATTTTCCCATGTCAATAAATATTCTTCTATGGCTTAATTTCTTATGGCTACATTGTATTCTATATTCTGGATATAACAAAACATACTAACTAGTCCCCACTTGTTTCCAATTTTTAAGTTTTTTACTATTATAAACAACTACAAAAAATGAAATCATTGTATACAGATTTTTGTAAGTATCTCTGATCACATTCTTAGGAAAAAATCCAGAAATGGAGTTTCTAGGTCAAATGTTTGCACATTCTAATAGCTCAATTGATTTAGCCAAATTGTCCTCTAGAAAAAATTTCTCAGTTATATCCCCATTAGCATTGTATTAGAATATACTTAAAATTCCAAAGATGTGGGAAAATAGGCAGTCTGGTAGGTAAAACCCAGTATCTTTTTTTTTTTTAATTGATCTTTTTTGTTTTGAAATAATTACAGATTCACAAGGAGTAAAAATATTCAGCTTTCCCTAACAGTAACATTGTACATAACTATATTTACCAAAACCAAGATATATATTCTGGATCCAAGTTCTTTGTCAGGTGTGTGATTTGCACTTAACCTTCCCCCAGTTTGTAGCTTGTCTTTTCATTCTTTTAACAGTGTTTCTTGCTGTGAAAGTATTTAACTTTGATGATACAATTTATCTTTTTTTTCAGTCATGTTTTTGTGTTATGTCTAAAGACTCTTTGTTTAACCCCAGGTTGTGAAGGTTTTCTTCTGTTCTCTTTTCAG
Source organism: Camelus bactrianus (assembly GCF_048773025.1). Taxonomy (NCBI): domain Eukaryota; kingdom Metazoa; phylum Chordata; class Mammalia; order Artiodactyla; family Camelidae; genus Camelus; species Camelus bactrianus. Next base: position 9,913,328 of record NC_133562.1, read on the forward strand.
AGTTTCATGTTTTTCATTTATATGTATTATCCATTTTAATTTATTTTTGTGTAAGATGTGAGATTTAATTTGAAGTTAATTTTTTTCATTTGGTTGTCCAATAATGGAAGTGACTAATTTTTAAAATCAAACTTTTTACTGATGAAATTTTTACAAAATAAAGTTATATAACCAGCATTTAGATGGAGAAAAGGTCAGTACTAGCACCCACAACCCCTCTTCATCCAGTCCAATCATTGCTGCTCTCCTCCCTGCCAAGTAACCACCTCCCTGATTTCTGATACCAGAAATGAATTTGATCTGTTTTGACTTATACTTGTATAAGTGGAATCACACAGTATGTACCCTTGTTTGGGCTCCTTTTGTTCCAACGTTTTGTGAGATTCATTTGGGTTGCTGCACATGCACTTCTTTCATTCTTACCACTGCATAATATTCCACTGAACGAACATGAGCTTTAGTGTCTACTGCCCAATGGTGTGCCGGTAAGTTTTTAACAACTGGCTCTAGGGTTGGTGCTGATTTATAATGTTAGCCAGTTCCCATGGTGTAAATACTCCAACTCTGTCCAATTTCAAGCTACCAGTGTGAAATCAGTGGGCTTACGAAATTCCTGGAAATTTAACAATCACTTACTGTGAGCTCCAGCACCCATCACTCACTGCCAAGCAGTTTTCCAAAGTAGTTATGCAGATTTACACTCCTACTGGTAGTGAATGGGAGTTCTAGTTGCTGCCCATCCACGTCTGGCATCACCTGACTCCCATTTTACTCATGCAGTGTGGTGGGTAGTGGGATCACTTGTGGTTTTAATTTGTATTTCTCTGATGGCTAATGAAACTGAACACCTTTGGTTTTACATTTACTACCTGTGGTGGCTGAATAACCTTGTAATGACACATTTTCTCCCCTTCCAGGAATGGAAATATGGGGTTCATCATCAAGTTTGGTTCAGATACAGAGAAATACAGCTATAATTTTGCATATCTGAGCACCTAGTCTGTAAATTTCAACATGCCATCACCACCTCACTGGTATACTAAATCTGTGAATTTATTAGGAAACTTAAATCTTTTTTTGCTCTTAGTTTCCTAATTTGTAAAAATGTGGATTATGATTCTCTCTGTTTGAGGGATATTATGAGGGTTAAATGAGATGTGTTTAATGATACTTAGCATGTGATAAGCATCCAACAAAACCGTTAAGTAATTGTTTTTTCACTATTTAGGGGAGAACTGTCCTATAGCAATACCTCTTTAAGACAGACTATTTCTGAGGATTTTAACAGTACCTGGAATTTTAAGTTGACACTGAGGTTCCCAAGTTCTCAGGCTCCCCTAGGGAGCAATAGAGCACAGCAGCTCAGAGCTGGGTCTCAGGAGTCTGCATGTTTCAATCCTGTGTCCGCTTTTTAGCTTGCCTTGCTAGCTTGAGCAAGTTATCTATTTCTCTGTATTCAGTTTTGAAAACCTTATGAAAAGCTAAGCTGGCCATGGGCTGATGCAGAAAGACTGCTTAGTCCAGGAGATACAATGGGGAACCTTGAATCTGGTCAAGGACCATAGACGAAAGGTTGACAAACATTTTCTGTAAATAGCCAAATACTATATATTTTATGCACTGTGAGCCATCTCTTTCACAGCTACTCAGTTTTGTATCATGAAAGCAGTCATAAACAATATATATGCTAATAATAGCACATGTTCCAACAAAACTATTTTTAGATACTGAAATCTGAATTTCATAAAATTCTCATGTGTCATGAAATACTCGTTTGATGTTTTCAACTGTATAAACGTGTAAAGGAAAACACTCTTCCTGTGTATTTTCTTTACTCTCAAAACCTCTACTAACAGAATATTTCACTTCTGACAGTAGGCTTCTTACAAATCAAGACATTCTGTGACACCAGCTTGATGTCCTACAACTCAATTCAGTTCTGCCACTGTCTACCTGGAGATAGCGTAAGATCCCACAGGTTAAGGGTTCAGTCCTACAAGACTGCCCCTCCCACTGCTTCATATGCCAATCTCAAGTCAGATTGCTTCTAACCAACCTGGTATAACCTGGAGCTTCTCATGACCCCCACCTCTGGTTGCTAGAGCTGCAGGCAGAACCCAGGAGAACATTTTACTTGCTAGATTATCACTTCATTATAAAAGAATATAACTCAGAAACAGCCTGATGGAAGAGATGCAGAAGGCAAGGTATATGGGAAGGGGTACAGAGCTTTCTGAACTCTGTCCTTTTGGTCTTTAATGGAAGCTTCACTACACAGGTATGGATCAGTTAAATCACTGGCCATTGGTAACTGATTCAATCTCCAGCCCCTCTCCTCTCCCAGGAGGTTGGAGGTGGAACTGAAAGTTCCAACAGTCTAATCACCTGCTGGGTTCCTCTGGCAACCATCCCGCATCCTTAAGGTTTTTCCAAAAATCACCTCATTCACTTAAACTCAAGTATTGGTTGAAAGGGGCTTATTATGAATAACAAGACACTCCTTTTACCTTTATGGTGCTGAAGCTGTTTCAGGAACCAAGCACAAGAGGCCAAATATTGTACCAAAAGATTCTCCCAGTGCTCTTATCACTTAGGAAGTTCCTAGGGTTTTAGGAGTTCTGTGAAGAAATGAGGATGAAGACCAAATATCTATTTCTAATTATAAGCCACAGTTATCACAACATGTAAAAACCACTTAACTCAGGAGCCAAACTATGGTTTGTGACCCAGAGTTGGCCAACCCCTGGTGTAGACCAGGTAGAGAGAGAGGCAGGTTGAAAGTATAATGCTAACAGTTAGAATTTGGGTTTCTGAGCCTAGGGAAGATGGTTGGGTTTTTTTTGTTTTGTTTTGTTTTCATTTAACCCAGGTTTTGAGTTGTATACTGTTTCAGGGCATGATAAAATTAATTTGTATATTAGGACCCATAAAAGGGAGGCCACTCCAGTGGCCTGTCCCACATCTGTCACAAATGTAAACCTAAGTCAGCCTGTACTTATGGGGAAGGCCTGTCAAGGAAACCTCATTTACACCAATCACAATCCTCCAACTTATGTTAGCTAGTTTACCTCACCCTAGAAAATGGGGTCTCCTAGCCAGTCATGCCCTATCTCTGCTATGCCTCTTCTAATGTGCTTTCAATCTTGCTCTTGCCCAAAATCTCTCAGGAAGAGTGCGCCACTAATTGTGAGGCTCTACCAATCCATGGATTGTCTTCTCTTGAATAAAGGACATCAACCCCCTTACCAAATTGTATCATTTTTGTCATCTGACAGCAAGAGATAAATCACAAGTATGCATTTGTAATCAAGGAGAACTAGATTTGGAAGTCAGAGCTGGATTTAAATTTTGGTTCCATGCCTTGAGCATGGAAATTATCTGGGATAAGTTACTTAGCTTCTTTGAGGCTTATTTTCTTCATCTGTTAAATGGGGCTAATAATCCTTCCTTGCAGGATTTTTGGAGAGCTGAATGAAATGAGATAATGTGTGAAATGTCATCAGTCTAAAGCTTCACACGCAGTGGGAGCTCAGTAGGTGATGGTTAGCATGTTTCTCATTGTAAAAGAAGTGAAATCAGTAATTGGTAAGATCTTGGCGCTGACAAAGAGCTGAATATGCCACTGTAAAATATGCCTCTTTCGCATGAGTTATTTTGAGCTGATTTTTTCAAGAAACTGCAAACACAGCAGAAGCTCTGTAAACAGCATAGATTACAATCCTTTTGTAAGGGAAACCTACATTTATAAAGAAAATTTACATTAGAAAGGGGGCCTCTACCAGGATGAGAGCTTTACCAGAAATAACTTTTTCAGTTCAGAGTCTTAAATGCAGGAAGGGCAATTTTTGATCACCAAACATTCCCGCCTCTCACCTGCCTGTAAATTGCCCCCTACCCTTTCCAACATCATTTGTATTTAGCTGAAGATGGTATTTATGGCAGTGGCATGGGCCATCTCAGGAGATTTACTCATTTTTCTTGGGTATCTCCCTTGTATATATGACACATACATGTTAATTAACTGTTTTTTTCTCGTTAATCTATTTTTAGCTAAGAACTCAGAATGGTAGAGGGAAAATTATTTCTTCCTCCCCTACAATGCAAAAGAGAGTGAAAAGAAAAGCCAAGTGAGAGATGATGGTGGCCTGAATTGAGCTACTGGTAGTAGGAATGGATGGAAGTAGATGGATTTAAGGTATATTTAGAAGGTAAAAGTGAGAGGACTTGGCATTGGAGTTGAGACCTGCAGAAAAGAAAGGAGTTAAAATGGCATTCAGGTATGGGAATGGGCAACTGGGTAGATGGTGGTGCTGTTTAAGCCTAACCTGTTTTACTAATTGGGCAGCCATTTCACTGCCACTTAGATGCCCAGGGCCCTTCATTGCTGTTGCTCTGCTGTCTTACTCATTTCCAGCCTGTATCTGGGATTTGATCCAGCACACCTCCTAGAGCTTGCAAAAGACTCTGGACACTTACAATGGAAGTACCAGACTTCCTGATTTCAAACTACACTACAATGTTACAGTAATCAAAACTGTGTAGTACTGGTATAAAATCAAACACATAGACCAACGGAGCAGAACTGAGTGCCCAAAAAACAACAAAAAAACCCCCCTCATATATGCAGTCAACTTATATTTAGCAAGTGAGCCAAGGATACTCAAAGGAGAAAGAATGGTCTCTTCAATAAATGGTGTTGGAAAAATTGCATAACTACATGCAGAAGAAACCCTGCCATTTGTGACAACATAGATGTACTTTGAAGGCATTACACTAGATGAAATTAAGCCAGACAAAGACAAATACCATATGATCCCACTACGTGTGGAATCTTAAACAAAGAACAAAACAAAAACCTGAGCTCATAGATGCTGAGAACAGATTAGTGGTTGCCACAGGCAGGGAATGGGGAGTGGCTGAAATGAGTGAATGTGGTGTTCACTTCACAGTATACACAAATACCGAATTATCATGTTGTATACCTGAAACTAATATAATGTTATATGTCAATAATGCCTCAAAAAAATTAAAAAAAGAAAAAAAAAAAACCCACAATGAGATGTCACCTCACACTCACTAAGATGGCTACTATCAAAAGTACAGAAAATAACTAGTGTTGGCAAGGGTGTGGAGAAATTGGAACTCTTGTTCCATGTTGGTAGGAATGTAAAATGGTGAAGCCACTATGGAAAACAGTATGGTGATTCCTCAAAATGCTAACCATTAAAATTACTGTATGACCCAGCAATTCCACTTCTGGGTATATACCCCCCAAAATTGAAAGCACAGATGTACAAAACTGAATTTGTACATCTATGTTCATAGCAGCATTATTCACAATAGTCAAAAGGTGGAAGCAACCCAAGTGTCCACTGACAGATGAACAGGTACACAAATTGTGTTATATACATAAAATAGTATATTTTTCAGCTGTAAAAAGGAAAAAAATTCTGGCATATGCTACAACATGGATAAACCTTGAGGACACTGTGCTGAGTGAAATAAGCCAGTTACAAAAGGACAAATATTATATAATTCTACTTATATGAGCTATCTAGAGTAGTCAAATTCGTAGACAGTGCAACAGTAGTTGGGAGGACTGGAGAATGTGAAGTTGTGAGGAATGGGTTTTGGGTTATGCAAGCTGAAGGACTTCTGGAGATTGGTTACGCAACAATGTGAATATACTTAACACCACTGAATGGTACACTTAAAAATGGTTAAGATACTAAATTTTATCTTGTGTATATTTTGCCACAATTTAAATAGAAATAGGACTCTAAATGATCTAGGATAGCAGTGGTTTTGTTCTAACTGTGGTGAGGTGACAAGACCAGGCAGGAAGAAAGCTGAAAGAGAACTCCAGTCAAAGTAGCTGATGGAAGTTGCCAAAGGCATGGGGTGCTAAGCGTGAGGACTACTCTTGTTAAGAAGAACAGAGTGCTCTGGCATATTTCAAAGTGGTTCATTTTCCTCTTCTTCTGCATGCGGAAGCATGAGGGGATTTTTCTTTTGTGTGTGTGTATTTTATCTTTTTTTATTGAAGTATAGTCAGTTTACAATGTTGTGTCAATTTCTGGTGTACAGCATAATGTTTCAGTCATACATACACATACATACATTCATTTTCATATTCTTCTTCATTATAGGTTACTACAAAATATTGAATATAGTTCCCTGTGCTATACAGTAGAAACTTGTTGTTTACCTATTTTATACAGGGGGGATTTTTCTGATATCTACCGTGGGAACCCAGTCAAGCTCCTGCAGGTAAAACTCATAGTATTGTGGGTACCTTCCTGTGACTGGATTTCCCTGGAGTTTTTAACTCTCAGAGTTGTTAGCACGGGTCCTCCAGCAAATCAGTTACAGTTCAGGTTTCCTACCCTGCCACTAGTTCCTGTGGCATTTTATGTTATCAGAATTTCTGCTCTGCTCTGGTAACTCATGATTTTGTGTCTGTCTCTCCAGTCTTCAGGACAGTCGTTTGCACTATGCCTTTTCTTTTTTTATGGATCCAAAAAGAGCTTATTTTTCATTCCATTTAGCTTTTTATTTTTTGGAGGGAGTGGCAACTTCCAAGCTCCTGACATGCAAAACTGGAAATCTAAGACCATGTTTGTTTATGTTATCTAATTTGTTTAAATATAGTCATAATGACTAGATTTGGAAATAAATTCTATACTAAGACTGTGGAAAATCACACTGTTCAGTTCTGTTGTCTGTCAATTCTACTGTTGTGCTATTTTGTGTTTATAAGAACTTAGAAGAACCTACATTGTTTGAATGCTAAAATATGATCTCATATTGATCTTAAGTGTTCATGAGGTTTCTCTCTAATGCTTTTATGTCATCTTACACTTGTTTCACAAGCTTAAAATATACTTGATGTTTAAAGTATAAAGATATTGTTAAACTGAATACAAAATAAAGAAGAGTATGGTACTGGCATAAAGACAGACATCTAGATCAATGGACTAGAATTGAGAGTCAAGAAATAAACCTATACATTTATTGTCAATTGATTTTCTACAAGGGTGCCAAGACAATTCATTGGGCAAAAAATAGTCTTTCTGACAATAATGTCAACTTGTAATCCACATGCAAAACAGTGAAGCTGCACTCCTACCTCACACCACATATAAAAATAACTAGCTCAAAATGTATCAGACCTAAATGTAAGAACTAAACTATAAAACTCATAGAAGAAAATGTAATAGTAAATCTTCATGACCTTGGATTAGATAATGGGTTTTTAGATATGACACCAAAAGCACAAGCAACTAAAGAAAAAAAAATTGGAATACATCAAAATTAAAAACTGTGCTTCAGAGGACACTACTAAGGAAGTAAAAGTATAACACACAGAATGGGAGAAAATATTTACAAATTGTATATCTTCTAAGGGTCTAGTACTTAGAATATATAAAGAAGACTTAAAATGTAACAACAAAATAACAAATGACCCAACTGAAAAGTAAGCAAAAGACTTGAATAGACAGGTTTCCAAAGACAATATACAAATGGCCAAGAAGCATATGAGATGTTCTACACTATTAGATATTAGGGAAATATAAATCAAATCCACCATGAAAAATCACTTCACATCCACTAGCATAATATAATAATGAAAAATAACTAGTGTTGGCTAGAATGTGGAGAAACTGGAATCCTTGTGCATTGCTGATGAGAATATGAAATGGTGTAGCTGCTTTGGAAAATAGTTTGGCAGATCCTAGAAGTTGAAAACAGAGTTACCATTTGACCCAGCAATTCCATTCTTTGGTATAAACTCAAGAGAACTGGAAATTACATGTCCACACAAAAACTTGTAAACAAATGTTACAGCAACATTATTCATAATAACCCAGAAATAAAAACAACCCAAAAGCCCATCAACAAATAAATGGATAAACAAAATGTGTTATATCCATATAAGGGAGTATTATTCAGTCATAAAAAGAAATGAAATATTCATGGTGCAATGTGGATGAACCTTGAAAACATTATTCTATGTGACAGAAACCAGTCACAGAAGAGCACACAGTGTATGATTCTATTCATATGAAATGTACAGAACAGGTAAAACTATTGACACAAACAGTATATTTGTAATTATTGGGGACTAGGGAGAAGTAGTTGGTGATGAAGGAATGGGGAGTGACTGCTATGGGTACAGTATTTCTTTTTAGTGTGATAAAAATATTCTGGAATTCAGCTGCACAATTTTCTAAATATACTAAAAACCATTGAATTGTATACTTTAAAATTTTATGGTATTTGAATTATTTCTTTATAAAAAATTAAAAATAAATAAGAATGATATATGTGATTGTCACCATTTTGGACAATGGTTTTATAAAATATAGATAAGAAACTTCTCATGTAGTAGAGTACATTCTGTAAATACATTTTCAATTTAATTATAAATCAATCACTGAAACATATTTAACAGCAGAAAGATATTTAATATTTGAAACATTATGAATTTCTCAAGTTTCCTTTTTAAAATGATTCAGAAGTATATCTTATATGTGTCTAGTTTTATAGTTTCATACATAAGAGAAAAAATGATTAAATTCATACTCCAATGAAGAATTTATTTTATAAAAATCATGCTAGGAATTACTTTAGTTTTATTTTGGTATTTTGGAAACAAAAGACAAGTATGTGCATTTATAAACTGCAGGTGAGTAGAATACCAGTTTACAACATGAACCAAGATGATTTGGGTTTACTGTAGGATTATATCATAATATATAATTCTTTTCATTTGTTTTAACGAATGTACTAATGTTGTGCCAGCAAGATATTAACAACTGTAATTTATTCTGTAAGAAAAAAAGGTATGAAAACTTAATAAAGCAACTATTATAGGAGAAAGATCACAGGGTTTTGTTTCTTGTGAAGTAGTTGTTAATGAATGAACACTAGCAAATTAAATTTTAGTAATATATGAGTGTGTATGATAACAGATAACTTCCAATAACCTGGTCATATAGGTTTTAGCAATTTGTTTCAAACTCCTAATTCTAATATATCCTAATATATATATATGTCATATCTCACATATATACCTTATATATTTCATATATAAATTATATATATAGGTAAAATACACATTACATAGAGATACGACTTAACATAAGTTCCATTTGATTCTTTTCCCATTCAGGGAATACAAATTAATGCTAATGATCTTTTTTTAAGTCTGAATTATTTTCCCCATTTGTCACTCTTTAATCTTTACTCTTCTTTGCATTTATTCATGATTAATTCACTACCAAGAGGCACTAGGATTTTTTTTCACTCTTCCACAATTACAAAGTCCCTTTCAAAAATAGCCAGTATTTATGCTTAGTCAACTTTCAAGGTCTTGCTATTAAAAAAACAATGAAGCACTTGTTTTATGCAATTTCTTAATTCTAGTCTCTAAACTGGAGACTCTAGAGAGCCTTCAGGGTGAAGGAGGAAGGAAAGAAAGGCTGATAAATACATTGCTGACTTGTCTGTAGTATAAGATAAGGTGTAAAAGTAAACAAGATGCCAGTAACTGCTGCAGATAAGACGGTGAAGGGGCACTGAGTGGGCTGGCACAGAAAGTAAACAGGGATTTATTTAAGGAACTGTGCATGATAATCTGCACTGTTTTTTGTAATTCCACGTGGGAAGGGAAAACAATTCAACAGCCTTGGGGATCTTGCCTTGTGGCCTTAGGTTGTGGGGAATTGCCTTCATGGGTATGGCTGCCAAGTAGATAACATTCAGGAAAAGAATAATGACTAATCATGTTCGCTACATTTCATTCTCTTACCTTGTGTGAACATAGAGTTAGTTAGGTGCAAAGCTCAGAATTTTATCCTTGGTACTCTCTTTGAATTTATTTAAATTTATTGAAGTGTCAAGTCTTTGTAACTTGTGTACCAGCTCCCTTCCTTTTCTATCACACCTGATGTATGTCTAAATATTCTTTTCAAATATTTATGATACATTAAAAATTCAAATTCTGTAAATAAAATAAATATATGTAAGTAAATCCCACCAACAGTCTATTATCAGTAATCTCCATACGTAGGTTTACATTCAATATAAACCATTTACAGAGACTGCTCTATAATCATAGACATTAATATTCAAAAGATCATGACTGAAACATTTTAATCAAGACTTTTAAGCATCTAGAGGCTTTTGTATACCAGTTAGCAATTTGCTATTAAATAATGAATTGAAATAACTTTTTGGTAGACTGTGACCAGTGACCTAAGACCTATCGACACTGTTTAGATTCTCTAACTTAGTTCATCAACTATGCTTATATAATTAAGAACAGAAATAAACATTACTTTGCCTCATCCAGTTACTCTGAAAAAAAGTACACAGAAGGCAACTGAACATTGGGTTAAAGCTTCATCTTGCTCATGTTGACAGAGACATAGCAAGAGCCTTAATCTGAACCAACAGATAATGGACTCTGCATCCCAGTCTTCAACTTTGTGTTCCATTTCCTTCAACAAAAAAGAGACTAAAACCACCACCATGCAGGGACTTCCTAGCAGGTTTACATTTAGGGATGAAGGGAAAGTACTAGGAGAAAGCTCTTTTCTTCCTGACAACATTTTATATTTTATTTATAGCTTTTTTCTTCTTTCATTCTTTTTCACATATTGGCCTTTTGTCTCCTTTTCTTTTAAGTTAATCTGCCTTAAATTTTCTTACGCTTTTTCAGTTTGTGCACTTAATTCCTTTTGCATTTCTAAAGGAGTAGCTGCTAAAGATTTCTTATTGTTTAATGACATCAAGTTTTATAGCTGCCACAGCTGTCTAGTTGCCTCTGTCTGACAGCCCTTAAACTGGTGAAGAGCTTTTTGAAAGATCATGCAGAGAACAAAACAGCTGAAAACATTTGCCATCCATAGGTGTCCAGGAAGGAGTCCACTGGGATGTGTAGGAAGCATAGCTCCTCATTCTCCAGGGCTGAGAACCCTCCCCAGTCTGTTCTCCATCCAGCTTCTTGGTGCTATTTTCCTGAGCTACTTCTAGCAAATCATTGAACCTGAAGGTGGTCTGGGGCACCCCTAACAACAGTATGGCAGACTAGTCAATCTCCGTGACTCCTCCTTGAGATCCCCTCTTCTGGGGTGAGGTAATGGAAGACTGACTAGGGTCTGGGCACTTGCTTGTTGCTCACAATAGTGGATTAACATTGTAAAAAGATCAAATAGTAAATATTTCAGGCTTTGCAGGCCATTTGGTCTCTTGCAACAGAAAACCAGCATAATGTTTTCTCAACAAAGTTTGGCCTTTCCTCTGGAAGATCCACCCATTTAATCACACCATCAACTCTAGCACTGAGAACACAATAACCCCCATCATATCCTGCTCACTCTGTGAGGATATTCTGAGCACCCTGATATCCTTAGTTAGGCCAGTTTTGCCCCTTGGTGTCTTTTTGCTAATAGGTTTGTGTCCATGGTAGTACAAGGTAAGGGGTGGCAGGTACCTTCCTGGGTGTCTCAGTTCCAGGATATGAATCTAAAGTATGATACAGCTGGACATAGCACCCAAATTCAAAGACCCCACATGGTAGCCCTCAGTGTAACCAGTGAGACAGACTCCCTCCACTTTTTGTCTACAAATTGAGTCCTTAGCTGCCATCTAAGAAAGGTAAAAGTTGGGAAGATGGTTGCCATTACTCTTTGTGGCAGAAAAGTCCCTGGGATTGTTACTGATGTTGCTGGTGCCCAGTCTGTTATCCTCTTGGGCCTCAAATGCTCATACCTGCTGATGTCCCGCCTGCCAGCATCTGCACTTACTTGCTGACGGCTTTCTCTGGTGGCCTGATCTACATTGCATATGTACCTCAGGCTGGGAAAACTGGAGGATTAGTGCCACCCTCAAACCCTGGCAATCTTTGGCTGGTGATTTACTGCTTGCTCACTGCTACGGGAATAACTCTGAGGAGCATGTTCTATACTGGCTTCCAGAGTATCCTAGTGGGATTAAGATTTCATTAGCCAAAGTGTAACTTCAATGCTGCCTTCTTGGCTCTCTTCCTTTCCCCACTCCTCCCAGTACTCTTGGAATCACCTCTCAAATACTTATACAGATCCTTGCCTCAGGATCTGCTTCTGGGATAACACACACTAAGACACTTGTCAACTTGTCTGCTGCTCCTTACCTGCTCTGGGCTCATCTTCTCTTTTGTTGGTTCTGAATACATACTGATCCCTGATGCAGGTTTAGGCAGCTCTGCATTGTAAACCTTCAGTAGAGTCTGGCCAGTACTGTGGACAGAGTAGATTGGGTATTACACTGTTGGTCTGGTGATGCTGCCTTCTTGGGTTCACAGAATAAGCCCTCGCTGCATAAGTCCTCAGCAGTGCCCCCAACTGAAGGCTAGCTCTCTCAGACTTAATTTTCATTTTCTCCTCTGCCTCATCCTTGATGTCTTCCTTCTTTGATCATCCCCACCTCTTAGCAAAGTCCTTGTCCCTCTATTTCCTGGGCTTTTTCCCTTTATAGAAAAGATCGAGTCTCAGTATCTTCTTGTATCTTGCAATGTTGACAGCCTCAAGTTTCCACTGTATGTCATTAAGCTGTCTGCTTTCTGCTGGGCAAGAGATGTGTCCTAGAAGAGTGAGTGAGTGAGTGAGTGAGTGAGTGTGTGTGTGTGTGTGTGTGTGTGTAGGCAGGCAGGAGGGAGATAAGGAGTGAGAAATTATGGCTGTAACTATTTTTTTTTTCCTCAAAGTATCTGGAATCTAACTGCACTAACTGTGACAGATGGGGTTTGATCACTAAGAAGACTCACAGGAACCAAAATCATGCTTACAGATCTGCAGCTTATTGCAGGAAGGAGATCCGATACAGCACAAGCACAGAGGAAAGATATGCATCACAGCCCAAGGCTGCCTTACAATGAGGGGCCTGGAGAAGTTAGGCTTTTGAGCCAGACATTCTGTCTTTGTAAGGACCACATGTATGTGCTTCCTCTCTAGGACCAGTACCAACTGACATGGAACATCTTGAAACCAGGGAGCCAGAACTGGAGTCTCAGTTGGGGTTTCTTATACCCTGCTGGCCACATAGGCATGCTCTTGCTACGTAGCCTCAATAGCACAACTCTCTGAAATCTCATGGAGACCAGATGCAAATTATCAGTCTCACGGTTATCAATAAACAATGCTGAAAGCTAGAACAGACTGGCCCCAAACTTATCAGACCCATGGTCACAAAGCAACGCTATGAATCTGCACATTTCATGTCTTCATCTGGGGGTCAGTGCCTTGCAGGTACTTTAGCAGAACAACTCCGGTCAATTCCAGGTCTTGCAGAACTACCCCTCACAGCACAGTCCAGCTTCCTGACTTGTGATCAAGGCCTTTTTAGATCTAGTAATAACTCTTGGTTTGACAGCAATTACTTGCCTTAAAGCATCATATACTTACAGGGACAATCAAAATTCACCAAATTGCAAACATCTGTAATTAACTAACAAGGGGTTGGTATGGATTTAAACAGCTGAACAATCCAATAATATTAGCACAGAGTAGCAGAAACTTTTTCATAGTTTGGACTAACCTTGTAATTGTTTTGTCTCCCTGACTTACAGTTATCGGCATTTTAAGGTATACATCTATTGGGTGAGAGAGATTACTAATCATCATTCATCAAATCTAAATCTTTTTCAGGCCAATTCTCCCCTGTAGGGATAACATCATGAGGGGGCTATAATCTAACTTCCGAATACTTTTGATCAACCATGTCAGTAATACCATAAATTTTATTAGCTTCTACAATATTAACTTTGTCTATGATTTCCATATTATACCATATGGTAATATCATGGAAAATTCCTTTTCTCTGGTTTCATGGTTTGAGAGAGAGTGGTTTCCAGTGAGATGTGTCCCACAGCTGGGTTTATCTGTTCTCCATAGAGAGCCCACTGGCCCTATTTAAAGTTTGTCCAATACCTCTGAGTAATGTTATGGGAAAGGAATAGTGAGCCCTCGGTCATGGCACTAACATTGTTAAAGAGAACCTCAGTAGGTTGCATTCTCCAATTACAGATTTCCACAGACTGTGTAGCCCAGTTGTCTCCTATGCTGTGAGAATCTCTGGCTATTAGGCCTCAGGTAGCCCGGACTCCATCTGATCTAAGATGTCGAAGAACCCAGCTGTGCTGTTACACAAATTCATTCCTATCACTGAGCTTGGGCATCTTATCTTGGTGTCTGCTCTGACCGCAAAGCTCATTTTCCTTTGTTGCCCTTCGGTTGTCATCCTTGTCTTTCCTCCTGGAGGAAAATACCATGGAGGTTTCCCATTTGCTCCAGACCTTTCTCTTTTCCTTCAAAATATAATTCCTCATTAAAAGTGAATTTCTCTTCATCAATTACTCCTAGCCCAGCTCCTAATTCTCCTACAGCTCTTATTTTCAAGCTGGCAAAAACTGTTTGATCCACCAGACCTGTTGCTGACATGCAGCACTAACTACAACTAGGACATAAACCAGGGACACAACAGTGTTGATTCCCTCAGGCTAAGGACCTGTGAGTAGTTGTCACTGCTAACCAGACTTTGGTTGGATATGCTATAGTACTTCCCACAGTCATCCACACAGAATTCTGGGCTTTTCATTTTCAGGAATGTTAGTCTAAATTCATTTCCTTTCTCAGTGATCCAAATGTCCCAATTGTCCCTCTGCCTCTTTATAGCTTTGCACCCACAATGATGGGGCAAAGAGCTATTTTTACACACAGTGTTTTGACAGATGGAACATGCAGAAGATGAACTTCCACTGTCATATTCCAGTTCCTTCCTTAAACCATCACCATCAAAATTAATGGCCATGTGACTGTTCATTTACATTATTATTAATCAGTGTTGTTCGGATTCAACTGGATATGCATTCCCATAGTTTTCTTCCTAACTCAGGTCTTCAATAATAGCTCCATCCTATGAAATAGGAACCAAAAGACATGGCTGTCAGACACCTTAGTATCGTTCTGTAGCGTTACAGTCAGAGCTTCCATCTGTTCATCTATTTCGAGGACAAAGACCACTTTCAAAGTTATGTATATGTGTGTTGGGTTGGCTATTCTGCTTACTTCTTGGCGATATAAAAGAGGAGATTTTGACAGAGTCCTTTACCCAAAGGGCATTTAATTCAAAGCTAAGAAAGAATAATATTCTCCTGTTCTATGCTTCTCTTAAGGCACCACAATCAAATTAGATTTTTCCCTTCTGTAACACCCATTTATTAGCCTACCCTCTCCTCAGCAACAATTTCAACATTCTTCCATTTGTCACTAATTTAATCCAAACATTTCTCCCCCATGTAGGTCCCTCATTAAGTCACTGAGTTGTTCTATATGGCTGGTAGCAAGATGAGATATTCCAGGATTTCCCATTTAGTCCGTTACCAATTGTAGGGGATCAGAAATGGATAGACAGAAAAATGGGATTATCTTTTCCATGAGGCAATAAACATTTGCATAGTCAGTTTCAACTTGGCAAGTGCAGGGAATAGATAATTCACCCCATCATCTCTTTGGAATTTTTGTATTTAGGTTTAAATTAATACACACACTATCTTTTTCAAAGAATATTACCAGACTTTGGGATCCTTAATAGTAGCTCTAATTTTAGGGACTAACCACCATTGAAAAAGAAAACTGTGGTGAAGTTGGGAAGATTTGAATGTTACCTTCTATAAAGGGTAAACATTTTCTCTGTAATTCCACTATGAAAGTGTGATCATCTATCTAATGGAAATCAATTTTTAGTTCCCCTCATCTTAAGTTGCAAAACACAATGCTGGAGTTTTGTATACCAGCCCTTTGCTTCTTTGTCCTGCCTACCTTCTGAAGCAGGTGTGTTAATTATCCATTCCAGTTTTCTATTAACCCACTATTTTGAAAGCAATAAATAAGTCAACCGAATGTAATATTATTTTACTTACTGTTGCCTGCATGGGCAGGGAACTGAGGATCTAGATCTGAAGAGATGTAGCTAGGAAGGTTTAATTTACTGTAAGTTTCTACCAAGTCTGAGGTAAGGAGAATGGGATAGAGTCGGGAGGAATCTCAGTTTGCCTCTTGCTTCATCAGTCTTTCTCCTTTGGGAAACTACGTATTTCTGAAAGACGTGTAGTTTCTGAACTCAGAGGTACTTAACTTTTTATTACCCATATTCTATTCTTGATTTTGAAGTGGATATCTAATGAGTACATGTTAACTAAAATTGTCAAATAAGGAAGCTCCAGGCTCAGGTTATGGTTACCAAGTGAAAAAGAACAGTTTTTTTCCCCCTTCCAGTGAAATTATAAAGGGGAAATGCAACCAATTCCTTTTCCCTTCACTTTAATAAATTTAAAAGCACTGCAAATGAAATTAATAAATTAAAATGATATGAAATAATAGTAATGTCTTTATAATTTAATCACATGATATAGAAGAAATATATAGGAAGTATTTAAATGTAATTTTTGAATGCAAAATTTCATTTATAAAATATGAAAATGGGCACAGGTAATTTATGGTTATAGATGTCAGGATAAAGCTTATGCATGAGGGTTGAGTGACTATATAAGAGAACTTCTGAGATACTTATCCCTTGATTTGGGTGGTGGTTATATGGGTATGTTCAATTTGTAAAAATTAATCAATTATACATCTATGGTTTAAGTACTTCATTCAGTTATGCTTTGTGTACTTTAGTTATGTATATCATACTTAAACAAAAACTAACAAAACAAGAGCAAAAAGTAACAAAACAAAACGAAACAAAATGCAGCCTTAATCCTCTAGCAAGTTATTTCTATTAGGAGAGACAAGCAAGAAAACCTCCATTTCTGTTTCTCTTCATTCCTCTGTATAGATTCATATTTCCATTTTCATTTGGACTCATTTTCCTTCTTCCTGAAGGACTTCCTTTCACATTTCTTGTAGTGTTAGTTTGCTGGTGATAAATTCTTTCAGTTTTTATATATCTGAAAATTTCTTTATTTTGCCTTTGTTTTGGAAAGTTTTTTTTCCTTAGGTATGGAATTCTAAATTGATGTTTTTTTTTCTTCCAGCCCTTGAAAGATGTTGGACCAGTTTCTTCCTGCTTATATTGTGTCTGATGAGAAATCTGCTGTCATCAAAAAAAAAAAATCTTCTTAATTTTATATGTAATTCCCACCTCCATCCCCTGCTGCTCTTAAGATTTTTTTTTTTAAATACTGCTTTTGAGTAGTTTGATGTGCACTGTGTAGTTTTCTTCATGTTTCTTGTGTTTGGGGTTCGCTGAGCTTCTTGGTTTACAGTTTTCATCAAATTTTGAAAGCTTGTGGCCATTATTTCTGCAATGTTTTCTCTGTTCCCTCCTTTCTCCTTCCCTTCAAGGACTCCTAGTAGGCATTTATTAGGCCACTTGAGGTTGCCTTACAGCTTAGAGATGCTCTCTTAAATTACTTGAAAAAAATTCTCTTTTAACTCTGTGTTTCATTTTGGGTAGTTTATATTGCTATATGTTCAAGTTCACTAATCTTTTCTCCCACAATTCTGATTTATCATTAATCCTTTCTAATTGTATTTTTAGTTCAGATATTTTAGTTTTCATTTTTAGAAGTTTGATTTGGGTCTTGTAAAAACTTCTATATCTTTGTATATCTGTTTAAAATATGGAATATAGCTATAGTAACTGCTTTAATGTTAATTCTATGTCAGTTCTGAGTGGTTTCAATTGATTGATTTTCCTCTGCATTATAGGTCATATTTGCCTGCTTCTTGGCTTACCTGACAATTTTAAATTGGATTCCAGACAATATAAATTTTACCTTGTTGGGGACTGGATATTTTTGTGTTCTATAATATTCCTGAGCTGTGTTCAGAGCTGCTGTTAAGTTACTTGGAACCAGCATGACCCTTTCAGATCTTGCTTTTAAGATCTGTGAGGCAGGATCCAAGCAATATTCAGTATAGGGCTACTTCTGAGAACTAAGGCAAGACTATTCTGAATATACTACCCAAAGCTCCATGAATTATGAGCTTTGTCAGTCTGGCTGGGGGGAACAAATTCTACAAGTGGCTCCGTGTGACTACTGGGTACTGTTCCTTCTAATCTTTTCGAGTGGTTCTTCTTTCTAAGAACATATCCTCATACACTGTGTTGCTCAGTACTCTGGTGTATACTTGCGGAAGGTCCTTTGCAATTCTGCAGCACAGAGCTGGTACTCCCTGACTCTCAACTCAATCTCCCCATCTCAGGGAATTTGCTCGGCTGCTCCTCGATGCCTCTCTCTGCTCTGTGCCCTGGAAACTCTCTCAAGACAGTAAGCTGGGGCAACTGCAGGGCTTATCTCATTTTCTCCCCTTCCCTCAGGGGTCACTGTCCTTCACTGCCTGATGTCTAGTGCCTTGAAAATCATGGCTTCATATATTTTGTCCAGTTTTTTGGTTATTGCAGACAGGATGGTGAATTCAGTCCCTGTTAATCCATCCTGGTCAGAAGGGAATATTTAACTGGATCTATATCATCTCATTTGAGCCCAATTTCTTACCTATATAGTGTATCAGTTTTTTAAAAAATATATATTATAGAATATTGCTCTATTAATAGGAGGTGGATGAATCGCATTAAAATGTTTTATGTTAAACATTTCACTGTCTTTTGGAAATACTTTTTCAGTGTTAGTTAAGGGGAAACTGTTACCACAAGTCTGCTTTTATCAAGAATCAGGAAGTACTATGAGATCAGCTTTAGATTTAAAAAAAAGTTACGCGTGGGAGACTATTTTAGGTATTCGACTGGGAAACACACTTGTCAGAACTGTCTTGCTGGCTTTGTTTGCTGTATTGAGTTTCTTTATCATTTGATGTGATGTTACCTACTAATGATACAAATGCTTTGCCATTAAACATTCGCATTACTTTAGCATTTTTAATGAGCTTACTAGCTTTTGCTATAATGCTAGGAAATGCTGTGGTCATTTTAGCTTTTGTGGTGGACAAAAACCTTAGACATCGAAGTAATTTTTTTTTCCTTAACTTGGCCATTTCTGACTTCTTTGTTGGTA
Source organism: Camelus bactrianus (assembly GCF_048773025.1). Classification (NCBI taxonomy): domain Eukaryota; kingdom Metazoa; phylum Chordata; class Mammalia; order Artiodactyla; family Camelidae; genus Camelus; species Camelus bactrianus. The sequence continues at coordinate 9,932,391 of NC_133562.1, forward strand.
AGTCACATATCTTTAAGATAATATTTTATAATTTATTTCTAAAACCTTAAGATAAGCTTTTGTTATTTCAAGGAACTGTATGAAATTTGGGACTACTAAAAACTAAAAGTTTAAGGATTAAAGTTCAGGGGATGCTCTACGGTACTGTATGAGAATGTTACATATGTGTAAATCAGCTTCGTAGGGGATTTTTCATCTGAAAACAGTTTATTTTCTTTTTATAGAATAAAAGTAAGTCCATAATTGGATTCGTCTAAGTTACTCGCTTCTGAAGCTATTTTCCTTGTATGTTTAGGTTTATAAGTATTCCTTTTTAAGTGAGCAGTTTCCTTAGTATCACAATGTTGGAGAAATAGGATATAATGTATATACTGGTAATCAGCACAGTCAGAAAATGGGATATTCAGGTCAATTAAATAGTATAGCTAGTAATACTATTTTATGACATGGTTTAGAATGTTGTAAAACACACCTAACAGTAAACAATCTTGCGTGTAATATTGTATCTTAGCATTATATAATTGTAAGAGATCATAGAAATCAAATTACTCTTTCTTTGAAAACATGTACTTTATAATTTTTTATTGCCTGATGATTTTTTTAAACAATGCTTATCATAATAAGTAAATGTGCAGAAATGTCAACTGATGATACTGTTTTATAGGAGCTTCTAGTCATTGTCTGTAGCTGCGAAATGCTTGCATTTATGTTAAAATGGAGCAAAACTCACAGAATATTTAGTTTATTCCTGGGAACACAGTGGCTGCTCAACAAGTGTCAGTCCCCTTACTCTTTTGATTTCTCTGCCGTTAAGTGTCAACTCAAATCAAGGTCACAAATGTTAGCAGAGTACCTACCATGTGTAAGTACTATTAGGTACTAAGTATGATTATATAATGAGGAGATATAGAGAAGACTAAGTTAATCTCTCTCTTCAGTAAGGTTTCAATACAGTAGAGTAGACAAAGGAAGTTCAGAAATGACCATAATAGGTTAGGGTGATATGAGAACCCACAAAGACCTACCAAGTGCTACGGGCACTCAGAAGGAAAAGCACATTTAGTTAGTGGGTAGTGGCCTCTGAAACGAACTTTGAAGGATGGGTGCTGTTTCCATAGGCAGAGAGGGAGAGAAGAGAGTATTCCAAGAATCAATAAAGACATAACGGGTAGAGAATCATCATGCACACCCTCCTAAGTGTGAGCTCCAGGTGGCTAGTGCGTGAATGAGCTGTCTGGGAACAGTAGAGTGTGAAGCTGGAGTAGCTGGAACTTATACAGTGAAAGCCCTTGAATACTAGTGTGAGTCTGGATTGGAGTTTATTCAGCAGCCAATGTGGAGAATAAGCAGATGGACTGAAGCTTTACCTTAGATGTATCAGAAGAAATGGAGTAGGTGGGAGAAGCTGGAGCAGGGGACAGCTTGGTTTCAGGGAGAATCCTGTAGTAACCTAGGCAGAAGGTAGTGGTGAGGCTCTGAGCTATGGTGAGTGTGGAAAAGAAGTTTCGGAGGCAGGACTGCAGGGTGGGGTCAGGCAGGAGAAAGAGAAAGATGAGTTAAAGACAGGGTTCTGGGGACCAGAAAAGTACAGCATTGTTCGTGGAAATAAGGAACATTTGAGAAAACAGCTTATTCTTTTGATATTGCGTTGATAAAAGTTCCGGAGGAAACTTCTAGCCGGAGAGATTGATTTAGAAATCCTGATACAGAAATGACAGGGTCACAGATAAAAGTGGCTAACCAATATAGAAGTATTAAAAGTGCAGCGAACTCCCCATTTCTCTCCTCAGTTCTCCTCTAGATAACCAACATTAACAACTTGGTGTAGATTCTTCCACATCATTCACTTCGCTCACATAAACATGGATAATTACATGAGTATATTTATGTGAATAGAGAGAACAGTCTTTGTAAATATACGTATTCCTCTCCGTGTCCTTCACAGAACTGTACAACTTTTTGATGACACTCAGAACTTAAAAATTGATAATGTATTTTGACTATCCCAAAGGCTTCCTGGATACATGATGGTAAGGAGGGATGGGGTAAAACTGTACCTAACTGAGAGAGTCTGAAGCCTGAAGCTTTTGAACAAAGATCGTTCTAGATAAGAACAGTGTGTTTCTGTGTATAGCCCAATGTCAGCATCACTGCAGCGCCACTGTCGTGAGCTTGAGTACCACAACATAAAGATATGGTTTGTCTCTGAGAAATGTCCCTGCAGTTGTGATGATTTAGCAGTCCTAGTGGCCTGCCTTCATCAGCAGGTGGATGGGCAAAGAAATGGCTTTGCTCCTGATGAGAGCAACTTAACACAGACTAGAATTTCTCTTAACCCGCCGGTCTCATCCTTCATGCATTCCCTGCCCCTGCCAGCTTCATTCAGAGGTCCACTTATCTAATGCAATATTCAGCATGACGGCACTTAGTCTGAGTGTTTGTAACAAGATTTGAGTTTTGTGTCAACACTATTCTTTCTCCTTTGCCATTCTTGAAAGTGTGCCTTTCAGCTCTGAGTCTGCAGGACCTTGTGGCGGTGGTGGTGGGCCAGGGCAGAACTTGTGAATTTTTCTGTCACCGTAAGATAGCAATTCTTAATATTTGGGGTCATTACACCCAGAGCTCTAGGACCATGTGACGATGCCAGAGCAGATGAGAGCATGACATGTACTCAGCACGGTGGACTTCCTGGCTGAATGCTATCTTCTCACAGGTTTCAGAACTGGCCTCCTGTCGAATATCTAAATTTGTGGCACCTGAGCAGCATCCCAGGCTGCATTTAGTGTTGAAAAGCAAAAATTTATTGAGGAAAAATTCCAGCACCAGCTACATTGATATAAATATATCTCATCTGTACACTGTTCCAGGAAAAAAATATACTATTTATATGTATATTGATATCTATAAAATTGATATCACGTGACTAAGGTTTCCATCTATGGGTACCTTTTTCACATCTACACTTGTGTGGGCATTTATGGCCTATGTGACCATGTGAGGATGGTCCAGACAGGATCCTCAAGGGCAAAAGGTAGTTGCTGCAGGCAGAGTCGGAACCACATTTTCAGGATGGTAAAGTTTACTTTTAGTATAGGAATACATCAGAGGTATTGGGGGTTTGGTTCCAGACCACTGCAATAAATTGAGTATCAAAATAAGATACACATGAATTTTTTGGTTTCCCAGTGCATATAAAAGTTATGTTTGTACTATACCATAGTCTACTACGTGTACAACAATATTATGTCTAAAAAACAAATTAAAAAATCCTCTTTTGCTAAAAAAAATTCTCACCATCATCTGAACCTTCAGTGAGTCGTAATCTTTTTGCTGGTGGAGGGTCCTGCCTCTACGTTGATGGCTGCTGACTGATCAGGGTGGTGGCTGCTAAAGGCTGGGGTGGCTGTGGCAATTTCCTAAAAGAAGACAACAGTGAAATCTGCTTCCACTTAGTTTTCTTAGCGAGATGATAACCTGTCTGAAATGTCAATACAGTTGAAAACCCCTACAAAGCCAAAGGAAAGGGAGCCCAGTTTAGTTACTTTTTACAATGAAGCAGTTTCTGTGCTGAGTTGAATCATTCAGGTATTTGTTCAGTGCAGGGTAGCAGTTAAAGTCAGGGGTTCTGAAATCACACTGTCTGGTTTCAAATCCGATTTTTCACTTACTTGGGGTAAGTGTCTCCTTTTTGAGCTTCGGGTTCTTTATCTGCTAATTCAGCATGGTGTCTACCTCACAAAGTTTCTATGGAGGTTAAACGCGACAATATATGTAATGTTCACAGCACAATGTCTGGCATATGGTAACTGCATGACATGTATTAGCTGTTATTAATTTATTTGAGTTAAATGTGCGAGCCATTGCTCAACTCTAGATGTGGTGAAGAATGCAAAAACCGACTTCCAACATGGTCCTAATCCTTAGGAGAAACAAGTTAACAGATGATGACCATATAAAGGAGGATGTATTTGTTCATGAGAGACAGGAGAGGCAAGTGACAGAGGGGTCACCTCTGCCCAGGAAGTCTCAAGAAAGATGACAAGGAGGAGGTCATTTTTTGAACTAAGTGAAGAATGAGAAGGAATTAAATTGACTTCTCACTGGAAGAGAGGACATTCTAGGAAGAAATAATGCATTGGCAAAGGCAAAGAGATGTGAGCATGAGGGATGTGTCTGGGGAGAGGGTGGCCCATCTTGTCTGGCCTGGAGCATGAACACAGAGATCATATATATATGCTATATATGGCTGGAGATACGGGTTGGGGCCTGAACTTAATCTGGAAAGTAATAAGGAGCCACTGAAGGTTCGATGCTTGTGACAGCTATTTAAAAAATGGTATTTTAAGAATGTACAGGAGGTCAGTCCTGAGTTTACTAATAAAATATCATGAATTTCTAAATTGTAATCAAGCCCTTTTTGGTCAATTCAGATACACTGTTGTGTATCTTTGTCTCTTCATATTCATTGATATGTGCTATTTTTTTAACCCTCATTTTTTTCCCTGTATAGGTGTGATCTCCATTCCTTTGTACATCCCTCACACTCTGTTTGACTGGAAATTTGGAGATGAAATCTGTGCATTTTGGCTCATCGTCGACTATCTTTTGTGTACAGCATCTGTGTATAATATTGTACTCATCAGCTTTGATCGATATCAGTCAGTCTCGAATGCTGTAAGTAAAAAACTAATGTATCCTCCTTAGACGGTTATATACTTGCACATTTTGAGTCCCTAAGCAAAAAAAAAAAAAAAAAAAAATTTAGTTGACAAACCTTCGAGGAGCCTGACTACTCTTTTGTTATCTGGCATTAAGTTATCATTGGCCCTTAGTGAACATTTTCTGTGTGTGATTTTGCTAAGTCACTTCCCTATGTGCCCCTAAAATGGGAAGGTGTCAAACAAAATCCAAGGCAAGTGTGGGACGTGGTATACTGAGTCCACAGTAGATTGGATATGCATGAGGCTCACAGTAGGTTTTTCAGTTCAGCTCCTTAGACAACTTGAGACCTGAATGTTCTCTTCAAGATGGAATTTGGTGGGCGAGTAGAAAGATTCCCAGACTTCTGAATGTCATGAGAAAATCAATTTTGAATGACCAAAGGAAAAGACAGTACACAGGGAAGTTACAGCCTGTACAGTGCAACTAATCAGAAACAAATCAGTGCCAGTTTAGGACCCATGCCAAGGAAGTCTGAACTTACCCAAGATTTGGAATAGCTTCATCAACTCATTAGTGACAGCACTTAAGCAAGCTAAATTTATCAACAAGAGAATGAAAGAGAGAATAAGGCTGATATTAGTAAGGACAGAGGATGGAAGGGGGCCATGCAAATATAGGACAATGATGTGAAATCTTTGAGGCCTAGATGGGAAACTTCCTTCACTCCTGAGTCCCAGGGACCCAAATCTGTGGGGAATTAGTATGACAGGAGTTTTGCTAAGGACTAGGATACAATGACTCAGTACACGCTTTATCTGTGAGGAGCATAGTAGTCTGGTATGGAGGCAGATCCACAGACAAAGGGGCTAAGAGTGATGCTGGAGGCACTGCCAGAACAGTGACAGCTCTGGCCTCGGAGGACTGCACAGCTTGGAGGCAGACAGGGTTGGGAGAGTGTATCAGATAAGGCAGGGACAAACTGCCATAACAAAGAGATTCCGAAGTGCTGAGACTCAAACAAGATAGAACTTTCTTTTTCTCTCATAGCACAGTCCAGGAAGAGTGGGAGGCTCTGCTCTAGGAACTCAACCAGGGACCCAAGCTCTGTACCTGCTAGGGCAGGGATCAGCAAACTTTTACTATAAAGGGAACTATATGGTCTCTGTTGCAACTGCTCAAATGAAACTTTCTTATCAAAACAGGTGGTGGGTCACAATTGCTCCTAAGCCCTAAGTCATTATGCTCCTTTGCATGGTCAAAGACAAGTTGTTGTCACTTCAAGTTCTAAAAGGAAGGACAAAAGGTAGAAGTCCAGGGGATTTTCTTTTAACCAAGTAGTGCAGAATCACACAATCATTTCCACTCACATTTCACTGGTGAAATTTAGTCACATGGTCTTACCTTACTGCAAGGGAAGCTGGGAAGTGCATCCTCTAACTAAGCTGCCATGTGCCAGGAAGAGGTGGAGAGTGGGATGGCCAGACACTTGGCATTGGATACTTCATTGGCGCCAGAGTTCACCGCAGTTTGTACTGGACAAACTATGGAGAGAGCGCAGATCAGTTTGGATTAGCAATTCAGATGTCTATAATCTCACATTTTTCAAACAGCAAGTAGTAACCTACTACTGAATCATGAATTCAGTTTAGTAAGTTGTGATGTCACTTTTTTTAAGATGAAAAAATATGGAAAGGAGAATTTTTAAAATTAGAGTATATCAGTAACTTATGCACAGTAAAGATAAGTATTGCTTCATGAATACTTTTATCTGTATACTTGATAGGGATATACAGTGTATTTTTTTTTTTAGTTTAGGTCACAGTCAAGATGTTTGAAAAGCAGTGCTCTGATTCATAATGTTTCCCATTTGTACTTAAAAATTTTCCTTTCTTTCTGGGTTTTCTTTTTAATCTCCACTGGGTGTTCCTAGTTAGTGTTCACTGGAACATTTCTTCACCGAATGCCCAAGCTCTTGAGTCAACCTCAGGTTTGTGTCAAGGTCAGGGACAGCTTGCCCAGTTAGAAAAAGGGCTTAGAAATTATAGAGTCGAGGTGTGATGTCCAGAGAGAAAATGGGTGGGTTTCTTTCTTGGCCTTGCCCTGAGAAATTCCCCAAACACTGCAGGCTATAGACTTGGTGAGGACTGGGCCAGCTGGATCCTTAGTCCCTAGTACACAGCACAGAGTCAAGTGTGTAACATGTGCTCCACATGTGAGTGTATAAACGCTCGCAGGCACACTCAGGCAGCACTTGTGCCTTTGTTGGTTAAGAGCTCCAACACAGCCGTGTGAGGCCAGAAGGAAAGCTTCAAAGATCACAAGAGCTGGTAGGAAGCGGTCATGGGGAAGCTGAGCTCTTGCTGCAGCTGAAAGTAGAGGAGACAGTGTGCTAGAGCAGGGCATGATCTGAGCTTGGGAAATGGAAACCTAACAGTAATTTGGGAAAGGAAGTCTTGATGCAGAGGCAGGGCATGGCAGGCACTTAGAATGCCCTGCAATCCTATCTTACTATTAACACCAGCAAATTCCAGGTGCTGCTCTGCCTCACAAAATAAACCCGACTGACAGATGTTTGGGTATCTTATTGGGGTGGGGAAGGAAGCAGGGTAAGAGGTATCATCCTGAATAATGGACATATTCTGTAGTGGGTGAAACTGGGCCACTGATTAATTGCAAGGGGGGCATGGGCCTGGATTCAAGCAATGCTTGAACTATCTGTGTGTCAAAAAGGCTACCCAGAGATGAAGACACTGGCATTATCTTCTCAATTCCCTTGGATGTCCATTATCTCATTTGACCTTATGCATAATAGAAAAGAGATCACTTCCCAGCATATTGCATCATATCATTACAAAGGTTGAACAGAGACATTAAAAAACTAAATGCAGTTTTATGACCATCAGGGTACTGTTATCATCTTTCTAATCATTAGATATAGTGCAGGAGATGTATTAATTAGTGGTATGATAAGCAGAAGGTAAAAAGCACATCGTACATGGGAGCTTGTGGTCAGCACCATATGCATTTTAGCTTAGCCTCTGAAATACCAGTGATATGGGGAAAAAAAGAAAAAGGAAACCCCACTTTTCTGCAGTTTTAAAAATACTTTTTTTTTTTTTTTTTTTTTTTAAAAAACAAGCCTCCTTTAACATCTAGCCAACTGGTGAGCCTTCCCAGCACATACAATCCATCAAAGACAGACAGCGCTGGGTAGTGTTACATCCTTTTAATAAAAAAAGGGAAAATACTTTAGAACAACAATTAAGAATTCACAGAGAGAACAGTACTTGAGAGACTGAGAGAAGGGAGGTGAGTTCCAATTTCCTGGGTAAATCATTTCCTTTCTCTTAAATGATGAAAGCAGAGAAATATGCAACATTTCGGCTGGAAGGAACCTTACTGATCTAAAAGGGGTTTGGAGAGGTTATCTGCTCCAGATCCCCTTAAAAAATTCTTGGTTCATGTGTTTACCCCTCATGTAGGGTGGCTGGCCTTATAGATATCTTACAGAAGATAGTCTCCAAGATTTCAGGATCTGTCGAAGATCATGGGTCCTGTGATCTGAGAGCAGTCCTCACTCACAGAATCTCAGTTTCCCATATGGAAGCCTGTCCCTGTGACCAGGTGGACCTAGAACATGGTTTGCCCCTCAAAAAGACTGTGGCACTTGCCACAGCCATGCCTCTCAAAGTGGCTGGCCACCTCTGTTCTGGCACCATTTTTATCGGTGGAAACATCTGTAGAAAGAAATGACTTAGTCATGCTCAGTAACACTGCAGTACCTCCCCACAGCTGGTTTATACTTCTTTGTGTGTGTGTGTGTGTGTGATCTTGTGGGAGTTCTTTCTCCTTTTGACCTCACCTTGAAGTCTCAGCATAAGCTGCAGAGTAGATGCTTGCTGAATACTGGATTCAGAAAGGCCAGTGTCTCTCAATTTTTTTCTGACTGTGACTACAGTGAAAAATGCATTTTACACTGTGATTCAGTTTACACATTTCTATGTGTATCTATCTTCCCAAAGCAAAATTTCCATCAAACGACACTTATCCTTATGATGTGTGAGGCATTCTGACATTGACTATTCCAATTCATTTTTAAAAAATGCTGCTCGTGACGCAGTCAGCAGCTTGAAAAACACTGTGAAAAGGTGCTCCCAGTTTCACTTAATAGTCCAGATGAGTGTCTGCGGACTGGGAAAAATTGCTTTCTTATGTAAGATATTGACCTTGACATTTTATACAGTGTCAGAGGTTTAACCTCCAATCACTAAGAAAGTCTACTTTTGGCCCAGGCTCCCTCGAAATTGAACCCTCTGCCTTGGCTCACATCTTATGACCCAGATCCAGTTAATGTCCCTGCCTTGTACATCCCTGAAACTTCTGAGGGCTGATAGTATGTGTTGTACAATCAATATATGCTCACTATATTGAAAATTATTTGCTTTCCTTTAGGTATCTTACAGAACTCAACACATGGGGATCTTGAAGATCATGGCACTGATGGCAGCCATCTGGGTGGGGGCCTTCTTAGTGCATGGGCCAATAATTCTTGTTTCAGAGTCTTGGAAGGATAAGAAGCAGGATTGTGAACCTGGATTCTTTTCGGAATGGTATGTCCTTGCCATCACGTTATTCTTCGAATTCCTGGTCCCGCTATTGTTAGTGGTTTATTTCAACATGTATATTTACTGGAGACTTTGGAAGCGTGGTAATCTCAGTAGGTGTCAAAGCCGTTCTGGACTCACTTCTGTCTCTTCTGGTAGCTGTGGACGTTCATTCAGGTGTGGACTGTTTTCAAGGACATCTCTTCCTGAACTGAAAGAAGCAGCAGCATCCCTCCATTCCAAGGGGCCGAGAAGAAAGAGCAGTGTCTTGTTTTCCTTAAGAACCCAGATAAATAGTACAGTTGTTTCCAAAACGGGCTCCCTCTCCCTTTCAGATTCTCTAGCTCCTCACCAAAGGGAACATCTTGAACTACTCAGAGTCAGGAAGTTGGCCAAGTCACTGGCCATTCTCTCAGGTGTTTTTGCCATTTGCTGGGCTCCCTACTCTCTGTTCACAATTATTCGTTCGGTCTACCCTCTAGATCAGCGTCCTACAACAGCTGCAACAGCTGTGTACGAGTTCACATTTTGGCTTCAGTGGTTCAATTCCTTTATCAATCCTTTTTTGTATCCGCTGTGTCACAAGCGTTTTCAGAAGGCTTTCTTGAAAATATTTCATATGAAAAAGCAATCCATACTATCACACAATCGGTCAACGTCCTCTTAAAGATAATCTTCTTGCTTATGTAAGTTTCAGTCTTACTTTCATCTAAATGAATTTGATCTGGCTTTCATCTTTCCCTATCCACTCTACCAAAAAAGTCCATAAAATCATAATGCTTGAAAATTAAAAAAAAATCAGAAGTCAGTGGAAAATTATTCTGGTGAATAGTAACAGTATAATTAGAAATTCATATTTTTGTAAACTTATAGCCACAAAAGCACTGTATTTTTCTTAGTCATTACCTCTTTCTTGTCTTTTGGATCTTAAGATGATGTTGTTTGTGAAAAGTCAAGAGTTTTAGTTTTCTTTCTACATTCAGTGTTTGCTACAGTCTTAAGTGAATTTCCCTTTTTGTTTCTTTTATAGCAATGAAAACTCGTCACATTTTAAGATCATTCCCTAAAGTATACAACAGGAAAAAGAGCTATATTGTACTCTTTTTGTGGGGTAGGAAGCTCTGTTATGGTCATTGGGCAGGCAAGTTGGGGTTTGAGTTGGCAGGGAGTGAGGGCGTCCAGATGGAAGAGCAGAGGGCATGTGTACTTCCAGAATCTCTATTCCTGATCCCAGAAAAGAAGGAAGTGTGGGATGAGGGAGGAAAGAGGAGATCACTACAGCTCTCAAGGTCCTCAGTGAAGTTATCTGGAGGTCCTGGGAACCACAGGATGAGAGTGTGAGGGACAGGCAATGGTCACCAATGGGTTGAAAGGATGGCTTTCCCTATTCCTTTCTGCCCCCTTTCTCCCAACTTTCACATCAGCTAAAACTTCTCTATGAGAAAATACGGAAGAAAAAGAAAGGCTAAGAGATGCAAAAGGACTATATGATTAAACCTGATGTACCTGGTGTAATGTTCACAGAAATAGTATGTGTCAATAATTATGAATAAAATATATTTCTGTGTTTGCTGTTTTTAACTTGTGTGCTCAGTGTTTTACATTGCAGTGCTCAGAGAGATTCCTTTATTATTATTATGCAGTTAGTGTAGGTTGTACCTTATTGATGAGTCACATTTTATTAGTCTGGTGACATTTTGTTCTTTTTGTGATTAATTTTTTTTTTACAGTACTCTTTGTCTTTGTCATAACATTTCATTTTGATTTCATAGTTAATTTCATCTTTTCTATAAGGTTTTATCAGTTTCTTCTATAACTTTTTAAAATTATTATACAGGTTAGTCATTTCCATATTTCTTAGACCTTTTAAACCTTTGATTAATTTCAAACACTAAAATATGAAAACCTTTTAAGTATATCATAAATGCTTAGAAATGTACATGATTTTTATATACACTTATGCCTTACATTAAGTTCAAAATGGAAAATACATATTTAACATTCAATTGTAATTTGAAAATATGAGAAATAAACCCTCATAAATATGCAAGTTTTTATAAAGTTGTTACTTATCAGCTGTTGGTTTTAACATTTATAAGCCAGTAGTTGTGTGGATTTCATCTGATCATTAGAGGCTTCAATATTCATCGAACGGAGTGGCCTCAGGAAGACTTTTCCCAGTTGAACCTTGGGGGAAACATGCCTAAATAGTCATATAGTATATTCTAAAATATAGAATATATAATATGTATTGTATTTCACTCAATCCAAGATGCCATCAATGTAAGACATACTGACATTGTAAAAAAGAAAATGCTGCAGACTGTCTATGAAACAATACTTTAAAAATCACAGTTATAACAAGTCTTATTCTGATTCCAGAATTGTTGAAAAGTGAGCAACGTGTGTTTTAGAAGTGATGAAATATGATCCAGGTATGATAAATGAACAGAATAGGGCTAATATTCTATGAAATGAGAGTTTGAATAAAATATTTCTGATGATACTTCCATGTGTTCATTAAACAAATGGGTATTAGGAGCTTATAATGTATTAGCTATTTATCATAAAGATGTCAGTGAGCCTTGCCAATAAGATTTAGACTCCCTGGGGCAGGAATACTACTTTGGGGTTCTCTTAGTACAATGTACCCCACAGATACTTACTGAAAAGGCATGCAATAGGCATTTTCCTTAAAAAGGGAATGTCAACCCCAATCTTTAATCCAAGTCTTTTAAATTTGCACAGAAGGAACTTCAAAATGTTTTCCATTATAATTAAAATAATTTTCACTTATAAGAAAAAAGACAACAATTAAACAATTCCTTTACCCAAGCAGCAGCCACAATTATTAGTTTGGTGTAGATGTTTCCAGAGAAAAGAATGATATAATTCCATTTTCTAGAAATACATGTTTGTATATCTGAACTTCTACCTAAACTTCAAGATATCCTCAGGTTAGGCTTTTCATGAAAATGAAAGCTCCTATTCTAATATGAGTAATTACCATCCTCCAGTCCCAAATACAGCTGGTTTATGCAAATTTACTAAATTTTAAAGATATTTAATTTTAAATTATTTTAGAATACATATTTTTAAAAATTTAAAATATGTATTTGCTCATCATAAATCTGGACCCAACTACCCTGGTGTAACTGGTAAAACATTCTTAAGAATATTGTTTCCTAGGTATTGGCTTCAGTTGGCCTGTATAGAAATAGATTCAAGACGAATGAGACAGATTTAGGGATATAAATGCCAATTATGAATGATACTTTAGGTATAGTCTTTTTATGAGTCATGAGGACTTTAAATATTAATAACTGAACAATCACAACTATTTTACAGAACTGCTTTTTGTGGCTTTTTGGTAACTACCTTCTTGTAGCAAGGATCTTGAGATTTGAAGCAACTGGTTTTCACATTGTGATTTCAGAAAAAGAAGTTCTCACATACAAAATAAACATTTTGTTCTAATAATTGTTATCAGTATCAGTTAGGGTTGTGTCAAGCTGTTTCAAACAGAAGGAATTTAATCAATGCAGGATATTGGAAGGCTGAAAGAGCAAGAAGTAGATGTTTAAGGAATCATCTTTAATCCAGAGATTAATAATTTAAGAAAATGACTACCACCTTTAAGTCCAGAGAGAATAAAAAGTAGTGTTATCAGAATCTAGGATCTTGGAGAAGTCCCTTGGAGAAGACCTGATTAATTCCTGAGCCCAATGGTAGAGCTAGGACAGTCAAAGGGGTGGGACCAGTTGGTGCTCAGGCTGCCACTGGGGTGTGGGGTAGGGAAGCCATGGCTACTGCTAGTACCTCTGATGGGGCACAGCAAGGGAGAAACACAGCTGTGCACTGCGGCTACAGGGATGTCAAATTGAGTTTTCTTCTCTGTACCTCTGGCCTTTCAATCTCTTGCCGGTGCCTTCCATTCATGGAATCTAATTGAAAGCCAAATGACAAGGGAGTCTGAGAAATATGAGTCCTAGCTCCAACTTACGGTGCAGTGTATAAAAAGGTAGGCTTGGAGCTAACAGATAACAGATAACCGGCAAAAGCATCCTATGTTAAAGCATAATAAAATAGAATTTTGGTCATCTGGGATTTAACATTTACAGGATCATTGGTGGGTTCCCTACAGAGTTCAACTGGTGGTTCACGGAGGTATCTGGTCTATAGGATGAGTGGATTTTGTTATTTTTTTAAAAATTGGGGACTTCAAAATTAAAATTGAGATTTTCTTTTTGAGAAACTGGAAGATCCAGCAACACTGGGCCCATATTCCCAAGTAAACAATAGTCTGAGTAGTGACTACCCCTTATAGACAGTGAGGTTCCCTGCAAGGCTCCACAGTTCCACTTGCCTTCATTTAGTCACTTCCATTTGCCCATCTGTCCCCTTCAGGCATCTGAATTGCAGCCCTGCTCTATATGTAAAAAGAAAAAACGACGCATGAAATTAGTTTAGTGAGTATCCCAGAAAGTACAAACACTGCCTTTTCTGTTGGAAATTTTGTCTTAGGGCTCTTTCAGTTAGGACTCCTCTGGTTACAAGTGACAAAAACACAATGTGAATCACCTGGGCAGGAGTGAGAGTACTGGTTCCCATTATCAAAGCACATAAAGACAATGAGGGGAGCCACCCCAGGGGTGACGGAAACCAAAGACTCTGTGACTTTATTTTATATTGTGGCTTCTACAAGAGGCTGAGATGATGGATGCTCATGTCCTGCTTAATTGGATAGGAAAAGGGCCTCTCCTAGTAACAGTGAGAGAAAAAATCCTGGAAAAGATAAATTGAGTGCCCAGTGTATGGATATCTCGGGACCAGTCCCTACAGGGGAGAGTGAACACTAGTATTGTCCACTAGGGTCAGTTCCCCCTTCAGGCTAATCCCTGTGGCTGAGAGATAGGGTCAGCCCCATTCAAACCATGTGCCCAGAAGAAGGAAAAATAGTGTCCTCAAATGAAGGGAGGTACAGTTACCAGAAGAAGGAATTTCTTTATGTGTTTAAACATCTACTAGGAGATAATAAATGTCTACTCCAAGGGGTATTCAAAAATTTGGGCTGGTATGAACATCTGATTGTCTTCCTCAAACATTGTATAAGACTGCCCAAATACCACAATTCTCTACCCCTTCCTGCATCCCCACCCTTTGCAATGTGATTTTGTAGCTCTTCCCATCAAGAGAAACTTGCTTTAGCCAGTAAACTGCTGTCAGTAGGCAGTGAAATTGGCACCATGTCAATGTCAAGCCTAGGCCTCAAAAGGCCTGAGTATATCTGTTCTGTCTCTGAGAACCTTGCTCACTGCCAGGTGAACACGCCCAGGCTAGCCTGCTGGATGATGAGTGATCACGTGCAATAGAATCACGCTGTCATAGCTGAGCCCATCTCAAAGCAGTCACTCAGCAGTTGACTGGAGACGCCTAGGCAAACAGTGGCTAAACGAGATCAGCTAACTGAAGCCTAGCATGGCCCAGACCAGAAGAATCACTCAGCTGATCCAGAGACTCCTGAGGATTGATAAGACACTACATTTTGGGAATGGTCTGATATTTAGTAGTAGCTAACTGACACGGCTAGCACCCACCTGCCAGTGCATTAAATTTCGCCTCTGAGAGTTGAGTACAAGGGCATCACTTATTCTTTTGTGGTAGCTGAGACATTATTATGTAACAGGACAGATTTTTTTTTTTTTTTTAAAAAGGCCACGGCTACCTCTCTACAGGAATGTAGTTATTGCAAAGAGATTTAGTAGCAAGGATATCTGATTTTGAAACATCATAAAGCACAGAACATAACAAAAGTAGGATAGATGCATACATGAGGCTAAAGCCATACCACAGGGATGGAAGAGAAAGGGCACCACGGGTGAAAACAAGCTGTTCTTAGCTATGTGCATCTCTCCCTTAATTATCTCATTCGGTCTCTTCAAACTTCCATCTTAAGTCAGATACAGCTATTTACAGACTGGTCATGCACTTTGTATTAAATAGTCTCTCTTTTGGACGCTTTTCTCCTTGCTCATGCTGGCTGTCATTTCTTTATGTGTTTAAACATCTACTAGGGGATAAGAGGAGAAGGAGGGCTTTCAAAAGAATGAGCCAGTTTGGTTAATGATGAGTAGCTCTGTGAAGGATCAGTGGAAGAAGTCGAATTTCTCCCTCCTTTCAGATTTCAATACTGCCTTTCTCTGCTCTCTTACTGCAGATCATAAGGAATGGACCATAAAAGAAAACATCCCACAGGAAAAGTTTAGATAAAGGAAATACCCAAATCCAGGTGGCTCTAGCCATCCTGACCCCCCTAAGGAGGAGAACCCCTACTCCCACCCCAGAAATATGTGTGGCATTCATAGTCCAGGGGCACAGGCTCACTGAAAGACAGAGACTTAGTCATAAGACTACAGAACACTTCCCCTCCTTCACACCTCACCACCACATTGCTAAAAGTATTTTTTGGCAGCTTCTTTTACACAGTGTATCACGTTCTGCTCATAATTAAGAAAAAATTACAAGGTGTACCGAAAGGCAAAACCCCACAATTTGAAGAGACAGAGTAAGCATCAGAATCAGCCACAGCAGGGATGTTGGAATTATTAGATTGGGAATTTAAACCCACTATGATGAATACACTGAAGTCTCTAGTGGCTGAGGCAGTCAGCCTGCAAGGACAGAGGGGCAATGTAAGCAGAGAAGGAAATCCTAAGAAACATTTAGGACACTGTTAAAAACATTTTTCTGATGTTCATCCTAACTTAAAATTTCCTATAGTCAAAAATGTAAAAGACATGCTTTGTTACCTCTATAGAAAGGCACTTATCAGTTCCTTCTTAGAAACCAGAAGACAAACTACTTTAAAATTGTAACTCCATCCTTCCTGCCCTTATCTAGGGCATCTGGGTCATGGCTGAGGTGGTGGTTAGGCAACTGGTTGCATGTTCTGCCTTTCTTGGCTTCCTGTTTCTGGAATCCAACTCTTTCGAGTTCAATCCTTATTTTTTGGTTTTGTTCCTCTGGCTTCACATGGCCCAAACTGGGCTAACGGTCCTGATTGTTACTGAGTTAGAATAGCTCTCAAGTGGCTGCAGCCCCCCTGGTCTGGAGTTGGATATCATGGTCTACACCTCAGTATTCTTCAGTCTCAGGCATGCATGAGGACCGAAAAAAGGAGAGTCTGGAGTCTGTACTCCTCTGTACTGTTCTCTGGACTGAAGAAAATATCTGTCTCTTTGATATAATAGCCCCAACAGGGTTTGCACTGTGTAGTGGGTAATAGGGGACAGGTTAGGCAGAGTCCTTGCCTTTAAGGAGCAATGTATCATCTGGCTTGAAATCAACAGGGACACATAAATGTGCTCTGCAGTGAAGTGAGGAAGCACGAAGAATTGTTTCCCTTACGGTGATTTTGTAGGGATGCAAGAGAGGGCAGTACCCCGACAGTTGGACTGCTGAGGAACTGCCCTGCTTGGCCCTGTATCTTTCCCAGCAACCAAGTCCTTTGGTGCCAAGGTTGTACAGCTGTTCTGCTGGACTAGTATAGACAAGGCTTTGACTGGAGAAGACCTGAATAGGTTTTGCATAGGGTATAAATCAGAACAGGATTTGCAAGGATAATGCAGAAACTTGAGCATGGATTCTTTTAGCCAAACAAGATTCATTAATCACCTTATTCCTCAGAACATCTGTGTAAAACATGGTTATTCTCACTCCATAGAGAAGGAAACTAAAGAATAGAGAGTAGATGACCTGCCCCAGATAAGACAATCAGCAGGTAATGAAGCCAGAACTTGAACTTAGGGAATCTGAAACTTGACTCCATCCCATACTGCCTCTCACACTTAAGAGATCTCTGCTCACTCCCTCTTCCAACAGGGAAGTTAGTGAGTCAGAGCTTTTAGGAGGTAAACGTGAGTGAACTAAATAAAAACCAGAATCAAATCTAAGATAAACAAAACCAAATCAACAAAACTCAAATCTAAGGGTCTTTTTTTTTCCCCCCTCCACAACAGCAGTCTCTATTTTCTCCACCAGATGGCAGTAATTCCACATAGTTTCTCTCCCTTTTACTTCTGTTTGAGCAGCCACTGAATAAATGGGTAATACTGTTTTGTGTTACAATTTAGAGAAATCTGATAACAGCCCCCTCACATGTTACTATTGTACACTGAATTAAACTCAGAAAATAAGTTAAAGCTACACAAACTCTACAAAAAGACCCCAGTGACTTCTCCTTTCCCCCCACTAGAAGGTAAGGCTACCCCAAGGTGCTCACAAAAGGACACATACACACACACTCCAAGAGGAGGAATTCCTTCTCAAGGAATCCCTCAGAATCCCTTAGGACTGTAGATACAGAAGTTTTTCTGTGCCTATTTCATTAGTGTCATTTGCTAATTTTTCCATTGTAAAAATATCAAATTATTGGCTTTTTAAAAAATCACTGCATTTCAAGACATCCAAAATTTATAAAAAAAAATCTTCCCTGAAATTCATTGAAAAAGAATAATTCCTTAACTTTCACACACACAAACCTATGCCCATCTTGCCTAAACTATTATTTTATTGGCATTTCTCTTATATCTGCTCTTTACATTCCTCAGGGATTCCCCCAAATAGCTGTTTATTTCTCATTGTAAGAGCCACATCCCAAAGTATCAAAAACTGTAATAGTTACTAGTAGCTATAAAGTCATGATCCTCTAACTTCAAATAACTTCATAAAAACAGAATTTTCAACTTTTAAGTCTTTTTCTTGTTTAAGAAAGCACTACCTACTGGCTAGATTTGGTATTGCAGTCCAGCTCTAATTAATGCCCAGCCTCAAAGCAGCACAGAGCTTTGTTTTTGTGATTACATGATCAGCAAGTAAAAAGGGAAATTATTTTTATTATAAAGCAATTTCTAATTTCACAGTACAGTGGATGCCATGAGCCTAGTCACCTTTAAAATCTTTATCTTACCAAAATTTTTCATATCATTTTTTAAATCCCCTAGTCCTAAAATCTTGCTCTTATGAGACATGTCTTTATCATAATGGATGTTAATGGAGAGGATAATGCACATTTGGTAAAAACTGCTCTATGGTCAACTCTTCAGGACTAAATCTATCTCATAAATGTGGACATTATTTATGATTCATAAAATAAACCTACTTCTGTAAATCTCAGCTGTTATGTTAAAAAAAAAAAAGGCTAAATGTTAGCAAGGATATGATTGTTAGATTTATATAACATTTTGAGAAAGGAGAGCCCCAGATATTGTTGATGAAGATTATTCTTTCATTCCATCTCTATCATCATTGTTTGTTTCACTTACTAAAATTCTATGAGGTTTTGCTCTGCAACTTGAAAAAGAGAAATTTGTTCTGGAAAAGAAAAGCTGGGGAGAAAGAACAAAAAATAAGTGGCTAATAATGTATATTTATCTTCCTGGCTTATGTTTGAGCTCCACCAGAGAGAGGAATCAGGACCAGAAGTTGATAGATTTTACATGAGGACTACCTTCCAGGCAAGAGGTGATCCCAGAAGTTGATAAAACATTTCGAGAGAGACTTTGTGATTCTCTTGGCATAACAGAGCTGCCTTGGTGTCAAAACATGATGCAGAGCTAGGAGGGAAGCCATTCTCCTCCACCCTGTGAGGAGCCTAGTGCTGTCTGACAGCCAGGTCTGGCCAGCTGGGCTCCCCCGGGGAAGCACATCATATAGAGTCCAGGGTGACCACTGGAGTCTCCTGATGGGCACTGGCAGCACTGGGCCTTTCCCTCCCAGGGGCTTCATGTGTGGTGGACAAGGACAGAGGACAGCTGGAGATGGAAAATAGGGCGGTCACCTCATGCTGACTGCAGCCGACAGACTGGTTTTTGGGCATGTATGAGGGCATCTCTTTAGGGACTGTGGGAAATGACAGGACAGGTACAAGGCCACTGTCTGGAAATCAGACGGATGTGGGGTAATTGTAATTTTGTTTCTAAAATAATTAAATCCCTATGTATGGTAAAATACATATTTATGCTTATACATAAATCTATTTAAAATAGTTACGGGCTACTGAGGCCTGGAGTATTTGTGCAATATCTACTAGTGTAACTAGCAGCTTCAACAGTAACCCACTGTACCAGGGGAACAGGTGTAACTGGACAATTACCACCTTTGAACAAAAGGGGACAGAGCATGGAACACATTCTGGCTTCTCTATTCCGATTCCATCCCAGATTGGGTGGGATGGAGAAGGGGTGTAAACATGGGTAGAGGGGCCGAGTAGAATTTTTTTCAAACTCATGCCTGTAGCTTAACTGTTTACTTCTAGAAGTTACCTGAGCATTGATTTGGGTTAACGTGGGACTCGCTTCATCCCTTCTGAAAAGCACACATTCTTTTTCACAATAGCCTGTCAGATGTCTAAAGCCAGAGAAGAACAGAGACAGGAAATGAAAGGTGATGAAGCCACAGACTCTGGCCGCTGCTATTCTCTGCACATCTGCGCTGCTTCTCCACACAGGCTGACTTCAATGGAAGCTCTGTGCCTGCAGAGCTGCCCAGGGACCTGGCCTCCTCACCCCTCATCACGTTTTGAGGTGGGCAACACCAGCTTTTGAATCAGGAAGCAATTTTAAAATCAGTCATGTTTTGATCCCGTGGGCCTGGTTTCATCTGATTAATAAGCTATACTTTTAAGGCCCTACCCGTTTGCTTCCCTTGGTAGCTCCCCTCCCCAAACTCATCCTCCAAGTGTCTGCAAACAGGACGCTGTTTTCCCCTGTGACCCAGCCCAGCAACAGGATGCGGCGCAGCCTTACCCAGGAGGACTAGCCTGGTGCAGGTCTGACCTTGCCAGGAGGAATTTCTGTCTCCAGCTGGAATTCCCTTCCCGTCTACCTCCAGGCCTTTCCTGCTGGCCACGCTCCCCTTTGACCACCCTGAATAAATCTTCCCTGCATCCCTGACAGCTGCTGATTTGGCTTCTTTCTTATTTTTTTTAATTGAAAGTAAACCTTCAAAGCAGCCCAGCCACCTGAGAAGCTCCGCTGAGCGCTGCAGCTGGGCCAGCAAACCTCAAACAGAAGTGGTGCATTTACCCAGTCCCCCTCCTGCCCTGGGGGCGTGGAGAGGGTAGGAATCACGGGGCTTTGTGGGCTGCCAGGGCCACTCAGCTTTCAATTTAGCTTTTGCATTTAGAAGGGAATGTGGGCATGGATAGAGTGGCTGTGTAACCGGAAAGATGGAGAGATGGAGAGAGGGGATGGCAGAGGGAGGAAGGAAGGTAGTAGGGGTGGGTGGAGGGAGAGAATGCTGTGGAGGGAGGTGTGAGTTTGCAGGCAGAACGCAAGTTCAATTTATTTATAAGAAAAATATGGGGGTGTCTTTGTGCTGCCTAGTTAGACCATTGGGAGTACTTTGCAGAAGGAAATTAATTTATAAAGGCATATTGAAATTTAATAATCGGTTTGTAACACAGAAAGCACAATGCAGAGGATGGCACAGAGTTAGGAGTCAAGAGTCCTAGATTTCATTCTAGGGTCTTCTCTTAATTACCTTGCATTTTAAGCTGGTCAATGAGGTCTCTATATCTTCCTTCCAACCCAGACAAATTTTTACTATAGAGGATTTTAAATATTAAGAAAGTTTGAAAAAATAACAGACGTTTATATCCACTACCCAGATTCAACAATGGTTTCCGTTTTTTCCATATTTGTTTTATCTTTATCTCTATGTCTATGTATATACATTCTCTCTCTCATATGCACGCACACACACACTCTTATACCTCTTGCTGAATCATCTGAAAGTAAGTCACAGACATCATGACAACTCACCTCTCTAAATACCCCAGCAGGCATTTCCTAATAAGGACATTCTTCAACATAACCATGATAGAATCATCACACCTAAGAAAATTAATTTCCTAATAACATTTAATGATCAGTCCATATTAAAACTTCTCCAACTGACTCCAAACTACCTTTTATAACTGTCTTTTGTTTTGAACCAGGAGCCAATCAAGACTCACCCATAAATTTGGTTGTTAGATCTTTTTAGTCTCCTGCTCTCTTCTCTCGCTGAGATAGAACCTACATTCAAAGTATACAAATCTTAAATGTATACCTTGATGAATTTTTTAAAATTAGACTTTTATAGTGGTTTTAGACCTTGATAAATTTTTTGTTACATAAATACAACCCTATGAAAGCAGTAACCAGAATGAAAAATAGAATGTTTCCATCACCCCCGAAGAAGGTTTCCTCATGCCCTTTCCCTGACAATATCTCCTCCTCAACATCCCTCAGAAGGGGTGAGGATTTAAAATGACTGGGACTC
This sequence comes from Camelus bactrianus, assembly GCF_048773025.1. Taxonomy (NCBI): domain Eukaryota; kingdom Metazoa; phylum Chordata; class Mammalia; order Artiodactyla; family Camelidae; genus Camelus; species Camelus bactrianus. The sequence continues at coordinate 9,953,981 of NC_133562.1, forward strand.
TAAGATTTTGGGTTGGAAGTGTAAACTGGTTCAAACACGGAGGAAAATTGTTTGCCAGTACCTAATAAATTTCAACATACACTGACTTTATGATCTAGCAACGCTAATCCTCAGTATATACTCAAGGGAAATGATTGCATATGACGCTAAAATACCTCTACAAGAATGCTTGTAGTAATCGATGACTCATTTCTCCAAACCAGAACTGTCCCACATGTCCATCAATAGGAAAACGGATTAACACACTGTGGAATATTTGTACAAAGGAATGTGACACAGTAATATAAAGGAGAGAAACTGAATTATGCAACAGCTTGGGTGAAGCTCAGATACTATGCTGAGCAAAATGAAACTTGATACAGAGAGTACCTGTATGAATCTTTGTAGGTGAAGGTGAAAAATGGGCAAAAATCATCTACTGTGAGGTGAAGTCATTAGTTTCCTTTAATTAATGACCATTATTTTATAACTTTTTTTTTTTGAAGAAATTAGGTGAGCTGTTTTGTAGAATGTCTCACATTCTGGATTTGTCTGACATCATTTATCTTCACAACTAAAGATCCATAAGAGAACTGGGTTGTATTGTCTTAAGGTACCTATTTTACATAACAAAGTCCTATCCTGTGCATCTAGAATGGGTACTAGTTATGTTCCATTCTTGGGAGAATCAAGTAAATCATCATTCAACTCATTTTCTGTGATCTATGGTTCAGTTGGGGAACCCCAGTTGAGAAAGGCTTACTGAAACTTGGGTCTTTAGGCTGATTCGAGTCACGTTAAACATTGTTGGCAAGAACATTTTACAGGTGGGACTGTGTACTTCCTACTGTATCATGCTGAGAGGCACTTAATGTCAGCTTGTCCCACTATTAGAGATGTGGATACAGAGGTCCATCACTTGGTTAAGGTGGTGACAGCCAGGTCTCTCCATTGTGAAGGACGTTTTCCCAAGCTTCTACCGCTTAACAACCTCATTTGTCAACACGAAGCACTCATAGGTCAGTATCTCCCACTTGGTGGAATAGTTTCTTCCTGCAAATTTGGCTGGAAGGCAAAATTGCTCAAAGCAAAGTGGTTATTTCACCTGTAGAGCTTCACCTTAAAATGGGAGCTTCATACCATGGAAAATATATCTTAACTATAAAAGAACATTTCTAATCTTTGAGATTTTTAGGTAACAAATGAATTCCCTCCCTACTTGAGATAGTTTGATAAACACAACATTTGGTTTTTAAAATTGCTTAGATTTAGGACACATTATATTGCATTTATATGCACTTTGGTGGTAATAAATATTATGGGAGATGGTGTTTAAATCATTGGCAGAAACTAAATTAAGGATTTCATGTATATACCTAGATTTTAGACTCAGAAGTGATGTGCTTCAAAACATTTTGTAGTTTAAAAAATTATTCTTAAGAAATCATTTCTGTATTCCTGCTTGAAGAAAGAGTGGGTTTAAGTATGATTATCCACTGGCTTCAAGGGAAAGAAATAATTTCAAGTGACTTAGATTTTGGTGCTCTAATACTCACACCAACCCAAAAGAGTTTGGTGAAGAAAGTAAACAGTCTCACTTACTAGCTGAGTAACCATGGCCAACCCACTCTAAGCCTTGACATCCCGTGGCAGATTAAAGATGGCCACAAATCAGCTGATGTCCTTCTCTTTTAGAGGCTGCGTCCATGTCCACTCCCCTTGAATACTGGTGGGCTCTGTGACTGCTTTGACCTATAGAATACAGCTCAAGTGATGATACGCTGGTTTGTGGACCCAAACCTTAGACTGGGCGATTCCACGTTCTGTCTTTTGGAACACCCGCTTTTGAAATCTAGCCACCATGCTGTAGGAAGCCCAAGCAGCACGGTAGAGGGGCCCATGTGGACAAGAACTCTTAACCAACATGCCAGCACCAACTATTCTTGGGAGTAGATGCTCTAATCCTCACTGAGCCACCCCAACTAATTCTATGAGAAAAAGAGATGGCCAACCCTGCCAAGTACTGCCCATAACTGCAGACGGGCAAGTAAAGTGAGTGAGTGTTCTTCTCAAGCCACTAGGTTTTGGAGTAATTTGTTATTCAGCAAAGATAACTGCAATAATCCTCATTTGCAATATGCTGATAAAACCTCTTGTACACACAGAGAGGGACCAATAGGATAGAGTATATATAAAAGTGCTTTGCCAACTATAAAACAATTCTATACCAATGTAAGATGATAATCTCTGAAGTAATCAACAGAATGGAAGGATGCTGCAAATATTACTGCCCTGAAATTGGCATATTACTCTAATTCCTACTGACTCCATCTCCTGAGGTTAAAACAGAACCTGTCACTTTTTCTTCATTATGGTAAATTTACTTAAAAACGGTTAATGTGGTAAATTTTAAGTCTACAGTTTAGTGACAGTAAGGACATTCACACTGTTGCACAACCATCAGCATCATCCATCATCAGAATTCCAGTTACTTTTGATAAGAGAATGTATCTTCTTAACAAGTGTAATTTTCTATTCTAGTTTTGAAGTGAAGCTTCATTCCTTAAATCATCTCAGCACTGTCTATGAGGATGATGATTTAAGGAATGAGCTCATGTGCTATAAAGATAGGTTTCCAGAGAGACAGTAAAGAATCTTGTAGCCTGCAATCTACAATGGAACCTGAAAACATCCCCTTCCTTCCCAGAGCCCATTCCATTCCTGCAGAACTTCTATTAGCCATTAGTTAGCAAGGGGATGGGGGAATATTTAGAGAGAAGTGAGCACTTGTTAAAAAGGGCCAAGAGAGCAAGTTTTCAAAGCTAGAACACTCCAACGAAACCGTTTTATATATATGCAGGCCCCTCTGGAGTTCACACACATACTTACACCTGGACCCCACCTGGACATAATTAGTTTCCCTGCATTCAGAGCGGAGACAACACGGAAGAAAATGATGGCAAAAAACTGAGCAGTCTGTCATGATCTGCACTGCACAATCACAGCAGCGTGCTTTCCGTAAGAATTATGTAACACAGATGACATGGTATTTAGATAGCCAGGACTGGAAAACCATCTGGTGATGTTTGACTTTATTACTATTCTGTTTCTTGCATTGTATACTTTGGGATGGAAGTCATAGGAAGGTAAAGAGGAAATGCTCTTGGTTGAGATTTAAGAAGATCTTTTATCTACTTGCAAATTAAAATGTCTGGGCAGGAGTTTTAATTCTAAGCAAGCAGAATCCTCAGGGATTGAGGACCACAATATAAGTAGACGAAGACTGGGCGGACCCATTAGTCACAGCCACACATATAGGGCTGGATAAGAGTAAATGATGAAACAAATGAGAAAATATCCTCTGAAGCCTTACATGACCACAGTCCGTTTCTCTCCTCTGGGCCCTAAATGCTCAGAACAGCACCCGGCTCCTCTGCACTGCGTCCATCTTATCGGGACGCTCACCATCCTCCTTTCTAGGAGGATGCATGTTGAAACTAGGCCAGCGTTTCCCTCAGATGATTTCCGTGTTTACCCAACCAGCGCTCACTGACCAACCACGGGGTGCCTAGTTTCTTGGAGGTCACACAGGAATAACTAAAGATAATTTAAGAGAAAATCAAGAGAGAGATGCTCACAGACAACAATAAGGGTAGGATAACGACTGTATTACCGAACCAGGTTCCTCTTGTCTGACGCGCAGCAAGCACACAGGACGCTGAGACGCCGAGGTCTGCAGCAAAGCAGTGGTGTATCCACAAGGCAGCCAAGGAGAGGGGAGACCAAATCTCAAATCCGCCTTCCCCAAGGCAAGGAGCTGGGTTATTCACGGGATAAAGAATAAAGCAGGCGGGAGGTCTGAGGCGTGGCTACCGTGGGAAAGCGGGCAGGGAAAAGGCGGGAATCTTCCTTCCGTGCAGGAGTAACTGGGCTTCCGGCGTCTGCACGTTCAAGGCGGTGCTGAGCAGACGTTCGCGCATGCCCAGTGGGAGGGTAGGCGGTCCTATCCGGTCTCAACCGGCTCAGCTGGAACTAGGCGCTGCTGGAACTAGGCGCAGCTGAGGAGAAGCTCTAGCATACTACCTGGGCAACAGGTTTGTTTAGGTCACTGCCGCCTGAGGGACAGACCAGTCTTAAAACGACCTTGATAAGTGAAGGCAGGTGAAGTGGGTTTTACCCACGGTTTCAAATGGAGTCGCTGAGACGCGGCAGACGGGACCTGGGGTGTCTGAGGCAGAGTCACAGTCACTGGAAGCTCTTCCAGGCAGAGCACTGCACCCGCGCCTCTGGTAGAACTTTCGCGAAGATAGTTTGCTGTCTGCCCCCCGGGATGCCTGCCTTAGGGGCTAAGGGCCAGGTTCCAGCGGCGTTTCCTGGGCGCCTGTCAGTTCCCAGACCGCCAGCTGACCGCTGCCAGCTGCCACGCTCCTCCGTCACAGCCCGGGGAGACAGCGTCATCCCGCCTCAGAGATGAAGGGAAGAGGCCCCCGCTCCTGCAGACCCCCGTGCAAGGCCGAATGTTGAGCGGGTCTTCAGGTGCGTGTGTTTATTCGGGGTGTGCTCTTTAGCAAAACTTAAAACTTTAGGGGAGAGAGGGTGGCAGGAGACGGATGGAAGGAGCTGAAGAAAGTGTCTTCCCAGGTCAAATTCAGCCCTGACCTGCTGCTGGGGGAGGGCTGGGGACAGGGCCTCTGGAGCCTAACTCTGACGAGAAGTTGTCCCTCGGGCCAAGAAGCTGGGCTTTTATCCCAGAATTGGTCATTGGCAAGGTGGGGAGGGGCCATGGGTATGGAAGAGCTCACCCTCCAGGCTCTTGGGCAACATGATGGCGACTGGTGGGGCCCTTAACCAGGGAGCTGGTGGTTACCGGGCAACCAGTACGTGGAGGGTCCCACCTGAGCCCAGGTGTCCTGACTTCACCGCTCGCTTTCTGAGCCCGCACGCCCGCCACCCCAGCTTCCTCTGCTTTGTTGTCCTTAACTAGATTCTGCGTCTCCCAGTGCCTGTCACGGTAACTGACCCAATTAACCAGTCTATTACAGAAATTAGTGGGAAGATGGAAAGCGCTACATAAAGGTGGCCAATGTGAAAATTTAGAAGTGAACTCTGACTGGGGAAGGGAGAAGAAACAGGGATGGCCTCACAGAAGAGCTGTTTTGAAAGTCAATTAAGTGGGGGAAAGGGAATTCTAAGCTGGGAGAAGGCACATGTTTTTGACACTTGGGAAATGAGTAAACACCAAGGCTTAGTTTCAGGTATTTGGAAGGATACCCTGTGAAATGGGCCTGCAGGAATTATTTGGGTCAGATCATTGGAACTTTAAACAATATCCTTTTAATTCTTTTAAAAAACATTTAATTTTATTCTTTTTTTCCATTTTCAGTTTTATTAGGTAAAATTATTACAGTTCGACTGCACATACACATTATATTGCATGTAAATACATATAAACAATTACTGCACATTTTTTTAGTTTACGTATACGTACTGATCATTGTTTCTAAGAACAGATTAGAGCTTTACCTTTTTAAACATCCATAGTTATCAAAGGAGTAAAGCCAACTACAAAATAAGAATCAACAGAATGCGGTAATCCAATCATTAGGGACAGTCAACTGCACTTTACAAATATTCAAGAAATCAATCAGTTAAGTTATAAATAATTAGTTCATTTGTGTCCTTATTATTATTTTAGATTCCTCATAAAAATGATGTCATATGCCATTTTTCTTTCTCTTTCCTGCCCACTTCACTTAGAATGACAATCTTCAGGTCCACCCATATTGCTACAAATAGTGATGATGATTGCATAATACTGCAGATGTACTAAATGACACTGAATTGTATACTTAAAATTGGTTAAAAGGGTGAATTGTACATTATATATATTTCACCAGAAGTTAAAAAATTAATACTGCAATATAGCAAAACCCATTTAAATTATACATTTAAAATGGGTGAATTGCATGTTATATGAATTATATCTCAATAAAGTAGTTGCTTATTCCTTAGGGACACTTTTCCTTAACTCTGCATTCAGGCTACAGGGACCATGAAAAACCTGAACCAGAAAAATAATAAAGTGTAAGTCATGGGGGAGGGAGATCTCTTCACAGCTTGAAGAGATTCAGATAATAACTCAGAAACTTGCCATGGTTAAGAAGCTGAAAGCCATGGGATATGGCAGGGGAAGAATGGGTGGTTCAGGATCATATTTTGTTTTGTATTGTATTTTTTTTTTGTATTGTTATGAGTAGGGTTATGCCACTGAAAGGCAGCTTTACTAGCATGAAGTTGTTTGGAGAGAGATCACCATGTGTCACAGTTAAATGGATTTGGGGTTGTTAAAGAGAGCCACCTTTTGGGTATCAACCTGAACTTTCACTGGCCTGAAAAGCAGCAATGTGAGTTTAAGTCTGATGAGCCATGCCATCCTGCTCTTCTCTCTGATGCCATGTCTGGGATTTTTTTGAAATGTGCGTTTGGAGTTACAAGGAAGGCCATCCAGAGTGTCCACAATGTCACTGGAGGAGACAAAACCATCCATCCATTCAGTGGCAGCACAAAGCCGCCTACACCAAGAAAACAGCAATACATCCCCAAACAGATCAAACAGATGCTCATCAATCTGGTGCAAGCTGCAGGTTGCCTGACTAAATTACTGTCGAATAGGCGGATGGGCACAATTTGTCAGTCAGCATTGAGTTTAAATGAGCAGAGATGCACATAAAGCCAGCAATACAATTGTAATTAAGAATTATAGGCATCAAGTTTCAACTAGTGCTTTCTTAAGGTAGCAGTGACTGAGCTCTAGGAAGCATATGAGGGATCCAGAGCAGAATTAAAGCCAGGGCATGGTCTACATGGAGCCCTCTACAATTTAAGCAGCTTGTCATGTAGGAAAGTGATGTGTAGATGGTGAAGAATCCATGAGAATGCAGGCTTTGTTTTTCCTGTTTGATTTTTAAAATAAATTACATATTAAAGAGTGAATAATGATGATGATGATGATGATAATAAAGGGATGCTCTTGCACCTGCCGTCCAGATTAAGAAATAGAACATCTTGATCTATTTTAATGGTGGTTGAAATCATTGTGAGAATTGACGTATCTCTGGAGACTGAGTGAAGTGGAATTTAGTAAATGTTCAGTGCTGACAAAGAGTTGGTGCCAGGACATACAAAGATGAATAAAAACAGGCTTACATCAGAGTGTTTATAGTCTAGAAGGGAGAATAAGCTGATAACACAGTTAGCTGTGCATCCCATGAGTTCACAGGAAGAGTAGACATCTCCTAAGAGAGAGATGCAGCACTGTAGGGGTTCAGAAGAGGTTGGATCAGGTTGGATGGGGATATCTGTGAGGGGGTGAGCTCAGAGAAACCTTCGTGAACAAAGTGGCATCTGAGCAGACATGAGATGAGAGAGGGTGGGAGGGAGGGCATTTTGAGTGAAGGGACTTCACGCAAGTGAATACAAGAAAGTCTCAGACGTAGACTATAAAATAAACCATTAATTAATTTGTCTAGAATAAGGGAATAGTAGAATACAAGATTGGACCACTGTCCTGAGTCAGTATTTTACAAGATTTCCATGTCTTTAGGAAACATTTCATCCTTGAAGGGCTAACTTTCCTTGTCACCTGAAAACTCAGGACTAGCACACCTGAGTCAATCCTACTTAGGAGGACATGGGAGAGAAGATTGGGATTTTGGCTATTCATTTTCTGTTCTGACTTCTTAATAGCACCACACATTTATTTGGGCAAACACCTCTTCCCTAATACTAGCCTATGTCATATGGCATGGGTTTGACTTTATTTTTTAGCTCTAGGGTTAAACCTCCTAGCTATAATTGATTGGTTCAGATAAAGGCAAGTGACCTAGCTAAGTCCAATGAGAGCAAGGCCCAAGGTTTTGGGGAGACTGTAAGGAAGCTGAACATTTTCTTCCCTGCTGACCCTAACACTCAGAGACTGTGACAGCTAGGGCTTCTGCAGCCATCTTACCATCATGTGTGGAGAACCTGGCTCAGAGTGAAGTCAACATATTGAGGAAGGGTCAATATTCAATATTTCCTAAGGGTATGCCATGGACACCAGCTATCATGCTGTACTGGAGTTCTGCCTGGAAGAACTCAGTTGTTTTTTTTTTTTTAAAGCTTTACTTATGATGTATTCTCTCAAACAAAAACACTATCATGTAATGGTCTCTCTATGATTTTTATTTTTACATAACCTTGTCCTATTGCTCCTAAAACTATTTATAATGATTTCTTAATATCATCTAAAGCCCAGATTATATTTTTTCCCCATTTTAAAAAATTTGTTTCTTAATAGTTAATTTTCTTGAATCAAGATTTGAACAAAATTATGGTATTTTGTTGCTATTAAAAAGGAATCTTTGTGCTGGAAACTGTTAGAAACAACTGATGCATGAAGTCATGAATTCAAGTCTTGGCCCCTTCACTATCTGTGACCTCAAATAATCCACTTAACCTCTTGAATTACCTCAGTATATTTAACTCAGAAGTTGTTGGGAAGATTCTCCAAAGTGGCAAATCATTACTATGTGAATACATGAAGTTACTTTGTGTGATGGTTAATTTTATAACAACTTGATTAGGCCACAGGGTGCCCAGATATTTGGCCAAACATTATTCTCAGTATTTCTGCAAGGGTGACTTAGATGAGCTTAACATCTAAATCAGTAGAGTAAGTGAAGCAGATTGCCCTCCCTGCATGGGTGGGCCTTGTCCAATCAGTTGAAGGCCTAAATAGAACAAAGAGGCTGAACTTCCCATGACAGAAAACTCTTCTTGCCTGATGGCCTTTGAACTGGGACATTGGTTTTCTGCTGAAACTTGAACTGAAACATTGGCTCTTCCTCATCTCAAGCCTACTGGTCTTCAGACTGGAACTACACTATGACCTTCCTGGGTCTCCAGCTTGCTGGCTCACCCTACAGATCTTAGGACTTGCTAGTCTCCATAATTGCATGAGGCAATTCCTTATAATAAATATTGTTATACAAACATAAATACCCACACACCCTATTGGTTCTGTTTCTCTGGAGATACCTAACTAACACACTTTGTAAGAAATGCCCACATTTCTCTGGCCAGTTGCCCCCATCTGCACAGTTCAAGGACATCGGCCCTCCCCTCTTTTCTCGTTCTTCCTCTATTTTTTCTGAGCTTCCTGAGGGGGTTATTTTACCTGGGCTTATGAACAGTCTTCTCACAAGCCTCTACTTGTTGCTGCCTGGCAAGCAGACAACCTACTGCAGGTGCTCTTGCCCTGTTCCCACTACCCAGAAGGCACAAAATCCCAATGACTCTGAAGACTCACTACTTAAGTCTTATGTCTCATAAAGGTCTTCAAGAAAACAGCCCCTCCAGCTTCTGCCTGCATCCTCTGCAGGGCTCAGACCTGTCCTGCAGGCTGGGCTCAGAGCTAACCCTATATTGCCACATCAATTTCAGCTTCTCTCCATCTGTGCTCCGTTACAGGCTCCATTCTTCTAGACAGAAAGATCCTTGGGGCTGCCTGGGGGCCAGCCAGACCCTTAATCTGCATTTCAGCTCATCTGTGACCTTGGCTCTAAGCCCCTCAGATAGTTGGAGCTCAATGTATATGTTCTCTCTTCCTTAGGTTTAGAAATGAGGTGTTGAGACAGGAATGTAGTCAGTCTTGCTCCTTTTATGAGTATGTTCAGTGACTTGCTCTGGTTATACAATCTAGGAAATATTTTATTTTCTGAGTGCATTTTTGGATATAACCCTCCAACTCCATGAACATAACATAAATAACTGTTTTATGCTATTCTATTTTTCAAAGTGCATATTAGTGACATTTAAAATATATTGGGTTTGACCACACGAAGCTGTTTTTGTAGGTAAAATGTGGTTAAGTATTGGTGATCTCTTATGGCACAACCTAAGCGAGAATCATTTGTAAATGGGCCAGTTTAATTATCTGAAAGGGAAGAGAAAAGGATGGATTGGATGCAGCATTGTCTCTGGGATCCCTTGGTCTTCTCTCCTAGCCATAGCTCCTCGCTAGCTCCTGTTTCCCTTGTTATAATTCTGCTTTCTAAAAACCCGACCTGGTCATCTAATCCAAGCCTGCTCCATCAGTAGAGGCCTGAGTTTTAATATCACCTTTCAGTTTTCCTTAGAAGGTCAACCATCAGCCTTAGGAGGATAGCAATCTGATTAAGCTTTTCATGCACTTAGGATGTGAATGACATAACTTTGTTTAGCGTTCTATAGTATCACTAGTGCCATTCACAAGTAGCTGTATTCTCGCCTTCTCTTGGGCATATGGTTGGGTCACCTCTTCATTTTTTTCTTTTTTGCCTTCCTTTTGAAGTTAGGTGTAGTCACGTACATCTTGACTTAGTTAATAAAATAAGAATGTGAATGACACATACCCCTTCTAAGAGGAAGCTTTAGGAAAGGAGCAATTTCAAGTACTCCCTTTCAACAGTAGGGGGGTTGTGAATAGCATGCTAATATGACGCCTCTGTTGGTGTGGGTTCCTGAGTGAATACCATTAGCAGAACCCCATGACAACCCATTATTCCTGTTCCAGCCAGTGAGGTCAACACATGGGAGGGAATGGTCTAATCCACAGAGTTATTCAGGAACCCAAGGTCCTCCCACTTAGTGGGTCCCCTGGGGCAAGGTTTGGAAAACTATGGGCTCTGGCTAAATCCAACCTCTTTTTTTGTAAGTAAAGATTTATTGGAACACAGACATTCACTTATGGATGGATGCTGTCCTGCTACAATGGCAGGGTTGAGTAGACATGACAGAAACTAGAGCCCCCAAAGCCTAAATCATTTACTTTCTCACCTTTTATAGAAAAAGTTTGCTGGCTTCTGCCACAGGGCCTTGGAGTCTTCCCCTGAATCCTCTAAGTCTGGCTGGTGGATGAAGGAAAAGAGAGAACAGGAAGGATTGCATGGGCATTTTTGTAACCCATTCCTGAAGGTGGAGTACACCACTTTGATCCACATTCCAGTGTCCAGAACTCAGTTCACCTGACCACATCTCATTACAAGAGAGGCTGAGATGGTCTGGCTGTGTGTCTAGGAGGAAAAGGTAAATGATTTGGTGAGCAATCACTGCCGCATCTGCCTACGCGTGGGGTCAGCTTGGCTACTGTTCTTTCTCCAGTCAGCCCCAGCTGGGGCAATAGCCATTGAAAATTAGGACTGATTCCTCTGCTTTTACACTGAGCTTCCTTGGTCTGATCGACTCTAGGAGTGGAGACTACTTCTATGGCCTTGTTCCTCACTCAGTGATTACCCACACATACCAGTCCACAGTGACTCACGGTGACTAGTGCTGGGGACACCTAGGTTTCACTCTGTTCCATTGTTAGAGCAACTTCTGCATCACAGTGCAGGAAACTGTAGTCTGGCACTGGAAATGTTTTGATCTCATACTTGGAATGCAGAACATAATGGTATCAATCTCTGAAAATCAAATGAAATCTTGTGGGAGTACGTTAGGTCCAATGAATAAAATTATATAAAACAATTTCATACTTGACATTTACTGAGAAGGGCTTAACTTTTCCTACATATTTTAGTCTGTTCAGCTGGTATTATTTATTCATATCTCTTTCCCCATTTGGTTCACAATTTATCTTTTGGGAGCCCAGAATTAAACTGTAAAAATGTATATATGCTAGACACTGTTTTATGTTCCTTCTATGGAGAAGTCATCAAAATCTCTAACAGAATAAGATTCAGCCTATTACAGGGGTGATTTAGCTGAAATAAAATGTAATGTTTAACTCAGAGAAGCTGGAAAAAAATGAGATTTAAGAATGTGGAATTGAATAATCAGTTGGTGAAATGACAGTGGTTTCTTTGTCAGTCTCCCAGTTGAAAGAATATTAGGACATCAAGATTATGACTGGTCAGAGCCAAATGAGGATTCATGATAACCCAGAAGGACAGGATTGTCATCTGATTCCAGTGATAACAGATTGCTCCCTAACGCTGACAGAGTTAAATAAAAGACTTTCAGTGTGTTCTGTGTCATGCTTTTGTTGCACGATCATATTTTGTGGTATAATGTTAACAAATTAAAACAGGGCAGTTTCTGACACCACTGTGACTAAACATTTCCTGGGATATTGCATAAGACACGGGGAAGTTCATGCACAAGAAAATGAGCGGGCCTTCTATGAGAAACATGGTTGGGGGAGGGAAATTAGAGAAGGAAGACTCATGGAGCGTATGTGAAAAGCCAAGATCCGTGTATTACTTTTCTAGGGTTGGTGTGACAAAGTACCGCAAACTAAGTGGCTTAAAACACCAGACGTTTGTATTTTCATCGTTCTGGAGGCTAGACATCTGACGTCAAGGAGTCTGCAGGGCTGTGCTCTCACTGAAGGCTCTAAGGGAGGGTCCTTCCTTGATCTTCCTAGATTCTGGTTGCTGGAAATCGCAGACATTCTTGGCTTGTGGTTGCATCACTCCAATCTCTGCCTCCATTGTCACACATCAGTCTCCCTGGTGTGTGTATGTGTATGTATATGTTTTCTTGTCATAAGGACACTAATTATATTGGATTACGGTCCATCCTCATCCAGTATGACCTCATTACATCTGCAAAGACCCTATTTCCAAATAAGGCCACATTCACAGGTTCTAGTGGTTAGGACTTCAACATGTCTTTTAGGGGGACAGAACTCAATCCATAACAATCAGTAACTGAAGTTGTCTGTGCTCTGTCTTGAGATGGATAGAACAATCCACAGAAAGAGAATGACCACTTGGAACCATTACGTAAAATTCAAAACAAGGGAGAAAATACATCTTCAGTAGGGTTGACCAGGACAGTAACAACAAAGACTTATCAATTTCTCTATATCAGCCTCTGAGAGCTTTACGTATGTTATTTAATTCTCACAAAGATCCTATGTTATAGGTATTTTAGCCCATTTTATAGATAAGGGAATTGAAGCATAAAGAGGCAAATGTGGAGTTGAGAACAAAAACCCCCAAGAAAATAACTGGAAAGGGTGCTTGGGTGGTGGGAGATCTCAGGTGGGGACAGCCAAAGGCATCCAGAGCATAGGTAACTGCTCACCCAGAGCAATTTCAGGAACCAGTGGAGCTGCCTTGAGTGGAGGCTTCACCCTCTTTAGACTTGCCTACATACTTGAAGCTGCCTGAAATTCCACAATAGAAGTTTTATTCATTGAACCAAAGGTTAAAATCCCAGCTAGTTTGGAAGGGATGTCAGACATAATGACATAAACTGAGTCTGTGTTCAGGAATCTAAAAGGATTGGCACATTATCATCCAAATCACAGAGGATAACAGATGACCTGAAAATTTATTTACTGTTCTTACCCGCTGAAATTGTCTTGAAAGAGGGATCTTTTGGGTGATAATAGATGAAGATACGTATGTAATATGTAATCTATATATATGTAAATCCAGAGTGTGGATTGTCATGATTAAGGTCACAGTTCTGGAGGTGAACAGCTTACATTCAAATTCTAGCTTTGTTCTCTAAGCCTTGTGGCCTGAAATAAGTTATGAAATCTTCTCTATGCCTTAGTTTTCCCATCTATAAAATCGGGATGCTAATAACAGTGTCTACCTTATAACGTTGTTCGGAGGGTTAAATGTGTAAATAGGTGCTTTAAAACAGTATCTAGCACATAGTAAGTGCATGTAAGCACTTGTTTTTATTATTATATATGTGTTAAAGATGAGATAAATACTGTATGAAATTATGCTTTCGCTTTTGTTGCTGGACATTGGGAGAAGGTGCTAGAAAATGTACGTTAGGTGGGGAAGTTGAAGGCTCATCATTTTATATGTAAGTACTGCTAGATAAGCATTTAGTTTATCTGAAACTTGATGTCATTATTATACACAGAGTTATCTGCCAGCCTCTCAGAAGGACTCAGTTTTGTTTCCTTTTATCTTTTATCAACACATTACAGAATTTTATGCTGCCTGAAAAACAGAGTTCAAACTATTTTTCTGTTCTATATGACCAGGCTACCAGACTGCATTTGGAGTTTCCCTTCAATAGCACCGACTAGCACAGTGGGATAAGGATGAGTGTCCCTGGTGTAGGCTTAATCTCCTCTGAGCTTATCAGTTGGTTATTGGTTGATGACAGGATCTCATGAGGAAGTGAATTACTGCTTTAAAAAATTTTAGCTCTGTAACTCCCAGATGAGTTTGTATTTAAAAACTGATAATTTGTGGGGTCATTCCTCATCCTTTTCCTACCCTTTAGTGGAGATCCTGCCATTACTCTTGAGTGCTGAGGAGTTCCATATCACTGCCTGTAGTTGAGTAGGAAGTGACAGGGCAAGAACTAAGTCAAATAGGTGCCCCTTTAACAATCTCTGAATTGTGATATAAATTAAGAGTGTATGGGACAGATACAACTTGAAAAATACAGGCAACAAAGAAAAAAATAGATGAACTACATCAAAATTAAAATTCTGTGTATCAAAAGACATTATCAAGCCAAAAAGAGAACAAAATACCATATGATATCACTCGTGTGGAAGGACAGAATGAACTCATCTACAAAACAAACAGACTTGCAGACATAGTAAACAATCTTATGGTTACCAGAGAAGGGGTGGGAAGGGATAAATTTGGGAGTTTGAGATTTACAAATGTTAGCCACTATATATAAAAATAGATTTTAAAAAGTTTCTGCTGTATAGCACAGGGAACTATGTTCAATATCTTATAATAACCTTTAAAGAAAAAGAATGTGAAAACAAATTAATGTATATATATGCATGACTGGGACATTGTGCTGTACACCAGAAATTGACACATTGTAACTGATGGTACTTTAATTAAAAAAAAAAAAAAGACACTGTCGATAGAGTGAAAAGGCAACCTACAGACTGGGAGAAAATATTTGAAAATCATATAGCTGATAAAGGGTTAATATCCAGCATATATAAAGAACCCCTACAGCTCAACAACAAGAAAACAAACAACCTAATTCAGAGGACTTGAATATTCCCCCAGTAAGATATACAAATGGTCAGAAAGCACACAAAAAGATAGCTCAACCTCACTAATCATTCAGGAAATGCAAATAAAGACTGTAATGAGATACCGCCTCCTACCCATTAGGATGGCTATTATCAAAAGAAAAAAGACAAAAAAATAACAAGTGTCAGGATGTGCAGAAAATGGAATCTGTACACTGCTGGTATGGATAAAAAATGGTGCAGACATGATGGAAAACAGTATGGAGGTTCCTCAAAAAATTAAAAACAGATCTACCATGTGATCTAGTGATTCTACTTCTGATTATATAATCAGAAGAATTGAAAGCAGAGCCTTTAACAGATGTTTGTACACTCATGTAGGTTATAGTGTTATGCACAATAGCCAGAAAGTGGACAAAACAAATGTCCCTCAACACTTGAATGAATAAAATGTAGTATATTATTCAGCCTTAAAAAGGAATGCAATTCTAACATATGCTACGTCATGGATGAACCATGAAACCATTATGCAAAGTGAAATAAGCCAGTCCCCAAGAGACAAGTACTGCATGATTCTGCTTACTGCATGATTCTGCTTACTGCATGATTCTGCTTACATCAGGTACCTAGAATAGACAGATTCATAGAGACAGAAAGTATAATGGTGGTTTCCAGGTGCTGGGGGTGGGGGAAATGGTGAATTAGTATTTAATGGGTAAAAGGTTTTGGTTTTGGAAAATGAAAAGTGTTCTGGAGATGGATGATGGTTGCACAGCAGTGTGAGTGTACCTAATGCCACTGAATTGTATACTAAGAAATGGCTAAATTTTACACTTTTTTTTTTAAAACCACAAACAAAACGAAAGAGTGTATGGGATGCTTCTTGTTTCCTCAGTACCAAAAATCCATCCTCCCGTTTCAGAGGTGTCTTCAATGAGCAAAATAATCTCACATCCACGGTGGGTTAAGTGCATCTGCTCATGCTGGTGAGTGTCTGGTCTCCTAATTCTGTTGCTCGCAGGGGCTGGGAGATGGGCTGCTGTTGCTCCACACTCCTGTCACCACCATGGCTGATGTTCGCTCCTGAAATTCTCTGTGCAGGATTTTCATCTAAGCCCTTGCCACTCCCCACCACCCTACCCCGCCCCAGTGCCCTGCCCCTTCCCTAATCTACTGTGTCAGGCCCCCTCTAACTGGGCATTTCACTTCCTGCCTCTCTAGTTACCTTCTGTTGGGGAGGATTTTAAACTTCTCAGCAAAGTTTCTGTTCTTTCCCTGCCTTCGTCAAGGAGAGGGATGAGGTGTGAGAGCTTACCTTGTGTTTGAGGCCCCAAATGATAAGTTTTTTCTAAAGTGCTCCTTAACTAAGAGGAGAGAAGAGCGCCTCAAGATGAGAGTGTTTTTCCATTGACAAGGTTTTAATTTCTCCCCTTTCCCAGAGTGACTGGGAAGTAAATGGACAGCACAATTAGCCAAGGAGAAGCAGTTTAGCTGCAGTGTGTGTGTGTGTGTGTGTGTGTGTGTGTGTGTGTGTATGCACAGTCTGCACGAAATGGGGTGGGGGAGGTAGAGAGCATTCACTAAACCTCATTTGTCTTTGATGTTCCATGACTCTTAAGGTTTCCTTTTCTTTAATCTTACTTTATTTTGATAAAATTTTGACTTACAGAAAATTTTCTGAACTCTGAGAGTAAATGGAAAGCATGGTGTGCCTCTACTCCGAAACACGTCAATGGGCGCTTCTTATAGCCAAGGACATTTTCTTACATTAGAACAATTATCAAAATGAGGAACTTTAACACTGATACACTATTACTGTTTAATCTACTCTTCATATCCAGATTTCATAAATTTACCAAATAAAGTATCTCAGATTTAGAGTTATTCCATGTTCAGGGTCTAATCCAGTATCACACGTTACATTTTGTTATGTCTCTTTAGTTGTCCCTAATTTGGATCACTTCCTTATCCTTTCTTCATCTTTCTTCACTTTCATATTTTTGCTCAATTTAAAATTTATTTTTATGTAAAGTGTGAGATATGGATACAACTTAATTTTTTTCTGATAGCTAGACAATACTACTTATTTTATAATCTGTTTTTTCCCCATGATTTTAAAATGTCTGCATTATCATATATTAAATTCCTATACATACTTGGATCTGTTTCTCAGTTTTTCTGTTCTATTGATCTATCTGTGTTTTGTGAACTGTACTATACTTAAAAGAATTCTAACTTTACAATATATCTCAATATCTAGCATAGCTAGCCTCCTTTCTTTATTTTTCTTTTTCAGATTTTTTTTTTTTTTTGGTATATTCTTGTCCATTATTTTTCTTTAATTCTATAAGTGTTTTTGTTAGGATTGTTTTAAATTCATTGATTAATTTGGGGAGAACTGACATCTTTATAATTTGATTTTCTCCGTTTCAGAAAGTGGTTGTCTTTCCATTCATTTTTTTGTCTTTCTGCCCTTTAGTAACGTTTTAAAGTTTACTTAATGTAAATTTTGCATATTTTCTAGGTTTATTCCTAGATACTTTATTTTTTTTTTTTGTTATTGCAAATGGGGTCTTTTCTTCCATTTTACAAAATAACTGGTAGTTGTACGTGAAATATATAATGGCTATTAAAGTATATGTAATAATGTTGCTAGTCATACTGTGACTTGTTCTTAGTTTTAATAATAGTTTTGCAATTGATTCTATTGCTTTTCTTTAGAAACTATTACACTACTTCAAATAATGATAATTTTCTTTTCTCACTTTTATGCTTTATCTCTTTTTCTTGTTTTGTTATATTGGCTGATGTATCCAAAATAATATCAAGTAGTAATTGATATAATGGACGTCTTTGTTTTGTTTCTCATTTTGCTGAGAATATGTATGGTTTTTTTCCCCATTAAGTATGATGGTGATTTTGGGTTTGAGATAGACATATTGTATCATGCTAAGGAAGTATTCATCTTTTCCTGTTTTGTTAAAATTAAAAAAATAAAAAGCAGGTAGTGAAAATTTCAAATATCTTTTCAACATTTATGGAGGCTGTCGTATGAGTTTTTACTTTTGACCCATTAACGGATTTCTTAGTATTTTTGGAATAATCCCAATGGAATGGATATGAGACTCTTGATCTCTAGTACTAAATTGTTGTGTAGAAAGATTGCATTGGCTTATTATCCTACCACAGATAAATCTGAGCAGCTAACATGAGTAATGTGGGAAGGTGATCAGCGGTATTCCGCAGTGAAAAATTACCACTAAAGAGATGAGGAGTGGGCAGACATTCAACCTTAGTCTGTTAATGGGGGAAAATATTTTGGTATAAGCACCCCATTTTTGCAGCACAAGCCTATAGCAAAAGAAAAGTTCAAAACCCACTCACCCACTCACATAGAACCATGATACCTCTGGCTTATGAAACACTGTTTTGGGTACCCATGGGAAGAACTGTGTATATTATTCAGCAATGCAGATAGGCAAAATCTAACGAATATGAGCACAAAAAGAAATTTATTGTCTCCTGTAATTTGGAAATCTAAGAGTGGAGCTGACTTTAGGTACTCCTGGATCCAAGGGTTCAAATACTATTATCAAGACTGTTCTTCATTTTTTGGCCCTTAGCTACTTTTGTTGACTTCATGCTTAGAAAGACATTCTCTCTATCAAAGCCAAAACAGCCACCAGCTGTTCTAGGTGTACCTTCTCCTTTATTGTCCTTGAGCTGAGAAGAGACACTGTTTCCCTCCTAGTATCAAAATAATTTTTGCAAAATAACTAGCTCTGCTATGTCATAGGTCTGTCTGTTTTCCAGTCACTTTGCCCATGGAATGGGGACATTTTAATTTTGATTTTGATCTGGTTTGTGTTTGCCTCTGCAGTGGGGAAGCCAAGCAGTCAATGAGCAATAGGTGACCACTGAGGTGGTAGAAGCAGGAAATTCAAGAAGTTTCCTGGTATTAGATCAAATCTTCATCCTGTGTCTTGAAGGAAATTAAATATTTCCTCTTCAACTTATGCAGGAAGACACTATGATCCTTTGAATTACCTGAACAGCCTCTGAAATTTTAATATTTTTATCTTCTTCCAGCCAGATCATGGGAGGCCAGCATCCTGCCTATAAATATGCTTGAATATTATTTGAAAGCCCATTAAATTAAATATACAAACCCTGGGCAACATGGGATTGCCATGAATTTGACTGTTATCTTAATGTGTCAGGAAATACTTTGTGATGTTTTCCTCAACAGTGACAAAGAAAATAGATTGAAATTAATTCTTTTTAGTCGATTAACTTCATGGCAACATGCATATACTTTGGAGGTTAAGGATGTTGGGAAAACAAGCATCCATTGAGGAAGAAATTGAATAGAAAGAATTGGAAGAGGACTCCTCACAAAATACAAGTGAGAGATGTTTTGACAGTAATGGGAGTATCAAGGGCTGAATTGGCCCTTAAATTGTGTTCATTAACAGTTGTGTGTTTCTTTGAGGTTTATTAAGACCCTTGAGAGGAGACTAACAAATTTCAACACAGAGAAATAAAGATGCTCATTTAGGACTACAACATGTTTCCCCTGAGTTTTTTTTAAATGTTATTTTTGACACACTTTTTTGGCATTTTGACATGCTGCTGTTACAAATCCAGTCACAGCACAGTACTTCCATTAGACAAAAACAACAGCTTTTTTTTTTTCCCTCTCTCTAGGCAAAAAAGAGTTTGAAGTGAGATTTGAATTGACTTTCAAGGGTTCTTCAGTGAAGGCAACGAGTTGAGGAAATAAAATTAAGATGATATTAGTGTGATGAGAGGAGGCTAGGCCCCTACTTCCTTCTCTAGGAACCCAGTCTCTACCAGCTGAGTAGCTGTGGGGGATGAGATCCCCATTGCAGAACATCCTTGACCTTGTCCTCAGGCATTTTGGAAGGCAGAAGACCTCACACAGGTACTGTGCAGTTGCCAGAAGATGGAGGGAGTTTGGCTTTTTGCCAGAGAAGAAACTGAGTGTAACATCTCAAGGTTGCTGTCCAGACAACTGTAATCTAAAGTCTTTGACAAGAATTTATGCAGACCTTGAGAAAATTTGGGATGTGGAGAAGCCATTTCTCCAGTGTTTCAGGGATATCTAAGCTCTGAAGCCAACTCTCACTCTACTCATCAGTCTCTTCCTGCCTTTCTCTTTCCCCTTTGATTACCCCTCATCTGTATGACTAACAGGATATAAGGCACTGAGTTACCAAGACATATACAGCATGTGCCCAGCCCTGGTGAAGTGGAGTCACAGAGGCCTTTGAGCCCATTTCTACCTCCTCCTTATTAGTTAGATACAGAGAAATGTCCTTAACTTTCTTGAGCATCCATTTCCCAACTTATAACATGGGGATATATATATTTACCTCATGGGGACATTGTGAGGCTTAATGTACCCAGCACCATGTTCAGAATGGAATAGCTGTTCAATCAAGTTTGGTTTCTCTTCTCTTCTTCCTTTTTTTGGGGGACGTGAGATGTAAACATATGAAAAAGTGATTAGCATTAGTGGAATATTTTCAGACACACAAACTTCTGATCTTAACCCTATTCATCAAGTGAGCTGTGAGTATGGAAGACTGAAAAATAACTTTCTATGGTGATACACATACTATTTTACCAGTAGTGTAAAGAGTTCTTTAGAAATATATATAAACTGGTTAAAGAGAAAGTTCAAATTAGGATAAGGTGGCTGAATCAAATGAATAAGAATGGGCTAATAGAGTAGGATAGCAGGGTTGTGCAGTTAGACTACCTGGGGTCAAATACTGGCTGTACTTCCTGCTTCTTGATTAACTGTTTGACCTTCTGTGCCTCATTCCTCTCATCTGTATATGAGGTCGTCACAGGGGATGACAACAGGAGGATTAACTGCAGTAACGATCATAAAGCATGTAGACAGGGCTGGCGTGGTACATGGATCCTTAATGTTAGCTGTTATTAGCAATTACGAAATGCAAATGTGGGCAAAGTTGGCTGTTATGCATGTCTGTGAGGGAGTAAGGACTAGGAAACAGTTTCTAACACAATTTGAGGTTTTTCTGTACAAGCATGGATTGTTCCAAAAGGTGTTAAGGCATTTGGGAGGTCGCCGTTTAGAAGGGTTTTAACCAATGGCTAACCGCCCTGCTTTCCCCGCCTCACACAGTAGATCAGTGCCAGGTCTGTGCACGAAGCATTACTCATGCTGTCTCTTTATACAGCAGTTAACCTTACTTGTCACTGCATCCGGTGGGAGATCAAGATCGCTTGAAATTATGAAGGTGGCGCAATAAATCATGGTCACTTCTTGACATGGCCAGACAAAGCAGCTGGAAAGAGTCTCAGCACAATGTCAGCTAAAGTTGAAATGCAAAGTTTGTAACATACTCGTTTTCTTTCTGTTTTTACTGTCATCCTGATTTTTCCTTCTTTCCCCGTGACTCAAATGAGTGAATGAGAGATTGATCTTGGCAGCTCAGTGGGTTAATTCACAATGCATAGTTTTTCTTTCTTTTTCCTTTTTTTCCCCCTCCATTGTGACTTAAGGATGAAATAATTGAGCAAATGTAACTTGAGGTAGTGAGAGAACTGTTTTCAGTCAAGAAATCTCAATTTTGAGTCTTTCGTTTTCTAAATACAGATCTCTTCAGCTGTGTTCCTGGGAGCTAGCAGCACACCTGAAACACAGCAGGCACCTACTGTGAAATGGCTGAATGGCAGTTCTGGCCTTCTGGCTCTCTCACGCTTGCTTTTGTTTCTCCTGTTCTTTATCAAGATCTTCTCAGCTGACCCCTCAAGTGTCTCCCAGGTATCAACTGGTTAAACACTTCTGGAAGAGTTGCCTTGGTTTAGCTTTATTCCTACCCCACTTGGACCCTGAGACCTATAACTAACCACATACTTGCCCTTGTGAGGACTTACAGCCTTGACCTGGCTCCATTCAGTAATCTGTTTCCTTGGCTCCTAATACTGGGCAATTGGATTTTATGAGAGTTATAAATCTCTCCCCAGAAAAATGCACAGACACACAAAGCACACAAAGTTTGGCACATGATTTTTTGGGATCTTTTGGGAGTACCTTTATGGATCCAAGATAAAGACCCTGCCTTTTGTAATTGCCTGTTTAATTATCAGTAGCCCCTGCTGGGCTCTCCTTTCCTGAGCTGCTCCTGAATACTCTTGCCCTCAGGAAGGTTAGTGGCAAAGGCCTGGCACCTCTCAGAGAAGAGGCGAAGGGTGCCCGGTCCTCCCAGCATGGGGAGGGTGGTTGGTCTGATTCAGTGGCTCCATATTAGAAAGTCCACTTGCCTATGGTGTGCCTCTGTTCTATAATACTAACCTTATTTGAAACAAAAGGGACATCTTAATCTCCTATTTGCTTTACTTTTGCTTTATTTCATAATTGGTTCAGAACTCCAAACTTGGAAAAGGCACGTTTGGGTTGGGGGATGAGCAGGGGGGACATAGGGCTTTCAAGTGCTAATATTACTCCACTCTGAGTTCATCATGTTCTTATGCTTTCCCCCCGCCCCCGCCCTCAAGAGTTGTTCTCTTTTCTGCTTTCTTTTACCTTTTTCAATGCCAGGCATCATTTTTTTTTTTTTTTCTCTCAGTGATCTTTCTAGAGCTTAGCTACCTGCAAGAAGAATTTTCTGGAAACACTCAACCTGTGTTAATGGAATAATAAGATTTTATCCAGTTTTCCCATTCTGTCTCGAGTATAAAGGGACATATGGGTTCTTTTTAATTCCTATGGAGGAGGGAAAAGAAAGACTTTTCAGTCATGGCTGTGACCTGTGATTAACTGAACAAAATTTCTCTAGGTACCATGGGGCAGTCCAAAGGAAGCAGAAAACAGAGATCTTACTGTCATGAAGTTTACCATTTAAGTAGAAGGACTGCATAAACAAAAGTTACATAAAATCAAAAAGATAACAGAAGATATTTAGTAATACTAAATATCAAGATATATAGGAGATCTGCAGGAAGGATTTCAAATTTAACAGAGTGCTGGCATGACTGGATGGAGTGGGAAGGCTGAACTTGTGTTAGCTCCTAGCACACATTAACTACTATGATTACCGCTTATGGAGGAGATCAGTTTATTGTTGGAGTAGGTCAGAAAACCTGTCTCACTCTTGTGTCTTATGCCCAAATAAATTGCTTTGTACCCCAAGACCTCTTAATCTGAGCTCTGCTCCACTACTGTGCAGTTTTAGATAACCTTGGTTGGCTTAGTGTATAGATGTGGTCCTAGTTTCTGTTTTGTTTTATTCTTTTTGTTTTATCCTTTATATACATCTTGACCTAATTCATGAACTCAGTCCATAAACAAGAAGAAATACCACATTCTGCTTTTCCTTCAAATTTGCTGCTGAGCCCCTGTTCCATAGGTTGTCGGGACATTCAATATTAGTCATTACTAATGCTCTCTAAGGGCTCCCAGCCCAGGATAATGCAAGGGATTTAGGACTTAGCTGAGCATCAGGGAAGACCATCTAGACATTGGCCACCAGTCTGTTTCTCTGACCACAGAAGCTCATAGTTTCCTGGTCTTCAGCTTGGGAGTCTCTATGCTTAGAGCAGAGAAATCCTGGAGGAGGCTGAGGGAACCCTGGGCTTAGGTTGATTCTCCCAGCATGTCCCACAGAGAGACCATTTCTGAGTCTCATCACCTCCATGGGTCTGGGCTGCCTTCAGGACCCAGTTCCCTTTCTCCATTCCCCACAACACATTTCTCTTGTGTCCTAGGCTGAATTGTGTCCCCTCGCCTAAAAATTCATATGTTGAAGTCCTAACCTCCAGCATGTGAGAATGTGGCTCTGTTTGGAAATAGGACCTTTAAAGAGATGATAAAGTTGAAATGAGGTGTACTCTAATCCAACATGACTGATGTTGCTAAACCAAGAAGGCAACTCTTCCAGAAGTGTTTAACCAGTCGATACCTGGGAGACACTTAAGGGGTCAGTTGAGAAGATCTTGATAAAGAACAGGAGACACACGCCGAAGGAAGACGATGTGAAGACACAGGGAAGAGAAGGCTTCCACCTACAAGCCAAGGAGAGAGGCCACAGAAGAACCACCCCTGCCTGCCGATACCTTGAATTTAGATTTCAAACCTCCAGAATTGTGAGAAATAAATTTGTGTTATTTGATCCTCTCCCGTCTGTGGTCGTTTGTTCTGGTAGCTCCAGCTGACTAATATACTTTGTATCCCCCCCCCCCCCTTTTTTTTGTAATTTGCTCAGGCTTTTGCATAGGAGGAAGAGCCTTTGGCTTTAGCTTCCAGTTTCCTCTCTTAAATTTCTGTGGCAAGAAAATAATAAGGCCATTGTTATTTAGAAGGGATGGTAGAGTGGAGGCAAGGAAAGTGCAGTGGGAACCCAGGCAAAGTGAGGATTTTTAGTAAGTAATCCTTCCATTGTCTGCTTTCTTTTCCCCACCGTTGTTTTCTCACTCCTGCCTGTTGTTCTCCTCGTGACCAAACAGATTTCTTGCCTTACCTACTCCTCTGTCCCATCTTTGTTTGGCAACTGTTTGGTGCAAAGCTTCAGATGTTTAATTCTCCGTGAGCTGAATCGTATAGGAAGGATTGGAAGATTAGGGGGCCGTGACATACTAGACCCCAAAATGACTTCTGACTACACTTGTATTCCAGGAGGGGATTTCGAGGATTTGTCCTGAGTATGGTTAGTCAAAGGTTATTTTGTAGAAACATCCTCAATTTTTATTGAAGCTCTGGCCAAGGTGTTAGCCAAGTGAGCCAATGGATTGTCGAGCCCAGTTTCCACATTCCTATTAAAAGTCAATTAGAAAAGATAGGATTTCCAAGCAGTTTATAGTCCACTTTATTTCCCTTCCTTTCTACCACCCCATGATTTTGGTAACTCTGTTACTCTGATTGGAAAAAATTGTTGTCTAGTGATATTAAAATGTACAGCCACTGATAAACTGTGACCAGTTCTTGGCTTTTTGCAAGACTGGGAATATTAAGATGTCATTAAATATTTTATCTCCTTTCCTTCATGCTACGACTTTAATGCTGTGTTCAAAGATCATTACTCAGTAACACTGGCAAGCCTCCTCTCCTTTGAAGACATTCTTTATAAGAGCATGTAATACTCATTATTACTCTGCTGCCTCCTTCTTTTCCATGATATTTCCCCTCCTGACTCCATGCTGCACCCCCCCGCCCCCACCAAAAGGTTTCACTGAGGGCAAATTATTTTAGGTAGGACATATATATTATAGGAAGTTATAATTAAAAACAATCTAGACTTCCCACAATTTTTCATGAAAATTGTTAGGGTTTGTTTTAGAGTAAAATGTTTTTACAGCACTGTGTTTTCTGGTTACTATAATGGCTTATTGATTGTGGGGGCTGATGCGCTGAGGTTGTATACATATACAGCTTTCAAAGAGTGGGTCTACAGGGTGGTTGTGTGTTTTATCTGTATGATGGGACAGTTAGGGAGCAGGCTGCAGAAAGGAGACAAAAAGGCGGATGATAAAAATGTAAGAGACAAGGAGTGAGAAGGGAAAATGTCTGCAGAGCTGTTAGTCACAGGATGGTTGGTGTCTCCCAGTTTCCCTCCCTAGTGATTATTTTTTAACAATAAGAAACATCTATGTCCTACTTGGGAGGGCTTAGGCATTACCTTGACAAAGGTTAAGAGGATGAAAAAAATGAATGCAGGTGCCGTTGAGGTCCTGATACAGCCTCCTTAGGAGGCATCTCAAGAGGGATTACTCCCAGAACTTGACATCCAACAGGACCACTCTTGAACAGTTTGCTTTCAGTCTCACAAGTGATGGTCTATTTTCCATCAGTTTGGTCACTAGGAAGCTTGGAGTCACTCTCTGGGCTCTCCTCTTTTGACCAGACAGGGTCTCATGCTGTGTACGTCTGCCTTCTGATCTTACCTCTGGCTTTTACTAGCTTCCTCTCCTCAGTTACCTTTGCCCTGATTCTCTCCTCTATTTTATTCTTTTGTAATGTATATACTTTTGTAAGTTGCCTGAAGTCCTTTGTGGATTGAGGTGAGGGTAAATATAGGCAAAGAAAAAATGAATTATAGAGTTTCCACAGCGCCTGACAGTTCTGTGTAATAGGATACTGGGAGTTTGGCCATGACGAGGAATTTCTCTTTCCAAAGTATTTTGTGTTTTGTGTTTATTAGACATTTGTAGCTATTTTTGGACACTAAATTTGAGCCATAAGTTCTGAGGTAGGGTCTGACACAGTGACAGTGGGACAGAATTTTTGCAATAGGCCTGCTAAATAGACGATGAATGGTCATAATATTTATAGATTAAATAATACATAAAGAGCAAAGGAAAAAGCAGGGAAGAGACACAACATAAATTTCTGCAACTGGAAAAGAGTTTGAGTTTTGTTTGACTAGTTACAGATAAAGTAATTTTAAAATTCATAACATTAAACTACTACTTAGATTTTTTTTTAACAAGAGTGAAATATGTCTTTTGGATTGAAATAATTTAATAATTTCTAAAAAAAAATTAAAGACTATCTTCCTCCTTTTCCATTTCAATAAATTATGAATTTTGAGATGTAGTAATACCTGTTTTAAAACTATCAGATCTGAAATCTGAAATCCCTCATCTCTGCTTATTCTCTTTTTAAAAACAGATTTCTCCATGACCAGTGAGATATTTCCTGGATGATAACAATCTGATTTTAACTCATACCAGGACAAAGAAGTAGGTTTTGGCTTGCTCTTGGTGACTTGGCATTTCAGCTCTAATTCTGAATTTTATGAAGCACCAGTTTTTTTTCCCTTAACGTAGACCAGAGGTAGGGAAATGCCTTTCACACTCTCCTGTATACCCGGGAGACTCATTGCCGTCAGCCTGCATTCCAGTGCACTGTCTCACAGCCTCTCCTGAGGTTTCTGGAGTTAATGAAGTAAATCAAAATCTCTGAGCAAAATGATTTCAGTCTCTGGAGGTAGAGTATGCCATGTGGGATGATGCCCAGATAAGAAACCATGATCAGATGTCCCAATGGCAGAAGTATTTGCTCAGGGTCTGAGCTGGGGCTGGTATGTAAACCTTAATCCTGAAATCTAAGAGGCTTTGTGTGCACTTTGTCAAAATACACTTCTCCATCCTAAGTAACGTTTTAGGCAGCACATTGGCAATACAAAACATCTGAATAAAAGCAGTGATGGTATTAGTCACAATCCACCCCTTTCCCTGTCTTTAGGGATATGCGTGCATGAAGCACATGCTAAAACACACTTAATCTAATCACCTCCGGAGACTGAGAGGCATGTGCTCATATAAATGTCAAGTTGGGACATAATTTAGCTGATCTCTGGGGTTTATCGCTATTGCCAGACTCCCTCTTTATTTGATCTGGGGAAGCAAATGAAATGTGTCTCTTTGGTTCCAAACCAGGTAAAAGCAGGAGATTAGGATCTGTGAGTTTCTCATTTGGATACAATCATCATGCAACCAGCTCTGATTTAAGGAGGCTGCAAGATTCCCTTTTTAAAAAATGTGTGCACTTGGGAACAATAGATAGGAACCAAAGTCAAATGAGCCTGGCCTTCCCGTTACCTACTAGCTGGTGGTAGTTCTACTTGACGACATCACTGGATGTATTAAAGGTAGTGAAGTGGAGGATTTAAAAAAAATAACAAAATTGTTCTAAAATGTTAGAGGGGAATACTCTTTGTGTGTACATCTGGCCCTGATCATTACTGACCATATGAGAGCTGAACTCCTATTTACTGCATTTGAGGTGCTTAGTTGTGGAGCTCTTATGCAGAAACACAATGGCCTCGGGTGAAGAAGACAGCTTTGACCACATATTAGGAAAATCAAGTCTCCATTATGCCTGCCTATTGGGCTGGGAGAGTGCATTTTGAAGGACAGTCTAAGACATTATCATCACCTAAGGTGACTTTGCCCTGTGGGTGACAATTGGCAATGTCTGGAGATACACTTGACGGGATGGGTGTTACTGGCATCTAGTGAGCAGAGACGAGGGAGGCTGCTAGCCATCCTACAGTGCCAAAGAGCTCCACAACAGTGAATTATTTGGCCTAAAATGTCGATAGTGCTGAGGTAGAGAAACTTTGGCCTGGTGAAACATTTATGTTCTTTTCCCCATGTATAGCTTTCACTAAACTAAATGAATGAATGTAAGAGAGAGAGAGGCTTGTCTCATCTTTCTAAATAAATGCAAGTTATATGATAACTGGGATATTAGTATTCTAGATGCACTGCAGAGACAAATTTTCAGCTGTGCACTCTTTCCATTATATCACTAAGCAGCAAGGCAAAAACGTTACCCTGAAATTACAGAGCATACATACATATCTTTCTAATGGCATGCAAGAAGTAAAAAAATAAAATAATAAAGCTTACAGAGGTCCTGTTCACAATATGAAATAGACACATCCAAAATTCCAATTTGTCGCATCCTTAGTCCTATTCCCTTTAAAATACAGTTTTAGGTGGGTGTATTTACAATAAGCTGTTTCAATCATGTCAATATTCATAAGAATATATTTTAACTCTGTATGTAGACCCAGAAGGGAACATTTTTTAGTATGATGGGATATTGCATAAAGCAGTTGATGCTTTGAAAATGGATCATTTCCTAAAGTGGTGCTGTAAATATTTTTGTTCAGTACACCAAGTTGCTGTTGGTGAGTCCCTCCACTCCTCTGCCTGTGCTGAGGCCACGCATTTCTTCTTCAGGCTCTGCCTTTACAGAAACAGCTTGCTGCATAAACAATCTTCTGTAGCTTGTCGAAGACTTAAAATAACCAACTCCTTTCAGTCCTACTTATAGAGAAATTAGTTCTCTTAATAGGATCCCATCTTGCATAACTGACTTCTAGATTGGAATAGCTTTTTTTTCTTTTTCAGTTATTTTGATCCTACATTTTGGTTTTAAGAGAAAGTATTTCTGTTTAGCAGTGACTGCTTCATAGTATCAGCCAGTAGGCATTTACATGATTGTTTTATTTATTTAATTTATTTTTTTTTACCATCTTAACTATTTAATTAATTAATTTATAAGTTGAAGTGTAGTTGATTTACAATATTATATTACTGTCAGGTGTACAACACAGTGATTCATAATTTTTTATAGATTACACTCCATTCAAAGTTATAACGTTGATGATATTCCCTGTGCTGTATAATATATCCTTGTAGCTTATTTATTTTGTACACACTAGTTTATACCTCATAATCCCCTACCCCTATCATGCCCCTACATGATTGTTATAGATAGTGGTGATACTTTTTTGACTTTTAAAAAAAGGATTCTAGCACTTGCTGGCTTATTTTGTTCCTAAAGGCTGAATTGGTGCGAAGCCAACCTGGAAATCTCTGAGATGACCAGTGTTCCTTAATAACTTATGTGGAAAGCAGTATAATTGAATTTACCTATATCCCAGTGATAAAGAAACTTGGGGCCAATTAAATGACTCAGTGAGGGAGGCAGCATGGTGTAGTGATTAAAAAGACTGGATTTGGAACTGTGGCTCTAAAATGCAGTGACTTATGTGGATATCAAGCAAGTTACTTAATTTAAATGGTCCTCGAATCTATTTATAGGATGGATATCATAGTATCACATAGGTGGTCATGAAGATTAATAAGGGCCCAATAGGCAGTAGCTTTGAGAAAATGAGAGATGCAGTGCCATTCTTTGGAGCTCTCTCTTCCATCACTTCCTTCCTTACATTGATGAGAACCCTCAGTCAGAAGTGAGAGCTGAGTACCAAGTGTTTTTTTTTTGTTTGTTTGTTTTTTTGAGTACCAAGTCTTGCACTTCCTTAGATCCATTGAGGAACTGGTCAACTTACTCTTGTTCAGCTCTTGATCTGCAAATTCCTATGACTGACATCGTCAAAGGGTAGAAATCCTTGGCCCTTGATCTGCAAATTCTTATGACTGACATCATCAAAGGGTAGAAATCCTTGAAGAGCTGGTCTGTCTTTACACCCCAGTTTCCCCATAACCTGAATAAGCTTGAATTTCATTCAAGCGTGAATCAACCTGTCTCTTCCCTCCAGCTTTCCAGGTACCCAGGTTTTATTTCTGCTTATTCTGCTCATACCAGAGCATTCCCCGAACGTGACCATCTTTCTTACTGTGGTAAGGTGGTGAACCTTGTCCCTTTCTGACATGATCAGAAATCTAGTGATCTTGAAAGATCTGCCTGACATCTGATGATGCTTGCTTATTTTCCACCCTGTACTTCCAACGCCAGTTCTCTCTCCTGATCCTCATCTTTTTTTTTTTTTGGTAACTGATCTATGTTGGCCTATCTTTGGATGTGACTGATAATTTGAAGCTGCTTCCCTAATTGGAAGCATTGGCTACCAGTTTTACTCTACCTTGTCATTAAGGCCTCAGCCTGTTTCTTCTTGGTGATTAAAAAGATGGTGTGTGTCCTATTTTCTTCATAAGAGATAGAGGTAACTCTGTAACATAGGCAGCAATCTACCAGATTATAGGCTTTTTGGATAGCAATAATGGTTTGTCCATTGTTTTATCTTTAGAGCCAATGAAAAAGAAGGTATGGAATAGATATTTGCTAAATGAATGTAGGAAGATGTAGGTAAATGTGTCTCATATAATTTTGTACTTGTTTGGGATGTTGAGTGTTCTTTAGGGGAGGATGCAGTAGGTAGGATGTATGGGGGGAATGGCATGAGGGAGGTATATGGTGATCAGAACACTAATGCCCATGTGCTATTGAAGGCAGTTAGAACCTATATGACAGACGATGAGAAGCCACTGCAGAGACTTTACCTGAGGAACATTGTCCAGTTATTAAAATCTGTCGATAGGTATAATTATTGCCTTGAAATGCTCAAAAATATTCAGAGAAAATTATTTTGAACTGACTTTCAGTTAAAACAGTTGTATTTCTGTATAGCAGCTTTTATATTACGTAATGAGATAAGTGAAATCAAGTGGCAGAATGTGGCTGGCATGCAGAACTATGGATGCAGAAGCCCTTTCCTTTGGTCTCAGAAGGTACCTTTCTCTTTTTTTCTGATTCTGGGGCTTTTAGACCTTGAAAGGTATTTACTTGTGGGAACCGAGGGCTGAATTGCTTCTAGGATGCCGAACTTGCTCATGGGGAGTTGTGGGGATTATTCATTATGTTAGAGTGCAAACAACACTTTCCTAACAGGAGAACCCAGATGCAGAAAGGTCGTGTTGAACTCTAATCATTCATTTCAGCAATTCTTTAGCTCACAAATCTTTATTTTAATCTAGACTGTAGCCCATCTGCACTGAAGAGGTAGTAAAATCGGTAAATGAATTCATATGCACACTCTTTAATTTATTATTGGTTGTAATGTTGACGTGGTCATATTTTATGTAGGGAGAAGAGTATAATAATTGCACTAACAATTTATATACATATGCCCTTTCAAGAATTAAAATTTCTCTAGTAATGGCCAAGAACTATTTCCTTAAAACAAATGTATTATTGTTATAAGACTTTATGCCTCCCTCCTTTTTTTTTTTTTTTTTTTTTTTTTTACTAATTACAGTTTTAGAAAGAAATTGATTTGGAGTTCTCTGTACTTTCTTATAATTAGAATTTTAAAAGTATTAATTTTACCAAGAGTATCATTTTTTATGACTTGTTTTGGTGAGGTTATAGGATGGTGAATTGTTATATGAATTGGAAATAATCGTTTTTGGCCATTTTTTACAGGCTATGCAAAAATGCCATTTGATATGGTTTGAAAACTTAATCCCCTCTCCCCCTCAAAGGTGGATCCAGAGGAGAATAGAATAAGATTATCTGGACAATATCTTTAGATATTTTGCTTTGTTTGCAAGCATAGTTAGTAGTAAAAGCTTCTAAGCAATGATATTTTTCTATGTAACTGGCTCCTAAAATGTTATTAAAGAAAATTATTTGTACTGAATACAATTTTATTGTTACAAATATTTTATTTAAAATGAGAGAAACAGTCTAAGCTACAGCTTATGCAAAACCATTTAGAGCACGATTGCACAAAGGGTCTTTAGTTGACCTCTAATAAGTCTGGCTGTCACAACCCATGTGACCTTGGGGCTGCCCTTGTCACAGGCTCCTGTTCCATCATCCTGGGCCACTACTTGGTAGTGGGTCAGCCACTGAACGCCTGCTGAGAGCTCAGCAAATGAGATGACTGAACATGTAGATTTTCAGTGTAAACTACACAGATAACGGAATTTATGCTGATTTGGCTCTTAGCATGGCTTACTATTCTAGCCTGTTTTATTCTCAGACCAGTAAGATCATTCTGAATCTTTATTCTTTCTGGTCTTCAGATGCTATCTTGAGGGGCAACCTTTGGATCCAAACTGGGCTAAGAAGATCCACCTAATCCTTAATTGGCAGATCCTTTGGGATAGAATGCCTAGAAAATCCTCCATTCATTCATTCATTTATTCACAGAGTAAAAAAGTATCTGAGTACCTACTATATTCCGGATAGCATGTTAGGGATACAACAGCAAGCCAGCCACAGCCCTTACTCTCAGTACATTCTCTGCCTGAGAGCATTAATCTGGCCTCATTCTTTCAGCTGTCCTTTCTTTGTTCTCTGTTTGACTTACGGAATACATTCTCTCCTTTTTTCCTTCGGTGCCCATTCATGGCCATCCTTATACACGGCACTTCCCTTGGCAACTCATTGCTGGCTCCAATTTGGCAGGTAGTTTATTACCTGCTCCATTTTATAGATGAGGCAGTAGAGAGCTCTTTTTTTTTCTTCCTACATTTGAACAAAGACTGTCTGCAGACGTTAAAGCTGCAAGCAGGGAGAGAGATGAAAGTGTTCCTATGCATTTGAGGACACAAAATTCAGGCCTTTCTTGGAGTTCAGAAAAGCCCAAAATTGAGTTGCTCAAAAAATAATTTTTCTATTTATAATTAGTTCTAGGTTGGGGGAAAATGACAAACCTCATCCAGATATAACTTCATTGACCACTGGATGTCACTATTGCTCCATATAAGTACTGTGGACACAGCTACTTGGCTTGATGATTTGGTTTTGTAAGTCTGTCTGCATTTTTAACACTCTTGCTTTGTCCAATTTGCATTACAGTCACTCCAGATTTTCTTTGAAACAAGGCTGGATTACAAATAAGCAACTCAACAAAGAAATAAAATTCATCTTACCAGGGAGTAACCATGCTTGATGATCTGATTTAGGTGAGGAAGAGATGCTTGGGCACTTGCAAATTGTCCTCAGAATAACCTGATGGAAAGCATCATTTCCCCTTTGTCTGAATACCTAGGTTGTTAAGAGTCTGTGCCATACAGGGACTTTGCCTAGTACTCACGGAACTAAAGAGTCCCATTTTAGAGGTCACCTCTTCCAACATTCTGCCTAAGGCAGGAATCCCTTCTAGGACCTGTATAAATGACTGCTTGCTGCTGTTTGAGTACCCCCAGAGACCATGTTCACAGTGTCACCAGGCACTCCATGCTGCAGTGCTAGATTGAACTGGAAGGGATACAGGAATCTTTCTTCAGCTCACATTTTTGTGTTCTTTTACGAATGCTATGTGATATTATAAATTTGTTTCTAAAAGGTGCTGTGGGAATTTAGAGGAAGGGGCTTGGCCCAGGCTAGGGTCTGTGAGAAGGATCAATTGTGGAAGGTTTAGTTCCTGGAGCAGGCTAAGTGGGGCCTGGGAGGGAGGCCATGAGCCTTCTCGCCTCCCTTGGATCATATAATGTAGTGGATGCTTCCTCTGCCTGCTCTCAGACACCGTGCTTTTTATGGAGATGCTTCTGGTAAGCATAGGAGGAGTTTGACGAATTCAACAGTGGTTAAATTTAATTAATATAGTTTCTCCCCCTAGAGCTATGTAAAGGTGAAATCCCATAATTGAATCCTAGTTTTGCACTGGCTTCTGGCATAGAACGGTAGGACCACTGCTACAGAAAAGCTTTGCATTTTAAAGCTGGGAGAAGGCATTTGCTGTTTCTACTCCCTCACAGCCACTCTTTCAGTGGATACTGCAGCTTACCTACTGGCAGGAGCATCTCTACAGCCTTCATCCCTTCATTTAGAAACCCAAGCTCAGGGCTGCCACCTAGAGACACAAATGATGGATGGGATGAAGAACTCTCTGAATTTTTACAAGCCCCAATGCCCTTAGGGACAAGATGCTTTTTATCCATTACGAATGGGCACTTGGCTTTTTATTTGGCTCATTTCCAGTTCAGAATTTTAGTGGAATTCCTAAAATCACATGTAAGCTCTGGAATCCAACAGATACAGACTTAACTTTTGTCTGGGCCTCTTTCTAGCTGTGTAACCTTAGGCAGATTACTTAACTGCTTTAAACTTCAGTTATCTTTTTTGAGAACGAAGACAATGATAATCATAATGTTAGTCCTCTAGGGCTGTGCTAAGGATTAAATGGGAATGCATTTGGGGGTGTGTAGCACAGTCCCTGCATGTGACACATGCTCCAAAAACGCTATCAGCTAGTACTGAGCTGGATAAAATGACTCAAGAAAGGACAGAAGGAACTTGAGGTTGACATTGTAACTATAAATTTCAGAGTCCCCAGAGAGTAAATAATTCTATCACAGCATTTACTCATGTAATAAGCATTTTTGAAAGCCTTTTATTTGTCAGGCATGATATATGGGGGAGGACCCAGTCTCTGTGTTCAGAGGGCTGACAGTGGAGTTGCTGAAACATACCAACAGATAATTATAATACATGTGGTGGATGCAACAGCAGAAAAGTGGTCAAGGGTTAGTAGATAGTACCAAATAAAGAGACTCAAAATTCATGGATACAAATTTAATGTATTAAATGCATCTCACTGACTTTTAAAAAAATTTTCTGGATTCTGTTATTGCATAATCCAGGCATTTGGACTGTTGGTAAAGAGGTGGTTGTGTAAACCTGGCATCGTGTGAAGCCTACTGTGCCATTCCAGGATATGGAGTTACTGTGGAAGCAACATACCTGAAAAGTGCTTTAAAAAAATGAGGCTTTCATGTTCCTTCACCATATAAATGTTTATGTTCAGAGCAATAAAATTAAGATTGCCAAAAGGACAGTACAAGTGCATTTATATTTCCAGTAGACAATACCTTTCTTGTCTGAATATGCTTCCTATCATACTTGCTGGGCTTTTACATAAATCACCTCAATGTTTAAACCAGTTTAAGCTTTATATGAGTACATACTGTGTAGATTAAAAAATATGTAGAACCAGTTTCCTTTAACTCAACTAATTATTATAGTGGTGCCATATAAATTGCATACTAGTGACTGCCCCTCAGGCCACATACTTCTTGACAAATGTTGAATGTTGAACTGTCGTTTTTATCTTCCCCATCTAAAACGTTAATTGCAGCCAAGACTTCAGAATTTATTTACCAGCAACATATTTTTATAATTGTGCATTTAACCAGCATTGTTGAGCACCTACAATGTACAAAGTACATTAAACATGAAATTGCAAACAGTTCCTTTTTTCAATTAGCAAACGTCAACATCGAATTGTTTCAGTCAACTTGTTTGCTTAACATGATGTATGCACCATCTGCATAGAGACAAGAAAGTGTGTGTTTCTTAAAACAATTGTGGAGGTTTATACTCATTGGCTGCAAAAAACCACTGAAGTGATCCAGGTTCTAATTATATGTATCAGGGGATCTCATTAAAAAAAATGGTGGGGGTGGGAAATTCAAAACTTCCAACAAGTATATGCAATGAAGAAGAAATATCTCAAAAATTATTTATATTTAAGGTATACAATGTAATGTTTTGATGTATGGTTACCCCCTAGGGCTACCATTTTTGGGCGTGTGCTAAGGACACTTGAGATTTACCCTCTTAGCAAATTTCAAGTATATAATACAGCATCATTAACAGTCACCATTCTGCACACTAGGTCTCCAGAACTTACTTATCTTATCATTGAAAAATTGTACCCTTTGATCACTATGTCCCCTTTCCTTACCCTTCAACCTCTGTAACCACCATTTTACTCTATGTTACTATGAGTTTGACTTTTTAAAAAAAAAAAATCCACATGTAAGTGAGATCATGTGGTTTTTGTCTTACTGTGTCTGGCTTATTTCACTTATCATAATGTCCTTCAGATTTATCCATAGGGTTGCATATGGCAGGATTTCTAAAGGCTGAATAACATTTCATTATCTATCTATCTTTCTTTCTTTCTTTCTTTCTTTCTTTCTTTCTTTCTTTCTATCTATCTATCTATCTATCTATCTATCTATCTATCTATCTATAGCGCATTTTCTTAATCTATTCATCTGTTGACAAACACTTAGATTGTTTCCATATTTTGGCTACTGTGATTAATGTTACAATGAACATGGGAGTGCAGACATCTCTTCAAAATAATAATTTTATTTCTTTTGGATATGTACCCAGAAGTAGGATCGCTATTTCATATGTTTGTGCTGTTTTTAATTTTTTGAGGAACCTCTATATGATCTATCCTGAACAATATTCCATGTGTACTTGAGAAGGATGTCTGTCCTGCTCCTGTTGAATGGAATGTTCTTAATATGTGTGTTAGGATCACTTTATCTTAGGTGTTTTTCAGGTCCAATGTTTCCTTATTGATTTTTCTCTCTGGATGATCTAGCCATTATTGAAAGTGAAGGACTGAAGTTCTCTACCTATTGTATTGCTATTTCTCCCTTAAATATCCCTGTTAATCTTTGTTTTATATATTTAGGTGCTCTGATGTTGGGGTGCATATATATTTACTATTGTTCTTTCCTCTTGATGGATTGACTCTTTTATCATTATATGATAAAATTTTTGTCTCTTATTAGTTTTTGACTTAAAATCTATTTTGTCTGATATAAGTATAGCTACTCCTGCTTTCTTTTGGTTTCTGTTTGCATGAAATATCTTTTTCCATCCCTTTACTTTCAGCCTATGTGTGTTCTTGAAGCTGAATCAATTCTCTTATAGGCAGCATATATTGGGATCTCTCCCCGCCCCCACCCCTTATCCATCCAGCCACTCTATGTCTTCTGATTGGAGAATTTAGTCTATTTACGTTTAAAGTAATTATTGATCAGCTCACAGGATTTTTTGAGGAGGATGAATTTTATGTTACGAAAAACCCCTTTGTGAGCAACTAGATGTGTTTGATATAAAAAGGGAGGGGCAAAAGCTAAATTTTGGCATAGTGGTTATAGAGAGGGAGTTGAATTTCTCCACATAACAAAGAAATTGAAAAATGATGAAGTTTTTCAAACCAAGCTGGGATGGAGGAACCGTAAGATGACAGAAGGAAGAAAAATGGGGGAGAGGGAAACAGGGAGATCGCATCATGGCTTATAATCCTGTGCCCTGAAGGGACATGGAGGGAGGTCAAAGACTTAAGAAAACAAGCATGTCCAAGGCTTGATATGGTGTAAAGACTTCTTCCTTCAGCTCTTAACCTTAATACCAATATCTTGTGTAGGTAGGTTTTTTTTTTCTTTTTTCTTTTTTTTTAAATGAGAACAGAATTTTATCACTGTAACAGCATTATCACAGGACCAGGGGAACATAAGCAAGACCTGGGAGAGAACCATAAACTCAGTTATTTAAGGAGAAGCTCTGGATGACACATGAACAGGTTTATTAGTTTTATTAAACACTTGAGGTTGGTTTTGGACTTCTGTAATCCACAGAATGTAGGTTTGAATCACTCTAACCTAGAGCTTAAGGGTAATGAAGACTCACCCACCTAATACCTGGGGCACACAAAAATGACAGTTACTCTTCCGTATTGCTGACCCGTTTATACACACAAGATGATAGCAACAGTAGAGAGAAATCACATGTTGGTGCAGGAACTGATGGATAAAACACTTCTGTTTACTAAATAGCAGTGCCTATGGCTTCTACTTCTGTGGCAGCTTGGAGAAATAGAAGTCATTAAGTAAAAATTCACAAAATGGGAGAGAATCAATTTTATGCTAAATTGTCCATTATAAAATACTTCTTCAAATCTCTCTTCATTATGAATCTTATAAAAAGCCAAAACTTTAAACTACTTACATAATTATAATTATTTTAAAAGTCTTATTAAGCTTTCATCTATAAAATATCTCATTAAGGGCCACATTTATGTCAAGGTTAAAGGTAGGAAATGAAGCAAGGTATTATTGCTGAAAAACATTCAAAGCATCTAAATTGTTTTTCTTAATTGGAATTGGTGTATGGTATGGTCCAATAACACAGATACCCAATGAGGCTGACCTGATATTCTATAAGTATTAGCTGAGATCCCCACACTGGGAATTTTAAAATTCATTTTTGAATGGATAGAGAATTTAAAATAGAAAAAAGTCACCTCAACATTAATTGTAATATCTAATAAGTGAAGGGTAGCAGAATATACTACTACAAAATATGCTATATTAAAACAAGGGATTATTTTGAGCTGAAGGCAGTTAAGAAGAAGCATTTACAAGAAAAGTTCTCTGCACTTCCTCTATTTGCCTAAAAGCAGGACATACCTGTGTAAGTGTCCGCTCTGCCTTCTTTACCAGGAAGGACAGAAGTTAGTCACTGGAGACAATTCTAGATCTTTATCAGCTGGGAGGCAGCACAGAGGACTCTATAACAGAGTTTACTAACTGGCCCCTCTCTGTTTCAGTATATAGTTGCCTTCCCATAATTTGCCCCTCCTAAAAGCTCAAAGTCTTTTTCCTTTGTCTTGTTGCTTCTCTACAAAATTATTATTCTTTGCTAAGATACTATATAAATTTATGTTCTAATCACCTCTTTGAGTTACTTATCTGTGAGTACTCCTGTGTGTATGTGAGATGCACATGCTAATAAATTTGGGTTTTTTTTGTTTTTCTCTTGTTACTATGACTTTGCTCAGTCTAATTTCCAGAGTCCCAGCCAATGAACTTAAGATGCGTACAGGAAAAATAATTTTTCCCCCGTTACACAAGCAAGTTGTTCAGGTTCTGTTTTATATGAAAGGAGGTTTATGTGATAAAAGTAACACATTTTCTAGAAAGGTCTTGACAAATAAGCTAAAATGTCCAAGTAATACATGTTTAAGAAATCTACATTCAGTAGTTCTTATTTCCCAAGAAGAGAAATGTTTTCTACTTTGATCTATATTGTTTAGATTGCTGTTCTGTTTTCTTATGAAATTAGTAAGACACACACATGTATTAAAATCAAGACATCTGGAATGACTAAGTTTTGAAAGCACCCATTCTTATTTTCCCATCCCCTGTGATAACAAATAGAAGGCAGGTGTCAGTCCTATGGAATCAGATGGTCTATGCCATCCACCATGGTGGGGGTGGTAGACCAGGAGGCAGAGTAGGATTGCCATCTTCCCAGTACTTTTCCTTTGAGGGCTAAGACTGTCCTATCACTGTTTGAGGCCCCAAGTCTTGTGAAGATGGTACTTTGGACCTTCTTTTCTGTTTCTCTCTCTGTGTTTGAGAAAGGGGTTGCAGAGGAATAAAATTGTGAGAGTTTGAGAGTAGGTGGAATTTTTTTCAGTTGTCCATGGTTTCTTTTTCTTCTTTAAAAAATAAAAAAAAAATTTCTCTGTTAAAATAAATGTCACAGTAGTTATTTTTGTGTTCTGCTTGAGCATTATATTCTGGATTCACATTGAACACAGAATAATTTCAGCAGATTTAAAAATCTCTTTAAAACTTGACTTCCATCGTTTGAATAACAGCTTGAGTATGCAGACACTCACACCATTAATTTGGACATAACCTTGGGTATTTGCCAAAGTGTAGCACTTTAAAAGAAAATTACACACATACACACAATTCCTAGTAGAATCATCATTTTAACAACCATTTGACTAACCCTTCAGAACTCCTTTCTGACTGCTTTCTGATATATTATTTACTGTGGTGAGTTTGAATATATGGGATTTGTCCCTTTGGGTAGAAGCACCTCCCAAGGTGGGCAGTGAAAAGTTCATAAAAGAGGAATTTTCATTACTATGACCAAATACAACTGTCTAGATATGTATAAATATGTGTGTATATATATATGAGTGTACATATATATACACACATGCATGTGATTTACATATACTTCTATATTAGATAAGTAATAACTATATATAATTAATATACATATAACATATGTCTATGTATATCTCTATTTCTATATCTGTCTATCTAAAATTCTTATAAACAAGAGTTGAAAACTCCTTTGGAGAAGTACAGGAGGATTCACTACTTACCCCATGTCTTAAGGAAAACTGACTCTAGGTAAAATCTTGAGGGTAGACTATGGTTCTGTTCCTCTTCATCTCCTTTTTCTAATTTTCTTGCCTCCTTTTAGTGCTCCCTATGCATCAGGTGCTCAGGTTTTA
This sequence comes from Camelus bactrianus, assembly GCF_048773025.1. NCBI lineage: Eukaryota > Metazoa > Chordata > Mammalia > Artiodactyla > Camelidae > Camelus > Camelus bactrianus. Next base: position 9,994,352 of record NC_133562.1, read on the forward strand.
AGCCATTGCTACGCAGGAAACAAAAGATCTAATCCAGAGAATTCGTAACTTTGTGTGCCCAGTTTTGTTTCCAACTTGTAGGTCTGGTCTTTAACCTATCTTCCACCCACCATTCCCTTTCTGCAGGCTCAATGCCAAAGAGTGCATTGACTTCTGAAGCTGTATGTTGAAGATGGCAGAGCCCTAAGATTGGGAAGAGACTGGGTTCCTGAATCACCACTTAGAGGAGAGCTGCCTGCTGAGCAGGAGCACCTGTTTTGGACTTTACACTAGTGAGAAATAAACTTCTGTTGTGTCTGAGCCACTGCACATTTTGGGATGGCTTCTTATAGCAGCTTAAGTTATACTGAGTAGTCACAAGGTTCATAGCTTTCGTTAGATAAGCAAAGAAGCGCATGACTATAGTTAGGAATCTTTGAATCAAATTCTAGAAGCATAGAATGTTTTTGTTGGAATCAACCTCTGAGATTTCTTAGCTAGAGTCTGGGGCATGGCAGATGTCCTGGGCAAAGGGATGAGGATGCAGTAAGAAGTGGAGGTGGTCAGGTGTGGTGGATGCTATGACACGTGTCCTCTCTAGGAAACCATTTTAGCCTCCTCTCACCTAAACACCCATTCTGATGAAGACATTTGGATCCAGCCCAACCAACCCATGTTTTATTGAATCCCAGGTCTCAGGTAGTTGACATCCCTGATACATTAACTCAAGCTGTAATGTTAATGACTTGTATATTATTCCTCCCACAATATTTGTATTTTAAGGAAAATCTGAAGAAAAGGAAAATTTAAACTCCAAATTCTTCTTTAAGTTGTATGTCTCTTCAATGGTAGTATTTCAGGTATTTTGGAACCTGGGTGCACAAGATATTCTTAGAAGATTTCAGGGAACCCCTCCAATCACAACATCAGGTATCTGTCTACTCTACCTATGTGTAAAGCCATTCCACATAGTGGAAAAGGAGTGAATTCTCCCCATAGCTTAAAGCAAATGGAGATGGTCTGATATATTGGGATTATTGTATTGGAACAAATGTGACAAACAGCTTTGAGATCAAGAGAATTATAAATATGCCCAAGTAGCCTTTGAGGAGGTCTTCATTAGGGGGTCGTATTATTTTTTGTTAGCTAAGAATAAAATGATTTGAGCTACAATATTTTGGGCCAGAATTTTAATTAGGCATACAATTAGTTTGTATTTTCTTTTGAGAACTTAATAACTAATTGTGCAACTGAATCTCTTGAATATTTCATTAGCAGAATATTTTCACAGTCTGCTATAAATTAAACTGTATGGAGGGGCACATTTATTTTCTTTCATTTCCTTTTTAACACACATAGTGGTGAGACGTTAGGATTTATATGACTTGTTATCTCATTTCCTGCCTAGGCCTTTCCTGCCCATTTCCTTGTTCAGTTTTCGTAACTTTTTTTTTGATGCCTGGGAGCCACTGGATATTTTCAGGCTGCTTTACATCATGATTTGAGTTGGTACCGGGAGTCCAGTTGTTTTAGGTGTTGCTCTGATTAACACGTTCCTCACAGGGCTTTTAATCCTGCAAAAGCTGTGGCAGTTTGGAAAATCAGGGTCCCAATGTTAACTAGTCATAGGAGAGACAAAGTGATGTTCCCAGGCAGCGGGTTATCTCTGGAAAATACCAAAGCTGCTGGAAACAAACATGTAAATTCAGTCGAAGGGGTTCAGTGAGTTAATGAGGGGTTAAATGGACAAAGATTTAAACAGGAAGGGAGGCCAAGACACCATTTTTCAGGTTGGCAATTGAGGAGTTAAGCTTTTAGGAGCACAAAGAATAACAGTTAAAATCATTGAAAGCCCCACCAGCACTTCTGACCTTTATCTCCAGGGTCCAAATCTAGACAAGGGTCTTAATTAGCTGCAGAGAAATCTAGCACTTTGGCAATGTACCAACACACATTAAAAAGACAAGAAAACCTCAAACCAACCAGTAAATATAAGAACCATTTTTTTTAATCACAAAACTTAAATAGGCGCAACATTCATACATAACCTTTGGTGTTTCTCTTTCCCAATTTCTAACTTTTTTTTTCCCTCTGGTCTCCCTGTACCATCTTACACTTGATTCTTTTCCATAACCATCATCTTATTCCCTCTTGTTTTCCTTATCTGTTGTTTATTGTCCTGCTAGCATTTAGATGCATTTACATTTTTTTCTATATTTTAATTTTTTATTATAAAAGGAATATATGCTTATTATAGAAACAATTTCCAACAATGCAAAATGCATAGTTATAGAGTCTCTCATGCATCCAAGATTTTCTCTATGCATTTTACATAGATGTGTGTGTTTATGTGTGAATCTAATCACATATATACACACTTTTTTTTAACAAAAAAGGATCACATGTACAATTCTGCAACTTGCCTTTTTTATTTACTCATATATCCTGTTATATTTCTACATTGGAGTTATATGGGTGGTGTGCCTTTGTACATAACTTTTTTTAATTAAAAAAAATTCCACCATGAGGTTTTAATCCCTGATAAGAATATTTTAAGCTGTATATCCAATAAATGCATGTAGGTGCTGTGATTTATAAAATATGATTTTATTTACAAGTATAGCTTGAATATTATTTTGGCTTATTGTCTTTGTGCACTGTTTTGGATGCATAATCAATGTTTCTTTCTGCTCTTACCATTATTATTATTTTAATCTTTTGTTCATTAAAATAATTCTTTTTTTTTCCTGTTTAAGTCTTTCTTGTGTTAGCTTTTTTTTTTTTCCTCATTCCATTGCTCACCTCTCTACTGGTTTGGAAATTATATACACTATTTCCGTTCTTTTACTGTTTACCCTAGAATTTTAACATGCATATGTAACGTAACAAAGTGTGCATCTATACTTCAATAAAAAACAAACACCCCCCCCCCAAAAAAAAAACAACCAAAGTGTGCATCTGTTATCTTTGCTGTTGTGTCAGTCACTCAAAACCTAAGCCAACCATTCTGGTTATCCCCTCTTACTTAATGTGCTATTACTGCTTAGTATTTTTGGCTCTGTCTTCATTGCTTTTTAACCCTACAAATTAGACATCCTACTGTTTTATGAAGTTGAAGATTATTTTCCTCTCACTTTTCATTCTTGCCTTCTTGCACTCCATACCCTACTCTCGTATAATTTTCATTCTTCCTGAAATATGTGCTTTGGAATTTCATTTTGTGAGAGTCAGTTGGTAAGAAATGCATCTGTTGTTTTTTCTTTGGAAAATGTATTTATTTGCCCTTATTCTTGGTAGTCCTCAAAATTCTGAATTGAGAGTTATTTATTCTTAGTTCATTGAAGATACTCCATTGTCTTCTGGCTTTCAGTGTGGCTTGCCAGGAACTCGGTTTCAGGTAAACTATCTTTTCTTTTTGGTTGCTTTTAAGATCTTTGCTTTGTTTTTGGTATCCTTCTTCCTGATGTAATCAGTGAATTTTACTTTTGTTTATCCTTGTTGAGATTCATTGTGCTTCCTGAACCTGAAGGGTGGTGGATATTTTCCAGTTCTGGATACTTGCTTCTCCTTCATTTTCTCTCATTTCTATTTCTGAAACTCTGATTGGATTTATTTTGGGTCTCATTCTATCCTCCATGTCTTTGGTCTTTGTCTCATCTTTCATATTTTCCTTGGTGTTGCCTCTCTCTGTGCTGCATTCTTGGAAATTTATTCATCTTTATCCTCCAAGTTTCCATATTCTTTCTTCATTTGTTTTTAAACTGCAATTTTGTTAATCTATTGGGTTTTTTTTTCAGTTTTGATTTTATATTTTAGGAGCTTTATTTGGTTCTTTCATAAACCTATTGGTAATCTTTGATAATATCTTAATCCTCATCATAATTTAGAAAACATTAAAAAATTTCTCTAAACATGTAAGTAGTTTCTAGTTACTATATTACTGTTTCAGTAGCTGCAGGTTTGCAGTTCCAATATCTATGGTTTCCTGTTTCTTCTGATTTCTACTTGTGATAGTTTATTTTCTCGTATGTCCAGTGACTGAGAACTCATATTCTTGGCAATTTTATTTGTTCTTTGAGGTCTAAACTGTGTTTTACCAGAGAGAATTTGTAAATCCATTAGCCAAGTCCACTATGAAGTAAATTTTTAGCTTAACTTTTTTTGGGCTTCAGCAATAATAAATTCTGGCTCCAAACTTGCATGAAAATGGGCTTATGGTTAGGAATTATTAGGGAAGAATCTTCTTTTTTTAATACTCTACCCAGAGAAAAGGCTGAGACATGCAAATATCTCCACTACCTCCCTCTCAGAAACCCTTCTTAAAAACAAACCTACCGGGGGTGTCACTTTGGGGAATTCTCAACTTTTAAGATAGCCCTTGCCTACCTTGGCCCCAGGTTTTGTTTCCTTTCTTGGCACCTTGGATTGTTAAGACCCAAGATCTAAACATTCAAGAACGTGCATATACTCCCCAGGAAAACAGTGGTCTTGGAACATGGTTACCTTTTGAGTGTGAGATTTCTCATCATACTCAGATTAAGAACTCCCACTTCCTCCTCACAAGCTTAGCTATGCATTTGAAAAATGCTTTTTACTACATCAAAAGTAAAAGTGTATGTTCATCAAAGGACACTATCAAGAGTGAATAGGCAACTCATGGAATGGGAGATATGTTTACAAATCATATATCTGATAATTTATAAAAATATGTAATATATATTATAAATATATGTATATATTAATATGCATTTATATAATATCTATAAAGAATATATAAAGAACTCCTACAATTCAACAATAAGAAGACAAACAACCTGATTAAAAGTGAGCAAAGGACTTGAATATTCTTCAAAGAAGAAATATAAATGGCCAGAAATCACATGAAAAAGTTTTCAACATCAGTAATCACTAGGGAAATGCAAATCAAAACCATGGTGAGATACAACCTCATATCCATTAGGATGGCTATTATTTAAAGCAACAAGAGCAAATAACAGGTGTTGATGAGATTGTGGAGAAATTGAACCCCTTGTGCATAGTTGGTGGGAATGCAAGGTGGTGCAACTACTGTGGGAAACTGTATGGCAAGTCCCACTTGTAAACAACCCAAATGTCCACCAATAGATGAATGGATAAACAATATATGGTATATTCACATGATGGAATATTACTGAGCCTTAAAAAGGAAGGACATTCTGACACATGTTTCAGTATGGATGAACCTTGAAAACATTATGTTAAGTGAAATAAGCCTGTTACAAAAGGACAAATGTTATGTAATTCCACTTAAATGAGGTACCCACTCATTAAGGTATCCACGTAAATGAGAGTGATCAAATTCATAAAGAAAGAAAATAGAATGATGATTGCCAAAGGGTGAGGGGAGAGGGGAATGAGGAGTTACTGTTTAATGGGCACAGAGCTTCAGTTGTGCAAGATGAAAAAAAGTTCTGGAGATGGATGGTGATGAAGGTTGCATAACAGTGTGAATGTACTTAATGTCACTGAACTGTGCACTTAAAATTGGCTAAGATGGTATGTTTTATGCTACATATATCTTACTATGACTTAAGAAAAAAAGAAAAATACTTTTATAATTTATTCAGCTCTTTTCAGCATTCTATTCTAAGATACTAGTCTTCCATAATGCTGGAATTAGAAATCCCCTTAGGACTGACTTTTCCTTTGTGTTCATGGTGTCTACTGGGCACTCAGTTTTAGCTGTGTATGGATATGCAGTCAGATTCCAACACTGTGGAAACCAAGATGCTAACCTAAGAATTTGATGTCTTGTGTCACCGAGTGGTCCATATTGTTCCTTTTGTTCTTTGAGCATCCTAGATATTAGTTTACATCATATTATTTACACATTCCATGATGATCTTTGATAGTACCAACTCTCCAATTCTTCCTTTGAGGAATAGACTCATATTTCACATCTGAAAAACATGGATAAATTTGTGTTAGCATAATCTGACTTAAATTCTTATCACTGTGTGTGTGTGTTTGTGTGTGTGTGTTTGTGTACTTCATTCACTTACTCATTCTCACTTAGTGTTTTGTGCTAGGTACCATCTAGGCACTGGGAATACAGAAGTGAAAAAGACATTTCCTGCCCCAATTCTAATGGGGAAAGAGATGGTATCCATATCAGCAAAGAAGTAACAAGGTGGTTTTAGGTATTAAGTCTGCAAAGAATATGAATCAGGGTACTAGGATAGACTGTAACAGTGAGGCGGGGGCTGCATGGGCTAGGGTGGTCAGGAAAGGAGTCTCTGGGGATGACATTTAAGCTGAGACCTGGTGTTAATGATAAGGAAACTGTGTATATCTAGGGGAAGAGCTTTTCACGAAGGCTGGGATAGCCAAGAGCAATGGATCTGAGATAAAATTAGTTTGATTAATTATCTAAATCCCATCAGAGAAACCTAAAATCCTAGTAGGGAGGAAGTTTAGCTTAGTGAATAATATCCTATGTATGTGATTTCTTAAAAAGAAAGTATTTATGAAATAAAAATTGACCACCCATTTAAATCAGCAGCAACTAATTTTCAACACTGGAATCAGTAAGCATTTCCTTTCACCATTTCACCTTCAGCAGTCTTTCTCCACTTGCTCTATAGTGTAAACTATGAGGGCTGTAATGATTTTGCTTAAGGCTTTATATCAATGACTAAAAATAAACTTGGCTTTGTGTATGGATAGAGCATTATAGCCTCTGTATAATTGAGATTCTTGAATAGCTGGAGAGCCTGAGCTTTCCAGTTAGGTTACTTACTCAAGTTTACCACGTAACTGCAAAGCATTACCTCCTTTTTATGCTTTACAAAAGTCACAGGTATAATCATAGAGACACCATACAGAAGTATCAGTTTGTCATTTCAGTTTTTCTTTCGTTGAGAACAAATAATTAGCCCTGAATGTGTTCACATTCTGTGATTCTGATTTATATAGTCCCCAATTAGTGCCCCATTTAATCTGCTCACCTGTTGTCACTTTATTCTGAATTTCATGGCTCTGTTGTTTTAAACTCTTTTTTGCACACATTTTCTGAGTAAGACTGATTACTGCAACCCCTTCATTTTGGGGAACTTGGAACACTGCCACAATGTCTGAATTGCCTGGATAAAGAAAAGTATGTTCTGTAATTATTTTATTCCCTGCCCAGCATGTGATTTGTTATTGATGACACATACATAGGGTGCTTTCTACATTAGGCTGGCTGATCCCTCTACTATGGTATTAATGTCACTGTCACTCTGCTCGAAGCTATAGTTTGTTAGGCAACTCAAGCATGGGGAAATGAGCATGTACTTTTTAACGTGTCTGAAATAGCTACACACTGACAGATGTTCCCACATGCTTGCTGATGTCATGACTGGGGCTCATATAAAGCCTGGGAAATTAAAAGAAAGAAGAAAATGTTAGTTGAGGCTCCAGAAGGAGAGATTATAGGGGCAGACAACAGGAAATTTTGAAAAAGGAAAGCTCACCAATATATTAACTTTCCTTTTAGGTCTAGTGCTTCCCCCCCACCCCCGCCCCAAATAGGGATGCATTCACGACTCAATCTGTTAAATGTGAGAAAATTCAGTATTAAGAACTATTCTTTCATGTGCTCACTTACAAAGTAAAACAAGCATACAAACAAACAAAAAAACCCCAAATAAATTAAGATGGTCTTTTCCCTAATCCACCAAAAAATGCATATCATGGTGTTTACTTGGTAGACCAATTATTTTAAAAAACTGAGTTTCAAGGAAAAAGTCACTCTCTGGCAGAGACCTTACATGACAAGTTCTGTTCCACAGTGGATTAAAATGGTTGAGGGGAGATGCTAACACAACTTCAACTACAGCAGTGTGAACACACCACTGTAATAATTCATTTAGAATGATGACACCTGAGACCTAATTTAAAAGTCCTAGATGAATACCAGTCTCACATTCAACCCTGAGGGCTGCTGCAAACATACCTAAGGAAGTCTAAGAACCATAGTGAGTCTAATTGAATTGGACTTAAACGGACCATTGAGATGGCCTCACTGAGCTCTGGGGAATTCATATTGTCTATACTGTATCAGAATCACAGCTTGAACTGAATAACTGGTTACATTCAATCATGTTACTGTAACTCATGCTTGAGGTAAAGGGGAAACCTTTTGCTATCAGCAAGACTGGATAGAAAACAATTTCAAATCACTTTAAACCCAGTTGGCAACTACTTTGCCAATTATGGAATCCAGTGGGAAAGGTGTGTGCGAGGGCTCAGGACTAAATGATTTATGTCAGGCATCTGGGCCTCCCGAGGAATACGGGAGAGTGTGTGGAGGAGGGGTGTGTGGCTAATTATTTCTCCTAAGAATACTTTGTCGAGGTAATTTGTGCTTGCAGATGAGTCGCACTGCAGGCTGGATAAAAGACGAGGTAAGCACACAAAGTCCTGAGATCCCATTTAGAGGTGGATAAAGAGGGAACCGAAGGATTCAATACACTTTCTCATCTCTTCACTCTGAAACATTTGGAGATATAAAATAGAAAGAGCAAACCTAGTTCTCCGTGCTAACGGGCACATTGGGATCAAAGTCTGTAATTTGTACTGCAGATGTTGTACTGGCTGCTTTCTGAAACAGAGTTACTGGCACAGATGACATACTATAACTCATTGGATGAGCAAGTGTGAATCCGGGGCCCTTTACAATGACCCTCTTTGCTTTTCTTTTTTTTTTTTTAAAGTTCTAATATATTTTTAGTGACTTTGGTTGTAGAGATGAAAATTCCTATACTACCCAGTGTTTTCTAAAGAAGAATGTCACCATTCTCTGGGATTCATGGATGAAACTGTCCAGCTGAGAAGTAATCTTGAAAGTAACACCGAGTGTTTTGAGTTCCCCTAGCCCACCCCAAACAAAAATAAAAGTGATGATAGAATTCCACTATGGTAGTTTACAGTGGAGACACACAGGCTTATTGAATTGTATCTTCGGATCCTTTCATTATCTGAAGGATTTTAAAGGTAATTTTAATAATCTGAAAGAGATAACACTTATTGTATTAAATTCAGCACTGGGGCTCTTGTTAAAACCTCATGTGAATGTGTTGGTACAAGGCTGGCACTCCTGCTTTCTTATCTTTCCTCTCTTTTAGCAACTGCCTACCATCATTACAGTTAATATAGTGGATTAAACTTTTGGGCTAGCTGGCGGCTCTGAGTATCTCTCTAATGGTTTCCATTGTGCACATCCCTAGAAAACACTTCTGACCAATGAACCCCTCACTGCAAATGACACAGGCAAGCTTCACTGAAAATGACACCACTGGAGGGAAGCTTGCACTCATTTGGGATGCTTCCTCACTGGGGAAAGAGGGCCATTTCAACAGTTACACCAACACGATACTGTCATGTGGCATTTACTTTTCTAAGGCACTGAACAAGGCAGTGGGGGTAGTTTGTGCCTCCTACATGCTAACTGTGTCCTTACCTGTGTGATGTCCAAATAAGAATCCCAGCATGTCCATAAGAGACAGAAATAGCAATCTTCCTAATTCATCCTCATACAGAAAGGAGAAGGTGGATATCAGACAATCTAAACTAAACCATGATCCATGTCTGGAATCAATCAAAAATTGTGACAGATGGGAGTTCTGTACTGTCAGAAGAGGGGAAGTTTGCATGGGAAGAACCCCAGGACTGCTCATTGGGAAAGCTGGATTCTAATTCTTGGCTGCAACCAAAGATGCATGGTGGTATTGGGTGAGCTTCTTCACCTCTCTGGGTTCCCTCCAGGTTCTTTTAACACAAGGGAGGTAGACCAGTTGGATAAACCTAATTTAACAATTGTTCGTTTAGTGTTCAGTTTGTGCCAAGATTTGTGCTAAGTAATGGGAAGAGTAGGAGAATAAATTAGATACAGTTTAACGTCCTTTTGGATTTTATAGGATAGCAAGTTATAGTAATATTAAAAAAATAGTTTTGAGGTGATGCATTTTAGGAAATGGGAAGTGTATGGTGCTATGGAAAGATAGGACCAAGTTTGAAGTGTCAGGGAAAGCTTCTTGAGGAAGGTTGTTTAGGTTGAGGTTGAAGATAAGGAAATTGTAGACCAAAGGATAAGGAGGCGCTGGTAAGGAAAAGATAGGGGTGGGATGAGATAGAGAAGCATATCAGACAGACAGACTGCATTTGTGTAGGCTCTGCACAACAAAGAGGTTGGACTGGATTATAGAACATGAAGGAAAATGTAGGCCAGGTGGAGGTTACACGTGTTGTGTGCAGCATTTTGACCTTGTCCCAAGGGCAATGGGAAGCCATTGAAGGGTATCCTGCTGTAGTGGAGTTGATGTCTGAGGTTTCCTCCAGACCCACTATTCTGGCACTTTCCACATGGCTGTAGGACCTCTTTAAGATCCATCAGAGAGATTCAATATTCAGGTGCAATTCAGACAAGAGACACAAAGCAAAAATTCACTCCTTGTCTGCAGCTTGTTGAAGCCTGGTATGTAAAGATATATTTTATGTATTCAGATTAGATTGGATGCCTTTGACCATGGCCTCCAGATCTGAAATTAATCTGGGCCAGACTCTTCAGTTCTCTGTTAGGCTTGTCTGGAGGTTTTCAAAGAAAGAAGAGGGTGTGTTATATGTCTTGGACTCCTTACCAAGTAAGAAGACGGGAGTTAGAGCCCTTCACAACATCAGCCTTTTCTTGACCACATCCCTTATGGTAAGACTTTCTGAGTCTTGCATGTGCAGTCGCTCTGTCCACTCGTGGGGTGCAAAGGCATCTGACAGCAATGGGGCCTCATTCAGGGGAACCTAGAGTAGGTGGGTGGATAGCAATAACATCATTTATGGAATGCTGCTGGGTGAAGGTGTTTTACATCCCTTTTCCCATTTGTCTCAAAACCCTGTGAGCTAAGTAAGACAGGTGTGCTCACTTTAGACATGAAGAAATGGGGGCTTGGGAACATAGGCTTCCTGTCTGCATTACACAGCTAGTAAATGGCAGAGCTGGGAATCAAATCTGACATTGCAAACGCCAAGATCCAGGCTTTTTAAACACCCACATGCTGCCTTCTATGAAAGCTTCTGCTATATATTTGGGGGTGAGAGAGGGGCAAATTTTAACCTCTCAATATGTTCACAACTCTTTTCTCCTTTTGAGTGAATGTACGTACAATAAACCCCATCGCCATGGTGCAGTCATCAATCTCTGTGGCAGGACAAAGTGGAATGTAGGTCTTCAGGTGGTCCTGGCATGGCAGATGCCTATTTGCCCTCACTTGTCTCCACACAGGCAGCACCAAGAGCTCAGGTTGATTTCTGCAGCATCTGTGCAGAGTGTTAATTGTCCTCTGCCCCTCAGGAGAGAGGGGCTGTGTGAATGCTTCAGGAATTGTCCTTGTCTTTCAGGAAGAATATTAGTTGCATCTTTATTTAGATAAGGTACCACCTGCATTTGGAATCTATTCATTCTCTGGTCTCTAAAGATAACAGCAGAGGTGGGGATCACAAAAACCCTCACTTTTGAAGGAAAAGTGCAGAGGGAGAAAAAAATCTCTGAAATAATCAAGATAAGGGTCATTTTCCAGTATGGATGTACTCTCCTAAGGAAGGCTATAGGCCCTGCTTAAATAAAACAAAAATGGGAAAAATGCTGCTGAATATTCCTTGTTCTGTGGAGTTATTGTTACCATTTTCCTTTCAAGCAAATATACAAAGTGATTTGAAATAAAAGCAAATGTGGTGTGCAGTGCTGAAATTCCTTTAAAGTTTTCAGTTCTTTGTGGCTTTTGTACTAATTTTTTTTTTTGATAGAACAGCACCCAGACATCAAACAGGAGAGCTATGCATTCAGAGCCTGAATGATGCATTACTGTGACGTTGTAAGAGATGTAGATTCTCTAAAACACATGTAATAAAGATGAAGTGTTTAATTTTTTGGCAGAATCAATATGATAACCTTTTTAGGTGGTAGATTATTCTGAAATGATTTTTTGTTTTACAAAAAGACACCCGTATCCAGGATCCAAGAAACAGTTTTGTGATATGCCAATGTTGGGTCAATAGTCTAATCTGCGAGTGTTTTCCCCTGATGTTTCAACCATACTAATGTTACCTGGGAGGGTTGAATAGGTTGCATTATGTAATAGAAAGCCCAACTTTAAGCTGTGATGGAAAGTTCATTCTATTAGATCAGAAAAACATCAGACAAGAAACATCAGACACTTTGGATTCTACATGTAATCATTTTCTCTGGATTAATAAATGGGACTTCCCCTATTAGTAGAGTGTACAGGCCTGTTTGAGGAGTCCTGACATTTCTCCCACAAGGGTTAGCTGCAGGCATCTTTTGCTGTATATATATTTCAAGCTTATTTAAATATATATATATATTTAAAGGAATTAAATTTGTCATGGCAATTCATGAATTCATTAGCAGAATTTGATATGTCAGATAATTTGGATGGCACATCATAAAACAGAGTGGAGTTGGAGGGAATAGGACAGTGAGCTCGGATGGAGGAAGACAGAGGGAAAGGTTGGATACCAGGGACAATGTGCCTGGGGGCTCTTCCTTCCTTCTTTCCTTCCCTCACTCCTTCCCCTCTCTCTCTTCCTTCCTTGCTCCTTTTGGCTCCCCCGCCAGTTATACATTCATCCCACACCCATGAAATGTGACCAGGCATGATGCTGAGCACTGAAAGTACACAGGTTGACTAAGTCAGAGTCAGCCCTCTGAGCAGCCTCAGTCAAGCACCACAGGGACTAGCTAGGAAAGAATGACCACACTGAGAGCCCAGGGTGCTGTGGAAGCCAGAGGAACCTGCCATCTCCCCTGGTCCTCCCGGGAGAAGGCTGCCTGTTTATACCAGCCTGGGCCATCTCCTGGGAATGGGAGCACATGGATTGGACTCGGGAGAGGGAGGAGCTCCAAGGTCAAATGCGCCCCATTCAGAAAAGGCCACCCACCTGGAAACAGGCCACTTCCCAGCTGTGTGATCTCGGCCATGTGATGTCAACTCCTGGGTCCTATTGTGTCCATCAGTACATTGAAGGCCTTTTGTAGGTTTTCTGCCCGGACTTTTTCCATCTTCCAGGATTTAGAGTGGGTGTAGTGGGGTGTTCACCCCCGTAATCACACTACCTCAGAATCTAGTACTTTGGGAACTTTTCTGGCAGTAGTTTGAAAAATCTCGCTTGTTGAAACCCAGTTTCACAATTTCCTTGCTTCACTTTGCAAAGAGCCAGGGCATTTTGTTTGCTACCCACTGCTTAATTGTGGTAACTGTCAGAACAATTAAGGTCTTATTGAGGAAGAAAAGGCTTTGATCACCTTTAACAACTCTTGGAAATCCCTCTAACTGCCTCTGCTAATTCTCACCTCTTTTAATAGTGTGGGTATGTTCAGTCACCCCTGTCCCACCCTCTCACAGTCCCTGCCTATGGTTCCCCAGGCAGAGATGTTCGCTGGCTTAATTACCTTGGAAGCTATTGTTAAAATAATATCTGCAATATCAATAGCATTGGGTTTCCAAGTGCAGCTTGTGGGGAGTGAGCAGTGCTGTGAGAGCATAATTTGGAGCCTCATTCCCAGCCCAGAGTAGGGGCTTCCTTCCACCTGGTGTGGTGGAGACAGTGGGGTGAGAGCCCGGCTCTGTTTCAGAGTCCAGGGAGCACCAGTGAAAATGATGGGGCTGGAGGCTAGGATGGGGAAGGAACAGGACCTATCCAGATTCTTATGGTTCTTCCAGGGGCATGGAAGAGATTTGCCCATTTAATGTCAAGCCAGGGGTGCTCCTTGTAAGGGTGTAACAAACACTCATGCTCAGCCACCCTCACTCCCTCTGTGTCTGACTTGAGTGGGTATTTAAAACACAGTGTGTTAATAGAAAGTGTGAGGTATAGTTAGATCAACAGATCAGGGACAGCTGACCTTGAGGAGATAGTTTTTTACTCATAGTTCCCAAGGAGAGGGGCCACACCACAGCATGGTGGGCTGCAAGGAGTCGGGGCAGAGGGAGGGAGAGGAACTGTGGGCAGGAGTTGCTTGGTTTCCACTGAAAGGAATGGTGAAGCAGAGTGAGGAAGCTTAGAACTGGCTCATGTGAACCATTTCAGTGAACTCTGGGGTTGTCCCTGACTGTTTGGTAGCTGGCCCTGGAGTGATTAGTGATTAGGGCAGGTCGACAGTAGCCAGGAGTGTGAGAGCTGATAAAGGAAGTGGTTAGGGTGTGGGCTATGGATTGCTTGGTTTGAATCTGAAAAGCACACTCATGGATAAGTTATTTATTATATCTAGGAATAGGCTAATCCTGGGAGTGGCAGACCCTCCAGGGTCAGCCAGGCTCCAGATGTCAAAGCATCAAAATATAGAAAATAAAAGGCATGGTCTATGTGTGGGGACATCATGGCCTGTACAGAGCACCAGGCTGAGGTCTTAGGAGTCATTACTTCTTCCTTCCCTTTCCTTCCCACCCCCAATCCCTTATCCAGGACCATTCTACTTCCAGTATACAATTTTTTTTTAACATTTTTTATTGAGTTATAGTCATTTTACAATTTTGTGTCAATTTCCAATATAAAGCACAATTTTTCAGTTATAGATGAATGTAATATATTCATTGTCACATTATTTTTTCGCTGTGAGCTACCACAAGATCTTGCACACACTTCCCTGTGCTACACAGTATAATCTTGTTTATCTATTCTACATATGCCTGTCAGTATCTATAAATTTTGAACTCCGATTCTGTCCCTTCCCACCTCCCTCCCCCTTGGCAACCAGAAGTTTGTATTCTATGTCTGTGAGTCTGTTTCTGTTTTGTATTTGTGTTCTTTTTTTTTTTTTTTTTTTAAGATTCCACATATGAGCGATCTCATATGGTATTTTTCTTTCTCTTTCTGGCTTACTTCACTTAGAATGACATTCTCCAGGGACATCCATATTGCTGCAAATGGTGTTATGTTGTCTTTTTTTATGGCTGAATACTATTCTATTGTGTAAATATACCACATCTTCTTTATCCAGTCATCTGTTGATGGACATTTAGGCTGTTTCCATGTCTTGGCTATTGTAAATAGTGCTGCTAGAACATTGGGGTGCAGGTGTCTTTCTGAAGTAGGGTTCCTTCTGGATATATGCCCGGGAGTGGGATTCCTGGGTCATATGGTAAATCTATTCCTAGTCTTTTGAGGGATCTCCATACTGTTTTCCACAGTGGCTGTACCAAACTGCATCCCCACCAGCAGTGTAGGAGGGTTCCCTTTTCTCCACAGCCTCTCCAGCATTTATCATTTGTGGATTTTTGAATGACGGCCATTCTGACTGGTGTGAGGTGATACCTCATTGTAGTTTTGATTTGCATTTCTCTGATAATTGGTGATACTGAGCATTTTTTCATGTGCCTATTGATCATTTGTATTTCTTCCTTGGAGAATTGCTTATTTAGGTCTTCTGCCCATTTTTGGATTGGGTTGTTTGGTTGTTTCTTATTAAGTTGTATGAGCTGCTTATATATTCTGGAGATCAAGCCTTTGTTGGTTTCATTTGCAAAAATTTTCTCCCATTCTGTAGGTTGTCTTTTTGTTTTACTTATAGTTTCCTTTGCTGTGCAGAACCTTCTAAGTTTAATTAGGTCCCATTTGTTTATTCTTGCTTTTATTTCTATTGTTTGGGTCGACTGCCCTAGAAGAACATTTTTGAGATGTATGTGAGATAATGTTTTGCCTATATTTTCTTCTAGGAGGTTTATTGTATCTTGTCTTATGTTTAAGTCTTTGATCCATTTTGAGTTGATTTTTGTGTATGGTGTAAGGGAGTGTTCTAGCTTCATTGATTTACATGCTGCTGTCCAGTTTTCCCAACACCATTTGCTGAAGAGACTGTCTTAATTCCATTGTATATTCTTGCCTTCTTTGAAGATTAGTTGACCAAAAGTTTGTGGGTTCATTTCTGGGCTCTCTATTCTGTTCCATTGGTCCATATGTCTGTTTTTGTACCAATACCATGCTGTTTTGATTACTGTAGCTGTATAGTATTATCTTAAGTCTTATTCCTCCAGCCTCTTTCTTTTTCTTCAGTAATGCTTTGGCAATTCTAGGTCTTTTGTGGTTCCATATAAATTTTATTATAATTTGTTCTAGTTCTGTGAAATATGTCCTGAATAATTTGATAGGGATTGCATTATATATGTTGCCTTGGGCAGTGTGACCATTTTAACAATATTGATTCTTCAAATCCAGGAGCATGGGATATCTTTCCATTTTTTAAAGTCGTCTTTAATTTCCTTCATCAGTGTTTTATACTTCTCCATGTATAAGTCTTTTATCTCCTTGGTTAGATTTATTCCTAGGTATTTTATTACTTTGGGTGCTTTTTTAAAGGGGGTTGTTTCTTTACTTTCTTTTTCTGGTGATTCATCGTTAGTGTAAAGAAATGCAACTGATTTTTGTACGTTAATCTTGTAACCTGCTACCTTGCTGAATTCTTTGATTAGTTCTAATAGTTTTTGGGTGGACCTTTTAGGGTTTTTTATATATAGTATCATGTCATCTGCATATAGTGACAATTTTACCTCTTCTTTTCCAATTTGGATCCCTCCAGTATGCATTTTGAATCAGTTCCTACTCTCCATCTCCATTGCTCCCACCTGATCCAAGTTGCCAGCATCCTTCATCTGGGGTCAACACTTCCCAACTAGTTTCTTGGCTTCTACTTTCACCCCTCTGTTAATCTCCACTCAGCAGCTGGAGGGATTTTACAGATCAGAGCTTATCACTCTGCACATCACCTTGCTCAAAACCGTCTGGTAGCTTCCCATTGCATTTAGAATGAAATCGAACTCTTTTCCATGGCCCACCAAGCCCTGCTTGCTCTGTTCCCTACCCACCGTCTCTCCCACGTCCTCCTATGCTCCAGCCTCACAACCTGCAACACATTATGCACCCTCAGCCTTCTTCTGTTCCCCTGGTGGCTCCTCCTTCTTCAGGTTTCAGCCTAAATAGTAGTTCCTTATAGAAAGTGATCACTTCATCTACTTGATACCTAAATACCTCTGCCAATATGTTTCTCAGACCAGCATGTCTACTTATCACTGATTGTAATGACTAACTGACTGGTGTTTATTTATTTTCTGGACCAGCCTAGGGGTTAGAAGCTTAGTTCTGGAGTTGGAGTATCATGATTGAAGTCTGCACACTGTTTATCCCTCTTTGACTTCAGGCTAGCTTATTTAACCTCTGTGAGCCTCAGTGTTTCCATCAGTAAAATGGGCATAATAAGAGTACCTAGAGGGTCCCCATGTTAAGAGTACTCATAAGGAAGTATTTGTGAGAATGACATGAGATGGTCTATGTAATGTGCATAACACTCAGAATATTATGAAGATGAGCTATTATCATCGAGATCAAAGCTTCATGAAGAAAGGGAATATTTTTTGCTCACTTTTGCCTCCCCAGTCCTTCAGACTTCCTGGCTCATGGAGGGCTCCAATAAACATTTGCTGAATGATTGATCTGGAGCCCTCTTTGGTAGTGTTTGGCTCAGGTACAATCATGGGTCCGTTATCTCAGCAGGATGAATTTTCCTTGCCAAATGAGAGAGCACTGAAAGGGGCCTATCATCAGCATCCTCTATCCAGGACAAGCCCCTATTCCAAAACTCAGGAGACTTGGCTTCTGTTTTTGATCTGCCCCTGAACATCTGTGCTTCCTTAAGGAAGGTCACCTGATAAGCTCTCTGCACTTCAGCTTTCCAGTGTGCAAAACAATGGATTGGACCAGATGACTTTTAAGACCAGTTCCAATCTTGATACCTTTTCCCTTTTGAAAAGAAACACTTTTTTGAGATATGTCACATACTATAAAATTTACCCAAAGTATACAATTTACCATTTTTTAGTATATTCATGGAATTGTGCAGTAATCACCATAAGCTAATTTGAGTATTTTTATCACCCCAAAAAGGAACCCCACACCCATTAGCAGTCACACTCCTTACCATCTCCCCCCATCCCAGCTCCTGGCAACCATTAATTTATTTTCTGTTTCTATAGATTTGCCTATTCTGGACATTTCATAAGTGGAATCATACATTATGTAATCTTTTGTGACTGGCTTCTTTCATGTAATATGGGTTAAGGGTTCATCTGTGTTGTAGCATGTATCATTAATTTATTCCTTTTTATTCCTAAATAATATTCCATTGCACGTATCATAATTTACTTACCCATTCATCAGCTGGATTGTTTCCAGTTACTGGCTATTATCAATAATGCTGCTATGAACATAAGTCATGTACAAGTCTGTAAATGTTTTAAAGATATTAATCAAGCTAAAACCTGTTAAGTAAAATCATTGTTTATCATGGAAAACATCCTTCATAAATACCTGGAAGCCAGGTTCAAATAGAGAATTTCAGAACTCTTCAGAGTAGTGGTGCGAGGAAATACAGCTTCTTAGCCTGCTCTCTTTTTTGTTCTTCCTAGCTTTGACCCAAATAGAGAGGCCTAAAGTTCAGCTCTTGTGTTTGAATACCCCAGCCAAGCCTTCAAGCTTTATTTGCACACTCTTGTAAACAGCCACTCTTTGGTTATCATCAGGGCCTGAGGTGTGCACACTGTGGTGGGGTATGGTCTTCCCAGCAGAGGAGGAGAATGTGCTGCCCCAGAAGTGGACTTGGGAGGACATTTGGGCTGGGAATTCTTTGGTCCTGGGCACCCTGAGAGTGATCCAGCAGTGAAAGAGTGGGAGTGAGCTCTAAAGCATGGGGCTCAGGGCAAGAGTAGTACTGAACACCCAGCGTATGTTAAAGATAACTTTAAGGACATGATATTATAGTCCTATGATTATTAGGAATCTTTATCAGTAATGGATGCTAAATGTTGTCAAGTGTATTTTCAGAATTCATGAAATAATTATCATTTTTTCTTTTGTTCTATTAAAATGGTTTATTACATTAATACATTTCCTATATTGAACCATCCTTTAAATCTCACTTGGCTTTGGTACATTTTAATATTAATTTCCTAAAGCTACATTTAAAAGGAATTAAATTGAAATATAACAAAACTACCTCAAAAATTTAAGACAACAAAGGTTAAACATCTGTGGGAAAGTTATTTCAGTTATTATGATAGCTGAATTTGGTATATTATTGAAATATACCAATACTTGTGACATAGGATATAGATTGTTTACAATCAGCATATCACTTGTGATACAGTGTCTGTGGAAACAGGTTCTGTGGATGATAGCAGGGCAAGATCAAACTATTTGATCAAATTCATATCATTTCCATTTTAATGTAATAAAACCACAGGGAATAACGCCAGTAACGGTCATACACTTTTTGTCCTCTTCTTGTAGTACAGTACTGAAATCCTACTTTTTGTGCCTGGAGGTTAGTGGATATGTATTTATGTATTAGTTTGTTGGAGTTCCAGGAAAGAGCAATTCTGAATCTGTTTATAGCTTATAAATATCAGAATATTAGATCATTTTAAGATGGTGAAATATTTAAATATCATAACACATTTAGGCCATAATTGAATAATCAGAAATTTCAACCTACTTTCTCCCTTCTACACCTGAAACCATCATTTCATCCTGTAGTGAAAGAAAATAGTTCTTAACTGTAGCAGTTCAGCTGCTGCTTATATTTATTTTCTAATTGGATAAAAAACAAATAGAAGAGGTTACTTTAACTATTGTTATGATGAATTTATTTATCTTTTTTGTCAATTGAAAAAATTATTTACTCTAAATTAGGTGGTTTCTGTTTGGCAGGGAGGTAATTAGGCTTATTTATTTGTTTTTTTAATGGAGGTACTGGAGATTGAACCCAGGACCTCGTGCATGCTACTACTGAGCTATACTCTCCCCTACTAGGTGACTTCTTAAAGCTTGATTTTAGGAGGAAAAAAACTCATGAAGAATTTAAGTTGTGGAGACAAGTAGGTTTCTTTACTGAGGTTACATGCTGCTATCTTTGTAAATAATTTTTTTTTCTTATTCAGGAAAGCAGTACATGTTCACTACAAAGTTTTTGGAAAATACTGAAAAGTATATAGAACAAAACTAAAATTGCCCCATGATAGTTCAATTAAAACCATTTAACATATAAGCTTGTTTTATGGGGAAGAAGACAGAAAAAGGTAACTTGACTTTATGGAGTACTTGCCAGGCTTTGTGTTGTTCAGGTTAGCTTATGTCATACCATTTAATTTTTGTAACAATCTTAATGTGAAATGTGTTACCTTCTCCATTTTCCAAAGCATGAATTTTGAGCTCAGAGATGTGCATTAACTTGCTTGGTTTGAGCTAACTATCCAGTGCAGAACTAGGTCTGCTCAACTTTAAAGTCTAGGGCCATTGCCACAAATTACGATGATTTGTTTTCAAACTTTGCTGTCAAGTATTTGTTTTCTAGTTTGCTTGGCTCAGGCACTAAAATATGAGATTTTCCTTCCCATACATATGACAGTAGTTACTCAACAATTTTACTTTGATGTGTTTACTCTGGTGGGCGAGTGTGGTCTGAGGAGAATCTAGGGTCTCTGTACTCACAGTGACTTGAAGGACAAAGGAGGGCTTCTTGGTGGGAAGAGAAAGCATTGTCCCACCACCCTCTAAGGGAAAGCAGACAGTTATTTGACTCAGTTCTGTTCTGCCTCAGTGAAAGGATCAAATATAGTGATAGAGATGAAGGCAAAACCTGCCATTGTGTGTTGTTTTAAAAAAGTAATTCCAGATGGAAGCTAAAATAATGAATATCGTTTTCTGAAAATTAAACACTCATTTTCTTCTGCTTCCAAGTTAGCCCCAGGCAAAATGGTGTTTTTATGTTTCAAGACACACTGAAGTTAGTGTGAGGCCATGTGGGGCAGCAGCGGCAGGCACACTGTAGGTCAAGGGTAGGTGGGTTTGAGGCACATGTGTTTCCAATCTGCATCTCTCAAGCTGGTCTGCGGGAGAGAGGTGACCCCAAGAGGAGAGAGAAGGAGTCATGGCGGGAAAGCCCAACACGAAAAAACACTCAAAAGAGTTGCCTTTGTTGGGAAACAGAGATGATGCTGTCTTTCTCACTCCATTCCTTGAATGTTGTGCCTTCCCCACCCCCACCCCCTTTGATACGCACAGGGAAGGGGAATCAGGGCAGAAGGAGGAGCTGAGGCTGGCCAGACTCTCTTGTACAACTACTGTCTACCCAAATGGCGCCCACTGCCCTCAAGCCCCACCTGAGTGGAGGAAGGTCTCTGTCCCTACTCACGTGGGATCCTTCTTACAGACAGAGATGAGACTGAGGTAGCCCCCATAGTCCTTAGCCTCCCTTTCTTCCCTGGATGGTGCGGCAGAATGCAGGCTTGCTTGCCCAAGGGTGGATGGTGAAGAAGGGAAAGTTCACTTCCAGGGCACCCAGCCTTTATTCTCTCCTATTCCTTTCTGTTCTCTCAATGCCTACACACCCATACCACTTACTCTGACACTTGTTTTTGCTTCCCTTCTATCAACATTTCCTTAAGTTAAGTGTTCTTGCTTCTGTGGTATGGGCATGATTTTTTAGCTGGTATTTGAACAATCATTGAATTGAATAATTATATAATTTAATGTTTTTACCAAAAAGATCAAATAAAATCTTGATTTTTCTTGGCTGTTAATTACTTTTGGTAGGTCCATCTCCCTGTCTCTGCTTAACAACCCCAAACTTGGAGAACACTATGACCAAGGTCTATACAAAGAAAGGGATACAAGGCAAGGGGTAACCAGAATAAAGCTGCCTATGTGGTCTTCTGACCTTAAATTTTTACTGGCCTTTTATGGCTGTCACTTTTCCAGTCCTGAGCCAAGATTCAAATGGGAATTACCAGGAAGCATTCAGGGTTCAACTTTTTGACAGATTCCTTCTTCCCTGGTTAGGAATAAATGTAAGTGAGAATATGATCAGAAACCTCTCCTTAACTTGAAAATATTGCAGAATCCACTGCTAAAGCAATAGCTACCTAACGAAAATCCTTAGACTCTGTGGCCAAAGTTATTTTTTAATAATAGGATAGCCTTTGATTATCTTTTAGATGAGCCTTGGAGGCGTTTGTGCTGTGGCCAACACCACCTGCTCTACACCTGGATTAACACTTCTGGAGAAGTTGAAACTCAGTTATATAAGATCACGAGCAAGCCTGTTGGCTTAAAAAGGTGACTTCTTCAAAGAGGTCTTTAACTTATTTGATTTTGATTGGTTTAGGTCTTGGGGAACCATGACTCCAAAGTGCACTCCAGATATTGGGAATTATTCTGCTTATTATAATCATAATAACCTCCTTGGTGCTTTGTATTCTCTTGAAAGCTTTAGATGCATGTTTGGAGCTGCTCACTATTAAGCAAAAGAGCCCCCTAAGATTGGAACATCAGAAAAGGAATGAAGAAAAAAACCAATTTAAAGATTATAAACCTGAGGCCTTGATCTGTGAATATCACAGGGATTAAGCAAAAACACCTTGATGTGTGGATACCACACCAAGGATCAACAAAAGCTGTGAGAGTACAGAGCAGCAGAAAGGAGTGGTGTTAATGCCTTAAATTTTTATCTCTCAGTTAAGCTAAGAATATGATCAAAAGTGGGGAACTGTTATAAAAGAAACTATAGGCCCCAAATGAAGTCATTTGTGCTAAGCCCTATGTCAGCAAACAGAGACTTTACACCCAAAATAAATGCAGTTATAACCTCTTCCAGGAATGTAGTCTTAACTGGTTAGTCTGCAAATGTCTGATCAGCACCAATGAGGTAATCTGTCCCATAGCCTCCTTCCCATAGGTAGGTTCCTAAACCTGAAATAATCCACTCTTTTCCCTCTTCTGCCTATAAAAGCCTTCCATTTTGTACAACTTCTTGGAGCGCCTTTCTGCTTGCTGGCTGAGATGCTGCCTAATTCATAATTGGTCAGTTAAGCCAATTACTCTTTAAAAAATTTTTTGGCTCAATTTTTGTTATTTAACAGGGGACATATTCACTCACCTACTTAGTACTATGCATCTTCTATGTACTGGGGGGACCATGATAGGATTGAGACCCACCTTCTGAGAGTGGAGATTTTTGGGACACAGGGAAAATGGCGATTAATCAGAGGAATAGCTCATGGGAGAGAACTTAGCATTTTCTTCTCTGGAGGACACTCTCATCCGTTTTGAGACATGAGGTTGTCTTATTTTAGAAAACAGAAAAGGAGTAGGGACTGGGAAGGTACTTTTTAAAAAGAGGGAGGTTAAAGGAAAAGGCTCTAACATAAAGGATGTAATGAATGCATAGCCTATTGTCATTAAGAAGGGAGACTAAAATGGCAGGGGATTACTTTTTTAACACTTCTCCGGGAAGAAATAGTGTGGAGTAACTGAAAATCATGCAATTAGACGGAGCAGGAGTTTTGGCATATTGCTTGAAGCCTGCTGAGTTGTAAGGCATGTGACTGAAGGTCGAGGAGGGTATGCAAGTAGATATGGATTAATAAACACACTGGAGTGTCTTACTGAGAGAGTAATATTTGGATTATAAAGCACCTTTAAAAACTATTTGAGCCCGTGATTAATTGAAGCTCACAAATTTCAAGCAGTGAAATGTGTTTTACTGCAATTGCTGTTAAGAACTATCAGCTATCCGATTCCTTGATTTCCCTAGTGAATTTTATAATCTAAATTAAACAGAGAATGGTATAAATTTTCCCTATTTTGGGTAGCTGATTAAAACCAATATCATCTCAATATACTATTATATAGTAGTTGTATTTGACTCTATGGAACAATTTATTATGGATCTGATTACTTCCAGTATTTTTATGAATTGATCATAAGCCAATTTGAAAACTTACTGATCTAAAATAAGTTCAGTAATAACAGAATATACTGCCTGTAAGAATTATTAATGAAATAAATCAGGATACATGGAAATTAGCATCTCTCCCTGTATAAATTATGTTGTCATGAGACTGTAAATCACTGCCTGTAACTTATTGCTGGCTCCAGATGTAATCCTTGGTACTGGCTTTATTATCAGTTCATAACTATGCCTGAATAGGGAAAACTGTTTTCTGAACAGATTCTTCCTTAAAAAATTTTTAAAAAGAAAAAAAAAGAGCTAAAAACACAAGTATGAAGAGATTATTATATATCTGTAATTGTAAAAAAAATCTAAAAATACCACTATTTTTATTAAAATAGCTTTACTTTCTGAAGAAGCATATATACCATTTTAGGTGTGATAGAAGTTTGTGATTGGAAATTTTCTCAAGTTTTTCAAGAAAAAATATCCTTGCACACAAATTTCAGAGGCAATTCATCGTAAAAGACTTGAAATGGAGAAAAAAGTGACAATATTTTTGTTCCCTATAACCACAACTGTCTTCTTGCATTACAGACAGAAACTAAACAGAGGGGAAACCAAAAAGTGCTTCAGGATATTTTTTTCATGAATTCACAAATCAGGAAACAAAACCTTGGGGGAAGCTGGGGCTGATTGCTTTGAGCCTCCTCCTCCTCTCTCTCTCACAGCCCTGCTGGATTCTTCTCAATGGGCCAGGACATGTGCCTTTCTCCATTGTGCAGGAGAGGCTGACACTTATTTCTCCTAAGTTTCCCAGTGACTTTTTGAGGGTCCAGGGAAGAATTTTTATTCTATGTGCAAGAGTCAGTTGGATTAACTTTATGAAGTGTCTGTGACAAACCACAGACCAGTGGGAAGTAGATAATTAGGGGCTATGGGTTTTGGTGGGTATGTGTTGCTTAATTCTCCCTTTGTCCCTTAGTTCAATCTCCATAAAGTCCAGGACCCCTCATTCTCTTGCTAGAACCCCCGAAGGGCTGCTGCTTCCCAACTCTAAACCACCTATGTGAATGTACAACAGACTGAACAATGGCTACCTTGACTTGCAGATTCACTGTACTTTATGCATTCTAGCCAGTTTCTTAATGGGAGTCAACGGTGTAACCTTTTAGGTCACATGGGCATTTTCAGAAGTCCAGGCTTCTTTCTAAGTGCTTAGCAGTGATCTCTGCTGCTGGTACCATTTCTGTGGGGGTTCTCCTTCTCAAGACATGATCCATGTGCTGTGTGACAACTACCATTTCTCTCGATGTGTGTGTCTCTCCAATCTTCTTACCACATCTGTGCATTACTATGTTTACTTTATCAGGAAATCTGAATTCATGCAGGTATGTGTGTTCAGTCAATGCATTTAAATAATAATATATTATCCCGAGGTGGGAGTAGAATGGGGTCAGTGATGGGAATACTGAAAACCGCCCAAAGAATGTGTTCTTAGATGGGAAGGAGGACAGGAAGGTGCCTGGAATCTGACTTTTAAGAGAACAGAACTCTCAGGAGGTTAGGAAGGCTGGCCAAGGAGGAGCAATCTATATGCATAATCACTTAAAAATAGCACAAGGTTGATTGGACAAAAGCCAACAGAGGGCTTTTGTGTTTAGGAGACAGGTGTAAAAAAAAAAATCATGAAAGGACTGTTTACAGAGGTGGAGGAAAACAGACATTGTTGTGAAAGTTGGGAGAGCAAAACACTTGGATCAAATAGAGGACTACAAAAGCCTTTAAAAGGGCACTTAAAAAGCTATACAATCAATGGTTATGTTGTGGAGTCACAAATACACACCTACAACACGAACAAGACATTATGATGATCATAAAGACTTTTTATACCAAGGTTACTTGACTTAAATTGGAAGTTTGGAGACAGGATGAAATATGGGTTCAAAAATACTTAGCCAAGTTAGGTGACCCTAAAGGGCATTCTTATGATAGAGGTTGCATTGCTGTAGAAGATACATATGAAGACCTTGATAAAATTGTTTCATGGCATGTGTTATGGATTGAATGTTTGTGTTCTCCACATATTTATACATTGAAATCCTAACCCCCAATATGATAGTATTAGGAGATGGAGGCTTTGGGAGGTAATTATTTCATGAGACTGGAGCCCTCATAATGGGATTAGTGTCCTTATAACAAGAGGCACGAGAGCTTAGCCTGGTCTCTGTTCCCTCCACATAAGGACTCAGGGAGAAGATGATCATCTGCAAACTGGGAAGAGGGCTCCCTAATCTGCTGGCACCTTGATCTTGGACCTCTCAGCCTCTAGAACTGTGAGAAATAAATGTTGTTTAAGCCACCCAACCTATGGTAATTTATTATGGCAGCTCAAGCTAACTAAGACAGTTTGTGGGAGTAGAAACAAACCATGTCCTCAAATTTATGTATTTTATATAATGAAATCTTTAAGACATGTGGGAATGTCAACATCAGAAGTATACATCTTCTACAACAACTACATCTTTAAAAATCTGTGCGTATAAGTTGGCTCTAACCTTTTCATTTGGATCTTGTCATTGGGAAACCAGGAGATCATCTTATTTTGGAGATTGGCTTATCTGTGGATGTAGCTGATAGACCTGGCCTGTGGACACATTACGGATGCCAACTGCTGTTTTCTTAAACCTGCTGCACAGAATTTAGCAAGAAGCAGGTGCTCCGTGACTGTGGAATGCTGGCTGAAGCGTCTACCCCTGAAAACAGATTCTTTAGGCTGACTTGCACATTAAACCACCTGCTAGTTGAACACCTACCTCAGTTTTTCCGCAGTGAAACTGCAAGCCTGAGGAGGAGCCAGAACATTCTCTGCTCTGCATGAATGTGAGTGAAGCAGAGGGCAGGACATTATTACCAATGGGAAGCCTCTGTCTGCTCCACCATCCAGGCTGGGTAGATGGTGACTGATGGGAGTGAAACTCAAGTCTTCATATACTTTACTTCCTGATGATAGTCTGATATAGGCAGGGCAGGCCTCACCGAGAATGAGGAGGGGACTCTGTCATGTGATTGAGGAGTGCCAACAAGCCTCTCAGACCTAAGGTATCTCCTGTGTTAGTTTGCCATCGTGCGTGATGTTTCCACCAAGAGGTGTCTCAGAGCCAGTTTGGGCCCCAGCCTCTCTTTTGCCCTTCATCCTTTTGACTTCTTTATTAAAAAGTCATATGTGATGGTCAAAGGGGGCTAGTTTGTCTACCGAGTCAGCTGAGTAGTGCCCCAGAGAAGGCCTACAGGAATGGGACAAGGAGCAAGTTAAGTTTGAGTGGAACCATAGTCTGGAAAGCTCTGGGAAGCTGAGGGCAGATGGAGGACCCTGGAACTTTTGGGGAAACAAAAGCATCTATTTGGAAGGCAGAATTCTAAGATGAATCCCAATGACCTTTACCCTTGTATTATTTCTTCCTCTTGAGTGTGGGCAGAATCTGAATAAGATGAGCTGTCACTCCCGTGATTATGTTGCATTGTATGGGAAAAGGGATTTTGCAGATGTAGTTAAGATTTTGAATCAGTTGACCCTAAGAGGGCAGTTATCCATGTGAATCTGATCACAGGAGCCCTTTCCACCTGGATCCAGAGGTCAGAAGTAGAGGAGTCAGGGATTCGAAGCATAATAAGGTTTGATGTACATTAATTGGCTTGATGTCGGAGGAGTGGGGCACATGACCAGGAATGTGTACAGCCTCTAGGAGCCAAGAGCTCTGCCCCACTGGCAGTTAGCAAGAGAGCAGGAACCTCAGTCCTGCAACCACAGGACCTGAATTCTGCTAACACCAAGAATGAGCTTGAAGATTTTCCCCTAGAGCCTCCAGACAAAGACTCAGCCTGGGGTGACACTTTGGTTGCAGGCTTGGCAGATCCAGGGCAGAGAACTCAGCCATGCCATGCTGGACTTCTGACCTAAAGAACTGCAGGTTCATATATGTGTCTTGTTTTAAGCCACAAAGTTTTTGGTAATTTGTGATGCAGCTATAGAAAATGAATATATTTTGCTAATGCCATAATTTTTCTGGATACACACATTGCTATTGTATTATTTTCCTCCCTTTCAGATAGAGCAGTCTGTGAGTAATGTGTAGATAAAATCCTTATGTATTGTGGCTAGGGAAACTGAGGGTTGTGGGGTGTCTTTTTTCCATTTCCCTTTCTTCACAGCAGCTGTATATAGGCCATGATATAAAATATGAGTGAGTTTTTTTCTCTCATTTGGTTTTGCATGCCGTAGGGATACCAGTACTCCTGCTTATTACAGCAAAAGCCAAATGTAGGCACTAAATAGCACATTTTGAAGTTCCTCTTACTGT